>NC_067422.1:28209223-29491003 GCF_009764475.1 Pristis pectinata
TCCTTGCCAGAAAACAACTTATCCCAATCCACTCTTCCCATGGCAAAAGCTGCCAAAAATGGTTAAATGTATTCCAAAAAAATATTTTGTCTAATTGTTTTGAGTTACCCAATAATGTCAATAATTTAACCATTCTTGTTTCTGCTTACAATTTCTTAACTAGCAGAACTAGCAGGCATCCTTTTCCATGCTCTTGGCTCATGCTGAGCCATTTAAGTAAACACCATTCTATTAGATGATCAATTATGTTGAACAATATCTATGTGGCAACACAAAACATAAGAAGTAACTAGTTGTATGTATTGTAATTTAAATATACAATGTCATGCAATGAGACCAGAATTTTGAGGTATTACAAAGTACTGCAAAATTATAGTCTAGTTTTATCATTCGATTCCATTGATTTATTAAATATCAAGCCTTATGGTGACGTGCTTGAATTTTCCCAAATATGTGAAGGAAGAAAAGTGCAGAGGAGATGTTTGATGAATGCTCTCATATACTTAGAAACTGGTCGTCAGAACTGTTGTCAGCTGCCACAGGGGGTGGTGTTCCCTTGATTCCAATCCAACATTTACACAATTTGGGAAATGAAATATATGGAATTACCTGCCAAGTAAAAAGATGCTGTTTACATCAGGAAAAATATACAAAACTGATGCAGAATTTCACTAAACTCTGCTGTGTCGTAAGCGGTAATCACATGACACTTGTATCATACTGTGGAAATTTTATAATCTGTTACTTTTTTTTAGACTGTTTTGAAAGGGTTTACAAGCAATGTAAATTTCTCTCATTTTAAGGTCACTCTTTCCTAGGGACCATTTTAAAATGATGTTATTAACCTTTCACTTCACAGTACTAGATTCCTTAAGATATTGATCTAGAAATCCATTTTGTATACATTTCAGGAATTCATCCTTCACATTGTTAGTACAAATATGATTTAGCGAGTCTATATTAGATTAAAATCTCTCATAGTTACTGTATTACCCCTATTAAAGCACCTCCGATTTCCTCATTTATACCGTGCACTACATCTCTACTATTATTCAGAGGCCTATAAACAATTCCCACTAATGTTTTTTTGCCCTTGCTGCTTCTTAGCTCCACCAAAACTGTGCTAATTCTCTGCCATGATCTGCTGAGCCAACATCCCTTCTAACAACTGGAATGGCATCATCCCTTATAGGCAAAACACCCATCTCCTTTTTCACAATGAGTCACAATAAGAATCAAATTGGACGGACCACCCAATATAGGATTAAGCACCAGATTCAGAAACGGTGAGCTCATTCCCACTTGACTTTAAGTCTTCCTCACAAATACGAGTGGGCTGGTGTATAAATTGGGAGAGCAGTCCTGGGAGCTTGGAAAGCTAGTTCTGGTAAGTTGCCTTTATTTTCATACTGGCTCACCTCAGTCCCCCGCCAATCATTTCCCCATTTACCACAACTGCACCAATTCCACACCACCCAACCTTTCTTCCAGATGATGATTCTCAACCAATACCATAACGCACCAATCACTCGTTTTCCCTGCACCTCACACTACCACTCCCACCATATTATCAATTAGACTTTCAAGGCCTGTACTACCTGTCCTCAGTGAATGCCACAGTAAAATTCTACAACCCTTTTCTGAATACCATCGTTGGAAGAACAAACAAGCTTCAGAAGGTTAGAACAAATTAACTTAAACATTTGAATTTTAAAAAAAGATTAAAGCACAAAATATGGATGATTCTTTAATTCTGAAGGACAATTATACCGCTTAAGCACTATGCCAAACTATTATGGCTTTTCCAGCAAATAAAAGCCTACTTTTTGCTTTTATGTCCTTAATTTCCACAGTAAGTGATCTTATCTAAATCTGCCTTGTTTAAAAGTTAGGATTTAAATAAATAATAGCATTTTGAGGAGCTTGGCCAAGTCACCAACAGTGTTTTTATGCTGGATTTTTCCGCTTTCTGGCTGTCCTAGCTGTTGCAGCATTTCCTGCCCAAAGATTAGCAGGTTGCCTACTGCCGATCTCCGCCAGTGCAATGTTTAAAACACCTGCTTAGAAGCAGCAGAATAGTCTGAGATGATTGTTTACTTGTGACCAGGAGTGTAAACTTGTCGCTGTATGACAAAGTATTCCAAAGTATTGATATTATACAAATTAATAATATATAATTCTACATAATTATAATATCCTGAGATTACATGAAACCAATCCCACTTTCCATGAATCCTGAAAAATTATTTTGTTTAAAATTATTCTTATAATATGAATATAGGATATCCCTGAAGAATCGAAGGGGATGATTAAGCTGATGCTTGTTGTTGTGACTGTGAACTGAGTCACTGGAAATATACTGAAGTGGGTTTATATAAAAGATTTTTTATTCATCATGACAAACAGGTTTTCTCCTGGAGACCCTGTCAGTGGAGTCTCTGAATTCAAAGTACATCGAGTTTTTGTATTCTTCAGAATTAGGGTAACAGCAGGTGATTCAATACAATTTCAGTAGCTACAATGACATTGTTTACTTCAATATTTTGTCTGACAAATGGTTCCATTGAAGTACGTATTTACTGTAGGAGCACGCTGTAACTGACTGGACACTTCTGAATGTTCAAACACCTTTGTTAGGACAAAGTAATTCACATGGATGGTCCAAAAGCTTCTAAGAACAGAATGCACTGGAATGCACTGCCTGGGGTGGTGGTGGAGGCAAATACGATAGGGGTGTTCAAGAAGCTCTTAGGCACATGAATGTGAGGGGAATGGAAGGATATGGACATTGTGTTAGGCAGAAGGGATTAATTTAGTTGGATATTTTGTTACTAATGTAATTGGATTGGCACAACATTGTAGGCCGAAGGGCATGTTCCTGCGCTGCACTGTTCTATGTTCTAACTCAGACACCCAAGATTAGTGTTGTGAGGGCTGACTCTCTGGGTGCACAAATATTCCAGTAGTTGATAAATAGAGCAAGTATGCCAATGGCCATGTTGATGTGCTAAGTGACAAAATCAATCTGGTCTGGAAGTTTCCTTGATCTCAGTCACAATGGTGCAAAATAACCAATGTTGCCTGGATAAATGTAGGCCAATTAACATACTCCCATTGTCTTGCATTTAACTGCTGCATATGAGAATTTGTCATGGTCTTGTCAGTTTATGAACCATATCTCTTGAGCAACTGTGGGCCAGTACTCTGTAGACAGCACTGTTTGTTAACAAAACTGTCCTTTTAATTTCAAAGCTGATTACTGTTTGCAATTTACATTAAGAACTAAAGACTGGTTCTCATTTGAATTAATGCCTGGTATATACATAAATTCCATCACTCCTGAATCCCTAACACTTGTGTTCTTATTTCTAAACGTTGATAGTAAAATGAATGATGGTTCTTTACTTTAGGGGGAAAATGGTTTATGGCTTTTCAGATTTTTAATTAAATCAGTGCTTATTTGTCAGTTCAAAGTCAAAGTTGAGTTTATTGTCATGTGCATTAGTACATGTATGCACAGGTGCAGTGAAAGACTTGCTGCAACATCACAGGCATATGGCATCAGATACACAACATTCACAAGAAAAACAAAAATCAACAACATAAATTATGCAAAATTATACAAGAAAGAACACAGTTAGAACAAAAAAAGAGAAAACAAAGTGCATTGTAGTGCAAAGTGATCATAGTTTTGCTCCACTGAGATGGTGATTAGGGTTGTGCAGGTTGGTCCAAGAACCAAATGGCTGAACTAGCTGTTACTGAACCTGGTGGTGTGGGACTTCAGGCTTCTGTACCTCCTGCCCGATGGTAGCTGCAAGAAGATGGTATGGCTGGGATGGTGGAAATCTTTGATGATAGATGTTGCCTCCTTGGGGCAGTGCCTCATGTAGATACTTTCAATCGCAGGGAGGGATGTGCCCATGATGTATTGGGCTGAGTCCGCTACTCTCTGCAGCTCCTTGCATTCCTGCACATTCAAATTACCATACCAGATCATGATGTAACCAGTCAGGATACTTTCAAAGGTACATCCGTGGAAGTTTGTTAGATTGTTCAGTGACATGCCAAACCACCTTAATCTCCTAAGAAAGTAAAGACTCTGGTGCGCCTTCCTTGTGATTGCATCTATGTGCTGGGCCCAGGATAGATTATCAGATATGTTAACACCCAGGAATTTCAAGCTGCTGAATTTCTCCACTGTTGATCCTCCTCCTTCCTGAACTCAACAATTGGTTCTTTAGTTTTATTGATGTTGAACAGGAATTTGTTGTTGTTCTGGCACTACCCAACCAGGTGTCCTATCTTGTTCCTGCATTCTGACTCATTACCACCTGTGATTCATTCAACAATGATGTTGTCAGTGAATTTGCATTTGTTACAGTAAGATTTGAGTTTGAAAGGGGACTCTCCTGAGGGTGCTTGCACAATGACTAAAATACTCTTTATATCTGACGCATTACGACTGTTTCAACTACTGATCACACACGGAAGTGCCAAAATACTACCTGCACAAAAAACTAGGGTTTGACTGACCACTTTGGTCTCAGCACTGGAAGTAGATTGAGAACAAAATCTGAATTCTAACAATGTAGATTTATGTGACATTGCTTATCCAAAAGTGAATCTCCACAAGGCAGCTGGGAACGTGGAAGCATCTGAAGAAATTTAGCTCTGGAATCTGAATGCATTGTTAAAGAAGCTTTCATGAAGCATTTATAAGTTGAACAAGAGAGAGAACTCTTATAGAAAAACACCATCCAGCCCTCTGTCATCTCATTAAGCAACAACCACACTGATTTATACAGAGATATGCTTCCCTTGCCCCATCTCTCCATCTCCTCACTTCCAATCTTCCAAAGTAACCGAGAGAAATTAGTAATTGTGAGAAAATCGAGCTTGGTCATGTTTGCAGCAAAGAGCTTCTACTTCTTTATTGATTAATTCATCTGGGTTAAGGGGTCTTCTGATAACACTTGTATTTTTTTCTGACAGGCATTGATTACAAGACGACAACAATTCTCTTAGATGGGCGTCGGGTGAAATTACAACTCTGGTAAGTGCTCTTTAACTGTGAAGGACAGAAGATAATTGTTACATTTATCTTCTTCAGTGGGAGAATCAATGTCTCATATTCTCTAATCAGGCTTGCACTGTCAAAGTGTAAAGAAGAGGTTTCCAAACATTGTAGAAAAGTAGCTGTTTTAGGAAGTAGCTTTTTTAGGATGCACTGTAAGCCAGAAATTCTTCCAGACCTGGAATGTTGCCACATTGTGAAACTGTATAAACCAGGGTAACTTTCAAGGTGATGGAGCATTCTGCAGACCAGAATTTTAATCAGAACAAGTAGAGCAAAAGTTACAAAATCCAGAATTAATGTCAAAAGATCCCTTGATGTCACCATTAGGATAATTCAACTCACGGTATAGATATACAGCTAATCTTTATGCTCAGAAAGTTTGAGCAGACCTTCCAAGAAATTTGAACTCTACCTAGAAAATGCAAAATATGCACATGTTCAGCTGATGTCCTATGTATTAATTATTGAATCCATTTTGAATTTTTTAATCTCTGACCTTTTCACACACTATGGTCCTCACTAATCCTTCCATGGGTCTGCTCCTTGCCCCAGCCTGCGGGTAAACGGAATCAGAATCAGATTTATTATCACTGACTAGTATGTCGTGAAATTTGTTATTTTACGGCAGCAGTACAGTGCAAAGACATAAAACTACTAACAAAAATAAATAGTGCAAAAAGAAAGGTATAACGAGGTAGTGTTCATGGGTTTATGGACAGTTCAGAAATCTGATGACAGAGAGGGAAGAAGCTGTTTCTGAATCATTGAGTGTGGGTCTTCAGACTCCTGTTCCTCCTCCCCGAAACTCCAGAAAGGTAAAGAGATTTTTCTTAATCTTTCAGCCACTACCACCACTGTATGTGTCATTCATCTCTCCTGGTTTTCACAAACTTTCCTCCTTTCTCTGCAACTTTAAGATTTATTTCATTTTTAACATTTCCCAGTTCTGCTGAAAAGTCATTGACTTGAAATTTAACTCCTGTCTCCTTCTCCACAAATGCATCTTGATCTGCTGAGTATTAAGGGCATTTTCTATTTGTATTTTCTGAATCTCTTGCAAATCCAGAAAGTACGTACACATTAAGGAGCCATCTACCAAAGTAAACAGCACATCCAAATTAATGGCCACTGAAACACGATCTGAAAATCCTAATGCTAACTGACCGAGAGATATCTACAGAGAACAGGACTCAAAACAATTCTACAGTGAAAAAGAATGAATAATAATATTCAACAGGGTTGAGTTAAATTTACTCTCCAAATCATGATGGGTAAATTCTCCACACCTTCAGGAAATCACCAGTGTTCACAGAGGTAATGAACTACTTCATGAAAGATTATCTAATCTGGGTTTTAAGATGCTGTTGATTTTTAGCAACTCTGGAAGAATGACCAAACTTGATAAGGTGCTCTGGAATCAATGAGAGGTAATGTTGTCAGCATCATAGCCATTGAGAAACCTGATTGCATGTTCAATATACAGTTAAAGACCAGAAGCTAGCCATTCTATTTACTTTCTGAAGTACATACATGCCCAAAAGAATAAAATGATTTGGTGTTTCCTGTCCCCATTTCACTGAACCTTTAACAAGTAAAGAGAGGCAAAAATGATTGGCTTCCACAGTGGTTGTGAGATGTCCATAACCCCTCAAGGTATGTTGATATCTGACTGTAATGAATATTCTTCTCACAAATGGTAACATTGAATCAACAAACAATCTGCTGGAGGAACTCAGCGGGTCGAGCAGCATATGTGGGGAGAAAGGAATTGTTGATGTCTCATGCTGAAACCTTGCATCAGGTCAGGAGTTCCTTCAACAGTTTGTGTGTTGTTCCAGATTCCAACATCTGCAGTCTCTTGTGTCCGGTAAAATTAGGTTACCAGGCAGCTTGCAGTGTGGAAACTAGTGAACATGAATTTTGGTGGGTTTGGTCACAACCTCCACTTCTAGAAGTATTCATCCTTTGCTGTTAATTCTGCTGTAAGAATACCCTACAGATCCCTTTTACATTTTCATCTGTGTTTTATGTGGCACATCAAAAGCAAAGACAAATTTTCTCAACGTTTTGGTCTTAGTTGTTTACTGGTTATGAATATTGTTAGTGGAGGATCGTGGCAATGATAATACCTTTGAATGTCAAGGGAAGGTTGTTGAGTCTACCTTTGTATTGACTGTTTGGCACTCTTGTGTGGCAGACTTGGCATGCCACTTACTAACCTATTCATCATCAATGTCATGAAGCCCCTCCATGTAGGTGAGCTACTTGATTGTCTGAGGATTGGCAAATTCAACTGAATACTGCACAATTTTCAGAGAACATCCTCACTTCTGACCTAATGATGGAAGGACAGTCATAGGCAAAGCACCTGAAGATAATTGGCATTGGGAGCCATTTTTCTTTGAGCTAGGTATACTGTAACTCTAGTGAGTTGAGATTTTTTTTCACTTAATTCCCATTGACATGATTTTAGTAAGGATCCTTGATGCCACACTTGAACAAATGCTTCCTTGATATTCACCACGTCACTCTCACCTCACTTCTGAAATTTATCTCTTTTGTCCATGTTTGGACCAGAACTGTAGTGTCTCATATAAAAACAAAACATAGAAATACTCAGGTCATCCAGCATCTTTGGAAAGAGAAATAGAGTTAATGAAGTCCGCTCATCAGAATGCTACCCTGTAGGGTCTGGTGCTGAGTGGTCCTTCAGAACTCAAAATGAGCTTTGGTGAACAGGTTACTGATGCTTCATTAGTGACTTCTACAGCTTCTTTGCTGATGATTGAAAGTAGGTTGATGAGGCTGGATTGAAATTTTTTTGCTCTTTAGAGATGGGACGTACCTGAGTAATTTTCTACTTAATCAGGTAGATGGCGTTGTAGCCATTCAGAAAAACTTGGACAGAGATATGATTAGCTCTATAGCATGTGTTCAGTGCCAAAGCTAGCATGTTGTCTGGACTTGGTCTTTGTTATATCTAGTGCAGTCAGCCATTCCTTCATTTCACATGCAACAATTCAATGTAAGCTAAAGACTGTCTACTGGGACGGTGAGACAACATTGGAAGGCTGTTATAGATTATACACTGGGCAATTCTGATTAGGGTGCTGATGTTTCAGCATTAAGGGATAGATTGTGTGCTGGGCTTGTTGTATGGGAACCATAATAAGCCCCACTGTATCCAAAGGATCCTGGGATCAGCATGGGGTGAATGGGTCAAAATGACTCTTGTAAATGGAGACATTGCATGAAATGATATTAAGTAAGCAAAAGAAAAGAAAATAATAGATGATCTATCCATTGTTAGAATCATATCACTAAATTTTTAAGGCAATACTCAAACCATTCAGAAAAAATACTTAATAGCTATGTTTTCTTTAAAGAACTATCTGTTCACATTTTAATCACACTAAGTCAGGAATTGAATCCATTTGATCTCTGTCAACCTTCTATAACCACTGTCCTTCACAGCATGTTATATCTGGAAAAACCCTTGGATTCATGCACATGTGCCTGTCTCTAATAAGAATAAAATGTGGAAGGTAGGGATGGTATTTCAAAAAATTTTGCACCTTGTCATGCCTATACCTGCTACTTTAAAAAAAACTCTCTGAAAGTGCAGTTAGCACTAGTGAGAGAGGCCCAGCATAAAATGGATCTCAAGCCTAATTTAACACGAAAACTGAGCCCAGTGTCAGGTGGGTCCTAAGGATCTAGGCCTGGTTTTGGGTAAACTGTAATCACCACCTGGCACAGGACTTCAGGGAAAACCAGGGAAGGATGTCACTACTTGTGCCTGTCCTGGAGATTCCTGTTCCAGCCCCATACATAATCTCTGTTTTTACAGGAATATTGTTGCCATGTATTAAAGTTGATCATAACGGACAACATTTCCTTTCAGATATGGGTATCCCATATAGTACGAGGTTGTTGGCAAACTTGCCTCTGGCTGAGAGTAATCGTAAACTTTTTTTTCCTGTCATGTTTTGCTCTTGTATAAATATGTTGCCTCCAACTCCATGAGTCCTCAAAATTTGTGACAATCTCCTGTATGGCATCTTTGGAATAGCTTTGGAAAATCAGACATTCCATCTGTACAGGTTCCCTATTATATACTCTGCTAATTTCATCTGAAAAAAAACTGTTTGTCAAATATGATTTCCCATTCTTAAAATTACCTTGACTATGCCTTATCATACTACAATTTCTTCCAAGCATCCTTTTATCATTTCTTCAATCCTATATTTCCCAATGTCAGTCTAGCTTATCACTCATTCACTGTTTTCTCTGTTCCTGCTCCCAGCAGTGCTGTGTTTAGTACATTCACTCAGATTTCAGTGATTACTATTAATCCACCTACATTCCCTGTAGTTTTTTTTAGACTGTTCTTTTTGCACACCTGATGAGACTTCACTACCTTAAATGCATGAGTCAGCGATAGCGCACAACTTTCACATGTAAAGATATTAAAAAGCTATTTATTCCCAATTCCCTTGAAAACCTTTACATTTAATGTTATAGCATAAACTGTCAATTTTGTATGCACATAAAACAAACTCTAAAGTACAACCTATTACCTTAGCAATGAACATTGGTTAGGATTTCAAAAATAAAGTCTTTGGCTTTTTATCAGTGACCTAAATTCAGTAAGACAAAATCTGTCTGTCATGAAGAGGGTGTTACATGAGCAATGAGCCAGCCTATCATGGCTTCAGATCCAATCACAGAGGTTGGAGCATACTCTGCTTCTTGGCTTACCTTTTTTGGTGGCTCTGCAATCGTTGCACCAGCCTTGACCTGGCTTCTCCAGACTGAGTAGTTCTGGTAAGGTTCTCCAAATCGTCAGTGGGAATCCTGAATTTGCTTGATTTTGGTGCTGTATTTTTGACCTTCTCCTCTGTGTGGGCGGTTCTTGAGATGGTCAAATAGTAGACCCTTCAGTTGACAATCTGCGTGTGATTCACATGTCCCAGTCTGCAAAGCCTGCAAGCATTCAACATGGTCTACATAGATTGTAAGCTGGTTCTCTCGAGGTGATCCAATGGTGTCAAGTGATTCAAAATATTTTTCTGAAATGTCAAAATTGTTCAGTTTTCCCTCCAACTTGGAGTACATCACCAGCTTTTTACTCCTATGTAAAAAAAAGAATACTGTGGGCAGGAATCTAATAAGCATGTACATTTGGGGTCAACAATGTGTTGTTACAGGTACATGAGAAGTTTACCACTGAAACTTTGCCAATTTTAGCATTGTTGTCTATCTACTCTAAGAACTTAGTTACTGAGATAATAGCGTTGACCCACATTATCCAAAGCTTCTTTATTCAAAATGTTTTGCAGTTTGGATAAGAACCTGCACCCTCCCAAGTCGTACTCCATTCTGATTTGGAAATGTAAAACCGGTACTTCATTGTCACTGGGTCCAAATCCTTGAACTCTCCAGCCAACACCACTGTAGGAGTACCTTCACCACTGTAGGAGTACCTTCACCAGAAGGACTGCAGCAACTGAAGAAGATAGCTCATCAGTGCCTTCTGCTGGGCAGTTAGAGATGAACAATAAATGCTGCCCTTGCCAGCATCATTCAGATCTCGGAAAATGAATAAATTAAAATGAAAATTATTTGAGCCTAGCTAACTTGCATTAGGATCTCTATAGTTGCTGTTCTGGCCAAATACCTGCACATACGAACAAGCTGCCATATTAATAAATTCAAAAGTACAACGTACCTGCATACATTCCTTCCTACAAACGGCAAAACTAATTTTCTCTCTTTCCACTTTTCGTTATTGTTCTTTCTTAAGTCTTGTGTGCTTTGATCCCATTCATTACAATACAGTGGACACATGGTTACCATATTGAGTGATATTTGTGTATTTTCTGACATGAACACAATTGATTTAAGGACGTCTGTAAAAATGGAACCTGTTCATCATCCGGGAATGGCCTGTACCTGTCATTCACAGCTTTCCTCTTGCAATAAACTTGTATGTGAAAGGGATATCACCATCATATAAAAAGAAAGATCTCTCACTTTCTCACTGACTCTATTTAATTGAGGTGTACAAAGTTAAAAAGACCTATTTCTATTAGCAGAAATGTCAATAAATAGAAGGCACTGAGATAAGGTAATTGGCAATAGGATTAGAGGGGATTTGAGACTTTTTATTCAGCTGCAGAGTGGTTAGTGTCTACAACTCATTGTCTGAAAAAGTGATGGAGAAAGAAACTGTCATCATACACACAGAGTACCTCACTGAGTGCGTGAAACACTGTAACCTGCTGATAAGGGCTGGGACATGAGAGTAACCACCAAGGACACTTTTGGCCAAATGGCTATCCTCAGTGCTATAATTTTCTTTAATTCAATGAGAGGAGAGCTTTAGAAAATCCAGTGTATATTGAGAGAAAAAAACTTTCTTCCATCTATAGAGATGATGAAGTAAAAGGCTTTCAAAATTATTAATGGATAATTGAGCCCTCTTTTTTTTATTTTTTCTATAAAGATTGGATTTAATTTGTCAACTGTGGACTTCTAGAGGAAAAACACAATGAATACTATAACTACACTATGCTCAAACTATGTACTTCCTAAAAATAATCCAACACTAAACCACAAGAAGTGGAATGGCTAATTGATTTGAAAAGGAATTAAGCAGCCCAATCTTAAAGTGAAAACAGAAGATAAAAGTCTGGCTAATGGGAGATTAGCCTGGAAAGTATTGGAATAGTTAAAGCAGCATGAATTTTAAAATCACAGATCAGAGTAGAGATGGGAAATATTGCTGAGGTGAATAGTTTATGAATCTTCATGATTTACACAATGCTGTTTACTAAGAAGTAGATTTTGGGAATTTTAATTATATTCACTTGTATTTTGCATAGCTGTTTTTTTCCTCACGGAACATTGCATTATTTGGTTCCTGCAAATCTGGGTAACCAGAGCCTGTCAGCAAATATCTGCCATGATTAAGTATAGTGAAACACAAGCTTCCTGCATTCCAAATGTGCTTTGTACTTCCCTCTTAAGTTGTAAATCCTCACTGTGTAATCAATGTGTTCAACAAAATCATGTTGTTCTTGCTATTAGTGTTAATATACTAACTATAAAACTTGAAGGCAGCTCCATTGGCCAGCTTCACAATAGGATCATCAATGTGGTATATTGACTCCTTCAAGCAGATTGAAATAGCAACTCTAACAAATGTAAGAGGTGGGGGAAGGAGTTCTTATCTAATTTTTCACCCTTTAAATTACTTTTAACATTGAATTTTGCTCAATTTCATTTTACTACTCAGCAAAATCTTGTTTTATGATGACTTTAAATTCTAGTGCAGACTCTCCTTTCTCAAACTTTGCTTTTTTTTGCAACGTTGATGACTTCCACAATTCTATAAATCTCCTCTCATTATCCAGTTTTCTCTTCCCTCTCTGTAAGCTATCTGATCCCCATGTTCTCTCACTCTGGAAATTCCTTTATTTTTGAATGCCTCTTCCCTCTTTCAACAACATTTACCTTATCAACAACACCTGGAAAGATATGACCCTCAACTTTAAAGCCTATGATATTTTGCTCCATTCAAACCACTAGATTAACACATCCTTGTTTTTGTAATGGTATAAACACAAAACATTATAATTGAAACCTGTACAAATGGATACTATGACAGGCCCAAGTAATTCAAATGTAATACATACAAGTTGCAACTTTAAGCACAGGCATTTGTGAAAGTATAAATTCTGGACTGCCTTCAATGACCAGGGACATTTGGAGGTTAAACCATGGGACACAGCCTGACAAGACTTTTAAAATCTCTGCAAGTCCGTATTCATATGGCAGCAGGAAATCTTAGTAAATGTGCAAATGCAAGAAAATAGGAGAAGGGATATGCTACTTGGCACCTCAAGCCTGCCAAGGCATTAAATATGATCATGACTGGTCTGCCGCAGGTCTAAACTCCTTTTGCGTGTCATTTTCCCCTTAACTCTCCATTCTCCAGTCTTTCAATAAATTATCAACTTCCTCTTTTAAATTCCTCCTCTTGTCTAGCCTCCACAACCTTCTGCTGTAGAGAATTCCAAAGATTTACTAACATCTGCAAGAAGAAATTCCCATATGCCTAAATTCTTAATGACTGCTCTCTTATCCTGTAACTATGTCCCCCCATTCATGTCATTTCCACAAGAGGGAAAGTCATCTCAATATTAGGATCTTGTGTGTTTAAGTAAGATCATCCCTCATTTTTTTAAACTCCAGAAAATACAGATCCACATTCTTTAGCTGTTCATGATCGGACAACACTATCCTCCCAGGAATTAGTCTAGCAAATCTCTTTTGGACTACTACTAGTGCTGGTATATCTTTTCTTAAATAAGTAACCAAAACTGCGTATTGTACTCCAGATATAGTCTCACCAACACCCTATACAATTATAACAATATTTCTCTATCTAAACTCCAATCACCTTGTAATAAAATCCAATGTGTCATCTGCCTTCCTAATTATTTGCTGTTTGCCTGTTGTTGTTTTATGATTCATTCACAAGAACACGTAAGTTCCTCTAAATTTCATTCATTTGTGATTTTTCTCCACTTAAATAATAATCTGCCTTTTGATTCCTCATACTAAGGCACCTGACCTCACACTTTCCCACATTCAACTCATTTACTGTATTTTCATAGCATTAACAACCATGGATACCTTAACACTGCTCCTCCTCCAAGTCATGAATATAGATTGTAATTAATTGAGCTCCAAGAACTGATCCTTGGGGCACTCCACTGGTTACATCCTGCCTGAAAAAGACCAATTTTTATTCCCACTTTCAACCAGTCTTCAATCTATGCTAACGCTACCTGCCCAAGAACAGTGAGTTCTTGTAATAATAGAACATAGAACAGTACAGCATAGTATGGGCCCTTCAGCCCACGATGTTGTTGCTGACCTATATGGATCTATTCCACAATCAGTCTAACCCTTCCCTCCTACACAGCCCAGAACCCTCCATTTCTCTTACATCCTTGTGCCTATGTAAGAGTATTTTAAATGTCCCTATTTTTAACAGCCTTGACCACCACCACCGGCAGTGCATTCCAGGCACCCACCACTCTGTGTTTTAAAACAAAAACCTACCTCTGACATCTCCCCTAAACTTTCCTCCACTCACCTTAAATGGATGTCCTCTGGTATTGGCCATTGCCACCCTGGGAAAAAGGTGCTGGCTATCCACTCTATCTATGCCTCTCATAATCTTATACACCTCTATCAGGTCACCTCTAATCTTCCTATGTTCCAAAGAGAAAAACCCTGGTTCACTCAGCCTTTCCTCATAAGACATGTTCTCTAATCCAGGTAGCGTCCTGGTAAATCTCCTCTGTACCCTTTCTAAAGCTTCCACAGCATTCCTATAATGAGGCTATATCACTTCACACTTTACTGGATTGAACTCCATCTGCCACTTCTCTGCCCAGTTTGCATCCTGTCTATGTCCCGTTGCAACCTACTACAACCTTCTACACTATCCACAGCATCATCAATCTTCGTGTCATCTGCAAACTTACTAACCCACCCTTCCACTTATTCATCCAAGTCGCTTATAAAAATCACAAAGAGTAGGGGTCCCAGAACATATCCCTGTGGAACACCACTAGACACCAACCTCCAGGAAAAATACTCTCCATCTTCTACCACCCTCTGCCTTCTGTGGGCAAGCCAATACCAAATCCACGCAGCTAATTTTCCATGGATCCCATACCTCATGACTTTCTGGATGAGCCTACCATGGGGAACCTTGTCAAACGCCTTACTAAAATCCATATACACCACATCCACCCCTCTACCTTCATCAATTTGCTTTATCACCTCCTCAAAACTCAATTAGGTTCATGAGGTATAACTTGCTCCTCACAAAGCCATGCTGACAATCCCCAATAAAAGTATGCTTTTCCAAATGCTCATAAATCCTGAATCCTCTCCAATAGTTTGCCCACCACTGATGTAAGACTCACTGGTCTATAATTCCCAGGATTATCCCTATTACCGTTCTTGAACAATGGAACAACATTTGTCATCCTCCAATCCTCTGGTACCACTCCTGTGGCCAGGGAGAATGCAAAGATCATCGTCAATGCCCCAGCAATCTCTTCCCTCACTTCCCATAGTAACCTGGGGTATATCCCATCTGGCCTCAGGGACTTACCTATCCTAATGTTTTTCAGAAGCTCTAACACTGCCTATTTCTTACCCTCGACGTGCTTCGGCACATTAGCCTGTTTTACGCTGACCTCCCATTCGTCTTAAGTCCCTCTCCCTGGTGAACACTGAAGCAAAGTATTCATTAAGGACCTCCGCTGCCTCCAGGGACATATTTTCCCCCTTTATCCCTGAGCAGTCCTACCCTAACCCTAGTCATCCTCCTGTTCTTCACGTACGTGTAGAACACCTTGGGGTTTTCCTTAATCCTCCTTGCTGGGCCTTCTTGTGTCTCCTTCCAGCTCTCCTAGGTCCCTTCTTAAGCTCCTTCTGTTACCTTATAACTCTCAAGAGCTCTGTCTGATTTTTGCTTCCCAAGCTTTAAGTATGCTTCCTCCTCCTTCTTGACTAAATGTTCCACCTCTCTTGTCAACCATGGTTCCTTCACCCTGCCATCCTTTCCATGTTTCAGTGGGACAAACATCCAGAACCCCATGCAAGTGGTCCCTAAAGAAGCTCACATTTCTGCTGTGCATTTCCCTGAGAACATCAGTTCCCAATTGATGCTTCTAAATTCCTGCCTAATACCATCATAATTAGCCCTCCCCCAATTAAATACTTTCCCATATCATCTGTTCCTCTCCTTGTCTATGGCTATGCTAAAAGTCAGGGAGCTGTAGTCTCTGGAATGCTCACCCACCAAGAGGTCTGTCACCTGACCAAGTTTATTGCCTAGTACTAGATCCAGTATGGCCTCACCTTTAGTCACCCTGTCCACATACTGTGTCAGGAATCCTTCCTGGACACACCTAACAAATTCTGCCCCATCTAAACCTTTTGCACTAAGGAGGTGCCAATCAATATTAGGGAAGTTGAAGTCACCCATGACAACAACCCTGTTATTTTTGCACCTTTCCAAAATCTGTCTACTCATCTGCTCCTCAGTGACCTGGTTGCTTTTTTGCTTTTGGAGGGGGGCTGCCTATGGAATACTCCGAATAGAGTGATTGCTCTCTTCCTGTTTCTGACTTCCACCCACGCTGACTGAGTAGACGATCCCTCCTCAATGTCCTCCCTTTCTGCAGCTGTGATACTATCCCTGATTAGCAATGCCACTTCTCCTCCCCCCCCCCCCCCCCCCCCCTTACCTCCCTCCCTATCCTTTTTGAAACATCTAAACCCTGGAAAATCAAGCAGCCAGTCCTGCCCTTGCAACAGCCAAGTTTCTGTAATGGCCACAACATCGTAATTCCATGTACTGATCCATGCTCTGAGTTCATCACCCTTATTCTTAATATTCCTTGGATTAAAGTAAACCTATCCAACTGACTGCATTTATGCCCTATCCATTGCCTATCCTTCCTCACAGTCTCTCTGCACATTGCATCTACCTTTACACCAACTGCTCCATCATCTGACCTAACACTCTGGTTCCCATCCCCTTGCCAACCAAGCTTAAACCCTCCCCAGCAGCTCCAGCAAACCTGCCCCACAAGAGGGATCAAACCCTCTCGAGTTCAGGTGTAACCTGTCCCTTTTGTACAGGCCATACCTTCTCCATAAGAGATCCTAGTGATCCACAAATCTGAAACCCTGCTCCCTGCACCAATTCTTCAGCCACGCATTCATCTGCCATATCTTCCTATTCTTGCTCTCACTGGCACTTTTCCTGGTAGGTATCCACAGTATCCAAAGTGGTATATTTGTTATTGAGGGGAATGGCCACAGGGGTCCCCTGCATTGACTACCTATTCCCTTTCCCTCTCCTGATGATCGCCCATCTACCTGCATCCTGCAACCTTGGTGTGACCGTCTCCCTGTAAGTCCTCTCTATCAACCCCTCAGCCTCCTGAATGACCTGGAGTTCATCCAGCTCCTACTCCAGTTCCCTAACGCAGTCTGCAAGGAGCTGTAGCCAGATGCACTTCTTGTAGATGTAGTCATCAGGGTTATTAGAGGTCTCCATGACTTCCCATATCCTGCAAGAGGAGCATACCACTGCCCTGACAGCCATTCCCCATTGCTCTGACTGTGCAATAAGAAAGAAATAAAGACCTTACCAGAACCTCAATTTAGCCTCCCCTCACTTACTCTGCCTATTGTATATCAGCCTTTTATGCAACACCTTGTCAAATGCCTTCTAGAAGGGTGGGAGCTGCTGGATTATCATGTTCCTTCTGCCTTAATTTCTAAATATCCTTTTTCCCACCCCTTCTAGCCTGTCCAATAGTTCAGCTTGTCTGGTACCATCCAGAACTGAATCTGGGTCTTTATGACTGCACCAGCACTTAACTGAGCCATTGGATGTTGGAAGTTTCTTCACGCTTTAACTTTTTTAAAAAAAATCAGTTGTGAAAGTATTGTTGCATGCCAATTCTTATGTGTTTCTCACCCTGTTCCAACATTCCATGTTGTGAATCATTTTCATAATTTTGGTAAACACAAAGCTACAGATATTGGAATCTGAAACAAAAACAGAAAATGCCAGAAGAACTCAGCCAGTCAAGCAATATCTGTAGAAAGAGAAATCAGTTAACATTTTGGGTCAGGGATCCTTCCTCAGAACTGGGGGAAGAGTGGAGGGGTTATAGTTTTCAATACTTTCCCTTTCTCCTTGCACAGATGTTGATTGGTTGAGTTCTTCCAGCATTTTCTGTTTTTGTTTGTATATCGATTGTCATCATTTTCTTCAATATTGAACTGTGCTGAGATGGATATCTTTATCCCTACTCCAATAAAGACTACACTTAGTTTCCATCTGTTTCAATCCTTTGCTATGTTAAACAAATTTCTTGTTTGCTTTTCTCAGTCCTTTGCAGAAGGTATTTTTGTGGCTGTAAATGATTGCTCATTTTTTGGTCTCCCATGAACAATGGGGCTGCCTTCTTCCTAGGGCACTGGTTGCATTTTACATGGCCACTTTCTTGTTGTCAGCTTTTGGGTCTGGTGTGCTATGCCTGTGTGTATTAATGCTACATGTCCAATAACTGTAATTGACATATTTTTGCACCATACTTTTCATCTACATTTTGTACAATAGATACATATATTTACACTACTTTGATATAAACTTGCTTTCTTAAACTTCATCCATGCTGTTATCACCTTTAAAATCAACTATTCAACAGCTCTAAAAGGAAAATACTATGATGATGGAAATCTGAAATAAAAACAGAAAGTGCTTGAAATAATTTTGATGAAAGGTCATTGTCCTTAAGCATGCCTGTTTCTCAATCCACAGGATCTAACCTTCTGAGTATTCCAGCATTATCTCTTTTTATTGTAATAGCTCTTCCTTTTTGCACTGCATGGATATTTGTGTGGTTCTCTGTGTTAAAGGTACTCTTATAAATTCAAGTTGTGAGCAGAGGCTTAGATACTGCTCCAGGTAATTCATTTTAATTTTTTTTTCTTTCCTCACTATATTGTATTTTTGTATTGAATGATCCTTTCTAATCACTGTCAAAATGCTTTCATAGCAGCAAAGAGTCTGAACAAGATTCCCCAAAAGTGTGTTCAACTTGCATTCCTGATTTTATGCTTTCAGGTCTGCCACTATACAACCTTTTCATATAATTCTCTTTTATAATATTGGGAATGCACTTTATGTTTGAGCAATTTTTGAAACTTAATTATTTCATGTTTTACTTTTTCTTTTTATCTTCAGGGATACATCTGGACAAGGCAGGTTCTGCACCATTTTTCGTTCCTACTCTCGAGGAGCACAGGTAAGACAAAAAACACTACTCTCATTTATTATTAAATTAAAACATGCATTATTTAACATTTTTTATCTCCACAAGTAGGTCCAGAAGTTGATTCTTTTATCTGGTGAAAGAATACACTTTTAGACATCTGCATCGTTCATTTGTAATTCATTATTCAGCTGGGAGGTAGAAGAGCAGGTAATCATATCGGAGAAAGAAACCAATTCAAAAAAGATGGTTATGCAAGTTCATAGGTTAACAGTTACTTGACATGCAAGCCTTCTATTAACACACAGAGGAATAATTGTTTTCTTAAAAGATAGTTTTTAAAATTTAGGCCTTGGACCAGCATCATTGTTTATGTGATGCATTTGGGTTAGATAGACAACTCTGGAATCTCCTGATATACTTAAGTAATGTATTTTCTGTGCTTGCATTACACTTCTGATATATGTAGAGGAGTGTAGAGTCATAGAAATTAATCCTTCATGATTTTTGGCTTGGCAACAGTAAGTATTCTATTATTCATACTTTGCAATTGTTTGAACATGTGCAATAATGTAAACTTCAATTAAAATGTTTGGAGATTCATTTGACATTGTTTCTTTGGTGAACTTAGATTTAGAATGTAGCAGATACGTATAAAATACATCATTTTACATACAATGCTTAAATCAAGATTTCATGTTGCTATTTGTGAGGTTATTTAATGCAATCCAATGGCACAATGATCTCTTAGAAGACACAGATGTTACAGTTTGGAAAAAATATTTTTCACCTTGAACTATTTCTTATGCGAATGTTTTTCTTTTCCTTCGTATCCTTAGAAACTGTTCCAAAGGACTTGGAATTAGGCAATTAGGAAAATAACTCCAAACTAAAATTACAAGTGGCTAGGATTGAGAATGAGTGGTGGATTCAATTATGGCATTAAAGAGGGGACTGAATAAATGCTTGGGAAGAAGAAATGTGCATGACTAGTGAGAGAGAGGGCAGGGGAGGAGAACCAGTGGGATTGCTGTTGCTTAGACTCAACAAGGACTTGATTACCTGAATAGTCTCCTTCCATCTTATGTCCTTTCTGTAATTCTGTGAGAATGCCTGTTGTAATTTCTTTAAGTCATTTAGTAATGTGTTCTGTTTATTCAACATCGAAATTTTCAGGGTGTAATTTTGGTCTATGATATTACAAATCGCTGGTCATTTGACGGTATCGACAGGTGGATCAAGGAAATAGATGAGGTAAGGTAGATTTCAAATTCAGTGACTCTTGAATGATGACTATTAAGTTGAATGTTGAAGTGGTGGTGAGTCTACTTTGTTGGAATTTCTTTTCTGTCTTACACAGAAAATATCTGTTTGAACTTTTATGTTACTAGTACATTCAGCTGCAATGCTGTAGTTGATGAATTAATTCAGATAGCTGTGTTAGTAATATAATATCACTAAAAGAGTAGACATTCATAAATTGAAACATGAGCTAAAACTGAAGGAAGATGCTGAAAATAAGTACACTTCCATGATTGGTAATATATAATGTGCTTTATTTATTGTATTCACTTTGGTAGCTCAGCACATTGCCTTTAGTAGGTCACCACTGATTCTGTTCTCCAAGCAGGGGCAGCATACAGACTTCTTGCTGTTTCAGCATCATTAAGTTCTCAGCTTTGTTATGGAAAACAATCAGCAGGGAGCTGGATCCTTCTACGCAGAGGAACTAGCTTTGCTGGTGATCTCTTTAGAAAGTAGTCACCTTCATGTCTCAACTTTATCAGTGTCTGCAGCTACGTACTTCTGAGAAGAATCGTATATGGTAGTAAGGATTTAACAACAACAGAATTTTCCATTCTCAAATGCGATGAGCTAAGACAGAATCAAGTTCTGTCTTCCTCTCTGGCAGCCTTTGTTACCCTAAGACTAATTGACTTGGGTCATTCTTGGTGGTTTTTAATGCATGGCACATAGTGCATTGACCTACTGAATGACTGGAAGGAGCACCTTACTTGAAAGTGTTCCAATTGCATTTGAAATTTTACATTTTGACATGGCTTTAGGGACCTTGTTAGTTTCTCAAATTGCCAAAACAAGAGATTGTAAGAGTTGAAATTATTTATCCCTAAAAATTTAGTAGGGCACAATGAACACCAACAAAAGGGGGAAGAAACAATGTACTGACAATGGCTCAATGGATGTCAAGGCATCCATGAAAAACAATAAATATTGCATGTAGTTTCATAATCCTTTACAATCACAATTGCTGCAGTTAATTTGGAGATTGTTTTCAAAGTAATAATAATTTTAAGTACCAAAGTACAGCATAGATTAACCTTAAACCTGACTCTCTGTCTAAATTCAAGAAAGGAGAGTTAAAATAATCTTAAATGGTTAGATTTTACTTGTAACATGCTTTGTAAATATTATTGTGTATTTTGAATTTTTTACTCTATTTATGTTCTGATGCGACCAGTTAGTTCACATATAGAGAGAAAACCTTTGGTGATTCCACACAAATATTGTTTCCAAAAAAATGTTGCCATTCTGGTGCTTTTAGCTGGAAAAATTGGAGATTCAGAAATATTTATGGTTTTGTCATTGCATGAATTTTAATAGTTTTGGAATTGCTACTGGGTGAGTCAACAATGACAAAAGTGCTACTGCTTAATCAAAAGACCTTGTCAGTATTTCTGAAGCAACAAAATAACCTCTATTCCACAGGCAATTATGGTACCTTTATTATGGTCATGATTCTGATAAAGGATTCAATATAATAAATAAATTGATAAATTTTTGACTGCTTATGTTGTAAAATGAGGGAACATCAAGATCATTTCTGCATGGATGAATTAAAATAGCTTCGGTCTCCTCCTTACACACAACTAATTTGTGATCCATGAGTATTGAATGGAAAGTAATTAATTTGCTGCAACTACATGTGAATTTGAATATTGGTCTGGTGAGATATGAGATTATCTGTACCTGCTGATATTAAAATCCCTGAGTAAAAGCTTTGTCTTTGTTTGTCAGCTATTTGTTTTTCCCCTGTATTATGTGACAAGAATCCTTTACCTCCCTGTAAATGTTGTACATAGTTCAAAAGGTAATGAGTAGAAGTCAAAATGTATTAATCAGTTCCAGAACTACTCGTTCACAGAAGAATAGATAAAAATAATATGGCTAGTAAGAGGTTTTGGAACTTCCAGAAAACCACATTAATCATTAGGATTTCAGAGGAGGAATAAAAAGTATAGTAATTTTAATTGGATTCTTAATGCAAGTAAGATCACTATGAAAAACTATACTTAATTTGCTACTAAAATGGACAAATTGAGCAGCTTATTGCAATTCAGAATCATACTCCCGATGAACTAATCTCATGGAGAAATAACAGCAGTATTTTGTGTTGGTCTCCTCTGATTTGGAGCTGAGAACCTGCATCCCACTTTACTGAAACAATAAACTTACCATTGTCTTTGGGATATACAATGTGCAGCACATTGTGATTAGACTTTGTGATTTGAAGCTATGGACTGAGTGAAACAATAGCGTTCCATGCTGAAGTGCTCCAATAATTACAAAACAGCATTTCATCCAGATAACCATGAGTGACACCATGGAGATCCATTTTTCTTGTTATAAAATATTGGTCAAATACTCCTATTGTTTCTTGAATATGGTAGTACCTCACAAGTTAACAGTAATTTGAACTATAATTATTTTACATAGAAAAAATTGTCATTACACAGATTGTCAGTATATTTATCTGTTTGAGTATGTCTGATGTGTAATTAATTTCCCAATAATCTTCTAGTTTTCCATAGCTAATTTGTTACATTGCTTCTTTGATCAAATTTTAAAATTTGAAAAAACATATCCATCTCAATTTCTGAAATAGAAACAGAAAATGCTGGAGATACTCAGCAGGTCAGACAGCATCCATGGAGAGAGAAACATAATTTACATTCCAGATCAATTAATTTTTGTCAGAACTCAGATCATAAATCGGAAACTTTAATTCCTGTTTTCTAGCCACAAATGCTGACCTGCTTTCCAGCACTTTTTGTTTTTATTTCAAATTTCCAACGTTTTTTGCATTTTGCTTTTAGCTCAAGATCTTATTATTCATCCAAAAAAAGAACCAAATGTAAAACCAGAGAACCTCCATGATAATGATTTTTTTTAACTTCCCCATTCAGCATGCTCCAGGTGTGCCTAAGATCCTGGTTGGAAATCGCCTTCACTTGGCTTTTAAGCGGCAGGTGTCTACAGAACAGGCTCAAGCTTATGCGGAACGGCAGGGCATGACGTTCTTTGAAGTTAGCCCATTGTGCAATTTTAATATAATTGAGTCATTCACAGAACTGGCTCGGATTGTGCTAATGAGGCATGGAATGGACAGGCTTTGGAGACCAAACAGAGGTAGGACTTTTACTGCTTAAATGTTCTTAAGACAGAGTAATTTTTCTCACAAATTACAAGATCTGCAGGGACAATTTTGAAACAATGCTTTAAAATCACAGAAATATTGTAATTAAACTTCTGTATTTCTGTTTATGATCTCTCTCATGTATAAAACAGGAGAACAAGTCCTTTGTGTTTGTCTCCCCATCATTGATTCAGTCCTATTCCCTGCTTTGTACTATGTAGAATTTGAATCCTATTGACTTGGAGTAATTCTTCAAACCGTGTATCCATTACCAAGGATGATTATTTCTACTTTCGCAACATCACCTGTTTTCTTCCCCCATCTTGTTCCCACCAATATCTGAAGCTGTCACAGCCCTCTTCGTCGCCTGTAGACCTGATATCTCCATTTTTGAGTTGTTGATTAAATCTTTCACTAAGACCTATTCAAAGCTCATCCACTCCAACCCCGCAGCTCGTCTTCCCACCCCAAGTCTAGTCTTGAAATTGCACTGAGCCAAGGATGTATCAAAGAGCCTTTTAGCCAGTGAAGTATTTTTGACAGCTGGGTATTGTTGTAATATTCCTCCTTCTATTAAATTGTAATACTTCTCCTTCTATTAAAAGCCTCCCCCTGAAGCTTCCATTATCCTCCCTATAGGTAGCTGAGATCACTTGCTACTCCAGGATCATTTTGGAACAAAGCTGCTCGTTCTTTCCACCATTCTCTATCACCTTTTATGTTGTTCCTTTCATTTACATATTCAGAGGGTCTAATGGAATTTCTTCTCACTAAAATCAAGATCATCTCTTCAGAGCCCCTTCATTACAGTATCACCTCCCACTACTCCTCATCCTCAAATTGCACTGAATTGACCATGAACCAAAGACCTTTACTGCTAATTAAGTGACTTCAGGTCTAGACACCATTGTAATGACAACTCTGAGCATATCTGGTCCACAAGGATCACCTGCAGTTATTTTGACCAGTTGCCACTCATTTGCTGACCAACCAGCTTCCCGTCCTGGACAATTTGCTGGTTGACGTTGAAAATGGTTTGCCCAGCATAAAAACTGCCTTCTCTCCTTTAAACCTATCCCAGTTTGCCCTTGCAAACTATCAATCTCCCATTCCCTTTTCTCTCTGAAGTCTTTGAGTGTAATGTCTTCCCAAAATAGGTCCCAATTTTCCCTGCAGTTGTATCACTGTAAGATTACGGTTTCACCACAGCAGTAAAATGGACTTAATTTAATCCATAAATGACATATTCAATGAGTGTGGTCACGATGTATCTCTTTCTCAAGCTCTGAGTATTTCTGCTTTTATCCCTAATTCTTGGCTCTGGCTTAATACTGTGTTTTCTTCACCACATTGAAGGTGTTGTCTAGAATATAAAGACATTGGTAAGTTAGGCTGCTACTATCACACCAGCAGTAAGGGGAGCAGTGCACATGCTTTTGTTTACATCAACAGTGCTGAGGTCGAGACAGTTGAGAGCTTCAAGTTCCTTGGAGTGAACGTCACCAATAGCATGTTCTGGTCCAACCACAGAGACGCCACAGCCAAGAAAGCTCACGAGCACCTCTACTTCCTCAGAAGGCTAAAGAAATTTGGCGTGTCCCCTTTGATCCTCACCAATTTTTATCGATGCACCTTAGAAAACATCCTATCCAGATGTATCACAGCTTGGTATGGCAACTGCTCTGCCCGAGACCGCAAGAAACTGCAGAGAGTTGTGGACGCAGTACAACACAGAACCCACCCACCCAGGACATTCTCTCTTCTTCCCCCTCCCATTGGGCAAAAGACAAAAAAGCTTGAATGCACGTACCACCAGGCTCAAGGACAGCTTCTATCCCACTGTCATAAGACGATTGAACCCCTTGTATGATAAGATGGACTCTTGACCTCATAATCTACTTTGTTATGGCCTTGCACCGTATTGTCTGCCTGCACTGCACTTTCTCTGTAACTGTAATACTTTATTCTGCATTCTGTTATTGCTTTTCCCTTGTACTACCTCAATGCACTGTTGTAATGAAATGATCTGAATGGATCGCATGCAAAACAAAGTTTTTCACTGTACATGTGACAATAATAAACCGATTTACCAATTCTCTAAAATGTACTTTCATCACCCTGAGGCACAACTTCTTTTAAATTATTGATGCTTTTCGTCCTCCATGAACTTACAATTGTAGAAGCTAATATTCCCATCTTTCCCCAGCTTTGCTGAGCTTCATTGGCTAATTGTGGCTTACACTTTAATGCTCTTCAATACTGGAAAACTCCTCAGTTCCCATTTCCTCCATTCTTTCAGCCATATGTGCTTTATAATTCTCAGACTCAATCCATTGACTCTTTTCTTTAGCCCCAGGCCTCTCTACAACGCCGCCCCCCACCCCCCCCAGCATCCACACTCCCAATGTTTGTTTCATTTGTATCTTTGCTGTTAGTCTATTTCCATATATTGTGACAGGACATGATGCTTTTTCTTTACATGAAAACTCTGAAGAAAAGCTAAGTTATTACTTATGTTTGCAGGTAACAAATCACACTGCAGCATTTGTGATGGCATATTTTACCGAACCAACATTCTCTCATGATTATAAAAACATTGTCAACAATCTCACAGAATTTTATCCACAAAATTACTTTCTCTCTAGTTTATTCAAAATTGTTCAGCTATGATAAATGTGATGGGAATCTTGAAGAGATTGGTGCATTGGATTAAGAATGTTGTGCCATTCACTTCACTGGCAAACTTTCCAAATGACAGATTGAATATCTGCTCTACAAGAAGGGAAATGTCACACTGGAACATACATTGGACTTCCACCACCTGTTATATGTTATGAGGAACTGCAGACTCTACTCCACGTTTTACAGTGATTTTGCGTTTTGCCCTTAGCAGTTTTCTTCTCAATTCTCCAAATGAGAATTATCCTCATGAAACTTTCTCCAATTACATAGTAGTAGTTGGTATTGCTGCAGATTGCTACAGATTAGAATCCAGGTTGAAGGGTTGCATTCAGCAATTAAAAAAAAATGGCAAGTTTGTGGGCACATACTTGAGGAATTTGTGCTCAACTGGAAGTTAGCATGTTTGTAAGTGCTGCTATAACACAACACAATTATAATTAATTATTATCAGCTAATAATTTTATTTTATTTGCTTTATTATTTTATCAGTAATTCTTTTGGCTATGAATATTTATTCATATTCTTTGAATAATTTAGTAAATATTTGCTGATCTGCACAGCAAGTTATTTTGGAGGCTCTGTAGTAATTCTTGGATAAATAATTTTGCATTATTTCTTTGCAGTGCTAAGCCTACAGGATCTGTGCTGCCGAGCCATTGTTTCATGCACACCTGTGCACCTGGTGGACAAACTGCCCCTTCCTGTTGCCTTAAAGAGTCACCTTAAGTCTTTCTCAATGGCAAATGGACTGAATGCCAGAATGATGCATGGACGTTCCTACTCTCTCACTGCTAATGGCAGCAAACAAAATAGCCTGAAGAAGTCCAAGATCATTCGTCCTTCTCAAAGCCCAATACAGAGTTGCACTCGAAACAGCTGCAAAATCTCTTAGTTACAGTGCTACAATCTGTCTATGAAAAAGAAAACCGAAACGTGATCACCGTGTATGCAGCTTGACAAGCTGTCTGATGTTCCAGTTTTTAAAAAAAACTGCTTCCAAACTGTATTTGTAAAGGGCCCATTTATCATGGGGTTGGAGTTTGCACATGGGAATGAGAAATGATGCTGCTAGTTAAACAGTAAAAGATTACAGGGACCTCTGATTCTTGTGAGTGTTTCAATTGAAGTAGGAATGATCGTGTGATTTACGACAGTTCAATGTCAAAAAAGAAAATGGTGTTTGTTCATTTTTGTGTGATCCAGGCAGTTAAATTGTCTCAAATTGCAATAGATTATCTTGGAGGAAATAAGCATGTATAGTGTTGGTGTGTGCTGGAATTTGAATTGCAATGTACACTATATGTTGTTTAAAACATTTTTAAGTATTGCAGTCAGAATATAGATCTCAATGACAGTTTAAGGATCAGTTTCCAGGAATATGGTTTGCCTTGGCAACCTGCAGGCACCTATAAATTAACTGGCAAAAATGTAAAAATCATATGCTGATTAAACATTTGAGATTTGGTATGTTAATCCATTTCCAATTGTTCTGGTGGTTGTTACTGTTGTAGGTTAATAATACTTCAATGATTTGTAAATATAATTTTCCTTGTGGGACTATAGTTTGTTTTTGTACAGAAACAAAAAAAAAACTGCTTTCAAGTACAGAAAAAAGGGAATAGAAATGCCAAAGGTGTTCTTGGTAGAAATATTAAGTGTGGGTGTTGAAGGGATAGGGTGTGGTTGGGGAGGGCAACACAGATTTTTGCATTAATTATCCATAATGTTTTTATAGATAAAACACTCTGGATTGGGGTGGGGTAAACAGGAAACAGATCTTTCTGGGCAAAAATGTACTTGGAAATTATTTTAAATGTGACTGTTTTGTAAAGATAGACATATTTGCCTGGGCCACCATTTTATGATAATGGGCTCCTGGCTGTTTTACAACTTAAGCTATTGTTGCATGTAAGGTTGCATAAATACAGTGCTTCAATTTAGAAGATCATAGATGCAGTTTCTTTAAATAACTATATCTTGAGGAAATGCAGGAAGATTTCAGGAGTGGAAACTGCCTACTAGGTGTAGTACCGTTCTTCAAAACGCAGCATCTACATTTCTATGTCCACTCTGGGTCTTAACTGGTATTTTGCCTCAATGGCTCTCAGTAGAAGGGGTTTGTCTGTTTTTAATCAAGTGCCAAAACAAAGAGGAAAGGGTCTGCTGGGATCAGTCACAGCTACAGAAATGTACTTGAAGTCAGTTATTTGAAATATGTGATGTCGACAAAGCTGTGGAAAATCTCAATCATCCCATCTTCCACTCTGAGGATGATGTCTGTTGCTAGCTGAATGGAGAAATTATTTTGTCATGATTATCTGTACAAGATAATTATGTAAACGAAAGTGAAAATACTACTTTTAAGTTAATCAAAGCACACTACTGCAACTTTTTAATGTACAAGATATTTTACATTAATTTGAAATAAAGTTGTATGTACCAGTATCTTCTGAATTTCTGTACAAAATCAATTCTCTTTCATTTTAGCAATTTAGCCACCAAGTATCATAAAAGTTAATTACAGTGATAACAAAATACATGCTTTACAGCACATACAATAATTAATGTATATAGTAACATAGTGCCTTCTAAACTTTTGAATATAATGCATGTTTTTTCTAAATTAGGTTACATAGGAAATACAGCACTGAAATGGGCAAATTGGCTCAGAACTTCCAATGTAGTGCTTGTGTAGCACTTTAGCCTCCTCATGCCTTTTGTCATCTGTATCTCAGGGTAACTCCCTATTCCCTTCTCACTTTAATGCTTGTCCAGAGACTTCTAAGATGCATCAGCTTTATTCCCTTCAGCTTCTCCCTTAGACAGCGAGTTCCACATTCTCATCACTCTTTGTATAAATATGTTTCTTCTAAGTTTCCTGTTGGTTATTTTGTATTGATCATCTCTATTTATAGTCATTCCCACATCTCTTTGAATCAACTTTGTCCAAGCCCTAAATAATTTTGAAGATCTCTTTCAGATTACTTCATCCTTATTTTCCCAACTGAAAAGAGACCCTAGTATGTTTACCCTTTCCTGATATGTATACTCTTGCATTTTTGGTATTCCCTTTGCAAATCACTGCACTCTCTCCAGGGCTTCTAAATCCTTTGTCAGTTCTGGTTCCCATATTATAGGCTGTACTCTAAAGTTTGATTGTACCAAGGTTCACTACAGGTTTACCATACCTTCTTTACTTTTCAATTCTATTTCCCTGTTAGTCCTAGTGCTTTGTTTTTAATGGCCTTGCTAACCTCTGGAACCAAAGCCATTTTCTGTCACCAACACTGAACGCAAACAAAATACTTAGTGCTTATTTGAATCAGAAATCTGATGGTGGAGAGGAACCTGATTCTGATTCTCATTATTTTTAAATTGCTTTGTGGCAGCTGGATGTAGTGCACTGAAAAACCAACATGAATCTTTAGATTTATGTCCACAATCACTCCTAGCTCTAGCCACATATTTGCAAATGCATTAATGCACTAGCAGGTAAAGATCAGATCACAATAGTTTTCATTCTCACCAGTTTAATCAGCTGATGACTTTAACATTCATGCTATACGTCACTCTTTTCAAACACTTGTTTAAATGCATTATGTTGCTCTCTTTACTCAAATGAACAACATTTTGTATCATATGAGTTTTTTTCAATTTGGGCTTTCCTTTTGAAAATTTGATGGGAAACCTTTCATGGTCGTCTGGAAGCTGTGTCATGATTTTTCATGTTAACCATCGTCTTCACTGAAGTGTAAATCTCAGTAGTTTGCACGTTGTTTTAATGTCACAAATTTATTAAAAGAATAAATCAAATGAATTATTAAGTAAAAATATTGCACATATTGATACTGAAAGAAACAAGCCCCATTGATGATATTTAAAGTATGATTTCTCATAATTTCACCTGATACAGCTACTTTGTTCTTGGGTTCTGAACCATTTTTCCATTTATATTATAAGATTTCTGATGTGCATCACAAAATGGTTTGTTTATTCTTCACTTGCCTTCCTAAATATCATGAATTTTTTAAAACATGTATCTTTTTTTTCTCCCTGCACTTCCACTTTAAAGTCCTCATTTGAAGCTATTGGATTAACACTGCACAGTGAGATTCTTTTTTTTGTTCCACAGATCACAGAAAAATTATGCTCAAAAACAGCATCTTGGAGTGCTTCACTGAAATTGCCAAACACAATAACTGCTGAGCAGGGTGACCTGAAGCTTGGTTAAAGAGGTAGATTTCACAAATGACTTTACAGCAGGAGACGGGGCAAAAGAATGCAAACTTGTGCGAAGTGGGGATTGTTGCTTGCAGGGCTGGGTGGGGATTTGAAAGCAGTGAGGAGTGAGACCATAAAATAATTTTAACGTAACACTGAGAATTCTATTGGGAATATATTTTTTTAAAAAAAGTAGAATAAAAATCATGAGTAATTTTTAAATTGAGAATAAAAATATTCCACATACTTCAGCTCCCACTTTTTCTTGTAAGCTCGTCAACCTACCACTGCATGCATAGGAATCAAATAACTCGGCTGTTGTCAGCTGAACAACAACTCCATGACTAAATGTCCATTGTCATAGTGAAATGTCTCAAGTTTCACAGGGGCAGAGCACTTTCCAAACGGTGAAATTTTAGAAATTAGATGAGCAGAGATCAAAGTATAGAGGTTAAAAGCTGGTGAACAAATTAAAAAATTAATTTGGCACATTCCTTTTAGATATTTTATCTCAAGGGAGCTGGAATTTATTGCATTGGAAATTTTACAAAAACTACAGAGATTTGGTTAGACTTTATGTGGTGTACTGCATTCAACTCCATGCTTCAGGGAAGATCTATGGACCTTGGAGTGAGTGCAAAGCAGAATCATGCTAAGGCTAAAAAGATTAAATTATGTGGATAAATTGCATAGAATATGGTAATATTATTATCACCATGTAGTTCCGTGAACAAGGTGTGATCTAATTAAAGTATTTAAAATCATCAAAAAAAAGTTGACAGGTAGAAGCTAGTTCTGTAAGTGTCCAGAACAAGAGATAACCTAAAATTAGAACTAACCTGTTCTGAAAGCACTTCTTCACATGAAGGATATTGGTAATCTTGAACACTTTCCCCATAAAGCTGTTAAAGTTTGGCCAAATGAAATTTTTAAAAAACAGATTGATAGATTTTAGTTAGCACTGGGGAGCCAAGGCGAGCAGTTTTAAAATACAGTCAGCCATACTTGAATTGCAGACTAGGAATGAAAGGCTAAATGGCCTGTTCCTACATAACTTGCAAGGTTGTAGATTGCTGAAGTAGGTTATTTCTATCTGTAAGCCATTCTGGTGACTATATGAATAATGTTCAATGACATGACCAAGCCACTCTGTGATAGAATCATAGAGTTATGAGCATGGAAATGGGCCTTGCTTTCCAAGCAAGTCCCATCTGCCTACATTTGGCCTGTATCCCACTAAACCTTTCCCGTCCATGAATCTGTCCAAATGTAATTGTACCCGCTTCTACCACTTCCTGATAGAGAGTGAATGCAAAAGAAACCAAAATTAAAGGGACACCTTTCTGAAGGGTTGTAGGAATAAAGAAGCAGAATTTAAGCCAACTTCAGAGAGCCAATGAGACACATCCCGTTTAGAGAGTGATTTATTTTATGATAGCTGCATAAGACAATTAGGAAAGGTCAGAAATGTACAGTGCTGAGGAAATAGTGTGGAAAATAGGATGACATATAAGGAAAATATCAGAGAGATTAACTACATTCTCAGGCCAATTAATTTTATGTAGGGTAATTAATCTGATGCTTGAGGCCATTTAGAAAGGCAAAACAGACGGCATAGGATACAAGTCTCAACAGCAAATGACTGTTGCACATTATGAGTCAGCCAGCAGTAACAGTTGCTCCTGCGCAGGCAACAGATTCTTCTTCCCCAATTTTCCTACTCAATGCACCAGATGAAGTGGATTTTCCATTGCTGAACCCATTACTGTACTCCATAATAACAGAAAATGCTGGAAATCATAAGAGTTCATGCTGCATCTGTGGAGAAAGAATTGGAGTTACTGTTTAACGTCATTGTCTGTTTATCAGAACAGAGAAAACTTAGCAATCAAATATGTTTTAAATTGGTGAGAAGGGGTAGAGGTGGAGAGAGGAATGAGGATGAAGACTGAAATGTGCAGGTTTGTTTATTAGCAGATGAGCTGCCTGGAGGAGATGTAACTAGACATCCCCATTGTTTTCTCTGTCCATCTCAACTTCTGCCTAAAACTTAAAACGTGCCTGATTTTCTTACATTTCCACAGTTCTAATATCCCCACAGATCCTGTCTGACCTGTTGCAAAAAATAAGTTGCTGGAGGAACTCAGCAGGTCAGGCAAAGGGATCGTCAATGTTTCGGGTCAAGACCCCATATCAGGACTGAGAGTGTAGAGGGGAGGTGACCAGTATAAAGAAGTTAGGGGGATGGCTGAGGTAGGTGCTGGCAAGTGATAGGTGGATGCAGCTGAGGAGGGGTTGATGGTCAGATGGAGCGAGGTAGGGGATGGAAAGTTGGAGATAGCGACAACGACTGAGAGGTGATGAGTAGAGACAACAAGAGGGCTGCAGATTATGGAATCTGATAAGAAAGAAAGGTGATGAGTGGAACCGGTTAAGGGAGGGTTGCTGGGTGGATGGGAACAGTAGGGGAAGGGTATAGGGGACCCCTTGTGTTGAATGCGTGGGTGATAGGCAGATGGAACCAGGTGGAGGAGGGGAAAGAAACTGGGCAACAGGGGGCTGGGGTGGTGTTGGAAAGAAGGGGGGTGTGTGAGAGGGCCTGGGTGGATCAAAAGGAAAGAGGCTGTGGGTTACCTGAAATTAGGGGATTCAACCTTGATGCCATTGGGTGGTAGACTACCCAAAGGGAATATGGAGTGATGTTCCTCCAGTTAATGTTTGGCCGCACCCTGGTAGGGGAGGAGGCTGAGAAAAGACAGGTTAGTGTGGGAATGGGGAGGAGAGTTAAAATGGCTTGCAACCGGGAACTGAAGATGGCCTTTGCAGACAGAGTGCAGGTGTTGACCAAAGCAGTCACCTCTTCTGTGCTTGGTCTCTCCGATGTAGAGGAGGCCGCATTCAGTGCACTGAGTGCATTCTTTCTCCTTCCTTCTGATTGTAAATAAAATAAAATCTAACTTACACATATAATTATTCAATGAATAATACAATTAGGGGGTTAAAATTATGTAGATTAACTAAAGTTACTAATAAAAGCATACACACTAAAAATAAATATGTATACAAAAATTACATTTAATTTAGTTTTCGTTAAGCAGGTATGTACCTACGCACAATGTGTAAATTTATATGATTTCAATGTAGAAGTCCTTCTTTCATTTGAATTTGGTGTAAAAATATAGAGATTATTTTTGTCTCCAATAATGGAGCAACAAACAGATAGCTGGCCATGGGAAAAGCATTGCGTTTTAAGATTAAGGCCAACATCTTTAAGTGATTGTCCTTGCACTTTCTTAATGTTCATAACAAAACGAAGTTGAACTGAGATTGCTTGAATAAAAAGGTAGATGAGATGGGATAATTGAAATCCAAGGGATAAAGACATTTTCCCCAACAGCATTATCAGTCATTATTGTAGCCTTAATTACATGTGGTAGTATTTTATGAACCGATGACCTTGTGCCATTGTATTGAATTGGTGGATCCAAATTCCGGAATAGCATGATTGAAGCTCCTTTTAGTTCAAGATTATGTGATGGCACACCAGGTGGTGATAGAGAGTTCAAAAATTCAACAGGAAAATGTACAGCCTTATCAACATCTGTCATACAGTCAATAGAGTTATAATGTACACGCTGTCTGGGAAGCTTTGAAAGAAGATCTTTATTCATGACCGGCACGGCATCATCTTTTGGTGCTAAAATTGTTCTTTCACACAACCGTTAATAATTCAAATAGTGTTGAGTGACATTTGTGAAAACAGCTTGCATCAGATCATGATGTGATGTAACAATTCAGCCCAATTTTTTCGTCAAAATCATTCCTGCTGAGTTTTTATGCTTAGTTTTTCCATTTCCTAATTTGAGTAAATTCAAATCAAATGCTTTTTTGGATGGATCGCCCATCAAATGCACTCGCATGTTGGTTTTCAAGTGAAATTGTTTAACATTTTCCCAATATATGATGCATTAATACAGGCTTTCAATTCATCTCTTTTAGTACCTTATGGAATTACTGGTAATGTTTGATGAAAATCTCTGGCTAACGCTAAAGTAATACCTCCCATTAATTTATTATTGTCTCAGATCTTGCGACCTTTGATTCAATGCTTCAGTGGCTGCTCTATGAGCCATTGTACATTCATCCCAAACAATAAGTTTACAATCTATTAGAATTTTCTCTTTGCAGTTCCCAGACCAATGTTATATGTTGGAGTCTCCACATTTGTCAAATTTAAAGGGAGTTTAAAAGCCAAATTTGCAGCTCTTCTTCCTGTCAAAAATATTGAAACAAAGTCTGGTAATGCCACAGTCAGGGCAATCCTGTTTTGTCTTCAAACTTTAGCCAAAAGTAGATTAATAAGGAAAGTTCTTCCTGTTCCACCAGAAGCATCCAAAATAAAAATGATTTCTTGGTCATTGCAAACAGACTCTGTAATAGTACCTAAGGCATTTCTTTGGTATCTCACTAAACTTGTCTCTTTCTCCCTGATATATTCATCTAACAGGTTTGAATCATAGCTAGTCTCCTGCAGAAACTTGGTGTGCACATTTTCAGTTTCCCTCTGTGGTTCAAGTAGACCAAAAGGACACATGTCAGGTCCACCCAAATATTTAGTACATCAAAAATAGATCTGAAAAATACTCAACAATTTTCAATGAGGAAAATTAAAATTAGGCCCCCTTTGTGCTATGCAGAGCTTCCTTTGGTGCTTTGAGAAAAACTAGGAGTGTAGTGCACATCCTTATGCACAACCCAATTTACATGCAAAATCTCAGATTTCTGGGTTGTTTCGTTACTGAGCTATGTACAGGACATACAGACATACTATTTTATTATATATCTTTAGATTTGCAACATCTATAGTTTTGTTTCGCTTTTTGATTACTCTACCCATGAATTCCGTATCCATTCCAAACTGGTGTTAGGGTGCTACGTTAGTGAATTCAGCAGCCTTGGATTAAAGGGAGCCAGATATACTGTGTTGCCTCAAATAATGGGAATATGCAGTCCCACCTAATAAAAGCATCACAGCTGCATCATAGTCTGTGGGCATGGACATGTATGTCAATAATTCTGTGGTAATTGGTCAGATACCACCTAAACAATATTTTGTTTGCACACTTTGGCTGTTCACTTTGAGGTGAAGAGCTCTGATAACAAATTGAATTATATTTTCCATAAAAGCAAAAAGAAAACATTGTACTAAAAACAGAAAATCCTGGAGATACACAGTAGGTCAGGCAGCATTTATGCAGAAAGGAAATTGAATTTCACAGCAGTTCTGCCAACCAAATGCCAGTGACTTGAAATGTTAACTTGGTTGCTGTTAACACTGATGCTGCCTGATGATCTTTCAACATTTTTGTTTTTATTTGGGTCCATTTATGATACCTTGGTCTCTGCAGAGCTCTATCATTATGAAATCATGAAGATCTGTATCTTACTCCATATCACTCCTCAGAAAATGAGACTGTGACTAAATGATTCAAGGTCAGGTATCAGTTTTCAGACCTCATGCTCACTGCCTGTGTGGCCTCATTGTAGCAGCATAACTTGCAAAATATGTTTTTATCAGATTGGAAAATGTGCTAGTATTTAACCAATTTCAAAGTCATAATTTCATTAGGTTATGCTGCTCAAGATCGATTATAATTATTATAGTTTATTTGTGTTGTTAACCCGCTATTGACTCTTCCTTCTTTAAAAACAGTGGAACTTAAAAATAAAATAATAGGTGCACAAGAGGGCACATAACATAACTCATCACATTCCAATCAAATCCTTTCAGGAACACTGCACAAGGTACTTCAGATAGACAAGTACCATAGTCTTCTTATACATTTTTCTAATAACAACTGATAATTTGAGAGATTTGCTGTTTCCAGCTTCTCCAACTTTGAGCAATTCCAAATAATAGTGTTTATCTCAATTAATACAATCTATAGCAAGCTTCCACACAACCTAATCTGTTTGAACATTGTTGACTGAAGGATAACAAGTAGCCAGGATATTGGGAACAACACCCTTGTTCTTCTTCAAAACAGTGTCATCAGATCTTTTACATCCACTCTCAAGAGAAGACAGAGCCCAATTTAATGTCTTACTTGAAAAATGGCACTCTGGATTGCCAGAGGGTGATTATCTTTTTTTAACTCAATGTACTGGTATACATCATGTGGAGGGCAAGGCTGACATTTATTTAAATAAAACAATTGGTGAAGTGATTTTGTGCAACTTATCCTCTTGGAATGTGATGTGATCTGAGTCACAGATGGAAGGAATCAGTACTTGGGGGCCACCTATTCACGATCTATATCACTTCACTGAGGAGACCAAATGTAACTTTTCCACATTTGTCGATGACACAAAACCAAGGAAAATATGAGTAGTAATGAGGTGCAAAGAAGCTTCTGACTACTATTTAAGTAGTGAGATATTGCAAAATGTTATTGTTCAAAGGGACATAAGTCATTGATAGCTAACATGTGGGTGTGGCAGGCAACTAGAATGTTGACTTTTATTGCAAGAAGACTTGAATATATGTGTAAAGATGCCAGAAAATGTCTTATACAGAGCCATAATGGCACCACACCTGTACTATGATATCTTCTTACCTCAAAGAAGGACATACTTACTATAGAGAGAATATAGCAAAGATTCACCAGACTGATTCCTGTAATGCAGGTTTGTAATATGAGTAGAGATTGAGTAGGCAAGGCCTCTATTCCTTAGAGTTTAGTGGAATGGTACTCAGTCATCAATTGCATTCAAAACAGGAATCAATTGATTTCTGGATAATAGAGGAATCAAGGGACATGAGGATAGGCCAAGAAAATGGTGTGGAGGTAGAAGATCAGTAATGATCTCATGAATGGTTGAGCAGGCTTGAGAAGCAGAATGACCTATACTTACTCCTATTTCTTGTGTTCTCACGTTCCACTGATTTCAGCTGCTGACCAAGGTGTTTCCTGAGCTGTGAAATGATCACTGCTGTGATAATGCATTCTGTTGGGGGAATCTAGAACATTGCTGTTCTGGAGTCATCCAGCCAGGTCTGGAACCTGATATTGGGAACTGTCCTGTCCAATTAGGAAGGGGTGGTCACCCTGCAATGTCAGTTTGTTTTTACTGCTCAAGTGAGACATGAACCCTTGACCTTCTAACTCATGACTCATGAGAGTGCTCCCCACTGAGTGCTGTCATTTATTAATCCATAACTTTCCTAGTTATAATTAAGTGTGCTTTCATTATTGTCTCCCTTGCTGTACTAAATGAAATCTGATTTTATTTTATTGATTATCCAAAATTAATTAGGTCATATTTAATTCCCAAATAAAACAGAAACAATTATGAACTTGCTGAACAAGAACAGTGAGTCAGAGCTCAACCCCGTTTTTACAAGGTGAATTCCACTTCAATTTTGGAGCGAAACTTCACAAATAAAGTTCTACTTCACACATTTGAACGGGCGAGGATTCCCAGCAGCCTGAACGTTGAGGGGGAGGGCGTGTCCCTTTAAAGCGAGCGAGCTGTGCGGCGCTCGGTTGCTCGGCCTGCGGCGCTCGGTGGTGCGGGGTTTGACTGGGCTCGCTGGTTGAGCAGCGGACGCCGGAAGTGGGCGCGGGGTTCGGGCCCCGGGGCGATGGTGGCGACCAGCTGAGGAGCGGCCGAGCCATGGACCTGCTGCCGGCCAATCCGCACGGCAATGGCCTGCTGTACGCCGGCTTCAACCAGGACCACGGTGAGTGCGGTCTCCCCCCCCCCCCCCCCCCCCCCCGAGAGCGGGCAGTCAGAGAGGTGTGCGGCACAGTAACGGGCCCTTCGGCCCACCGCGTCCATGCCGACCCTTCTGCCCGCCGTCACTGATCCCATTTGCCTGCCCCCCCCCCATTGGGTCGGTAACCGCCTGTGCCCTGTCCGTTCGAGTGTCTGTCTAAATGCCTCGTAAACACCGTGATTGCTTCTGGCTCCACCTCCTCCTCTGGCAGCCCTTTCCAGATATCAACCACTCTCTGTAAACAAGAAAACTTTCCCCTGAAATCCCCTTCCTCTCGCCTTAAACCCGTGCCCTCTTGTTTTTGATGCCCCTGCCATGGGGGAAATGATTCAGACTATCTATGCCTCTTATAACTTTACATGCCTCCGTCAGGTCACCCCTTGGCCTCTTCCTCATCCCCAGGGAAAAACAAGCCCAGCCTGTATGATCTCTTTCTCCCAGGGCGACAATGGCTAACACGAGGGGACATAATTTTAAAGTGATTGGAGGAAGGTATAAGGGGGATGTCAGCGGTAAGTTCTTTTACACAGAGACTGGTGGGTGCGTGGAACGCACTGCCGGCAGAGGTTGTGGGGGCAGATACATTAGGGACATTTAAGAGACTCTTAGACAGGTGAATGATAGAGAAATGGGGTGGGGGGGGGTGATGTGGGAGGGAAGGGTTAGATAGATCTTACAGCAGGGTAAAATGTTGGCATAACATTGTGGGCTGAAGGGCCTGTACTGTGCTGCGTTGTTCTATGTTCTCCCTACAACTGAAGTTCTCCAGTCTAGGTAATATCCTGGGAATCTTCTCTGCACTCGCTACAGTGCAACGGCATTCTTCTTATAGTGTGGCAACCAGAACTGCACACAGTGTGCTAAGTGTGGTCTTTTATAATGTTGCTGCAATCTCCCAACTCCCTATGATCTCCCAATTTTTATTCTGTTCCCTGACCTATGAAGGCAAGCGTAACACGGGCCACCTTCACTTTCTCCGTGTTACCACTTTGGGGAATTATGGATGAACCCCAATGTCTCTCTGTTCTTCAGCATTCCTTAGTGCCCTACTATTTATGTCTGACTCCTATTTGACTTCTCATAATGCATCACCTCACATTTGGCAGGATTAAGCTTCATCTGCCAATGTTCTGCTATAGCCTTGGACAACCTTCCTTACTATCTGCAACACCAACTTTCTTATCCACAAACTCGCTGGTCGTACCTCCTACATTTGCATCCGAGTTATTAATCTATTATAAATAACAAGGGTCCCAGCACTGATCCTTGTGGTACACCATTGGTTACAGACTTCCAACCAGAGAAGCATCCTTCCACCACTACTCTGCCTCCTATTACCAAGCCAATTTTGAATCCAATTAGCCAGTTTGGCTTGGATCCCATGTGCCTTTCCTTCTGGACAAGTCTACAAAGTTGTCAAATGCCTTAAAAGTCCATATGGATAAGGCCTCCTGTCCTACCTTCATTTACTTTCTCAAAAATCTTTGCAAGGGCTGCTTGCTGGTGTGATCCCCTTCTTTCCACACCATTAAAGGAATGCAGTTCCCCTGTAGAAATGTTTTGTACTGGTTTGTGGGAAGGTGCCATCACCTGATCTGCTGAACTCAATTTTGTAGTTGTGTCATGAAAGATCTTAAAGGCAGAATTCATGATTGATTCAGATCATCATGGATCATTGCAGTCAATGGGCATCTTCGAGCATACTTACTAAACATGAGTAAAACATCTCTGAATGGCAACCAGATGGAACTTTTTATTAAGGCTGCTTAAAAAGTTGGTTTATCAAAAAGCACTTTCAATACCTGGGAATAGGCTGACTTTAAAATTCATTGAAAATGACTACTTAGGATGTAGAACTGTACTCGTCATTTCAATTTAATTGGTCTTCACTAATCAGTTTCTCAGTGAGTTAATTTTCTTTGATAAGAGAATTCCTTTAATCCATGCTTGCTAAAGCCTGTGCACTGAGAAAATGTGTTTAATTTGGAAATTCTTGAATTCATACAATTAGTGGAATCTCTAACTTTCAGCCTGGGATATGTGCACTTTTGTAGGTGGATTCTGGTACGGATGAATTTGATGTAACAAATAATTGGAAGCGAAATCCTAATGCTGGTTGTCATTGATTTTGTTTTTAAAACTACCAGCTAGTGTTTGGATTTTGTGTCTGGACTTGGTCTGATCCTATTTGTTAAAGGAGAACATTACTGCAGAGTGAAATTCAGTGGAAATAACAATTTGGTAGATGCTCTTAAAGTAAAATATAACAATTGTACCTTGGTCTTTCCAAACACATTGGTGTCCATTAATCTCTTGGTCCTGTTTCTTCATCCAGTGAAATAAAATAAAAGACTGTAGATATCGTTTATCTGATGCAAAAACTGCTGGAAACATTCAGCACATCAAGAAACATCTGTGAAAAGAGCAACAATTAATGTTTTGGGTCAAAGGCTCTGTCAGAATTTGGAAAGAGGAAAAAGAGAAGTAAACAAGTTTTTCTGCTTGCCAGTTCTGATGGGTGCTGAATGTTTCCAGCATTTCCTATTTTTATTCCTCATTATTCATATCTTTTCAGGATGATCTTAAATGTGCAATGTTAGAATGATGTCAAGTACATTAAGTGTCATTGGAGCTTAATAGTACCACTCTTCCTTGTGGTTTAATGATGAGTTGAAGAGCTTGACCAATTTGTTGACTCTTTAATGTAGTATTGAGTGCTGCATTGTCTCTTGGATAAATTATAAAATCAAAGTTCCTTCTGTTCTCTTGGGTAATCTGATGGTTTGAGTCAAAATGAAGTGGCAAGGCTCTGCTCATGTGTTGGTCAATTCTTATCCTTTGACCAGCATGTCTAGTTATCTGTGCAACATAATTACTTTTTAATTATTTGGACTGATTCTGTTCATAGTCTGTACGTCAGGGGTGGCCTTTCCAGTGATACCCAATAACATCACTTGTTGATCTGCAAGTTCTGGTTCCTCGAGTGCTGGGGTTTCGAAGAAAGTCCTCCTTGGACAAGATGGGAACGGCAGACAAATAGAACCATGCCTAAATGGGAATGCAGATACATTTAACAATCAAATAAGTATTGTGCATAGTAGGGTTTCTTGTGTGTTGTCACTGGGATTGTGGCTATTAGAAATCTAAAACTTGGTGCCTCTTGTAGGTGATGTGGGACCTGTGTGAACAGGGAAAGCACCTGCTGTATGTATGAATCGTTGCTGGGACTTGTAGAGTCGAAACTGAGAAGCATTAGTTTGATTTGTGAATGCACCAACTTTATGATTGAGTGCATGTGCAGTCACAAGTAGCTACTGTCCACTTTTCTGGTAGTTTCACCATTGCTTACTATGAAATCTGGGCCTTGATCTTCTTCAAATCTATTCATGACCTTGTCTTTCTGGTTTGTATTTTGAATGTACAGCATGACAATCTTGCTTGGGGCATTAAATTGGCTTGGTTCTGGATTGGTGGTGCTTTAGGTCCATGTACAAGATATTTTTGCAGCAGGTGTTAAAGGATCTGGACTCCATCATGAGAATGTGTAGTCTGTCAGAATGGGGGGATTCTACATTCCTCTGCCTTTTGGTTTGATTTGAAGGATAAGATAAGGTGTTAAAGATTATTCAGAACAGACTACGGTGATTCAGGCTGAGTAGCCAAATAAAGCTGCTATAAAAACAATTAACAGAAGTGGAAGCAGGAATTCCAACCAAATTCATAGTGCTTGCATTGCACAGTGGTGTGAAAGAAAACGCTGATTATTGTTTTTGCAACTTTTTTTTTACAAGTTATGTCAAAAGGAAATAGCTGAGATTAGAGGGAAAATATGCCCTGATGGCTAGAATTTTAATGCATTCATAAATCGTGGGAAGAGTAGATATATATGCTACTAGTTTCACCCCCCATTCTAATTTGTTTCTCAAATCAGTTGTATTAATTTTATTTCTTTGTGAATGTAAGCAAAAAGCCAGTGCACTTGGAATGGAAAAATACATCAGACTAAGGCAAACTGTGGGAGGAAGTAACTGCACAGACTTGCTTAAAGATGCATTTTCTAAATTGGCAACATCATTTAAAAAGCATTAATCCATGTTTGTTAATATATGCTGTATATTCACTAATTGTCTGAGTTTGAATTCACAATAAACCACCTTATAAGATCTGCTGTAATAATGTGTTGTTGAAATTCAGACATGTAAGAAGCAAGGGTGATGTGCTTCAACAGTGTTGATCTTTGGACTGCCTTTTGCTGTTGGGTCATTTGCCTGACAGGGTGCCCCTAAGAGGTGAGTCATCAGAACATGCAGAAGGTTTAAGCATGAGTTGGCAGTACTCTGGTTTTCCATTTCATGCAAGAGCATTAATAAACTTTTCCTTGCACCTCTTTAGCTGTTCCTTTGTAAGTGAGTGGGGGAAGGCTATAAAATTTTCCCCACAGGTTTTGCTGAAAGTTCCTGAAACAAATACAGAACCCTATTTGCATACATGAATTGATCCAATGTGATCTCACAGAAGCTCTAAGTAGGCCTAGAAATAACGATAAGAACCAATGTAGTAGCAACACGGTTCAGGACTTCATGGCAAGAAGTTAGGAGGTAATACAGCCTTAACGTACTTTTTAAATAGTAGTACTGTTGGAAGTCCATTCCAGTTTCTATCACAGTATATCCAAACTATTTTTCCTCAAGGGCCTATGACAAGAGGCAGAGAGTTGAATCAGCTTCACTACATGAATTGAGATCGACATGGCTGCTCTCTGCCAAAAATTCCCAAACTTCCTTCTGCATTTGTTTCCTGAACTTTTCTGCGGATTGACTTCCCCTTAAAAGCCACCTTTTAGACCAAACTTTAATTTGCCTTCAAATACTCCTCCTTTGGCCCACTGTTCCTTTTTTTTATTTGATTACACTTCTGTGAAACCTTTGATTTTTTTTCTTCTATGTAGATGTAATTTGTTTCAAATTCTCTGGTCCCTTTGGAAATATAATGGTGATCCTTCTGGAGGTACAACAGTGATTACATTTTGAAAATATTTTGCCTGAAAAAATCCTGAGATGTTTTGAGGTCATCAAAGGTGCTATTATAAAGGCAAATCTTAGCTTAAGTGCTGTGACGTTCTAAGTTGGAATGTGAACTGGTCATTTTTCTGGCCTTTCTTCATGCAGTAAGCTACAAGGCATTAAAGCTTTTCTTAAAGAAAAAAAGCCACCGAGTCTCAAATTTTACTATTATAATGATGGTCAAACTATCAGCAATGGCTATCATAACACCATGAAGGAGAACTTGTGGAGCTTGCACCTGCGTAATTAAATAAACAAATGCAGACATTGGCATCAGTAATACCCTGTTCATCTGCAGGGTATCCTGTTTAAGTTCTGACAGAAATTTCTTTATAATGCACTGAATTGACAAGAATTTCAAATTGCACAATATCCTGTTTTGAAAAAATTTTTTATTCTCTTTTTTTAAAAAAAAGTTGAGCTTTGTAAAGAGTTCTAATCAACTGAGGAACAGAAGGCCAATGTTGTTGCTGTGCAACCTCTGTGGTCCTGAAAACCACAGTTCAGTGCAGTTCTCTCAATTTCTGTAAAATTCTATGTTTGCAAAAAGTTTGTTTTTAAATTTCATCGTAATCTTGACTGTCCACTTTTTTCCCTTCTGTTAAATATGCTAACAGAAAATTGAAGACTTCTTAATTTGCAATGTTGAGAATGATTCATTATAATTGATAAAACAGCATACTGAGCACCCAATGATCCCTTGTAGCTAAACCCAGAACAGAATTGATATCAAAGATGAAATCCATCCCATGGATGTCACCTAGACCTGTAGTGCTTAGTTTTCTTTGTGATCTGTAGTGTCTTCATTTTTCAACTGAGTATGAAACCCAGACCTATAATCTTTTTTAATATATTTTTCTGAAACATCTAATTGGTCAGAAGTCATCCTGAGTAGGAAAGTTATCTGCCATGTTGCACTGACAAGTTCTGATTTTCTTCAGGGAATTGTGGTGTGAATTTGTCATGGAATAACTATAAAGGATCTAAATTTCACATGTATGGTATTTGTTGCAATATCATTATTGCAACAAACCCTAGGACAGCATTCCTCCAGATTTAGAGGCGTAAAATGAATACAGCTTTTGATGATTATCTTCTGTTGTGCTCCAAAGGTTAAACTGACATGTTTGAAAGTGTTGAAAGCATAGATTACATCTTTGCAGTCGATTGTGTGTACTGTAGCTTAGTATAATGCTGTCCTGGGAGCTGAAGTAGATGGAAGATTATACAAAGGAAATTGCTGATAGATATTTGTTACTTGGGGGCAAAGTCACGAATACTGGTTTCTAAATTTGGCTGTATTCCTTTTAAATTTGACAACTAGTTGGCTTAACGCTTTTCTTAAGTTTGGGTTAGTTGAAATCCTGACTGTATTTTAATTTGCACCAATACTTGTCAGCCACCCTGTAATTACTCCTGTTATGGCAATGATTTTAAAATCATAGTCATTTTCCTTATCCAACCCTCACTTCTCTCGTTCTCTCTCGTTTCCTCCAAATCTGGCTTTTTTGTGCATTCTTGTTTCTTTCACTGGGGGCTGCTTCAACTCCCTGGACCCTACTGTCTGATTCCTTTCTGCAAGACTTTCAAGATGCTTCTTAGTCAAATGTTTCATCACCTGCCATAATATCTCCTCACATGAATCAGTGTTTAATTTGCATTCCTGTGAAAAGCCTTAATGTGTCTGCAATTTTTGTGGTGTTAAGTAATGTACAATAAATTGTTGCAAAGAGGAGGATTTTGTAGAGTGAGGATAGCAACACTATTCCTCCTTGGTGTATCCAAACTAAAGCAAGATCTTGTAGTGAATTCAGGAAAGATTTTACATACTGTGTTTAATGAAAATCTGGGACTTTGACCCAAAAACCTGTCGATGGTGGGATTACTGAAATTTTCTTGATCTGAGAGATGTTTTTAGATATCAAGGATTGTGGATCAAAGACTGTTTAATGGATCTGTAGATCACAATATGATTGCAGACTTCAGGAGTGTTTTTAATTGAAAGGAACCTTCTGACTCCTAAGCTTGCTTGATCTTCATACTTGGTTTTAATAAGAAACATTTGAATACAACTTTTGTACAATTCTTTCATTATTGAGCAAGCATGTGCCAATATCATGAGTTCTTTTGTGTGGTGTTGTGCATACCCCTCTTCATAATATAATGCCAAGGGTAAAGGCATCAGTTGCATGCAGGCCAGGTGAAACAATCTGGTCTGTGTTGTGCACCACTGATCTATCCAGTGCTACTTAGCAAACAAACATGTGAATTAGGAGTAGGCCACTTAAGCTTGGTGTGCTATTTTGTAAGATCATGGCTGAGAGTAAGCTCAACACTGATTCCCATCTCCCCACAGTAATCTTTCACCACTTTGCTTATCAAGTGTCTATCTGGCTTGGCTTTAAAAATGTTTTTTCAAATAAAAATGTTCTCCTTCCACTGCTCCTTGAGGAAGACAGTTCTAAAGACTTGTGAATCTGAGAGAAAATTTGCCCTTTCTGTCTTAATTAGGCCACCCTTTGTGAGCAGTGACTCCTGGATTCACCTACACGAGGAACCATGCTCACCATATCCACCTGTCAAGACCCCTCAGGATCTTGTGTGTTTCACTCAAGTTCTCTTGCTCTTCTAATCTTTTGCCGGTATAAGCCTAGCCTGTCCAAACTTCCCTCAAGAACAACCTGACCATACTGGATAATGGCCTAGTAAATCCACTTGTAACTTTGTCCATTGCATTCAGACGTTATGATGTATGTGCTTGGCTGAAGAGCCAAAGGTGTGAAGCTACCATCCATGGGATTATGTCTGAACACCCACAAGTCAGAATCCTGCTTAAACAAATATGCACCAAATGTACAAAAAGTGCTTGCTAATTTGTCTAAGTTGAAGCATGTGATTATTTTCTACTTGATGTAATACATTTGTAGGGAATAGGAGTAGGCCATTCAGTTATTTGGGCCTGCTTTGCCATTCAATTAAACACCCTTTAGGGTGGTTATAGCAATGGAGGGAGTACTGCAAATTTCAGTATGTGAGAAGAAAATGGATATTTAAAATGGGGGATGAATTGGAACTTGAGCAATTTCACAAATTAATATTGCATTCTCCTGACAAGCATAACACACCTGAGATTACCATTCTAAAACCAATGCTAATCTAAATCCAAGATCTGAAAACTAGAGGTACTCTTTTTTTTAGAAAAACTATTAGTCCTGAATATTCCTATTTTCACTTGCAACTTTTTTCAGACGTTCTGCAGAGTCATTATCATACAGCACTGATTCAGGTCCATTGGCCCACGAGGGTCTCCTCAACAACCATCAAGCACCCATCTATTGTAATCCCATTCATCCTCTCCACTTCACCTCCTTTCTCCTGCCATCCACTTACACTTTGGCCAATTAACCTATAAATTAAAACTTCGCTCTAAGACTAATATGCATCCCTTGTACAAGATGTTATCCTTCTAAGAATTTTACCCTTTCTTGAAAAAAAATACTGTATTTCTTCTATAGCTATTCTGAAATTGTGAAATCCAAGTGTTGCTATTGAAGACTGTGGGTAACAACATCTTATTCCCTGAATTAAACAAGTCTTGATGTTTTCTTAATTTAACTTGGGACATCATTGGTATTATGCTTACCTTTTTTAAAAAAAAAAGCTGTGCTTTTGATTAAAGTGCTCCTTCTCATCACTAAGAATTATGTGAAGGTCCCCATTGCTATCTCTTTCCTAATCACAGGTTGTTTTGCATGTGGAATGGAAAATGGATTCCGAGTCTATAACACTGATCCATTAAAGGAGAAGGAAAAACAAGGTGAGGCGTATCACTCGTCAGGTAATGCAGATTTGTGATTACTTTTGCTTTTATCAGAATAATTGAGAACATGAGTGTTGAATTTAAAATCAGTTTTATTTACAAGGGGTTGACTTTGAATTCCTATCTCTGGTATCTAAAATATAAGTGGGTAGTTCAAGTTTTAAAGCTAGGTTGATCAGTGATGTAAAGACATTTTAGCAAAGGACGAGTATGGGAACTAATGTTCAGGCTGTGTAACAGTCATGTCCCCAGTAGCCATGACAGACTTCTATGAAAATAACAGCTACAATAGCAACAAAGTGCTTGTTTTCTCTGGCAATGTCTTATTTTTAGTTTTGTAGGTGCTGTTCTGCCATCCTGTACATATAACCAATATGGATTTCTTGCTTGTTGGCCTACAAAGCAATAGTGAATCGCTGCATTAAGTGCCATCGGTTGAATAAATATTAAGGGATGTTAGGAACCGTAAAATATTTACAAGACAATTTGATGGGAAACATGGTATTCTTGACCTCTAATATTGACTGTTTACCAACAAATACCTTTTAGTTATTTCAAATTTTATGTTTAATGGTAACAATGCAAGTACTTCATTTGATAGTTCATGTGGAACTTGTTGCAAGTACAGTTTGATTGCATTTTCTGTTTGTATTGCCGCCTTGTATAAGGTAGTAGAGTGTAAGTATTCATTTTCCAAAATAATAGACCAATACAAGTATGAAAAAATTGTTACAACATAATTGGAAAGGTCCTACATTTCTTGATTCTACTGTATTCATTTGAGCATTTTTGTAATTGTTGGTTGCACCAGTCTGTATTTCAGGCAATTGTGACTTTTTCTTTTGCAGAATTTATGGAAGGAGGAGTTGGTCATGTCGAAATGCTTTTTCGGTGTAATTATTTAGCTTTGGTTGGAGGTGGTAAGAAGCCCAAGTATCCTCCTAATAAAGGTACGGTGTGCTCAGTGGAAATTTGATCATGGTCTTTGAAGCAGTTAATCAATTTGTCATCTGTGTTAATTGAAAACATTGAAAGGCTGGTTTGTGACATGATTAAAAGGGACATGTCTTTAATTTGGGCACAACGATGTAGTAGATATGGTGCAGAGCTAGCAATCTGAAATTTAGAATCCAGCTATAGCAAATCATGAAATTGAGAAATGGGTGTTGTAAAACTGCCAAGTTTGCATTAAACCTTATCATTATGGGTGACACTGTGGCACAGCAGTTAGCACAACTCCAGTGATCTCTGGTCCAATCCTGAGCATGTGGGTTTCTGCTGGGTGCTCTGGTCTCCTCCCACATCCCAAGTGTAAGTGACCTTTTGTTTTTAGTGTATTCAAGTCCAAAAGAATCCTACAAGGAGTTGATAGATATGTGAGAGAGAACAAGTGTAAGCCACAGGGAAATATGGAGAGGAGGAATTGGATTGTGGGATTGCTCTGCTGGAGGCTTGCATATGTAGAGTAGTCTGAATGGCCACCTCTTGTTGTAATTAAGTCTAACTATTTCCCAATGAGGGCTGGTCTCTGAAGTATGAGTATGAACAACTGCTTTACCCGGTTTTCAGGAAAACTGGTAAGTTTGTACTCACTGAACATTGCTTATATTCTCCATGTTGTGATTTTTGTTTTAGAAAACGGCCTGTTCCCAAAATTTGTTTCCTGGGACTCTTCTTAACTTTTCTGTTCTGACTTTTATTTTGATTCTTAATCCATTAAAATGATTTGGCTATTAAGACCATCCCTTGCTGAAGGATATTGAGTGGCATGAATAGCACCTTTAAAAAGGTTGTGTGTGAAATATGACGACCTATTTGTTTTTTTTTACTATAATGAACTGGATAGAATAGGTGCTTTGAGATTTTTCCATGAGATTTGAGTTGTGTTATTAAGATTTTGAAATAATTTGTGAGTGCATCAGGTGAATTAAAATTCAAATAATTTAAAAACTGAAAATTATTTTCTCATACTCTGAACGATCATTTTTGATCAGACAATTTAAATGCACTGAGAGAGTATGAGAACTAATTTGTTCATTATTTTACAGCAAGTGAAGGGATGCAGTTCTGATTTCAATTCGGTGGATAAGTTTCAGGCAATGTGTATTTGCCCTCACCATAAACCTTGTGCATTGAAATGTCTCTCAATAAATCTGCTGGAATACAGGTTCTAATTTGCTGCAGGAGTGAATCCAGCAACATCTGCAATGGTTAGATCTCCAATTTAATCAGAATGATATTTTGCATTGCAAATTACAGGAAATGAGAAATTATAAACTTGCAGTGATGAAACTGAGCTTCTGAGATTTGAGTGACTCAGTTCTTCAGATTCAATCAATTGTGAATTCGAAAGAGGAAGTAGTAGATTAGAATGGATGAATTCATTGTCAAGTTGGGTACAGGCCATAAAGGCCAATATTAGATTAAGAGTGTAAATTCTGAAACTTGTATTTTATTTAATCCATGGCTGTTAAAATTTGCAGGTATGAAACTCAACACTTTGGCGGATAGTTTCTAATTGCAAATTGCAACTAATGAATTTATCAAAAGAATCTCCAGCAGCTCATCCAGACTTAATTAAAGAAAGTACAAAGTACTTTATAAGTGAGATACTGGAAATGAGTGACAGGTTATGCAGCGTCTACAAAGATTAGAAACAATTAACATTTTGGTTCAGAGTACTGACTTGAGTTTGAGAAGTTTTTGAGGAAGTGTAGCTGCAGGGATGTAATGGGAAGGAAGGATGAAAAGTTGTGCCAGGGTGGTAGACAGGAGTGATTAAATGACAAAGATAATGATGAACTAAATGGGCAAGGCATAAGAGCAGTGTCTAGAATTTATTTGTGTGGATCTTCCAATATCCCCTTGCTTCACTTCAGACCAGCTAAACTTTCAACAGCTTTCTGTTTCTAACTAGTTAAGTAGCATACCTGACTGTAACTTTCAAATTTCCACATTTAATCATGCATCAGCTTTTTTTCTGTAAGTGCTTTCACATTGACATATAAAGGATTTGGTAGAGACAGGATGTCTTGATGTTACTTTGGCCAATTATGGGCTATAATGTTTATCCATAAATATCATTTATACTTGGTTACTCACTGGTCAGTGCATTTTTGCTTAAACATGCTACGATAAGAAGTCGTAAAATTAACTTGGGCCTGGTTTTCTCCAAAGAAAATTTGCCTTTTTCAATATACTTTCTGTGAACTGTTGATGTCAAATCATTAGCTGCAGTGTGGAGTGTTGTACCATTTACATAAAGGCACTGCAGAGAAGGTTACACTTTTATAGAATACATTTTGTATAACTTGTGATATTGAGAGAGAATGATGAATTGGTGTGGTATTTTGCAGTGATGATATGGGATGATTTGAAGAAGAAAACTGTTATTGAAATTGAATTTTCTACAGAGGTCAAAGCTGTTAAACTACGGAGAGACAGGTAACTCTTGGAATTTAATCACCCTTGGAATTTGGTTCCTTGCTTTCATATTTCAATATGCATTGCAGATCTAAAATATTAAAGAAAACAGTGCTCCACTTCCAGCTACTATTTTTTTTATTTTTTTAAAATTTGCTGGATATCAAACTAGGATGAAGAGTACTGGAGATGAAAAAGACTTGTTTGTGTTCACTTTGGTTTATACACAACAATTTTTTTCGTCTGACATAAAGGTTTGCTTTATGTTGACCTTGACTACTGGAATAGCTATCAGACTTTTTTCTTAAGCTTTGAAACCAGTTTTCAAAATTCAGGAGTATCATACATCCCTGTTTTCTATACTTACAATCACTTACAAAGAATTGTATGAAATGTATAAAACAAACTGACCATTCAACCAAACTGGTGCTGCTTGTGCATACACATCTTCCTCCTCCTATCCGATCATTATATCCCATTCCTTTCTCCCTCATGTTTAGCTTGCTCCCTTTAAATGCACCTGACTTATTCATCTCAGCTGCTACTGGTCATGAGTTCTACATTTTCACTTTTCCTTTTTAAAATGTAGAATTCGTTTTTATTAAATTGACAGTCTTATTAGTAGTTTTTGCTGCTTCCACCCCAAACATTTTCTCAATATCATCTTATTTATCAAACCCTATCACAAATCTTTAAAGTTGTCCTCAACTGTCCCTTTTCCGACGAGAAAATAGTTCCCATCTCATTAAATTTCATTTGTTTAAATTTTTACTGATTGAACACAATTTCCATGCTTCTCAGTTGTATCACTCTCAAAAGGAACCATGGTTATTTTCTGTTTTAAAAGCTATAAATCTGCACTTTACAATAATTTGTGCATCTCTAATCCTTTGTTCTTACATTTTCATTGGATAATTAAGATTAACTGTATTTTCACCAATGAAAATGCATATTTGTCTATAATGTAGTTAAGTTTGCAATTACTTAACTTTTTTATTTATTAAGTTATTTATTAAGTTTATTACGTTTCTCAAATTTATTAAGTTTCTCTTGAACTTTGTAGACTTTCCTGATTTTTAACTACTGTGTTGTAATAATAACAAAAACTTTTCATCTATGTTGGGAGTTGGATTGTACAGGTCCACTAGAAGACAGTATAATACAGATTCAAACTAATACTGAGACTATAACATTAGCTGACATGCATGTAATTTAATCTGTCTGGAAGATGCTCATGTTCCAGCTGTGGGGTGCCCATGTTAAATATTTTTTGGTAAAACTACAAAAAAAACAAATGGAACTACTACATTAAATTGTGAAGCACATCACTCAAGATATAATCAGATAGGAGATCAAGTATGAGGGGCTGAGTTCTTTTAAAATATGTAGCATTGCTAACTTGGATAGAATTTGAAAAATGCATTAGTTTGCAAGTTTGTGATTAGTTGCAGATCCTGCAAAAGGGCCAGGTGCCCTGTGAGTTCCTGAATTATAACTTCACTTTAAAATTCATAATATTTCTTTCTATTAGAAAGTAGTAGTTTCTAAAATTCATCAGTAGAAGGTGTTTGAAATGCTTAAAGATGAAATATGGCCCAGACCATTAAAAGAAGCAAAGCAGGAAATTGGAGGCTCTGGTCATCATTTTTCAATCCTTTCTGGATAAAGGAGTGGGGCCAGAGGATTGGAGGAGTGCTAATCTTGCATCCTTGTTTTACTTTTTAACTAACAGATGCATCACATAGTTCCAGGGTGGTTATTTTAACTATGGTGGTGGGCAAATTATTGGAATAATTTCTAATAAGGGGCAGCCAATATGGATTTAATGGAAGGTCATGTCAAACTAACTTGACTGAACATTTTGAGGAAGTAACAAGAGGGAGGGATAATGAGCAATGTATTTGGTGAACATTGTATTAATGTCAGCAAGGCTTTTCAATGTGGCAGGCTAGTCAATAAAGCAAAAGCCCATGGGGTCCAAAGGAGAGTGCTAAGTTAAGACTTAATTTGTCAGTGGGGAAGAAAGGTTCAGACACTAGAAAGATACAAATGGTCTTGTCCGGTGGATAGAAAAGTAGCAGATGAAAACTAATCAAGAAAAGTGAGGTAATGCTTTTGGGGAAATGCAACAAGGAAAGGAATACATTGTAAATGGCAGGATCAGAATCAGGTTTATTATCACTGACATTTGTCATGAAATTTGTTGCTTTGTGGCAGCAGTACAGTGCAAGACAAAGACATAAAAATTACTATAAGTTACGAAAATAAATAGTTCAAAAGAGAAATAACGCGGTGGTGTTCACGGACCGTTCAGAAATCTGATGGTGGCGGGGAAGAAGCTGATCCTGAAACATTGAGTGTGGATTTTCAGGCTCCTGTATCTGCTCCCTGATGGTAGTAATGTGAAGAGGGCGTGTCCCGGGTGGTGAGAGTCCTTAATGATGGATGCTGCCACCTTGTTCAAGGTTATTGAGTGGTGTAAAGTAACTAAGAGACGTTGGAGTGTATGTTCACCAATCCTTAAAAAGAAGGACGGGTCAATAAGATGGTTTAGAAAGCATACAGGATGCTCTTTTTGTTTTTACCCGAGGGACAGAATACAAGAGCAGGGAGTTTCTGCTAGAAATGCTTATCACAGTAGTTGGACCTCTGCTTGTATAGACATCAGGTCACCACAATATGAGAAAGGAAATCTGAGGCTGCTTACAGGGCTGGTAAATTCTAGCTATGAGGAAAAGTTTATTTCCACGAGACTATAGGGAGACACATTGGAATAATATAAATTTATGAGGCCCCTAGATAGATTAAATGGGAAGGACCCATTTCCCTAAGCAGAGGGGTCAAAAGCCAGTGGGCATGCATTAAAAGTAATGGGTGAATGGATAAGAAAGGAAATGAAGATCTTTTCATCCAGAGATCTGCAACTTGCCTATGTGAAGCTGTGACTTGCAGGATAATAGACCTAATGCTGGAAGATGGGATTGGGCAGAGTAACTCTATCATCTCGTAAAGCCACGGACTGAAAAGCTCCCTTCTGTGTTATAAAAATCTATGATTCTGAGGCTTCTTTGAACACTGGGCAAAGAAAGGGACCTTTGGAGGTCCTAAACATAACTTTCAGAAAGGGTGGTTGTACCTTGTATGTTTGTACAAGTTTTGGAATGATTCAGAATCAGATTTATTATCACTGACATATGATGTTAAATTTGTTATTTTTGTGGCAGTAGTACAGTGCAAGGCACAAAAAGTCTATAAATTACAAAATAGTACAGAAAAGGAATAATGAGGTAGTGTTCATGCATCGTTCAGATATCTGATGGCAGAAGGGAAGAAGGTGTTCCTGAATCACTGAGTTTGGGACTTCAGGCTTCTGTACCTCCTCCCTGGTGGTAGTAATGAGAAGAGGGCGTGTTCCAGATGGTGAGCGTCCTTAATGATAGATGCCACCTTCTTGAGGCATTGCCTCTTGAAAATGTCCTCAATGGTGGGGACAGTTGTTCCTGTGATGGAGCTGGCAGAGTCTATAACGCTCTGCAGCCTCTTGCGATCCTGTGTATTGGAACCTCTATACCAGGCAGTGATACAACCGGTCAGAATGCTCTCCACCATACATCTATAGAAATTTGTAAGAGTCTTTTCCTCAAATTCCTAATGAAGTAGAGAATGCCAATCTGGTGGACATTGCCTACCTGAGCTTTCAGAAAGCCTTTGATTTGAGTCTGTTACACCCCTCACCCTCCTCCTCCTTCCATCAACTTTATTTTTTTTGTTACAGGATTGTAGTAGTTCTGGATTCCATGATCAAAGTCTTCACATTCACTCACAATCCTCATCAACTACATGTCTTTGAAACTTGCTACAACCCAAAAGGTAAGTTAGTACTTTTCAGAGAACATGGCCAGTGCTAGACCATGTTGTTCTCCTATCATCACTGGGCTCTCAGATATTTGGAATTTTTTTTCTATGGGTAAATGTTGAATCCTTCATTGCTACTACACATTCTTAGTGCTTAGCAAATTTCAATAATTGTGTGATGTATGCAGAAGACCCCAAATTTAGGTGTAGTCATTGGTATTGAGTGTACGAAAGGCTAAAGTGACTTGCACAGGTTAGCTTAATAGTAATTCTGATGAGCAAAGGCAAATGTAAAATTGAGGCTGCTGGTGGACTACATATTTCATAGACTTCCTTTGGTAATAGCACAGCAAAAATAAGATGAGTGCCTAGATTAACAGTCAGTTCAGGTTTTGTTTGCACTAAGGTAAAACATGTCTATAATTAATTGGTTTGATTTGGAAAAGCTGTTTTTAAAAAAAAACCTTGATATTAAATCTGCAATTGTCTTTTGCTGCCTATATCTCAGTAACAACGAAGAGTTGAGTTATAGGGAAGTGCTACCAATTTGGAGGTTACTAACTACCTCTGTCCAATGAATTAATATTTCCCATGTTAAAACACCATTTAACTGAAGCATCAAGGACATCAAAGCATAGTATATATGCTGGGTGGGTGAACTTCACATTGGACTCTGAAAGTTGCTTGATGGTGTGAATCATAACCAAGCTGACCAAGGCTTGTATAAAGGGAAAAATGACTGCAGATGCTGGAATCTAGATGAAAAACACTATGATGCTGAAGGAACTCAGCAGGCCAGGCGGCATCTGTGGAGAAAAGCAGGAGGTCAATGTTTCGGGTCAGGACCCTACTTCAGGACGAGATAGGAAAAGGGGAAGCCCGATATATAGGAGGGAAAAGCAGAGCAGTGATAGGTGGACAAAAGAGGGGAGGTGGGGTGGCACAAGGTGGTGATAGGCAGGTGTGGGGGAGGTGGGAGGGCGGATCCACTGGGGATGGGTCAAAGGTAAGGAAAAAAGGGCAGGGGTAGAAAGGCTAGGAAAGGGAAGAAAAGAGTCATGGTAGCGGGTGGGTGTGGTGGAGAGTAATGTGTTGGATAACCCCTCCCCCTCCCATTCCATCACAGATCAGCATCAATAGATTGTATTTCATCATTGGCTCTAATGCATTGCCTTGGCATTTTGCTAATTCAGGTATTACCATGTCAGGGAACCAACCCTGGCTCTATGAGGAGTATACAATTGCATGGATAGGTACATGGAAAGGAGGGGTTCAGAGGGATATTGGTCAAACATGGGCAAATGGGACTAGCTTGGTGGGCACTGTGATCAGCATGAACGAGTTGGGCTGAGGGGCCTGTTTCCATGCTGTATGACTCTGACTCTAAATGCATGCTCACAGCAGCACCAGGAGCACTAAATAAAAAATGAAGGTTGGTCTGGTGACCCAACACTGGATTACAGGCATGCCAAGCAGCTGTACCACTTAGGTGATCCTTCAACCAACAATCATATTAAAAAAAATTTATCTTGCCATATCCATTTGTGAATGGTGGTGTACAATTAAACGGCTGAAGGGAGGAGAAGGCTCAATTAACATCTCCTTGGCTGAGACCGGTGTCACTGTCATACAACACCTTGCCTATCTGTACCAATTCCTTTGATCAGTACTTGATCCATAGCCTACTGTGCCTTGGTGATTCAAGTGTTTGTTCAGATGCTTCCACCACTTCTCAGGCAGTGTGTGCCAAATTCCTCCAGTCACCTTTTGGGTGAAAAATTCTTCCTCCAGATCCCTGTTAAACATCTTGCTACTCATTTGCGACCTCTGCCATGGGCGAAAAATTGCAACAGAGAAGGTTTACATGCTTTCAGTAATCTTCAACCAGAAATGCTGAGTGGATGAAAATAATTTTTTTAAAAACCTACAGATGCTAGTAATCTAAAAACAGAAAATGTTGGAATCACTTAGCAGGTCAGGGAGCATATGTGGACAGAGAAACAGGGTTGAAGACTCTTCGAGATTCCAGTTCATGCCTTTCCTCGTTTTGATGAGTCTTCAGCCTGAAACCTTAACTGTTTTCCTTTCCATGGATGCTAGGTTGCCTGCTGAAGGCAATCTGTTTTGACTTTGTCTTGAGCTGCCTGGCATTGACAAGAAGAAGTCAAACTTGAAATCTGTAGTTGCGTAGCATGCTGTAACCTCGTGCCAAAACCTGAACCTTGATATGCAAGTTATTTTATGGTCGTACAATAAGAAAAACATTTTGAAGTCAGACTAAACTTTGGCCCAGATGAAACAAAGCTTATTTTAAAAACCCTGGTGTATGGACCTCTAGGCCTGATTTAATTACTACTTTGTTCTGTTGCCTGCTTTTTTTTCCAGGGTTATGTGTCCTTTGTCCAAATAGCAACAATTCTCTTCTAGCATTTCCAGGAACCCATACTGGGCACGTGCAAATTGTGGACTTAGCCAGTACTGAAAAGCCTCCAGTTGATATACCTGCACATGAAGGAGCTTTGAGCTGCATTGCTTTAAACCTTCAGGGAACACGCATTGCCACTGCTTCAGAAAAGGTTAGTGTAGACCGATTCATCCAGAAGAAATGAATGCTGAATGTTGTTCTGCTTCTCCAGTTGAATAAGCACCATTATTCATAGCTTGATTTTTTTTCAATTATTCCCCAGGTGGTGGGACTAATTTAACAGTTAATATACATTTCCATTGTCTTTTTAGTAAAATCCGTGTATCAAATAGTTTAATGTTTAAAGAAATTTAATTGAAGCACATTAGGAATTTAATTTCTATTTGACTACACTTAAATGTAGCACTTAAACTGCATTTTTCAAAAGGTATTTTGCTTTGTGCTGAACCCCCTTCAAATGTTGGTCATGAAAATTGTGGAAACTTCTGGTGCCATCGCTCACTTTTGAACTTGCAGTTCGGGTCATGATTGAATATAAACTAGCTGCCATTTTAGTAGTTCCACCTTCTGCCATTGAGTGGGCAGTTGTTTGGCCTTCAAGGGAAATGGTGTTGGGACAAGGAGACTGTTAATTTGGAACAGATGAAGGTGAAATTAACTCTTTAGCATTCTCTGTACCAGTTAGCAGTGTATGATTCATAGGGTATGTTCAAGGTCCTAATTAATTGATTTTTTTGGACTCTGAAAAGAGTTCAGGGAAAGTACACTCGAACTTGAGGATCAGCCATGAATGTTGAACGGTTGGGTCAAAAGGCTGTGTGGTCTATTTCTGCCTTTTTCTTAAAGTGAAAGATGAAGGTTGAGGCACACATCACAAATTGTTAAGTGCATGTTCTCATTTCTGAGTGAAAGAAAGTGAAACATCCTGGATTAACAGTGGAAAAATAAATACTGGAAGTGGTCAGCTGGTAGGGTGAGAGGATAGAATATGTAATGGTGTTAGACACTTGTCAAAAGTCACTCTTTCTGGTCAAGAGCATTTCAAAAGGAGGTAGTGTAGACATAGTCCAAAAATATTATGAGTGGAAAATTATTTCTATGGCGGATGTATCAGAAGAAAGGGGGCATAATGAGACAAATCAAAATTGTTTCACTGCAGGAGGGTAAGTAGTTGGGAAAAATTGGAAAATTTAGGTAAAAAGGGAAGTGTAACATAGAGGAAAAAGCATGTTGATACCAAAGGTGTTGGTGATTTCGCAAGTACAGTTAGATATCATGCAGAATTCTAGGATACCAATAAACATCTTTATAACTCAAAATTTGTGAAATGAAGTACAAGTAGCTTGAAAATGGATATTTTTAATAGGAGTAATATATTACCAAATATTTACAATTGAGTAGCAATAAAGTGGCAAGAGTGACTTGAATTTTCTAAAGCCAAAGCCAATTGTATAAAATGTATTAAATCTGTGTGTGTGTAATTTGAAAATTATAACATTGAACACATATGTAGTTTATATTTTTGTCACAGGGAACCTTGGTCCGAGTTTTTGACACTACTACAGGACAACTCATCCAAGAGTTGAGAAGGGGATCACAAGCAGCAAACATTTACTGGTATGTCCAAAACTCTTACTTGCATTGGTTAACTCTTTGATTATTTTTTTGTGTTAAGAATATAGTTTATTTCTGAGACGCTTTTTGTTCTATTTAAGTAGAATTTCTGCCTTTTTACTTGGACAGAACAGAAATTATTTCAGTGAGATTCTTTTTTAATACTATTGCTGTAAGTGCTTCAGAACGAGATGAATCATTGACAGAAGCATACAGACCAGAAGAGGCTAGCAGAAGCATTTGGAAATTTTTATTTCTGGATCAGGTTCTGAAACCCAAATGTAATCATAATAGCATGTGCTTCCAAAGTTCCAGTCTGTCAAATATGTCCTGTTGAGGTGGAGCCTTATTGAATTTTTTTCTCTATGGGTGTAAAACAATATAAGAAAAAAATTAGTTCATTTTAAAATAAAACATCTTTATGTATTCCCAAAATCCTCTACATTCTATGGGCGCTGCCCATGGCAAGAGATGTTGGAAAATAAATTCTTTTGATTTTCGTCTGAGTGCAAGATGATTCTTAGGAACAAGATGCATTTATGTCCAAATGTCCTTCAATGTTAATGCTGTTTTAATGTAAGCAATTAAGGCAGCCAATTCGTGCAGAATGAGATCCAGTAAACCAATTAATCAGAACACTGTGTTGAGGTATAAATATTGGTCAGGGTCCTGCTGGTGCAAAGGCAGAAGAAACTTTGGTTATTTTATTTAAAAAGCAGTCAATCCCACATTGCCTGAGATGTTGGATCATAACTGGGTCTTGAAATTATCTTCTGAATCAAGAAAAATGATTAAGCTTGACACCACACATTTGGAACTTGAAACATATTTTGCCTTCCTGTTTCTATTATTAATGGCATTGTAGATACATCTAGCCATAAAATGTTGGGATTTTTTTGTATTACGATTTAATTATTGCTGATCTATGCAGTTCCTTATAACTTGCCACAATCCAGTAGGGAAATGTTCATGTGAGACCTCTTTCAGAGTTGATACCACCATTTCCTCTAAATCATCATGTCTTTAGAAGTAGAAGTAGGCAGTTGTTAAAGTTCTTTGATTTCACCACAGTTCATACTACCTGTTGAAATCATTCTCCACTAAGGGCCACATCTGAAGTTCTTTACATTTTCTTAATTATTCCTAAGAAAATGTGAGATGTATAGTTGAGATATTAATTATATTTCAACTGAAATGGAGATAGTTACATATTGTATTCAGGAACTCGTAGCATCTTGGGGAGAGGGCACACTTAAAAAAACACCAATTGGTTTATTTTTTAACTTTTAATTTTCTTGTGCATTTGTTTTGAAAGCAGTTCAATACTTGTACAATTAAATTACTGGAGAACTACGATATTTAATATGTAACAAGAGTAAAACTCTGCTCCACTAGCCAAAATCCTGATCGTTTGGCATCTGTCTTGCTGGGTCTCCCATTTCTCATACTGTGTTGAAATTTATTATACTAACACCTTTTTGTATAATAAAAATATGAATCAGAACTTATAGTATAAATAGGAATGTCCAATAGTCTGGAAAATCTAACAGTCCAGTAGCACAAGTCCTGAATATGTCAGGTTAACAGTTTTATTGTACATGGTTGCAATATTAACAGTTTAAAATGATGAAAGTTTAGAAGCTTGAGAGGGCAACATGAAACCACTTTTGCTACTTTTTTTTACTAAGCTGTAGTGCCCTTCTTAAAAATGCAATGCAGAGGAAGTTTCTTGGCTCCACCATTTAATGTAACCATGCAATATTCTGAAAAAGTTGTTTCAATTTCTAGAATCTCAATCTTATGACTTGTACCTTTTTATCAATTAAATGGTGTATTTGGATTGTGACCCAAATGAAAAAGGTGGTAATAAATAGCACACATTTAAAACATGAGGCAAAATTTCTTCTAAGTTCCCTTCCTCAAAAGTGGTGGAAGCAGAGTCACTGAATACTTTTAAAGCAGGGTTAAATACTTGTTGATCAAGGGGGAGAAAGGTTACTGTTGGTAGATATAAATGTTGAGTTGAGGTTACAATGAGCTCACCCATGATCTTGTTAAATAGCACTGTAGGCTTGAGGGGCTTGTTCTCTGTATGTTAGCATACCTAGCAATAAGTTAGACCGGAATTGTTCCGCTTGTCTCTTGTAGCTTTCAGTGCCTCCCCTCCACTCCACTCTCCCCTTTGCTTACCGTTCAATAACTGCGAAGTCGCAATTTTGCTACTTAAATAAAAAAAACTATTTAAAGACTTTGGGGCAGGGGATTGTAAAATTGAAGCATTTTAAGTCCATGTATCTTTCAATAATAAGCATTTTGTCTTGCAGCATTAATTTTAATCAAGATGCTTCTTTAATCTGTGTATCAAGTGATCATGGAACTGTTCATATCTTTGCTGCTGAGGATCCCAAAAGGAACAAACAGTCTAGGTAAATGATGAGATTTTAAAATGAGTGTATTAACACCTCTTTAAAACTACTCAATTTGAATTATTAATTGTTCCAAAATGCCTCCCATACCAATTTGTGTAGCATGATCTACACTAATTTGGTTCTGCTGAGCAAACAAAATCATGACTGAGTTTAGAAATGCAAATGTACTTGAATGACTTTGTGCCTGATTTAGAACATTGAACTTGCTCAAAATATTTTGGCGAGTTTTATCGGAATGGAAGCAGCCTTTAAGCTTATTCTGTACAATCAGGTAATACTTGATCTTCATGTCATCTTCATTTGCTCACTTTTACTTCATCTCCCTTGATATATTCCCATGTAAAGATGGATCTGTTTTGGAAGTTTGTTTATTTGGTATCTGAGTTTGTCCTGATTTCAAGTTCTCATTTTAAATGAATTCTTTAATCAGTTAAAGTACTTTGATTTGGTCAACCCAAGCTTCTGAATTCAAAGGGAGTTCAACGTTTTAAGTAATATACTCTCACCCTGGCATCATTCTGATTTAGCTTGCACCATATTCTTACCAAGGATAAATTTGACATTTGATGCCAAAAAAATTTTGAAATGGGACTGAGCATCACTTTCTTGACTTGAGAATCTGAGTTCTGCTGAGGGTGTCATTTTGCATGCTGTTTGTGAGAACTCAAATTGCAAGTTACTTTTATAATTTTGCAAATTCTGGATCTGAATACTTTTGAAATGCTGCTAAAAATTATGATAGTAGAAATTAAGATTTTATTAGTTACTAATTTCTTCCCTCATTTTGCAGTTTGGCATCTGCAAGCTTCCTTCCAAAATACTTCAGTTCTAAGTGGAGCTTTTCCAAGTTTCAGGTTCCTTCTGGGTCACCTTGTATCTGTGCCTTCGGTGCTGAAACAAATGCTGTTGTTGGTAAGTTTCATTCTCCATCCACCATCTGTAGATATTGAAATGTGCATCTAGAGAATTACATACACAAGTACAGGGGTTATGCGTGGTACATCTGGATTATTATATACAGTCTTGGTCTCCTTGTTTAAGGAGAGATGTTAATGTCTTGGAAGCAGTTTGGAGACTGTTTGTTTACTAGACTTTTTATTTATGCAGCACGGTAACAAGCCCTTCCGGCCCAATGAGTATCTGGAATGGTCAGCTTGTTTTGAGTAAGGCTGGACAGGCTAAGCTTGTATCCTTGTTTAGAAGAGTGGGAATACACTTGATTGAATTATTCTGAAGGATCATCGCATTTGTGTGAGGATAGGATATTTTCACTTTGGGAGAATCTGGAATTTGGAGTCAGGCTTAAAAATTAATCACTTCTTTAAGATAGTGATGAGTCATTGGACTCCATTCTTTCCAAATCCTCAAAGGATGGTAGATGTGGACTACTTGAATATTTTTAAGGTTGAGGTAGGCAGACTTCTAACAAGCAAGTGAAAGTTGTCTGTGGATAGATGGTAATGTGGAGCTAAGGTTACATTCAGATCTGCCATAACATTAAATGGTGGAGGAGGCTGGAGGGAGCAATGTAGTTGCTGACTGCTCCTAATTATGATTGTAACCTATTAATGGGATTCTTTAGCACCCATTTTCCATGTTACAGATTCAAGTGTTAGTTTGAGCTAGCAATTATTTCCAAGTGAAATCCTGCCTATCACAGAACCGACCCAGCTCAATCCACCTTAGTCCCATTATCTTTCCCCCAACACTGGTTAGCCACCGAAGGACCAAGCCATGTTGCATGTTCTCCTTTACAGTTTCTACCCAAATTTTCCAATAAATTTTATCTTCAAATATTCATGCATTGGGAGATCAGTGCCAATTAATAGCTCTGCTCTCTACCAAGCCTGTTTTTAAAGCTCAGTGTGTGGAAAGCTGTGCTTGACAAACCTTTAGAGGTAACCAAAAAGTAAGAAGGCAGGGCAGTGGATGTTGTCTATTTGGACTTCAACAAGGTCTTCAAGGTCCTGTGTGGTAGGCTGGTCTGGAACATTAGGTCCCATGGAATCCAGGGTGAGCTAGTTAGCTGGATTCAACATTGGCTCAGAAGTAGGAAGCAGAGGGTGATGGTTGAAGGTTGTTTCTCAAATAGAAGCTGACGACTACTGGTGTGCTGCAGGGGTTGGCGTTGGGACCCTTGTTTTTCTTATTTATATAAATGATTTGGATGTGAATGCACAAGGCTTGATCACTTAGTTTATGAATGACACGAAATTAAGAGGTGGTGTTCATAGTGAAGAAGGTTTTCACACATCACAGGGGGATCTTGATAAGTTAGGGAAGTGGACCAAGGAGTGGCAAATGGCTTTCAACATAGCTAAGTGTGAGGTGATGCACTTTGGAAAGTCAAACCAGTGTAGGACTAGTACTATGAATGGTAGGGCACTAGGGAATGTTATGGAACAGAGGGACCTAGGAGTACTAGTACATAGTTTGTTGAAAGTGTGTCACAAGTAGATAGGCTGGTGAAAAAGCTGTATTATGCTGTCTTCATCAGTCAGGGCATTGAGCATAGGAGATGCAACATTATGTTGCAGTTGTTTAAGTCATTGGTGAGCCTGCACTTGGAGTACTTTATACAGTTTTGGTCACCCTGTTGTAGGAACAATGCAACTAAACTAGAAAGAGTGCAGAAAAGATTTGAGGATGTTGCCAGGACTTGAGGGCCTGAGTTACAGGGAGAGGTTGGCCAGGCTAGGTCTTTATTCCTTGGAGTGTAGGAGAATGAGGGGTGACCTTATAGAAATGTTTGTTTAAGTTTGAGAGACATAGATAAGATGGATGGTAACTGTCTCTTCCCCAGGAGTCAAAAGTAGGGGCATAGATTTAGGGTAAGATTTAAAAGGGACCTGAGGGGCAAATACTTCATATAGAGGAAAAAGTTGATGGAATAAACTGCCAGAGAAAGTAGTTGAGGCAGGTACAAGAGTGTCATTTGAGCACTTGGATAGATACATGGAGGGATAGGGACTTAGAGGGATACGGGCTGAACATAGGAAATTGGGACTAGCTGGGTAGGCACCATGGTTTGCATGGACTCGTTGGGTCAGAGGGCATATCTGTGCTGTATTGCACTGACTCGGTTTGAAACTTCACTAGTAGCTTCATCACTTGCAGTTTTTTGTATATCCTGTTCATATTATAGCCGTGTGCTGCAATCTCTGCTGAATTGATTACCCCTCACTTTGTACTGGTTATAGAACAATTCTCAGTACAGAACTTAATCAGGGTACACCCCATGCATACTGAAGATTGTCACGATTCATTTTTTCCTCTGCTCCACTGGCAGTCTTTCATGCAGCTATTATGTGGCTAGCATGAGGAGAGTTCCTTTGAATGGTACCTTGTCCAAAGATCATGACAAAAGATGAGGTAGTTGAGAACTTAAGATGCAACCCCATTTGAGTTGTTTCAGTACATGATTCTGGTCGGACACCACCACAGCATTGTCTAATTTGTTTGACAGGGAATCGGCTTGGGGGTTTCTGCCATATGTAATACACTAAAAAAGGTAAAATCCAATTTTGAGGTAAATCCAATTCCTCCACCCCACTGAGTCCTGAGTAAAGTGCATTAAATCATAAACAACCAGTTAATCACTCAGTGTAAAAGTTCTGAAATTTAAAATGTTAAGCTTTTAAAAGCTGAAAAAAAAATTCTTTCCAGCAGGCTTCTAGTATCAGGAAAAGATCAGAACAGCTGCCTTGTTAGGACTAACCTTCATGGCATCAATACATGTTGTGCTTGGCTGAATAATTATGCAAACGGCTTTGTTCTCCTGCTCATTTAAAAGTTTTGTATTTATTCTAGCATTAATGTAATTTTACAGGAGTACTTGGATTTAAGATGTAAGGAAAACAAATTTACTTTTAAGTGCTTATTAAATCAGTTTCCTTCCTCACTCTTCATAATGTTGAATAGCATGTCATTTTACTGCTAACTTGTGTACAGGGTCATTGTACAGCTTAAAATCTATTCAAAGTTTGCATATTAGAAAGTTTCAAACTTAATGAAATTTCATGTATCTGAGCTAATACTGAACATTTTCTATTTTAATGAAAAAGGATAAAGTAATTGTAAATTTTATTACAAATGTTTAACGATAGACCCATTACTGCATTTAAAAAAAACTGGTTTCTATTTCATTGCAGCAATTTGTGCTGATGGCAGCTATTACAAATTTTTATTCAACACCAAAGGTGAATGCACCCGTGATGTGTATGCACAGTTCCTGGAAATGACTGACGATAGGATATGAATGCAAAGAATACGATTACAAATAATCTTCAAACAAACGAGTGTTGCTGTGTTGTAGCCTGCCTCCTAAAAGGACAGTGTTGAGTGACTAAACATCAGTTAAACTGAGGAATATAATTAACCTCTGGGTGGACCACTGGAAGAACAGCGTACTGATGCTTCCATATTATTTCTGCCATTTTCCTGTTCTGTTTTATAATGTTACTGGGTTGAGAGAGAATCCTCTAAAGTCAATAGAAATACAAACTTAGTGAGCACAGGAAGTTATCAGTTCTTCAGACTTTTATATTAAAACACCAGAACTAATTGTGCCTGCTTAAGCCCTTTGTTATCTGGATGTTTACAGTCTGAAGTTTGAAAGCAGCAGGTTCAGCAATGTATGCTATACCTGCTGACAGATTTTTGTCTGATGCGAGTTTGTGTTCTTGATGAGTAATTTCCTAAAGGATGGTTCAGGTCTCATCTTTTTCATTCTAAATAATGTGGTCAGTGAGAGCAAAAGGGTTAAATGGAAAGTGCACAACATTTAACAGCTGAACTGTTAACTTGATCAGCTACTGGAATAGATTGGTACCTTTATTCCATTTTGCAGTCCAAGCATAAAGTTAAACTGCTGTTTGTTTTGAACAGGATGCCCAATTTGTTATGTCATTCTTGTTATGTGAATACAGTACAAAACATTGAGTTGTAAAACCTCAATGCAAACTCCACACAAATCCAACTTGTATATTGCTGATCAATTTTGGAAGTTTTAATGGAAATGACTTTTGTCTGGATGTAATGGGGATTTAAATATGTTTCACTGGTACATTTGTCTAACGATCTGGCATCTAGGTTGAAAGCATTTTGTAAACTGAAAACAAACAATCATTGTAGATTTTGCAGAATAAACCATTACAAACAGCTACATTAAAGGTGGTTCATATTGGTCATGTTAAATTTTTTTTTCAGAAGACTCAAGTCATCCCTCATTTTTCAAAAAATTTAACAGCTTTCATTTGTGATTGCTCCATTTATACACATGATTCACTAGTTCTAGCACAATCTTATTAGTGATGTAATTTTAAATACATCTGGTAATTCTAATTTAAAAATGAGCCAGTTAGGTTAAATTTTGTGCAAATTTTCTTGCTTAACCAGAAAAGATTTTTGAATTAAGTTGGCTCTTTGAAGGAAAGAATCCGGAATGAGTTCTCCAAGTAAGTTTTCCATGGAAAATGTCAGAACAGACTTGAATGAAACTCTTTCAAATGTCCTATTTAAGCAGACTGATATAGATGTGATGTACTGTACAGTGATGTGGTTTATATTTGGAAATCAGTAATGAGTTTATGGACAGAAGACAATTATAACTGACATACTGTTACATAACAATGTTACACTACTGCTTATTTTAAAATCGGACAGGCAGCACTATACCTCACTTTGAAATTGCAATAGGACAACTGCATGTGGACATTTTGAAGAATTCAGCTTGAGCTTTTAAGAAAATGCTTCCAGTAAACAAGGAAGATTAATTTGAAATTCTATTGAGTTAGTAAGCTGTCACATATGGTTAACAACTTTCACTATAGCTTTTATAAGGCCACTTTTTTCCTTCTGTAATTGTACAGCTATTGAATGGGACTCTCATAATGGGTTCTTAAGAGGATGACTTTAATAATGCACATAACTTTAATACTAACCAGTGTTTATATGCACCTTTGAATTCTGGAATTATAAATTAAAATCAAATAAAATGTATATAGGTTTGTCTGCATGTAAAATTCTGTTAATGAAAGCTCAGTTACATCCACTTTTTACTAAAAATGTTTATTAAATTTTTCATGTATTAATGTTGAATCATTTGTGTATAATTTGCTATTTCACTGCCTTAATAAAAGGTAATTGTAGCCTTCAATAGTTGTTACTAATTATATTTATGCTATTACAGCAAAATGCATTTTAATTTGAATAGGTTTGGGTTGCACTGAATTTTATTGCCACACCTTGAATGCAACTTTTCCAATTTTAAAATTTGAATCTATTAGATTTTTAAAATCTTTCATCAGTTTTTGGGCAAGTCCACAGCTGAAGGTTGTTTGAAGACCAACTGCACAGAATACAGGACCATAATATTCCACTAAGAAGGAAAAACGAGGATGGTAAGTGAACCTCGGATGATAGTTGTGAATTTAGTCAAGAAGGAAAAGGAACCTTATGTAAGGTTCAGGAAGCTAAAATCAAACTGGTCCCTTGAGGATTATAAAGCTAGAAAAGAAGAGAGGTGGGAGAGTCAACACGGGCCATGAGAAGTTCTCGGCAAGTAAGATCGAGGAGAAGTACATGGAGGATATTGAGAGCAGTGTGGGGCTTGCTAATATGCTTGGGCATTTAGAGATGAGAGGCTGTGTTCAGTCTCAAAGAATGTCAAGGTGGATAAGGCCCCAGGACCTGATGCAACATGCCATAGGTTTTTGAGAGAGGCAAGAGATGAGATTACTGGGGCCTTGAGAGAGGCAAATAGCTAATGTTATTTCTTTGTTCAAGAAGGGAAATGGGGATAATCCTGAAAATTGTAGACCTTGGCTTGACTTGGCTGTTTGGATTCAGAATTGGCTTGCCCATCATAGTAGGTGGAGGGTAGTGGTTGTTGGGTCCTATTCTGGCTGGGGGTCTGTATTGGGACCTCTGCTGTTTGTGATTGACATCCAAATAATTTATGTATAATATTATATCAATGTGGATGGGTGGATTGGTAGATTTGCAGATAACAAAGATTGGGGGATACTGTGGAAGACTGCCAAAGGATACAAGTGGGATATATGGATCAATTACAGCTATGGGTGGAGAAGTGACAGATGGAATTTAATCTGAGCAAGTGTAAGTGTTGCACTGTGGCAGATCAAACTTAAAGGGACAGTACACAGTTAATGCCAGGACCCTTAAGAGCATCCATGTACAGAGGGATTTTGAAATCCAAGTCCATAGCTCCCTGAAAATGGCTATACAAGTTGATAAGGTGGTATATGGTATATCTCCCCTTATTACTCAAGGCATTGATTTCAAGAGTCAGGAAGTCATGTTGCAGCTTTATAAAACTCTAGTTAGGCTGCTTCTGGAGTATTGCATTCAGTTCTAGTTGCCCCATTACAGGAAGGATGTGGAGGTTACAGAGAGGGTGCAGAAAAGGTTTATTAGGATGCTGCCTAGATTAGAAGGCATATGCTATAACCAGGGTTGATCTTTATCCCAGGGTCAAAATGTCTGATATTATAAGGCATGCATTTAAGGTGCAAGGGGACAATTCAAAGATGTGCAGGGCAAGTCTTTTGTTTTTAAAGTGGTGGGTGCCTGGAATGCACTGCCGGGGTGGTGGTGAAGCAGATACAATAGGTGTTTAAGAGGCTCTTACTGGGGCACATGAATATACAAAGAAAGGAGGGATATGGACCATGAGCCAGCACAATATTGTGGGCTGAAGGGCCTGTTCTTGTGCTTACTGTTCTGTTTCACACCAAGCTCTACTAGTGGAATGTTGGGTATTCTCTTGTCTATCAATGGTTTGTACAAAATGTTGAGATTTGTTAATAGTGGGCTGTAATTTTCAATATCTTAAAGTTAACCTTGGCCAAATAACAATCCATGCATCAAACTTTAAATGGTGGTATATGTAAAGCCCTAACGTTAAACATTTAAAGACACTTGGACAAGTACATGGATAGGAAAGGTTGAGGTGTATGGGACTAGCTTAGATGTAAAATTGAGAGTGAGACTTGGTTTAGACAAGGGGAGGGGGTCAGGCTGGGGAAGAGCTTAAAACTGCCAAATTCAGATAAATCAAATCCTATCACCAACTCATTGTGGAAATACATCAAGAAAAATCCCCTTCAATTGATTGTGTGCATATAGCTTTAAATAAATGGAACAAGACTTAAAATTCTAAAATCTTTATGGGGGGATAATACCAGAAATAGATTATACAATCACCACTGTTGTAAACAATGTGTTCTCTTTTGAGCAAATAGCTGCTAGTGCTTCACTGATACTCCCTGGTTTCTGCATTGCATGTGAGGGCAGGAGTTGGTGAGTTGATTGTTGCAACCATCACTAACTCCATTGTGTTAAAGTGTAATCCTTCCATTTAAAGCCTGCCACCCATGAACACAACTGTAACCTTGCTATTGTGGCACTGTAGGCCATTATGCTTACTGTAACTGATTACTTGTCACTTCACTAACTGCCACATACACACTCACTTCTGTCACTGTATATTAGCTCGGGCACTTCATTACCATCATTCTTTATCATCTCCTTAAAAACACTTTTCCTGCCAAACTAATTTAACGATTGTGATCCCATCTACCAGATCTGGCTGAATCACAAGTGCCATCTTGTCTTGTGCTCCTCTAAAATCACTATCTTCTGCAAAATTGTTCCAACCTCTTTTCCTTCCTCCACCCAAACTTGCTTTTGATAATGACCTACCCAGTCCACTAAACTTTTAGTATATTATTCTAAGTGATTTACTTGCACTTTTCAAAAAAAAAAATCACAGCCCTTGCTCATACATAGTCACAACATGCATCTCAATATTTCCATAGCCACTTGCCTGAACACAAAACCTCAGAGCTTGTGGAAGGCTAGTGCAGAAATTGCAGCGGCCCTGGCAGAGATATTTAAAACATCCTTAGCCACGGGTGAGATGGCAGAGGATAGTTAATGTTTTTTCATTGTTCAAGAAAGGCTCTAAGGAGTCAGGAAATGATAGGCCAGTGAGCCTGACATCAGTTGTGGATTGTAAGGGACAGGACATAATTATTTGGATAGACAGGGCCTGATTAGGGATAGTCAACAATGGCTTTGTGTGTGGTAGGTCATATCTAACCAGAGTTTTGAGGAGGTTACCAAGAAGGTTGATGAAGGAAAGGTGGTGGTTGTTGTCAAAGGTCTTGCTAAAGTCCATGTAGACAAAGTCCCACATGTGAGGCTGGTCCAGAAGGTTAAGTCACTTGGCACTCAGGATGAAGTAGCCAAATGGATTCAACATTGGCTTAGCGGAAAAACCAGAGAGTGGTAGTAGATGGTTCTCTGACTGGAAGCCTGTGACTAGTAGTGTGCCATAGGGATCTGTGCTGGGTCCATTGTTTATCATCTAATCATTAATATAGATGATTGTGGTAAACTGGATCAGCGAGTTTGTGAATGACAAGACTGGGGACATCATGGACCATGAGGAAGGCTATCAGAGCTTGCAGTGTGATCTTGACTAGCTAGGAAAATGGGCCGAAAAATGGCAGAAAATGGGCTGAAAATTCCACAACACTCCCCAGGGCCCTACCGTTGACTGTACAAGTACATAGTTCACTGAAAGTGGCATCACAGGTAGACAAGGTCATGAAGGTGGCATTTGGCACAGTGGCCTTCAGTCTGGGTATTGAGTATAGGAGTTGAGGAAATATGTTGCAGTTCTACAAGATGTTGGGGAGGCCACACTAAGGGTATTGTGTACAGTTTTGATAACCCTGTTATAGGAAATATGTCAATAAACTGGTAAGAATGCAAAGATTTCAGAATGTTGTCAAGACTCAAGGGCCTGAGTTGTAGGGAGTGGTTGGGCAGGCTAAAACTTAAGGTCACCCCTCTGTCTCCTACACTCCAAGAAAGAGGTGTACAAAATCATGAGCAGTGCATTCATCTTTTCTCTCTTCTTCCACCACATCCTCCATCCGCGCCCCCCCCCCCCAGGAAACAGAACCAAAAACTACATGGCATAGGTTTAAAGCAAGGAGAAAGATTTAAAAGGGTCCTGAGGGCCATCCTCGTGCAGAAGGTAGTGCATATGGAGATGAGCTGCCAAAGAAAGCAGTTGAAACAGGTACAATAACATTTAAGAGACATATGGATAGGTACATGGATGGGAGAGGTTTAGGGGATATGGGCCAAACTCAGGCAAACAGGACTAGCTTAGGGGGGCACTTCAGTTGGCATGGGCCAAAGGGCCTATTTCTGCACCGTATTACTGACTCCATGACTCTATGAAATGGATCCATTTGGCAGAACACTAGCTGACAGTGTTCAATAGGGCAAGTGTGGGATTATCCACTTTGGATCCAAGACAGAATACTGGAAATATTTTCTTAATGATGAAAGGCTGGGAAGAGCAAAAGGCCTTGAAGATTTAACAATTGACAGAGAATCAATGGAAAACTTGATCACAGGTTGCATAACAAGTACAGGCTTCAGTTCAGTAGCTACTGATCTAAAACTTAAATTGTCAAAGCTTCAAAGTCAAGGCAAAAAAAAAACAAATCTTGATGTTTGTAGCATCTAAAAATAGAGCAGGTGGGACTGAAATCAGGAAGCCTTTTACTTATCAGTAGTGGAGATCTGGATGACTGCCTGCAAAAGGCTGTAAATACTTGGTTCATTGACATTTAAGATTAAGGTTGATATATTTGGAGGGTTTCAAGAGCTGGATCAAGACTGGCAGTCAAGATTCAGGTCAGCAATCATTTTACAGAATGACTGAACAGGCTTCTGAAGTATTCTGCTGCCAAAACCTGCCAAGTGAATTCATTGTTCCACTTCTCCCCTGGTTATCAATCTATTCACATTCAGCTGATTCAAAACTCTGCTCCCCATACTCATTCTGGCCTAGCTCTCAAAACACCAAATTTTAAATGTATTGAGGGTTCTATGTTGAAAATCCCTCCATTCTCAACTCTCCCATTTCCTAACTTCCTACAGTCCTTCAGGTTCTACATCTGGCCCCTTCACTACACAATTGATAGCAGTTTGGGGTTATCTTTTGAAGATCCTTTCAAAACTAAATTTTTGATTTAAATCTTTGGCTACCCTTCTCAATATCTTATGTGACTCAGCATCTTTCTTCTTGGTTATGCACTCAGTATGCAAGTTTCCACGTGGGAAGCACTATATTGGAGCACATTTCATGTTAAATCATACTGTTGCCACTCATTGTGATGCACTAGTTGCTTTATTCTGGATGCTTTAGCAGCCTTGGTGTTTATTTAATAGCTTTGATAACATTATTCATTCAATGCACTTCTTGTGGCCTGACTGCAAACTTTCCAACAGCTAATATAATTCAATACACTATTTTACTGGTTTAAGACCAAACCCTGACGAGAGTCAGAGTAATACAGCACAGAAACACACCCTTCGGCCCATCTTGATCATGCTGACCAAGATGCCTACCTGAGCTAGTCCCATGTCCCTCTGAACCTTTCCTATTCATGTACCTGTCCAAATGTCTTTTAAACATTGTAATTGTACCCACCTCGACAGCTTCCTCGGGCATTTGACGGGAATGTGGGAAGAATAGTGACTATTTCCTCCTAGGACCAGCATTCTACACTTAATAATTTGGGTGTTCCAATTTCTATGATTTCCAATTATCATGTTCCAACACTGGATCTTGCTGGCATGTAGGAATTAATGGTATTCATGATAACCTTTGTGGTTGGGGAGTAAGATTGCTCATTTAGAGGGTTGTGGCTTTGTTTGCTCTACCGTGCTGTACAGCCCACTGCAACATGAAACATACAAATGTTTTCTTCTGATTAAAGGAAGATTTGGATATAATTATTGATAAAGCTTGCAGGTAGTATAAAATGAACAAAACTAATCAAATTGCTTCCTCTCAAAGCCAACAACATCAAAATCAAACTCAAGGACATGCAAAAAAAAACCTCAAACCACAGGTTCATCTTGTTGGAAAAAATTCAGTTATTCCCTCATAAGTGGCAACAACTTATGGCATAAATAGAAATATATTGAATTAGGCAAAACAATACTTACTGCTATTAAATTGGTCAGAGGTCATTCAGCCAGGCTATAGACTATTTACCTACCCTTGCTCATACCTGTCAATTTACCCATCAGCTGTTTGAAAGAAGCACTCGCCTGCCATTACATACAAACAGCTTAACTCCATGCCCCAATGCTCCAGCCTCTAGATTTCCGAAACCGTCCCTGAATCAATACTCCAGAGGATACAAAAGGGTACCGACTGTGAATAGGGATGAGTGTATATTACAAAGGGCATCCTCCATTATTACCCCAGTTATCCAAACTACCCCTTCAACCTATTCCAGTGGACCTTTCTCCTAACCCTTGTAGATAATTGGGACCTTTTTTGGGGGAGGCATGACCTATTCGCTAAGGATGGGTTGCACCTAAACTCCAGAGGTTCCAATATCTTGGCGGGAATGTTTGATTTAGTTGTAGGGGAGGGTTTAAACTGATCTGGCAGGGGGATGGAAACCAGGATGTTAGGTTACAAGATGCTAAGGTAAAGGAGGGAGTTTATAGAAACAAGTCCAATGAGGATGGCAAGAAGGACAGGCAGGTGAGAAGTCAGGATAGGGGATGAGGTATATAGGAACATGTCTAAGGTAGTATGTAGTGAAGATGGTAAGAAGGATAGACAGGTGGAAAGCCAGGATAATCTGCTGAACAATAGAAGTACAACAAAATTAATAGCAGATACCGGACTAAACGTACTGTATTTAAATGCACGTAGCATTAGGAATAAGGTAGATGACCTAGTGGCACAACTACAGGTTAATAAATATGACATTGTGGCAATCATCGAGTCATGGCTTTATGATGGATGTGACTGGGAACAATGTCCAGGGGTACACAGTGTATAGGAAGGATAGGCGGGTAGGCAGAGGGGGAGGTGTGGCCATGATGGTTAGTAGTGATATAAAATCGATAGAAAGGAAGGATATTGGGTCAGAGGAGGTGGAATCCTTGTGGGTGGAGCTAAGGAATAGCAAGGGTAAAAGGACAATAGTAGCAGTCATATATAGGCCCCCTAATAGCAGTCAGCAAGTGGACGATAAGTTGCAGTTTGAGATAGAAAAAGCATGCCAGAGTGACAATGTGAAGATAATTATGGGGGATTTTAACATGAAGGTGGACTGGGAAATCCAGAATGGCGGTAGTACTCAGGAGAGGGAATTTGTGGAATGTCTAAGGGACGTTTTTCTCGAGCAACTTGTTGAAGAGCCCACCAGGGGATCGGCTGTTTTGGATTGGGTGCTGTGTAATGAACCGGAGGTGATTAAGGAACTAAAGGTAAAGGAACCACTGGGAACCAGTGATCACAATATGATTGAGTTCAGTTTCAAGTTTGAGAAGGAGAAACTGATAACTGGTGTATCGATATTTCAGTGGAACAAAAGAAATTACAATGGTATGAGAGAGGAGTTGGCCCTAATTGATTGGAAGAGTAAGCTGGCTGGAGGGACGGCAGAGGAGAAATGGAAGGAATTTCTACAGGAAATAAGGAAATTGCAGGATGGATATATTCCAAGAAAAAAGGTTTTTAATAGAAAAAAGGCACAAATGTGGATAACGAGAGGTGAAGGCTAAAACAAAAGCAAAAGGAGCGGCGTACAAAGAAGCAAAAATTAGTGGGAAAACAGAAGACTGGGAAGCTTTTAAAAACCTGCAGAGAGAAACTAAGAAGGTCATTAGGAAAGAAAAGATGAATTATGAAAGGAAGTTGGCAGATAACATTCGAAAGGATACTAAGAGTTTTTTTAAATACATAAGGTGTAAAAGAGAGACACGGGTTGATATAGGACCAATTGATAACAGTGTAGGAGCTATTATAATGGACGATAGAGAGATGGCAGAGGAATTGAATGAATATTTTGCATCGGTCTTCACCGTGGAGGACATCAGCAATGTGCCGGTTAGTCAGGAGTCTCACGAAATGGAATTGAGTTCAGTTAAGATTACTAGGGAGAAGGTGCGAGGAAAACTAAATGGACTAAAGACTGATAAGTCTCCCAGACCGGATGAGGTGCATCCCCGGGTTCTGAAGGAGGTGGCTTTAGAGATAGCAGAGGCATTGGCGATAATTTTCCAGAAATTGATAGATTCCGGCGTGGTTCCGGAGGACTGGAGGGTCGCAAATGTAGTTCCGTTGTATAAGAAAGGAGGGAGGCAGCATAAAGGAAATTACAGACCTATTAGTCTAACGTCAGTGGTGGGAAAGTTATTGGAATCTATCCTCAAAGACGGGGTTACGGAATACCTAGAGGCGCAGGGCAGGATAGGTCCTAGCCAACGTGGTTTTGTGAAGGGAAGATCCTGCCTGACCAACCTATTGGAGTTTTTTGAAGAAATCACAGGTAAGGTGGATAAGGGAGAGGCAGTAGATGTTGTGTATTTAGACTTTCAAAAGGCCTTTGATAAGGTGCCTCACAAGAGACTGATTAATAAGAGGTCATGGAATTACAGGTAGGATAACAGAATGGGTGGAGCATTGGCTGGTTGACAGGAAGCAAAGAGTGGAAATAAAAGGATCTCGTTCTGGTTGGTTACCGGTTACTAGTGGTGTGCCGCAGGGGTCGGTGTTGGGACCGCTCCTTTTTACCTTGTACATTAACGATTTGGATGATGGAATAAATGGTTTCGTGGCTAAGTTTGCGGATGACACCAAGATAGGGGGAGGAGTAGGGAGTATTGAAGAGATAGGAAGGTTGCAGAGGGACCTAGACAGTTTAGGAGAACGGGCAAGGAAATGGCAGATGAGATTCAATGTAGGGAAATGTGCAGTTGTACACTTTGGAAGCAGAAATAAGCGGGCAGATTATTATCTAGGAGGAGAGAAAATCCAAAGCACGGAAGTACAAAGGGACTTGGGGGTACTCGTGCAGGATACCTTAAAGGTTAACCACCAGGTCGGATCGGTGGTAAAGAAAGCGAATGCTATGTTGGCATTCATTTCGAGAGGTATAGTGTATAAAAGTAAGGAAGTGTTGATGAGGCTCTACGGGGCACTAGTGAGGCCTCATTTGGAATATTGTGCGCCGTTTTGGGCCCCACATCTTAGGAAGGATGTGTTGACGTTGGAGAGGGTTCAGAGGAGATTTACGAGGATGATTCCAGGAATGAAAGGGCTTACGTATGAGGAGCGTTTGTCGGCTCTTGGACTGTACTCGCTGGAGTACAGAAGAATGAGAGGGGACCTCATAGTGACATTTAAAATATTGATAGGGAAGGACAGAGTAAATGTGGCTAGGCTGTTTCCCTTGGTGGGTGAGTCCAGGACCAGAGGGCACAATCTTAGAATTAGAGGGTACAGTTTCAAAACAGAGATGAGGAAAAATTTCTTTAGCCAGAGGGTGGTGAATTTGTGGAACTCCTTGCCACGTACAGCAGTGGAGGCCAGATCAGTGGGGGCGTTCAAGGAGGAGATAGATAGCTATCTAAATAGTCAGGATATCAAGGGATATGGGGATAAGGCCGGTAATTGGGATTAGGATAGTTTTTTTTTTCTTCTTCTTCCCCCATTCCTCATTTCTATTTCCCTTTCCTTGGAGCAGACTCGATGGGCCGAATGGCCTGCTTCTGCTCCCTTGTCTTGTGATAAGAAAACACATTTCTGAAAAGTGTGAAAAAACATTGATTCTTTGCAACACTTAAAACAAAATACTAATAAAAATAGAATGGACAATTACCTGGAATACTTGGCATGTTTAAAAGATAAAAATGTCATATGCAGATCACCTTGGTATCACATTCACACGTTAGTTGGTTTTACTCTTCATCTAAATTGGACAGTGAGATCCTAAATTCAACTTGTAAAAGGCAGCTAAGGAATTTAAAATTCAAATAATTTACATTTGATTCCACAATTAAATAATGCACATAAATGTGATTAATGCAGACCTATCTTCACACAAATACGATGTTAATAAAACAAGCTAAACATTTAAAGAAAAATGCCAAGTTAAGTGATCCACTAAACTACATCAACGCTCATCCCCTTCATCAATTACTACAATGTCCAGTGTGAGTGAAAGGCTGAAACATTTTCAAACATCTCCAGATGGCAATGCAGAATGAATAACCATTCCTGGTCACAGGAGCTTGTTTACAATTGGTTTGATTCACCCCATGTGATATTAAAAAAATGTCTTTCAGCACCTGATGTGGCAAGATTATGGGTTCCAACAACATCCTGACTGAATTACTTAAGATTTTGGTTCCAAGTATAATTGTGCTTCTAGCAAAGTTGATTTTATACAGCACTGGTTGATCTTATACAACACCCAAAGTGCAAAAGCAGGATAAATACAATCCAGACAGTCACCTCTCAATCTTCAGCAAGTGAAGGAAGTATCGTTAGGCATTTTCAAGGGGTACTTAATTCATTAAGAACTTGCTGTTTGGATTCTACGAGGGCCACTCAGTTCCAGATCTTATCACTGGCTTGGTCCAAAACATGAACAAGTGAAAATTCCTGAGCTGAAATAAAAGTGATTGTCTTTGACATCATCGTATGAGATCAAAGGTATCCTAGAAAACTAGTCAATGAGAAACAAGGAGAAAGCATTCCACTGGCTGGAATCATATCAAACATAACAATGTCTGAGATTGATCAACTCTAAAAGGCATCACTGCAGAAACTCCCAAGTCAGCTTCACCTGCTTCATCAACAACCTTCCTGGGGATGTTTGCAGATGGCTGGAAACCAATCAATTCCATTTGCAACTTCTCAAATGATGAATCACATGTAGCAAGATCATTAACGGAATTCCCCATCAATATCTTCCAGGTCAAAGGTGACCTGAAACTGAACTGGGCCAATCATGTAAAAACAGGTTAGAAATTTAGCATTCTGCACAACTCACCCTCCAACTCTTCACAATCTACAAAGTACCATTCAGGAGAGTGGTGAAATACTCTCCACTTTCTCCAGAGGTGCACACTGCAATAACACTTGGGCAGCTTGCCATGACCAATGTTTATTGACTGCATCTCATTAACTCATTTTCTGGAAGAAATGAGCAAAGTGATGGGACTTTGGCCCAGCATCTCAAAAGCACTCAAAGCCACACATTAACTTGACAGGAACCTATTCTGCCATTCTTTCATTATTGCTGGGCCAAAGTCCTATCACAGGGATTATCTAAATACATGATGGCAATTTCAACTACCAGCTCATTGAAATGATGCCCTTGTTGGTGTTGGGCAGATCCCCTAGAAAAATAAGATGCAGAAAATGACCTACAATCTCAATTCAGAAGAAAGCTTTATGTGGAGTAGCACCTCCGGGCGATTTCTTAAATCTGGACACAAGCCATTAATTTTGCTTTAGTCTCCTATTCCTCACTCCAAAGTCTGGAAATGGGGCTAGAGGGGAGGAAAAAACTGCTCTTAAGGTTTGCTGGACAGCAGTAATTTTTGATGTTCATTTTCTGTTTCCTTTACTCACCATGAGATAGCATCACTGGAAACCTCCTGTGATTATTCCATCTGTGTGAGGGAGTTTACTTGAGAACATCCATTCTGTACTCACATTCTTAACACTGCTTTGAGGCTTCTGGGGTTAAGGCAGATAGAACAGTTATCATAGCTGTCAGAACACTAATTTTTGTACAAACCAGGTCAATATTCACATCAATAATCAGATGGAAACACAAGGAACAGTTTTCTCTATAGGTTGGTCACCTCATCAGACTATCCCAAAAATATTTACACCCAAACTGGCAAGTATGATGATGATTAAATCAATGAGTGAACAACTGACTGATTATACAATTCCAAGGAATTATTAAGTACATAAATTGAAGCAACTTTGATTATAGAAACAATACCTAGAGACAACCTCCCTCTCCAGGTAAATCTAATATAAAAATTTAAACTAAGATTAAAAACTTATTAAATGGCTTTGCCCATTATTCGATTACTCAAACTTCTCCATGAAAAAAAAGGAAAAATGACAACTAGTGTACAATTCTTTGCAAACTGATGTAAACAGTGAGCACCTGAAAAACATGCTCATGAAGGTTAGTTACTACAACAGAAACAGAATACACAACTTATTTGCCCCCATAGGTTCGTCAGTTAACTGTGTCCGATCTACAAAAATACTCAGATCAGCAATTTCCATTTTGCAGGAGGGGTTGGGATCAAATTTCTTGTATATCAGAAAGTTGATTTGAAAGGCTTAACTTCGTCTAAGAGTCTTAAATTAGTCTATTAGTCATTAATCAGTACATTCCAAATGCATCAAGTTTAAAAGCTACATGAAATACATTATTAACTGGTAGGCTACCAATGTAAATTAATCCGGACACCCAAAAGATTTGGTCATTGGGAAGTAACTGCAACCTCTAAAGTTAAGACGATCAGCTCACCCTACCCCCGCCTCAAAGATCAAGTTCTGTTGCTAATGCTGTTCATGTAAAACGGAGACCCATTATCATATGGAAATTTTTATCTGTTTTATGCATTCAATAAGTTGACAAGTCAAAATAGGTACACTGCTGTAGACGATATAGTTCAAGTCAAAAACACTGTTCTCTCTCCAAAAGAAACAAAATACATTCATCTTTTAGTGGTAATGTCTGTTTTGACCCACTGCTAGACAATGGGAAATTGCACAATTTGACATCTTTTACATACATTTTCATCATGCAAAAACACCTTTTATTCACTATTGAGAAAAATGTAGCTTGCCAAAAACAAATCATTGAAGTGAAATCTCTTGCAACTATTACAAGAGCAAGTAGCCAGATCAGATTTGGCCCTTCTTTGGGAGAGGAATGTTAAAGCTTGTTGTGTAGAACAGTTGAAAGAGGAAGAGTATTCAGTTATATTGTCACAACTTTAATGTCATAAAAGCAGCATTTGAAGACTATTTTCATATCTAAGAGTCTTCAGGATTTCACCTGGTGTCTCTTCTGAGAATTACCATGGCTCGAGGGTCTTTAGGGATTAACTTCTTGTTCTCAACGATGACTTCTCTACAAACCAGAAGAACCCTCTCACTTCTATGACAGCTTCATGTGAATATCCAATTGTAGCTCCACTTGCACCAACTTAGAGCCTACAGTCTGAAAGGTGAGGATAAGCCGTGGAAAAATCTCCAGAGTTTAATTCCACAGTATATTTTACAGTGCTGATTATTCCATCTGACACTAAAGTCCTTCAGAAAATAATTTCCAGTACTAATAAAACATTCAGTTACAGAGATAAATGAGCAGCTATTTCATAAAATATCACCCCCATATTCAGTGATTATATACTCCAGGATCTGTACATCAAGGAGTAAATACTTCAGGGTGCTCGTTGATATTAGGATTCAAGTGTCAAGAACAAAAGTCAGGAATGAACCAAGTTATGAATGAAGTGGAACTTCTACACTATCTCCATTGCAAAAAAAGGTCTTCAACATCAAATACCAAAACCATTTCTTTATTTCAACTTTAAAAAATTCTTTGTATTTTGTGGCAACTTCTGACTTGTCTTCTGGGGTTTACATTTACAGGAAGATCACAATTCCTTTTCACTAATTATGCTTAAACTTTACATAGTCTGAGCCAGATTCAGATCCAGAACAAGTGAAGAGCCTTGATCCCATTTCATCATTCAGCCTCAATGTTCTACTGTACTTTCACAGGCATAAATATTGCCTTCATTTCACCTCTTAACATATTCCTACATACTTGGAAGTAGACAACGTGCAGCCTCTTAGCTGTGGTAAGAACAATTCAAGACTATTCATTCCTTACTTCTCCCTTTGTCAAGTGTAACAAATCTACAACATTTTAGAAATGGCAACAAAATCTCAATGCGGGGCAAGTCAAGGTAAATGTGCAAAAATCTCAAGAGCCACATACCAAGCCCACACTCCCCTGTACTCAATAACATCTCCATAAACATCAAGCTACCTATCAATCAGCACACTGCTTGGATGGTCAACATTTCTGTGCACATTCAAAAGATCCTGCAGAGCAACTGTTTTTAAGACACAGTAAAATACTTAAGCATTCTCTACAGCTTGGATTGCATGAATATACATTTTTAACCAAATAAGTATGGATCCCTGTTAAATACACACACAAAAGTACTTAAGACATTAAACTGCTACAAATCTTAGAATAAACTTGTGCTGGAAGGATAAAGACATGTTTTACTGGCTCCAAGTACAAACTGTGGGTTTATCTAGCCTACAACATTTAAAAAGAATCACACACTGCATTCAGGATTTTGACAGTGTTAAGGAAGGCAGTAAACAGATTTAGACACCTAAGCACAAGGAGGAAAAATCTATTAACTCATCCCTTGAAGACTGAAGTGAGTGGTACTGCACAAGTCTGGAATTGGCTTGCATACTCTTACATCTGTGTGTGGATCACCATAGATTTGGCTTGATAAGGTGTGGAATGATAGGTGTGCTTCATGGAGGAGGTGACAAAGTAAAAAAGGGAAGATGAAACACATTGTTTCTAAGAGCTGCAGATGGAAGTCAGGAAATATAGGTGTTAATTTGAATATCCAATTTTCACATCCACATTCCTACAAAGACCAACTTCGTTTTAGTTTTAAAGACGTTCAAGTAATGGGACTGATGATTACATTGATTCCGTGCACTGCAGTAAAAAGAGAAACAAACTTGCCATTACGTTATAGCAGCAGAGAACACCATTACACAAGTTTTTCCTTTGCTTCGCATAAAAAGTTAGAATTTGAAATATTGTTGGATTTCATTTGTACCTTCCAATCAAATCTTTGTTCTTATTAGTGAAATTTTAATCTACGATAGCAGATAAGTCCTGCCACACAATTTTTTTTTAATTTTATGAAATAAATTTTATAAAATCCCTCTTTCAGCCCTCATGTAACACAGAATACATTTGCACAGCAGCAACAAAATGTCTTATGCTTTCCAATATACAGAAGATTGAACTGAAATTAATTCTCACCTATCCACTGGAACATTCTAAAACAGACTAATCACTTAATATTGCAATTTCCTTGCTTCTTAATGCTGTGCAACTTGTAAAGCTCAGCTGTAATGGAAACAAGACCTTTTCATTTTGTCACAAAAGATATGGTAAGTTACAAGGTCACTCAGCAAGAGAAGATACTTTTTTGTCTTGGTTAAAATGAATGAATGAATAATGCTCATCTGCAGATTAATGGCAATGCAGCCAATACTTCAGTGGCTTCCAAGTAATTCTGGATTAAAAAAAAATCACCAATCTGTTAATGTCATGAATTTACTGGAAGGGGAAAAGAGAAGGCATTAGTGGTGCAACACCTGAAATAATGGCTTCAAACCCTCCTGCTGATCTTAGATTTGCTGGATTGCTTCAGGTCCCGGCAAAACAACTTATTTTGGCGAAAACAGGACAAAGGCTGCTGAAGTTATGTACCAGTCTTTCCAGATTCAGCTATTTAACGTTATATTTAAAACCACACACATTGTGACACAACTAGCCTGAATTTATAAAGTTTATCAAACTAGTGAAAAAATGTATTAAGTTTCTGCTCTTGAACAATCCTTTTATGTCATTATAGTACATCTGTCACGTGTGATTTGGTTGAGTTCATGGGTCTTTTCTATCCATAACAGCCAGGGGGAGCCAAATGACTCAACTTTGTTTCCCTTAGGACAAATGGGCAGCAGGGAGAGTAGTTTGGCTTGACTGATTTTCTTCCATTCCATTTTTACCACTAAATATTTCAGGCACTTGACCTGAACTAATGAGTAAAATAATTGAGAATTAAAGGTGTAACCTTTAATGATCCTACCAGTGATATTCTGCTTCATTAAGTTTGATTACATTTCAATTCTGGCTTCTATTCTGTTAGTTTCCTTAAATCATAATGATGATATTGAATACAAAATTACACTACTTTATATTGAGTCACAAAAAATATTTTTTGTTTACCCAATTGGCCATGAGTTTTGACTGGTTATTTAACTTTGAGGCATCAAAGATGAGCCTCATCTCATTCCTAGATTTTACAAGACAGTGATTTGGACCAAGAGACTTTGAAACTTGTTATAGCTGGGGACACCTAATTCAGAACACCAGGGGAATTACATTCCTGGCATGTGCAGCTCAGCCAACCTGTGGATGAAAGTGTGTGCGTGCGTGCGGTGACAAATTTATTTTGTTCACATTACCACTTTCAGTTTGTGTAATCCTCAGTACATGGACATCATATTTAAATGTTTTTATTCTTCAGTTTGACTTTTAGTAACAGTTACTAGGTTCCAATAGCCCAGAACAGATATGCAAGTTTTCTCCCCATCTCTTAAATAAACAATTTGCAGCAATGTGTTTTTTCTTCTTTTAGTTTGAAATATAGCCTGCAAAACCAAGCCAGGAATAGTCAACGTCAACACAAAGTAACAAATAAGCGAATAAAGCAAATAAGCAGTAGTTAAGTGCAGCACTGGTCAAATTAACAGCTGTTCATTTAGGTCTGGTAACGGCTCAGTTACATTGTCTTCTTGCCCAACACATGCAAACCCGAAGCATTTGCTCACTAAATATTAATAAAAATTGATTAAATTCATCAGGAATCTGTTAAAATATGAAAATTTGCAGGTGTAAATTAGCTTTATCTGGATTCAAACAAAACTGAAGTAAACTTTTAACCACTCCATTGGTTATTTAAAAAAACATAACTACATTCAATTTCACTGAACATAAAATTAAATTTACATACGAAAACAGTTGCAGTTCCAAAGTTTCTGAAATATAAAATGGAGTGATCTGAAATGATAGTGACCCCATTTTCATCTACAGAATGAAAAACACCCAAAAATATCCTAATTCCACATATGAACAAAATACTGCATATTTACTAACAACTGCATTAGGTAGGTCATTAAAGGCTAGCTGCCAGATGTAGGAAATGGGTCCACACCTTTGTTCCCTTTATGTAACATACAATCTTGTGTTATTGGTGTACTTTAAAGCACTCGCCATGCTGCCGTCACACTGGTGTGCTCAAGTCCGTTAAGTATCAGATGGAGAACGTCAGATGTGTGTGGCTAGCTGAGGCCCTCTCCATCTCTCCCTTTCCCAGTGAGCACTGAGGTAGTTGAGCAGGAGGAACAGCCTCTCATGAGGGGTGTCATGTTTTAAATTTGTTCAGTTTCTTTAACTTATTGTGTTTTAAGGCTTCCCATTTCTCAGTGCTGCAGTTCACAGTCGCTCATACAGGGCCCCATAACCCCCAACGAGTCAACACATGCTGGAGTTCTAGATATTGAGTTAGGCTTATCCTTTTGGCACCTTGCAATTGATAAAAAGTTAGCTGCGTTCTCATCCCCTAATCTTCAGTTCTGGCTATTCTGTACATTTGCAGCCACGGTTGGGGCTTCCACTTTGACAGCAACAAGTATACTTTCCCCATCTTCTGTTTTGATACGTTTAATCTCTGGCTGTTCTCCTTGGTCTCCATTTTGGCGCTTTGTAGGAAGGGATGCTGAGGCAGAGGCATGAGTTGCCAACATGTGCAATGGGCTTGCAGCAGCTGGAAGAAACAGTATAAATATTTACAGGGTTGACTCATTATATAGGCTTATAAAGTACTTCTTAATAGTTCTATTAATGTTAAACTTGTATATTCCCACAATTTAAAATGTTTCTTTCAAAACTACTATTGCAAAGTTATACATCAATTTGATGAACTTTAAACATTAGGAATAACAAATATATTTAATATTAAGCAGCAATGGAAAAAATATATTAAAAGAGAATTTTGAAAATGATCAATTCAAAATAGATCTCGTTTTAATGAAGACCACTGTGGATTGATCTATTATTTCTTTCAGACTTTGACTGGCCCAACGTGTACAGTTATAAGGTTTCAATGCAGAATATTCTTGAGCTGGTGATTTACAGAAACAGTAGCTATCCTGACATCCCAGAATGCTTTCACCTATTTTGCTCAAGCAGCAAAGCTCCAAGGAGATCAATTATGTAACCAACAAATTCTTAAATCAAGATTTAAGCTCAATGCCCATGTCTTTAACTTATCAAATAATAAAGGAAACAGTCATATCAAAATGATACTTCTGTTTCCTATACAACTGGTCTAGACAAATACAAATCACAACATATGTGCAAGCAGCCAAATCAGTGTAGATTATAACAGAGGCACTCTGGAAGGCACCTCTCAAGTCTCTTACATGAATTTCCTGTTGAAACATTTATTTAACCAAGATCAAAGTGACCTCAGTCACTTTCACCTCTATTCTATATAGAAGGCATGATTCAGCATATCAATTCTTTAACTAGAAGACACGACCTAAATTAACTAGAAGCTACAATTCTCAAATGACAGCCATGTACCAGATTTAAAAGCTGAACAAAGTTGATCCTTCCCAAACGAATGAAGCTGTACCCAGTACAAAGATAATCAACTCTCTCCCCCTCCTCACCCTGACTTCACTTGATGACCAATCACATTTCGCCTCCCCCAACTTTTAGGCCTGGTATGCAATTTTGATAATAAACAATGAAAATGATTTTCATTGGAAGATTCGCTTAAATTGATGATATCAGTGCTCTTTTAAAAGATTTCCCACTATGATTCAAACACAAAGACTTACTACAATTTACCAATTTCAGAAGAAATATTCTCTAGCCAAATCAAAATTGCAGATTTTTACAATAAAACTTTGGGTTTAAGGCTACAGCATTCAGTTATCAATTTCATCAAAACTTTTGATCTTGGGAAATCTCCTGTTGTAACAGGGAAGAACTAAACATTGCAAGCCACTGGACCTTCAGGCACAAGCTTCACAAAACCTTTTCACGTTAACATAATGGAACATGCTCGTCTTTCTCTGCAAACAGTTATTATACCAAGTTTCAATCAGAAAAATTAAACCCTTATATTCCAATTTGGCAACATAAGATGGCAGCCCAAGTACAAGACAGCTTAAGCGAAGATATACAAATGTGAATTGTCAACAAATGGAACAATTAATTGCATTACAGCAGTTATCAGAATTTAGAACTGGTGGAGGAGGAAGAATTGGGACAATTGTAAGAATCCAATTGGGATACTAATGCCCTTTATAACAACTTTACACAATTTGGCCTATACATACAGATTTAAATGAACTCAATTTGATGGGCAGCTTCATCCAGGAAGTTCTCAATGAGAAAACAGAAAAATGCAGAAGAGTGCAGATGAGCAGAGATCATGGGTGACTTGCTGCTGACCAGAAAGTGTAACCCATTGTTCTCTTGTAGCAGTTTGATTCATCCGTCTCAATCCTCAAGAGTCATTATTGTCAGATTTTGCCACCATGAGTGGATGCACAAGTTGCCTCTGGGAGATCTTGACAATGCAACTAATCTTTGTAAACCACCAATTAAGTTCACTTTTGAATGCAGTATTGGGCCATTGTATTAAAAAAAAATACAGCCTTGTTCCTCCACGAATAGTTTGTTAAAACATACACAATGGTATTTTATCCATTTATACAACAAAATATTTATCGCTAGAGTTAATAACTGATCTAAGAAATGATTAAAACTATTCTCTTCAGTCATCAAGGTCAAATGGTCTTTGATGATCTTTTAGCCAATAAAGCCATTCAAAAGACTACTTTGCTTCTTATGTCAATTAACATTTTGTGTGCATCAAGAGAATTCCACATAATCATTAAAAATTCATGTCGTATATAGGTTGCATCTGCCATACTGCTCACCTAATTAAAAAAACCACAGATCATTTTCATTATCCAAAGTTGCATAGCGTGTACTGTAGGCATTATGTAAATGTTTGACCAATATTCAGTGGATGAAGTTCACAAAAGGTTGAAGGTAAAAATGTGGTATCAGCAATAGTCACTGGATGTAGTTAATATTTAATGAAGCTCTTTAACTTCATATTCAACTCCTCCGGGAAATATTTTCAAAACAGTTTTCAACCTTGGGTCAGTAATAACTACATCTGTCCCCCAAGGTGTATATTAAAGGTCCCATGGCAAGATTTAAAGTGGCAAGGGAATTATCCTGATGCCCTGGTCAATATTTATCTTTTCAACAAATATCACCAGAAACAAATTAAATGGCAAGTTCATTACATTTCATCATGTTCATGTCAGCCAGAAAAAAAAGCTGCCCAGATTAAACCCATATTCCAGCTTTCAGACTGAAACCACGTGGATGAATAAATCTCTAGGCAGTAACCCAAGAACTTTTAGAATACATTGATGGTTTCTCATTCTACCTGCACAATCCACTCCCTCATGTCGGGATTCAATAGCAGCTGATGAATTGATGCAGTATACTTAGTTTCAGTATCTTTGATAGGAGTTGAAGTCAGCTAAGATTCCCCACCAACTAACCCCTGCTGCATGTACACATTAGAAGATAGATAGAACAGGATGCAGCTCAAGGATTCACTGATGTAAATCAATTTGCTCACATACAACAGTTTTGGCTGTTGCTTACACAAACAAAGCTCACTCAAGCCATGTGCTGAAATACCACAGGAGAGCTTGAACCAAAATCTAACATTCCTCAAGGACAGGAGGAAGGAAATTGAGGGTTGCTTCAATGAAATTAGTTGAAATAAGGGATCTGACATTTCAAATTTGTTTAAATAAATCTAATGAAACATAGATGGAAGTCAACAATCTATTCAGGACTGAGATACAAATTTCCCTTCCTAATTCAGAATTAAGGAATACTTGTATTGAGTGAGTGGGGGTGGGGAAGTGTTGGGTTGGGGTAGGTGTGCCAGTAAAGATGGCAAACCATAAAAATTCAAATGCAAGAATTTACATTCACAATTAAATCAAATATAGAAACATTTGTCCTCATTTAAGTAACCTTACAAAGAGAAAACAAAAATATAGTTTTACCAGTATTAACTTGTCCATGTGTTACTGAAGAAATGGGTACTACATGCGTTCCATTCTGTGCAATTGGTTTAAGGGGTAACTGGTGCTGGCCCAAAGGAGCCTGTTGTAGTATAGTAACTGTCTGTATGGGTGTACCTTGCGAAGTCTGAATGAAGCGACTGGCAGTGCCTATTGAGGCTGGTGCAATTGCTGGAACAGACTCCACTTTGACTGTGAAACAGAAGTAAAAGTGTGAATAAATGAAGTTTGAGGTGACAATCTCCAATTTTCAACTTAAGATATATTCAGATCAAACAGTTTTTGTTTTTGCATTAAAACTACCAAAAAAAATTATATGGTTTACAGACATTCCTGCTGGATGTCAACAGGGTAGGGTAGGTTTATGACCACCTTATGTTGTTAAAACCATGCTAACCTTGACTTATAATGTTCTAGGTAAACAGGAGCTGTCAGATGCCCATGTTTGGGCTGAATAATGGAATCTTCTAAAATTATGTTTGGGTGACACGTTTCTCTTCATTAAAAAAGGATTAAAAAAAGTTATAACCTTAATTTAAAATTTTAAGGAGTTAATTCCTCAACACTAAGAGATTAAGGTTCTTTAACAATTCTTTTTACAAATGATCTTGCAACTGAGAACGAACTATGACACCACCAAACAACTTCAGGAAGTGCTGCCTGGTGCAACAATCTCATCTGTCAAATGCTATGTCAAGTGGGCTCTTTGAAATCTACTCATTGGAGCAAACTTGGATGAATCTTAATTTAACAGCTCAGATATGTGGACTGCAGTGCATATTGAAAATTGCACCATGGCATCTGCAATCATAAAATGATCATTTTAAATTTAGTATTAATAACTACAGCTGTATTCCTTGATCTATTTTGGCCTATGTTCTCCTCTACCCCGAAAAGCTATTAAGTATGAAAATAGTGCTTTATCTAATCTAACAGCTGTGATTCCAGAGGGGGAAGGCACATTTCACCATTACGATAACAAATACTGGAGAAGGTGGTGGAAGATTTCAGAACGTTTTTTGGACAGCTCAATTAAGGTTATGCGCTGCGAGATCTTATACCAAATTGAATTTTGTGCAGCCTTTTGTGTTACATAACCTTCCTTCTTGCATTCTATACTAACAATCATTTCACCACATCCTCATTTCCTGTTCTAATTTTTCACAACACATTCTTATGCAAGTTTTATCAAGTCATTAAGTCAGATGATCAGCAGTAAATATGATGTACATCCTGTCCTAACAGGTATAATTTGGTTAAGAACATCCCAACTGACATTACCTTTCACTTCTTTTTGTTCTCCATTTTCTGGGCGTTCCATTTTGGCTTGGCTAACCATTGCCTGTGTCACAATTGACTGGTTTGCTACAGTGTAGCTGTTTGCTGGTAGACTAGCCATAGTAACAGACACAGCTGGTATTTGATGAACCACATGAACTGTTTGCAACATAGGCTGCTGGGATGTTGAAGTAACAGGGGTGGCTACTGTATACGTAACTGGTTTCATAGACTGTGAAATTTGCCGTTGCACGGTGATTAAAACTGGCTGAGCTGACAAAGGTGATCCTGCAAATTAGAAGGGAACACAATTAATCCTATTGTGCACACATCTTTATTTCAAATTATGTAACAATGTATAAAAATGGCAACCAATGCCCACATTTCAAGAATTCAGTCTTCCACAAATTACATCTTTTTAAAATCTTTCCAAGTAGCACCATCTTCCTCAAAACAGAAGTAAATTTGGCTAAAATACCACATAACTGTGCACTAGAAAAACATTGCTTTTAAAAAAAACTTTTGAAATGGCCCTCAGATTAGTTTAAACACACCTCTTACTGACTATACAACATCTTGATTAAAGCTGGAGTATTTTATCCAGTGCAAATTGATACATTATTACCTTTAAAGCACATCATAGTTTGACAATCTTACTCAGTCCCATAGTACAATTCTGGTATAACCTGGTTATGCAGAGGCACGTCTCATTACATGTCTCAAAACATACTGAAAAATTACCAAATATCTCAATGATACACTGAGACTAGAGGTTATGGTTCTGCATTGAAAAGACAAAAGTAAATCAGTCTTCATTTATCCCAATTCTATCCATCAACAAACAAGTTTCATTAAACTCATTGCCACTAAGTCCTAACATTTATCAGAACTGAAAGCATTGATAAAGCAAAATAATATACAAAATTAGACACACAAAATACAATCTTTCCCCTTACAGCTTGATTAACCTTTCATGGGTTTTAAATGTATTTTTTAAAAAGATGATCTTGCCAATATCAAAGATGAATTTGAGTACTGCATTTATTTTAAAAGACATCAAATCTGGAGCCAACAAGATCTCTCCTAGTGAATCTATATTTGACAAACTGCAAAGTTTGAAACACGTAATCTGGATGATATCCAAGTAATAGTGGAAAACTAATGCTTTATGCAGTACTGACCAGCTTGCTTATCAACAAGATATTCTTGTGATAATGCACTTATATTAACATAAATATTTAAGATTACAGTGCTATTTTCAAAAATATTGAAGACAGGAAAGTCCTTTGCCTCGTCCTCTATAGCATCTCATTTATGACAGCAAAGCCAAGGGTTTAAAAGGTTCGCGAGGAAGGACTCCTTAAAAGCCACAGAACAACCATCAGCAAGAGAAAAGGAAGAGTCAATTACAGGATCTGGAGGCATTTGTCTCCCCTTTTCCTCCATATGCACTTTTGATTTAGTAGCATCTTGAATTCACTTTCCCTCCTCTCCCCTCTAGATCATAGGTTTTCAAACTGGGGTCCATGGTAGGATCCCGTAGGGATTTCAAATATCATCTATCATTATCAAGGAATCTTCAGAATTTTGCATATACATTTTGTTTGCAAATGTGGAATTATCATCACATTACAAACACTTTCCGCAAGAGGATGTTTTAACTGGGCAGCCTAGCCCAGTGAACATGTTTATAAGCCAAAGGAGGGGCTCATCAAAACTCAGCATCTCTAGGATTTTGCCTCGCATACAAAAGTTTGAAAACCATTGATCTGGATCACGTTTGGTGAAGGACAAAATTCACTTTTGTAGCAGTTATGTATTTAGTTGGTACTATTTCCATAACCTGCAGATCGTAATTCTTTGGCAAATTTCAGTTTCAGCTTCATTCAAGTATTTTCTAACTGATCTAACTTAGCCTTGCTCACCTTTTTCTGCGTGGGTGATTAATATATTATCCTTCCTCTAACAAAGGCCTTGTATGCTTTCCACTCTGTACCAAGAGAGGAGGTGTATTTTTCATTAAATATGAAATGTGAAATACTTTTGCATCCTTTTTGAAAAGCTCTATACATTTGGAGTTTTGATTAAATGACACAGAGTGTCATTACATAATTCTAGGGTTCACCACGTTATTGAAAATGTGACCACTTTCAAATATTACTTACCAAATAATGTAACAGCCATCAATATTCAGGTAATGTAGTTCCAAATTAATTATGGACATGCACAAATATTCTAAATGCCTTAATTCTTATCACCAAACATCTGCCCCTTTGCATGCTGTCTTTATTCAGTTCCTCTGTCTTACACAAACGCCTTAACTGGCCAAAATGCTGACCTGAAAAAGCAGTAATTACACACTCAACACATCCATGAGAATGGGCTCATGGCCAAATCCACCAGCAAAAATACACAACAGCAAATGGAGTGCAGCATCCCCTTAAGATTTGTTTTATTAATGAATTACTCATGTAAATCTATAGTTCTTGAATTCTGTAAGTTGGAGGACTATACAGATTTCTAGTTTACTGATAAAGAAACACCTCTGCTGAGATCACCAAGCAGACCAAAAGCAGCACCAAGTGTCCAGAACTGATCAGTGATAGTGGTGCTACATAAATCAAGCTCAAGTGAAAAACCAGTGATATTCAGAGCAACCCAAGAACAAGGTTTTGCTGGGACAAAAAGAACCACTGAACAATCAATGAGATCATTAACCACTTGACATTTGCCTTGGAACCAGATTCAGCAATTTAAATCTTCAGGAACTGAGCTAAGTATGCAAAATGCTCTCTAGTTATCCAAGTACAGCTACAGATCACAAATCACAAGTTTTGTAGAATATAATGTTTCCATGAAAAGAACTTTACACTAGGGAAGTCTCCACATGTAAACACAAAATGTAGTTGCCTGAATTACACTCTTGGAATCAAGGCAAGCAACAGCCATTCCAGATCATGACCTGAGGGGCTGTTTAATCCATAGGTTCCAAAAGATCTATTATGCAACACTCTTGCATATGGATTTCCTGCTCATTTTCCACCAGCACTCCCTGAGAACTGGCCATTTGACTGTTAAAGTTCTGACCCCCACAAATTTTGCAAGTCCAGCTGGTATTGGGAAGTGGATAATGATTTGTCAACTAGAGTAGATTTCCATATCACAGGTAGGAAGGTCAACCTCCCTCCTCTATCAAGGATCTTTGCATTCTTCATTTTACCATTTTTCAGGTGATTGCAAGAGCCCACATTTCTGTCACTAGTTGTGAAAATGTGATCTTTTCTGAAAGAAGCATTCTAGTGATTATACAATCAAGGACTCAGTTTTCTTTCTCCCCCATTTTCTTAAACTAAACATTTCCTCTCTAAACGGTTCTCCCAGTTGATGGAACTTTGATTCCCTGCTCATTGATTTAGCAACTATGCAAAATCAATTTTTAAAATGGAACTGGCATCAAGTTTCAATATTTTGGCTTTGATTTTTGCAGCAAGAATTCATACTTCTGCAACTCCACTCATGATACGTTTTCATTATTTCTAACAAGATAAATATAATGGGATAAACAGGGTATTTTTTCCCTACGAAATTTAATATAGATTAGAAATTCATACATACATGTGTTTTGGGGGAAGGAAGAAGCATTCAACCCTTTCATACTGGAGGCAGGTTTCAATGTAATTCAATGATTGAAGACTTGGCATAATGAAAGAAATGACAGCTTGTATTAAAGGAGAAGTTTCATTCTCTTTTCACTGTCAAGTACTAGATTTAAGGATAGAGCTAACATTTTGTGTTTGGACACAAGTGGCACTTGGATGTGATACCGTGATTTAACAAGGCCTCAAAAACCTCGTTTACAAATAGATTATCAAAACAAATAGAATCCTCAGTTTCATCCAACATTACTTCTATAATTATAGCATCTGAATTTAAGATTTTACCACAAGATTAATGAGTTTTTTTCCCCCAACTCATTATAGATTGTAGCTCATGTCAGTCCTTTCACTGTTCAGATGACATGGAGATCTAGCTCAACAAAAATTCAACAAGTTATACGTGCTACAACCAACACAATTAAAATCTTTCACTTTAAAAATAGGTAAAGTTAATAATTTAAACATTTCCACAGCCTAAAAACACAGGCTTATCAAATGGCTTAAACAGGCATTGACATATATAAATTTGGATGTGTAGAACATTCACCTGGTGCACTTTGAGCATATCTTGCCTCTTGTATTACTGCTAATTTAGGTTGCACAGTGCTAGATTCATGATCTGTGGGGACTGGAGAACCTTCTCTGGACAGGCTCTCTGGGGTTTGCACGCCACTGGAGTGGGACGAAAACACACCGGGGTGGCTTGGAGAAGCTGGTGCACTTCTGTGGTAGAAGGGGGAAAAGTAAACAGAGAATCACTTAAATAAATACCAAGACAACATAGTGTACTTGAAGTTTAATTTAAACCAATAATTTGTCATTTGTAGCTAAAAGTCATGGCCTTGAAAAAACCAACGTACATAATTAATTATTTTTCACCCGCAAACATTTTGAGTTGAAAATAGAACTATAGAGATCAAGTTATTATGGACCACCCAATCACTGCAAACTTTATTCTTCAGTACAATCAAAGCCAACATCAATATTAGAATGTCATCTAGAATGCAAATTCAACGAACAACTTTTCAACAATTTATGCACTCTAACTTCTAATAACAGCAGCACTATCTTTACTGAAGAAGTTTACATTAAGCACAAAGATGAAACTTATGAATTTTGTTAAGGTCTTGGGAAGAAATGAAAACTTTAAAGGATCAGCATTTGAACTTTTTATAGCTACTCACTCCACAATTATACAATGCCTGTGAACCAAAAAATGAAGTTTTAATGAAATATTTTATTCATTTAAAAGAATCAGTTAAATTCAGCTGGTAGAATCCCAAATCTAATCTGGGATATATAGGCCTATTTCAACATTTGAGCATCATCAAAGCCAACAAGCCCAACCCTAAGGTAATATGTGAGCAATATTTGAATTGGGCAATAAATAAAGTCCTCAAGTGCCTGTTTGAATGGTCATTAAATTTTTCATAACGTGGCATATACACTTGCAGAAATTTGCTGATCCAAACAGTATGCTTCTATACTGAAAATTAGAACAACAATTTTGAAAGGAATACGTAATCTGCCTCATTTCCTCTTTCAAATCACCTCCAAAAACATTTCCAAAGAAAATGATTCCATTACAGTTTGTGGCATCTTTTCTGCATAAATAAGGAAATTTAAAATTCACTGAATGTACAATAATTTGAGATGTTTCAGAATGAGCTCAAAGTTATACCTTCTGCAGTTTGGATTGCAAGATTCTTTTAAACTGTATGATCACTGGTGCCCCATAATCCAGAACACATACTGAATGCAGAAACATCATAAACTAATCCTATAGGCTACAGATATAATTTTAGATCACTGGATCACATGCAACATTGAAGTAGTAACGAAAACCAGCACAATGTTTCGTGACCTGACCAAATGGAATGAACTTAAGCAGGAAGCTGTTGCCACTGTTTAAAAGACTTAGATTTGATTTGGCAGATTTAATGCTGAAAAATACACAAGTGACCAATGCCGAACATTAGACAAAATTGTATTGGAAGTGACAGACAAAGGCATCTCAACAATCAAGTTCTAATTTTAACCAGCCCTGATGGACTTGCAGAATTACGAAAGTGCCTTTTTAAAAAAAATAAAGCAGGGTCAAAGGACAAAGTATTGCAACCCTATGTAAAAGAATCAAGATCAGAAATGTTACACTGCTTCTTCAGTTGATCTTCACTCCCTCAACTCAAAGATTGCAGGCTAGTGGATATCGTGCAAAGCTATCCAGTATTAGACCCTGATGGGTCAAGTGTACTTGCTTCTGCCTAAACTATTAAGTTTATACTGGGAAGCAACAGTAATCTGGAGCATTTTTCCTTTCCTGTCAAATGTCTCCTGGAATGCTTTTCTTCTACCACCCACCAGCGACCCCCAACTATAATATATGTTATATTATATGTTATATACGTATATATCAAACGTTCAGTATCATGTGTTACCAATGTGAACAGCACCTTTTGCTCTTATTGCTTTTCCTTTCCCTTTGCCCACCAAGACGTGCCATCTTCTGGATCCCATCAAGTTTCTTTTGTATCCCTCATCCTTCTGAGCTCATTTCATCCTTGCAAACTTTAACTTGCTATTTTCAATCCATTTCTATGAAACTGCAAATCACTCGATAACCATTTCTGCCCGTGTGCTATAATTGCAATGAGTCCCCCTCACTTCGTTTTAGGACCACATTATGTCCTCAAAAAATCCACTCTCAACTCCCTGGCTTAAGTAAACAACTTCCCTAACTGCAATCTGTACATCAGTTTGCTCTGCAATTTGCCAACTGTTTATCACCTTTGACAGCACTCAAATGACCCAATGTTACATCAAATGGCATGCTGCCTTTCTTTGTTCTCCTCAACTGCAATATAAACTGACCTTTTTTTTCTAAAAAAAAACATTGATGAATTCAAATGAACTTCCTTTGGAGTGAATCACATTATATGGATGCCTACAATATCCCAAATCTATTACTAGCCTTGTGTATTATGTATATGACATGATGTTTTTCATAGAAAAAAACAAGAGCAGGATCAGATCATTTGGCCCCAAGTCTGTTCGACAATTCATTACAATCATGGTTGATCCAATACTTCAATACCACATTCCAACTCTCACCTGGTATCCCTTGATGCCTTTTATTTCTAGAAATCTAGCTATCTCCTTAAATATACATACCAACTTCCATGATAGAGAATTCCACAGGTTCACTACCCTCAGACTAAAGAATTTTCTCATCTCAGTCCTAAATAGTTTTTACTTCATCTCAAGACTGCAACCGGACCCATCGCCTCTCAAACTACTTACCCCTTCAAGCATCCCTGGCAATACTGGTGGCCCACATTGGTCATCTGTAACCTCAGAATTCAGGGTGGAAACAATTCATTCAAAAAGCAGGAGCAAGTGGATGGTGGCAGAAAAGCAGATGCAGCTTTTCCTATGCTGCTCACCATTTTTGCAGAATAGTTAACTTCCCCATACGAACTGTGCTCTGGTTTGTACAAAAATTAGTGATACCTCTGACATTGCATTTATTAGCCTGGTCTTCCCAGAGGTGGTCAGGCCCTGATGTTATTCAAACACCAAAACATTAACTGTAAACTCAATAAAAGTACAACAAAGAAGCTGAATATTTGGGAATCTCATCTGTGCCGGTGTAAACACATAGTAAAATAGCTGGTAAAGGAAATGATTAAAAATAGCTCAACTTTGCCACAATGTGTTGAGTAATACATACAAAGAAAACCCATTACTGGCCTTAAATACAGTACTAATCAAAGCCATAGGAACCCCAGTGAACAATAAGATTAATCTTTTCAGGATTAAGTTGCAGGATTTAACATCAAAAGAGTGGTCTTGTCAAAAACTGTACAAGATTATGGCCAGAGCAGTTCACACACATATCCTTTAACAAGACATCCTTATTTCTAACAATGTCACAGATAAACCAATCCAAAAGTTCACTGCACTACAACCACAAACCTGCACATACCATTTCTTTTCCCCCATAGTTCCACTCCCCATTAGTACTGCCACTAAATATGTATTCGTCAAATAAAGAATTGTTGAAGCCTTTTGAGGACAATAGATATCTATACTTTGGCTAACAATTCCTTAATAAAAATTACTTCATGCTTCCCGCATGGTCAAGAGATCATCATGACCCGATTGTTATGCCCGTTTGTTTTCTATAAAGTATCAAATTTTTAAAAATTAAGGCACATTACCCCTCATTGCAGAATAACACAAAAATAACAATTCTCAAAAGGGTGGAATGAAGTTTGACCATACGAGTCATGAGAAATCCTCAGCTGTAAAGGTGGTTGCCATTTGGGGGGCTGGGTGGGGAAAGAGGGGAGGTACAGAAGGACAGTGGTGTGGGTATTTCAAATAATAGCTGCTTAATTCTTTAAATAAAATCTGCTGTCAAAACAATAAATGCACAATTAATCTTCAAAGCAAGTCTTGAACAATGTCAATAATCTAAATTGTTTCATTACCTGTTACTTTTTAAAACTAACACTGCTTGCACACAAGAATGACTGTGCTGGCATCAACAAGTAGCTTCCTCTTCTGTTCAAGAAACAAAAGAACACCTCGTAGCAGCAACCTGTAGAGTCAGTCCTGACCCGATATGACTACAGGTGATAATTACAATTTTACCCAAAGATCTGCCAAACCATTATAATCATGTACTGAATTTATTTCTGTCTATTACAATGTCTTGAGGTTAGGCTTGCAACAAATCCCAAATAAATGTTCACCTGCAGGTAGGTCAAGACTGGAATACTTCTTGATACACTTATCATAAAAACATAAGAGTAGGCCATCTACAATAAGATCATGGCTGTTCTGGCTGTGGACTTTGAATTATCCTCTCACCTATTTATTCATTTCACCTCAGATGCACATGCCTTTTACACCACTTCCCACCCATCCCCACCCCCCCCAAGGTGTATCACATACACATTCTACATAAATGAAAACCAGATTTCTATTGGAATGATCCAGGAATGTCATGACAGGGGTAAATAAATCTGATTACAATGGTAATTGCATGTCTTATGAGGATAGGTTGAGCGAGCTAGGGCTTTTCTCTTTGGAACAGAGGAGGATGAGAGGTGACTTGATAAAACTGTACAAGAGGCATAGATTGAGTGGACAGTCAGACTTTTTCCCAGGGTGAAAATGGCTAACACAAGGGGGCATAATTTTAGGGTGACTGGAGAAAGGTGTGGGGGGGGGGGGGGGGGGGTGAAGAGGGTGGGGGGTGGTATGTCAGAGGCAAGTCTTTTTTTTACTTCTTACAGTGGTGGGTTCATGGACTGCACTGTGACAGGCAGGTACTTTAGGGATATTCAAGAGACTCTTAGATAGCCACATGAATGATATAAAAAAATGGAGGGCTACATGGGAGGGAAGGGTTAGATAGATCTTAGAGCAGGATAACATATCGGCACAACACCATAGGCTGAAGGGCCTGTACTGTGCTGTGCTATGTAAACAAAAAGGAAATAAAATGAAAATCAAAAGAAACTGTAAAATACTGGAAATCTAATATAACAGAAGATGTAGGAAACACTGAGCAGATCAAGCAATATCTGTAAAAATAAACACTTCAGGTCAAAGACCCTTTGGCAAAACTAGAAAAAAGAAAATATTAGTTTTCAGATGAAGTCAGGGGAGGAAGAAAAATGGCAATGGAAAGATCTCTGATAGGCAAGACTAGGGTTGCCATGGTGATACTCTGAGGTTAATGAGGAAGATTGGGGGGGGGCAGGGGGAAGGAGAGCAGGAGAACGCGCATGAATAAAAGGGACATAAAATCTGAAATGTTGAGCTACAGGAAATGTGTAGCAGGTCAGGTAGTGCTAATGGAGAAAGACTCATTACACTTATTTATTACCTACAGTCTGGCCACCACAACAGAAGTGCCAAACTGTAGGTAGGAAATAAGAGTGCCATCACAAAAACAACCAAACTACTGCATCAATAATACATAGTTTAGACAGACCACCTGTGCTAGTTAAGAAACATAAATGAACAAACAAATGTCGATCTATTATCTTTAGACAATTTTGATCAATAGAGACTACAAAATTGTTAGTGAAGCCTGTGATTCCCTCAACAGGACTATTCAGCGAAATGAGGAAAGTGTTGATCAACCTTGTACTTACAGATGCTATCCCATTCCGAACCCAAGAATAGTTAATTTAGCTAGATTTTGCTGAACTATCATGCTGCACCAAAGCATAAGAAATAAAAGCAGCAGTAAGGGCAACCACCATGTGTCTGCTCCACCATTCAATAACAGCTCAAAACTACTTTTCTAAATTAACCCCATATCCTTTGATTCCTTTACTCAGAAATCTACTTACCTTTGTTTTTAATATACTAAACCACAGCCTCCAAAGCCTTTTAGGTCGAGAATTCCAAGCTTCCCTACCTTCCGGAAGAAAAATGCTTCTCATCTCATGAATGGCTGACCCTGGATGGTGTTTTGCAAGAGTGGCCCCTTGTTTTCTCAGGTTGGGGTGTTTAGAACATCCTCCCCTCATCTACTCTGTCAAGCCCATGAAAATTTTGTACACTTTAATAATATCACCTCTCATTCTCCCAAATTCGAGACTATAGCCCCTGTTAATGTCCACTCATATGGAAACCTGTCATCTCAGTAATTAATCTGGTGTACTCCCTCTACTGCAAGTGTATGCTTCCTTTGAGAGGGAGACCAGACATGCACCTGATGTGGTGTCACCAGGGCTTTACATAATTGGAGCAAAATGATTTAACTCAAGCCTTCTTGCACTAAAGGCCCATACACCACTTGCCTTGCTAACTTGCTGCTCTACCTTCATATTAATTTCCAGTGAATTACAAGGATGCCCAGGTCTTTCCAAACAATAAAGCCTTTCAATCTCCATTTTAAAAAATCTTCACTTTTTTTAAACTATCAAAGTGCATAGCTATTTTTCTACATGATATTTCATCAGCCATGTTTTTCCACCTGATCATACCTCCCTGAAGTCTCTGTATTTCCCTTACGGTCCATACTGCCAACCAACTTTGTATCACCAAATATGGATTACTTTGCTCTCATCCAAATCGCAAATACAAACTGTAAATAGTTGGGGCCCAATATTGACATCAACTTGTTATAGCTACCCAAGCCAAAATTGACTGTTTATTCCTACTGTTCATTAGTTAAGAGCCATTGTGTTGTGCAGCATAGAAACAGGCCACTCAGCCCACTATGTCCACACCAACCAGCGAGCACCCATCTGTATTAATTCCATCTTCCACCACTTGGCCCATGGTCTTCAATGCCTGGGCAATTCAAGTGCTCGTCTAGATACCCCAAATGCTGTTAGCGACTGATTCCACCACTTCCTCCCGCAGTGCACACCAGTATTTTACCCCAAAAACCATGCACTCTAATATGTTGCTTATGAATCTCAAGTGTAGCACCTCATTGAAAGCATTCTGAAAATCCAAACAGAACATGAAATGGTCCACTTTCATCTACCTGCCAGTTACAACTTAAAAGACTAGATTTTTTAATTTAAAAAAAACACGATTTTTCTTTCATAAATCCAAGTGGAGCATGGCCACTCCTATTTTTTCCTCCCTTAAGTGCCCTGTCACCACTTCAGAGATTCTAACATTTTCCTCACCAATTATATCATTCCAATATTCCTCATTTTCCCCATCCCACCCTCTTCAGTCAGGGGCTTATATTTGCTACCTTCAAATATGTGGGAACTGTTCTGGAACTACAGATTTTTGGATGATGATATCTCGTACATTCACCATCTCCATAGCCACCTTCTTCCTAGTTAAAAGATGTAGATCATTAGGTCCCCAATATTTATTGTTTTTCAGTTCCATTAATTTCTCCAATTTTTTAAATTGAATCTAATTTCTTCAAATGCTTTATTCAGTCATTGAGAGGTCTTCATCTTCTTCCATGAATTTGTTTAATTTCTGTTTGCTTCTTGCCCCATGCAATTTTTGAGTCCACAAAGAACCCACATTACCTTTGTTACGAACTGGGTTACTATTGGTAAATGTCCCTTTAAGATAGAGCATAGTGGTGTGTGCATGTGTGTGTTGGCGTGGTTACGACAATAGAAGATAAAGGATGTAATGACGTTTGAAGGGGGGGGGGGCGGGGAGAGAAAGCCTGCTAGTCTCTATCGATGGATGAAAAACAGTAACTGTGTCTGTCACAACAATCCATGTATGGATTTTTGGAGTAATCCGGTGGAGTCCACTTTGTTGTTGACCTGTAGAAGGAAACAGGTATTTGTGTGGATGGCCACGATTCGAGTGCCTTTCGGGGTGAGGAAGATGCAGTGGAGTAGTCACTGCTGAGTAAACACTGAGGTGTCGTTTGGGTTCCCAAGTGGAACATTTGGATTTCATAATTACTCTCTATTTTCTTTCTACATCTATGTTTTGTCTTCAGTCAACAGCAGTTGTTGAAGAAGCCTTTGATCACGTTTCACCTTATGGTTTGCTGAACTGAACTTTAAGAACCATTCCTGGACTTGGAGTTTGAGAGTTTGCCACACACATACACACTACGAGTTTAGGTTATGTTTAAGATTTAACATTTTTACTTCTAACATTAACATTTTTATTTATTTTTCTTATCATAAGTAGTTATTAATAAAATAGTTTTTAAACACTTATACATGACTCAGTGTTTCTTTTGTTGCTATTTCGTAACACCTTTCATAAATCTTTTTAAAAAACATACCAATAGATGTTTTTATAGTCTGTTTTTGTATCTTCTTGCATGTACTATTCTTCCTCTTTCCTCAAAGATCTCAATTCTCCTAAATTTTAAAGTTTTGCCAAGCCTTGGATTTTAAGCCTTTGCCTTGCACTCCCTTTAAATTGCCCAATTTCCTCAGATTTTTCAGGGTGAAGGATAGTTAAGTGAGTTGCGTTTATTGTGCCACACATTTGCAACCCTGAATCAACTACAAATTAATGAAAGATAAATCATATTTTTAAATAAAAATACATAAATAATTGCAAAGTATTTTCACAAGAGGAGAGGACACCACGTCAGCATAGAATTACAGAATTATTAGCCGGCTTCAATGATTTAAATGAGCATCTCCCCCAGCCCCCCCCCCCCCCCCCCACCCCAATGATTACTTGCCAAACATGTATTTCACATGTTCCTTCAACATTCCAGCAGGTGGCACTCTAATGAACTCTGATGTATAAATGGATGCTGCTGCTTGCCATTTAATAGTATTTATATTTAGAAAGGCGAGTTATACAACACTGAATACTGACTTGGCAACATTTCCAACACGAGAATTAATTTAACTACATTGGCTATATCAATTTAATTATAGATTCTTCATTTCTTTCATTGCTGAAATGGTAAATCAACAAAATACATTTTTCATTTTCACAATGTGACAAAATATGACTTGAGCATGAATACATGATAATGTACAGAAATTTACCAAAAATGGAAAATACTCAATTCCTATATTTAAAAAGCATTTATAGGCAAGTGACATTTTATAACAGTGTTATAATATGGGAAGTTTAGAAAATATTTTAATCAGTCCTCCAATTATATTTGCCTAAATATTTATTAAAATCATGCACAACTCACCCAGCTTCAAATTTTTCAGATGCTGTCAATAATCTCACTCGTGCATGATGCATGTCAAATTATAATCACTTGCAGTATTTATTGGTAATATTCAAAAATAATCACTTAATACCTTCTAAACATCAGCATTTAACTCACTAGGCAAAAATAGAACTAATACAACTAACAAAGTAGTTAAAAGGCCAAATTTACAATGGCTAGCTAGATTTGTTTTTATTAAGACAAATACTGTTATAATTGTCTTTAATGGAATACATCAAATCCAGAAAAATACTACAGGCATAAATAACTAGGCCAAAGATTACATAACTAATTCCATGCCATTTACACACCTGGAAGAGAGGGGTCCCAAGGGAGTTCTGAAGCAGGGCACACCCCTTGGCCTTCTTTTCCTGAAAGCCTGCTCTGTTAGTTTGCTTTCAGAAGCAGGGTCTATCCTCCAGAATGAGCCTTTTCCAGGCTCCTCCTGGGATCGTGGTACCTTAATGAAGTAGCGGTTTAAGGAAAGGTTATGTCGAATGGAATTCTGCAGGAAATGAGAGAAAGATTGAGGCTCTGCAAATAAAACACATTAGATTCTACTGAACTGCAATAAGGCTCTAAAATACTGAAGGAAATTTTTTTACCAAAAGTTTGGAGAATCATAAACTATTTATGACAAAGGAGTCCATTTGGCCCATCATGTCCATGCTAGTTGAAAGAGCCACAAAGCCTAATCCCAGCTTCCTGCACTTGGTTATGGCTTGATAATCGCATAGCCAATTACATTTTTTAAAAAAAGACATGACAAGTTGATACAATTTATCACTTTCACTTGGATTCCATAAGTTTTTGCTTCTACCTCCGCCTCACTCCAATTACCCTGCCACGAGGGACCTTGTCAAATCCACGCCAAAATCTACATAGGCTACATCAAAAACACTACCTTCATTGGTAGTCCTCATTATCACCTTAAAACATTCAATTACATCAGACAAGATCTTCCCTTAAATTCATGTAATTTTTTTGTTGTTGCAAAATTGTGATATTTACCTGCCAGCCTTTGTCTGCTGTCCTGTAATATGGATAATTCTTTGTGATGTGTGTGTAGATTCCACTTAATGTAAGCTGTTTATCTGGTGCTGTTGTAATGGCTTGAACTATTAATTGTGCATAGGAGTAAGGTGGCTTTGCATCATCCTGTTATCAAAGAATATTGTTACTTCTAGAAAATATAAATTAACTTAAAGCTATTAAGAACAATTTTCTACTTCACTAAATTTTGTTCAAAACCAATACTTTCATACTCTGCACTATACTTTAGTTCTGTTCAAATGAGCATATTCTATTACAGTGCGAGGTTCCTCCAAGCTCCATAGTCATAATTTTAATTAAGTTATTTAACACATGCAGCAAAACAATTACTGATCCAGCTTTGACATTTTTCAGAAGAATTAGGTGTGTATTTAAATAATTATACTGGTGCCAAACAATTTTCATGGCACATTGTTCAGCCAGGACAGAACTTGATCCTAGAGCTAATGCTCAATGTAAACATAAATTTACCAAAGTAGATTAAAAATAAATCTATCCCTTTAGAAAATAAAATTAGCCATTTTCAAATTGCATAAGAGGTCTCTGGGTCATTTTGATTTTAATCTAAAATGTTAAATTAAAACAAAATATTTATAAACACTCACTTATTATGACATGGGAGGTCATTTGATCCATTGGCTCCCAGCAGAGCAATCCTATGTTGATTCCCCTTCCTTATTTTACTTGTAGCCCTACAACCTATTCCTCCTCACAAACCCTGTCAACTCCACTTTGAGTCTTTTGACACTTACTTACAACAAGGGGTAATTTACAGTAGCCAATAAACCCACCAGAGCATCTTTGAGAGGTGAGAGAATCCTGCTGAAACCCACGTGGTTGGAAGGAAAATGTGCTAGCTCCACAAAACAGCAAATGAAGCCAGAATCAGGTAGTGATAGGAGATTCATTGATTAGGGGAAGACAGGAGATTCTGTGAACAAGAACAAGACTCCCATACGGCATGTTGCCTCCCAGGTGCCAGGGTCAGAGGCATCTCGGATCGAGTCCACAGCATTAAGGGGGAGGGTGAGTAGCCAGAAGTTGTGGTGCACATCGGTACTAATGACATAGGCAGGAAGGGTGATGAGGTCCTGCAAAGCGAGTTCAAGGAGTTAGGTGCTAAGTTAAAAGACAGGACATCCGGGATGGTGATCTCCGGATTGCTACCCGTGCCACGTGCTAGTGAGGCAAGAAATAGGAAGATAGTGGAGTTTAACACGTGGCTAAGGAGATGGTGCAGGACGGAGGGCTTCAGAATTTTGGATCATTGGGCTCTCTTCAAGGTGGGACCTGTACACCTGCCCTAGAAGAGTCTTGCAAGGATATTGGTTCCCCCTCCAGTTTACACCCTAACTGGAAGGGGGGGGGGTGTCAATATCCTTGCAAAGGTTTGCTAGTGCTGCTCAGGGGCAGGGGGGTGCTGGCAGACATATTTAAAACTAATGTTGTTCCGTTCTTTAAGAAAGGCTCTAAGAATAACCTTGGAAATTATAGGCCGGTGAGCCTGACCTCAGTTGTGGGTAAATTATTGGAAGGTATTCTAAGGAATAGGATACAAGTATTTGGACAGACAAGGCTTGATTAGGGATAGTCAACATGGCTTTGTGTGTGGTAGGTCATATCTAACCAATCTTAGAGAGCTTTTCCAAAAGAGGTTACCAAGAAGGTTAATGAAGGAAAGGTGGTGGACATTGTCAAAGGCTTTGCTAAAGGCCATATTGACAAAGTCCCACATGCAAGACTGGTCCAGAAGGTTAAGTCACTTGGCATACAGGATGAAGTAGCCAATTGGACTCAACGTTGGCTTAGCGGGAGACGCCAGAGAGTGGTAGTAGATGATCGTCTCTCTGACTGGAGGCCTGTGAGTGGCGGTGTGCCGCAGGGATCTGTGCTGGGTCCACTGTTGTTTATTATGATCTAAACCATTAATATAGATAATGTGGTAAACTGGATCAGCAAATTTGTGGATGACACCAAGATTAGGCGCCTTGTGGACAGTGAGGAAGGCTATCAAAGCTTGCAGCGTGATCTTGACCAGCTAAGAAAATGGGCTGAAAAACAGCAGATGGAATTTAATGCAGACAAGTGTGAGATATTGCACTTTGGGAGGACAAACCACAGTAAGTCTTACAAAGTGAATGGTAGAGTACTGAGGTGTGCGGTAGAACAGAGGGATCTGGGAATACAGATCCATAATTCCTTGACAGTGGCATCACAGGTAGATAGGGCTGCAAGGAGAGCTTTTGGATCATTGGCCTTCATAAATTAGAGCATTGAGTACAGGAGTTGAGATGTTATGTTAAAGTTGTACAAGATGTTGGTGAAGTTGAATTTAGAGTATTGTGTGCAGTTCCGGTCACGTACCTACAGGAAAGGTATCAATAAAGAGTACAGAGAAAATTTACAAAGATATTGCTGGGACTTGAGGACCCAAGTTATGGGGAAAGGTAGCATAGGTTAGCAAATTATGAGGGGCATCGATAGGGTGAAGGCATGCAGTGTTTTTCCACTCAGGTTGGGTGAGACTAGAACTAGAAATCATAGATTTAGGGTGAAAGGTGAAATATGTAAGTGGAATCTCGGGGAAACTTCTTCACTCAGAGGGTGGTGCGAGTGTGAAATGAGTTGCCAATGGAAGTGGTAGATGTGGGTTCAATTGTAACATTTAAGAGAAGTTTGGATAGGGACATGAATGGAAGGTGTTTGGAGAGATGTGGTCCAGGTGCAGGTAGATGGGACTAGGCAGAAAATCAGGTTAGCATGGACTAAATGGGCTGAAGGGCTGTCTCTGTGCTGTAGTGCTCTGACCCTAATCAAACCTGGATCCCTGATGCTCTGAGGAGAAAATGCCAACAACTCTGCTGCTGCTTCTGGATTATTAACAATAGTATATCTGAAGGCAATGTGGAGTGGATGCGTATGAAGTGACCAAAAAATTAATTTTAGTTTGTACTGGTAAAACAAATTTGAAATTGGCAATGCACTAATGCTGTACAATAATTTTGTTTTCTTAAAAAAAACATACAAGATTTAGTCAAAGTCTGAGGTTTTCAACAGTATCCGTGTCCAGGTCATTTAGTCACACAACCACAATTAAAAAACAAATTTGATCATTTGTTTCATTATTGTTTGTAGAACCCTATAATGGCCAAATTTGCCCAAATGGTGCATACATAGCAGAAGTACAACACTGGGGCTTCAGAATATCCCACAGCTGTGAAAGGCACTATGTATGTTGAAGCTTTCTCTTTGCAAGGAAAGACAGCAATTTAGAGTTCAATTTCATTTCAGAGAAAGATACACCTTTGTTTATGCTATAGAATACCACTATAACGATATGTCAACATCTATCAGTGATAGCTCAGCTGACAAAACTTCCATGTCGAGTCAAGCAGGTTCAAACCCCACTACAGGAACTTGATCTGACAATCTGGTACAGAACTGAAAAGAGCTCCCATCTTTTGGGCAAGATTTTAAACTGACCTTTGGACTATCTCCATCTGAAGTTTCCTTGTCATTCTCTGAATTATTCTGTACGTGATCAGACATTAGCTGCAGGTCAGAATGAAGTCCACGACTTATTCGGTAGCCAGAGGAACCTGCACCTCTTGGGCTGGATGGACAGGAGTTTGCAGCACTGTAGATTAAAATCAAACAAGTCTAAATTGGTGCAAATGTTGCAGCAGAAATGCAACAAACCAGTTAAACAGGATTGAAAGAAAAACAAAGATTAGCTAATTACACAGAGTGGCAGAGTGAGAAACCTAGATTGCAAAACAGTTTCAATACAAGGAAAACTTCCCGACCTTAACTCTGGTTCTTATCAGCTCCAGATCATTAACTTAGGAACATGATATGGATCAACTGCGGATGACCCATTAGAGTGATCTGAAATAGATTAAAGAGTAATGAGAAGGAAGATAAAATGCAATGTGCTGAGAAGATTGCTTGCTAGAGGATGAGGCAGATGCAAAAGCTGGTGACTACCTCAAGAATACAGGAGTCAAATAGTGGAAAAGGCAGTGGATTCACTGAATAACTCAGAAATAGGATAAACCTGCAAGCTGTGTTAGATTTAACGGAGTAAGGAGATGGAGTTAAGGGAAAGTAAAAGAAAAGATGGACAGAACTGAAAAAGAGACAAAAAGATACAGTTTTGAATTGTGGTGGCAGCTGAAGTGGGTAACTGGGAACTACAGATTATACAAAAACAAGGAACTCTACAAAAGAAAAGCTAATCAGTAGATATATTCATGGTTAATCAATGGTTTGTTGAGAATCTGAGCCTGCAAGAGAAACTGGAAACACAGACCGCAAAAAACTTGAGAACTCCACTGTCCAGGAAGGTGGTTATGAAAAACCCAAGGTGACAATGCTAAACATAATACCACTCCAAAACCTTAACTTGCATGCTGAACATTATGCTGCTGATTACCCATTTCTTATTCTACTCCCTCTCAAATATTCCTGATACATTTCTCCTTTCATCTACAATATCCAAAAATCCATCTTTACAATGAGAATTTTAGTCATCCTAACTTTGTCAATTGAAATCAAGCTGACAACGTAATAAAGTCAAACGAATACCAGATCGTGGAGTGCAGAAACACTGCTATCCAGCAGCTTACCTGATTGTTCCAGTAGGAGAAGGTAAGGGACTGATCAGATCAGCTATGTTGTCTGGAATGTTTATCTTCAAAGGGGAGATTTGTGGTTGCACTGGCCTCACTGGGGATTCTGGGGCCTCCTGTTTTTCTTTTTTGTCACTGCACAGTGCGGTAAATGAGATCTTGATATTTGTGCTGGGGAACCTGAAGGTACATCTGGAAAATACAAGTACACTCTTCAATAGACATGTTATTTCTTTGCTACAAGATTATCTTACTTGAATGAGAATGTTAATGAACACACTAATTTCAGAGCAAATAAGGCAAACTGCTGATGCAGGGTCTCAACCCAAAATGTTGACCATCCCCTCCAAAAGATGCTGCCTCACCCACTGAGTTCTTCCAGCAGTGTTTTTGCTCCAGATCCCAGCATCAGCAGTCTCTTGTCTCTCCACACTAATTTTGGAATTTACCCAATGAGAGCTATTACCACCATGATTTCACAAGTACTGGATTCTTTATATACAGTAGGTGCGTGCATGCACATTTACCGCACACATACACACCATGTGGGCCTGGACCTGATGCCACCCAGAATCAGTCTGGTTAGCCACCCAAGCCTATCAAAGTCTGATGAAAAGGGCCCGGCTTGCTAGCCTCCAACAGGGTTGTCCGGAGGTCCAATCCCCCAAATCATCCCTGAAACTCAAAGCAGAGGAGCAGGCTTTGTTGCATTTATATTAGTTTTTCCAGTTTCCCTGACATCCAAAGATAGGAAATTAAAACTGAAATAAAAAACATTTGGAAATTTAAAATAGTTAAGAAAACACATATTAATACCCTAAAGAATAATTAAACTTGCCTTTTAACTCTTTGCTCTACAATCCCCAAAATTAATGAGATCTCAGAACATAGGCATCCAACAGGCACTTCCCTAGTCTGATGCTGGAGAAACCCAGCAAGAGTGAACCTTGCTGTTGGGAAATGGTAGGAAGATAGTCAGCCAAAATAAACCAGAAGGCACAATTCTAAAAGGGGTACAAGAACAGAAAGATCTAGGGTGAACGTACATTTAATATGGTAGCACAGGTTGAAAAAATGGCTTTAGTTATGTGGATTGAATGGAGAAGCTGGATTGTTCTCCATGGAACAGAGAAAATTGAGAGGGAATCAGGTATTAAAAAAAAAATCAAAGGGCATAGTGAGGGATAAACTGTTCCCATTGGTGTTAAGATTAAGAAATGGGAGGACACAAAAAGGTGACTTGCAAAAGCAAGGACAATGATTTTTTTTTAAATTAAGCATAAATGTCTGGAATGCACTCCAATGATAGTAGTGAAGGAAGATTCACTTCCAGTGCTCAAAAGGGACCAGGACAAGTATCTGAAAAGACATTTGCAGAGTTACGGGGGGGGGGGGGGGGGGGGGGGGGGGGAGCGGGGTGTGGTGGAATGAGTAGGGGATTGGAATGAGATAGACTTGCATTGAGCTGGTACTGATTTAACTGGCCTCCTTTGTTGTACCAGTAGTGCAATACTGATTCTAGATGCCATTCAGTGGAATGAATTGACAGATTTGATCTTCCAAATATGTCAGAAAGCACTCGACTTCCAGGCTTGAGCATATATGCATGACTCTTAGACTTGAAAAAATTGGCAGAATACAACTCAAGGAGTTTGTCATGAGAATATTTACAACAAAGCAAACCTTTCTTTTCCAGATTATAACCTGCAGAGATCACTGTTACGAAGAGACTAATGCTTTATTTGGTCCTTGAACTCAAATTAGAGGTCAATTTGTTACAGTACTTGGAACTATAAAAGCTAGATATCATAAGACAACATTCAGCAAAACAGAAGACAATTCATTTCCAAAACTGGTTTAAAGTTACTTTTAATATTTAAATAATAAAATTTAAACCCACTGATGATTTCTCTCCTGCAGATAATTTTATAGTTACTGAATTTATAAATGCAATCCTAATGGTCAGATTATATGTCAGTAATCAAATGAACTTCACACATACCACATTGCAAGCACTGTAAACACTAACAGCAACTGATTTTCAAAGAGCAAATGACTATTTATAGATGATAGCAGGGATAAACAGTTTCATTAAGAACTCCCTGGCAGGACTGTGCACAACATAGGGACTGTTGCATAAACAACTTCAAGTAATCACACCCATTTGTTACTAGCTAGCCTGTCCCTTATGCTGATCAGCTGGTGCTGTTTTTTTTGGTTGTGTGACATCTTCAAAGCATCAACTCTGTCGTTATGTTGAAATATTACACTCCTGAAACAACCTCCATCAAAATATATCACAGAATACAGCAATCCCACTGTAGCAATGCTTGCCTTTTTCTAAAAAAAATTGTTTTGAGAGAAAAATTCTGAAATAATTTTGCCTGAGGGGCTGAGTTATAGGGGGAGGCTGTGCAGGCTAGGACTTTATTCCTTTGAGCACAGGAGACTGTGGGGTGACCTTATGGAGGTGTATAAAATCATGAGGTGCAGTGAGAGGGTGAATGCAGTCTTTTTCCCCAGGGAAAGATTTAAAAAGGACCCAAGAGAAACTTCTTCACAGAGGGCGGTGCATAAATAGAATGAGCTATCAGAGGAAGTGGTTGCAGGAATAATAATGTTTAAAAGACACTTGGACAGGTACACGGATAGGAAAGATTTGGAGGGATATGGGCCAAACGCAGAACAATGGGACAGGCTTAGATGGCCATCTTGGTCAGCATGAATGAGTTGGGCCGAAGGGCCACATTTTTGTGCTGTATTACTCTGACTCTAAATACATTTCCTAGACGAACACTTAAAAAAAAACATAAAGCAAACTTAACCAATTCCAGGAGTCCAAGTCCCTAACTGACAGTTATTTCAATGTGCTGAAATATTAGAAGCCAAGAAAGTTGTTCATGGGAAGAAAATATTTCCCAAGTAAACCCCTTGGCCATTCTCAACTTTTTAAATTCACAACACCAAAATACTAAACAAAACTCATCTTAGTTGTACTTGAGCATACTATTGCAAAATTAAAATTTAACCACATTTGTTCACATTGTTTTAAAATATGATCAAAATGTTCCAAACTGGTGGATATTTTTAGCAAAAGATTCTGTATTTTGTCTCCAGACCATTTTACATTTTTCATAAAAACTTACACCTTCAGAGCAGAACATTCCAAGGTACCTAAAAGCATTCAGCACAATTTAAGTCACAGAAAGATGGTAATAGATGACCAGAAGCTTGGTTTAAGAGTGAAGCCAAGGATAACAAACTAAAACAGGTGCAAAACCAACTTAAATAGAACACAAGGTTTCAAGTTATAGAGGCAGGTTTTTAAGGATCATCTTAAAAGGGAAGGGGTGGAAATGCAGAACAGTTTTTAAAAGGAGGGAATTTCCAAAGATTAGAGTTGGATCCACTGAAAGTAGAGCTAACAGTGGCAGAATGATGAAAGTAAGGAATGGGCAAGATTTCAGAATACAGTATAAAAATCTTGAGTTGTTGGGCTCAAGAGCTACAGATACAGTGGCATGCAAAAGTTTGGGCACCCCTGGTCAAAATTTCTGTTACTGTGAATAGCTAAGCGAGTAAAAGATGACCTGATTTCCAAAAGACAAAGTTAAAGATGACATTCCTTTAATATTTTAAGCAAGACTACTTTAGTTCCATCTTTTACAGTTTCAAAGTAACAAAAAAGGAAAAGGGCCCAAAGCAAAAGTTTGGGCACCCTGCATGGTCAGTACTTAGTAACACCCCCTTTGCCAAGTATCACAGCTTGTAAACGCTCTCTGTAGCCAGCTAAGAGTCTTTCAATTCTTGTTTAGGGGATTTTCGCCCATTCTTTCTTGCAAAAGGCTTCTAGTTCTGTGAGGTTCTTGGGCCGTCTTGCATGCTCTGCTCTTTTGAGGTCTATCCACAGATTTTTGATGATGTTTAGGTCGTGGGGCTGTGAGGGCCATGGCAAAACCTTCAGCTTGTGCCTCTGGAGGTAGTCCATTGTGGATTTTGAGGTGTGCTTAGGATAGTTATCCTCTTTTCATCTTCAGTTTTTTTTTCCCACAGACAATATGATGTTTGCTTCCAGAATTTGCTGGTACTTAACTGAATTCATTCTTCCCTCTACCAGTGAAATGTTCCGCATGCCACTGACTTCAACACAAGCCCAAAGCATGATCGATCCACCCGTGCTTAACAGTTGGAGAGGTGTTCCTTTCATGAAATTCTACACCCTTTTTTCTCCAAACATACCTTTGCTCACTGCGGCCAAAAAGTTCTATTTTAACTTCATTAGTCCCCAGGACTTGTTTCCAAAATGCACCAGGCTTGTTTAGATGTTCCTTTGCAAACTTCTGACGCTGAATTTTGTGGTGAGGATGCAGGAAAGGTTTTCTTCTGATGACTCTTCCATGAAGGTCATATTTGTGCAGGTGTCGCTGCACAGTAGAACAGTGCACCACCACTCCAGAGTCTGCTAAATCTTCCTGAAGATCTTTTGTAGTCAAACGGGGGTTTTGATTTGCCTTTCCAGCAATCCTATGAGCAGTTCTCTCAGAAAGTTTTCTTGGTACTTCCAGACCTCAATTTGACCTCTACCGTTCCCGTTAACTGCCATTTCTTAATCACATTACGAACTAAGGAAATGGCTACCTGAAAACGCTTTGCTATCTTCTAGCCTTCTGCTTTGTGGGCATCATTTATTTTAATTTTCAGAGTGCTAGGCAGCTGCTTAGAGGAGCCCATGGTTGCTGATTGTTGGGACAAGGTTTGAGGAGTCAGGATGTTTGTAAAGCTTTGAAATTTGCATCACCTGGCCTTTCCTAATGATGACTGTGAACAAGCCATAGCCCTAACAAGCTAATGAAGGTCTGAGACCTTGGTAAAAGTTATCCGTAAGCTCAAATCTCTTGGGGTACCCAAACTTTTGCATGGTGCTCCTTTCCTTTTTTCACTCTAAAATTGTACAAAACAAAAAAAAATTCACTAATCTTGCTTAAAATGTTGAAAAGAATGGTTCATCTTTAACTTTGACAACTTTTGGAGATCAATTCATCTTCTACTCACTTAACTATTCATAGTAACAGAAATTTTGACCAGGGGGTGCCCAAACTTTTGCATACCACTGTATATGGATGCATGTTAATATATGTAAACCTCTGCATTTTTTCTTAGCAAATTCAAAAGTAAGGACTGTTTGCATAATATGATACATTGCCTTGCAGGAATGCAGCAAATTAAAATAGATCATTTTGCACTAGTTGTGCAGGACAGTTATTATATTTTGACTTGTACTATTCAGTAGTCAGTCACTCAATCTGTTGAGAGGCCTATAACTAAAGAAATATGCCCTCAAAAAAATCCACTAAGTTTAAATTAGTAGCTCAAGTTACTGAATATGTATGAATAGTCACTCAGTGAGACTAAAACCATGCTACATGTCTTTGGAGTCGGTTTGGGGCTCTTAGCAAGAAAAACTCCATTACCAGAAATTCATAATGCAACTTGAAAAATTTGTTGTGTGTTCATAGAATGTAGCACCTTTTTAATTTAGCAAAGTGTTCCTGAGTGCTTCACAGGAGCAGTATCAAATAAATTTAACACCCAACCATATTAGGATTTTGAAGACCAAAGCCTTGTTCTCAGATAAGTTTTAAGGAAATTCAACACTGTGTGAATGACTCATTGAAAGTCAGGATTCAATCTGAAGTGCTATGGATGAGAATTACAATGTGTAAAAAGAGGAAGCCTGGACAAATATTTGTTGGAATTTCTAGACTAAATATTCCAAAGGCATGAATGGCAGCTTTGCAGTTGAGGCAAGGTAAGAACAGCTCATTTCAGTCAAATATGACATGCATTGCCAGTAACCTTATCAGTTTTGAACATTAGCTGAGGAGAGAAATGGTCAGTGGTTTAGGGAGCAGAGTTTGTGACAGGGATCAAAAGATGATAGCTTTGGTCTTCCCAATATTTGTTTGGAGGAAATTTCTTTCAGCCGATACTAAATGTCAGACAATACAGGGTGAGTTTAAAAAAGAGAGATCGAGAAGGTATGCAGAGCTGATACAGTCAGTGTACATTTAGAAACTGACTCCATATTTTTGTATGATGTCGCCAAGGGGTGATTTTGAGAAATGGGGGACCAAAGAAAGATCTTGGGGGCTACCTGTGGAATCGGTACAGTCATAGGAAAGGAAGCCATTTTAGGAGATTTTGTGGCTGTGGTTGGATGTATAAAAATTGTCAGCATTTAATTGTTCTCTTCCTCAGGCAAGTATGTCATGTGAAAGAGCAAATTCTATGCTACGCTCGCCTGCTATTGCTTTGGCCTGAATACCTTGTTGGAACTTGTTTTATTATTGTCACAAGTACCAAGATTGACTGAAATGCTTTTTTGTGCCATCCATATAGATCATGCCATAGATAACTACATTGAGGTACTAAAAAGAAAACAGAATGCAGAATATTGTGTTGCAGTTACAAAGAGAGTGCAGTGCAGGTAGACAAAGTGCAAGGGCCATGACGAGGTAGATTGGAAGATCAAGAACTCATCTTTAGCATGAGAGGTCTGATTAACAACAGCGGCATAGAAGCTGTCCTTGAATCTGGTACGTGCTCTCAAGCTTTTGTATCTTCTGCCCGATGGAAGAGGGGAGAAGAGAGAATGACTGGGGTGGGAGGGGTCCTTGATTATTTTACCTGCTCTCCTGAGGCAGCAGGAAGTGTAGACAGAGTTGATGGATGGAGGCTGATTTGTGTAATGGGCTACGTCACAACTCTCATCAATTTCTTAGTCTTGGGCAGAGCAGCCACCATACCAAGCTGTGATAGAAAGCATCTGGTTAGGATGCTTTCTGTGGTGCATCTATAAAAATTGTTAAGTCATTGGCGACATGCCAAATTTCCTTCACTTCCTCAGAAGGCTGAGGTGTTGGTTTGCTTTCTTGGCCACAGTGTCCACCTGGCTGGACCAGGACAAATTATTGGTGATATTTACACCTGGTAGTTTAACTTATTTTCTTTCTAAATCTTGTCTCTGCTTTGTGACACAGAAGGGTGAGGGGATTAATAAACACTGAATTTGGAACATGAACCTATTCAGATTGGGGAGTTGGTCCTAACTTCAATGCCAAAATGTTTATGGCCACAAATGTGAGTAATGTTATTTGTCTAATTGTTTCATAGAAATGGAAAACAGGTTAATAAGTGATATATCTTTTCCAACCAAGAGTGTACATTTAGAAATTTTTATCTTGAGTATTGGCTAAGGTGACAAATGGAGAGTTTTATATCTGCTAATTTGAATCAGTTAAAAATTCTACATTAAGGACTATGTTCAGCTTTGCATCCTGATGGTAGTTATCAGACCGAAGTAAAGTGCTTGTTTTGAATAAAAAAATTGAACATTTATAAATTGGTATATGGCTGAGCTATCAGTGAAAGAGGGTGTATATGCCAGGTCTTGATCCATGTGGGTATGGTAGTGGGAGAGCTATTCTGTTGGGGTGAACTGGAATTTGCGCATTGGCAAATTGGTTAATGGAGAGTATGACTAGGGCTTTAAACAGATATTGTGGCATGGCTGTGTATGGGGAGAGGTGGGATGATCAAATGAGGGAAATATTGCATTTTAAAGAGAAAAGGCTCAGCTCTAGAACACGATAGCAGTTTGGATACTAATGATCAGCATACGACAGGATGTGGTAGTGACTAACAGTAATGGTGCATTGGTGAACATTGTAGATTGTGAAATTAGATTACAGTATTGTTGGTAGGTAAATCACACATTTAAATGCCTTGTGAATATAATCCATTGAGAAATCATTTTGCAGGAAAGGTGATCCACCTGCAGTTAAAGATACTACAGGTGTTACTAGATTTAAAAAAAGCAACTTAAAATGCTGGGGAAAAGTCATGTTTGGAAAGTTATAGTAGTTTAAGCCAACAAAAGGTGACCACAAATTGAAACGGTAAAAGTAAGAATGAGTAACTAAATAAATAGAAGAAAAAAAATAGAACTTCCTGAAGAATACTAACAAAGGGGTGGGGGAATATTTGCGTCCCTTTTGGCCATAACATCAGGTTTCCCTTGCACACTGACTGCATAACTATCCTAAACACACCTCAAAATCCACAATGGACTACCTCAAGAGGCACAAGCTGAAGGTTTTGCCATGGCCCTCAGTCCCACGACCTAAAAATCATCAAAAAATCTGTGGATAGACCTCAAAAGAGCAGTGCATGCAAGACGGCCCAAGAATCTCACAGAACTAGAAGACTTTTGAAAGGAAGAATGGGTGAAAATCCCCCAAACAAGAATTGAAAGACTCTTAGCTGGCTTACAGAAAGCATTTACAAGCTGTGATACTTGCCAAAGGGGGTGTTACTAAGTACTGACCATGCAGGGTGCCCAAACTTTTGCTTTGGGCCCTTTTCCTTTTATTTTGAAAATGTAAAAGATGGAACTAAAAAGTAATCTTGCTTAAAATATTAAAGAAATGTGTCATCTTTAACTTTATGCCTTTTGGAAATCAGGTCATCTTTTATTTGCTTAGCTATTCACAGTAACAAATTTTGACCAGGGGTGCCCAAACTTTTGCATGCCACTGTACATGTATCATGACTTCAGTGTGTCAAGATATCACAAGGTATTTTGCTGCTAATTAGTTTTCAAGTGTAATCACTGCTATAAAGAAAAAACTGCAGTCAGAATTTTCAAAAGAGCAATGAAACAATGTTCAGATCATCTCTCTTAGGTGATGACGGAGGGATAAATGTCTAAGACCCCAGAATACCCCAACTCCTCTTCCAGCAGCAGTGGAAAAATTAACATCCATCTAAAGTGATGGAGTGGCTTATCTCATTTAAAAGATAGGACTTTGGAACTGTGATAATCCTAGAAATGAGGTACTTAGATAGCTTAAGTGGATTTTAACCCAAGTTCCTCACCAAGACAACTAACTGAGCCAAGGTTGCCACCTAGTAAGATGCCATACTGATATTTTTTCTAGTAAGACTAGTTCATAAAACTCAATGCAGAAGCATCCTACTCTTAACATATCTCCGACTGTACTTCTTTTGAAATTAACCCTGCAATTGCCAAAGGCAAGAATCGGGCAGAAAATTTTTATTTTCTGAATACAATTCAACATGGAAATCATTTTATTGGTATTGATTTATTATTGTCACTGTACCAGTTTACTAATAATAGATGAACTATTGAATTTGAATTTTGAAGATCTATATTTTAAAAGATCGAATACTTTATCTCTTAGAAGTAATACAAGTGAACCTAATGCTAAACAGAATTGTCATTACAGAGTATATTGTGATAACTGTTTGTATACGAAGGGCAATATGGGATTTGCAGATTTTGCTACAGGCGGTGATTGGTGGGTGAGGTGGTGCACTCCTTCCACTGTTTGTGCTGGGCTTGTGTGGCAGCTTGAAAAGCTTCTTTTCCACCTAGGCCAGGGATTCCCAGGAGCTGATGGGAATCCTGCACTTTTGCCCAAGATTTTGAGAACATCCTTGAACCTTTGTCCACCTGGTAATCCTTTCTCATCACAGAACTACAGCAGAGTCACGTCTCTGGTTCTGTTGGTCCCCTTTGCCAACGGATCAAGGCCTCATTCTGCCAAGTCAATTTTACAGAGACAAACATGAGATTCATGGCCACACTCACTGGCCCAAGCAAATACACCTGTTAGATAATATCTTCTGAGCAAGGGATCTCTGTGTACACGTGCACAAATCATTGGAAGTAGCAGGGCAGGCTGAGAAAGCAGTTAATAAGGCATGCACAATTTATCAGAGACAGAAAATATAAGTAGGGAAGTTATGCTGAATTTTTTATAATCAGTTTCAAATTGTATTCAGTATATTATAAAGGCAGCATTGAAGGGTCCAGAAAAAGGTTACGAGAATTGTTCCTGCGATGAGGGACAAAAGCTACATTGATAGATTAGAAATGCTGGGACTGTTTCCTTGGAGGTAGTGGTGAAGGGGAGATTTGATAAAAGTATATAAAATGATAAGATCGAGACAGAGTGGATAGTGACAGGCTGTTCTCATTGATGGAAGGGATGAGGAACAGGATTTACCATACAACTTAAAAGGGAAAGAGAATAAAGAGTAACACAAGGAAAAATTGTGTTATGCAAGCTTGGTTTGAATTTGGAATGGAATGCCTACAGATGTGGAGAAGGTTCCATTGTGACCTTTAAGAGGGAATTGGCACAGATATTGGGCAGAAAGGCTTCTTCTGTGCTGTAATCATCCCATATCTTCATCACTTGTTCCAGGACAGGAACCGATGACATTTGGACTGACCACTTCCTAATCTGTTCCATTACCTCCATCAGCCTAGCCCCAAGCAAAAACAAACATTGCTGTATGTTACCCATGCAGAAAAGTGGACCTATGCCACGCATTAGGTCAATTTATTATGGCACACTACTGATTAGCATAACCAATATAATAATTGTACCAATGTAACAAAATACAACTTTGATCAACCTGCCTTTTATTGTCAAAATATTTTACTTTTAGGAAAGGATACAACACAATGACAATCAATACAATGGGTTCCACCAGATACCTAGTAGTCAACTCAGTCTTGCAGCTCCCAAGGCACTAGACGAATACAGGTTACTTCATTAAACAAAAGTCAGAAGTCAAAAGGTAGTGCATTTTCCCCTTGTGTTTTATCAATAATTTTAGAAATTGTTTTGAAGTATAAGCAATGAAAGAAAATAATGTTAACAGTTCATCACATCCACAGGATATCAGAAAAAAACTTCACAACAAATGGATTAATTTTCAGACCTCATTCCATGATACTAATCTCTTTTTGCTGTGGGCTAACTAAATAAATGATAGGCTATAGTGGATGGCATGCAGGAAATCTCACTGCTGCTCAACAAAGAGCCTCTCCTTCATGCATACATAGAAAAGCAACCAATCTCCCAATACCTTTTGTCCTCTGCACAGTATTTTTCAATTTAAGTTTAATTATATAAGAAAGTTTTCCTCATTCATTCATCCAGGATTTTTCTTTAAATTTCATAGGGTTACAACGTCTAATTATGCTGGAATCTTGATGCAACTTTATAGCATTTGAGCAACTTCATTCACTTATGAAGTCTGACCCAGATTCTGACGAAATACATGGTACTGGTTAGAGAGAACAGATAACAGAAATGCATGCACTACATTTCTTCTATTTTGTATTATTTGGAATTTTATACCCAGAACAAATAAGGCAAATTTCAATAACTCTTTATTCAATCTCGTAGACATCTGGCTCCAAGAATGGTAAAGACGCCAAGCAAAGAAATGGCTCAATCCCGCATTAGATTTATCAGTAACAACTTTATCCATGCCCCCTAGTTTTGGATTCATCCATAAGTGGAAGCATTCTCTCTACATCTACTCTGCACAACCAATGCATTATTTCATAACGTTGCCATGAGGTCACTTCTAAATTTCTTTCAATTAGAAGGTCCAAACTTTTTCAATTTTACCTTTTTTTGTATCCTCTCTATATTTTCTATGACATTTTGGGGGTCCACTCAATATGTAACATTGTTATTGATGAGCATTATTGCAGAAAAGCTGCAGTAGTCTAGCTCTAATTTTGTAACTCAAGGACATCATTAACAATATCTATCACACTGCATCCCCTTTTCTGGATACAAGATAGAATTTGGGCAGTGAAGCAACAGGACCACAAATGAAATGAACTTCAAAGCAGTCACCACTAAAAAAAATGCTTCTAAAATACCATTAGATTAGTAAACTAAAATTTAAGAACAGACTCAAATACCCAATCCAAGTGTTCTGACCAATGTCAGCAGGATAGAATTTTTCTCTTACAAAAATGTGTGGAGTGGTGCATATGTACAATTTTTTAAAAATGTCAATTAAACTTAGGAACCCTCCTTTCAAGATAAATGCAACTTTGCCAAAAGAGGTTTGAGTAGCATCTCCATGCTTACAGGCAACTTTAATAATATCAATCACAGAACTTCAAGGCAGGTTCTGAAGTAACTGTGCTAAAAATAGCAAAGGAATAATGCACAACGTGGGGGAAAAAAAACTACTCTGGGGTATTTCAAGAAAGAGCTTCATCAGAACAATTGGTAGAGAAGAAGCCAGTCACAAAGATCTCCATACAGTAAAATAATATTCTGTAGAGTCTTGGTTTACCACTTTGGTGGTGGTGGTGGTATGAAAGTAGTAATTCATGACTATCCTTCTCCTCCAAGCCCAATAAAATTGGTAGTTTTTCAGTAGTTTTTGTCTAAAGAAGCTCCTCGTTTCTCCTTGAATGAGCATAAAAGAAGTTGAAAGCAATCAATAGGAAGCCGCTTATAAAGCTACACGTCACATCTGTTGTTCAAAAGCTAGACATTAATTCATTAAAGCTGCTCATGTAATGCCTTTGGAATTCGAGTCTTTCCAGACTCTGAAGACAAAGACAAAACTAGGGAAATACTGCTTCTTTCTTACCTTTTCTTTCACTAACAAAGTCCATGACAAGCTTGGAATGGGGGGGGGGGGGGGGGAGAAATGGAAAGGAGACAAAGGAATTTTTTTCCCCCTAACTAGTTGCATGCCTAAAATAAAAATGCCATTGAGAAACGTAATCACTGCCACAAATTCACACACACTGATACTGTAATCTGCATGCAGGCAATGTAATCAAAATAATCCAAGCTTTAGCCTCACAAAACTCACTTAGACAGCATCTATGGACTAAAGCCACGTGTAATTTTAACATTCTTTCCTTACCCCACCCACCCCGCATGACATGATAAATCTCAAAATGGTCCTTTGATTTAAACAGGACAGTTTAAGACATTAGTTTAGGTTTGTAATTACATTTTCATGCTGCTTAATACATGCTAATTCAAGTTGTCTAGTTTAAAAAGTTATTGTAAAGGCCCCATTCAAATTCTGCTTTTGTCTCAATGATTAAGTATGTGTACTCATTTATCAAGTCGTTTCTCCCCAAACTCCTTCACGTTAAATGTGCCAGGGACAAAAGCATCAAATGTAGCAGAAAAGCACAGAAAACAATAAAAGATTACAGATACAGGATGTGCTGCTTGCCAAAACTAGAAATAATGTCCCTTTGGCTCAATGATTTCCACACTCACTTGGTGTGAGGAAATTTATTCTACGGAGTTGCAAGAGGGGGGAAAAAGAAAGCACACTTTCAGCAAGAAAAACAGCACATAATTGATGTTAGGATGTTTTGACAGAAGTTTAGTTGGAGAGTAGACAATGTATGGATTCTCAAAAGTATGGTAAACAATAATGTTTTGCGTTATCAGAAATAGACTGAATTTTATTGTACAATTATAATGACTGAAAAGAATATTCATTAAAGTTTAGAGCAAAGAAGGCGGCCATTACATTTATCATGCTTGTGCCAGATCTTTGAAAACAGCCATACAATTATTCCTATTCTTTCTTCACAGACCTACATTTTTTTCTATTTTAGGTATTTATCAATTCCCTCTTGGAAATTATTATGAAATGGTCCACCCTTTCCAGACAGAGCATTCTCTAAAGTATTACAAAGTCAACAAAAGCCCTCTGGCTGTGCCTTTTGGTTACCAGTACACCTGCCATTGTAACAAAAAACTTAAAAATACCAAAAATCCAGCTGTGGCCTGACTTATAAAGCTACTTATCTGTATGTTCTGTTTGAGTATAAAAGCAATCAACTAACAACACTCAAATATTAAATGTTTTCATCAAATATAATCTTTAAACTGGCAAGTATTAGTTTACTAACCAAAACTCTTCAATCAAATCAAAATCTGTTTTACTTGAGATAAGCCAGTAAATCCAGTCTTGCTTTAAATGCTCAGTTATCCAAGAGGGGGAAAAAAGGTTGTTTTCAGCTTAAACAATAAATTATACTTGCATAGCAGTTTTGTAGCATAGTAATACACCTTCATAGCACTTCACTGGATCATTAACAAATCTGACATCAAAGTCTAGATATTATAGTTTGGTCAAATTTTTAGGTTGGGTTTTTTAAAAAAACAAGGGGGGTGGTGGGGAGGTTAAGGAAGGGAAGTCCTGAACTTTTACTCTAGGCTGTTAAGGTATAGTTGTGAACGGTGGGGCAATGAAAATTGGTAACACACAAGCAGATAGAATGGGGGGGGGGGGGGGGGGGGGAGGATATATTGGCTGGCAACCTAGGCCTGGAAGAGGTTACAGAAATAGGGAGAGATTTCAAACAAGAAAGATAATTTTTTTTAAAAAAATGTGTCAATATGAAACAGAAACGAGGTGATAGTTGGGAAGCAAGTGGTAGGATATAGGCAGCAATTTTAGATGAATTTGAATTTACAAATCGGGGTAGCATTAAAGTCTTGAGACGTGGACAAAAGGTTTCAGCAGCAGATGACAAGAGGCATTTCCTCCTTTTTAACCTTGAAACACAGATCAACAAGTTCTCAATATCATTACCAAAGACAAGCAAATCTTAAGTCACTTTGACAATTGAATTGGTGCTCACCTTTAAAGTTACCTTATGTGATGCCACCATAATTATCGAAGAACAAAGACTTAAAAACATTATTAACTAATATGGCCATTATCAGCACAACAGCAACCTTGCTAAGAATATTATAAACATCATGGTTAAAGTGATTACAAAAAGAACAGAAAATTAAAATTTTAAATACAAATGCTGAGTGTAATGCTTTAGCATTGAGGATAGGAACAATAGTAATGCAAATTGAATAGCTCATATCTGAATTGGCCAATTCTGATATAGATCATCCACCTGCAGATTTACCAAAACTTTTCCTCTCTATTAGCACGACCTGACCTCCTGGCCATTTAGTATAATTCTACATTTGAGAGCTTTCACATTCCTTTGTTCATATTCTCTTTCAAATTCCCTAATTAACTTATCAACTGCAGGACTTCATCCACAGTTTATTCCGACAGACACTAACCTCAGCATATCAGCAGTATTCGCTTTTGTCTTATCCATCCCTCCACATGCACTCTCCAACGTAAACTTGTATTTTCACTTTTCTAGTTCTGAAGGATCTCTGACCTGAAATGTTAACTCCATTCTTCTTTCCACAGATGCTGCCTGACTGGCAAATACTTCTATTAACTGCTTTTATTTCAGATTCCTAATATCTGCAGTTTGAATTTTATCCACTGATTATCTTGATAATTATGAAAAAATGGATACAATGCATTGTTCATGGAAAAATATTATACACAGAATTTAATACAGATTGTGACTTTATAAGCATGGTTAATTCAAATTTATAGATTTATTTTCAAATTCAGCTGCTGACAAACTGATGACAGCTTGTCAATGGCTATATTAATGCTAATCAGTTTCTAGGAGGATGTTTCATCCAGTTAGTTTTCAATGAATTTAATAAAAAGGGAAGCGTCCACTTTGCAGACCAGTAATAAACACTAACAAAAAAATTCTCATTTTAAATGGAAATTGACGGACTAGGGAGGGCACATTATGCTTTTGTCCTAGACAAAGGAACTGCAGTTTTTACTGGTTCAGGTCACTGCTGAATTAAGATCAAGTCTTTTGCGCACAAATACCAAACAGTCCTGAAGTAAATCTTTCACGAGTTATTTTGATATTTTTTGTAACCTTGCCATCTTTGGTTTAAATTTATTTCCTACAGACATAGTAAAGGGTGGAAGTGGAAATGTTCATCTAATTCTGTCACCTCCATTCCTTGTAGCATTTATAGAAGTTAACACTGAACCAAAGCAGCGTGGATAGTTAGGTTAACAAGAAGAATCCACCCACTTCAAATATACCACTATGACAAAAATGTTTAAAAATTTTTTTTGTATTCCTCAAATACTCTAGGGCTGTGAAATAAAGCAATTTTAAAGGATACATAAAAGCCCTGATGAATTTCAAACATTTCACTATACACAGGAAAAAAAAATCCTGTTAGTTACATGCAGACCATACGGCACACAACCAGGATGGATCACAGGTTTCCAGAATGGGACTTATGAATGGGTCTCCCTTGATCTGAAATTTTTTTAGTTTTTTGCTATAACATCAATAAATTCTTAGCACATTCCTTCCAAAACTGAACGATTTTAAAATGTCTTCTTGAAATGCTAAGAATGTTCACTTTTAGATAGCTAAATATTTTGAAAATCAGGAAGAGATTCCTGCATATATCTACATATATTTGCAAAGGATCCTTTGCAGTACAGCAATTTTAATGGACTCCCCAAAAAGAACAATTTGAAAGAGCACTGATGCATGACCCTTCTTCCATTACCTGGTAGTCTTCTCATGCTGAGTTTGAAAGCAAGTCTCAAGAACAGTAATCTATTTGTATTTTGATTAACTTTTGGAAATGCTTCAAGTGATCCATTATTCAGGGATCTTAAACTTTGAGATACCAGATATTCACCTCAAAGTTGTACAGATGTCAAAAGGAGACTAAAAACAAGTTTCTAGACTCGTGACAGCAGGAAGAATTCCTGTTCCAAGAACTCTGGCAATATTCTTGGATCATCTAGAAAAATCATCAAGTACAGAAAAAAAACTTAATAATTCTAAATTCCAACAATTAGCAAGGGACTTGCTCAATGTTTATATGAAGCTATTTTTGTTCACCATTTACAAGCAGACCAATTCCCCATTCTTGTCATGGCCTTTCCTTTTCACCCATATGTGGCACATGCTCCTTTTAGTGCACTGCCAAATGTGCTACTTAACCTCCAGACTGACAATGATTGAAGTTGATTTTTTTTTTAAAATACAAAATCTACACCAGCATGTGGTTAATATATTACCACCAGTGAAATAGCTTATATTGCAATTTTTTGCACAATGCTACAGTGGTTTCTTTAAACCACACCTAAAAATTGTTTGGCATAACTTCTGCACAGGCAGGTTTTCAAAACTATAATTCTGAACACTTACAAATTCATATTACTCTGGCCTGGGAGCACTTCTCTCTGGTCCATTCCTCTGAAGACATGGACCCATAATCTAAGCTCATACCTCTGTCCTGTACTGATGAAAAGATGCCTGTAATATGCATCATCTCTCAGCTCACGTATTAAACAGAGGTTTTATTTGTCCTGAGCTGGACTTGAAAGATCCAATTACAGCGTTTGAGGGGGTTTTCCCCAGGTGGCCTGTCCAAATTTTATGTTTCAATAATAATAAAGCAGAATATCTGATTATTTCCATCTTTGCTTACAAGACAGAAAACACCCATCAAGTCCATGTTGGTTCCCAGAGGACACCTATTCACCCACAAATTTTCCTTTAACCTATTCTCCCCACATTCCCATCAATTCTACCACCCATTTACACCAGGGACAATTTGATATTGCCCAATTAATCTAGCATCCCACACGTCTTTGGCATCTGGGAGGAAACTGAAGCACCAGGAGGAAACTGAAGCACCAAGAGGAAACCTGTGCGAACACAGGAGAATATAAATTTTCTTTTTACGAACAGCACAGGTGGGCAAGATTGAACATGGGTCAATGGAGCTGAGAGACAGCAGTCTTCCTTGTGTAACGATTCTTTATTTTCCACTTATAGTTTTGTGATTACTTTCTAAAAGTACTTCATTGGCTGTAAAATGTTTTGAAATACTCTGGAGATAATCAAAGCAGATACACATGCACAAACTTTTTAAGATGCAATGTAATTTTTGTGTATTTAAAAATAATAGTGTCATACTCCAGCCCAGCTTTCAACCATAAACTTTCATTTCATCATTGATCCACTCCAGAATTTTCATTATAGTCAGTTTGCCTTGCATTAAAATTTCTCCACCAGGCCATTTTCAAGCCTTGAGACACTTTATCCAAAAGGAATGCTTGATATTACACCATTCATTAGTTCTTAAAATTGATGTAGCAGACCGAGCATCCAAGCAACAAAATCCACACATTGATGCACAGGAAGATATCAGCAGCAACATCCATGGCTGTCAACAGCTAGCCACAGGAGGATGATGTAATACTGGGACTGACTACATATAATTCTGCAAATAATTGAGAGTATTTAACTGAATAATACATCTCCAACTCAGGGCATCATTTTAAATCGTGTTTTCTTTTTAAATTTCACCCCATTTCAGATGCACCATTTAGGCATTCTATTCAAAGAACTCATCAAGCTGCCAAGTTGTGCATCAGCCTATCTGTAGATACCCAAGTTGGATGTAGTCCATCCTCAATTACTGCTTCTGCTAGGTTATTGGCCCAAAGTAAAACATAGAAAAGTGCTTTAAATGACTGGATGTCCAATAGCTCTAAAGTGATGACAGCAAACACAAATTATGCCCTTTCCTTTCATTACCACATCCAGATTGGGGGTATTTTTTCTTTATTCAATGTGCAATTCCACAAGAGATTGACTACATGTTATTGATATTTTCCCTCCACTCTCCATTGCTTTTTATTCTCTGTGGATAGAACATCAACTGTTCACACTTAACTCTTGTTGTTGGGCTGAACTATAAAAAAAAACAAAGACTTGTGTGTGCAAAGAATGACATATTATTCCACACTTAAATACCTCCACCTCTGTTGTACCAAAACGGGGTGCAGTGCTGTTTACCCTCTTGAGACTCCCACCACAGTGCCATAGTAACAGTTGGTTATTTTGGATAAGCTGTGTGCAACATGATAAAAATAAAGAGCAAGAGGTTTTGCATCTAAAAACAAGACCAACAAGCTTAGATAAAATAGACCTCAAGCTGTTAAAATAAGTCTTTGTAAATATAGCAGAGGCTCTTACCACCATTTTAAAATCCTCCCTGATATAGAAACATTGAGGCAAAAGAAAAAAATCAATTCCAGGCTTCAAGATAACCAAAGACTTTTCTTACTCTTCTCCTCAGAAGAAATGCTGAGGGCAAATGCAAGCTTAAGCTCTCTTTGACACAAGGGTCCAAACAGAACATTCAAAAGGCCAATCTTCCAGTGGCATGTTCATCTAACAAAGAATCCTGAATGACAGTGCAGCTCTTCAAGGAAATACCATGTTTTTTTTCCCCTCCCCTCATCAAATGATGTTGTGCAAGGAATAACCAGGACAACACAGCCTTGCTCATCATTGACAATCTGGTTAGTACCCAGATAGCATGCTCCTCCAGACACCACCCCATTGTAACAACCCATGGTGCTATGTTCAAGATTTACTACATGCAGCACAGAATGAGGCATGTCATTTTGGAATCAAATTGTAATAATATACACATTATTCAGTAAATCTAGGAGTACAACATCACAATAGGCATATTATGACTCGAAGATTTTTCATGCAACTCCCAAGGCTTTAAGAACTTGAAATATCTCTGTGACTTCGTCAAATTAGGCTAGTTTTGATGAAGACCAAGAGGAAATGTTTATTGAATCGCATGGTGAAGAACTCACAAATGAAGATCTATAAAAGCTTAACAATAGTGGTTACAAGAGGAGCAAGAAGCCACTACCATCACCGCCAAAATAGCTATCCATAAAGAGGCTTTTGGAACCTTTCTACCACATTTAATAAGTGATAGCCATCTTTAAAGATAAAGATCCAATGATGGAGTATATCATTCTATGTGGTTACATGATGGAAAAAAGTTCCATGCTCTGCCAGAAGGAGCTTTATCAGATGAAGAATAGGAGAACTATCCAGATGTATAACATCTTAAGCATCATATGTCAGCTACCAAGAAACCAGTCACAGGAAAATCCCTCACCAAAATGAAATGCCACCATGAATTAGGAGTGGCTCACTCAGCTCCTCAAGCCTTTGTTACCATTCAATAAGAATGGATGATTACTCATTCAACTCTGCATATCCAATCTGCAGTAACCTTTCAACCCCTCTATCAAGGATCTGTTTAAGATAATTCTGCTAGTCTTTGAAGGAGAAAAAAATAAAATATACACCGTCCAAGAAAATTTTGCCCCTTTCTTGAGACAGCAATCCCTAATTCTAGGTTCTTCCACAAATGAATTTGCAAGTGTTTAGGTTTTTTCCCCCAACTGAAATTCTTGAGCTCTGCAATGCAAGAGGTTTTACACCCAAATTAATGAAACTGTTATCCCGTTACATAACCACCTCATAATAAATCAAAATACCAGTACTGCATAACAAATAAACAATACCAAATGAATGCTGAAGGACAATTCTATATACCCCAATACCTTTTCAACACGTATTCTGTTTTTAAAATTCTGATTTAAGTGTGCATTCCGCACTTGCAACAAAACAGGCAGTGACATACCAATTAAATACTGATTTTTCATGACAATTTTGATGAGACAGGTCAGCCCTTCAGCAATATGCTTACCAATGAATCGCCTTTGGCAAAGCATTTACTTCATTAAAAAAATAAAAAGCTTTAACTACTGAAATTGAAATAAACATTAACACAAGATGTTACTTACATGAATAAGGCAGTTCTCAGGAAAGTAATATTGGGTTTTGTGCTAAACAGTTTGTTTTGGATAAGCTTGTGAATCAACATGGGTAAAACTTGCAGTGCTAAAAAACAGGCATAAGAGGAAGCCAAATACTCGAAAGCTAACATCAAAATAATAGCTATCACAAATAGTCAAGTCAGGCAACAACTGTGCTAGAAGATCAAGAATTAACATTTCAGGTTAATAAACTATCAGTCACTGACCAGAAACATCATTCTCCTCGAGAGGAATACTCATCAATTTGAGAACTTCAATCATGTTATTCAGTTATTAATGAAAGCTTGGCTAAAACTCAGCTAAAACTAAAACTGAGAATTATGGGCAACAAAAATCATACTGCTGTCACTGATGGATATCTGAATTTAAAGAAATATGGTATTTTAATACAAGTTCCATACGTGGAATTAACATCTTTCATGATGTGAGAACAATGACCACAGTATCAAAGCTACAAAATGTCTTGCGGTCAAACCCAATTCCCGAACTGCAAGAAAATAATCAGTTTAATCTAGAAAACTGAGGCAGGTTTTCAGAAACCACAATTCTGTACTCAGACAATATTTTGGTAGTAACAATAAACATTTGACTAGATTTTTAACTCCTCTGAATTTTGTTGGGGGGGGGTGGGTAGGTTGGTTTTAATTTTCTAACTGTAACAATCCTAAATTAATACTCATTAAAATAACAAAAAAGGTTAAATAAGAAAATTCAGCCTTAAAAATAAGCTCATGCCTGAGAAACTGATCATGCAGAATACAAATGTTTGAGATTTAGCTAAATCAGGTGATACAAGTCTGCATAATATGATTAGGGAAATAATGACACTTGCCACTGATCTTGAACATGACTGCCTAAAGATATCTATTGAGCCCCAACCCATGAATGACCCCCTTTCCAATGACTGCTGTTGTCAGGTGTCAGTGCAAGTGATATGGTCAAGTTATCTGAACAACACCACCAAATTCTCAGGCAGAATACAAGAAAAGCAAAAGCATAATTTTTTAATAAAAATACAGATTAGGATACCAGGAACATACTTATAAAGATAGAAAACAAAACCTTAAACATAACAGTTAGGACAAATTTTGATGACCAGATCCACACCAACCCCCCCCCCCCACCCCGTTTTCCCCACACACCCATACTTCCCAGGTCTCATGCCTAGGGTCCATTTTGGAGGATCAAAACACCTACTGACCCCAGTTTGATTAGAGAAAAAGCCTTCCAAGCTTTACCAGATATTAAGATTTGAGACATAATAGTTTAAAATGTCTCTGATATTAACATTTTAAAACTAAAACTGAAATTTAAAAAAATTATACCTAAACCATATGCCCACAATCCAAACCACAGCCAAACAGAGCGATGGTTCAAATGGCTCCTCTTATGATCCCATGAGTCAATTCCTGTAAATGCTGGGAAATCTTGGTAAGACAGGCCTCCAGCATTAGTTTCCATTTGGTGTTCCAAATCTGACAGCAAGTCCAATGGCCACTTGAGAGAGCTTAATGCCGACATTACTACTTAATACAACTGGGACAAGCCAGCAGGTTTCCTCCCACATTCCAAAGACATATGGGTTTGGAAGTTCCATGCTATGTTGGCGCTGGAAGCGTGGCAACACTTGGGCTGCCCCTAGAACACACTACGCAAAGATGCATTTCACTGTGTTTCAATGTACATGTGACTAATAATGATATTTTTGAGGGAAAAAGTAGGGCCTCCACAGTTAATTAAGCAGAAGCTATGATGTCAATTGCCATTAATCTTTCTGGCAACTAAGTACATCATTTTCAAGGCACAAAGAGGTTACAAACTTGAACTTATCAGATGTTCAATTTTCCTCCATAATATTTAAGAAAGCTACAAAACAATGCAGTCTGCAGAGATGTGCTGAATCATTGACATTTCCACACGTGCACTAAATTTTGAAGTTTCTATCAAAGTTACAGCTTGACAAAGTAATAACACCAAATGCCAATAGTTTTTCTTTGCAAAAATATTTAGCTGGTTTGAGGTGGGTTGCACATTGTATTATTTAAAGAAATTTATGAAATGACAAGAATGAAGTTTATGAAGTTAATAAAGTCCTCAAACACTTCTTTATTCACATTGAAAATAAGAACAAATCTAAAGAAATTGAATTAGGATTGATTAGAATTGTGGGATCACATGCTAGCAACAACACAGCAGTCTTGAGCATTATACCCTCAAAATAGCACTGATTGGCAAAAAAAGATTGGAGACAGATAGAAAGGGGACAACTGACAAGGAAGAGTAAAATGACCATGATCATCTGGTATTGTGAATGGAACAAGATATTTATACAAATCTCAAAAATTGAAGCTAGCAATTTGCTACACAGGATTAAGCCAAGTTGATAATTGGTCCACAACCCACAATGTAAAAAGGCAAAGCTTTAATCCTTTCCAACCCCAAAAATATTTCACAACTGACAAAGTGAGAATTTTTTTTTTAAAGATGCTGCAAGGCATGACTGTCAAATACCAGGCACGTTATTGCTCCCAGGAATTTGGCTGCATAAAACATTTTATTTTCACCTCAAGCCTCACTTGAATATACTCCATCCCACCACATTTGAGCACTGTGGAAAGCTTTACCTTAACAGTGGAAGAAATATAGATGGGTAAGAGGGCAACATTGATGGAAGGTATAAATTATACCAAAATACGCGCTAAAGATTTATTTAACCCTCTTTTCTGAAGCCCAGTGTACCAGATTCTTACACAACTTGGAAATTGGCATGGACTCCATTCAAAAGAATTACAGCGGCCTTATAGACATTTGACATTATAGAAAACCAAATGCAGAAAGAGAAACAACGATCAATATTGCCCATTATACTTCCTCCTCCTCTATCTATATTAGAGGCAATATCTCAATGGAGCTATAATTCATATAGCCCAAATAACTTCAGACATTAATCCATTTGCGGGTCAAATCATTCCAGAGTTCCTGAACTAAATCACTTTTCATTCACTGCAATATTTTAAAACATATTCAAAAAATCTTATTTAAATAAACTCTTGCCTGGAAAGCAATCCTTTTACATTCAAAAATATTGCAAATCCAAGCCCCTTCTTAACACCCTGGAGTCTGTCCAGAAAGATGAATTCCCTGCACATTCTTGCAAATTTTAGAGTACCTTATGGATTTCAATACACAGATGACACTGACATGTAAATGCAGAAAACTGTTGTTTTACTTGCACCAATATTCTAGGTTAAGTGTGGCTCACTCAAGATTAAAGTTCTCAAGCTTTAGGTGAGATCATTCTCATTTTAATTTCAGATGCCAAATAATGTGTGTTGTATTGTGGTTTCAGCAGATTTTGGAATGTCTCATTCTTAAAACAATACTTACCTTTGGCCCACAAGTTCATCTTGGAATGTACTGCAATCAAGACTAGCTAGTTGCAATAACATCAAGTTTAGTCAAGGTGTTCAACATTACTTACTGTTTAAATATCTTTAAGATGTGTAATTCTTTGATTTGATAGCCAAGAGAATGAAGCAATAATGCAATACTTTTTTAAAAAAAGCTAAAAGGTTTTGTTTAAAAAAATCCATGTACTTATCCTATTCTGTTGGCCTTTGCAGTAAGTTCAATTTCTGTGTAATCTAGCTGCATCTGTAGAAAGTAAATAATGATACCACAGGAAAGGAAGTTGTCGTCTGTTTCTCTTAATACAACAGGTCAGTCTTATGAATGATTGCAGCTGACCAGCAGCATTTCCTTCTTTTCCCAGGCCAAACAGGGAGAACTTTGATTTCCACCCCCATCAAAATAAGTCACAAAGCTTTAATTAAAATGAACCTCTTCATTACTCAAGTGCGAATCACAGGAAGTGCATGACGCATTATTTAACCAGAGTTAAACGACCCTTTCTTTTATTAACAATGAACAATGCCTGAAAGCTCATATGGAAAATATTCAGTGCCAGAGACCAAATATTTCCTTGCTAACTGGTCAGTCACCAGCCTTTATAATAGCATAAAAAAGGCACAACTTTCCCCAAGCAAGAAATATTCATTGGTAATGAAGAGTGAAAATTTTGTTCATTTTTTCCCCCTTTGCTCTAAATGCAAAAGATAATGTAGCATCTCAACTGTTCATATTCTCATAAAACATGGGAGGTGGCCATTTGGCCTATCGAGTTTATGCTTGCTCTCACAGCAATCCCCATTTCTCCACTGCCCTGCGAACTATTTTCTTTCATGTTAATCTCTTCTACCGCATATACAGTAGTCAATTAACCTCATGATGTGGGAGGAATATCCAAGTGAAAAACTATGTGGTCACAGGGACAACGTGCGAATTCCACAGACAACACCCGAGGTTAGGACTGAACCTGGGCCGCAGGAGTGCTGACGCAGCAGTACTACCTGATGCCCCACAATGCTCCCTCACTCAGCCAAAATTTAGTTGCTCATTATAGCTCTCCACAGCTCAATACTACAGCTGGCAATACCTTAACCCATTGCCACAACAGCACCAGCATTTTAAAACTACAGACTTATCTACATATGAACCTTCACAGATGAGATGCTCTACAAAACATTGTAGCCATTCCCCAGTTTACAAACAGGGATGTACTTCTCAAAAAAAAATTTCAATGCGAGGCAAAATGCAGTTTTCAGTGCTGTGCTCCCATAAAGAATAATGCACTATTTGTTAGAGTGGAAAAAAAACTTTGCAAATTTAAGACATATACTCCAAACAATCAATGATGCCAGAATGAAAATTCATAAATTGGGTATATAAAATTGAGGGGATTGCATAAGGTAGAAATTAAAAACCATTTTCCCTTGGTGGGGTTCGCTAAGACTTTACGGTGAGAAGTAGGTTTAGAGAGGATTAGAGGAGGGATTTTTTTTTCCCCACAAAAGACAGTTGGAGTTGGGAATGCACTACTTCAAGAGATGGTGGAAGCAGATACTTTCACAACATTTAAGAAGCATCGAGACAAGTTCTTGAGTTGTCAAGGCATAAAAACTATGAACATAATGCAGGTAAATGGGATTAAAGTAGGTAGGTACAATGAGCAGTATGGACACTGTGGGAGAAAGGGCCTGTTTCTGTACTCTACCACTACGACTCTACCTTACTGTTTATGCTTACAGTTCATGTACCTTTGGGCAATCCAAATTTTGTGGATCAATAAGAACACAAGCTTCTTACTCCCCTGAAGAGTTGCACAAACTGAAATATTGCATTATTTTACTGGTGTTCTGATTAACCGTTCTGGGGAAAAAAGTACACACAAATTGAAGACTATTAATTACATTCAGATCACCGCCAAAATTGGATGTTTTCCCCCACCAATATTTTGATATCATGGGGTTATTTTTTGGAAACAGGAAGCCAAAATGTACAGAAACTTTACAAAGAATGACTTGCAGTTTTAGGTCACTTGCATTGCTGCTTTACTATCATGAAAACGAGTCCATAGTTGATTGATCCCATGAGAACAAAGCAAGCTTCACTCATTTAAAAAAAACAACCAACTGCCTTCATAGACCCAAGTGTTTAAGTTACCACCATTCACTGGCAATTTTAAGTACAACTAAAAATTAATTTGAATTCAACATTAAGGAAGCATCACATGCCTCCAAAATAAAAACATGGTTTACAACATTATATGCCATACCTCTTCAACTGTCTTAACAATTTATATTTTCAAATAACATTTCAAAAGTATTTCACATTAAAAAGACAATAAAATATTACCAAAGTGGGATGCTATTTTTAAGTGCACCAACCATCACATGAGCAAGCTTGGAAGTGGTTAGACAATCATTTCTCACCTCTTTCATTATCCATTAAAGTCATGCCTAGTTACAGTGCCTTTTCACAGGAAAGAACACAAGGAAGCACATGTACAATGAACATTTTTATTGCTTATTTGAGAATACAATATCCAATAAATATCTAAGATAGAAACGAATGAAGGATTAAAGCTTCTGAGGTAATTGTACAAGAGACTAACCCTTCATAATATGTGTAGGTTTCATTATCACCTCAACATCTAGCCCAGGCAGAAAATTACATGCCTTCATTGACAAAAAGTATAAAAAAGATGACTTATCAGGGAGTAAAAAAATGCAAACAACAAAAAATTTGCAGCTTTTACTGCATGACTAATGAGGGATGCAGATATAATGTAAACAACTGGGAATAAGCTTTAGGGGAAATAAAATACCCATGCCTTTCACCAACTTCTGGCAAAAAAAGCAAAAGGTAACTAGAATTACATGCGTTTTTGAGATAACTTTGTCAATCATGCTCACAATGCCAACAGCAATAACATAATGGGCCAGATTTTGCAGGGAAATGCCAACAAGTTTGGAATTCCTGCATAAGCGCGCATGAGCACAGCAGTCCCAAACTTGTTGACAGCTGCTCAAAGGCATTCTGCCAACTGCTCTCAAACGTCGACTCCTCATGGAGTTAAGCAGCAGTATGTAAAGCTGAGGCAATCCAAGCAGCCTGCTCCTGATTACGGAGTTTTCCTCTGTTGATTTCAATGGAGGTAAGTGCTACATTAGACATGGGTTAGATTTTCAAAAATGATTTTAACAACATACAAATAAATGAAAACAATGTTAAAGTCGTTTACTTAATATTAATTTGATGATTTAATTTTAATAGTTTTGGAATGCCAGAAAATTCATTGGCTTAACCAGCTACAAAAACTATGGCATTTAACTGGCTCTCAGCATATACTCCTCCCACCCCAAAAATGACATGACCAGAATTACACACTGGTAGGCACTGCTGTCATGCAGAGTTTCAATGTCAAGGTTGGAGACAGCATTGTTGAGGAAGGTCTCAATGGGGACAAGAGATCTCATACCAGTGACAACCAGCTCGCCTGCAAAATCTGGGCCACTGCTTCACCATACCACAAAGAAAGATGCTTGGACTACTGAACCCATTTCCTCACTGAACCTAACTAAACCAGTTTCCCCACTGCAGCATCTACAACAATTACCTTACCATTACAGACAAACTACAGGTCTGTACTGATTTGAGGTATAGTTTCTTTTTACAATTTTGAATCCACAGTACTTGTAACATTATAGACAGCTTATTATAATAAAAAAAAGTTAAATGGGAATCTTTCCTAAGTTTAAATTCATCAATGAATTGACCATTTTAATTCTGCTCAACTACCTAAAAACTGACTGAATTTTTATCCCCTCAACTCAAAGACTTGCAAATCTAAACACCGAGCAACAATACCTTACACTATATCAGAAGTCACCATCATCATGGAAGGTGGTCAGCCCTCTATGATCAGAACACGAAAATTTCTAGAAATCCTCGAGAAGGTGATACAAAATACAAAGTAAAATATAAATCAAGGTTATTCTAAGTTGTTGCACCTGCAGATGTCAATTTTAAAGTGGCCCCAATAAGTACTGCAAAAGACTGAAGCTCAATATTCCACCTGCATCTATAATTTCTAAAGCAGTTCTTTAGTCCAATTCTGAAATTCTGCCAGCAGAATGTTTCCTCTTCATTTTCTGTTGTTGGGCTTGCTAACTCACGATTCCTGCCTTCTGAGGGAATGGTGATCTGATCCATAGTCCGCCATGGTGGCACCCAACATAAAGCCAGGTGGCAATCAGAATATGTGGCAAATCCAAGTTAAACTGGGCCAGCTTCCTCCAGGTGTGCATTAGAAGCTGCAACAAACATTGAGGGGGTAGCAGGCCACCAATAACTTGGCACCTCATGTTGGAGTTGGACATCCATCACCTCTTGTTACATCATCTAGTTATGTGACAGTAGGTCATACAACTTCTACAAACTGAAACTACCTTATAAAAGTTTAGTACTGGCAGACAATAGTCTTTGTGGTTTTATGCAAGTAGCAACAGTCCAAATGATTTAATGAACTAAGAGCAGTCAAAATGGAAAAATAAAATATCCTATCAATTTTAACCCTTAAAATTTCTTTTGCTTTCGACAAGACCTTTGCAATTTCAGAAGATTCTTCCATTCCATCCACTCCAACCAACAATTACCAGTTTTATTATACAATGGAGACCTTTTTTGTTTTACTTAGCATCCATACCAGCAGTGAAACCCTTCTATTGTGGTACGAAAGTTGTTCAAGTATCCAATCCTAGAGGGAAAAATGTCTGTCACTGCGCATATTAACTAAAGAAACCTCCATAACAAATAAGCCATTTTATTCACCCATTGTGCAGTTCTTTGTGCCCAGTGGTTTAAGCTGTTAAAAGTACAGTGCATTTAAAGGCTACCCATAGTTTGCCAACTTAGTGATCCATGGTTTCAATGGACAAGTTGTCAATATTGTTTAGGCTGGCCAATAAATGACTATTTTTGGTCACTTTTTTTTATACATGGTTTCATCACATTCATCAATATCTTTTCTATTCAGATGTTCAATTGCCTAGTTAGAAAATGAGATTACTATAGTATACTGTAAATTATTAAAGCTCTGATTTCAGAAGACAAATCTATGCAAAATGCTGCAATTATCATTTCAATATATTTTATTAATGTTTTTGGCAGGGTAGTGTAGCGGTTAGCGTAACGCTTTACAGTGCCAGCGATACAGGTTCAATTCCGGTCACTGTCTGTGAGGAGTTTGTACATTCTCCCCGTGTCTGCATGGGTTTCCTCTGGGTGCTCCGGTTTCCTCCCACATTCCAAAAAAACATACGAGTTAGGAAGTTGTGGGCATGCAATGTTGGCGCTGGAAATATGGTGACACTTGCAGGCTGCCCCCAGAACACCCTACACAAAAGATGCATTGCATTGTGTGTTTTGATATACATGTGACTAATAAAGATACCTTAGCTTAGAGCACTAATCACCTAGATAAATGCTACAGGAATCCATGGAATATTGTCCTTTGGTGCCCAAAGCAATTCAAATCCTTGCTACTCAACCTGTTATATAATCTAACATGCAAAAGCAAATCAAGATGTATGTTATTATGCTGTTGATAAGGATGAAAAGTAAAAATGAGTCAAACCCTACATGGAAATTATTTCAATTGGCCGATTCCAATATTTTGAATTAAAATGGAAAGGTAATATTGCAACACTGAACTCTGCAGTTCTTTCTTTAGCCATAAAAGTCTATCAAGATTTTGTATATCAGTAGAAGTTGCATACTGCAGCAATCTGGGAGAAAGAAACATTAATATGGAAATCTCATTTCTCTTTGTTTCCAAACATTCATGAAAAGTTGCAACAAGGAAATGTAAAATTTCACAGAAGATTCCTACGTCAACATCTGCTTATTTGAATAGCATTAATTTGCACTTATACGATGCCTCAAACATAGAAAAGCATTCTAGATTCATAATTAAAAAGATTTGGTGAGACAAGTATAATTAAAGGTGCACAGGTTCAAGAAGTCAATAGCAAAGGGAAGAGAGGGTTGGAGTCCAAAGCATAAAGAATTGGTCAGTGTAGCTGGAGGAGGGTACCAATAGAAGAGACAGGCCATTCAAGATATTTGAATGAGTGAACTTAACTTGGGGGTAAGAAACAATGAGGTGTGTTAGGCAAACTGAACAGATTGTGCAAAATAGGAGGCAGGAATTGAGGCAAGTTGGGAGTAGGTGGTCTTAAAATGATAAGAGTATATGAGCCACAGAGGCTTTGAATTGAAACTGAACAGTCCTGTTAAACCAGAGACAGGAGAGAGACAGAATGTGTAAATTGCCAAGCAGCATGGCAACACAAGGATAACAGACATGACAAGAATGGTGGAGTGCAATCAGCATGTGGGTAGAATGAAGAGAAAGCTACAGACTGATTCTTAAGAGGTTCCAAGTGAAGGCATCGGGTTGAAAGGAGAAAGCATTTATTGTAGATGTCCTGTCTGCAGTGGAATAGTAGTAGAATTAAGGTCATCACATTTGGGTGGATGATGGAGAAGATTCACTGGACGATGGTGTATGCAATTCTTGATTTAGGTTATTGTCATGATTGGACAAAAAGAGGGAATATAGAAGCCAATAACAAATACAAGAATTGGAAAATGGAAAGCTAGAAATGGTGGAACAATTATCACAGAGAGAGTGGTGAAAAGGGGGATTTCTGAAAAGAATGGTTGTTCTGAGAGGGGAGGGAACAGTTACAATTTTAACTACTTTGGTGTCCTGGGAGGGAAATTAGGTCCTTTTCACTTCTGTGGGAATACAATGAAGAAAATAGATAAACTGGGACATACATAAGTGAGGGGACAGTGAAAAAGATTATAGGATCAGGCAAGAATTGCACGTGCAAACATCACATAATTGTTCTGACACCATTAGTATCAGCATCTGAATTTGTAAGCAAAATAGCAGTTAACCCATACCAGACAATTATCTGGATGATTTGCACAATTAACTGCAAATTTTAGTTTACAGAGAAAGCAGTGTGTGGCACGGGTCAGGTTGAGGAGAGTTAGCAAATGGAAACATTGACTACATAGACCAGTTTTGTGGGCAGCTCTGGAACTCAAGAAATGACAAAGCTGATAACATAGGGAAGAAAGATAACCTAAACACCAGAACAATAAGTGGAGGAATTTTTATTTAAAATCTAGGGGCAAGCTTAATGATCTTCTTGGGAATGAGGCAGATTTAAAAGTTTATAATATGACAAAATGTTAGTGAGATATTTTAGATATTTGCAAGTCACTCATGTTAGCAGACTACAGTACTTAGTAATTTAACTTCCTTTTTAGTGTGCCTGGTTTTATTGCATCATTCTTTAACTAATTAAGCTGCCTCTTTTTTTTAACCAATAACTTCTATTCCTTCTGACTTTATGATCTAGTCTCAAATATGGAAGTGTACAATATGAATTTTAGGTCATATTCTTAATGCAAACACAACCAAAACACACATCATAAATATAAATTTTTTTTTTAGAAAACCTCAACAAATTTTGTCAGTTTCCCCATATTCTACTTTCTTTTGCTTTGACCATTAACTATTTTGTCCTGTTGTACAAAATTGAAAATCTCATACTGTGCCAACAACAAAGATAATGCAGAATAGAGTACAAGGAAGCTTGGTCACGTTACCCTCGGACATAATGAATACCACTGACAAGCAATACTTCAAACCTACCCATAATGCAAATTTACGAACTAAGTTGGTCACCAAATGTGGTTTTTGCATTAAAAAGGGGAAAGATAATGATAAGCTTAGAAAAAGGTCCAAATCAATGGTGTGGAATTGTATTTATAGGTTTAACCACATACCTCAGATAAACTCATTCCTGTTAAAACTTTCATTCATCGAGATGCTGATGTGAATAGTGATACATTTACAAATAAAAAAACAAAAACATTTTCCCCAGGCCAACAAAACTCAACAGAACAACTCCACAAAGATAGCCACAGAATAATCCAAGAGTGCTACTATTATATAAAACAATGATTTTCAAAGAACTCTGAAGTATTCTAAGTGAGAAAGATTTCATGAATAGTATTTTAATTTAAGCATGCAAAACTGTTTTCATTCAGAAACGAAAGAGAGGGGAAGGGAAAGAGAAAGGAAAGCAATGCACTACTTCATAAACTAGCAGGAAAGAAACAATACAACATATTGTATAACCATTTGGAAACAGTAGATAGAACCACAAAGTAGTCATTGTATAACAGAGTACGTCATGGTTGAATTTGGATCACTACATAAATTCACAGAAAATACAGCAGTACAAGTTTTAGCATGAGAATGAGCAAAGGAGTACTTGGGGAAAGTCTCAAATAACCAAGTGAGCTGAACAGTTTCCTATTCCTAGACAATTGTGTGTTTACATTGACAAATCCAATTTGCAGAGATCAGGTTGCAACTCAGAACACTAATACTAAAAAAATCACAAGAATAGGTCAGATGGAATCTGGAGCAAACAGAAAATATAACATTACCATTGTGGACTTTACAATTTCTCATTAATTCTCTACCCAATACAACTTGCTCTTATGTAGGGCCTTTAAAAAAACATTTCACTGCATTTCATGGGACTGTTATTACTTTAATTGACATAGCCAAAAGAATTTCTAAGTCATCTTTCTACTTTATATATTTAATATAATGGTGAAAACAAATTTGAACTGGAAGTAGTCAACATTAGTTTTTACTTTGGTGCAGCAAAGAGAATACCTCGTATTGGTAATGTGGTTCATCTTGACCTACATCCAGTACTACCCAGTGCAATGATGCATCATGGGAACCCTGCTTTTTCTATGCATGATGTTTGGTTTGTGGTTCCCAAAAAACACTTTGTTGAATTACTGGAAAGCATCACTTGTGCTGAATTTCTAACCAAATGCACACTATGAAAAAAAGCATATTGCTTAGATCATCAAGTTCAAATGTTAGTATTTTCCAGAGTAGTAAACTACTTGCTTCCCTGGAAAGAAAACTGCAAAATCAGAACAGTGGGAAAACACAGATGATTCGAAAAAGGACCTTAAACAGCTTTGAAGCATTACATGGTTGCTGCCCTTTAGTCAAAGCCAAATCTGAAGTGAAAAATAATGAAACTGGGACTTGGTTGTTTTAAAAAATGGTTATTGTATTTTGCACCCCATTAACAGATGCAATTAGCACTTCATAGATCCCTTGATCCTTAGAGAGCTGGCTGCTGGCATGGATTTTAGAACAAATATTACAGTGAATGATTTTCTGCATATTAAGACTATGTTCCAGAGGGGAGGGGGGGCAGAGAGCCACTTTAATTCATGCATACATTGCTACTTTCAGCATGATGTTCTCATTTTGCAAGTTATTTATAAAGGTTGTAGGTTGGATCTACTTTGTCATAAGAACTGTTGACAATATCAACACATGCATAAAATACGTTAATGAAACAAAAGTTGCATTAGGGCAAATCAGGACAAGAGTACCCCATCTAATTTCCCCAATAGGTGGGACTTCAACCGGGAATTGTGCAAATAATTCAGAAGCAGCTGCCAAACACTTCATATGCAACCTACACATCTAAAACAAACAGGTGCAGGTGAATCAATGTTGAAGCAACAAAATGGTCTAGCTCCCCAAAAGAGTACTTCTGAACCCACATTTGCTGCTGGTCAATAATGACCACCAGAATATGTATGATCAGAACCTGATGAAAGGCAAAGTGGTTGGAATCTCTCTTGTTGGAGATTGTCATTCCTTGGCACATTGCAAACTTTTCTTGGTACTTAACAGCCTAGGTCTGGATATCATCCCTGTTTTCCTGTGGACTAGTATCAACTGTTTCATTACAAGAAGAGTTGCCATCGCTCAATTTTTACCTTTGGATGGAGGAAAGACCATAAGAACCAACAAAAAAAAGTTGTCCAAAAACACCTCCCTGCATAATTCTCCTAACAATATTAAAGTGACGAGATTACAGCACCCACATAATCGTAACTATCTTTCTTGTTGTCACCTAGACATCCTACTGAAGCTTTCCCTCCATTCTATTTTTACCAACGCCACCTTGATATCATGAACACTCACTCACAATGCACTTCTATAATTCAGCTCTTTTATCCATAATTAGCCAAAGGCCACTGAAGCCCGAGTCACGGTTTCTGGCTGAAACCCAAATCGAGCATTAACAAACGGTTCAGTGCTTGACAGCGCCATTGACAATCCCTCAATAGGACTGGCTTTGTCCTGTTTTTTGTAGACAGATACCAGTTTCCTAGATGTACTGCAACAATGTGTGTAGAAGCACTTTAGACCTTGGAGCACACAGTGTTCAGCACCACAGCAGGGATTTGTTCCATTTGGCAGACATTGCCACTTCTTGACATCACATGCAATGCATCAAATTAGCTGAAGACCAACTTCTTGATGAAAGGGTCCTAAAATAAGCTGAGTTAGATCATCCACTTGGCAACTCTGGCTGAAGGTGGTTGCAAATACTCCAGTCTTGTATTCTGCGCATGTAATGGACGCCAACATTTACTGCTGCAGAATCTGCCACACAATGTAAATGAAAATTTGACAGCACCCAAAGTGGATTTTAAGACTACAGCTGGTAGAGGTCTGACTCGTGTACTGCTACTGATCTACCATGACATATTTTATCAGGCTCTGGTGCAAAAACAACCATATACTGAAAGGAAAGTTACTTTATACAAGCGCAGGATTAGGCACATGTTAATCTTTTACTCCAAATTTTGTGCAATTACAAGTTTAAGAAGAGGGATAAGAAAGCAGAGACAAAACATAGATGCAGTAAAAGTCCTGTTACTTATGCCAAACCAACACTCTGAATGTGGGTGGGCTGGGCTGATTACTGCTGCATTTTCCAGTCAGTTGCTATATGACCCCATTTCCCAGACACTGCGTGACAGTGACTGATATAATAAAAATTTACCAGTGCATTCGCCCGACCTAACGGGGAGACAGTTTGGAGTAATGCATGCTGTGTGCCCCCTTCCCTGGCATATCATAAAAATAGATAGAGACCAAACAAAACATATTTCATTAAAAAAATTCTGTCCAACAAAACAGTATGCGTAATCGTCAGCTAACAGAGTACAATATTATGTACTAATAAGCCATGCTTATATTGCACAAACCTACTGAACTGCACTGTCTGTTATATGTTTACTCTTTCGACTGAAAACATCAAATGAGTGTTATTATAATGACATCAGCCACCTTGAGAACATCCATCGCAAAGTAATACAAATGCCTGCTAGATCACATATGGCTTCAATCTGGCAAATGATTACAGTAATACAGTTCCAAAGAAACAATAAAGTCCACTTATGAACAGAGAGCTTTCTTTCTAAAGACTAATTCAGCAACAGTTACATTGGTTCATTTGGGTGCTAAATCCTTACTAGTTCCCTTCCATTACTGGTGCAAGTTTGATCAAAGGCTTAAGCAGAGCAATTATTTACCAAAAATAGATCCCAATGATCAATTATATTACAGTGTAAAAGATCAAACCAAAATCTGTTATCTTCACTGGATAGGTAGAAAAAAAGATCAGCTTCTCCAGCAAGCCTCCGTCACATCATATTTCAGCTGCGTCCCTTCCTTCCCCCACCCACTTGCCAATCCTGCTCACTTTTCCTCTGTCTTACGATCTCCAGAGAAATAAAAAAAATAGAAAATATTCCCATGGCCAACATATTGGTGGGGGGGAAGCAAGAGACTGAAAAATTCCTCATGTAAACAACTTGAGGAGATTACTTGTCCAAATAGTTATTAGTTCAAGAAACTAATCTTCAATGTGTTCAGAGGCTTCCAGATCATAAAATGCAAATAACAAAGTAGAACTATAATCTAATACATACACAAAAGATTGAGAACTTGTTAAAGAGTTAGCCTAAAGGACTAGCAGAAGACACTAGATTCTATTTGGCTTATGATTTTCATTAAGCTTTTAATGTGTTATTATATAGCAAATTCTTTGAACAGTGTAAAGCAGCTTCAGCCTCAAAACAACGTCAACAGTAGAATATAATAAAAGACAATTCAAGGCTTAGTTCTAAAAGCAAGACTGCCAAGAGGTAGGCAAGCTATTGGAAAATTAACTTTTAAAACTTGAAGATAAAACACTCCAAGTTCTAACCAATTTCATTCTATCATTATCCACATACTTTGACAGAAAACGAACCCAAAAGTCAATGTCAGACCAGAAGTGACTACAACTGTTGATCACCTTCGAGGCTGCAATGTGCTTGCATCATATTTGAATCTCGTACAGAGTAACATGACTGTTTTCATTCCTCCTGCACATAAAGGTGATGGACATGAATATTCCTGGGCACACATGTCCAAATACTAATCATCCCAAATCAACACACTTTTCAAGTTGAAATGGGATCCAGACTGATTAAAAAATGAAACAAGTTAAATTCAGACAATGTGTCAACAGACACCAACAAAACTATTTTAAGTATTACATGGAAAATTATGTGGAAACACCACACATAAACTAAGCAAACTTATCAAGTACAAATCTATGGAGGTCGGTGTTTATTATATTGTATTAGGAAACAATTCAGATGTATTATCGCTGACATACAACGTGAAATCTGATTCTGAATTTGGTTTTGAGAATTTTCCTCATGGGAAAGAAAAGTTAACATTTCAGTCACTGCCAGGTCTGCTTGGAATTTCTAACATGCATTTTGATTTTAAAATGAAAAGGTTGTATGCCCGCCATGAGCAACAATTTAAAAACACATTTTTCGATGGACGATTTTTTTATCCGATAATTGCTGATTTTAACGCTTTTATATAAAAATACGGCATTGCATTAATGAACCCACCTGCAGGGGTGATAATTACGGTTTACTGAGAAATAGCACATGCATTAATGCAGGTGCTCAGAGAGAAAAAAAGTCACATACACATGACGACGATCAAAATTATTTTCAGAGCTTCGCAAAACGTATCCAGCTTTAACTATGAAAACTGTCAGAAAACATGAACACACCAGTCCCTTTTCACGTCTTACGAACATAGTGACTTGGGTTGATGACCTCGCAAGGTTAAATACCAACGCTTCACCGTAGGAAAAAAAATGCAAAGCGACACCTTAAAATCATATTTAAGAAAGGGTCAAAATATACATACGGGATTTCCACAAACCACAACACGTGTTTGAATGCCACAGCTCACACGTGTAGTTATAGATATGATTAAACAGAAAATATTACACACCATAATTAAACATCTATAAATTTGAGAAAAAAAATCTTTTTCCACATTTCTGACACGAGTGTTTGGTTTCAGTACGGTCCCTGTAACCACACGTGCATTAAAACCTTGTCACTGCATGAACATGGCCGATTTAAGGGTGGTAAATCAAGGTTAATGCTGATGTGCTATCGATTGGTCTCTGCGGCCGTGGCCTACGGTGGGGGGGGGGGAATGTTCCTCAGACAGTTGCCGGCTCCACGTTCGCAAATCCCCCTCACTCCCGATCCCCCAAAAATAAAACACACACCAGCCCAGCTCCGCAGTCCCAGGCTCCATACTCACACCCTGGGCAGTTGCAGCGGCGGCGCTCCCCTCCGTTGGAAGACCCCGTCCACGAACACCCCGTTCTTGCCCAGACACCTCAGGTAGAAGCCGGCGGCGGCGGCCGTTTCCCCGCCGCGGAAGATCTCCAGGTGGCGGCGGGAGATGAAGCTGGAGTGCCCCATGTTGACGTCCACCTGGCCCTGGCTGGAGTTGCGGCCGATGGTCACGCTCCTCTTCTTCATCAGGAACTCGAAGTCGCGGCCCTCCAGCCGGGCCAGCACCTCGGGCCCGGCCTGGTGCCGGTGACCCGAGGCCGCCCCGCCACCCGACGGCGAGGAGGACGAGCCGCCGCCGGCGCCGCCGTTCAAGTCCTCCTCGGGGTTCCAGTGAACCTGAACCCGGGACGGGCTGCACGGAGCCGACTTGAGGGCCAGCAGGGCCCGGGCCCCGCAATCGGTACTGCTGCCGTTATTGACGGCACTGGATGTCGAGTCGCTGAGACCCGCGGTGGTGGTGGTTGCCGCGGCCATGCTTAAGGTGATTATATTTAATTTGTTTTTTAAAAAATTAACGGGAATTTTTTTTCCTTCCACAACAGCAGCAGCAGCGGCAGCCGAGGGGGAGTGAAACGACGGCAACCAAACTTGACGCCGGAAAGAACGTCAGACACCCGATTGAGCGACACCGGCGCTCGGCCAATCGGCACCCTGGGAGAGGAACCCGCGGCAAAGGGTGATCTCCTTCCTGACCAATCGATGGCCAGGACGGAGGCGGGTCTTTAAGCTCCATCAAGTTAGGTTGTGGAGGAGGGCCGGGGCTGCGGAGAGTTGGGCAAAGGAGAAGGAGGTGATAAACCACGGCCTGGAATCCACGGACAGGACTCCACGTTTATTCTAATATCGGGTGTAACAGCCGCAATTACAAATTCATTTCGCATCCAATAGGCAATAGGGCATATTGCTGATTTAAAAACCTGATGAAATGAGGCTGCAATTAACTTATCCACAACAATTCCCAACTTGATCTCCATATTTGACGGAAAGTAGATATTTACGCCTGCATTTACAGTATTCATGGCGTTAGATGTGTGGCAGGAGAATGGAGCTCCTCATGTAACAGTGAAGAAGACATTCGCCAATGGACAGAGCTCAAGTATCATGATTTTTCCTGCCTTTGGTTTGTGGAACGGCCTTACTCCGCTCCGGGTTTTGCGGCCAGCTGTCGTCTTTGGGTTTTATTGCCGCTCCACTAATGGAGGGCGTCCGGAGCCGGAGTAAAAAATACCGACAAAACCGGGAGACCGCAGGCCTGGTCCAGTCGTTGGCTCATCCTCGGGCCACGGTGTGTGGCGGGAGTTGAGCCCGCTGTAGGGGTGCGAGGGGCTGCGTTTGGTGTACCATTCCCCCCACCTCGGGTTGCACACTCAGACATGTGCTCTGTTGAGGCGGTGATGTCAGCGACGCTGTCTGGCCCGGGTGACCGAAGCGGGGAGTGTTTGTAAACACTGAGCAACAGCAAGAGGGGCATCCCAGGGAGGCGGCACACGCTGCACTCTGCAGCCAATGGGCTTGCTGCATCATTCTCCCTGCTCTGAATGCTGATGCTTGCACTTTAAAGGTTTGCACGGGAAACTATCGAGTCTGCAGCACTGAAACAGGCCATGTTGATATAGACTACCTCGGCTGACACATCAAGTGCAATACTGGGAAGATGCTGCACTGCCGGAGGTGCCTCTTGGAATGAGATGCTCAACCAAGGGCCTGTCTGCGCGGATATAAAAGATCCCCTGACACTAAGGAGAAATAGCTCTGGTGTCTTGGTCAGCGTAGTTATCAGACTTCTGAACCAATTTCTTTCATATCCCCCTTCATAGTGATGCTGCCACATTCTTCATCTTTTAACTTCCTCTCTCAGTTACTCTGTTACTGACACTTCAGCATTTTTGCACTACTTCAGACTGCACCATCTTTGCACCATTCTGTTGTACTTTGCACCAATCTGTTATTTTGCATTAATCGTTGTATTTATTGTTGTATTTATTATTACCATGTATACTATTTATTCTCTGAGCTTCACGTGAGCAAAGAATTTCATTGCACCCTGGTGTATATGACAATAAACTAATCTTAATCAGACTGATATCCTTAAATGATGATCGCTAAAAGAGATTAGTTATCATCAATTGCTAGTTGTGGTGGCTAGCTGTACAGTCCCGCAAACTCTTGAAAGGTGTATTCAAAGAGGCCACATAAGTGGCGTTGGTGCTTTGTACATGTATTAAAATGATGATCCTACGAATGTTTAGACTTGGCCACACTGTGAATGTATAGACTAGACAACATGAAGAAAGCCATGTGCCATTTGTATTTCTTGTATATATTTTTATGAAGATTTATTTTTGAAATAAAAGAAGTGGGGGCTTGCTGTGTGCAAACTGACTGCTGATGCTTAATTACATCAATAACCCCACAGTAGTTTATGATATAGGATTGAAGATGGGATAGATAACAAACAGAGGGGTTTTGGAATAGCCACACACAGAAGTAACAAAACAAGAATGAGGGTGTATCAATCTCTCTAATGCTAATATACTGAGATATATGGCAAAGAGACATTCACATTTATTTAAAGTAAAATGAACTAACTACATAAAACTCAGGGATAGATTCATTTCACAGATTGCTTTATTTTGCTGCTTTCACACAAGCACATCTCTCTCAAATCATGTAAATAAACAAACCTACTAATGTGACCTCCCTGACCATTGCAACCGTATTTACTTAGTGAGTCTTAGATCGCTATACACTGGTTTTGGCACCACCCCTCAGGAAATGTATTCCGGATTTCAACCATCTCAAATTTCTTTAAATCTCCTCTGAATCTCCTAACCCTATCTTAAACCTATGTCTCTGGTCATAGATGCCTATGCTAAGAGGAAAAATTTCCCATTATGCATTCTATGCCTCTCATAATTTTGTATACCCCAATTAAATAACTCCAAAAACTACCTTCCTCACTGTCAACAACATCACTAATCTTTATGTTTAGTGCAAACCTACTAATCATATTTCTTAATTTCACATCCAGATTGTCAATGTACATAACAAAGATCCCAGCACTGATCCCTGATCATAGGCTTCCAATCACAAAAACAACTCTCAACCATCACTCTTTGCCTCTTATCACCAATCCACGTTTGGATCCAATTTGCTAAATTGCTCTGGATCCCATGGGCTCTTAGGTTTTGGACCAGTCTCCCATGTATGCTACTACATTAACCATATCACCCACATTGATATACTTGAAATATTCAATCAAATTAGTCAGTAAGGACTTCCCCTTAACAAAGCCCCATTGACTATTCCTGATCAATCCCTATCTCTCCAACTGAGGTCAACTAGAATACCAAAATTGTGTAAAATCAGAAATAAAAGCGGAAAATGCTGAAAATACTCTGTAGGTCAGGTAGAGCAGAACCAATGCCTCAGGTCAATGATCTTTCATCAGTTCTGTTTTAGTTCAGATTTCCAGTATCTGCAAATTCCATCCCCTCTCTTCAGAGCCGTGTTATTTTCTTGAGCCTTTGTGACTTTAAATATTTGAAATCTCTGTTTTGAAACTCAGCATAGTTCAAAGAATAGATACCAAATTACTGTACTTATTAATAGAGTTTTGACTTTTCCTGTCCCAATTTTAGAGTTTAAAGATATTGTGCCATATAGTAATCACTTTTCAATTAAATATAGTCCTCAATTACTTGATCTTGAAACAGAAATTGGTGGGAAAATCGTTATTCTGGAAGTTTTCCTTCTAGTGTTATGTTTCATTCCAAATTTTCTGTTGATGTAGTTCGCACTTTATCAATCAAAGTGCATTATATAATATGAATTTATCAATTTTATTAAACACATTGGCCCAGATGATGCTGAAAGAAACAACTGTATGCAACAACATACACTTTACTGATGCACAAATCAACCAGACATTTGTAGCCTGGAAGACTTACCTTGTCAATGGTAAATCATCAAGGGTTGATTTATGCTGCTCCACTGTTGACTTTGAAAAAAAACAGCATCTCCATTTTAATCTGCATGTGATTTTCATGAGAATGTTAAATTTACATGTTGATAGTCCATGAGGTCTACCACAGAAAATTAAGTATTAACATAAGCACCCTATTAACAAACAATGAATGTTAATAAAAACAGAAACTGCTGGAAACACTCAGCAGGTCAAACAGACTTTGTGGAAATAGAAAGAGAGTTAGCATTTCAGGTTGGAGACCCTTCACCAGAACTGGGAAAGGGAGATAACAAGTTAGTTTGAAATTATAGAGAGGGTGGGAAGGGTTAGATAGAACAAAGGGAATATCTCTGATAGGATGAGGTCAAGGTTGCCTTGGGGATAGGTGGTAGATGAAATAATCTGGGTTGATGGATTCATGTGGGCAGTTAGAGAGAGATAAAGCAAACAAAGGAGCTTGAAAACTGTGAGATGAAGGCTGTTAGAAAAAGAAACAAAGAATGGAAAAGCTGCAAAATACAGAGCTGTAGGGACTGCTAAACACGTCAGGCCATAGTAAAGGAAAGAGAAAACTGTGCCAATTGTTAAGGATGGATGACCTAGGGCAGATCCGGCTCAGTGCTGTTAGAGTAAGTTACCTGAAGTTGTTGAATCCAATATTGAGTCTGGGAGGTTGCAATGTGTCCAGAGAGAAGATGGGATGCAGTTCCTCAAGTTGACATTGGCCTCTTTGTAACAGTTCAGGAGGCAAGAGACAGATAGGTCAGAGTGGGAATGGAATGGAGAATTAAAGTGGCAGCTAACAAGAAGCTCAGGGTTGGCCCTGCAGACTGAATACAGATGCTCTGCAAAATAGTCACCCAATCTACATTTGGTTTCTCCAACATAGAAGTGATCACATTGTGAGCAATGAATGCAGTATATTAGATTGGAAAAGGTGCAAGCAAATCGCTGCTTCACTGGGAAGGTCCTTAGATGATGTAAAGTGAAAATGTGAACGGACAGGTGTTGGATCTCCTAAGGTTGTATGGGAAAATGCTCTGAGAAGGGGAGTGGACCAGGGACATGCAAGGAAACAATTCCATTGCAATGCTGAAAGGTGAGGGAGCGTTTGTCTGATAGAAGAATCTTGTTCCAGGTGGTGGTAATTGTGAAGGATGATGCTTTAAATGTGGAGGCTGGAGGATTGGAAAGTGAAGTGCAGGGAACTCTATCCTTGCTCTGCTGGGAGGGGAGGAGATGGTGAAGGTAACACCATATCTAGGGCTTATAAATAATTCTTGCTTCCTTTTTTGTGTCTTTTTCCCTCAATATCCTCATTCTTTCCCTCTCTTTATTTCTCCATGTATTTAATTTGACATTGAATTCATCTATTCTAATTTATACTTCTCAATCCATCTCTATTTAGTTATTAATTTCTTTGCTTAAGAAAGTCCACTGTTTACACCATTGATCAAAGAGGCCTTAGATATCCTGTTATCATCACCACCACAACTTCCTAGTCACAGTTAGAATACTTGATGGACAAATATTACAAATCTAGACATGCAGCTTTAAGACTATGGTTACACTGGAGGAGGTCATTCTAGCAAAATCCAGCTAAATAAACTTCTAACAAATTGAAATTGAAAAATTACATTCAACCCCACTATCTTCAATGATAACATGTGGCAAGCCAGAAAGCCAAGAAATAGGCTGCTAACAATATTCTGACATTATTATTCAGGGATCATTGCTCTCTCAAAGTTAAGATGCAGTCTTGTTTATATACCAGTAATGTTGTTTAGGAGAAGATTCAAAGTAACAATCTAAGTTGACAGATTGTTTAGTTCTTTTTTAATGTGGTATGTTTATTAAAATTTATAAGCAAGAATAGGGCTTAAAGCAGTAAATGCACTGATTACATTGATTTTTCCAAGGGAGTTTGTAAAAATGTCTGTTGTAGCAATATCTTGTGCAAAGTTTTCTGATATTGATTTTAATATTGTTATTGATGATTGATTATGTGGATGAGTAAAGGATGATTTTCTTTCTGTTGGGTTCCCAGTGTAAAATGTTTCTAGGACTTGGAATATGGAAAGGGTACATACAGCATCACAGAAGTGCTGAATATTTTATTTATTCAGCAGAGGAAAGAACAAAATAGCACTCATATTTTATCCTGCAGTAGTTTCAGAGGAATTTCTTTGATCTTGGAGAAGATGAGCAGCAAAGCAACAAAGCAACAAAGTAGTTTTTATTTTGTTTAAAGCAACAAAGTAGTTTTTCCCATGTCAGAGAGAAAAGAATGAAGCAAACAATAACTACTTATCTGAAGCAGCTCCAACTCAACTTGCCTGTTGCTGAAATCTTCATCCACCTCATAGTAATCCTGAGGTTTGGCTATCACAACATACTTCTGGTGGGCTTCCTATTAACTCCTATAAACCCAACATAAGCTTCCACACATCCTAATTTGTATCAAATCCCATACCATCTTCCCTGTGCTCTCACGAATCTGTAATGGTTTCTCGTTGAGCTATACACAAGGAAGCAATAAACTGAAGCCAAAGAAACAGAAAAAAAAGTCACCAGACCAAAACAAACCCATTGACCAAACTGCAAGCAATAGCCTCCTCATTGCTCAGCTCGTCCCTGACTTCTTCACCTGCCCATTGCTGTCTAATAATCAGAGAGGAGTTGGAGGCACTTTGCAACAGACAGTCAGCTTTACGCCAAGGTTGGCTGATGTAAGAAAGGCAAACCCATTCACTTGAGTAGATGGCCAATGATTTTTAAAGTATTTTTATGCTTTTTTACCATTATATTTTAATTAATATCTAGTGGTTTATGCAAATTTAGTAATTATCTATCTATCTAAGTATGTAGATCCATTTGAACTGTTCTATAATACCTCTGATTATCAGAGAGATTTAAAAGGTGTCAAATGCCACCAGGATGTTCCAGGGGCTGGAACTCAGGGGCCTGTCACCTGAGGCCTACTAGGCCTAGAGACTGCTCACAGTCTGCTCTGCTCTGCCTCATAGGATGGCTACAACAGCCAGGCCAGAGCTCAGTTATAACAGTAGAGCCACACATTGTCTTGAGGCCTGGCTGCAGCAACCATCCTGGGAGTGGGTCATGTGCAGTGAATAGTCCTCAGGCGGCAGATCCTGAATCCTTGGCCCCCAGAACACCCTGATGGTCCTTGATGATTTTTAAATGCCTCTGAAAATTAGAGACTTTTAAGTAGATTTAAATAATGTAAAAAAAATGGAAGTGCAGTCATGGTCAGTGGGCCTGGTTGAGTATATTTCAGCCCAATATGTTTGCTTCATACCCTGGTATTCTCCCTAAACATGTGCTTCATTGCCTCTCTTCTCCCCACAGTAAACATCTGCAAAGCTATCTCTTGAACCTAGGGTTTAGTCACTTTTTCTTACCTTTGTTTTGCAATGGTGCACTTATGTGAATCACTTTCAGACACTCTGCACATTAAGACAATACACAAATCTAAGTTGTATTTGCTGAATCAGTAGCAGGGGGCAAATGGAGGGAGAAAATCAGAATGGAAAACCTGGAACTAAACTTATAACTTTGAAGTCACTCATGGGCTAGAGAAACAGTGCTGTACTTTTGGCATTTAGGTCCACCATTTTATATTTTCTTGCCTGTAGGGGAGAAAGTGCTGAATACCACAGGAGATTGAAGCTTCATAGCCATCTGGTGACAATGCCATCTCATTCAACCACATGCATGCACATTTAATCAAGTGGACAAACTCAGTAGTGAGTGACAAATCATCGTGTGAATTAAGATAAACTTAATTATTCTTATCTTGGTAGTGTCAATTGATGGCTTTTATCCCCCATGGGGACTTCATGCATCAGCTAGGGCAGGCAGCAGGAGGACCACAATGGCTCCTCCTCAGAAGAATTCACTAGGATGGACTGCCGTTATGTCCATCACTCACCAGCTCAGATTAGCACATTTTGGTGGTGCCAGTAACAAAAATCATAATTTATCACTTGGCAAATCCCACATCACAAATAAATAGGAGCAGATGGTGCAGACATGGGCACTGATGGGAAATTCATGTTGAAGGGCACAGCATTTTTGCTGAGGTGGATGCAGGAAGACGCTGCTCGAACAGGGAACTTTTGGAGCAACAGCAAAGAATGCTTGTGGTGCTGATAGGCATCCAGGTGCACTGTGTATGCTCACACTGTGATTGGTGGAGTCCTTCTCAAGCATTAGTGCATCATTTCACAAGTTTCCATGATGATATCTTTGCCAAGAAAGAACAGTCAGCTACACAGAGCAAGAAATATAATGAAACAATTTTTGTATTTATTCATTTTTCAGGATGTGGTTTTACTGGCAAAGCCAACATTCACTGCCAATCCCTACTACGTAGTGGAAGGAGGCCATTTAGCCCAATGATTCATGCTGGTTTTCAGCAGAGCATTCCATCAGACCCATTCCCCCTCTTCTTATTTCCTTGCAATCTGCAAGTTACTCCCTCTCATGCCCATCAACTTCTCCTTGATTCTGTTGCCACGTACCTCCACTAAGGGTAATTTTAGAGTAGCCATTGAAACTACTATGCATCTTTGGGATGCAAAAGGAAACTAGAACAGCCAACAGAAACCCATATGGAGAGCGCTCAAGATCAGGGCAGAACATGGTACCTGAAGCTGTGAGGCAACGGTATTAACTGCTGCACTATGGCACCCATTGCTTTGCAAAGGTAGCAATGATCCCCCGTCTTTAACTGCTCAGTCCTTTTGGCTAAGGTGCCCCCAAAATGCTGTTGGATAAAAAAGTTCCAGGATATGAATCTAGCAGTGATGAAGGAACAGCAATATATTACAAGGTAGAATAATGTGTGACTTTGAGGGGAGTGCGTGCCCCTGTTGCCTTTGTCCTTCTTGGTTGTAGAGATTGCAGGTTTGGGAGGTTGGAATAGTCCAGGTGATTAACTGCAGTGTATTTTATAGATAGTACACACTACACATATTGTCAATTGGAAGTGGAGGGAATTAATGTTTATGACGGTGAAAGGGCTGCTCATCGGTTTAAAAAGCAATACAATAAAACTCCAATAATCCTTTATTCTCATTATTTGGAAATCCCAATGATTTGGCACCAGACTTAATGGGGCTCTTTATTTCACTAAGTAGTAACTAGCTTCTCCCCTTATAGGCATAAAACACTTCTAGAAAAAGGACTCCTGAATGTATTTCTGCAATCTCTATCAAGATAGAAGCAAAATCTTACATCAGTGAACCAGAAATTAAAAAAACAGGTGAATTAGAAGCAATTATTCCACAGGATGATATAAATGTTGCAGAATTCCATTCCCTTGTCTCCATTTATTCCTTCTACTCCATTCAAAGAGCTGATGTTCAGAATCACTTGGAACAAATAATTTTGCCTCTCTGCACATCTTTATGATTAGAAACAGATTTCTCATACTTTTATAGTTTGGAGGGTTTGCGGTACAGATCCACCAATGTAGCAATCCTACTTGCATATTTGATCTCTAAGCATATTGATTCACCTGCCACTTCTTGTTGTAGATCAATGTTCTTGACAATATTTCTTTTTCTCACCAACACTATCACTCTTCTTTTTCACCTATCTCGTCTCTCCTACAAAATATTTAAACCTTCTGTTTATTTTCCCTTCAGATTGTAATCTGGCTTTTGTTATATTTACATCACCTTGCCAGACTGTTGCTTCTAATTCACTCCATTCACATCCAGGCCTCTGATGTCCTGTCTTTGACCAAATTACCCAAAAGGGTTGTGAATAGTGTTTATTGAGTCACTGAGGACTGAAGGCCACGATAAGTATCAGAATATGTTAGTTAATATTGGCATACAACCCATAACAGAAAGGACAAGATTTCCAACAAGCAATGAGGCAGCTCAGACTTGGCAGCTTACAGAAGTGGGCTACTTCTTCTTGATCATTTTCTTGAGCTGGGTCAAGGTGGTATGGGTTACACCCTGAACACACTAACTTTTCTGCTCCCCACTCCTCCCAGATTCTGCTTTCTGCTCTCTGTTTTTATGTTGACTTTAGGGCCTGGAAATTCCCCGGATCAATCACTTATCAATTCACCCATCCAAATAAAAGATGGCAGGTAGCAAGCAAGATTAGCCTGGACACCTGTCCTGGGACACGTATCCTTTTGTTGAGGTTTTTTGAAGTGCATTTAATTAAATAAAGAAGTCTGATCAGCTCCATTCCCAATCCCTTATCAAGCTGAAGTACGTTACGTGAAGATTTGTTGTCACTGCTCTACTGATAACTTCCATAAAAGATTTCATTCCATACCTTCCAGGACAATGCTGAGATATTAGGAACAGCTGTTCAGCACAAACAGATCATAACCCAGTGATTGTAGAAATATATAAAAGGACACTGGCTTCCTCACAAACCATAAATTCTTAACATGCTCTTATGTCTTTGCAGGTTTTATTGATTACAAACCTATTCACTCTTACTTGCTATAACACTATTTCTTTCACTGACTGTTGCTATATAAGTGCATTTTCTTTGGTTTGCATTTAACACATCACCTTTCTTTAAATCAATGGTTATAATGCTTCATGCTTGTCACATGGAGAAAGATAAAATCAGCCAGGTTTTCCACTCTGATTCAGTGATCCCAGTAGAATTGTGTGACTATTGGATGAGAACAGAATTAGGTTTATCTAGATTAGGTTATTTAGACAAAATAACCTGCTGACGTCTCATTATCCAGACACACAAATGAAGAACAGAAACTTGGTGAGGTACCAGAATGTCTACTTCTCCAATTCTTCCTCTTGTGCATCCACATTTTTCCCAGCACCTTCAGCTACCTGTTTCCTATGTTCCGGAGGAAAAGGTTTCAAGATTGTCCATGTAGGTAATTACACTGTGGGGAAGTGACAGACAGAATGAAAGATATTGAGTTGATGTCCATTATATGAAGTATTAACCAACAACTATATTTTTTGTTTAGAGGGAAATGAGTGTTCTTATGGCTAGATGGGCTTGAAAAGATGCGGATTATGAATGTGGACTTGTTTTGCTGCCTTTTTCTGTGATAATGCTGGTGACTTGGATGAAATGTTCCCAATAGAGAAGAGAAGCTAAAGGAGGAGGAAAATGATGTATTGTAAGTGTTTGTTTCTTTCCGATGGAAAAGATGGAGATCAGAAATTTATTTGTGAGGAATTGTGACACTGTTTTAGATTTTAATTCCCTAATTTTAAACCCACCATTGGTGCCTTCAGCTACTAAAACTCTAAGCTCTAGAATTTTAGCCCTAAATCTCTCCACCTTGCCAACCCTCTCATAACCCTCTTTAAAAAATCTCAATTGTCCCAGTATCTCCAATATGCTTTGATGTCAAATTTTGCCTGTTACTGCACCTGTGAATTGCCCTGGGTTATTTAATTATGTTAAAGGTACAGTATTAATGTAAGTTCATATTGTGGGGGAGTGTCAAGGAAAAGATTCTGATCATTCAAAAAAGTAATTTAAAAGAAACTTAAATTTAAAAGTTAAAGAAACACAACAATTTAATCCAGCAGTAAACATATTTCACAAAATAATTTCCATTCATTTGATGATTGGAAATATCTTTCAGTTGAAATCTAAATGAGCCAGACAGCAGCAGTAAATAGCTAGTCAATGCAAAGGGGTCAGCTTGTAGGAATATTCACAATAATTGAAATGTTGTGCTCTAATTATTAACCAGTACACTATTCATGAGTTCTCCATCTATCCCCTAGGTGGGGTTTCTCTCCTATGTTACTAGATACTATTCAGCTCCCTGTTGGTTCATGTGTTCAACAGATTTTGAAAAGACCTTGTGTCGTGACTTTCATAACCTTAGAACATTTCAAAGTTGTCTGCAGCCAAGTACATGCACTTAAAGTGTAAACTAATGGTTTTAATGCAGGAAATAGGCCAACCAGCCTGTGTACAGCAAACTCCCACAATCATAGTGAAGAATAAATATTGGCTAACTATTAAAATATTGAAGATTGGGGTGGTAATCTGCTACAATTTTATTAGTTCAGCTGAAAATAAATTTATCAGCAGAGAATAAGCATTTTAATGTCAATTCTCTATTTCACGTGATTACATGGTTTAAAATAATTGAAAATGACTTTAAAATTTATACTGAACCATTTAATTGTACATTTTTTGACATGAATGTGTTTGAAAAACTGCCTGAAGATGGCTGTGTAATCAAGAAAATGAACATACTTGTAGATCCTTGCTGAACCCATGTACTTGGCAGAATCTCACGATCTTGTGGGTGTGGGTTGATCAAGGAAAATTAGAATCTCACAGAATATACAAAATTGAAAAAACATTTGAGCATAAGTGGTTTTAGGTGTATCTCATTTATATTTAAAATTCCCTACTTGTTTACAATAGCTTGACCTTTTGTACTAGAATCAAATTTTAATTATTACTCTGTTTTATGACCCATTCCTAAATGCACCTGGGAAGAGGATGATGAGCTACAGAGTTGTTAGGTGAAGAAGTCCAGAATTTTGACCCAATAACAAGTGATTTTATGTCTATATATAGTGTGTTCTTAAATCAGAAAGAGGTGTGATTTGAAGGGGACTTACAGAGGCAGTATTCTCATGGTGCTGCTGTTATCCCTCTGGGCAGTACAGATCCTAGTTTATTGAAAAGGCCTTAGTGAATTGTATTTGGCATCTTGTATTTGGCACATTTTACAATTATAGTGGTGGATGGAGTGATTGTTTATCATGGTGGGTATAATGCTAATCAAGTGGGCTGCTTTGTTCTGGATGTTGTCAAGCTTCTTGAATATTATTGGGGCTGTACTCATCTGAACAATGAAAAGGTATTCCATCTCACTTCTAACTTGTGGCTGTGGATAATGGAAAGGGTTTGGGGAATTTGGAGGTAAGCCTCTTACCCCAAGATACCCAGCCTCTGCTGCATTTATATTGTTGGTAGAATTGAGTTTTGGTTATTGTTGACCCATGGGCTGTTAATGATGGAGGTTCCACAGTGGTAGTACCTTTTAATGTCAAGGGAAATATTTCTTGTTGTAAATGATCATTGACCAGCAGTAATGCAGCATATTATTTGACACATATCAGCCCAAACCTAAATGTTATCCAGGACTTGATAGATGCAGTTGTATACTGTTCCATTATCTTAGGAATCGGGAATGGAACTGTATGCTGCACAGTCATCAGCAAATGCTCCACCTTTGGCACCTTCTCCAGACATAGAACGATACAGTACAGGAACAGGCCCTTCACCCCACTGTATCTGCGCTGACCATGATGCCAAATTAAACTCATTCCATCTGCCTGTACATGGTAATTATTCCTCTATTTTCTACCTGTTCATGTGTTTGTCTAAATGCCTCTTAAATGTTGCTATCGTGTCTACTTCTACCACTTCCCTGGCAATACATTCCAGCACCTCCCATTCTCTGCGCAAAAAACTTGCCTTGCAAGTCTTTTTAAACTTTCCCTCTGTCATCTTCGACCTATGCTGCCTGGTACTTGACATTTCCACCCTGCGAAAAAGACACTGACTATCTACCCTATCTTTGTCTCTCATAATTTGATATAATTCTATCAGGTTGCTCCTCAATCTCTGATGCTTCAGAAAGAAACAATCCAAGTTTATCCAAAGGAGATAGTTAATACATCAATCCAGGCAACATCCAGGTGAACCTCTTCTGCACCCTCTCCAAAGCCTCCACATTCTTCCTATAGTGTGGTGACCAGAACTGCACACAATACTCCAAATGTGGCCTAACCAAAGTTTTATGCAGCTGCAACATGATTTGCCATCTTTTAAACTCAATGCCCTGACTGATGAAGGCAAGCATGCTGTACATCTTTTTTACCACCCTATCCATTTGTGTTTGCCACTTTCAGGGAGATCAAGTCCATATCTCAAGCATCTCAAGATCCCTCTATACATCAAAGCTCCTAAGGATCCTGCCATTTACTGTATACTTTCCTCCTGAACTTGACCTCCCAAAATGCATCATCTCACACTTGAATGCCCTGAGATATTTGCATTCTTCTTTTTCTGGCCTTTTTCCTCATTCTGTAGTTTCATTATTCTACCTTTGTTAGCTACACCTTGAGTTACTCAGGAACCAAGACATGGAGTTCCTTTCTCTCAGCACCTGCAGGAAACTCATTCCGTCACAGGGAGAACATGCAAACTTTACACAGACAGTGCTGAAGGCAAGAATTGAGCCCGGATCCCTGGAGTTGTGAGGCAGCCTCATTTGCAAGCTATTTATTTCTACTGTTTTCTCTCTGTACAACAACTAATTCTCAATCTATATTAGTACATTAGCCACAGTTCCATGTGCTTTAACTTTGTTGGCATCCTGAAGACATTCTGAAAATCCAAAAACACAATTTCCACTGGTTCCCCCTTATCCACTCCTCTAGTCACATCCTCAAAGAACATTAGTAGATTAGTGCAGCATAATTTTCCTATCATAAATTCTGTTCCATCTTATTAATTCTATTTAAAATACATCCTTTGTTATAGATGCCAACATTCTTCCTGTCACTGATGTTAGGATAACAAGCCAGCAGTTCCCTGTCTTCTCTTTTCCCCTCCTTTCTTAAATAGTGGGGTCAAATTTTCTACCTCTAACCCAGAGGAACAATTCCTGAATCTATAGAACTTCAGATGATTATAACCAGAGCATCCAATATTGCTAAGTTCACTTCTCTAGTATTGTTTTGACTAATACTTAGTTCCTCTTTCTCACTAGACCCTTAATTCTCTAATAAATCTGGTAGGTTTTGTGTGTCTTCAGTGGAAAGCAATTGTTTAATTTTTCTGCCACTTCCTCCAAAAGTATTGTGACTGGTTGCATCATGGCCTGGTATGTAAACTCCAATACACAGGAAAGCAATAGGCTACAGAGAGTAGTGGACCCAGCCTGTTCCATCACTGGTACAGCTCTTTCCCCACCATCAAGGACATCAACAAGAAGTGATGTCTTAGAAAGGCGACATCCATCATTTAGTACCCCCATCATTCAGGCCATGCCCTCTTCTTGTTGTTGCCATCAGGCAGGAGGTACAGGAGCCTGAAGACCCACACCTCAAGCTTCAACAACAGCTTCTTCCCCACTGCCATCAGATCCTTGAACCTACCTGAAAAATCCTAACACGACCTTGGACTATATTTCTTTTTGATCTCTCTCAAATTGCACTAATGTCACTATGTTTATTTTGTTTATTTTGTCATGTAAGTTATGTATAATTTATGTTAAGTTTATGTTAACTTTAGGTTTGTCATGTTTGTAATGTACGGTGCTGCTGCTTCAGAAAGTTAATTTTCATGGCATTTATACCCTGGGTATGTCTGCCTATGACAGTAAACAAATTTGAACTTGAACTTGGAGACACAAGAAAGACTGCAGATGCTAGAAATCTGGAGCAAGACACAACCTGGAGCAAGACAACAGTCCTGATAAAGGGTCTTGACCCGAAACATTGACTGTCCATTTCCCCCGATAGATGCCGTCTGACCCGCTGAACTCCTCCAGCGCTTTGTGTGTTGCTTTGAACTTGAACTTATTCCCCATCATAAATTCTCCTGTCTCTGTCTGTAAGGGCCCACACTTGCCCTTGCTGGTCTTTCCTTTTTACGTTCCTATTAAAGCTCTTTTAGTCTATCTTTACATTTTTCATGAGTCTATTCTCATATTCTACATTGCCTATCATTATCACTATGATGCTGGAGGAATTCTGCAGGCCAGGCAGAATCCGTGGAGAAAAGCAGGCGGTCAACGTTTTGGGTCAGGACCCTGCTTCAGGACTGAAGGTTGGAAAAGGGGAGGCCCAATATTTATGAGGGAAAAGCAGAGCAGTGATAGGTGGACAAAAGAGGGCCGGCTGGGTGGGCACAAGGTGGTGATAGGTAGATGCAGGTAAGAGATAGTGCTAGGCAGGTGCGGGGGAGGAGAAGAGAGTAGATCCACTGGGGGATGGGTCAAAGGTAAGGAGGAAAATAGAGGGGGGGTAGAGGAAAGAGATAGGTTAGGAAAGAAAAGAAGAGGCATGGTTGGGGGGGATTTTGTGGGGGAGGGATAGTTTTGGGGAGAATTCAATGTTCATGCTGTTAGGCTGCAAGGTTCCAAGACGGAAAATGAGGTGCTGTTCCGGCAGTTTGTGCTTGGAATTCTCCTGGCAGTGGAGGAGGCCGAGGACTGACATATCAGTGATAGTATGGGAGGGGGAGTTGAAGTGACTGGCAACAGGGAGATGCAGGTCGTGGTTACGGACAGAGCGCAGGTGTTCTGCAAAACAGTCACCTAGTCTGCGTTTGGTCTCACCAATGTAGAGGAGGCCACTGAATGCAGTAGATGATATTAAGGGAGGTGCAGGTAAATCTCTGTCTCACAGTCCTTTCCCTCCTATGTATTGGGCCTTCCCCTTTCCTACCTTCAGTCCTGAAGAAGGGTCCTGACCCAAAACGTTGACCGCCTGCTTTTCTCCACGGATGCTGCCTGGCCTGCTGAGATCCTGCAGCATCATAGTGTTTTTCATCTATATATTCCACCATCCGCAGTCCTTTATTTTTCCTGTCTATTTTTATCAATTTCTTGGTCCTCCTTTGCTGGGTTTATGGTTAAATGTTAGTCTGTTTACAACCCCTTTATCTCCCAGTCTCAAGTGGATTCACTTATATTTATGATCAATTCTTTACAAATCTCCTCCTTCGACTCCTTCACCACTCTGTGCCATCTTTTCCAGGTGACTACTGTTGTATTATTAAACATTACATAGTAATTTTGTATTCACAAAACTTAATTCTATTCTTACAGTTTTTGATCACAGTTTTCTGCCAATACAAACCATAGTAAATTTGTATCTTAAGATTCTTCCTCAATTTTGATGTGAATTATTATATTGCACTTGCTGTCTCCAACCACAAGATGACTCTCTGGGATATATCTCTGTGATTTCATTCCCATTCCATGTCTATAACAAAATTTGACCATGACAACACAGGCACCTTATGCATATGGGCATAAAATCACAACAAAATAAACACATGCCTAATTGTTAGACAGTTGAACACAATGTAATCTGGAAGGAAAGTGTGCTCAGATATTGTGCTGATCAGCTTGCGGGGGTATTTGCAGACATATTTAACCTCTCCCTCCTTCAAACTCAGGTTCCCACCTGTTTTAAGAAGACCACTATCATCCTGGTACCTAAGAAAAACAAGGTAAGATGCCTTAATGACTACTGACCAATGGCTCTGACATCCACCATCATGAAGTGCTACGAGAAGCTGGTCGTGGCATGCATTGACTCCTGCCTCCTGGAAAACCTTGATCCACTGCAATTTGCCTACCGTTGAAACAGGTCTACAGTAGAAGCCATCTCCCTGGCCCTACACTCATCTCTGGAGCATCTGGACAGTAAAGACACCTACGTTAGACTATTGTTTATTGACTACAGGTCCGCCTTCAATGCTATAATTCTAAGCAAACTCATCACCAAACTCCGAGACCTGGGACTCAACACCTCCCTCTGTAACTGGATCCTTGACTTCTGACCAACAGACTGCAATCAGTGAGGATAGGCAGCAACACCTCCAGCACAATTACTCTCACCACTGGTGCCCCACAAGGCTGCATCCTCAGCCCTCTACTCTACTCCCTATATACTCATGACTGCATGGCCAGATTCTGCTCTAACTCTAACTACAAGTTTGCAGATGATGCCACTGTAGTGGGCCGTATCTCAAATAACGATGAGATACAGGAGTACAGGAAGGAGATAGAGAGCTTAGTGGAATGGTGCCATGACAACAACCTTTCCCTCAATGTCACCAAAACAAAAGAGCTGGTCATTGACTTCAGGAAAGGGGGCGGTGTACATGCACCTGTCTGCATCAATGGTGCTGAGGTCGAGAGGGTTGAGAGCTTCAAGTTCCTAGGAGTGAACATCACCAGTAGCTTGTCCTGGTCCAACCACATAGACGCCATGGCCAAAAAAGCTCACCAGCACCTCTACTTCCACAGGAGGCTAAAGAAATTTGGCATGTCCCCTTTGACACTCACCAACTTTTATCGATGGACCATAGAAAGCATCCTGTCTGGATGTATCACGGCTTAGAATGGCAACTGCTTTGCCGGGACTGCAAGAAACTGCAGAGTTGTGGACACAGCTCAGCACATCACCGAAACCAGCCTCCCCTCCATGGACTCTGTCTATACCTCTCACTGCCTTGGTGAAGCAGCCAGAATAATCAAAGACCCCACCCACCCAGCTCTTTTCTCTCCCATCAGGCAGAAGATACAGGAGCCTGAGGGCACATACCACCAGACTCAAGGACAGCTTCTATCCCACTGTGATAAGGACTAATGAATGGTTCCCTTATACAATGAGATGGACTCTTGACCTCACAATCTGCCTTGTTCTGACCTTGCACCTTATTGTCTACCTGCACTGCATTTCCTCTGTAGCTGTGACACTTTACTCTGTATTTTGTTATTGTTTTTACCCTGTACTACCTCAATGCACTGTGTAATGAATTGATCTGTACAAACAGTATGCAAGACAAGCTTTACACTGTACCTTGGTACGTTACAATAATAAACCAATACCTTAACCAAAACTTCATTTACATTTTGCTCACTATTTGAAATATGCACCAGTTTCCCTCCACCCATCCTATTATCAACTCCTCCATGATGCTTAAGGAAGAAGCCCTGGCTCTGAGAGTAGATTGGAAAATAGAAGGGCATTGGGGACTAGGCAGATCAATTGCAGACGTGAAGTTTATTGCTAAGTATTTCATGCTACTTCTCCAGACATAATAAGCACTTTGGCACCATTTCCCGAACTTGATCCAGCAGACACCTTTAGGGCTCCTTTGTACATGTTATTAATGGGTGAAGTGCTTGAACATTGCAGTGAATTTCTCAGCTGGTTATCACCTTGATTTTATGGTTTCAACAGGGAAAGCAATTGAAATTGCTTCCATATCACTGGATCTTGGAGGTGCTAGGTTAGTGGTGACTTTACCAGATTAATAATCCAGAGACCTGGATGTGGACAATCTGAGATGTGAGTTCAAATCCCACCATTACCGTGGCAGCTAAGGAACTTTAAATTCAGTTAATTAATTAAGCTGGAATTATATTGTATAAAATTACTAGCAATGGTGACTATGAAACTACTGAATTGTTATGAAAGCCATCTGGTTCACTATTATCCTTCAGGAGAATATCTGCCACCTATGTATACTCTGACCCAGTGGGATGTGAGTGGTGTGTAACTTGGAGGGGGAACTTCAGTTGATATCACTCCCACACAACTGCTGCCCTTTACCATACACTTGGTGGATGTTGCGGATTTGGGGGACAGTGTTGAAGAAGCTTTAGTGAGTTGCTACAGTACATTTAGTAGTTGGTACATACTATGCTGGCAGTGGATGGAGTGCCTATCATGTGAGTTGTTGTGTCCTGGATGGTGTAATGTTTCTCTAGTGTGTTGGAACTGTACGGGGGAGGGGGGGCGGGGAGGGGGAGGGGCAGGGAGGAGAGTATTTCATCACCTGATTTGTAGATGTCAGATTAGGTTTGGAGGGTGAGGGGGTGAGTTACTAACTGAAAAATTTTACTTTTTATATAAAAAATTAAGCAGAGAAGGAGATTATAATATAACCATTCTAATCAATTAGTAATTGGTAATTGGTTTATTATTGTCATATGTACCAAGATACAGTGAAAAGCTTTGTTTGCATGTTATCCAGGCAGATTATTCCATACAATACATTTCCGGTTTTAAATTCCACAGTCCCTTCTTAAATAACAGAAAACAATCCAGACTAGAACCTCAAATACATTACGATTGAAAGAATCAGTGGGTTTAAGTGATAGATCCAGCAACCACAATCTTCCTTTGTGCAAGTTATGACTCCAAGCAGTTGTGAAATTTCCCCTTAATTCCCAATTTGCTTCAGTTTTACTAGGAATCCTTGCTCAAATATCAATCTCACCACATATCTTTTGTTTACATTTGGACCAAGACTGTAGTGAGTTCTGGACTGTAAGTGGTTCTGTCTTCCAATTGTGATTGTGTTATTAAATTAGCTTATACGAATTTGTGAGAAGGCTTAGAATCACATGTCTGAGGTATCATGTTCAGTCTTCAAAAACTATCTGAATAATACCTGTAGTATAGTTAAGAACTACATCCTGTAACCTCTGCAAAGATTTCAATCTTGCAGACTTTCTACCTTAGTATTGAAGAGAAATTCAGAACCACTTGGAATGATTTGTGGACCAATTAATTGATTGCATCTTGGTCACTTCAACCAGTAGAGAGCAGAGAGAAACCTGATATTTACCTGTGCATAATCTACCAGCCCAGTGAAGAATGGACAAGACCTGCCACAAAGAAAGGAGCGATTTTAAACATCACTCATCAATACAGACTTAAATATAAAGCCATAGAAATAAAAGTATTGTTCACCTGTTTGGCCAGACTCTTCACAAAAGTACCAGAAAAATGAAATTGTTTTCATGCTTCCAAATATCCTAATTGGCTAATTACAGCACTTTGAAAGCATGTGAAAAAGCTTTTAGCATCCATTAGGTAATTTATTGCAGGCTCTTTTGAATTTGCTGAAAAAAGGAAGTCCAAATGCTTTTAGCTGATTTGTGTGTTGTGGTGTGGCAAAAACCTTTCATCTAATACCACAGATATCCCTTAGGAAGTTGCATATTAGCTTATTGTTTTGTTTATGTATGACTCAATTCACTTTACTCTGACAGCAGGACTCAAAATATTCTAAGCCATCTCATTTCCTAAAAGTCAAAACTTGTGGTCTCTCCAATGGAACAGACTTCATTAACTGGGCTATTAGATTTCTAGTCTTGAAACCACATTTGGTTACCTGTTTTAATCAGATGCATGCTTCTGACCCTACACCAGAAGCCTACCTTAAGTATGTTGCCTATTTTTAAGTGCACAAAGCTAAAATGAAATTTAAATCCATGAGGTCTATACTATATAATTATTTTAATAAGGATGTGCCTAAACACGTCGATGAAGGGAGAGCAGTAGGTGTAGTGTATATGGATTTCAGCAAAGCGTTTGATAAGGTACCCCATGCAAGGCTTATTGAGAAAGTAAGGAGGCATGGGATCCAAGGGGGCATTGCAGTGTGAATTCAGAACTGGCTGGCCCACAGAAGTAAAGAGTGGCTGTTGAAGGGTTGTATTCTGCGTGGAGGTCGGTGACCAGTGGTGTACCTCGGGGATCTGTACTGGGACCTTGCTCTTTGTGATTTTTATAAACGACCTGGATGAGGAAGTGGATGGGTGGGTTAGTAAGTTTGCAGATGACACAAACGGTGTGAGGGCTGTCAGAGGTTACAGAGGGACATAGATAGGATGCAAAGTTGGCCTGAGAAGTGGCAGATGCACTTCAACCCAGATAAGTGTGAAGTGGTTCATTTTGGTAGGTCAAATATGATGGCAGAATATAGTCTTAATGGTAGGACTCTTGGCAGTGTGGAGGATCAGAGGGATCTTGGGGTCCGAGTCCATAGGACGCTCAAAGCGGCTGCACAGGTTGACTCTGTGGTTAAGAAGGCATATGGTGTATTGTCCTTCATCAATCGGGGAATTGAATTTAGGAGCCGAGAGGTGTTGTTGCAGCTATATAGGTCCCTGGTCAAACCCCACTTGGAGTACTGTGCTCAGTTCTGGTCACCTCACTACAGGAAGGATGTGGAAGCCATAGAAAGGGTGCAGAGGAGATTTACTAGGATGCTGCTGGAATGCGGAGCATGCCTTATGAAAGCAGGTTGAGGGAACTCGGCCTTTTCTCCTTGGAGCGACGGAGGATGAGGGGGACCTGATAGAGGTATATAAGACAATGAGAGGTATTGATCGGGTAGATAGTCAGAGGCTTTTCCCCAGGGCTGAAATGGTGGCCACAAGAGGACATAGGTTTAAGGTGCTGGGGAGTAGGTATACAGGAGATGTCGGGGTAAGTTTTTTACTCAGAGAGTGGTGAGTGCGTGGAATGGGCTGGTGGCAACGGATACGATAGGGTCCTTTAAGAGACTGTTGGATAGGTACATAGAGCTGAGAAAAATAGAGGGCTATGGGTAAGCCTAGTAATTTCTAGGGTAGGGACATGTTCGGCACAGCTTGTGGGCCAAAGGGCCTGAATTGGGCTGTAGTTTTTCTATGTTCTATGTTCTAAGTAGATTTTTAGGCTTTAGTGGAGTCAAATGTTTATGGTGACTGAGCACAAAAGTTGATTTGAGGTCTAGATGATTTCACCCTTGATCTTGCTGAATGGGGAGCAAGCTCGAGGCATACAACCTATTCCTGTCCCCTTTTCTCATATTCTTCAAAAGTAGCCATATAGAGTCATAGAATCATACATCATGGAAACAGGCCCTTCAGCCCAACTCTTCCATGCTGACTGTGTTGCCTAGCGAGCTAGTCCCATCTGCCCGCGTTTGGCCCACAGCCCTCTAAACCTCTCCTATCCATATACTTATCTGGATGGCTTTTAAAATGTTGCTAATGTGCCCGCCTCAACCACTATTTTTGGCAGCTCATTCCAAATATGCATCACCCTTTGCATGAAGAAGCTGCCCCTGAAGTCACTTGTAAATCTCTCACCTCCGAGCTTAAACCTATGCCCTCCTGTTTTTAGCACACCTTCCCTTGGAAAAAGGCTATGTGCTTTCACCCTGTCTATGCCCCTCGTGATCTAATATACCTCTATCAGGTCACCTCTCAATCACATTCCAGGAAATAAAGTCCTAGTCTACACAACTTCTCCTTGTAACACAGGCCCCCAAGTCCAGGCAACATCCTGGTAAATCTTTTCTGCTCTCTTTCTAGTTTAATAACTGCAAATACATTTTGGCTATTGGCAAGGAAGATTCAATTTATGATGTTTGTGACACTTTATGAAAGATGTAATGCCAAATAATCATTATCAATCTGTGAAACAAAGAGTTGTTATTATTTATTGCCCCCTCTATTCCCAAAATAACAAGGTAACGATTAGCTCAAAATGAGTTTTATGGGGAATGTAATCCAGAGCATTTGATATTCATGTTGCTGTAGCTTCCATATAGAATTAATGTTGTATGAAAGTTTGATTTTACAATGAAGGTAATGACCCTTGTATTACTGAGCTTTCAGTGTTGTCTGTGGAGATACTTTGTAAGTGGAGGCTGGTTGCAGGTGCAAATAACTTTGTCATCTGGTTTCTGGTTAGTATTATTCAAAGTTCAAATTCAGCACGTGTTTCTGTGGAGGGTAATTTCATGCAAGATTCTAGTCGGATGACCGTTGTTTAAAAACAATGTTTAAATACTTGGCAAAATGATGGTCTATCTCCAAACATGAGATGAGCATTCAGATTCATTATTAGTTTTACAGATCAGATCAAATTTCACTAAATTTGAATGCACTGAATCTGAATTTAGATTGATTCTTAAACGAATTGAGTTTTGTTTCACTGCATGGTTTGAATATATTTAAGCAGTGATAGTTCACCAAAATTCAATTTAGAAATCAGAAAAAAAGAATTTGAGAATGAGCTTTACAACAAGCATGAATAATTTAAGTTTTTCAAAAATTGCACCTTGAAGAAATCCATGTGATTAGAAAGATATTGGAGGGCTTTGTATAAATGCAAACAGGTGCAGCTATAATAGCATTCAACACAGCACTTTGAAGTTTGATATAACAGCTTTGTTTGGGTTGGTCAAGGCTGGATAATGCCAGCTGTATTGACATCATGCTTGCCTCATTCAAGGCTGGGGCTTCACATCTGGATATCTCTGCATCTTGAATCTAGCTTAGACATAATTGTGGAATTTTGTGCTAAGATTATGACCATTTGATGAACCCCATTCAACCCATCTTGGCTCATTCATCCAGAAAGACAACATTGTTCGCCTATCACTGCTTCTTAAACTACTTTAGGATTTTTGCCTTCAATATCCAACTCACTCCAAGTGTTGATTGCCTCCTGTGGACTTCTTTCCCATAATGGAACAAAAAAACATTTAAGTGTTGCTGCAGATCTAATTATTTAAGGATTAGCAACAAAATATCATGAGGGAATTGAGGTAATGAGCATTGTAGCATTGAATCATTTTCCTGTGTGAAATCATTCATTATTAACAGTGACTTTTATAAATTGCATGTTTGTGCTGTTATTTTGATTATAAAACATAAAATATACTCCCCTCAGCCTTTTGTAAGTTTATAATGACATTTATAATAGTTCACAGCAACATTTAAATTGGTAATAATACATTGTTTTTAAAAGAGCATTAAGTTCAATATAATGAATCACAGGATAATCCAGTCTCCGACTCTGCCAGGTTACAAGTAGTTGTATAAATATGAAACTTACTTGAAACTAGAATAAAAACAAAGGAAGATAATGATATTAAAAATCCCATAGTTGTTAAGGCAAAAGACATTTGGAGTTAAAATATAAAATGGTCATCTTTTTGTCTAATGGCGTATTGATTAAATATACCAAACAGATTTACAGGTGCCGATTGAATTGTACCCCGACATGAGTCAATGGACGAGGAAAAATAAAAAGTAGAATTTGTTTAAAAATGCTAAATAGATTGATTTCTTAAAATCCAATCATTACTGTCGTGTTATATGATGCCAAAGAATGGATCACAGATTTGTATTTATCCAAGGCTGCCTCAGTGTTACTCAATTTAATATAGAGGGCAGCAAATATCCAGAGCCAACTATTTCCAATTAAACTGCCTCATGAAAATGACAGGGTTTAATCACCCTCCATTAATTAATGTAAATCAAAATGTTACAAGGAGATAAAATACGTTTTCCTGATTTACAATTACAATGTTTTGCTTACATCAAAAAATTAAAAAAGTCTACAGTGTATTTTCCTATATTGCCTATTCTTCTTGTTCGTGAATCATTCTTGCTAATTTCTGTGGTTTCTTGTTCTTCAAGTTGCCCTCCAGTACATTATTTAAGTAAATATTCTTTATGACTGTCAGTGAAGAAAAAATTTGATTGTAGAAGTATCTAACCCGGAAGCTAGACTATACTGACAGTACCGGACCAAGCACTCATTCAGTGGAAGATGCTGGACAGCTTTGAATTCCTTCCAAGCACAGGAAAATAATAGCGCTCCAAATGCAGCCATGGTTGAGGAAGATAACTCAGTACAACTTGGAGAATGAAATTAGCATCTTGTTGTGTTTTATTATTTTCTTATGTACTATGTAAACCTATTGAATGTAAAGGCAGTTGTAAGGGAATGCAGAAGCTCAAATGATAAAATTAGAATGGATCATTGCCATGAGTTGAAAGAAGCTGTGGCAGGGAGCTCTACAGGTACAGAGCTGGATTGGCCACACTTGCAATATCACCAGCCATATCAGACTTCAGCATACTAAACTGGTACTGCTGATTGATCGTGGATCAGGGAAAACGTGTACAATTAGTTACAAGGATACTTGCACCCAACCTGCACTATAGGGTTGGTATTGCAAAGCTAGCCAAGGTTAGTGGAACACTTAACATTTTTTGTCCTTGTGTCCTTGCCACTTTCAGATTACCAAAAACTTCTGGCATCAGCTGATATTGAGGACCAACAGGATCATTTCCTCATTCATTACTTATGCAATGTGTTCACCATTAAAAATAAAACATTGATAGCAAATAAACAATTAAAAGTAAAGGATTAAATATTAAAAAATATTTAAACAAATTCAATTAACTCGAAAAACACATATTATATAATACCAGTCCATTATAGCCATTCCTGGTCATTAAAATAAATGGGCTCACTGATGCTATACTAGGTCTGGCCATGAATGCTGGGGAATTCCAGCAAGGACTTGCTTCGCTCTTGGACTCCATGCAGGTCCAGCAGTGGAGTGCAGCCAGGAAGTGGCCAATGGATCTCATGTCCAATGGATCTTCTGTATTTGGGGCACAGGTACCCAAAACCTGCTGCCACCTGTATTGAGAAGTGCTGACAGTGTCTGGAAAACCCAGAAAAATCTAGGCCATATTTTTAAGCCACTGTGGTGACAACTATGACTGATTGAGCCTGAAGACCTTTTAGAATTTTGGGTTTTGAATTAAAACTTAGTGTTGTAATGGATACCCCAAAAGCTGAAAAGCTGCATGAGGGCTTAGACTGTGATTCTGATTGTGCAGCCCCTATTCATGCACTTTGAGCAGCAGTTCCTTCAAATGGTGTTCAAGTACTGTGTTGCTCCATCACTGGTTTACAGTCCACCATTACAACCTTTAGATTAACTAGCCCACAAATTGTATCCAAATGTTAATCAGGCAGGTTTATTACCATACTTTTAGGTTACCACCCAAGGTAAAAAACGACAAGTCACTCTTTGTTTCTGCTTTTCATTTCAGTCATCTACAAGGGATTACTTATAGACCGTCCCAAGGTGGTTCAGTTACATAACACAGTGGAAGGATATATTTTTATTAAACAGATTTTAAAATGTCTTAGCACCTTCATCATTGCAAGCAGCTTGTTGCTGGCAGTAAAACTTTGGTCATTGACCTGAAGTGGTAACACTATTTCCCTATTATAGTTTGCTGCCTGACCTGCAAAGTAATTCGAGCATTTTTGTTTTTGTCATGTCAAACTAAATATTGTACTTTTATAAAAGAATGATTAGGTTTAACTTTACAATGCCATTTTCTATGTCAGATAAAGTCACAATGAAGCTTTCTTCTGGAAATTTTTTTCCTTGATGATCTAAATTATTTTTTAAAAGAGAATTCAAATCTCAAACCTAATATGGTTGCAAATAGAGCTTTTATTGTGTTCAGCCAAGTCTTAACTCACTCGGTGGATAAGCAGTAGTAATGCAGAGAAATAAATGATGTTACCACTATTTTTCAAGAAGACACATAACCACTGATGATCCTACAGTGATAGAAACATACAGCATGGAGAAAGGACATTTGGCCCACTTGTCCATGCCAACCATATTAATCCCATCTCCCAGCACTTGGTCCATAACCCTCCATGTTTTTGCTCTATTTGCTCTAGGCATTGTAAATGAATATTCATGTTCTTTATTGTCCAGTGCCTTATTGTGCTCCTTCTTCATATTCATCCTCTTACACCTGGTCTTTTGGGGCTTGCACCTTAGCCTAGACTATCTGTTTGATGATACCACCCAAGCCCTAAGGCTCTGCATTCCAGAATCTTGTTTACTTAGAGCGGTTCCTTAGCTTGCTGTAGGACATCATTGATACTCCTGACCTGGGAGTTACCTTTAGTAGGAAACATTGGGGGTGAGTTAAGCAATACAATTGTAGATGCATTGCTGACTCACATATAAGTGCTTTAAATTGGTCAAACTGTAACCATAGGATTCTCCAATGTTACTTACATCTCTACCCAAATACATGGGTAATTTTTGGAAAAGAGGTACAATGTAAATTTCACCAAAATAAATCCACACAATATCTTTGAACCAAAATGTATAAAATTGAACACCTTTTGAAAATACAAAAGCTTCTGTTAATATTAATAGAGGATGCTGGAAATGCTAAACAGGTTAAATAGCATTTGTGGATAGAGAACATTTCAAGTCAATGATAAAAGATCACACACTCATGACAATACCAGGCACCTTAATTACACCAAATCTATCAAACCATATTTGCTAATTGCTGTCATCCATTTTAAAATCTTGGATTTTTTCAGATGTTGATCTCTAAAGTGATTGATTTTGTATAGCAATTTCAAATAGCAATCTAAAGATGCTCACATAATTTATATTACTTTTTCCAGAATTGACCACAAAAGATAAAGCAGGATTCATAATTTGATCAACTGGTCGGGTACATAGTGTGTAAGTTTTGGTTTTCAAAATCAAAGCCTGAGGAAATATGTTTATGTAGAGAAAACAAGTCACAGATGTATATCAGCATATGCTCACAGACAAGAACCTGATCAAAGTGCTTAAACTACTGTTAATAACAGTGTCAGGGACTATGAAGGTTAAATTTATTTTAGTTTCATGAGACTCTGTAACATGAAACAGCAGGAAGTAGGGCACACATTTAAAGAAATAGTAGATGTAGCACAAGTGAGTTACTTCAATCCTGTTTTATCACAACTTTAATAATTGCTGTGGGCTTTCCATCTCCTTCTCTTCCTAAATCTCTTCTCACTCTTCCACATCCAAGAGGATTTTCTACAGAACTGCTTTGTTTGAAAGAAAGGCTTGCTTTTACATAGCACACTTTACATCATCTTGCAAAGTGCTTTACAGCTAATTAAGTGTGATTAAAGTTCAGTCACTGATGAAATGTTGACAAATTGGCAGCTAATTTAACACAGAAAACTCTCACAAGCTGCAAAGTGATGATGACCAGATAATTTGAGAGAGAGAGAGAGAGAGAGAGAGAGAGAGAGAGGGCAAGAGCGAGAGTGAGAATGTATGAGCAAGACAAACATGAAGAAATGCAATGAATCTTTCGATGTCTGTGAAGCACACTATAATCAACTAATTGCTACCTGTGATCACTCTTAAGCACCAATTGCCTAAAAAGCACATTTCTAGATCATTGATTCTGATTTGGGCTGATATGATACTCATGGATCACATTTAGTGTTATTCAAAAGAAATAAAATCAAATCCCTCATTTCTGCATGATTTTTATGTTTCTGCTATCTGATGGATGAATAACCGTAATTGCATAAATTTTAAATTTAAACTACGTTGATATGTCATTGCTAGACTGGTACCGATTATGCAAGCCATTACTTCTCATATTCCTTTCAGTTTCCGATGATGTAATCTTCACAAAATAAACATAATTTTGTGGAAGTAGTTATACAAGTAGGTTTTTATCCAATAATCAGGATTGTATCTGAGTGCTGAATATTAGTCAGCAAAATGAGCTGGTAGGAAGCTGCTAGATGGGCTTTGAAATTAAAATCTTGAATTTTGGGCAGCAATTTGATTAGAATAGTCAGAATGAATGGAGCATCCTCTGAGGGAAAGGTCAGTGAAGAACCAGGTTAATACTCTCATTTACTGTATCACCTCATTCTCAAGTGCACACCATTTTAAAACAAAGAGGATACATACAAGCTGAAAACATTAATGACACAATCACTTAGTGAAAAGATTGTAATACTAACAGACAATGTGCTATCTTGGTATGTTAAAGGATTGAGTTTGATTAAATTCTTTAATTGAAAAAATGTTTGGATTAGAATATTGATATTCATTTCAAAAAGATTGCAGAGTCAAATTGATTATTGAAGAGGCAGAGTCATTTTTATTAATCTCATTATTACATTAATGTTTTTCTTGAAATTGAACAGTGAATGACATTTCACAGCAGGACCTCCAAGGACTACTCTCTGTGATTGTAACCAGGCGTAATTCTCATCAATAACATTTCGGCCTAAGGGTCATACAACACTTAGCACAGGATAAGAGCTTGAATCAGGTTTAAGAGATCAAAGTATTTAATAAGATCTGACTTTACTGACAAATCTTTCTTACTTGGACTTGAAAAGCTGGGTTGCTTTTAGCTGAAATTGGATAATTTGGAGTGAAATAGTGTTTTAGAGATCTGGGCAGAAACAAATCTATGTTCTTATTTTAATAATTTTGTTAATTAATGCGGGAAGTAATATGTACTGCATGCATGTTATAAAATTCATTTCATGAGCATACTTTAAAATACACTTAGAGACAGAATTTTTTACTTCGAGATAAAAGACGAATTCTGGATATGGTGCCTTCTTCATTAATGACAGTATCTATTTAATTTTTTGGTATCAGGCTAGTTTGCATAAGGTAGGCAGGTTTGCCCCTCTGCCTATCCTTGTGGAGAAGCAGAGATCGGCAGCAACAACTTTTGCAAGCCTATCATGGTGTGAAGTGGCTTTGAGAATGATTGCAAGAAAGTAGGAAAATAGAGTTCAGAGCATAATGTATCTAAGACATTATTTGACTCAAAATTCTCCAATAACTTCAGCCAACAACAACCCAACATTTCAAGTCCAAATAAGAAATATCACTACTGCAGCTTTAAAATGCTCTTTCCAATTTCACCTCTCCAGGCAGCTTGTGCCAACAAATGGCCCTAGCAGGCTGCTTAAAGAAGCCACAGACAGCATAAAATTCATCAGTTGAGGTGTTACTATGATCAGTAACACACACACACACAGATTACAATACACCTGGCTACCATGGGATGGATGTTGTGACCTTGCACCTTATTGTCTACCTGCAATGCACTTCCCTGTAGCTGTGACACGTTACTCTGTACTCTGTTATTGTTTTTTTACCTGTACTACCTCAATGCACTCTGTATTAACTCAAGGTATCTGCATTTTGTAATGAATTGACCTGTATGAACGGTACGCAAGACAAATTTTTCACTGTACCTCGGTACAAGTGACGATAATAAAGCAATACATTGCACCTACCCACTTCAGAGGAGAATCTTGAAAATGGTTGTGAAAACTGAGTTATTCTATTGTATCTCCTTGTGACCACTTGATCATTGACAGGGGCATGAGTGGAGAGAATGGAGTTATCTGCTTTCCAGGCATCTTAATAATTCCTGAAGTGGCCACTAAAAGGAGAGCTGGATTAGTAAAATAAATAAATGTCGATTTGGCCTATTTTAAGTACAAATAAACCATAGACCAGTAAGAAAAGACATATTATATGGTTTTGTGGGGAGTGATAAAGTCTGCTTTGATTCTGGGTCTGCAAATGTCAGTATTGCCTGACACTGGTGAGATCCCAATTCCCAAATTTCTGCTACCCTTTGTGTGAACAAAGTGTTTGTTGATTTCAATCCCACTTGGACTAATTAAAATTAAAGTTAACCATTCAAGAATGATGTTAGAAAGCACTTTGTTATACAAAGTGTGAAACATATATATAGTGCAAAACTAAAAAAGCTTTTCATGCTGGGTCAATTGAGAATTTCACAACTGAGATTGGTACATTATTGTTTGGTTTGGATGCTAAGGATTTCAAACTCAAAATAGACTGAGTTAAGACAACAATGGGCTCTGATCTGATTGAATGATTGAAGACTATGCTCTAAACTTTGTTGAATAACATAGAAAAGTATAAAGTGGTATTCTGTTTTCATTGCTGTGAGTTGTCTTCATAGAGCGAGTTGTCTGTTTGCTTATCAGCAACATGGCTCTTGCCTCTACTGAAGGGGAATTTCCTTTTCTCTAGTGTATAACAATTCTTGAAATACTTTTGTAATTTGCCCATTAAATGCAGCATTACTGAATGTAGTGACAATGCCATGATTGGTTAGACTGCAGACCACTGACTATTTTCCCTGTCAATTAAACTTGGAGATTACACTGCTGGAACTAGCTGAGACTGTTTTAGAATTCTGGACAATCAGTCATGGATAGCTACAATGAGGTACTAGCATTACACATGGGGAAACAGCTTAACAATTTTACTTAGCCAGATCTCTATCGGAAAGACAGACTGCACAAACCTATACTCTCAGAAGTGATAAAATTAAATCCTTTGCTACCTTAAGCTTTCAACAATTCCAGTTTTAATAGGGTTCTTCCTGTTGTAGATGGCGGTCACCAGCTTCTAAATTCAGCTGGTAACATTGGAAGTCCTGAAACACCATATCAATAGGGCTTTTCAATTTCCTTCAGGAATGGGAAACCAAATAGCAAGCAACTAAGATCTCTGTGTGTGATTGCAACTGAAAACTTTCCACAGTCTAACATAGAACTGTGTGTAATATTGACCACTGAAAACATGCCAGGATTTAAAGACAGAACCATTTTGGGGCCTGGGTCTCATTTAAACAGAATGATCTGCGTGTCTGAATCAATAGAGCTCAACTTCCGATAAAAACAGAAAATGTTTGAAGTACTCAGCAGGTCAGACAGCCTACGTGGAGAGAGAAAAGGAGTTAACATTTCAGGTTGAGGAACTTTGATCAGACTGGGAAAATTTATAAATGACACACGCCTTAAGTTGGAGAGAAGGGGGAGGGATGGGGAGAGCAAAGGGAAGTGTGTGAAAGGTGGAAACCAAGAGAAAATGGATGGCACACTGATGTTGGCTGAGAAAGGCTGATGAAGGCTATCTTGTTGGTGGCTAGAGGAAGTTAAGCAGAGGGAGAACACAGAAGAGAGAAAGAAAACAAAAATCGTGAAAGAACTATGAGATCCGGAACACTGTAATTGCTGGAAATCTGAAATAAGCAAAATGTTGCAAAAGCCCAACGTGTCAGGTAATATCTGTGAAGAGAGAAATACGGAGTTACAGTACATCAGAAATGGCCAGGGATTGAAAAGCAAAAGACTAAAATCTGAAATAAAAACAGAAAATGCTGGGAAAACTCAGCAGGCCGGGGAGCATTCACGGAGAGAGAAATAGAGTTAGTATCCCAGGTTGATGATTCCCCCCACCATGAAAGGTCATCAAACCGGATCGCCAACTTTGACCCCTCCCTATGGTTGCCTCCCACCTACTGATCATCAAAAAGCAAGAAAACTACAGATGCTGTAAATTTGGTATACAAATAGAAAATACTGGGAATACTCAGTAGGTGACAATTACCCTTAATAGTACATGGGGAATGAGTCCCCGTAAGGATATAGCAGTCACTGTGTGCTTTCTCAGTGTTGAGGTAATCAGATATATTTTCTTTGTTCTCCTCAACCACCACCAACCACCTCCTCCCAACCACCCTACAACTTAAAACATCCCTATTTTCTAAATGTTTTCCAGTTCTAACACACAGCTGGTGCATGTGAGTGTCAGAAAACACTGCAAGTCCATCCAATTCCTCCTGATTGACTCACTCAACACTCCTCTCAGCCTGGGTTACTCCTGGCTCTCCACTCAACTCTCACTTTGCCTGGTCATCTGGTACACTGCTGAGTTGGGGACCCACCTGCCGGACCACTTGCCTGAACCTCAGTTGACTTCACCCGTGAATCCGTGGAGATGAAGGAAACCCTCGACCTCACCAAACTCCCACAGGAATATCAAGACTTAACCATCGCATTCAGTAAAAGGGAAGCCCCCACCCTGCTGCCTCACAGGCCACACGATCGACCTCCTCCCGGGCACCACCCTTCACTGAGGCAGTCTGTTCCCCTCTCTCCTCCTGAGACCCAAACCATCAAACCATGAATGACTGCATCACCAAAGCACTACAGCATGGCTTCATTCGTCCATCCCAGTCCCCAGCTGGTGCAGGATTCTTCTTTGTCAAAAAGAAAGATGAGGGCCTTCGTCCCTACATTGACTACCATGGACTCAACAAAATCACCATTAAGAACCGCTACCCTCTCCCCTTGATGGACAGCACATTCTAAACCCACCATGGGGCCCAGATCTTCATCAAACTGGAACTACGGAGTGCGTACAACCTGATCCACATCCACCAGAGGGATGAGTGGAAGATTGTGTTCATAACACCCACCGGCCACTACGAGTACTTGGTGATGCCTTTTGGATTTTCCAACAGTCCAGCAGTTTTCCAAGCCTTCATTAACGAGATCCTCTGAGACATGCTACACAGGTATGTGTTTGTCTACCTCGACGACCTCCTCATTTTCTCCAAGAATCCCCAAGAGCACGTCTGTCATGTTCATTCAGTCCTTCAGCATCTCCTTGGAAACCAAATGTACTGCAAGTTAGAAAAATGCCAGTTCCACACCCCAGTCATTTCCTTCCTGGGTTACACCCTTTCACCCCAAAGCACAGCCATGGATCCAGAGAAGGTGCGTGCTGTCATTGAGTGGCCCTGACCATGCAACCTTCAGCAGCTACAGTGTTTCTTGGGCTTCTCCAACTTCAACCACCGTTCCATCAGAAACTACAGCCAAATCGCTGCTCCTCTCACTTCCTTCATCAAATCGCCTATTTTGCGGATAACCTGGTTTGCTACCGCAAACCACACTTATGAGGAGATCGAGGCACTTCACTGCTCCCATTCTCTGCCATCCGAACCCCTCTGGATCTTTTGGGGTAGAGGTGGACACATCTGACATGGGCGCTGGGGTCATCCTCTCCCAGCAAGGACCGGATGGGAAGACACACACTTGTGCCTTCTTCTGGCGCAAGTTCAACCCAACTCGCATTAGATGGGCCTTGGAGGAATGGAGACATTGGCTGATGGGAAACACCGAGACCTTCCTGATCTGGACTGACCACCAGAACCTCATTCATACAACAGACCCGCCAACTCCACCCACGTCAGGCTCGCTGGGCCCTCTTCTTCGAACAATTCAATTTCACCGCCTCCTACCGACCCAGTTCCAAGAACACAATGGCAGACGTCACGTCACGACAGTTCGACCCAGCTGAGACTGAAACGACCATCAGCCCATCATTTCATCCTCTCAGGTCCTCATTCCAATCGTCTGGAACCTTGAGAACCAGATCCACCAGGCCTGACAGCGCGAGCCTGCTCCAGCCAACACACCAGACAACCACATGTACGTGCCGGCGGCCGTATGCTCTGACACACTCCAGTGGGCCCACTCCTCGCCCCTCTCTGGCCATCCAGGCGTATGACGGACTCTGGATTTTCTGCGACGCCAGTTCTGGTGATGAACGTCAGTTCGTCGCTGCCTGCCCCTAGTGCGCCTGGTCCAATTCCTCCAACCAGCAGATCTCAGGGCTCCTGCAGCCCCCACCGGTCCCTCGATGCCCGTGTTCCCATGTTGCCATGGATTTCATCACTGATGGAGCCACAGTGATCGTGACAGTGGTGGACAGGTTCTCCAAGGCGGCCCACTTCTTTGCCCTCCCCAAGCTTCTGTCAGCTGCTGAGACAGCAGACCTGGTTCTCCAACATGTAGTTCACCTCCACAGCTTCCCTCAGGACATTGTGTTGGACCGAGGCCCACAATTCATCTCCTTCTTCTGCTCCCTCCACACCTCAGTGATTTTGTCCTCTGGTATCTGCAGACCAACAGTCAGTCAGAGAGAGCCAATCAGCAAGTGGAGAAGATTCTGTGGTGCTTTGCCACCTCTAATCCTTCCACATGAAAGAAGTATCTGCTCTGGGCCGAACTGTCCCACAATCTACACACCACCCCTGCCACAGGTATGTCGCCCTTTGAAGTACTTCATGGCTACAAACCCCTATTGTTCCCCGCAGAAGAGCCCACGGTGGAGGTCCTGTCCGCCAGGGCCCTGGTTCACCACTGCCGGAATACTCGGAGGAGGGCACAGAGGGCCATCCCAGCCACCAACCGTGTCTCTGCCACTAGTCCAACTGCCATCAGTGTCCAACAGACTCCTCCGGCCTGGGCACCAACTCCTGCAAGCTCTCATCCTGGTTCATTGGTCCCTTCAAGATCACCCATCACATCAATCCAGTTACTTGTCATCTCCAGCTGCCACTGTCCCTCAGGATCACAACTACCTTCCATGTATCCTGCCTCAAGCCTGTTGTCTACGGACCACTCAAGCCACCTGAGCCTGCACGTCCAAAACCTAGGATGGTGGAAGCTGATCCAGTGTACACAAGTTGCTGGATTCACGTCATCATGGATGGGGTGCCCAATACTTGGTTGGCTGGGAAGAGTACGGCCCAGAGGAGAAGTCTTGGGTGCTGTCCAGCTGTTCTGGCACAAGGTCATTGATCTGAGGTGTTAAACAGAAATGTTTTCTGTCCACATACATGGCAGCATCTGCATATTTTTGCTTTTTGACTTTCAGTGGGTGGGAGACAAGTGTATTTAGAGCATTTGTCGGGCCTACTGCCACGGACACCTCCCAGCCTGCACATGCAGGCATCTCCCAGTCTCCACCCAGCTAATAGGATCCACCTGCCACTCGTTCCAGACGCATCAGCTGCAGCCTATTTAACCCCAGTTCTCATTCACAGTGCTTGTTCACTCATTGAACCAGCTGGTCCCAACCAGTTACTCCTAGCTTTTACACTCCCTGCTGAAGATTACCTTGTTGCCTGTGGTGTTTGGTTTCTCCTGTTTTGGGGGGGCCCTTGTGGCTTGTTATTTTGTGGTTTATTATTAAAGTCATCACTTACTGCTAAATAGTCTCTACTGTTCTGCTTTTGGGTCAAGCCTCCTCTACAACTGTGACAGCGTTTTTGTCTTTTATTTCTGATTTATAACATCTGGAATTTTTTTGCTTTATGGTTTCTTCATGTCAATGACAGGCTTTATCCCATAACCTGGAGGCTTTTATTAGATGCATGGTGCTTTGATGCATAGATTCATCTCTTGCTAGCCTCCGAAAGCTGGTACATGTGCCTATTCATCCAGTTACACTTTGTAGGTTTCCCGATGGGTTCTCGCAATGTGGAGCATTTTAGAGGCAGTCAAGTTGAGTTAAAGCAACTTGATAATTAAGCCCCCTTTGCTATTGGAAACATCCTATCAAAATATATGGCACATGAACTCCTCCAAATTTAATGATGTTCTGGTTTTAAACAAAAATCCAACAATTCCAGCACAACCTTTTTACTTATGTATGCCACTCAGGACATAGAGGCTGGCCTCTAAGGAATTGAAACAATGTACAAATCAAGTACAGTCAAATGTAGTGACAGTCTAGGCCAGAGGTTTTGTCCTGCTTGCTATATGTCCCATTCCATTTGATAAGAATGCTAATGATAGCTGGAATCACTCATCAGAAATAATATATTAGATACAACTGCAAATTAAAGATTATACGATGATAGCAAAAAATCTGTTGTGAAAGGATGACACATTCAACAATTCGTACTTCTCATAAATTGGAATGTAACCCTAACTGAGGAAAACTGATAATGATACTCCATCCATAATCATCAGCACCCTTACCTCAGCAAGCGTGTCCTGAACTGGTTATGAAGGACTGTCTTTGAACTGCCGAAGACAGGAAGCCTTTGATCTTCAAAACTGGATGGGAATTCATTCGATGGATTATTCTTCTGAGACATCTCAGAATGTGCTGACATTGGAAATGAGTGAAAATAAAGAGTTTGGATCTTATCAGAAGTCCAGAAAAGCACCACAGGAACCTTCTTGCGTTAGCAAGCTCTGCTGTCTTTCATGCAATCAGCATTATTGATCAACCAAGTCTGGTCTTTCTTAACACACAGCAGTGTCAGAAAATCACAGCTTTCTTTGAAGAGCACTTAAATCATTCAATGTGGCACAGTATATTCCCACAGATAATCCCACGGGATGCCTGCTCAATGCTTGATTGAGGCCCATTCTGTTAACCCATGTTCTTCTTTATAATAGATTTAGGAAATATAGCTTTCCTTAACTGTTCATCTCTGCATGAAGAGATAAATGAAAAAAAACTCCTGTTAAGTTCTCACTTGCAAGGACTTCTATAGAAAGTTTAGAATGTTTTCATTACAATTAAAGCAACATCAATCAAGTTCCAGAGGAGCTTGGACAAAATAGTGCCACGTTCTCCTATTGATGAACAACTCACAATTGACGGTTTCTTTGAAAATGAACAAGACAAAGTGAGGATTCAGCTTTTAATGCATTATAAATAATGGCCTGGATTATGAAAAGTATTTGAGTAGCATCTCTGGTTGTGTTAGTAAAGACCTAAGCAATATCATCACCTTGTACATTCTAATGACATGTTTCTACATCCCTCATTTAACATAACACATTCCAAAGTAATTCCTGAGTGCATAATCAAGCAAAAGTTGTCATAAACCCAAGGAAGGATAAAGTAGAAGGGATTAGTGAATGGGATAGGTCTTAAGGAGTGTCTTACATATGAAAAGAGACGATGTGTTGCAGAAAGGTTTGAGAGGGAATTTCAGAGTTTGTAACAAAAATATATCATTGGGGAATGAATAAAAGCCCAAGTTAGGGCATGTGGAGTACACCAGGTGTGTATAGCTGGAGGAGGCCTCTGGGGTAGGGAGGGATGAAACCATGGGATTCATTTTAAGGATGAGAATTTTGAACATAGAGCCAATCAAGGTCAATAACCTCAGGGGCAGTATGCAAACAAGGTCTGGGATGAATTAAAATATGGGCAGCAGTGTTTTGGATGGACTCAAGAGTTTAAGAAGGGAGGTCAGATAAACAGTAAAATGTCATGTCAGAAGATAATAAAACAAGGCATGAGCAGAAATTGGAGACATTATGGAGGTGGAAGTAAGTGAAGAGAGGATATCCGGAGAGAATCTCAGCTCAGGTTCAGAAAGATTAGCCAAGTATCAGAGTCTGCATTAGCCTGTGGCAGTAGCACACATGCAATGACATTTATGTTTCACAGGGCTTTGCTGCAATGGATGGAGTTGGCTTCTCATGGTAAGTTCTCACAAGAGGACAAAACAAGGTAAGTGTGATCTTCCTTCTGAGGTCAGTGGCAAACCCAGGTGACTCACCACTGACCACAAATTCTAAGGCAATGACTTGGATTTTCCTGGAACGGCTGGCATCTCTCTTCATCAGTGTCAGTTATGGGATTGGCAAGTTATGCATGCAGAGTTGGTCTCCTGCATGATACTATTTAAGGAATGCAAAAGCCAATCATTTTATGCTGGAAGTCATTTGCACTTGAAGTCTGATGATCTTGTGCATAGACATAGTTGATGTGAATTGTATTAATTGGATACAGTATATCAGGACAATTGAGAGGGTTATAGAAATTTATAGTATAGAAAGAGACTGCTCAACTTATCGTGTGAATACCACCTTGAAAAAGAACTTCTAAATTCTGATAAAGGATTTTTGACCTGAAATGTTAAATCTGCTTTTCTCCACAGATACTGCCTGACCTGCTGAGTGTTTCCAGCATTTTTTTGTTTTCATTACTGAGACTAAACCCATGTTAGGGGTACAGATCTGTCTCAAGTACTGGGGTAGAGTACTGATAGGTAGAGATCTGCTGCTGTATAACTATGGAGTACAGTACTGGTGGGCATAGATATGTCACATTATAAAAATGGTGGTCATATCTGTTACATAACACAGAGGTAAAATATTGGCTTGTGCATAACAAATTGAACTAATCCTCCTTGTGGTGCAGAACTGAGTTCACTTCACAGGAGGTAGTGCAGTGAAGTACTCTTAATGAAGTACTACACACATTTCTCTCTCAAAGCTTTGTCTTGCAAACCTCCCCACTGCTGGGAAAACAATTGACACAAATAAGATATTCCTCCTTAAAAGGGGAAAAGTGGAAAACACAAAAACATAGTTTGCAGCAGTAGCAACTTTAGAAGTTAGTTAAGGGTAGTGTGAGAAGTGAGGATAGGGAATTTGCCATACAATTCTGGGATTTGATCTTTAGTTCTTTATCCAACGCGTTTTCTGAGTTCTTTTGAATGTGCTTCACTCCGGATTCCAAAGGCAAAAATAATTTATCTGGAAAGGTTATTCTTTGCTATAAATTTTTTTTTAGAATTTCAATTAAGCAGATTATCTGGTCATTATCTCACTATTTCTGGGAGATTACTGCACAGAAACTGGCTGCTCACATTTGGCTACATTTGCTGTGAAGTTGTTTAGATCATCCTGAGATCATGAAAAGTACACTAAAGTAAATGTTTATTTTGTGGTACAACTGCACAGGGTAGAGTTAAAGAATCAAACATTTTTGCACTGTTTTACTAAGGGTCATTTATGGACAATGTTCTTCATTGTAATCTGTTAATCACATATGCAACCACTGTAGTGTTTCTGAGGGTGGGTTGGGCAGGTGCATAGGGATGGAATGAAGTTTGAGGGATGGGGAGGAGTTCCTAGTTGAGTTGTTGATTTATGCTTTCAGTGCCTGCCAGATATCTATTGGAATAGATGCTTGGGTGTTGTCTGTCATAACATATATTTAAGTGATAGCAGTGTTGAAAGTGGTTAAAAGTCTAAACGTTTTGAATAAGATATATACCCTCTCAGGTAAAGATAAAAGAGCTCATGGCCAATTCAAAATGGTCCCTATTGTATCTGCCGATATTTCTTTCCTCATTAACTTCACTGAAGTAGATTATTTGGAAAGATTAAGTTCTGATGTGGACAATGGATGTGGAGGGAATTGCCTTCAGTCTGCCCTCCGATGTTCGTTGTGCCTTCGGTTTCCATGTCTATGGTCTGTAGGGGGGAGATCAGAAGTGCTGGAGGTCAATGCTGACATACCTGACCTCTTGCTCTGCCCTGCACTCACCACTCGCTGCCATGGCTCCATACAAGGGTGAGTCATGTTCGCAAGCAGAATCATGACTTTCATTAACAAGATACATTCAGGCTAAGATTTATTTGGTTATTTTATTTTATTTCATTTATTATTTCTTTTCTGATTAACTTTCAGCAAGAAATATATTTAACAAATTATTATATTTTGTTTTTAACTATTTTGAACAATTTTTTTCTTTACTTAACTTCATTAAAAGTCTTCTTAACTGTCTTTGAATATCAAAGGTGACCTGAGGTATGCTGGGAGCAGGCCTTCAGGTTCCACCATTTGAGGTTCAGTCGCCACTTGCAGCCAACTCTGCCTTGGAGGAGGGCCACAGTGATGACGTCTCCAGTACTCATTAATTACTGTTTCCTACATTACAACAGTGACACGTTACAAAAGATAAGATAGGATATCTTTATTAGTCACATGTACATGGAAACACACAGTGAAATGCATCCTTTTGCGCAGAGTGTTCTGGGGGCAGCCCGTAAGTGTTGCCACATTTCCGGCGCCAACATAGCATGCCCACAACTTCCTACCCTGTACGTCTTTTGAAAAGTGGGAGGAAACCGGAGCACCCAGAGGAAACCCACGCAGACACGGGGAGAACGTACAAACTCCTTACAGACAGTGGCTGGAATTGAACCGGGTCGTTGGCGCTGTAAAGCGTTATGCTAACCGCTACACTACCGTGCCTGCAAAAAACACAGTGCTTTGGACATCCTGAACATGTGAAGGGTACAATATATTGGTAAATCCTTCTTGTTTTGCTACCTGATTTTCACTTATTGCAAGAGGAACAACTGGTTGATCTGCTGCACTCGATCATCGTCTGGCCACTGAAAAGGACCATCTCTCCTATAATTTTTGGAAAGGGGCACGGAAGGCAAAATTTTTTTCCTCTCAGGCTGCTTCATTACCTTTGGTCTAGTGTTCAGAAACTTCCATTCTTGAAGAGATAGGGAGAGAGAGATCTTGTGTTTCTATTGTACCTTTCTTCACCTCAGGATGATTCATTCTTTGCCACAATCTGGAAGGAGAAAAGAAAGCTTACGAAGAGATTCCTTGCTGATTGCTCTGAATGATGCACTGTCTAATCTCTGGGGCAATCTTTCTTTCCTGGGAATTCCAGGTAGGTTCCCCAGAAAATAACACAATGAGTAACATCCCTCCCATATCCTTTGTTTTAAATTTGGATGTACCCAGAGTTTCCTGGACAATGTGCATCAAACACAAAGGGCTGGAGATCAGTCTCACCTTCATGGGTGTCCACTTTATTTCTTTTACCAAAGATCTAAAACTAGCACACACACGATGACAAGCCAAGGAAAATTGTCTCCATAAGCTTAAAACATTTCCATACAACATAGAAGGAGGCCATTTCAGTCCATTGAGTTAGAGGAATCCCATTCCCCCAATAATTTTCCCTGTAACTATTCAGCCCACGTTCCCATCAACTGGCTCCAGATTCTGCCACTTCACCTACACACTAGGGGCAACTTACAGTGGTCAATAAACAATACCAACCCTCACATCTTTGGGATGTGGGAGGAAATCAGTGCACCTGATGGGATCTCACACTGTCAAAACAAAAATGTGGAAACTTCACAGAGGTCAGGACTGAACCCAGGTTGCTGAAGCTATGAGGCAGCAACTCTATAATCTTCGCCACTGTGCTGCCCTTTAAATTAACTTCGATTATACAACTATGAGTAATATTAAGTGATGCTTTATTCATTTTGTTTGTATACCTTTAGTTGGTATTTTAAAATTAGGAGATGAATTGATCCTTTATCCTGCTATAATGTTGAAAATTCCTTTGCAAGCCTTCAAGTTAAAACTGTGTCTTTGCTGTATTGAATTACAAATAAGCTCAGGAATTCATAACAACTCTGCCTGACATGTTGGGTTCACAGGAGCACATACTGCAATATTTCATTTAGGTCAGGGCCTGATTCATCATCCTATTATTGTAGGCATCATACAGGAAGACTACAGACAGGAATTTTGTAAGTAACGCAGTGCATAACCCTCAATTAACACCGTGGAGTCAATAGACAATAGGAGCAGAAGTAGACCATTCGGCCCTTCGAGTCTGCACCGCCATTTTGAGATCATGGCTGATCCTCAACAATCAATATTCTGTTCCTGCCTTGTCCCCATATCCCTTGATTCCCCTATCTATAAGAAACCTATCTAGCTCCTTCTTGAAAGTGCCCAGAGAATTGGCCTCCACTGCCCTCTGAGGCAGTGCATTCCACAAATTCACAACCCTCTGGGAGAAGTTTTTCCTCATCTCTGTCCTAAATGGCCTAGCCCTTATTCTTAAATCATGCCCCCTGGTCCTGGACTTCCCCAACATCTGGAACATATTTCCTGTCTCTATCTTGTCCAATCCCTTAATAATCCTGTATGTTTCAATCAGATCCCCTCTCAATCTTCTCAATTCCAGCGTGTACAATCCCAGTCTCTCCAACCTCTCAGCATAAGATAGTCCCGACATCCCCGGAATTAACCTCGTAAACCTACGCTGCACGCCCTCTATAGCCAGGATATCCTTCCTTAATCCTGGAGACCAAAACTGTACACAATACTCCAGGAGTGGTCTCACCAGGGTCCTGTACAAATGCAAAAGAATCTCTTTGCTTTTGTACTCAATTCCCCTTGTAATACAGGCCAACATTCCATTAGCCTTCATCACTGCCTGCTGCACCTGCTCATTCACTTTCAGTGACTGATGAACAAGGACTCCTAGATCCCTTTGTATTTCCCCCTTACCTAACTCCACACCATTCAGATAATAATCCGCCTTCCTGTTCCTGCTCCCAAAGTGGATAACCTCACACTTATCCACATTAAACTTCATCTGCCAAGTATCTGCCCACTTACCCAACCTATCCAAATCACCTTGAATTCTTCTAACTTCCTCTACACATGTCGCACTGCCACCCAACTTTGTATCATCAGCAAACTTGCTAATGTTATTCACAATGCCTTCATCTAAATCATCGACATAGATGGTAAACAGCTGCGGTCCCAGCACCGAGCCCTGTGGCACCCCACTAGTCACTGCCTGCCACTCTGAGAAACATCCATTCACCCCTACCCTTTGTTTCCTATCCGCCAACCAGTTTTCTATCCATGTTAATACCCGCCCCCCAATTCCATGAGCCCTAATTTTACCCACCAATCTCTTGTGCGGCACTTTATCAAATGCCTTCTGAAAGTTGAGGTATCTCCCTCGTCTATTTTCCTGGTTACATCCTCAAAAAACTCCAGTAGATTAGTCAAGCATGATTTGCCCTTGGTAAACCCATGTTGACTCGACCCAATCCTATCATTGCTATCGAAATATGTCGTTATTTCATCCTTAATAATGGACTCTAGCATCTTCCCCACCACAGATGTTAGGCTAACTGGACGATAGTTCCCCGTTTTCTCCCTCCCTCCTTTCTTAAAAAGTGGGATAACATTAGCCATTCTCCAATCCTCAGGAACTGACCCCGAATCTAAGGAACATCGGAAAATGATCACCAGTGCATCCACAATTTCTAGAGCCACCTCCTTTAGTACCCTGGGATGCAGACCATCTGGACCTGGGGATTTGTCAGTCTTCAGCCCCATTAGTCTACCCATCACCATTTCTTTCCTAATGTCAATCCACTTCACTTCCTCTGTCACCCTCTGCCTTTTGTCCATCCTTACTTCTGGGAGATTTCTTATGTCTTCCCTCGTGAAGACAGATCCAAAGTACTTATTAAATTCGACTGCCATCTCCCTGTTTCCCGTAATAATTTCACCCGATTCGGTCTTCAAGGGCCCAACATTGTTCCTAACTAACTTCTTTCCCTTCACATACCTAAAAAAGCTTTTGCTATCCTCCTTAATATTCCTGGCTAGCTTGCCTTCGTACCTCATTTTTTCTTCCTGAATTACCTTTTTAGTTAAATTCTGCTGCACCTTAAAAATTTCCCAATCTTCTATCTTCCCACTCAGCTTGGCTCTGCCATACTTCTTCCTTTTTAACACAATGCTATCTCTGACTTCCTTTGTCAGCCACGGTGGCCCCTTTCCCCTCTTTGAGTCTTTCCTTCTCTGGGGAATAAACTGATCCTGCACCTTGTGCATTATTCCCAAGAATACCTGCCATTGCTGTTCCACTGACAATTCTGCTAGGATGCCCGCCCAGTCAACTTTAGCCAGCTCCTCCCTCATGGCTCCATAGTCTCCTTTGTTCAACTGCAAAATTGACCCTTCTGATTTGCCCTTTTCCCTCTCCAATTGCAGATAAAAACTTATCATGTTATGGTCACTACCTCCCAATGGCTCCTTTACTTCGAGTTCTCTTATCAAATCCTGCTCATTACACAGCACTAAATCCAGAAGAGCCCTCTCCCTGGTCGGCTCTCGTACCAGCTGCTCCAAGAATGCATCCCGGAGGCACTCTATAAACTCCCTTTCCCGGGGTCCAGTACCAGCCTGATTTTCCCAGTCCACTTGCATATTGAAATCCCCCATAATTACTGTGACATTACCCTTGCCACATGCCAACATTAACTCACTATTCAGCTTGCACCCAATATCCATGCCACCGTTCGGAGGCCTGTAGATAACACCCATTAGGGTCTTTTTGCCCTTACAGTTCCTCAGTTCTATCCACACTGACTCTACTTCTCCTGAATCAATGTCCCCCCTTGCAAGGGATTGAATCTCATTCCTCACCAAAAGGGCCACCCCACCCCCTCTGCCCACCTTCCTGTCCTTACGATAGCATGTATACCCTTGAAAATTCATTTCCCAGGTCTGATCTCCCTGCAGCCATGTCTCTGTTATCCCAACAACATCATACTTACCCATTCGTATCTGAGCTTCAAGCTCGCCTACCTTATTCCTGACACTCCGTGCATTCAGATATAGGATTTTTAACCCATTTCTCCTCTCTCCATTCGTATTAATGTTTCGAAATTGTGTAGTTCCTACCTGTCCTCTACCCTCCATCTCGCTATCCTCTCTCTCATTCTGGATCCCCTCCCCCTGCAAATTTAATTTAAATCCCCCCGAGCAGCATTAGCAAACCTTCCTGCAAGAATGTCAGTACCCCTCCAGTTCAGGTGTAAACCGTCCCGTTGGAACAGATCCCATCTTCCCTGGAACAAATCCCAATTATCCATAAACCCGAAGCCCTCCCTCTCGCACCATCCCCTCAGCCATGTATTAATCTGCCTAATCTTCCTATTCCTCTCCTCACTCGCATGTGGCACAGGTAGCAATCCTGAGATTGTTACCCTGGATGTCCTGCCCCTCAAGTTAGCACCTAACTCCCTGAACTCCTTACGCAGGACCTCCTCTCTTTTCCTGCCCACGTCGTTAGTCCCAACATGGATCACAACATCTGGGTTCACGCCCTCCCTCCTGAGAATAACCTGAACCCGATCTGAGATATCCCGGACCCTGGCACCAGAGAGGCAACAGACCATCCGGAATTCCCGATCATCCCCACAGAATATCCCATCTATCCCCCTCACTATAGAATCCCCTATCACTACCGCTCTCCTCCGCTCTTCTTCCCCTTCTGAGTTGAGGGTCCACTCTCGGTGCCGGAGACCAGACCTCCGCAACTAGTTCCTGGTAGGTCATCCCCACCAACAGTATCCAAAGCGGTATACCTATTATTGATGGGGACAGCCACAGGGGTGCTCTGCTTTCTCTGCCTGCTCCCCTTCCCTCTCCTGACAGTTACCCAGTTACTCTCCTCCTGTCTTGTCGGCGTGTCTATCTCCCGATAACTCTTATCTATCTCTGCCTCCGCCTCCCAAATGATCCGTAGTTCGTCCAGCTGCTGCTCCAATTCCCTAACTCGGTCTGCTAGGAGCTGCAGGTGGACGCACCTTTTGCAGGTGTGGTCATCAGGGACAACTGTGCTGACCCTGACCTCCCACAAACCACATACGGAGCACATCACAGGGTTACTTTGCGTGCATTGAAGAATGGAATGAAATTTACTGTGATCAGATTAGTAAAACAATGCTGTGTCACATGGACAAAAGGGAATCTGCAGGATGTCATGTTGAACCTGTTTCAAATATTTGATTAAATGATACATGAAGTTTGAGACAATAGCCAGGGCTTTACTTACTAACCCAGCAGTGAACAAGGAACAATGATTAATACAAGCTGAATTTCCCAATACTTTCCATTTTTTATTTGTTCGCAGAATGTGGATGCTGCCTGAAAGATCATCATTTATTGTCCATCCCTAATTACCTATTTAACTGAGGGGCAATTGGGATTATTGTATATACAGTAGATCAGGTCAGAACTGCAGAATTCCTTCTTAGGAGGATATATTAGTTAACCAGATAGATTCTTACGACAATCCTTATATGTTTTTTCTGTTTTTATAGGTTATTGATTTGGACCATTTATTGGAATAATTAATTGATTTGCCATAAAACCCATTGTACAGCAGTAAATTAGTGCAAGGCACAGGCTGGAGATAAAGCCAGCCCAACTGTACTCTCTTTGTTGCAAACACTTGATCCTTGTGTCTGGTCTGACCGTTATTCTTGAGGGGTGATCTTGCCAATTGGTGATAGGTCCATGAGATTCTAGAATGTGTACAAACATAACTCTAAACTGAAACACAGAGTACTAATCCTCGTCAGGACAACATTTCTATGTGGAAGTCAGCACCAACTTTGTTAGTGAGCTTGTCCTGCAGCAATTTTGGTGAGTGCCCTAACCAGACGGTGAAGAATCCTGGTCAGAGGCACCTCCATGGCACTCAGTCACCCTCAGACAAAATGTAGTTTCATGGTTCACTGGTTTCAGTTCACGAAGGACAGATCTGCAACATTTCATTTCGGTGATGTGCCGAAGAAAATCCAGCAGAGATCTTGTACCTTTGCTATGAGCCCACTGTCAAGCAATTTGAAAAGCAGCAGGACATGACAATATTTTTGCCGTTTATTAATTTACTTTAAAATATAGATAGATATAATAATACTTCATTGCTGCCTGTTGTTGGTCATCAAGCACAATGTTTACACTTCATTGTAAGTCAGTTTTCCTTATCGTTGATAATACATTTAACTTGGGTTTTCTCTCTCCTATGTCATTATTAACGTATGTATAGGACAGAACAGTACAGTGCAGGAACAGGCCCTTCAGCCCACAACGTGTGCACAGATCATGATACTAATCTAAACTAATACCATCTGTCTGCATATGGTCTCTATCCCCCTTTTCCCTGCCTGTTGATTGCATCTGTCCAAATGCCTTTTAAACATTGCTATTATTTATTCTTCTACCAGCTCCCCTTACAGCATAGTCCAGGCACCTGTGGCTCTCTGTGTAAAAAAAACTTTCCTCATACATCTCCTTTAAATTTTCCCCATGTATTATTATCTCATTATCTTCAAATCGTATTCCGTAATAAAATACCCCTAAAATTAAATTCTACTCCCCTAGCTTTTTCAATAAAAACACCATTATTGAAATGCGGTCATCATGATAATTCATCACTCAGTCAGCTTCCTGCTTCCACAATCAGGATCATGCCCCTCTTTATCTAGTGGCCCCAACGTGATCCAAATCATCTGACCTCCTGCTCTGCTGCTGAAATTAGCATCGAGTGCAGAAATGGAACCCACTTGTGTAGAGCTGATGCATTGGGTACACTCTTAACTGGCTCCTCAGCTTTGGGGTCACTACTGAATCTGCCCTACCCACCTTCCTTCATGCACTCCACTGGGGGTGCAAGGCCTAGGGGAGGTTACAGGGGAGATAGGTGCAGTTGTCAGGGTTTGGATCATCAGATCAGGGCCTGGAAATCAGAACAGGGTTAAGGTTCAAGCTATTGCTACCCAGCAGAAATACCCAATGCCAAAATACATGAGTTGCTAAATACCTGGCTGCATTTAGACTGCCTTAGACTGCCATTAAATTTAAACTACCTCCCTCCACTGTTATAGTAATGCTGGTTGCTAGAAATGGGACCCTTTTTTGCTAAGGTATTCATTAAGGAAATTCATTGGCCAATGTTAGTCCATTATTAACACCTACTTTTTCTTCCAAATGCAAGCAGATGTATTCAATGGATCCCATCATTTTCAGTGGGAAATCCTGGAGGAAGCAGCAGATGCCAATCAGTCAATGCACCCTGGCAACTTCCGGCATCTGATTGCTTGGTAACTTCAAAGATGAGCAGAAACCATATGTTGGCAATGAAGGAAACAAATACAGTTTCTGTGATGGCAAGGAAATATTTCATTTGCTATTACATGCCTGATTATAATGCCAGCCTAAATAAAGCCCTGTGTATGTTTAGCCTTCATTGATGATTGAAGTTGTACTTTGAAGCCATAGATGTTGAGCAAACAAATTTTTAGTGTGTATTCTTTTTGCTGAAGCATTTAGAAAGTCTGGATTAACTATAAATTATTACAGGATCCCACCCTTCTCATTTTTAGAACTGAACATTACTAGATTACAGAAAATGTTGCACTGTTTTAAAAACATACAGCTTTGGTAACAGAGCTGAGCAGTGCATTATTCAACATTCACCTTTTTGTCAGTGTTTTTCTGGTAAACTTTCTCTATAATGGGGAAAAAAGGAATCAATGAAAGGTTGATGTCAATTGTCGGCATGGTAGGAATCTCTATCCGTTGATGTATTATCAGTGAAAGAAAATGCAACCTCTATCAGTTTGCAGACATTTTCATCCCTGGGAAGAGAATTGTTTCCTCTGATACAACTCTAATGTCATTAAATGTGGTAAATTAATTTAAGCCTCTGACAATAACAATACCTTTTTCACAGCATATCAAACTATTGGAACTGAATCTTTCACTTAATGAAAACACCCTTGCTTCTGGGTAAGAGGGTGAAGGTTGACAGTCTAGGCAATAAAATGCAGTCTTTAATTACTGACATCTGGTGGTGTATGTGTATCTTGCTGAGTGACTATTGATTCAGTGAATAACAGCCCCACTCCAGAAAGTTCTGAAAACTGGAGATGCACTATGGATTGATGTAGAACTGGAATACTTGTATTCGATGGGTTTAGGTAGCCAACCTTCCTCCTTGCATCTGAAACTGTAGTAAGGGCCCTTAGCCTTGGTTACACCTCACCTCGGGAAAAGTGAAGATATAGCTAATGGAATGATAATGAGGAACCAATTCAGTCACTCTCCCCTATCAAATAGTTTAATAATCTTCTTTGTGAGCCTTGAGTTAGAACTAGCCCTCAGGTAGCATGCACCAGATGGATGAAGCAGGCTCTGTTAGATGACAAGTCTAGAGAAAGTTTGCCATCGACAAAAATTTATTTCAGATTTTCCATTCTTAGAAACTGCTGTGTTGTTCCCCTCTTTCAAAGTTCCTGGAGACTACCAGATTCAAGGTGCTGCATCCCAACTTAAGGGGCAAAAATAATATTTATTGTATATAATTTGAGTTCCAACACTGCTAGATTTAATTCCCAGAGTAGATCCACACACTGTGTTATTTCAGGATTAGTGAACTGCTCATGCACTGTTTCATGACGCTTCCAATTTTCTCTGAATTAAACTTGGAAGGACCATGAATCAGGAATCATGATCTCATGGTTCTTCCAGCTGCACTCATGGAACAAGCTCCCCTGCTGAGAAATGATTCTCCTAATTATGGGATATATTTCTTCACTAACTAATCCCCCTCTTATTCAGGAATTCCTGTCAGAAATATTTCAGGGGTAACTGAAATCATATTCACCACCAGTAATGGCATATGGTTAGAGAAATAGAATTAACATTTCAGATTATCCCTGAAGCATCAGCCCTGCTATACACAGATGGAGGTGGGAAGGGAGGGAGAGCACAACACTCTCAAACAAAATGTGGAGATACAGGAAATCTGCTGCATTTAGTTTTTTTTTGGTGAGTGGGAAGGAAGGGGAAGAGCAGGATGCACCCTTGCTCCTCCTGGCCCTCAACTAGTTATAGAAGGCCATTTATTTCCAGAGTTCCCATCTCCTTCCAGCTGTCGGCTTTACCGAGCCTCAGGAAATCAACCATGTGGGGTTAAATTTTAATCTATTCAAATTTAGTGAACATGGTAACATTGGCATTTGAAATAAGATACCAGCCTTTCAAAAGCAGTTTGGTTATTTGCCCTCTGACCAGCCTCTGCCTAAACTAGAAGTGGTCATTTTTAATCCAAGTTTAGACTGGGTTTCAGATTGTGAGATTTGAACATACTGTCACTGCTCCGCTTATGGGTGATTAAGTGACACAGACCTACATACAGTCATTGCAGCTCTACAAATGTGTGCTGGCTTTATACGGCACTAAAGTCTCCTCCCGGTATATCTGCTTCATCTCAGCCTTTTGACATCCCTTTATATTCCTTTAACTTTCAGATGGTTGCCCAATTTCCTATAGGTATCCATATCTCAAACACTTTCAGTGGTAGTGAGTTGCACAAATGGACATATGAATTAGGAGCAGGAGTAGCCGCCCCACTCTCAAGCTTGATCTGCCAGTTAATAACATTGTGGCTGCTGAATGTAACCTCAGCCCTGTATTCCCAAATACCCTGGTAATCTTTCACTCCCTCTATTTACCTCTGCCTCAAAAATATTTGAAGATATATTCTAAAATGTTAAGTTAATAAATGTATTAATTCCTAACTGGTTATTGGTAACTTTCTTGTTACTATAACCCTGTTGCTTCTATTTCTCTCCCCACAATAGGGAGAGAAGTAGAAGCAACAGAACTTCGAACTGAATCATGGAGCAGCCCCAAGAGGCTTAATGACCTTCTCCTGTTCTTTTGCTCCGAAGTTGTATTACTGCCTGATACAAGTTGCCTAGAAATGAAGCCCTGGTTGGTTGTACTAAGCACACTGTATAGTGATGTCAACATATTGTACTTTGCCCCTGAAATTCATTCCGTTGACTCCAATTACTGACACAATTATATAATGTAGTTAGTGCTACTGAACAGATGAATTTTTAGGCAAAGAATCTTTCCTGATGAGTGGCCCTAGCTGCTTCAACATTCACTTTAGGATTTCTTCCAGGCTTCCTCCCACCAATATCCTAAGATTTACAGAACAGATTTCTTTCTACTTTGATGCTCAAGGACAGCTGTCTGAGAGACCTACCAGGCTCCATCTACATGTAATTCACACATTTAGTTGGCACTTAAATATCCAAATAATCGGATTTTAATTGTTTTAATGAAGGGATTAGGAATGTCCAACATGCTGGGGAAAACTATTTCTTCAAAATAGTGCCTTTAGATCTTTTATGTTGATTTGAGAAAGCAAATATGACCATGATTTAAGATTACACCAGAAAGACAGCACAGTGAACCCTCCAATGAAGTACCTGCCTAGAATATATGGTTAAGTCCTTGGAGTGCAATTTATCTCAGAAGTGGAATTGCTACCACTGAGGCAAAACTAATAAATAACTGCAATTAATGTACTGTCTCAGGTATTCTTGGGCCCAGCCTACAACCATAATCTTTGCTCCCACCCTAACGCTGGGCTGGTTGGGTAGAGATGAACTTGCTATCCCTTTGCAAGATGGAGATGGGGAGGAAGTGAGCATCAAGCAATGTAGTGTAGAAGTCCTGCCCAAAATGCCATGGTAGGTTTTAGCAGAAGACAAAGCTATGGGTGGAACTTTGGCTTTCAGAAACATATAAAATATTAAAATCAATGTAAACAGTTAAAAGATGGTTAAAAGTATTAAAACATTTAGAAATTTTAAAAAACATTATACAAAGTTAAAATTTCAAAAAGACTATCCATCTTTCCCATTGTCTGGCTGAGTATCCCATTGAAATCAATGGGGTCTCTGTTCCTACTCCATGCAAAAAAAATAAGGAACTAGAAAGTTCAATAGTGCATGTTGCATCTTAATGTTTCTATTAACAGTTTGCAGAAGGATTAGTACATCTGCTTCAGGATAAATTTCTTTGGATTACTGTGTCTGTGATTCATCAGGGATGTGTTCCTCTGTTTAATTTGCCTATCATCTGACAGTCTTATTGCTGATTAAACTAAATATTTAATGTTTGCTTATATACTTACTGAGAATGATTGATCTGAGGAAGGACAACGGTCAGGATGTATAACAACTTGTGAAAAATGAACATGTTACTCTGTTGTATTCATCCTTTGCTCAGGATTCAGCAAAACGGTGGCTTAGGTTATCAAAGCATTCAGCTTGCCAATGTTGCAGCACTCACAGAGATCACACAATGTGGCCAATTATTTCAGCCAGCTGGGCAACCACACACTCGTAATATTGGTTCTGAACAGCAGGGCAGGCAAAGGGAACCTTAGCAGTTTGTGCATAAGATTGATATTCCACAACTTTTAAGAGCAGTGTGTTTATGAAAAGGTGCTTAACCCAGCTTGTATTTCAAACATAATGGGAGCTCAATGGAAAAAAACACTTGAGCACTGTAACTTGCAGCTGCGCAATGTCACAAACTGTGATCTTGCTCAGCCATGTAAAAAAAATTCGCTCTGACAGGAGGAATTTTAATGTTTATTTGAGCATTAGAAATATTAAATGATAAAATGAACTGCACTGAACTAGTGTATGGGGAATCTAATCCAAGAAAATGTTGCTTTATATGTAGCTCAATTATTTTGAACAAATTAATTTTTCCAGCGTTATCAACACATTTATATATTCAAAATAAACAGGAGATCTGCTTGTAGTCCAGCACAATGCCTCAATTAGTACAGTGCCACACATCAGTAAGAATGCCAAATTTGGAATGCATTTAATTTCTCTCCATGTGAATGAAATGTTTAATTTCCACAGCAAATATGGAAACTGGATTAAGAGCTTTATACTAAAATACTGCACACTCTTCAGAAGCAAATTATTATTATCTAGTGTAACTCAGTAGGAACTGTTTGGCATTAATATACAGCAATAAAATTTTTCAAAGACTGTGAATCTCCATATACAGTAAAACTATGATAATACGGCACCCTTAAAACTTGGGTGGTGCTGGGCTAGCAGATTTTAATTCACTGTTCTTCACGTTACGTGATAGTATAATAAAGTTTCCAGTGAACTAGGTGAGTTTAAATGATGTGTGAGAAACAGGGTACCAGTTAGTTTAAAGGCAGCAGGGGTATAAGGGCCCCACTGAGGTTAAAGGAAGTATGGGAATGGAGCCCCAGTGAGTTTAAAGGGAGCATGGGAGCAAGGCCCCAGTGAATTTAAAGGGAGTGCAGGAAGCAAAACTAAGTGAGCAGATGCTGAACCACTGAGTTTTTCAATAATGGATTATCAGAGTTTCACTTTATATCTAATTTTACTGAATTTTATCTTTCCAGTTATTAGCTTTCAGAAGTAAAATAACAGTTGTAACATTTGGTTGCATTTGGAACTTACAGACGCGTTTTATCTCCTTTTAGTTATTGTAGAAAGCACAATGTGGCTTTCTTTCAACATGTTGACACTTTTTTGAAAAATAAATTGGAGGGAAGTATGTTTCACAATTTTTTTATATAACAACAGAAAATACTGAAAGCACTCAGCATCTGTTGAAAGAGAAATAGAGTTAACGTTTCAGGTTGAAGACCCTTTGTCTTCAACCTGAAACATTAACTCAGTTTCCCTTTCCACAGATGCTGCCTAAGCTTCTGAATATTACCAAAAGTTTCTGTGTTTTTTCACATTTCCAGCATCTGTAGTTTTTAAAAAAATTTCAATAATGCTTTTACTTGGCTTTGTTAATAAAGAAATAGATATTGTAATTTGTTGGAAATAGTTCTGCATCAGATGCCAGACATCCATATTTGTCTGTTAGAGTTATCTGGTAATTCAGTATAATGCATTACTTATAACTCTAACTCATTTTTTGTGTGACTTAAATCTGCAGAACTCCCAAATACTTTCCCTTTCCTCAGTTTCTATGCTTGTAAAACCTAAGCTTTGAGCCACCTATTTCCATATTTACCTCATCTCCTCCTTCACACATTTAACACTCAGTGCCCTGCAGTGTGTACCTTGGCCCCTTCAGTCACAAGCAAAGTCACTAGTTGGCTGGACATAACTCCTTTATATTCCCTTTACCAACAACGCAGCGAAGTATTTATACAACATGTATGTTCCACCTTCATAATATTTTGGAAACATTTTAAGGTAAAGTTGCCCTTCAGGACTTTTCCAGTCTGTTGTGACACTTTTCTTGTTGATGGTGGAATACTCTGAATGAAATGGCAGTGGTTCTAAGATGTTTACAATCACTATGACAGTATGGATGCCTTTGGGCTTGATCAGTAAGTACATTCAGTAGATAAAACTGATTGCTTCTCTTGCTTAATTATTCAATATTCATGTTGCATGTGAAATTTGACATGCTGGTTTCTATGTGAGTATAGAAGATGAAGTGAACAAGCTGTCTGACTGCATACTGCTAAATACACACACAGTTTAAAATATAACCAAACACAAAATCACTGTTTCTTAGTTTTCTCAACTACAAAACTCTTCACAGTGTACTTAACATCTCTGAAATATACCTTCAACGTACAAACAATTCCAATGGATCACTCTTCCAGATAAGCTTCATGTACATCTGATCTCATATTTGTTACCTTAACATAATTGTCTCTATAACTCTGAACATATTGTATAACAAATTCTAAGCATCAACTGCTAACATTAAAATCGATACAGGCTAAAAACAATTACTAATTGTTACACACTTACAATTTTGCATTGTATTTGGTATTTTACTGGATAATGTGTTAATCACAATTTATGCTTTGGTTCTTTCTTAATGCTTTCTATCTTTGTGTTTCTGCTTTCACACTGCCTTGCATCCTGATTCCCACTCTGATCTCCTGTAGATGCTGGACCTTCCTCCTTTCCTGCAGTCCCTTTTGAAACCACAAAGTCATCTCCACTGACTTCCCCTCACTGGATCATCTCTGAGGCCCTCAATTGTGCCAAGACTGTTTTTAGCCTACATTGCCAAATTCTGACTGCATTTTATTGGGCTGACATCAGTAGGTCCCTATTTACCACAACATGCCTTATAGGATCTTCAGAGTTTTTGAATTGCCTCCACATTGAAACGTGGTCTTCTCTGAAAGCATCCAATTCAGTCTGCCGTTGATCCAGCCATTCAGTTATTGTGCTCTTCTCTAGAATTTGTGCAGTCTCATCTTCAGTACCAGGTTCACCTGCAATTAGCTTATGCTAGCTTTTTGCCTTCCACCTTACTTGTGGACTCCTGTAATGGCACAGCTCTGTCCTGAGACTGGCGAACCGGCTGTCTCACACTGTCCAGATAGATTATGGACTCTTCCTCTGAACTACTTGTGGTTGAGTACTAAAAATATTCCCATTGCTGCAAAGATGCCTTGGATGTGGGCTGGTGATAATGGACTGTCCTTCACTCCGCAACATCCCCGTCTAATCTCATGTCTTGTGTGGTTCATGGTGCTAATAGATTCACCAATATCTTAAATGACTCCAGGAACAATTTTGCTTTCCTCCTTCATGTACAGCCACGTTGCTCTGTTCTGTCTCACATGCACCCCCTCTCCCCTCCAGACCCTTCACCATCAGTCATGTTTCCACAAGGCAGCTGGCTGAGTTTGCCCATAATTCTGAAGCTCACTGACATACAAGTTGCAGTCACCATCTGCCATCACTATTGCTCTACCAGAGAACTCTGTTGTTTACTAACTTCACACCTGATTATTGTTCTGCCACTCCCTCACGTGGGAACATCCCAAACTCATTGCCAATATCATGTCTGTGTGCTCTTTGCAGTTGCTGTGTACTAAGGCCAATGAGAGAGATAGAGCTACTGCCAAGATATTCTCAACTTGCAGCAGTGGCTGCTACACCAATATAGCAAATATCATAGCACATGGTAGCCTTAGTCCTTAATAGTACACTCACACTCATATACACCAGAAGCCCCTGGTATAATGGTTAAAATCTAAAAGAATCACTGGGGGGAAAATGTTAATAGATCTAAATGTACAAAGGCAAGCACAACTGGTAGCTAATATTCTCACATATGTTTAATGCTGGTGACCAAAGATGAATGTATCATCTTACTAATTAGAATAGGGGTATTTTCTACTTCATTAAAGGACCAGCATTCCTTCCATTTTAGTCTGGAACCAATAATATGTCTCAGTGATATAAATAATTTTCAGTTGAATTATTTTGTTTGATCTTCTAATGTATTCCTTTACAGAGAACTCTGCACTGTATCAAGAAATGCCAATATGTTTTGTTGCACTTTCATTTATGTAAAGAATACTGAAACTTCAAATAACTTCCTCTGACATTGGTTTTACTTAACACATTGAGATCATTAAGAAAAAGAACTGGCAATTATATAGCACCTTCTGTCACTTACTAAAATGCTTTACATTTATAAGTATTTTTGAGGTGTAAAATTCATTACAAGGGAGGCAACTTGTGCAATCAATGTGAGCAAAGTGACACAACACCATTGCAATAAATGAGCAGATAATCTTAGGAATGTTGGCTGAGTGATAAATATTGGGCAGGTCATTAGAGGGAACCACACCCTCCCCCTACTCTATCAATGTGCAATCTTACATCAACTTACATTTACATCTGAGAAATACCATGACTGGCAATGTTACACCTCTTCTGTACCCTGCCCAGATTTTATACGCTTGATTCTCGTTCTCCACCAAAAGCCAAGCTGATACTTAAATTCACCTCATCCATGCTTTTCTGTGTCATAGTGAAAACACCATAAAAGCAGGTTAAGATAACTGCAAAACAGTGTAAAATTAACTCTTAAAAATGGCAAAAACTAATTAATAATTAAAAACTAATGAAACAAAGCTCTTTGCCCAGCAATCTTCCTTCACGAATCAGTCCATGCTCTTCTGTCTTGTTTCTGTATTGGTACACCAGTCAGCATCCAACACCTTGGCCATGTGACTACTGTTAATGCTGTGTATTAATAGTATGCCTTGGCAGTGTATTCAGCAGCAGGGAGCAGGGATGTTCAGCCTCATCTCTCTCCCTCTCTCTCTCTCTCTACCCCTCCAGACTAACTTCTTCTTTATCTTAGGCGGTACCTCAGGACTGAGGATGACAATTCCACTCTGGTTTTTGTGGGTTATGAGGTGGCCAATGAGGTCAAGATGGCAACTGTAGACTTTTTGACAGATGGTCCAGAAGTTGGCTGATGAGATGGTTGGGTGGGTAATTTGTGCTCCTTCCGTTGTTTACACAGGGTTTCTGTGTGCCTCGAGGTTCTCAATACCATTCTGAATGCTCCTCCTCCACCTAGAGCAATTATGGGCCAGAAATTCCCAGGGGTCAGTGGGGATGTTGCATTTCTTCAAGGAATATTTGAGTGTGTCTTTGATTCTGTTCTTCTGTATGCCTGGTAATCTCTTCCCAGAAAAGAGTGTTTATTTTGGGAGTTTGATGTCAGGCAATGAGGCCTGTCCAGCACACAGACACACTCTTATGTGGAAATGGAACACATTCACGCACATACACAAAGGAATCAGGCAATCAGCAACAGAAACTCCGCTCAATATTTCTCTCTCCAACATAGGGCACTGACACCAGGTTTAGTTTACTTACGGTTAACTCCACTAATTTAACAAAAACTGGGGATCAGACATTCAGTTACTCATCAGATCAAGTAATATTATGACAATCAAACTGAAGTATTTCATTTTCAAATTTACTTGTATGTTAATTATTTAAATATTAGGCATGATAATGACCAAATACTTTCAATTCAAAGTATGTTGCATGCATGATCAAGTTGCCACTTGAAATGTTAACTCTGTTTCCCACATCAGATACTATTTGACATGATGAAACCTCCCAGCATTTTCAGTATTTTGTATCTTATTTATTGGGTAAACTACATTTTTGTTTTGGGACAAACTTTATTTTTAAACTTGCAATCACAGCTTTGTGGAAGCATGATTTTTGACCTTAACACTGAGCTACTGACTCATGAATGGATATAGATACCCTGAGTGGGTGTGCTATAGGCTGATAGAATGGAATGTCTTTCTTTGTAATCCTGGGAGTTAAATATAAAGGCAGACACTTGAAAATTAGGCAATTATTAGTATGCACTATTTATGAAGGAGGATAGGATTCCTGGCCTAGATTCCAACCATTCACCTTGACACTGACTTCCTCAGTTGTAAAACCAAGTTTGGGAATTCTGAGCTATATCATCCATGAGAACTAAATTCATCCTCATATTTAGATTCCAAGTTAGTCTTCTGCATATGTTTAAAAATAAGGTGAGTCACAGTGTGGAAAAGGAGCCTCTCAAGTGGATTTTAAGCTTGTGGTCATTTTTAAATCAGGGTGAAAGCTGTGAATGGAGCAAATGATCTTGACAAGTGATATGTTATTTCTCAAATTCAATCGGAAAATGAGATCTTCCAGGACTTCTTTTGCAGAGATCAAATTGCACGATATGTAATGTAGAAATACTATGTACTTCTTAGTGGCATCATGCCAACTCTCTTCCCTCTTATTCAATTAATAATTCTGACAATACAGCAGAATTTGTCAAAGGATCTCTAGATAATGCAAAAATCATATCATTAGATGAAAATTAAACAAACTAATTAATAGTTACGTACATATCAGTACTATTTTTTCTCAAATATGGATGAAACTGCTGTTCACTAAAAGCCCAGTACTTGCCTATTATATTTGCTTTTAATATCTGTTGGACAAATTAAACCTTATCTCTTTCCTTCTTTTTGAAGACTATTTCTGCCTTTCTATTTGGTATCCAGCCCTTATTTAAATGAGGTTTACAATTCAAAACTCTGCCTTAAAGGCTCTATGAGCTGTTGCAAAGCCAGAAGTAATCATTTCAGTTTAAGAGCTTTGTAAGAAAATAATTGACATTTGATATTAAATTGTTCTTTAAGGAAAAAGCCCCCAGGATAATAATCAATAAAAGAAAATATAGGTTTATTGGGTGTCAAAACTCCTGCTGAAAGCTGCAGATTAAACTTTGAAAACCTTTAATTAAGTTACCTGAAACTTCTTTAAATGATTCTCTTTCATAAGGACCAGGGAAAAGAAGCTCTTATGGAAGACTACAATGAAGAAGGCTGCTAGAGGTAAGTAGTTTGTCAGCTCCATGAAAGGACTAACAGATTGGATCCAATCCCCTTCAATTTCCCATAGCCCTAAAAATATTTACTTTTCAATGTATTTTCATTCTGTTAATAAATTCCAAAAATTCAAGATTTGTACAAAGTATTCCAGAACATCTTATTCAATACAAGAGGAAAATGATTTTAATCTAAGATATGGTGGTGCTTCCAAATATTTCTACAATTTCCTTATATGAAATGTTTTATGTTAAAAATTGCTGTGTTAAAAGCCATTTCCTTATATCACTTTTGGTACTTCACCAATCACCTTCATTCTATGTTCCATAGTTCTTGACCACTCCGTCAATGAGAATAGTTCCTCACTATTTACTGTGTCCATACTTTTCTTGATTTTAAATAACTCTTTCGGACTGCCCAGCAACCTCTTTTGTTCCAAGGCATACAAGCCCAGCTTCTCCAGTCTATCCACAGAACTACAGACCCTCATCCTGGAATCATTTTATTAAATCTCTTCTGCACCAACTCCAAAGCCTTTATATCTTTCTTAATGTCTGGTGCTCAGACATGAATACATGACTCCAATTGTGGCTGAACAATTTATGTAAAGGCTCGTCATAACTTCCTTGTCATTGTACTCTTGGCCTCTATTTATAAAATTCAGGAACCCGTGTGTTTCTTTAATCACTTGTCAACCAGCCCTGACACTTTCAATGAACTGAGCAGTACACCTCTATCCTTTACCCTTTTAAAGATATGCCCTCTAGTTTACATTGAACATTCCCTGTCAAAATGTAATACTTCACATTTTTCAGCTTTGATCTGTTGCATCTCTACATTTTACCAATTTGTCGATATCTCCTTGAAGACTTTTACTGTCCTCCTTATATCAAAATCATTAATGTACATTAAGGAATGCAGAGGCTCTAATGCCAACCATTGGGGAACTCCACTGTACACTTCCCTCCAGTCCTAAGAACAACCTTTCGCTACTGCTCTCTGTTTCTGTCGCTTGGCCAATTTTCCATCCATGCTGCTGCAGCTCCTGTTGTTCCATGTGTTACGGACTAGGTTTCTATTGGTGAATGTTCTTTTAAGACATAGCACAGTAGTGTGTGTGTGTGTGTGTGTGTGTGTGTGTGTGTGTGTGTGTGTGTGTGTGTGTGTGTGTGTGTGTGTGTGTGTGTGTGTGTGTGTGTGTGTGTGTGCGGCGTGATGACGACAACAGAAGATAAGGATGTAATGACATTTTTGGAGCAGACAGTCAGAGTTAGTCAGAGGAGAGAGAGAGAGAGAGAGAGAGAGAGACACACCAGCCTGCTAGTCTCAATCGATGGATGAAAAACAACAACTGTGCCTGTCACTACAATCCACGTATGGATTTTTGGAATAATCTGGTGGAGTCCACTTTGTCATTAACCTATAGTGGGAAACAGGTATTTGTGTGGACAGCCATGATTCGAGTGCTTTTCGGGGTGGCAGGTACTTCAGAACAAAGCGGTGGAGTGGTCACTGCTGAGTAGACGCTGAGGTGTCGTACGGGTTCCATCGTGGAACATTTGGATTTCGTAATTACTCTCTATTTTCTCTCTATGTTTTGTCTTCAGTCAACGGCGGTTGTTGAAGAAGCCTTTGCTCACGTTCCACCTTACAGCTTGCTGAACTGAACTTTGAGAACTATTCCTGGACTTGGAGTTTGGGAATTTGCCACACACACACTTCGAGTTTAGTTTTTGGGGGTAATGTTTAAGATCTAACATTTTTACTTCTAACATTCTAACATTTTTACTTTTATTTTTCTTATTATCATAAGTAGTTATTAATAAAGTAGTTTTAAACACTTATACATGACTCGGTGTGTTTCTTTTGTTGCTGGCCGGTAACACGAGCTTCAGTTTTGGTGACACGCTTATTACATGACATCTTATCAAATGCAGTTTGGAGGTCCATATGCACCACATCCACATTTCTCTCATTGATCCTCCTTTCATGCTACATTCAATACTCGTTAGAAATGCAGCTCCTCTATAACGCATTGAAGTAGCGCACTGGCCCGATATATAGCATACCCTAGTCTTGGGTTTGTGAAAGAATGACTCTGGGGATAAATAGCAAGGTAACCTACCACACTGTGATACAGAAGGTAGATGCTCTAAAAACTGCACCCATGCTTTCCTGTAAATAATTTTATCTTGTCATTTGAACCTCAAAGTTTCCCTTCCTTTCTCGCCTGCTTTTATTAATACTATAATGCTACTGTTATAATCAAGTGTAAAGTATGTCGACAGTTCACAGGTACAGAAATTAGATCCGCTAAACTTTGTGTGAAGTTTTTTGTGGTCTCGTTGCTCCAGGACAGGGTGGCACAGTTACTTTGCAGGTCAGGCAACTATCTCACAGCTCCAGCCACCTGGGTTTGTTTCTGATCTACAGTGCGGTATTTTGAGTCTGCATGTTCTCCCTGTGACTACGTCGGTTTGTCACTGTTTTCCTCCCACGTCCCAAAGCAGTTAGGTAAATTGCCTCTTGCGAAGGAAGGTGGGCGGTAAAAGAATCAACTGGGATTTAATGGTCACATGTGAGAGATTAGATGACCAGGAAGTAAATGGGAATTAATGCTGAGACCTGGTACAGACTCAGTGGGGCTGACGGCTTCCTTCTATGTGTGTAAGGAAACCAGAAATTTAGATACATACAAAAATAATTACGTAATAATTGTATTAGGACATATTACAAATAAACAAATCTCATAGATTTGAGGTTTAGAGTAATAGAGTCATACAGCACGGAAACCGCCCTTCAGCCCAACTCGTCCATGCAGACCAAGATACCCATCCAAGCCAGTCCCATTTGCCCGCGTTTGACCCATATCCCTCTAAACTTTTGCTATCCACGCTTCTTTCCAGTGACCGCATCGGCATCAAAAATCAGTGCCTTGTGTAAAGAGGGCGGGAGGGATACAGTTTGGTATTTTTGACTGCTTTTATTATTTCATTTCAACGCTTCTTCACACAGTTCGTTTAAATAAAAACTCTATTTACTTCTGTTTTATTTCTGTGCAATAATACCAGCAAACTCTGGCGCACAAATGACGGCGTTTGGTCGCAGGTCTAGCTGGGGGTGAGAACATTGAGGGCAAACGATAGTGCGACGATTGGCTGGTGAAAGGTCAGTAACACTGAAGGGATCTTCTCAAATAAAAATGTGGAACATAAAACCAACTCTTTGGGGTAACTTCAAAAACAAACGAAAACACTGTCATCTTGTAAGATAAGTGAAAACATCAGCCGTTGAGAAAGCACGAATGCGTCCTGCAAACTTCCCAATGATGTGCGATATTAGATTGATTCAGAAGTGAAAGTAAACCGGTAAAGCGCAGCGGTAAGAAAGCGACCGTCAGTACAAATAGGTTAAATCGATAACATTAACTATACAACCGTATCGGGAGGAAGTGTAAGGTATTTTCACTCAAGTATACATTAAAATAATACATCTGCTATTTAAAGTTAAATACTCTGAGTAAACATTTAAAACTCCATTTGCCACGTTTGACCCTTTCCAACGCGTGTCCCTGCTTTACACTGAGAGCAGCGGGCGTGGGATCCGTTCCCTTCCCGCTGTGTAAAACCAGCCGTTTCCCGGGGGCTTTGGGCTCCTCCGGTGGTCGGTGAGTGAGACGGGGAGCTCCAGTCGCCTCCAACACCCCGGCACCCGCTCCCGCTCTCCACAAAGTGCAAGTTCAATCTTCCGATTTCTTTTTTCTTGTCTCCGTCATCCTGCGGGACTCTTCCCGTGCCTTCCAGTGATTAGACCTGCAGCGGTCAGTTCTGGGGTCCAATGAAACCATCCGCACTCTCCCCTCTTCCACCTCCCAACTTCTGGTGAAACCCCACGAGGGTGCACACCATCCCGAGGGGAAATAATCAAGGGAGCTGCGGGAGAGTGAAGTAAACACTCGGTTGCTAATTTAAGGCTGTATTCCAAATCAGCCTAGTAGACTGGCTATCAGAGAGTTTTCCTGCGCTCTATTATTTTATAATTATTATCCAACAAGACGTTCTCTGCGTACTTGTGGAGTCCTCGATTGGTGCTCCCATCATCACGCCTCTACACCAGATTTCGTTGCAAACCCTGTCCCACAGCACGGACCCCGAGGAGCTCCTTCTCCGACACCTCGATGTTCACCGTGTACCAGAACGTCCACCACACCAGACTCAGGGCAACCACGATGGCCCCCGTGTATATGAAGAAGTCGAAAGTTTGCAAGGAGCCGAAGATGCCGACCAACAGCAAAATTACCCCCACGACGTCAAAGACGACGCCGAGCAGAAAGAGCAGCCCGCAGCGACCGGTGAACTTGGTAGGTATCTGCATTGGTGTGTGGGGAGGAGCAGCGGAGCTGAGAGCGGGCTGGATCTCACAGCGTGCAGACAGGTGCTTGCCTCTTTTATACACCAATTGAACATAGTCTAAAGGGCAACGGGGTGGAGAATGAACGAGTTACATACCTGCGATGAGGAAGCGAGGTATTGAAACTTTTAGGGCTACAAACAAACTGCTGGAGGAACTCAGCGGGTCAGGCAGCATCCGTGGAGGGAAATGGATGATCGACGTGTCGGGTCGACACCCTTCATCCGGACTGAAGGACAGAGGGCAGATCGCCAGTGTAAAAAAGTTGGAGCAAGAACTGGCAGGCGAGAGGTGGATCCACGTGGCTGTGGTAGAGGGTGGCGGGAAAGCAGGAGAGCAGCAGAAGTCACAGCGAGGGAGCAGTGAGAGATGATCACCGTTCCTCAGTTTGCTCATCCAGTGGACAACCCAGAGATGAATCTCTCTGACCTCCTCCCCCTCTTTGACATTCCCTACACCACTGCCCCTGGACGGTCTGAACTTACACTCACTGCTTTCTTGCCCCAACACATTGCAAATCAGTTTGTGAACCCTACTTTGCCTCTCATTGGTCAGGATATTCAGGTACTGACTGAAATAAGTGGGTTTCCGGGGCCTCTTGCCTTCACACAGGCCTCCTTGCCAGATTTTATCTTTCACTGCTATGCTAAACTACACTGCTACCACAGTGTCCCTTATCCCCAAGTCACAATCCTTTCTCTCTCTCCTCTTCTAGTATCTAAACCCAATTTTTGCAAACTAGCCTCTTTCTTCCTGCAACTTTCATTTGACATCAGTGTCATTTGCAACTTAACCTCTCTTTCCCTTTTTGATCCATGTCATCCAACACATTGGCACTGATTCACCATTCCTGACAATTTCCAGGCTTCAACATGCATTTCCAGAAGTAGCTCCTCCGAATTTGTCTGGTATGTTCCTTCACTTTTACTCTTTGAACAATTGTTCCAGCTCATTCGCTCAACTTCATAATATCCCATGTCATACATCATATCACATTCCAGCTTTTTCCATTTTTTGTTTTTTTATCTTGTTGGCCCAATTTTTTTCATTCTATTCATATAGTCTCGTCTACTGGGGACATCCTAAAAGCTTACCATTAACAACATATTGCACAGACCAAGAAGCTTAATGTACTGACAGAAGAGACTGCAGATTCTGGAACCCTGAGCAGCAAACATGATGCTGGAGGAACTTAGTGGGTCAGGCAGCATCTGTGGAGGGAAATGAAAAGTCGTCAGAATCAGGCTTATCATCACTGACTTGTAAATTGTGAAATCTGTTGTTTGCGGCAGCTGTACAGTGCAAGGACGTAAAGTTACTATAAATTACAAAAATAAATAAATAAATAGTGCAAAAACAAAAGGAATAAAGAAGTAGTGTTCATGGACCATTGAGAAATCTGACGGCAGAGGGGAAGGAGCTGTTCCTAAATTATTGAGTGTGGATCTTCAGGTTCCTGTACCTCCTCCCCGATGGTAGTAATGAGGAGAGGGCATGTCCTGGATGATGAGGGCCCTTGGTGATGGATGCCGCCCTCTTGAGGCACTGCCTCTTGAAGATGTCCTCGCTGGTGGGAGGGTTGTTCACGTGATGGAGCATTTCAGGTGGTGACCCTTCATCTGGAGACTCTTCATCATAATATGCTGGTCACTGCCCGTGAAGCCATTTCAACTTGCCTTATCACTGACATTCCCTTTGTTCTGCACATCCCTCCCCCATCTTCTCTTCTACTGAAAACTATGCCCTCTTCTCGTTACTACCATCAGGGAGGAGGTACAGGAGCCTGAAGATCTACACTCAACAATTCAGAAACAGCTTCGTCCCCTCCACCATCGGATTTCTGAACAGTCCATGAACCCATGAACATTACCTCATTATTCCGTTTATTGCATTATTTATTTTTGTAATTTATAATAGTTTTTATGTCTTTGTACTGTAATGTTGCCGCAAAACATCTGATTCTGATGAAGGTTTCAGATCAAAAACATTGGTTGTTTCTTTTTCCATAGATGCTGCCTGACCTGGTGAGTTTCTCCAACATTTTCTGTTTTGACTTCACATTTCCAGCACCAGCTTTTTAAAAAAAATTCATTTTATCCCATTGTTTCTCTGCATTTATTTTGTTATTTTCTTGTGGGTCATGGGAACCACTGGTGAGGCCAAAATTCATTGCAGTAAACGACCCCTGACTGTCACAGAGTTTGTGGTGAAGTAGCTCCACTGTGCTGCCAGGTAGAGTTCCAGGAATTCGATCCTGCCACAATATATTTCATTACTTTGCTTCCAAGTCAAAATAGCGTGTGACTTGGAGGGGTGCGTGCATGTTCCATGCATTTGTTGCACTTCCCATTCGAGGTGGTAGAGGTCAACAGTTTGGGCAGTGACTTCAAAGAAACTTTGACTGTTTGCTGTCGTCTTTTTAGAGTGATACAGTTATGCAGCACAGAATCAGCTCCTCTGGTCCAACTCGTCCAGAATGATCAAGATGTCTATTTGAACTTGTCCCATTTGCCTGCATTTGGCTCTTATCCCTCTAAAACTTTTCCTTTCATGTACCTGTCCAAATGTCTTTTAAACATTGCAACTGTACTCACCTCTGCTGCTTCCTCTGGCAGCTTGTTCCATATACCCACCACCTCTGTGTGAAAAAGTTCCCCCACAGGTCTGTTTTAAAATTTTCCCCTCTCACCTTAACTCTATGCCCTCTAGTTTTAGATTCCCTTACCTTGGGAGGTTTTAGATTCCCCTATCCTTCTTCTCAAGCAGTATTATCACCTAGCAATTCCTTTGCTCCCCTACACCTATGTCCTTTAACCCTCTATTTTCACTCATGTTCCTCAGCAAAATATTTTCTCCAGTGCAAGCTCTCTCTCGGGTTCCCACAACTGTTTCTGGCCTTTCACTCACTACTTAGAACATAGAACATAGAACACTACAGCACAGTACAGGCCCTTCGGCCCACAGTGTTGTGCTGACATTTTATTCTGCTCTAAGATCTATCTAACCCTTCCCTCCCACATAGACCCCCGCCCCATTTCTCTATCATTCATGTCTATCTAAGAGTCTCTTATATTACCCCAATGTATCTGCCCCCACAAACCTCTGCAGGCAGTGCGTTCCACACACCCACTGCTCTCTGTGTAAAAAAACTTACCGCTGACATCCCCCTTATATCTTTCTCCAATCACCTTAAAATTATGTCCCCTCATGTTAGCCATTGTGGCCCCAGGAAAAGGTCTCTGACTGTCCACTCGATCTATGCCTCTTATCATCTTGTACACCTCTATCAAGTCATCTCTCATCCTCCTCTCCAAAGAGAAAAGCCCTAGCTCACTCAGCCTATCCTCATAACATATGCTCTCCAATCCAGGCAGCATCCTGGTAAATCTCCTCTGCACCCTCTCTAAAGCTTCCACATCCTTCCTATAATGAGGCAACCAGAACTGAACACAATACTCCATGTGTGGTCTAACCAGAGTTCTATAGAGCTGCAACATTACCTTGTGGTTCTTGAACTCATTACCCCAACTAATGAAGGCCAACACACCATATGCCTTCTTAACAACCCTATCGACCTGCGTGGCAACCTTGAGGGATCTGTGGACATGGACCCCAAGATCCCGATGTTCCTCCTACTGTTGAGTTCCTTTACAACTTGGTCATCCTCACCATCAATATCCTTTTCCCAGCACCTCCATTTCACCAGCGCATTCCCATCTCCAGTTGGACAAGTTTGAAAGGTTCATGCACGTTTACCATATAATTTACCCAATATCTTTTTATCCATCAGCAGATAAGATATCTTTATTAGTCACATGTATATAGAAACACAGTGAAATGCATCTTTTGCGTAGAGTGTTCTGGGAGCAGCCCGCAAGTGTCGCCACGCTTCCAGCGCCAACATAGCACGCCCACAACTTCCTAACCCGTACGTCTTTGGAATGTGGGAGGAAACTGGAGCACCCGGAGGAAACCCATGCAGACACGGGGAGAACGTACAAACTCCTTACAGACAGCGGCCGGAATTGAAGCTGTAAAGCGTTACACTAATTGCTACACTACCGTGCCTGCATTTAGATTGATTATACCAAACATTTTTATAATTTGCACTTCCCTGAAATATCATCTGCTGTTTGGAGTTTCACCTCCCACCATAAACCTTTTTTGCTGCATCTGTTCTCTTATACCTATTTGTTCAGTACTTTGCGATGCTTATTCCATACCATGTGTATGCAAAGGTTTGTTGCCAGTTGTCAATATTTTTGAATTTGAAAAAGAAATACTCTTTTTATAGTTCTCAGAAAATCCAGATTGGATAAAAACAAATTGGGATGTGAAATAAACCATTATCTAACTGCTTTCAATCATAAGATTTCTAACTTTAAATAACTATAAAAAGATAAGCATTTCACTTGTGACTAATTGGCTACCAATGTTTTTGGGATATTTTTTCCAGACCCATCTACTTTTTGATCTTTGGTACAATTAATGAACAAACATAGCTCAAACAGAGTTAGGTTGGGCTTGTTGCCAGCAGTATATGGCTGCACGATATACACCTTTGTATAGCCAGAAACAAACAAGTACATGAGTCACGTGAAAGGAACCAGCAAGATTTCAATACACAGGGCTCCCTAATTGTTATTGGAATCTCCAATTTGCCCCCTCCGCCAAATGCATCAAAGACCAGTGCAAACTTTCACTGTTATGTATGGGGCACTCATTTCCTTAGTGTTAAAGCAAGTTTACAAGGAGGTGTAATGTGTACACAGAATGACTACAATAAGGCTTAATGCATCTGTAACCAACTACAAAACAGCTAAAATACCGAGTCTAAGAATAAATGATTTCTCTTGTCCTTATTGTGCTGTGATTCAAAGTAAAATAGATAATCTATAGAAACGTGAACAAAAATTGAAAATCCTCTTTAACTCAGTGGATCAGTTTGTTGCCAGCAGCCACACTTGTCACTGTTATCCATGTCTTTTGTATACACTGGAGAATGTTTTCAAACTGGTTTTTCCAGGTCAATGGCATTCAGTTGGCTTGACACTATGGGGAGGAGTTGAAATTTTAGAGGAGCGGCCTATTTGCATTGTGAATTTATGCTTTACATACTTACTGTTTGAAGAGATACAGCCAGTAGTAAGGGATGATAAATAAAGTGGCTGAGAAAAGAAAACCAAAATTATAAACAAAAAAAATATTCACAATAGGGTGTGTGGATGTTGGATTAAGAGTGTCAGTGTATGCCTGAAGTACTCACACATTTGGATGCAACAATACAAATTTGCCTTAAATATTGAGAATCTCTGTGGAAATTAACCCATATCAGAGTTTATGTTTCTGTGATGAACCTTCCCCAATCATCCATTTTCATCACTGTTGGGAAATTTACATTTCTGATCTGTAAAGTGATAAGTATAATTTGATTATCATTGTAAAATTTTTGTTTTATTTGTAGGCAATGCAAGAATAACAAAAATTCACAATGAAAACCTGAAACTTGTCTCCACCTGGCTTGATATTGACAAATCCTCTCCTTGCGAATTTTGTGTGTTTTGCTTCCAATTGATTTAAAATTCAACTGATAGCATTGCATCCAATATTACATCCACTGCTTACTAATTTTGTCATTATGACACAGGACTCTGCTCTACCCCACCCACTCCCTTCGCTCAAATTCCATCTTGGGACGCACACCAAAAGGGATGTCATCTGTAGCTAGAAGACCACTGACTGTAGTGCAGTGGAATATTTTTTCCGTGAAGTGTGTCCTAGAGAAGGGATCTGCGAGGAAGGCTACTGTGCAATTCATTAGACGTTTTAGTTCATTTCTTTTGTATTAATTGCAAAGGGTTCAAGTTCAAGTGTATTGTCATGGGCGTATATAGCCAGGGTATAAATGCCATGAAAATTATATTTTTGCAGCAGCAGCACAGTACATTATAAACATGACAAACATAATTTACATAAATTTACATAAGCTATATGACACAATGAACAAAAAAAAACATAATAACATCAGCGCAAGTGGAGGGAAATATAGTCCAAGGTAGAATTAGGGTTTTTCAGGTTACTTCAAGAACCTGATGGCAGTGGGGAAGAAGCTGTTGTTGAACCTTGAGTTGTGGGTCTTCAGGCTCCTGTACCTCTTGCCTGATGGCAGCAATGAGAAGAGGGCATGGCCCGGATGGTGGGGTCCTTCATGATGGATGTTGCCTTCCTGAGACATCGCGTCTTGAACATGTTCTTGATGATGGGGAGCGCTGGACCCATCATGGAATTGGCTGAGTCCACCACTCTCTGTAGCCTCTTGCACTCCTGTGCATCGGAGTTTCCATACCAGGCCACAATGCAACCAGTCAGAATGCTTTCCACTGTACATCTGTAGAGGTTTGTCGGAGGCATTGATGATATGCCAAATCTCCTTAAACTTCTGAGAAAGTAGAGATGCTGGCGCACTTTCTTCATGGTTGCATCTATGTGCTGGGCCCAGGATAGTTCCCCAGGAATTTGAAGCTGCTCACCCTTTCCACTGCAGACCATTCAATGAGGACTGGTGCTGGTTCGCCTGACTTCCCCTTCCTGAAGTCCACAATCAGCTCCTTGGTTTTGCTGACACTGAGTCCAAGGTTGTTGTTACAACAGTTTAGGACAAGAAATGTATTTGTTGGATGGTGTTGACTGTAATTTCTGTTTTCACAGGATTTTTATGAAATAAAGTATTTAATTTTGTATTAAAAACACACCCTACTGGTTCCCAGCTTTGAAACCCATAGTGCACTGAATTTCCATGTTTAATTCTTCTTTCCAAAGTCTTCCAGTGTTGTGACAAATGACTTCCCACCCTCTCCAGCCAACCCACCCATATATCGAATATCATTCCTTGCTTGGAGGGAGAGATTCGGCTGCATTTCAAGAGTACAAAAAAATTGCAGTGACCCTGAACAGTTACATTATGAAGGTACTGCCCAGCCACCAACATACAGGCACTTCAAGCAAATCTCTCCAGTCACACCCTCTGCAACCTCTGTGAAAGAGAATCAACCAGAGCTTTCAAGTTCCTATTGTTACGGACTCAGTGAAAGTCCCTTTAAGATAGAGTGTGTGTGTGTATGTGTGTGTGGGGCATGCTTACGTCAATAGAAGATAAAGGACGTAATGACGTTGTTGAAGAGGTCAGAAGAAGAAGAAGGAGAGAGAGAGAGAAAGGAGAGAGACACCAGCCTGCTAGTTTTCTCTATCGATGGATGAGAAACAATAACTGTGTTTGCCATAGAAATCCATGTATGGAAGTTGGAAGTAATCCAGTGGAGTTCACTTTGTTGCTGACCTGTAGAAGGAAACAGGTATTTATGTGTGGACGACCACGGTTCGGATGCTTTTCGGGGTGAGGAAGTCACTACCGAGAAAACACTGAAGTGTCGTTTGGGTTCCATCGTGGAACATTTGGATTTCGTATTTACTCTCTCTATGTTTCTCTACGTCTACATCTTATCTTCAGACAACGGTGGTTGTTGAAGAAGCCCTTGCTCATGTTTCACCTTATGGCTTGCGGAACTGAACTTTAAGAACCATTCCGGAACTTGGAGTTTGGGACTTTGTCACACACACACGAAGAGTTTAGTTTTGGGGTTAACGTTCGAGGTTTAACATTTTTGAATTCTAACATACTAACATTTTTACTTTTATTTTACGTATTATCATAAGTAGTGATTAATAAAATAGTTTTTAACACTGAATCATACTCAGTGTGTTTCTTTTGTTGCTGGTTCGTGACAAAATTGGGGGCTTGTCCGGGATAGTTCCCAAGGTTAACGAGATTCGTCCGGGATCCAATCCAAAGATTAACGAGTGTCGTCTGGGATCGTTCCCCAGATTGACAAGATTTGTTCGGGGTTCAATCCAAAGATTGTTGAGGGAGGTCTGATAAATTCTTTTTAATTGGCTTGTGTGTGTGGAAACCCGCAGCAATGGATATTAAGGCATTTTTGGAGTCACCAACCCAAAAGGGATTGGAGGTGGCGAAAAAGGATGATCTGATAAAGATTGCTACAAGGCTAAACCTTACAGAAGTAAAGCAGTCTATGAGAAAGGCAGATATTCAGAGACTGATAGCTGGCCATTATGTGGAAAAGAAGGTGTTTGAGAAGGAAGTGTTAAAACAGTTTCCAAGCAGTGAAATAGCAATTTCTGAGGCACAGGTGCAGCTGGCAAAGATAGAGGCTGAACGAGAGCAAAATAAATTAGAAGCTGAACGAGAACAAAAGAGATTAGAGGCTGAACGAGAGCAAACCCAGCTAAAGATAGAGGCCAAACAAAAGATAACTCAGATGAAGATAGAGGCTGATCTAGCAATGAAGCAGATGGAATTGAAGAGGATGGAGCTGGATAGTGAGGAGAAGGAAAAACAGAGGCAGCATGAGTTACAAATGAAGCGTAGGAGTTTGGAATCTGATTCTGATGATGGTTTTTCAGCCAGCAGGGAGGTTCGATTAGTGCCTCCGTTTGAGGAAGATCAGGTTGATCAGTATTTCCAACATTTTGAAAAGGTTGCTGTGAGTTCAAACTGGCCAAGGAAAGGATGGGCTCTTATGGTACAGAGTGTGATTAAAGGTAAAGCTCAAAAAGCTTATTCTGCTTTGTCTGCTGAGGATGCAGCTGATTATACCAAGGTAAAACAAGCTATATTGAAGGCCTATGAATTGGTACCTGAAGCTTATAGACAAAAATTCAGAGACTTGAGGAAATCTGCAGATCAGACTTATATGGAATTTGCCAATGGAAAGAGAATATGTTTTGAACGATGGTGCCTGGCTAAAAATGTAGATGGGGATTTTGTTAAATTGAAAGAATTGATATTAGTGGAGGACTTTAAAAGATGTGTTCCAGCTGAATTAACAACATATTTAAATGAAAAGACAGTGGAAACTTTACAAGAAACTGCTAGGTTGGCAGATGATTATGCTTTAACCCATAAATCAAAATGGGGACAACCTAAAACCTTTCAAAAGAGTTACAAAGACAATCCAGGTAAACCGGAGATTAAATTGGAAGGTAATCAAAAAGGAAAAGATGAAAAGAAGCCAGGGCTGGAGAAACCTGTTGAGCGTACTTGTTATTACTGTAAGAAACCTGGCCATGTGATATCTAATTGTGCCCTTTTGAAGAAAAGGAAGGAAGCTGTGCCCAATGCTTGCTTTCAGGCAATTAAAAATCAAAAAGGTTAAGGAGATGCTGTTAAAGATCAGTCCTTGCAAGAGGTAAAAGCGGAAAAGTTGGAGGAGGTGAGAAAGGAATTCCGTTCTTATGTATCAGAGGGTTTTGTTTCACTGAATGATGAGTCACCTCAAGTGCCAGTGAAAATTCTTAGAGATACTGGGGCTAGTCAATCTCTCTTGCTGGACAGTGTTTTAAATTTTGGTGAAGAAAGTGACACTGGTGAGGTAAATCTAGTGCGAGGCGTTACAGATGACACCATGTCTGTCCCTTTACACAGGGTGATTTTAAAGTCAAAGTTCGTAGAAGGACCAGTCGAGATAGGGATAAGACCTAGTTTGCCAGTGGAAGGAGTTTCTTTGTTATTGGGAAATGACCTTGCAGATGGAGAAATTGTTCCTGTGGTACGGTTAACAACCAAACCAAGGATTGATGAGTCTGAGAATGATCCAGATGTTTACCCATCATGTGCAGTGACTCGAGCTAGAGCTAAAGAATTAGCCAAGACAGACAGTCCGATGCAGTCTGATGTAGTTCCTTGTGACAGTCCTAAACAGGAAGAAAATTATGATGCCTTATCTGAGACTTTTCTGTCTTCACTGGAGGATCAACATCCTTATAGTGAGCCTGAATTTAAAGATTTGTCTTTGTCGAGGAAGGATTTTATGGTGGAACAGACAAAGGACCCTAAGTTGACGGAATTGAAAGAAAAAGCACTCTCATGTGAGGAGATTGAGAAAGTGGCAATTGGATACTATGTCAAAAATGGAGTGTTAATGAGGAAATGGAGACCTCCTCATGTTCCTGTTACTGAGGAATGGGAAGTTATTCATCAGGTTGTTGTTCCAAAAGTTTATAGGGATGAAATTTTAAACCTGGCCCACAGTATGCCTTTGGGTGGTCATTTTGGGGTGAATAAAACTGTAGGGAAGATCTTGAAACAATTCTATTGGCCTGGTTTGAGAAAAGATGTGGTGATGTTTTGTCGAACCTGTCACACATGTCAGATAGTAGGTAAACCAAATCAAAAACCCCCTGTGGCTCCGTTGAAGCCAATTCCTGCTTTTGGGGAGCCCTTTTCGAAGGTGATTGTGGACTGTGTTGGCCCATTACCAAAGTCTAAGACTGGAAATCAGTATTTGTTAACCATCATGTGTGCCACTTCTAGATTTCCAGAGGCAATACCCCTTAGAAATATTAAGGCCAAGACGGTGTCAAAGGCTCTTTTAAAATTTTTTACCTTGTTTGGTTTGCCAAAAGAAATCCAATCTGATCAAGGTAGTAATTTTATGTCAAATTTTTTTCAACAAATAGTCTATGAGCTGGGAGCAAAGCAGATTGTATCATCTGCATATCACCCAGAATCTCAAGGAGCTCTGGAGAGATTTCATTCTACTCTCAAAAATATGCTGAAGACTTATTGCTTTGAAAACACAAAGGATTGGGACGAAGGTATTCATTTACTTTTGTTTGCCGTTAGCGAATCAATCCAGGACTCAATAGGATTTAGTCCGTTTGAGCTTGTATTTGGACATAGAGTGAGAGGACCTTTGGAGTTGTTGAGAGAGCAATGGGTTAATGAGGAAGTGCACTTGAGTCTGTTGGACTATGTCCAAAAATTTAAAACTCGGTTGGAGAGAGTCTGCCAGCTAGCGAGAGAGAATTTGAAAACCAGCCAGATAAGAATGAAGACATATTTTGATAGACGTACTCGGCCTAGGACATTTGCAGTGGGGCAAAAGGTGTTGGTATTTTTCCCTAGCCAAAATAATCCCTTGCAATCTCGTTTTTCTGGACCCTATGTTATTGAATCTCGAGTGACTGATTTAACATATATAATCAAAACACCAGATAGACGCAAGAAAACACAACTCTGTCATGTAAACATGCTAAAACCTTATTATGAGAGGGATTCAGTTGTGGCCTTCGTGGATGATGTAAAGGTTGTTTCTAGAATGCCTGATGTTGATGTTGAGGAAGGCCAATTTAGACCAAATATTGTTCCATCCAAACTAAAAAACCAAAATATCCTGGAGAACCTTGAAACGAAGTTGGACCATTTACAAGTTTCACAAAAACAACAGATGAGAGAATTAATTTTAAAATTTAAAAATCTGTTCCCAGATGTTCCAAACAGAACATCGATAATTACCCATGATGTTGATGTTGGGGATGCAAAACCAGTCAAACAACATCCATATCGAATGAATGTGGAAAAAAGTAAACTTGTTGATCAGGAACTAAAGTACATGTTGGAAAATGATATTATTAGACATTCTACTTCAAATTGGAGTTCGCCCTGTGTTATTGTACCTAAACCTGATGGAACTGTTAGATTTTGCACAGATTACAGGAAAGTGAATGCTGTAACAAAGTCAGATGCTTACCCTATTCCTAGGGTGGATGATTGCATAGACAGAGTGGGAAAGGTAAAATTTCTTACAAAGATTGACCTATTAAAAGGGTACTGGTGTGTTCCATTAACAGATAGAGGAAGGGAGATTTCAGCCTTTGTAACCCCTTCTGGATTGTATGAATACAATGTTTTGCCATTTGGAATGAAAAATGCTCTGGCAACATTTCAAAGAATGATTAATTCGGTGATTCATGGGTTAAAACATACAGATGCCTACATTGACGACTTAGTGACTGGGAATGATACTTGGGAAGATCACATCTCTGCGTTAGAAAGGTTGTTTGAAAGACTTTCCAAGGCTAACCTTACAGTTAACTTGGCTAAAAGTGAATTTGGCCATGCCACTGTGACGTATCTTGGTTATGTTGTAGGTCAAGGCAAGCAAGCTCCTGTTCAGGCAAAAGTTCAAGCAATATCTGAGTTCCCTATTCCTACAGGTACGAGGACTGTTAGAAGATTTTTGGGAATGGTTGGATATTACCGAAAATTTTGTAAAAATTTTGCTGATATTGCTCTTCCCCCAACTAATCTTCTGAAGAAGGGAGTAAAGTTTGTTTGGACAGATTCTTGTCAAGAAGCATTTGAGAAGCTGAAAGCCATTTTATGCTACCATCCTGTGCTCAAATCACCTGACTTTGAAAAGCCATTTTCATTAGCAGTAGATGCCAGTGATGAAGCTGCAGGAGCTGTGTTGTTGCAGAAGGGTGACCTTGATGATATTGACCATCCGGTAGCTTACTTTTCAAAGAAATTTAATGAGCATCAAAAGAATTATTCCACCATAGAGAAAGAATTACTGTCGCTTGTTTTAGCCTTGCAACATTTCAGTGTATATGTTTGCACCGCTCAGAAACCATTGACTGTATATACAGATCATAACCCATTGGTGTTTCTGAGCCGAGTCAAAAACAAGAACAGAAGGCTGTTAAACTGGAGTTTAATTTTGCAAGAGTTTGATCTCATGATAACTCACATTAAAGGCAAAGATAATGTGATTGCTGATTGTCTTTCCCGATGTTAAATGGGAAACATGTATCTGTACTAATCTGATAGTCTGTAGTTGTGTAGCATGATAATCATTAACATTACTAACTGTATGCGCGGTTAAATTTTTCTTGGGGAAAATTTTTTAGGTGGGAGGTGTTACGGATTCAGTGAAAGTCCCTTTAAGATAGAGTGTGTGTGTGTATGTGTGTGTGGGGCGTGCTTACGTCAATAGAAGATAAAGGACGTAATGACGTTGTTGAAGAGGTCAGAAGAAGAAGAAGAAGGAGAGAGAGAGAGAAGGGAGAGAGACACCAGCCTGCTTGTTTTCTCTATCGATGGATGAGAAACAATAACTGTATTTGCCATAGAAATCCATGTATGGAAGTTGGAAGTAATCCGGTGGAGTTCACTTTGTTGCTGACCTGTAGAAGGAAACAGGTATTTATGTGTGGACGACCACGGTTCGGATGCTTTTCGGGGTGAGGAAGTCACTACCGAGAAAACACTGAAGTGTCGTTTGGGTTCCATCGTGGAACATTTGGATTTCGTATTTACTCTCTCTATGTTTCTCTACGTCTACATCTTATCTTCAGACAACGGTGGTTGTTGAAGAAGCCCTTGCTCATGTTTCACTTTATGGCTTGCGGAACTGAACTTTAAGAACCATTCCGGAACTTGGAGTTTGGGACTTCGTCACACACACACGAAGAGTTTAGTTTTGGGGTTAACGTTCGAGGTTTAACATTTTTGAATTCTAACATACTAACATTTTTACTTTTATTTTACGTATTATCATAAGTAGTGATTAATAAAATAGTTTTTAACACTGAATCATGCTCAGTGTGTTTCTTTTGTTGCTGGTTCGTGACACTATTTGCAGTGTAAATACTGGATCACACTGAACTGAGTTCATACAGGACATGTGAGGTGTGTCTTTATGTTGAATAAATGGAGCATCATGCACTTACCAACCTCTATTTGTGGAGGGACGAAGTTGAGTGAGATACATTGCAAACTCGGTAGTGTAGCAGTTAGCGTAACGCTATTACAGCACCAGCGACCTGGGTTCAAGTCCGCCTGCTATCTGTAAGGAGTTTGTATGTTCTCCCTGTGTCTGTGTGGGTTTCCTCTGGGTGCTCCGGTTTCCTCCCACATTCCAAAGACGTACGGGTTAGGAAGCTGTGGGCATGCTATGTTGGTGAAGGAAGTGTGGCGACACTTGCGGGCTGCCCCCAGAACACTCTACGCAAAAGATGCATTTCACTGTATGTTTCGATGTACATGTGACTAATAAGGAGATCATCATCATCATCATCATCATCTTATTCTGAACTTGCACCTCACAAAGTGACTGAAGAAATCCACTTAGAGGATCTGGATGTCCTTAACTAGTGAACAGACCTCAAGATACAACATTAACATGCACCTTTTCTGTCATTATTTCCTCCAGTCATTAAAAGAATCAAAATATACAATGAAGTTCACCACTTCTGGATGTTACATGCAGTGACCTGAACTGGCTGAAGACTGGCTTCTTTGACAGCAGATACCTTATAGAGTTATAATGCAATACAGCATGGATACAGGCCCTTCAGCTCAACCAGTCCATGCCAACCATGTTGTCCACCCAGCTAGTCCCAATTTTCTGTGTTTGGCCCATATCGCTCCAAGCTCCAGCCCTCCATGTACCTATCCAAGTGCTTCTTAAATGATACCATTGTACCTGCCTCAACCACCTCCTCTGGCAGTTCATTCCATGTACTTACTACCTTCTGTGTGAAAAAGTTCCCCAAGTCCCTTATAAATTTTCTCCCTCTCACCCTAAACCTATGTCCCCTAGTTTTAGACTCCCCTATCCTGGGGAAAAGACTTACCATCCACCTTATCTATGCCTCTCATAATTTTATACACTTGGTCTCCAACGTACCAAGGAATATTAAAAGGATGGTAAGGGACAAAATTGGTCCCCTAGAAGATCAGGGTGGTCGTCTATGTGTGGAGCCTCAGGAGATGGGGGAAACCTTAAACAGTTTTTTTTACATCAGTATTTACTCAGGAAACTGGCATAGTGGATATGGAAGGAAGGGAAACAAGCAGTAGTGTCACAGAACATATAGAGATTAAAGAAGAGGAGGTGCTTGCTGCCTTACAGCGAATAAAGGTAGATAAATCCCCCGGGCCTGACAGGATATTTCCTCAGACCTTGAGAGAGACTAGTGTAGAGATCGCAGGGGCCCTGGCAGATATATTTAAAAAGTCCTTAGCCACGGATGCAGTGCCGGAGGACTGGAAGGTAGCTCATGTTATTCCATTGTTTAAAAAAAGCTCTAAAAGTAAACCAGGTAATTACAGGCCGGTGAGCCTGACATCAGTAGTGGGTAAATTATTGGAAGGTGTTCTGAGAGATCGGATATACAAGTATTTGGACAGCCAGGGGCTGATTAAGGATAGTCAGCATGGCTTTGTGCATGGTAGATCGTGTTTAATGAATGTTGTAGAGTTTTTCGAGGTTACCAAGAAAGTAGATGAAGGAAAGGCTATGGATGTTGTCTACATGGACTTTAGTAAGGCTTTTGACAAGGTCACACATGGGAGGTTAGTTCAGAAGGTTCAGACACTAGGTATCCATGGAGAGGTTGTAAACTGGATTTGAAATTGGCTGTGTGGGAGAAGGCAGAGAGTGGTAGTGGATGATTGTTTCTCAGACTGGAGGCCTGTGACTAGTGGTGTGCCTCAAGGATCTGTGCTGGGACCATTGTTGTTTGTTGTCTATATCAATGATCTAGATGATAATGTGGTAAATTGGATCAGCAAGTTTGCTGATGACACTAAGATTGGGGGTGTAATGGACAGCGAGGAAGGCTTTCAAAGCTTGCAGAGGGATCTGGACCAACTGGAAAAATGGGCGAGAAAATGGCAGATGGAATTTAATGCAGACAAGTGTGAGGTGTTGCATTTTGGAAGGACAAATCAAGGTAGGACATACACAGTAAATGGTAGGGCACCGAGGGGTGTGGAGGAACAAAGGGATCTGGGAGTTCAGATACATAATTCCCTGAAAGTGTCATCACAGGTAGACAGGGTTGTAAAGAAGGCTTTTGGCATCCTGGCATTCATAAATCCAATACTTTGAGTATAGGAGTTGGGATGTTATGGTGAGGTTGTATGAAACATTGGTGAGGCCAAATTTGGAGTACTGGAAGTCCCCAGGTTACGAATGAGTTCCGTGTTTGAGACTGTTCGTAACCCGATTTTGTATGTAACTCGGAACAGTATCTGTGCATGCGCACTTGGGCCGGGGATCGTGGCCGCGCATGTGCACTTGGGCCGGGGATCGCGGCTGCATATGTGCACTTGGCCCAGGGTTGGGCCGAAGAAGGTGTACCGCCACTGTGGTAGGACCGGGGGCCAGACTCGCTTACGAACCAACCACGAAGGTCGGTTCGTAAGTACGGGTGTTCGTAAGTCGGGCGTTTGTAAGTAGGGGACTTCCTTTATTGTGCGCAGTTCTGGTCACCTAACTATAGGAAGGATATCAGTAAGATTGAAAGTGTGCAGAGAAGGTTTACTAGAATGTTGCCAGGTCTTCAGGAGTTGAGTTACAGGGAAAGGTTGAATAGGTTAGGACTTTATTCCTTGGAGCGTAGAAGAATGAGGGGAGATTTGATTGAGGTTTACAAAATTATGAGGGGTATAGACAGAGTAAATGCGAGTAGGCTCTTTCCACCTAGATTACAAGTGATAAGTACGAGAGGACATGGCTTTAGGGTGAAAGGGGAAAGATTTAGGGGGAACATTAGGGAGAACTTCTTCACTCAGAGAGTGGTGGGAGTGTGGAAGGAGCTGCCACCTGACATAGTAAATGCAGGCTCACTCTTAAGTTTTAAGAATAAATTGGATAGATACATGGATGGGAGAGGTCTGGAGGGTTATGGACCGAGTGCAGGTCAACAGGACTAGCGGAATAAAGTTTCGGTACAGACTAGAAGGGCCGAATGGCCTGTTTTCTGTGCTGTAGTGTTCTATGGTTCTATGGAATAAAGACCTAGCCTGCTAGATTCAGACCTTAGGAGGAAGCCTGGCATGTCAAGGTAGTAGTCCGTGACATTCAGGTACTGGCCTCTCTCATTGTCAAGGTGAAGGTGCTCTTGGAGCCTTCTCCTCCTGTTAACTGGTCAGTTGTCTACCACCATTCATGACTGAGCGTGGCAAGATTCCAGTTTGGTTCTGATGCATTGGCTGTAGGGCCACCTAGCTCTGTTTGTTGTATGTTCCATTTGCTGTTTAGAATACCTGTGGTCCTGTGTTGCAATTCACCAGTTTAGCAACTCATTGTTATATACACCCTGTTCCACTCCTGGCACACCCATCAACAATCTTCACTAATCAGTGTTGGTTTCTGGTTTAGTTATAATGGTTGAGTAAGGGATATGTTGAGGCACGAGAATAAATTGGATAGATACATGGATGGGAGAGGTCTGGAGGGTTATGGACCGAGTGCAGGTCAATAGGACCAGCGGAATAAAGTTTCAGTACAGACTAGAAGGGCCGAATGGCCTGTTTTCTGTGCTGTAGTGTTCTATGGTTCTATGGAATAAAGACCTAGCCTGCTAGATTCAGACCTTAGGAGGAAGCCTGGCATGTCAAGGTAGTAGTCCGTGACATTCAGGTACTGGCCTCTCTCATTGTCAAGGTGAAGGTGCTCTTGGAGCCTTCTCCTCCTGTTAACTGGTCAGCTGTCTACCACCATTCATGACTGAGCGTGGCAAGATTCCAGTTTTGTTCTGATGCTTTTCCAGTTTTGTAGGTGGCTGTAGGGCCACCTAGCTCCGTTTGTTGTATGTTCCATTTGCTGTTTAGAATACCTGTGGTCCTGTGTTGCAATTCACCAGTTTAGCAACTCATTGTTATATACACCCTGTTCCACTCCTGGCACACCCATCAACAATCTTCACTAATCAGTGTTGATTTCTGGTTTAGTTATAATGGTTGAGTAAGGGATATGTTGAGGCACGAGATTACTGATTGCGCAGGGGTGTAATTGTGCTGCTGCAGACAGTTCACTGTTCCTCATGAATGTCCAGTTTAAGCCATCAGATCTGTTCTGTATCATATGTATGCATTGTGTGTCCTAGGTGTAAAGATGTGCCCTTGTCTCCTACCAGTGCTGTCATAGAAATATTGTACCCAGAACAGATAGACTGAGAGGATAAGGTCAAGTAGATCAATTCCTTTCGTTAGTTCATTCATCACCTAGAGAGCCGGGTCCAGTCCTGCCCTCGGGTGCTGCCTGTGTGGAATTTCCATATTCTCTGTGACTGTGCGTGTTTCTTCTGGCTGCTCCGGTTTCCTCTCACATGCCAAATGCATGCAGCTTTGTAGATTAACTGGACACGGTGAATTATCCTTAGCGTGTGGGTGAGTGGTAGAATTTAGGTCAGTTGATGAGAATAAAAAGTGGGATTAGTGTAGATTAGTGTAAATGGGTGGTAGATGGTTAGTGTGGACTCAGTGTGACGAAGGGACTGTTTCCATGCTGTATCTCTCTATGACTATGACTCACTATGAATGACTTGCTATAGCATTTTAGAGACTGTCAACAACATTGCTGTGGATCTACAGTCATACTTAGGCCAGAGTAGGATAAGGACAGCAGTTGAATGTCTGTAGTGAGCCAGATAAGCTTCTTTGACAATCTGGTGCAGCTTCATTGGTACCATTACTATGACTAGGTCTCAAAAAAAATTCCAGATTATTTTATTCACTGAACTAGTGTTCCCTAGTTACTGTGGATGACTCTGAGCTTGAGTCTTTGGGCCATTACTTTAACCATCAGAATCACTAGTCAGTTAATTTAACCACTACCTCACCCATCGCAGGCTGATTATTTTTGATAGCAGGCTGGGTACACAGTGCTTACTGAGATTAGATGTCCTACATTCAGGAAGCATGAGCCTGGAAATTCAATCACCCATGAAGACCTGTGTTGGAATGGTACTGTGCTGGGGGCCCATGGCTTTTTTGTTATTTGTGTGTGACTTTGTTCTGTCTTACTTATGCAAGGACACACACACTTAAATGGAGCAAATTTGGTGTTTGCCCCAATTAATGCAAATTAAGTATGGGTCCAGTGTACCTGTCGAAAGTAATCATGTCATCTCTTAAAGGAGAATTGAGCACTGAATCACATCGAGCACAGTATGCCAGTTGGGGGGCACTGAAAAGGAGGATAGCAGCACAGCCAGAGAAACAAGCAATCTGCCTCACCAACCCTGGCCTCAGCCAGAAGACAGCAGAGAGTTCTCCTGCAGCTGAAGAGGAAGAGGGCATCACATCACTGGATCTGATGGATGAGATCGTGGACAGTGGAAGGAGATTTCTACACAGGATCTGAATGTGGTGAGTCGCCGGACATGAGTACACTGGCAGAGAGACGGTAGCTCTGCCATTTCCCTGGTGGGTGAACTCCTGAGCCAGTTCTGGTCTGGAGGATCCCGATGACACAGCCAAAGGCTGATGCCCATACACGTCAAGGTGCTCAGCACATCGTCCAGGGTCTCTGATAGCGTTTGTGAGATGTCCGGGATTGTGTGTATTGGGGGGGAACCTGGAGTATCCATGCTAACACTTTTTTTTATAGATATCTTTATTAGTCACATGTACATCAAAACACACAGTGAAATGCATCAATTGCGTAGAGTGTTCACAAGTGTCGCCACGCTTCCATGTTGCCATAGCATGCCCACAACTTCCTAACCTGTACGCCTTTGGAATGTGGGAGGAAACCGGAGCACCTGGAGGAAACCCACGCAGACACAGGGAGAAGTACAAACTCCTTACAGACAGCGGCCGGAATTGAACTCGGGTCGCTAGTGCTGTAATAGTGTTACGCTAACTGCTACCTTACTGTGCCTGGACCCAACCACAGAGTAGCAGTCAATGAGAGAGGTCACATCCTCACCTGCAGGACAAGCAAAAGATACCCAACCAATGACTTCAGCTATCCACACCCAACTTGCTGCCACATAAACTCAGAATGCTGCAAAGATGCTTCTGGACACCGATGTTTGAAGGGCCTTTGAAGTTGTCATGGCTGCCCAGTAAATGTCCCTCATCAAATCCTTAGCATTTGCTGCAGTCCTAGCCGGGAGGTGGGCAGTGGTGTTGGCTCCATGGAGCACAAATCTCTCAGAATGATACTGCTTGTGCTCACACCTTTCCTGCTCTAACAATGTCCTCCCTCGCTATTGGCCACCAGACAGCCTGCCCAAACAGCTTCTGTTCATGTCCACTCATTACATGTGGACATTGCCTGGCCCAAGCAATGGCAACTGGCCATTTCCCATGACTGATCACTGGAAAGGTCTTGCTGCATCTGGGCATGGACTGTGTGACAATTGAGGCAATGGGAGAGTGGTCTTCATCTAAAGTTAGGCTATGAGTGGCCTGATGGCAGATTCAAAGAGGGCTTCATTTCATCACCACATACTATCATCCCTTTCCTTCGCTGAGCTCCTGCCAGCAAGGAAGGGTTGTGTCTTGTTATCTCATTATGTGATTATCTGCTACATGCTAAACAATGATGTCTCACGTGGCCTACTCTGGACAGCATTGCATGTAATAGAGTCATACAGCACAGAAACAGGCCCTTCAGCCCATCATGGTCATGCCGACTTTTTTGCCCATCTACACTGATTCCATTTGCCAGCATTAGATCTGTATCCTATGCCTTGCCAATTCTGGTGCCTATCTAAATATCTCTTAAACATAGTGATTGTATCTGACTCACCACCCCCTCCGGCAGTGATTTCCAACTATCAACCATCAGATCCCCTCTAAAACTCCTTCCTCTCACCTTAAACCCCATGGTTTCTTGTTTTTGGAACCCCTACCATGGGAAAAAGATTCTGATTATCTACCCTAGCCATACCTTTTATAATTTTATACACCTCTCTCAGGCTACCTGTCAGCCTTCTTCACTCAGGGAAAATAAGCCCAACTTATCCAATCTCTTCACATAACTAAAGTCCACCAATCCAGGCAACATTCTGGTGAATCTCGTCTGCACTCTCTCCAGTGTAGTCACATCCTTCCTATAGTGCAGTGACCTGAACTGCACATAGTACTTCAAGTGCAGCCTAACAAGTGTTTTGAAAAGTTGCAACATCATAAAATTCCAGTTTTTATATTCTGTACCCTTACTTATGAAAGTAAGCATTCCATGTGCCATGAACAAACACAAGGGAGAGAACATGGAAATGGCTCAAGTGGCTGAAATCTACTGCTGGATTGGAGTGTGCTTGGAGTGAAGAGCTGGGGACAGCAAGTGTGACAGAACCTGACAACGTATTGCAAGCATGAAGGCATGTTGCTCGCCGTGTAGTCCAGGGAGGGGAATTGGATCTGGAGGACTCCACAATAGTTTCCCATGCTTCATGTAACTGTGGTTGTAATTGCTCCCAGCAGCATGACCAGGAACCAAGAATGGAGTGAGTAGCTACCCAGGACAGGGTGACTGAGGTAAGGTGGGTGTGATAGACTGCTTCGGGCAGAAGGTCCTGAAATGCCATTGACTGGAAGGATCTTTTGCTCTTGGTTACTCACATGTCCAAGTGTGATGGCATTTCAGGTTATAGAACTCTCTGTGAACATGTGGTGTCCAGAGTACCTTCTTAGATGTGGCCTGCCCAATAGAGCCAACTTACTGACTTATTCCGACACAGGAGGCTGCCATTCAGCCCACTGAGTCCATACTGGCCCCCAACGGAGTTATCCCATCAGTCCTATTCCTCTTCCGTCCACTTTCCTGTAGCCCTGCAATTTGCCTTCTTTCAGATGTCCATTAGCTCCTCTTATGTCTTTTAGCCACTTGCCCACACTAACCCATGAGCCACTTAACCTACTAGTACATCTTTAGGATGTAGGAGGAAGCCACAGGACCAGGTGGAAACCCATCTGGTCACAGGGAGTACATGCAAATTCCACATGGATAGCATGAGGGGTGAGGATCAAACCCATTGCCTGGATCTGTGAGGCAGCAACGTTGGCTCTACACCAGCTCGCTGCCCAACTAAGTGTAATTAGACACTCAACACTGGGACGTGGGGTTGCAAATTCACTTATTCTCTCCCAGCCTTTGTGGCACCTGCTGTAATACAGTCCAAGTCTCAGAAATATATGGGAGAGCAGGCGATCGCTGCCCTCATACAGATGAGACCGAGCACCCTGTGAACCCTCTCCACCGACCCCCCCCCCCCCCCCCCCCCCCCGAGAAGCCTACAGTCTGGTCAAATCCACATCCCCGTGCTGCCTGCCGCTCTGTACTTCAGGGGATGGTGCAGGTGTTGGGCCATTTCTGCAGTTCTGATGCAGTGATGGTGGCTCACAGTTCACAGGTATCATAGTGCAAATCAGGGAAGACATCCACTGACCTCACACCCAGCACACTTTGCATGTCTGTGTTTCATCACACACGAGGCACATTCTTAGGTACTGATTGTGTTGCACTACTGATTTTACTCTACAATCCTGTAATGGATTTTTTTCCCCCCAAAGCTGTGCATTTATATTGCTAAGCCAAGGTTCTTTAAAGTGGTTTGTCACTGTCAAAAGAAGCAAAGTTGGACTGAACCTTATAACCATATGACTATGTGCGTGACCTAAAAAAATGGGCAAGGCATCTGACTGGAAGGGTTGGAAGTTCCCTAGGATCTAACTATTTGCGTAGCAAGCATTGCATGGCGGATTATATTTTTAGCACTGACAAGCAGCTTAAGGAATGCTGTTTTTCCTTTGTCTAATGTTCTCTCCCAAGTGTTTGGTTTGATCTACATAGGCTCCAGATTAACCTTTGTATATTATATTTAAAAGGAACCTCACTCCTGCAACAACTGACAACAACCTAAATGGTCACAATTATTGTACTGGCAATTTTCATACAAAACACTGAAAAACCGCAGATGCTGGAAATCTGAAGCAAAGGGAGAGGTTGAGTTGTTTTCTCTGGAATGTGGGAAACCTGATAGAAGTATATACAATTGTGAGAGGCATAGTTTTTCCCAGGGTGGAAATGTCAAATACTGGAGAGCATAGGTTTAAGGTAAGAGGGGGAAAGTTTAAAGGAGATTTGCAAGGCAAGATTTTTTTTACACTGTGTTATGTGCCTGGCACACCCTGCCAGGTGAGGTGGTAGAAGTAGATACGATAGCAACATTTAAGAGGCATTTAGACAGAGATGTGAACCAGCAGGAATAGAAAGATATTGAGCACATGCAGGCAGATGGGATTGGTTAGTTTAGCATCATGGTCAGTACAGACTCAGTGGGCCAAATGGCCTGTTTCTCTGCTGCACTGTTCTATGTTCCAAAAACAACAAAACTACAGATGCTTCATACCTGAAATACAAACAGAAAACACACAGCTGGTCAGGCAACATCGGTGAAGAGACAAACGGTCGTTTTAGGTCAATGACCTCTTGCCAGAAAAGCAGTGAATTCTTTCTTTTAAGATAAAAGATTACAAATGTTAACACTGTAGAAAAAAGTGATTAAAAATTTAAGAACACATATTTTTGTTTCCAAAATTTGGTTCTTGACATCAATTTTTATTTTCCTCATGATGAAACTGAAACCTGATATACCACTGAAATCAAAAATAAGCTGTGAGACACATTTCAAAGATACAGGCCTGTGAAAATAACTATAGATGCAATCATGGTACAGTATTACCAAGATTACAGAGAAGGTGTCTGTGAATTACGAAATGTTGTAGCTTTTGAATAAATGTAAACTTTGCAGTCTAATATTTTCCACATTTTCTTTTCTGAGGTATAATGCATTATTTTGTAACAAAATGTGGTTCACAACACCTACAGCCAGTGAGTTCACAGTAATTTAAATACTTTAAATAACAATGGAAATGGCTTAGTCAACATGTCATATCACATAATTCAAACTATATATTGGCCAGCTCCAATTACTCCTGGTTGTTTGCTTTCCCCTTTTGATGGCGAATGAAGATGGGGCACAGTTCCCCAGCTGCCAATCACTCTCTGATTAACTGTTCAAGTGGTTTTTCACATGAAAGTGTAGACAGAGCTGATAAGATATACCACTGCAACTGAGACCCTTTATGTCCTTTATTCCACATACCTTTTCTACAGAGATCAGTGTACTGAGACCCCTGTGCTCTTTTCCCTTCTCTACAATTTCTGAGATGAACTGTAGTGTCTCTATTAACACCTGGTCACAAGCTTCATAAAAAGTGTATTCAAATAAATCATGGGAATATTCATTAGATACCCTGAATACCTCTAAGGCAAGTGGAATACCCTGGGAATCAGGCAGCCCATTGAGAGAGAGAAAATCTGAGTTAATGATGCAATTCTGAAGCAAACTGGAAAACCTGGTTATCTGAAATTATTGAATTAAATGCTGAGTATTGATTCAGCAGAGTGTTCGGGTTAACTCAGTTTTTCTCTCTCCACGGATGCTGTCTGACCCGCTGGATATTTTCAGCTTTCTCTTTTACTTCACATTTCTAGCAACCGCAATGTTCTGTGTCTCACTGTCCCAGAACTGTCTATTTTCTCCCTCCTTTGTCCCCATTCATGTCCTATTTATGTCCTCCATTCAGATCACCTACAATTAACAAGTCTTTACCATTGTTTCTCTGCCTCCAGCATTTGCGTCATTCAGTCTTTTGGTCTCCACCTATCACAGGCATTTCCTTTGCTCTCTTCACCCTCCCTCTTCTCAGCAATTTAATGCATGCTTGTTTCCTAACTTTGCTAGATCTAATTAAAGGTTAAATTCTGAAATATGTTGCTGCTGTTTCTCTCTCTATAGATTCTGCCTGAATATTTCAAGTACTTTTGTTTATTTTATATTTAACTTTATATTCCAGACCCCCTGTAGTGCTGGCCAACAAACCATTTACTTTTCTAATTGCTTGTTGCATCTCCCTGCTTGTAAAAAAATCCTTCCATATAGTCCCATTTAAAAGTTTCTCAGTGTTTAAAAAAAATACTGTTTTTCCACTCTTTCTGTCAGTGGCAACTCTGCAGTAAAATTGTTAGTCCATGGCAATGTGCCAGTTTTGGGTCAGTGATTGCACTCTTACCTACATTGGGATGCTAATATATGTCCCAAGTGGGTTAAGTCCCACTCCAGAGACTCAAACAAAAAAAAAGACTAAGACTCAAGCACTGCATTGTCCGTGGTGCTGTTACTTGAATGAGATGTTAAACCAAGGCTCTGTCTGCCCTCTCAGGTACTGCTTCAAAGAATAGCAGAAGAGTTGGTGCCCTGGACAACTTTTACCCTTCAATCAACCTCATTGATAGTAAATACTACTTGCAATACTAATAGTCAATATTACGTGCTATTCACAGAAGCTTGCTATGCTAAATTGATGATCACATTTTTTACATTACAACAGTGATCCCTGTCAAAAATACTCAATTGACTGTAAAGTACCTTGGGACATGCTGAGCTATGAAAAGTGCTAGGAAAATGTAAACCTTTCTTTGAACTGACTTGACAAGTTTGTTAAGATTAGTCACATGTACATCGAAACACACAGTGAAATACATCTTTTTGCGTGGAGTGTTTTGGGGGCAGCCCACAAGTGTTGCCACGCTTCCGGTGCCAACATAGCATGCCCACAACTTCCTAACCTGTATGTCTTAGGGATGTGGGAGGAAACCGGAACACCCGGAGGAAACCCATGCAGACACAGGGAGAACGTACAAACTCCTTACAGACAGTGGCCGGAATCAAACCTGGGTCGCTGGCACTGTAATAGTGTTACGCTAACCGCTACACTACCGTGCCTGCCTAGTGTCTGGAAGGATTTAGTGAAACTGCGACTTCTCAGTAAGTGACTGCCAAAAGTACTTTTAGATCTCCTCTAGTACACTGCAGTATTCATACATTTGGACCCTGTAACATACAAAAACAACTAGACCACACTATGGCAGTCTGAAAATGTTATCTGGTTACATTTTAGCCGGGGATATCTGAAGAGAAATAAAGGGAAGAATAAAAATATGCTTCAAGAGTTAAAAATAAAGGCTTGTCATTCTGGTTTAGTGGATGAGGGTGTGCTTTTAGAGCAGCTATATCTGGTATGCACAATTATGCAATAGTGACATTCAGTATTAAGAAGGCATCACCATTTCCTCAGCAGTATTTACCAGTGATTGGCTTCAACTGGATGCAGCTTGCGCTAAGGTATTAAGGTATTTAGCGCACAAACCGCTCTGTGCTGGTTGAAATATAATGTTCTCTATGAAGACAATAACAAGGAAGATACACCTCACTCGATTTAGAAATACCTTACCACAAAGTCAGGGAACACAGAAACATGATACCCATGCTGCCATCTCTAGCCTGAGGAAATACACTATTATTGAGTAGAAAAATCACATTGAAAGGGAACAGCCATGGTGCTCTGTGCATTCATATCACTCAAACTCTGGAACCCTTTCCTGGCCAAGACAATAACTGTGGCATCAGTTAGGGGAGATAAAACATGCTTCAACCTTTAATCATTAAATTGCTTTGTTCTAAACGAAGTGACGGAATCAAGCATACATTTCAGAGATTAATTGGCACAGTGTTCTTTGCGATCAAACCACCAAGGTTTGCTTGCAGTCATCTGAAACATACAGCCTGAAAAGGTGGGGCAAGAAGGTTCAGCTGTAATTATCAGAAGGTCAGAACCCAGAAATAGAAACAGGAGAAGTCACTGGGCCCCTTGTGCCTGCACCATGATTCAATGAAATTATGGGTTCATCTTGTATCTCAATGCTAGTTTCCTGTACTATTCCCATATCCCTTGATTCCCTTAATATCTAAAAATCTCCCTCTTTCTTGACTGGAATAGATAAAAGAAAAAAATGTGGAGGGTTGTGGAGAAAGAGCAGAGGAGGGCTATTTGGAATCTTTCTCAGAGAGTTGGCAGAGGAACAATGGGCTGAATATCCTCTGTAGTGTATTATTCTGTGACTCTCCTGAGCACCAACTGGAATCAAGCAAAGGATTCTACAATTGGCTGTGGTAGTCAGTAAGGTTCTCAGCTCCAGATCACCACTGATCAATTGTGCTGAAAAATGCACTGACCCGCATATGGAATATGGAAACAGGGTTACACTGGTTTGGCCTGACTCTCCCCAGAGACTGCTAACAACAAAATGGATCAAAACATTCCATGTAAATGTAAACATACTCCAGCATTTCATGAAACTAGCTTAATAGAGAAATTTGTCATCTTGCTAAATACATTATCAGGAACAGTGACTACAATTGTATCTGGAAGTTGGTTTAAATGGGTGACTCTTAAAGGTGAAGAGAAAGATTGACCATTGTAAGAGAAACAAAGGACTGAAGATGCTTTGACCATTGTAAGTTGCCCTAGTGTGTAGGTGAATAGTGGAATTTGGGTTTGGGGGGGGGGGGGGGCGGTGGGAAGAAATATTGATGAGAATGTGAGGAAAATAAAAATAAAATGGGATTAATGTAAATGGGTAGTTGATGGCTAGTGTAGACTCGGTGGACTGAAACACATGTTTCTGTGCTGTCTCTCTCTATGACTATATAATGGACCTAACATTTGGGAGAGTGTGCAGAATATTTGTCAGTATGGAAAACTGAAAATGTTTCACTCAGGTGTGGTTCAGTGAGGCAGGAAACAAGCCCGCAGAACAGGTAATGATATGGCCTTCTTTGCATCAGATGGATGCTGCAGTTTCGGAAGAACTCAGGCGTTTACATGAATATTTAAGGCTGGCAACCTGCAAGACATGTAGCTGTAAAAGAAGGGGTCTCTGCAGGAAGGGTGCCAAAGTTGGTGAGTCCTAATGCAGGGTTTTGACCCAAAACGTTGACAATTCCTTTCCTCCCACAGATGCTGCTCGACCTGCTGAGTTTCTCTGGCAGATTGTTTGTTGCTTCAGATTCCAGCGGCTGCAGTCTCTTGCGTCTCCATGTTATGGGAACCACCCATCCTCAGAAACACGATTCAAGACAGACTAATACATTAATTGCCATTTCTACTGGGAAAGGACGGAGTGAGGCAAATTCCTTAAATGCTGGCAGAAATGTTAGTCCCTGCTTGACGATGCAAGGGATCAAAGATGTAGAACAGTCCCATTGGGGTGCCACTATGCACATAATTAGAAAGTAGAGAGGTAGATATAGGTGTGTTGAAAGGAATTTACTGCACACCTTAAAGTTTATGACAGTATTTTGTTAGCCAGGTCATCAATTGAGAATTCCATGATCAGTTTGCACATTGATACTGGGGTGTTGATCTTCCATAGGCCAGGGTGTGTTTCAGAAATAGTTCAAACATGTTCTGTTGAGACACAGTAGTAGTAGTATTGGGTACCTATGAGCCTCACTGCCAACGGCATGAAAAGGATGATCTTGGAGAAAGGGAAACTTTTCCTGTTCCACTACCTAAAAAGGTGAAAGAAAGTACAACTTGGGCCAAGAGTACAGTAAATTTGGGAACTTCTTTCCATGGATATAGGTGCAGTGATTAAGGTACTGGGTTGCCATGCACCAGCACCATTACAGATAAGTTTGATAACTGCTCATGTGAAGAATGTGGAACCTAGACAGTGCCAAGCAGCTAAGCAAGAGACTTTTTAGAAATGTTTAAATAGAAAGTCAAGAAACATTATAGAACAAAATACGACCAAACCACACAAACATATGACGAAGGAGCAGGAGTAGGCCACTCAACTCTGGAGCCTTCTCCACCAATCAAACAGATCACAGCTCATCCAACTGTGATCACATCACCTCATTTCCCCCTTTCCTTTGGTTGCCTGTTACATCCTTGCTTATCAAAATCCATCTACCTCTGCCTAAAAACTTTTAAAGATTCTGCTTCTACCTGCCCTTGAAGTAAGAGTTCGAAAGACTCAGTGCCTAAAGAAAAAAATTTGCTTTGTCTGTCTTAAATGGGTGACTGCTTATTTTTAAAACACTGTTCTTTAGTTCTAGTTTCTTTCAAAAGAGGAAACATTCTCTCCACATTCATCAGTCAAGAATTTCTACCAGGATCCCATGATTAAATCAAGTGGCCCTTGTTCTTCTCAACTCTAAAAGAGAAAAGCAGAGTCTGTCCAATCTTTCCTCATAAACCCTCCCATTCCAGGAGCAGGTCTCATAAACCATCACTGACCTGCTTCTAACACATTAATATCTTTCCTTAAATAGGATGCTACATCTGCACAATGTTCCAGATGTAGCCTCATCAATGCAATGAATAGCTGAAGCATCACCTTCCTACTTTTGTGTTCAATTCTACTAGCAATTTAACTTGGAGCTATTAAGGCCAGAGACCAAAAACTTGCACAAAGTTTTAAGGAACATCTTAAAAATAGGAAAACAGAGATACAAGATCTGTTCAGCTGAAGAATGCAGCTCTAAAGTCCTTTCAGATGCAGTTGTAAATGGTGGTGTACAGTAAATGGAGCCCAGCACCTAAGTGGAATACATGAGGTTGCAACACCTCCAATCAAAAATTACTGAGTAGATGATCTACCTCGGTCTTTTTACAAGAGCCTCACCATCACAGAAACAAGTCTTCAGCTAATTCTTTTCACTCCTGCAGATGTTAAGAAATAGCTGAATTAACTGCGATTCGTTTAGAAAAAGATTCTCTCCTCAAGTGCACTCTTCACAGCACAGACTAACAACACCCCCACGTAGCAATCCCTGTGATGATTACTTGGTGTGTACTTAGAATAAACATTTGTATAAATGATTAAGTTATTCAATATCAAAGTCATGTCTTCATCTAGAAATTGAAAGAAGCAGGGTCAGCGAGTGGTGAGCCATGCAGAGTTATGTCATATATTTACTGTCTTTCTCGACTGGGAAGGAACTAATGGTTGAAATAAATATTTGGTCAGGGCCTTTTATGCTGCAATCCAATTTTAATAGCCTTTGTGGCACAAATTAATTCCAAGTATACTTTTGGAGGGGCCTTGGGCTAAGAGTGACCTGCTTCCACTCTTCTTGTGCGAGTTTTGAGACAACTAATGAGTCTAATGGGGAGGGATCATGGAGGAGTTGGTGGTACATGAGGGGTGGTTGGGTGAGTTGTTTGAAATCTTGTGCATTCCTTCTGCTCATCGCACAAGGCTTCTGCCACTCTCATCATAGAGATCAGAGTTGCTCAGTACCTTCCCAGATGCTCCTTTGCAATTTTGACACGTGACTGGAAAGGGCCTTCCTTTATTAGGTTAGGATGCCATAGCTTTGAGGAGACTTTGAGAAAACCCTTGAACTATTTTTTTTGTCCTCTTGCTGTGACAGAATCCCTTAATCCCTTGCTGTGACAGAACTTGGAGTAGGCTTGATTCACCAGTTTGATGTTAGACATGTAAATGGTGTGGCTTGCTTTGGAGAGTTAACGATGTGTTTCTTTAAAAATATTTGTACACTGAGCCGATAACTTAAAGAAATAACTTCAACTTCTCACCACTGAATATTTTTGACTCACACATTTTGCTGATCACGTCAGCCATTTTACTTCTGTGTTTTGCAATGTTAGCAAGCTAATTCATCAATTCAGTATACAAAAGAGACTGTGGCAAACTCATCAAATTCTACGCTTTTTTTGATGATATTGTCTTCTGGAAACTTGGCAAATGAAGTTTACTTCCTGGTGATCAGCTGTGACTCTCTCATACCATCATCTGGCTTTTACCTGTCAGAGAACACCCAGTTGCGCTTCCTAAAAAGGTCACAATTACGCCTGCCCGGGAGTGCACTGCTTGAACAAAAAATAACCATACATTTAACATGCTCAATCCTAGGAGAAATTCACTCCTCTGTATTTTTAATATTAAGAAGTTGCTAACAATATAGGAAACTATCATTCAGTAATTCACATCTGTACAGAGGTAAATCAAAGTGCATCCCACTATCTTGCTGACTTCCTACTGATCTGTACCTGTTGTCCCTACTTCATTTATTCAAAAATTTCTGATGATAGGGTGGCAGAATATTCTACGCTCCAACAACTCCCCTCCATCACTAAACTGCATCACTAAACATCATTTTCCAGGACCATTTAAAATTGATCTGCCTCTGCCAGCAGCTCCTCAACTTGTACAGTATCTTTAATGCAAGGCATGCAACAATATTACATTCATCACTTTTTAATCAAATTCCTTTACTTTCTGAACAAAAATCTCCTAGTTCGCTCTGCAGAGATGGAACCAGCCTTCAAGGATATTCTATTAATTGTATTTTCCAGTACTATCTTCTTAGTGAATCAAATAACTGCAAAATGATTCACATTAGTGCAAAAGTAAATAAACCCAAACATCACTAAGGCTGCATAATATGTTGCTATTTGTGTTCTGAATTCATCACATTGAAGAAATAATTTCCAAATCAATTTTAAATGGAATCTTCATAAAATTTCCTCCAATTTTATTGAAACATGTTTAGAAGAAACTATTTTCACAAGAAAGCACAAACCATCATTTATGAATTTAATGGAACTTTCTCACACTGACAACTGTAAAAAAAAAGTGCTTTTACAAAAAATCTTTGTACAGGATATTGATGTTGTTGGCAATTGTGGCATTTACTGTCCATCCTTAATTGCCCCTTAGGAGGCAATTAAAAGCCAACTACATTGGTGGGTATGGAGTCACACTTAAGCCAGAGAAAGGCAAGGATGGCAGATTTCTCTCTCTAAAAGGACATTAATGAAAACATTTTTTTAATTAAAAAAGAACATTCCATTAGTTTCATGGTTACCATTGCCAAAATTAACTTTTATTCTTTAGATTTCAGATTTATTTAACTTAAATTCCTAGGCTACCATGGTGGGATTCAAACTCATGTCCATGGATCAATTGCCAGGAACTCTGGCTGCTCACCTAGTCAATTAACTTTAAGCTATCAAGGAAAAGCATTTGAAGGAAATGTTATCTTTCAAATATTGTCAATTTAAAAGGGACATTCAGAAGTTCATTGTATTATGCGTATACATTATTTAAAACCAAAACATTCATTAAATGAATCACATTTAAAGTTTTTTGATATGTAACCCTGGTGTTCCTTTTATTTAACATCTTTGTTAAGGTCAGGTGAAGCTATATTAACTTACTGCAGACTTATACCCATTCTACTATCAGTGAAAATGAGGTCATTATCGATCTATGATTTTGATTGCTCCACACCCTAGTACATCATTAAGAGGCAAACGGTAAATTCAGTCCGGAAACAACATAAAATGGACTTCCTACACAACAGAGCTTCAGCTGACAATTTGCCAAGAACATAAACCTTTTGAAATTCTAGATCTTTGCCACAACAATGGAAACTACTTTTCTCAGGGGCAACTTCCTGGTATCAGTATTAAATATTGCATTCTAATCTGCTTGAAAAGCCAATTAATTCAAAACATGATTATTTTTCCATCAGGTTATGGTCAGGTCAATCAGAATAAACGGCTTTTGTGGATTAAAAAAATCCTGGAAAATGCACTAATTTTTATATATAAAGAAATCTTTATTTGTCATGATTTAATATTATATACAACTTAAATTTGAAAGTGTAAGACTGATAACTACACTGAGAACAGCACACCAAACACACAAGGCCTGATCAAGCACAATGCAATATTGAATTTAATAGATTACACATTAGTGCAAAAGTAAATAAACCCAAACATGACCATGGCTGCATATTATGTTGCTATTTGTGTTCTGAATTTTTAGTGAGAGAAGCATTCATAGCGAAGACAGCAAGATTGAGCAACATTCTTTTTTTGAATATATAGCTAAAACAATTCTGTCAAGGATAAAGTGTATCATGACGAATACAAAGATAAAATAGATCAGTCATTACGTGCTTTTAAGGAAATAAAAATCTTCACTGTCTGAAGAAACTGTGCACAAAATTAAAGCTTTCATTCTTCAGTGGAACACTGTTTCCTTCATATTTTACATACATTAAGTGTCACATGATCATCTGTACTGGAGAGGGGAAAAGACCATCAATTAGTTATTCAGAAGATGAACAATTTTAGTTGACACAGGTAACAAATATTAGGAAAATAAATCAATTGTAGTAATACCAGCTACTTTAGGATTATGCGAATCATATAAACACACTCGTTCAGTCCTAATACGATGGCTATAAGAATAGTTTGAATTAATGAGCCCATTTTTCCTGGCTCTGGCCAGTGGTTCTCTAGAAGACAGGCAACTGTCAGCCAATTCCACAGAAGCTGGTCTCGGATTAGGTGCAACAGCTATATGTCCAGAATCTATCATGTGACAGACATCACTGCATCTATCACTGTGCTTCATCATTGAACTCTGCAGGGAGACCAGAGGCAGAGGCTGAGCTTGTTAGATTCCCCAGCATTACAATGAAGTCACCTTTGCAGTTCCACACTAGCCGAGATCTAATGCAGTGTTGTTGACCCCATTCATTTGAATAGGGATTCTTGCCCTGCTGAACAGAAACAATAAGTTATAATTTAACTTTAATATTTTTAACCATGCACCAGTCAAACAGAAGCAGGCCCTTTGGCCCAACATGTCCATGCTGATCTTTGACTTTGAGTGCCTATGAATATTTGACATTCACAAAACTATTAAATATCTTTAAGAATTGAAAAATAATTAGGTCATTGAAAAGCATAAAATGTTTAAATATATTCAAACATTTTTTTAAAAATTCAGTTTGCCAAAACAATCTGAGTTACTAATAAAATACCCATCCTTCTTGAATCCCTTCCTCTCCATTGAAATGAATTGAGGTGGAACCAGACACAGGTTCCACAAGCACATTTCCCAGTCTAACCACCAGGGAACCATCAGCTCTTGGCACCCACTGCTGGACTCAAAGGACCAACTTCAGACGGCTGTGGGAATAACAGCAGTGGGAACCTCTCTGGAAGCTTGGACCTTCAAATGAATGGCCTACAGAAGTGCTCTGCATTCTGGGCCTCCCCACAAAAACACTGTGCACCACTGGCTTAGTGCGAACTCCTGGATTTCTTAGACTCAGAGAGCTACAGCACAGAAACAGGCCCTTTGGCCCACTGAGTCCACATCATCTGTCAGCCATCCATTTACACTAAAGCTACATTGATCTTTTTTAATTCTCCCCTCAGATTCTACCATTTGCTTACACACGAAGGGGCAATTTACAGTGGCTAAGCTGCACATCTTTGGGATGTCGGAGGAAACCGGAGCAGCTCCACAGAGCACATGCAGCAAACTCCACACAGACAGCATCCAAGGTCAGGACTGAACCCAAGTCTCTGGCGCTGTGAGCCAGTGGCTCTGCCAATTGCAATCAGTAGATGTGTCGAACCACTGCCCTAAAGCAATTATGATTGTAGAATTAGACCTGGGAGTCCTAATTTCAAGATAAAAGGTCACCACTTTAGAAGTGAGGAATTGTGTATGTTTGTTATTTTCTACCCTAGAGGAGCTGCTGAGACTCAGTCTTTAATTACATTTAAAACAGAGGTCAATAGATTTTTGGGCACTAAGGAAATCAATCATTGTGTGTAGTTTCAATAGATTTTTCATTATATTGTTTATTAAGGCAAGTAAACCGGATAGAGCTCAAGACAAACATTCATTATTGGTGATAAACAACAGTTAACTATAAGGTGTGTATGATAGAACAATGTAGTTAAAGTTATACCACATAGTACCAATTTGCCAATTTACTGATAACTGCCTGAACCAATGTCCTCATTAAAAAACAATCTTAACAGGCAGGTTACCAAACTAAATCTCTGTTCTTTCCACATTTCCCCATCATAGCAATTCTGATATCACCATAAATGGGTTGGAAGATGGTTCCCTGTACTCGAAGTAATAACAGCGGAGATAAAGGCTTGTGCAGCAGCAGGGATGGTTCAAGGCTGACGGCAGGTAATGGTACTGAGATGCACATGGTGTTTTTGTATTATGTAGAATGCAGGACGAAAAAAGCATGTGTTTTAGTCTTACGTTATAGGGATATTTAGGAGTCAAGAAAGTGGACGGCTATCTTACGGTGGTCTATGAGCTACCCATGTTATAGAGGGAAGTACCATAGTCTAAGCTAGTTTAAGAGATCTTAATGAAATAAGCAAATTAATGGTCGATATCATCAATCTGAAATAAATTTAAATCTAAATACGGAATTTTGATGTCCAATCAGTCCATGATCCAATGTATAGAATTAAGTCACAATGTACAGTTTGCGCCTGGAAACTGTGGTCGAGGCAAAGAAGGCATTAAAGTCATGGCTCTCCTGGGACACGAGCAAAGTTAACACTTTAGATTTTAAGGTTTCAGGGGAACAGCTTAAGCCGAATTCTATGATATTACTTCAGTTAAGGAAATTGAGAACACCAAAGATGAAGTAAACAAAGGCGTCTGTGTGTGGATCTGTTTCTCCCTTCGCAGATGCCGCCTGACTAAAGTATTCCTTGCCTTTTCTATTTCATCACCAGTCCAGGAAGAAGGGCAGGGAAAGATAACAAAATAGAAACAAACCCTTTTCCTCTAAACCTTTTATTACCGATCAAAGTTTATTTCCGCCCCTTCCCCACCCCCAGACTGTTGGAACATATTTGAATCCTCAGTTCAAGAAGATAATCTCCCACTAATTCAAAATCATTAAATTCAAAAATAATGGAGAATTGTTCTTTAGTATAAAACTGCAAAGAATTAGTAAGTTATATTCACACCCTTCCGTCAACACACCCCTCCACAGCCAGCAGACAATATTTTGTGTTGCCACGTTAAGAGTATCCACCCTCTGATGTCAATTTACGAGTTCATGTTTAGACACCAATCTCATTATTGAACTTTTCCTTGCCAATTGCATAATCTCTTGAACCTTATGTTCCACGTAATACATGTTCATACAATAGAATGTTAGTCATTTCGATTCTGGTTCAAATTTCCTCATCGCATAGAATATTAATTGTTGGCTGTGACTCAGCAATAGGTCTGAAGTCTGTCAGTTCATGACTGCATTTCAGTAACTGAACAGATAAAAAAGTGGACATAAAAACAGAAAATGCTAGAAACACTTAACAGATCAGCAGCATCTGTGGAAAGAGAAACAAAATTAATGCTTTGGGTTGAAGACCAGACAAAGGGCCTTCAACCAAAAACAATTAACTTTGTTTCTCCCTTTTCAGATGCTGCCTGATCTGCCAAGTGTTTCCAACATTTTCTGTTTTAATTTTAGATTTCCAGCATATGCAGATTTTTAGATTCACAAAAAAAAATGGTCAATTTACAGTGAGCACTGGGAAAATCTTGTGCTGGCTTTCAGGTGAAGCATTAAAATTAAGACACTTTGTGCTCTCTCGGGTAGAGATGGTTTCAGGCGATGCATTAAAATCAAGACACTCCGTGGCCTCTCAGGTAGCAATGGTTCTATTTGAAGAGTAAAAGAGTTCTCCCCAATTGCCTATGTAAATATCCCATAACTTTAGTAAAAGCTGCTAATTTGTTGTTATCTTATTGCTGTTATCAGAACCTTGCCCTAGACAAATTGGCTGATACATTTCTTAGATTAAAACAGTGCCTAAACTTTAAAAGCTCTTTTGGGATATCCCAACATTGTGAAATAAATGCAGATCTTTTCTTCAATAGCAATATTGTCCAAAATATTTCACTTTAACATGAGAAATGCATCCATTATTCATACAAAGGAATTTCCCATTTCAGAGGGTCAAGGTTACCAACCAGAGCTAGGTTACTGTTTAAAAAAATAAGTACAGAACTACCAAGCGTCTTTTCTAAAACAACTGACAGTGGTCTTTAAATTAAGTATTTTGATAACTTGTGCATAGTCAAGAATTTTACTGTAAATGTGTTTCAATTTTTTTTGTCACCTTGGCTCAGTTACTAACATTCTCACTTGAGGCAGAAAGCTGTGTAGTGCATGTCTACTAGTCTGCCACTTCAATAGAGCAGCAAAGCAGTCACGTGTTGTCAGAAGGATCAGCTTTTGGATTAAATTTTAACAATTCCATTCTTAAGTGGACAAAACAGATTCCATTGCATCATTTTAATTTTATTTCCTGTTCAATAGTCTCCACAACCAATACTTAAAACTACATTTTCTAACTCATCATTCATTTGATTTCCCTGAGAAATACCATCAGTTTTCATATTACTCAGGATACCAGTGCAAGCATGAAAGCTACCTACTGAATCCATGCAAGGTTAGATCTGGAATGGGTTCAGGGACTCCATTCATTTCAATGGAGAGGAACAGCTGGGAGGGAATGAGGGAAAGTTAACATAACTACATTTTTACTTAATCAAGTTAAATGTATTTAATTGTTTTTGTGCTTTCTAATGTTAAGTACTTAATTTTAAATTTAAATCTTTAAAATTCTTTTTCTAATAATGAGATTTTTACGTATTAAATGTTTGAGAATGCCAGTGAGATTCACAAACATTCAAGTCGCCTTTGACAGCTTTGATGCACTTAAGCCTTGGGGGCTTGGCTTATCAGATGATAAGATGTTTCTGTGGGTGGCTAATGTATGGGCCTCATGGATGCTAGATATGACCTGGAAATTTTCTCCGGGCAAGAGACGAAGCACGTGGAGCAAGCCAGACTAAGGTCATCAAGGGCACCTTACCTGTGTCCCAAATTCTAGAGCATTGACTACTGCTTGAAAAGGACTAAACTTTAAAAGTGGGAAATTGATTATCTTGAGGTAGTGATAAGCACAAATTTGTTCTTTCAAATAGACCTATAATTACCATAGACCGCACAGTGTCAGTCAGTCAGTCAACAGATGTAATGAGTTTCCCATTGTAGCCATACTAATTATAAACCTCTAACATCTCCCATTTTTTTCTTGGCTCTAAGTCCACAAAAAGTCAATGAGTTACCATTTAATTGCAAAAATTCTTTGTTTTTTTTCTTCTTTGATAATTTTAAAGAGTTTTCCATTTGGTAGCCAGTCCATATCATTTCTAATATTCCTATATCTGCAAGGTTTATAGTGTTTGGCTGGTCAAAACACAAGCACCATCATCTCTTGGGTCTTCACTAAACCTTCCATGGCCACATGAAATTGACTGGTTGGCAATGTCTTTGCGAATACAATACTGTCTTGTTTAGCACTTGGGGTGTGTTGTCAGGACAAGAGCACTAATAGAATCAGTGCTAAAAGGATCACTATACCATGATATAAAAGAGAGGCATGTACTGGCAGCACAACTGTGCCAAGAACACTGTGGAGAATCCTTGTCCTGTCTCCCCTCTATGGTAACAAGCTCAATGGTTGTTGAAGGCTATCGACGTTGCCACCATAGAGAAAGCTCTGGCCTGAGCAATGCTGTGCAGTTAACCAGAGAGGGAACACAGCAGCTTCCATCACATGCAATAGGTGATGAGGGAGACTGTAGAGTCCAGACAGTCTGTACACAGATGAAGCAGGCACTGCCAGATCGCAGCACTGGCCTGCATTCACATGGCAGCTAGGGTGCATCCCTGAGCCCCATAACCGAACCACTTCTCCCAGTCTGCCCAACACCAGTCCTCACAGGCAGCCTCTCTATATCAAGTCAAGGGAACCGCAGTACGCAGCACTGGGGAAGGCAGGGTTTGCATCAGGCTCCTGGCATGTAGAACCCAGTGCAAAGGCTGAGAAAAATGTCTTTTTCAAAGTAGTGCAAGTACATACCTGCATGTATTTGGAATGGAAGATCAAGAGAGCTGTAATGAATTCACATTCTGTGGCATATCACTAAAGGGGAGAGCAATGTCATTGCAGAACTTGATAGATGCATATTAAGTTTTTTTAAAAAACCTAAGGATATAATGGGGCTTGATTTCAGGCCTTATACTTAAATCAGAAGAGCATGTAGAACAAGGATGAAACTCGAGAATCAGCAAAGTACATCATTTTGCAAACATGGTCCCTAGTCTGGAATAGGGACCAAAATATTCTTTCTATTTTTGTCTGGGTTGTGGAAATGAGTTCAGATACAGGAGAGATTGAACTTCAGCAATGGTAACAGCCCATGACTGGCACACCCTGTTAATTAGTAATAAGACCTTGTCTTAATGTCATCTGTATGATTGAAAAAGAAAATACAGAGCTTTCTCCCATGTGTGCACTTCAACAAATGTACAGCAAGTCTATTATGCATTAAACACTTTTCATTTACAGGTTGAAAGCATGGCTTAGTAAACAGACTTTGGTTGACATTAAATTAGCTTGATAAGTTTATAACTAGTCAGAATCATAACTTTCCTAAAATATCAATTGCACTTTGGTCAATAGTTCAGACTGCAATGATTGTAATAAATTCAGTTTCTGGGATCAAATGTGAATCATTTTTTTAAAGAGTGTAAATTAATATTAAAGTTTTGAACTTGGTCCAGTAGGTTTCCAGGTACTGGACTGAACAATTAGGCTTCACTGATAAGATAAAAGAATGAGTCCTAGTTATAATGATCCTACATTAGTTTGACAGGCTTAATCCAGTTGCTACTGCTTATACACTAGGCTGTGAATGAGTAACATTTCACAGGTGTGTACTCGGAGGTACACATCTGAAGTTAAGCCATTTACATTGCCACAGCCCAGGAGATGCAGTTTTATTCTGCATTTGGCTTAACTTTACTGAGGTCAACGCTGGGTGCCTGAAATGGAAAAAAAATGTTTCTTTAATCTGAATATATGTGTCTCATTTTGAAAGTATTATTTCATCTTTGGGGAAGAAATCAGTTTAAACATTAAGAATACAAGCCTGATTTCACATGTACAAGTGTGACATTACATAATCATTAATTTAACTTTCATATACACTTGCAAAGCAACCAGAAGTATCCCAGACTCCAAGGAGGGAACGACAGATTAAAAACCTGAGAAACAGGGATTAAGCTGCTTTGCCATGTAATGCCTCTGCTTTCAGAAACATTCAATTCTAGTACATGATGCAACAGAAAACATGGTATATTTATCATTCCTCTGTATAGCTCACGTTATAAATTGACGGTTTTTCATATAGCAATTAAAAATGTGATGGATAATTTTTGTAACAAAGGGCTGTTTGTTTCTGATTTGCGCAGAAGAGTAAAAGCACCAGCTAATGGAAAGCATGGACTGAAGGACTATAACCAGGTGCACAATGTTTGGGTAGACAAGCATTTACTTCATCTTTCCCTTCAATAGCTAAAAACTATTTCTTATTCTTCTAAACTCCTATGATTATAGACTAAAAACATTACCCCAAGATGGCATTGTTATATTGAGACCAGTACTTGTAGCTGAAGACTGCCAACGCCTTATTTGTGGTTTGCACCTAGTGCCATTGAAAGTCTATATATCACCTGAAGGCATCTGCACATACTGGTTAAATGTAAGAGGGACAGTAAAAATGCAATCTTCCTCCCAACTTTTAAAGCCCATGTATTTAAAAGAAAACTTTCATGGATTCCTCAACAGTCATTCCAGAAACATTTCAAATTTAATAGCAGGCTTTAATTATTTCACACCTGACTAGTTTTAATTATTTTACACCTGACTACAGATTTAGGTAGCACAGAAGAAACTACTTGGTCTCTTTGTCTGTACTTGCTCTGGGAAAGAGCTACAAAATAGTTCAACTCCTTTGCTTTTGCCCAAAGACCTGAACCTTTTTTCCTACCAGGACTTTATACAAATCTTCTTTGAAAGTTCGCACTGAATAGGATTCCCTTTGCCAGTAAATGCATCCACAATCATAACACACCCCCTTGATCTTTTACTCATATAGCTGAAATATGCTTCCTTTGCCAATCAACTCTCCTGCCAGAGGAAGTACTTCTAATTTACCATAAATTGATTTTAAATATCAAATCTTTCCTTAAACTTCTCCAGTCAAAGGAGAAAAACTCTCAGCTCCTCTCGTCCCTCCAGCTAACTGAAGAACTTCACCTCACATCCTATCCTAATAAAAATCTTTTTAAACACTTTCCAAAGCATTAAACATCTATCCTAAAATGTAGCAGTCAGACTTGAAAAAAGTACTTCAGCTAAAGCCCACGTCAGGGAATTAAGACTGCATGACTTTCGTGCTCTTGTACTGTATATGAAACTATTTATCAACTTCGTTGGTCACTGAGATTGTAGCCTTTTCTGCAGTTGCTTTAAAATTTATAACTGTTGTGAAACTCAACCAATAGTAGCTTACTTCCTGGAGTGAGCTTGTCATCTTCAGACACCCAAGAGATGGATTGCCTCCTGATGCCCAAGCTACATCACCTCTCATTCAAAATGAAATAAGGAAGTGAACCATTGAAATGCCCACCAAGAATTTTTGCTTTGGTGTGTATCACTTTTAATGTAATGCAGCTCCACCCAGTAACCCTAGTTGTAACATATATAGCCCAATAGTTCTGGGTCCAACAAGAGCAATAAGAATCCATATATTCCAGCACTGAGGGTCCAAAATCTTTTAATTGTGTACACAAATTGTGCATTCAATTTAGAAATGGGTCTCAGGCATACTTTGTGAGAATCATTGAATCACTTACTAATTATCACAGGGATACTTCAGTTACATCATAACAATGAGATTTGGACATAGAGTAACAAAAAAAGAATTTAGAGGAGTAGCCATACAGTCCCTAAACCTGCTCCGCCATTCAACGACATCATGATGGATATGATGTCAGCCTCAGCCCTGCTTTTTGGCCTGTTCGCCATAATTCTTGATACCCTGTCATGCAAAGTCTTTCTGTCTTGGTCTTAGATAAACTCGATGACTCAGCTTCCTTAACTCTCTGGGGTAGAAACACAAAGATTCAAAACCCTTTATTTTAAAGCTATGCCCCACAAAGGGAAATGTCTCAGCATTTTTTGCACCAAACTTGTTCTGCATCCTAAGTAGTTCAATACAGTCACCTCATTCTTTTAAACTTCAATGATTATAGGCCCAGGTGTTCATCATAAGATAACTCCTTCTTCCCGGGAATCAATTTGGTGAACTTTTTGTTTTAACAGTCTCCAATGGAAGTGTAACCCTTCTTAAATAAGGAGACCAAAACCTACCCAGTGCTCCAGGTACGGTTTCACAATCAATTGTTGCAAGACTTCATTTACATTCATAATCCACCCCCCTTGTACTTAGGGCCAACATTCCACTTGCTTTCTTAAATTCCATCATACCTGCACAGCAGTTATCCCTTGAGGCCTCACTCACAGCACCTCCCAAACCTGCAACCTCTACCACCGAGGAGCACAAGAGCAGTGGGCACATGGGAACACCACCACCTGCAGGGTTCCCCCAAAGTCACACATCTTCCTGACTTGGAAATAAACTGCCAGTCTTTCATCACGTCTGGGTCTAAATCATGGAACTTTCTACCCAACATCACCAGGGGGACACTTTGACCAGAAGGACTGCAGTGGTTCAAGAAGGCAGCTCACCACTGCCTTCGATTGGGTAAACAGGGATGGGCAATAACATCTGGCCTCACCAGTAATGTCCTAGATCTTGAAAATGTATAAAAAAAACCATGTGTAAACAATATTCAGCTTTTCTATTCTTCCTACCAAAGTGGATAACCTAATGTCCCTGCATTATGCTGATCTGCATTTTTTAAAATTCATTTAACCTTGTACTCTTGCTTTATCCCAGAATTACAACAGGTGGAGCTCAACTGACCCAGTCATTCACAATTATAACTGCTCAGTTATTTGTGTCAGGACGTCTCTCATATTTAGACCACATGCAATTTTTTCACATCTTAAGAGAGGGGAAAAAAACTACTTAAGTTATCTCTGGAATGGACCAGATTTGAATTAAATAAAACGAAATTGAAATGAAAAAGCAAGTCAGCCTATTATGAGCTGTTTGTGCATAACCCCGTTCTCCCTGAATGAATTACTACCATTCGATTCCAGTGCAGAGTTAACTGCTTTAACAATGCGTTAATGCACATCTGCTCGAACAACCACTGATTCAGGGCAGATTTGCGAACTCCTTTAACCGACGCCCCAAGTCCACTTCAACTTTGGGTATTAATCTCCACGCAAGGACGATTCGCAATCCTGTTAGATATTATCACATTATCAACTACAAATGGTCCGTCACAAATTGCGTTGGGCACAGTCCAGGTAACTTGAGGCTCACTTTCAGGAAGCAGACTCCTTCCCAAGTGTTATGTGTTGTAACTTTATGAAATTCGAAGATTTGTTTTAAGGAATTTCCCATTAAGAAAATAAACCTAATGCTTAGTTCTGCAGTAAGGAGGAGATAACATTTCAAATAACGGAACAGTACAATTCCCAATTTTGATTCGTCAGCATTTTCTGGTTCTCTCGCCCTTTGAATCCCCAGCGCATACAGCTAACTTCACAGTTCTCACCGTCTAGAGCAGCCTCTCTCCACTCTGCTGCTCCCTGGGCCGCCTCACGTTACTGAGCTCCACGTATCTGGGCTCCTGCCTCTGCTGCGGCCACACTTCGCCCCATTCCCTGCCCACGTCCCGGCCGTTGGCCGTGGAGAGCTCCCCGACTCCCTTCTTGTTCTGTTTACTGTCCTCCGCGGGTGAAATGTGCTTTTTGACTGCCAACCTTTCGGAAAACTTTCTGGTCAGCTTGGCCAAGCTGTTCTCCCTGACCACAGCGCCTTTCTCGAGTTCCTCCAGAGAAACCTCAATGTTGCCAGTGCACCAGGAGAGCCACCAGATCAGGCTGAAGAAGATGATGATCGCACCGGTGTAGACGAAGCAGTCCCCAACCCCCCTGCCACTGACCTGCACGTTGGCAAAAATGCCAATCAACAGAAGGGACAACCCTACCAAGTCTAAACTGATAGCCACCCAGAATAAGCAGGGGGCACCTCCCAACTCCCCTCAACATCTTCACCTCCAGTAGTCCTGCCCCAAAAACAGTTTGGGGGGAAAATGCAAACTTACCCACCTGTTTCCTCTGGGGACACCGGCTTTCCCGTGACGTAAATCCTGTTTTATTTGGAAAGCAGGTTTTGAAGCTTCCAAACGCGTTAGATGCATGTGCAAAAATAATACATCTATGATATTCTGTTTGATGATTTTTAATTTACCTGCATTAAAATGTGCAAAGTCGTTATGACGTGCATTCCTCTCAGCTGCGAATAATAATTTCCTGACATGAAGGTTTTAAACTTGTTTTTTTTAGCCATTTAGCTTTATTTTTTAGTTGGGGTGATAATGGGGTGATATCAAGGATAGTTGCGGGATGGGGCGGCTGTTTCAGGAGTGAAGTTATATTAAAGCTTGCAATAGTTTTTTATGACAGATTCTACACTAAAAATCTTTGTCAACCCAAAGATAAGTTATAATTAAACTTTCTGAATGAAGGGTCATTTTTCTTTTGGTGAAGGAATTTTGGTAAAGGTGCATGATGGCACTGTGACTAATCCACAGGTCTGTAGGTTGTGTTGTCATGTAGGCAGCCATAGAAATTAGTTAAGTATTTTCTTCAATTGTATATTTAAAGATTGCAACATTTAAGTAAAAGACCATGGAACACATTGTACAGGGCAGGGCTTAGGGTAAAGCAGCAAACAGCAAACACGAGGAGGTGCCAAGCTTGAGTTTTGAAATATCTTTTATTGAAATGGAAACTGAAGTAGGGGGTGGGGATGGGGGGCAGAGGAAAGGGTAGGGGAGAGTGGTTCAATGGGTGTAGTAAGTGTGAAACATTGGAATTAAGAAGGCAGCCTACAGATCTGCTCCCAAAGGGAATGCAGGAACATCTATTGCCAAATGTGCAACTTTTGAGAGTTGAAGGTTTCTAAAATACTATCCTAATTATAAACAACAATATCTAACCCACATCACATCTTTTTTGTATGTGGACAATAAAGCCAGTATTGAGTTGATGTGGTATGACAGGAAATGCCTTTGACTGTATCATTATAACTCAGCAGAAGATTTGCTACTGTTAATGTTATTCCATTTCAGGCTGTGTACATATTGTAAGATGAAGAGGACTTGTGCAAACATTCCCAATCATCAATTTTTCATGATCGGGCTGCATTTGTTTTATTCCCAGGTTAAGTACATTCAAGCAATATTCTGCCAACAAGATTTCATCACATCACTGACTTTCACGGCAATTTGACATATAAGAGAAGAATGCTTATTGTTATATTCTACAAATTGCAATTTAAATGCATAATCATAGTCTTGAGGAATGTTTCCAGCTGTGGCGATTTTTTCAATTTACTGGCTCAGAATCTGTCCCAATCATACATGCATGAAACCTGGAGAAAAGTTTAGGCTTCATGCTATCCTATTTATGCTCCAATCAGCTAGAAGAACTGAAAAGGGATACCAATGTATGTTGTTTTACTTATTTTGTTCCTTGTTCAAATTTCTACACCTTGTACTGGTATCAAGGCTGGATATTTCCCAGTATTGCTCAGTAAATGCACTAACATATGTGATTTAGACTCTATCACTGTCTCTTTGTACATGATCTCCTCTACTCTTGGTACGAATCATTGACAACACCATTCAGACAGACAATCATTTATGCGACAACAGATTAGTAAACCAAACCTTTGACATCACTCAATCATCCATCTTCTATATGTCAAGTTAGATTATCGTAAGTGATTTGGATGAAAGGCACAGTATAAATTATTGTTGAAATTAATCGTGGTTTGCAAGGTCTAAATTGCTGGCTTACATTATTGAGCTGAAGTTGAATGTGTAATAACGTCCTTAATGCTCAGCTTCTGGTATCAAAAGACACAAAAGGATGCTGAGTCTGTTTCCTACTTTTTCAACTGATAGAAATACTACAGCATTAATAAATCATACACCCCTTTGAGTTCTGCTCAAAGTGTTGATCCACATAACTAGCTGACCTTCAGGTGATATAAAGTTTTGGGAAACAAGTCAAACTAAAATCTAACATTATGAAAACAGTCAATAATTGGTGATAATGGAAGTTATGGTATAGTAATCTTTGGCTATCCAACATGGCTAGTAAAGCTGTTGCCTCACAGCTCCAGTGACCCTGGCTCAATGCTGACCTCCAGTGCTGCCCGTATGAAGTTTGTATGTTCTGCCTATAACTGCATGGGTTTCATCTGGGTACTCCGGTTTCCTCCCACATCCCAAAGACATGCAGTAGGTAGATTAATTGACCACTGTAAATTGCTGCTTGTGTGTAGGTGAGTGGTAGAATCTTGGGGGGAGTTGGGATAGGGAATTGATGGCAATAAGAGAATAAAATGGGTCAAACTAGAATTAATTAAAAATGGGTGCTTGATGGTTGGCCTGGACTCAGTGGGCCGAAGGGCCTGTTTCTGCGTTGTCTCTCTCTCTATGACTAGGTTAGGACTGCATTCTCTATTTTGAAACCCAGGCGCTTATTTTAAACACATTTCTTCTGTTACTCCAGTATTCATAAATCACCCTTTCAAAGCGAAACAATCTGAAGTAGCCAGCCGACTGCGTCATCATGAATGTAAATATTTTACAGCACTAATGGAAAAAATATTACAAACATGTTTTCTTTGTGCCAAGTCAATATTGCAGCAATCTTCTTAAAGCATGAATTTTGATTCTGAAATTTATTATGGTATTTTATTAAACCAGCAAATGGTTTAGAGAACTGAGACAAATTATGCACTTATCCAGACAGTTGTGGGGTTTCAACAACTTTGCTTTGCAGCCAGGTAACAACTTAGGATACAATGGATTGTTCTCAACCGGCAGAAATATGCAAGTTCATATTTAAGCATAAAATGTTTGGATCGGGCAAAAGTATATTAAGTTTCTTTATAATTTTTCCATTTGTTGAATAAGCATCAATGTTTCTTATCAAGCTCACAATTAGATTTTTCTTTTCAGTGTTTTATTTTGCCATCTTCTTGTTTGGTGGGTTTCCTGAATTATACATGACACATGACTTTGCCCTATGGAGTCGAGGTTGTTTGCCTTTCCTGAATTCCTATTTTATAAGACTATAAAAAATAAGACCAGCAGTAGGTTATCTGCCCTGTGAACCTGCTCCATCATTCATTAAGATCATGGCTGATCTTCTATCTCAGCAGCATTTTCCAGCAACATCCCCATATCCCTCGATCCTCTGAAGGTACAAAAATCTGTCGATCCCTGGTTGAATGAACACAAATGAGTCTCCATAGCTCTCCTGGGCATAGATTTCCAAAGGTTCGCTACCCTCTTAGTGAAGAAATTTCTTCTCGTCTCAGTCCTAAATAAGCCATCCCTTATTGTGAAGCTATGCTCCCTGGTCCTAAATCCCTCATCCAGGGGAAAACATCCTCTCTGTATCCATCCAGTCAAGCCATTTGGGAATTTTGCATGTTTCGTTGAGATCTCCTCTCCTCCTTCCAAACTCTAGAGAATACAGTCCCAGGCAAATCAGTCTCTCTTTCATACAGCAAACCCACTACCTCTGGAATCTTCACAACACTTCCTCTGTGACAAGTACATCTTTTCTTAGGTAAAGAGAGAAAACTCCACACAATACTCCACACATTGGTGAGGACCAATGCCATTGGAATAAGACTTCCTTAGTCCTGTATTCAAATCCTCTTGTATAAGGACTAACATATAATTTGTGCTCTTAATCGCTTGCTGCATCTCCATGTTGTCATTCAATGTCTCATGTCCATCACATCTAGATCCCTTTGAACATCTACACTGCTGAAACCTCTTAGCATTAACAAATACTCCGCTTTTATGTGCGACAGAGTGGATGACTTCATATTTTCCACATTATATTCTATCCTCCATGTTATTGCCCACTCACACAGCTTTTCAATATCCCCATTGAACCCCTTTTCTATTCTCCTTTGTTCTGACACTACCACCGTTGTTAGTATCATTAGCAAACTTAGGAAATGACATTTTGGCCCCTTCAGTTTAGCTTTTGAAATAGATTGTGAAAAGCTGGGGCCCAAGCCTAGATCGCTGTGATATCCCATGTGTTTCTACCTACCAACCTGAGAACATCTATTTATTCACACTCTGCTAGCAAAGTTGCTCTGCTAGTACATTTGTGTCTGATAACCAATTCTTAATCTATATCAGTACATTACCCCCAATTCTATGTGTGTTAACCCTGTTTACCAAACTCTTTGTTAAATGTCTTTTAAAATCCAAATACACCACATAGACAGGTTTCCCATTATCTATTGTGCCAGTCATATCCCCAAAGAACTCCATCAAATTTGTCAAACATGATTTTCTTTTCATAAATCCATGTGGGCTCTGCTCAGTCCTAGTATTCTGTCAAGTGTGCCATTATTACATCCTTACTTATAGCTTTCAGCATTTTCCTAATACTGCAATAAAGCCTAAACAGTTCAATAATTCCCTATTTGTGTCCTCCCTCCTTTCCTAAATAGTGGGGTCACATTTGCTGCCTCTAGTCCACGGAAATAATCCTTGAATCTATAGAACATAGGAAGACGATAACCAGAGCACCCATTATCTCTAAGCTATTTTATCAAAACTCTGGGCTCTTGATACTTACCAGCTTTCAAGCTCACCAACTTTGCTAGCAGTAATACTTAGTTTTTTCAGTTCTTCATTCTTGCTAGAACCTTAATTTTCTAATATATCCAGTAGGTCTTTCTGTGAAATATATTTATTTAATTCACTGCAATTTCCTTATTCCCTGTTATGTATTCTGATTTTGTCTGCAAGGAGGAGGGCACAGAGCTTTTTCCCTTTTATGCACCTATAAAGCTCTTACAGTCTATTTTTTATGATTCCCAGCAAGCCACCCTCATATTATATTCTGACCCTCTTTGTCAATTCCTTGGTCCTCTTATGCTGAATTATAAAATACTTCCAGGCCTATTGCTATTTCAAGAAACTTTATAAGCCTCTTCCTTGGACTTAATGCTGTCTTCAGTTTCTCTTATCAGCCATGGATAATTACTTTTCCTGTGAGTTTTTGTGCCTAAGGAAATATATTTCTTTTGCTACCTATGCATTATCTACTTACATTTCTTTAAGTGTGTATTGTGTATCACGTCAAGATACTTCTCAGCACTGTCCCAATCTCCTCCTGCTACCACTTTCACTTTCATCTTTTTGACTCTCCTTACTAAATAGTAGAATATCCCGGAATATTTAGTTCCATCTTTGGTCACCCTACAGCCACGTTTCCATCATGGTAATTAGACCATACCCACTTTCTTATGTTTGTGCCATTAATCCATCTACCATTTTGTGAATGCATGACCAAGAAGTATAAATTGAGCTTCCATTAGATTTTTCATCTATCTCAATTGAGAATAGCTAAATCACCCAACTAATTTAAAATAAAATGGATGCCTAGCAGCAAGTCATCTGCTGGATCACTCAGGTGCAGAATAAATGGGTACAAAAAGCACACAGAGAAAAGCTGTGCAAATGACCCATTGCAAATACAGGACCATATGTTTATTTCTACCACACTCAGACTACAATCAAGATCCATACCTTGGGGAGATATTTTTGTGCAAAACTTATATCATTGAAATAACCAAAATTAATTATTGCCGAGAAGAAAATCAAATGCCAATACTAATATCCAATGGACTTTTTGCCAAAGGATTACACCATAGCGCTCAAGCATTATACAAAGCTCTGGAGGACTCAGTGGGTCAGGCAGCATCTATTGAGGGAAACGGACAGTCAATGCTGCCTGACCCGCTGAGTTCCTCCAGCACATTGTGTGTTGCTCCAGGTTCCAGCATCTGCAGTCTCTTGTGTCATCATAGTGCTCGAGCCTGTGTTTGTAATTTATGTAGAATTTAGGATCACTGCGGAAACCTAATACTAAAATCATCCTCCTCTTTATTATTTATGATTAAAATCATGTTCAAAGATTTGCAAAAGATATTCCTTGTTGGATCTCAACAAAAATGTAGACGATGATCCAACATTCATCAGTTAATAAGATGTAGCTGCCCTAATTCTAATTCGTTAAGTGTTGCGTTCTTGATTACTAGTCAACCATTGAAAGTACAGGTGGTGAAGGAGGTGTTGATAACTAATTACAAAAAGGGAAGGTAAAATCAGATGCCATTTATAGTTCTTAAAATGGATATGATAAAGGACAAGATGGTCTTTCACAAACTCTTGCACAATTCTCATGTTGGACTCTGGCTGGGGAATGGTGTTTGGAACAGAGAAAATGAAAGCATATATTTGGCAAAAAAAGAATGTGAATAGCAAAAGCTGTCACTTCTATCAATATGATTAAAATTGTTTAGGTACTTTCAGCTAGTTTATCGCAAATGGAAGAATTTCAAGAATTCATATTGAATCCATCTATGGGGATCACAAGAGAAATCTCAAATTCTAATCTTCAATCTGTTTAAACCAAATTATATTATATTTACCATCTTAACAAGATTGTGTCCTTACTTAGCTGAATTTTATTGAACCTTAGTTAAAAAAAATACATTCAGCTTAAGCCTTCTTTGCCAATGACATGAATAAATTATAGAAATTATTGTCAAATTGTGTCTATTTTTATGAAGTACTATGGGATAGTTTTTCAATGCCAAAGGTGCCATGAAATGCAATTTGCTATTGTTGAAAGATGCAATTCAATCTTTATATTACTTGAGATTACCTTTAAGGCATGCTTTGTGCAAAGTGTAATGATGTTCATATTTAAAAACTAAGAGCAGATTTACCAGGAAATGTATTGCAAACCTGATCAGATACAATCTTATTAGAAATCCCGATGGGCATAAAGAGCTAACATGGGGTTTGCTTTGACAAATGCACAGGAGTGCAAATAACTGTAAGAATGGCTCACACTTTACCGAGCACAAATAACTTCCAATGAATTAAGGCATGTTATTAATGTTTGGGTGCAGTATTTGGCTTTGTTGTATTTCTTCTATCTCAAACTGCCACCTAAAGTTATGCACCACCTTGATCACACAGAAAACATGCATATTTTCTTCCTTGCTATTTATAGATTCATTGACTTAATTCTATAATATTTACAATAACTTTATATCATCAATTACAGGCATAATTTATTTATTGACCTCTGAAACTGTTCATTGCAGAGTAAATAACACTGTTTGATACAGCAATTCTTGGCTTTTCATTTAATTTTAAGCTAGAACTGAATTGCCCTGAAAAGCCCTTGTTAAATTCCTAATCAAGTTCCACCAATATTGAACATGAAAGGGAATCTCCAAATTCCCTTATTTCAGACAATATCAAACAAATAAAATCATCAAAAGCCACATTGTGACTTTATTCCATGTTTTATAACCTACCACTGTGACCACACTTCAAAAATAAGTATATACTTGGTTGTAAAGTTCTTGGCATATCGTCAGGTCCTGAAAGGTGCCTATGAATGGAAGTCCATTTCTCTATCAAGTTCATTGATTCCAAAGCACATGTAAAGAGTGTTTAGTCATCTCCATAAATTCCTACACATCCACATAAATATGTATTATAGTGAAGGTTTCCAAAAATCTCTGTTGTGCTGTTTTATCTCACAAGGTTAAAAATGGTGACTTCTGTTTCCTGAAGTATCTAGATGTAGACTTCTTTTGTTGCTTTTCTTTGAGGATAGGAAGCCAGACCAATCCAAATACGAGAAACATCATCCCAATTGACAGAAACGCTGGCCCCAGTATGTTGCATGTCTTCTTGGTGATCTGTGCAAAGTACAAGCCAGTCGTAATGGAACCCAAAATGAAAAAACGCTCCTCCAACTGACATGACAATGATAGGTTTGTGATAAACCTCCCAGGCGGTCCGTGGCTCTGAGGTCCAAATGGATACACTTCTAGAGCTGCTGTAGAAGGTACTTCCTGCATGGCTGGTCAGCAGATCTTTGGACTCAGAGCATGACTGCATGCCTAGATTTGTGTTCTCTGTTGAACTTGATTTCATCATTGGATCTGGGGTGGATGCCAGCTTACCCTGTACCTATATTTAAATTTTAAAAAATATATTATTGAAGATGAACGACAGAGGGTAAAATGAGTAATATTTTTACAAGTGCAATATTTTGATTTATTTTCAAATATCTAAATATTTTTCAGACATTTCGAGCTGTGGAAATGTGGAATTATGAAGTATGTCACTATCAATGCTCATTAGAAAGGGATGATAAAAAAATCCTTCTGGAGACCAAGAAAAATGAAATTCCACACATTCTCAAAATATAATGAAGAAGATGAAATGATTAGTAAAGAATTGAGGAAAAAACCCAAGGAAGGTAAAAGGAATCTATGAAATTAAACTATCAAAGAATGTGAAAGAAAGTAATAAATGTCTTTACAGGCACATAGATTAGAAAAGTAAAGTTGAGACTGTGGGATTTAAATAGGACAACTAAAGAGTGGACAGTGTAAAAGCCCAGACAAAGTATAAACTTGCATAGTTTTCTGGAGTTGTGAAATCTTTTTCTATTTCATCCTTGTTCCCTGGACACCCTTGAAACTAAAGAATATCTTTGCTCTTGCTCCCTTTCTGCTGATGCACTGTGGAGAGGAGCTTCGCAGGCCTCCGACCCCTGTAAGCACCTGATGTTCTCTCAGGTAAGCAGCCTCAACTTCCATGTCCCCCTGTCTGCCTTCTGATTTTCCTGTGGCTGATACTGAAGAGTATAAAGATCTCCTTTATATAACAGTTTAATTTTTGCTTTAGGTTGCAGTTTTACAATCCTGTTGATAATTTTACAAAATGCTAAACTTAAGACTTGAAAAATCAGATTCGTTATTAAGATTTAGTACATTATTAGTGATACCAGAGATAGGTTTCAGGTTGATGTGGTTTTGTCAAATCCTGAGCTCTGATGAAAAGTCATTGACTTGAAGCATTAACTGTCCTTCTCTTTCCACAATGGTTCTGATTCTGTTGAGCACTTCCAACATTTCTCTGTTTTCTTTCAGATTTCCAGCATCTGTAGTGTTTTGCTATTGTTGCCATGTCAGCTACTTGGGATAATATTTACCCAGATGACAGTGGTGGATGTGGTTTAACATTCTCAATGTAATGTTCTCAACGAGCATAAATGCCAGGTTACATAAAGCAGGGACAGTTGATTAATTTAGGTGTGCATCCTGTTCTGAGTCATTGGCTTTGAGTTTGCAGTTCTAATGAAGGCAAAGCAGTTGCTGTTGCTGCTGTGAATGTGTAAAACTGATAGTTATTTCTGATCTCTGCACATGTGCAATTTAATATGGAGATCTGGAAGTTGTTCTCAGTGATATACACCCCTACCGGGCATTGTTGCAGAATGTATAGGTGCATCAATGCATGGCAAGAATTTCCACTTTTTAAGCATGATTCTTACTGTAAAAACATTGAAATTGTTGAATGAGATATAACTGAGTTTTTAGTGGTGTTTGAAGTCCTAATTACGGCTGAACGTCACTAACCCTGATAAGTAATTTTATTTAAAAGCTTTTTATGATATTTAGTATTTTACTAATCCCCTGAACTGTTCCTAATGTTTATTCTGCCTTCTGTTAAATAATGAACAATGCATTACAAACCATGCTCTTCCTTTTTGGTTTACTAGCTGTAAAACTTCTGAAATCTGATGAACTCCTCAGCCTGCTTAATGTTATATAGTTGCTGATTCACTGCACTGCTCAAGTAAGCACCAAACTGAAAAGCATGTTGAAATATCTCAGACTTTTGCATAATCTAATTAAATTTACTAAATCTTTCTGGGTGTCTTTTCTAGATCACTACTAGACACTGGCCTTTTGCAAGCGAGAGCAAAATTCCAGACTGGTATATGTTTAAACATTCTGCAAAAAATATTATCACTTCATCGATTCTTATTCATTTGCCATACTCTTCAATAAAATGCTGAAGGCTGACTGTCAAGATGATGCTTTTTAGTTGATGACAGGAAATAATTTATCATTATGATTTCAAAATAAAGAACAGGAAAGCTACTTCAGAAACTGGGTTAGCCTAACATCCTTTAATCTCTGCAACTCAAGTGTTGAATCTAGTACAAACTGATAAGATGAAAGTTTCATCTCTTTGATGTTCATAAGAGTTCAATGTGAAATGGATTCAGCCAGTTGCAACCCACTTATTTTAGCTTGTGCATTTACTCTGCCCATTATTTAGCACAAGTTGGCATTAAACTGACAGTCTAAATCCATTATAACATGAAGCTAAGAGTGTATGAAGAATAATGGATCAAACTGGTGTAACTTTATTGAAAATCCCCTTTTTTGATCTGAAGTAAGGCTGATGGTTAGGACAGAGTAAATGGAATTGTACATTAGATTTTTGCTGAGTGGCTGAACAGAGTACGCATGACTTAACTGAGTGTCTAATGTTCTAATCTTCTGCTTCAAGAAGGCAATATCCATCATCAAAGATCCCCAGCTACCATCTTCTCACAGCTACCATCAGGCAGGAAGCCTGAAGTCCCACACCACCAGGTTCAAGAACAGCTACTTCCCTTCAATCATTCAGTTCTTGAACCAACTGGCACAACCCCACTCACTACAGTTTAGCAACACTATAACCACTTCGATAACTTTGCACTAAAATTGACTTTTCATTTTGTTCTAATTGTGTTCCTTCTTGTAAATTTGTGAGTAATTTATGTTTAATTTATGTTTTTATTGTGAATGCTTATGTGATGCAATGTTCCTGTGATGCAGCTGCAAGTATGTTTTTCATTGCATACATGGACATTCATATGGCAATAAACTCGACTTTGACTTGACTTTGACTTTGATGGCAAATCTGGTATAACAGTACAATTGTCTATGAATCAATAGAGCTCTAGTACATGGAGGGGAAACTTAACAGCGTGTGCGTATGAATTTGAGGAAACCCAGTGATAAACTATTCATTTCCTTCATTGTTAATAAATGCAACTCTAACATTGCCTATGTTCCTTTTGTTGTTTGAGAAGAATGTTTTGATTTTTTTTCAGTTTCCAAAGAATATGTGACTTTCATTTTCTTACAAAATGTGCCACCTCAGACTTACTGATATTGATACTCATTTGCCAGTTACTTGTATTTTGGTGCAGTTACTGTTTTAACCAACTACAGTGTTCCTGCTTTAAAATTGGTTATACATTGTTTAGGAGAGAGCAAGTGAAGTAGATTAGGTGCAAAAGATAGGAGGCAGAGAAACTCTAAAGATTGAACAAAAGAAACAACATTTACAACTTTAGAAAGGCAGGAAAGGCATAACTGATTAAGACAACGAATAACTGTGCTAAAATAATATAACTGGCAAATGAGTTTCCGTATAGAAAAGTCTGTGTGGCACACTTTGCTTTTCTTTGAAAATGAAACCTAGAGATAGTTGTAGAGTAAGAGAGCTCCAGAGGAACAGATACACAAATCACACTAAGTAGTGAGAGAAAATAATAGAGCCATAATAACAGGACAATGGGATAATTTCTTGGAGGGCTAGAATTGAGTAGCACAGGAGTTAAATTAAACTTATGTAAAAGTTCAGCGAAAACATGCTTGTAATCCTGTGCACATTTCTGGTCACCGTTATAGAAAGAATAAGGAGAATGTGCAAAAATAAATTACAAGCTTAATTCTAGTACTGACTGGTTATACCTAAAAAAGAACTTAAACAAGTTGTGTCTTTTTGGGGAAATGAGAAGGGGAAAGTGATTGATGGAGATCTTTAATATTATGAAAAGATTTGAAAGAATAGACGTAGAAATAATAGCTTGGGGCAGGGTGGGGAGTCAAAAACTGGGAATATTGTCCAAAACAAATCAAATTGGAATTCAGGAGAGCTGCATTACCAGAAAGTGATTAGAATGTGGACTTTGCTAATGCTGGATGTTGTTGTGGTCAATAGCACAGATGCTTTTAAGGAGAAGCTACATCAGCAAATGAGAGAGAAAGAATTAAGTTTATGCTTGATGGAGTTTATGCTTGATTCAAAGAGGCTTGGGAGGAGCTTATTGGAAACACAAACCAGTTTGGCCAATTTGTCTGTTTCTGGTCAATGCATTTTGTATAATCCTTTGGAAAAAATGGAATCGTCTTGCAGTGTTTCGGTGACATTAATGCTATATGCAGCCAGTGCAAAGTGTATTTAAACATGACTTATGTTATCACATTTTGTAGAGAGCTCATCCAACCAGCTTTCATGGAGATAATTCTTCCCCAATATCATAAATTAGCACTGAGCTGGCAAGAAGCTGAATACACTTTGGCAATTTTCTTGCCACAACTGTTATTCTTACATATGAAGGCCTGACAGTGTTAATTTGTGATAATCAAACTTGCAATGATTATATCAGAATTAATTATCCTTAAATGATACTATCATCATGCATTGTATTTTAGCCATGAAACCTACTTGTCTTGAACCAGTTGCAAAATTAGCAGATCAACAACAGAACATAACTACCTAAGTAACATCATGCCTTATAATACAAAAAGATTTATTATTCCTTATAAGGCATATCAAGTGTCTGTTTCTGGTCATTCGACATAGAGATGGTATTTAGATAATATGAAGGGAAGCAGGAAACTGGTAAATTGCCATTTCTAATCAATTCTAATCTGCTTTCACTGCAGGAGCTTCTAGACAGAATGATATAATTAAAGGAAGTGGACTGCTTATCATCAAAATACTCAAAAGCTAGCAACTCATTCTGAATTGTGCACTTAGGCAGAAAATTGCTCTGTGCATTGTTGGTACTGAAATTTCTGAAAATGTTCGTGGATATCAATGAATCTGACTATAATATTTACAACGTTTTAATTGTGGTTAAAAATATATGTACTTATAGATTAACTTCTTAGTTTTTTTCCTCTACTGGTCTCATTAATATGAATCTTTCACAGGGAAATGCCTTTACAAAGTGAAGTAATCAGGTGTTAACACCACTAAGAACTTCAGCTGAGATGTCTACATTTGGATACCAAAGATTTGCTCTCCTCAGCAGGTGCACTTATTCTTTCTCTCCTTCACCTGTGAGGTATATAGGGTTGATGACTCTGAATTAAATTTTAAAAACCTGACTGCTCAAATATTGGATTCAATTCACATAATCTGTGAAATCATAAAATTATATGCCCCAAATAAATGATCATTTAGTTAGCTGAATGCAGTCTCTACTGAGCGCAGCTGGATGTTGCTCGACCTATTCCAAAGGGGGAATGCACACAAATCCTTATATCCTGACAAGAAAAAGAAACATATTTTACAGATGAGTGGCTACAGATAAAACTTTCAAAGACTTGATTTGACGGCAGTTAAAGCCATAGTGTTTTCAGATTCGACATTTCATATTCAATTTCATTTCTGAAATTATTAAAAGTAATGAGCACTAATTTGTTGAAATCAGAAAGCAGTAGGTATGGACAACAGCCTGTACAAAGGGGGGATTGATTAGGATGGTAGCAGTGGTGGAATAGACAACTGGAGAAGACTGCAGCACAAACAGCTGGGTGGTGGGGCTAATAACAATAATGGTCTAATGAAAACTGAAGGTGCACGATTAACACAAACCATCAGGTCAACCTTACAAGTTGACAATATAGATAAATCCTCTGTAATGTTCTAGGTTAATAAACATTTGGAACATTTGCTGTACACCTCTAACCTATTGGGTGAAGGCTAAAGGATTTAGAGTAACTCAGATTTTGGACTACGCTCCTGGAAAATGTCTTAGATTCTAACAAACTTTCCAAGTGTAAAAATGCAACAACCAGACAGCAGATTTGAAGGTGTTTTATAAATGTATTTTATTAATGGAAAAGCTTGTTTTCAATTTTCCTTAATTTCTCTTTCTCTCTATAATTTGCCTATGTTAGGGTGCTATATATACACAACATATCATAGTTGCAACACAGTCTTGTTTAATAGAACTCAGAACTTTCAATAGATTATAGGTCTGTAGAATTGGCATGAAATGTTTATATGTTTAAGACTTGCTCTGCCTGCAAAAAAAGTTTAATAAAAAGACTGAGCTTTGACAATGTTAAATTCAGATCATTGTTGTTATACTGAAGTTTCTGTGTTGATTTTAAAAAAAGGCCCCACGTTATATTGACTTAAGATCTGAATCAGTAATTGGACTGGTTGTACTTTCCGTAATTGAAACATTTCCAATAAGTATTTCATAACACCTTCTGTCACATAAGTATAATAGAGAATCCCTGTGCACTGGTATCAAACAGAGTGAAGGCTACAATGATATAACAACAACCTAAGAAAGTGTGCCATGATTGAAGTATTTTCTGCAACGAGCCATTGTTTTTAACTAACGTTTATCCACTCCAGATTGGGATCACTTTTTAGAGTGTACATGTTTGTGAATTATTGTACGATTGTCCAGTGATTTGTCCACATGCAAAATACCTTTCAGACTGGAACGCTTTCTCCTCAGGTTGGTAGAAATTTGTTCCTTAGCCTTTGATTTCACCTTCCCCCATCCCCTCTCCTCACCAGTACTTGATTATGAAACAGAATATTGGCATCCTCTGGGCCAACTGCCGACTTTATATCTTCTCCTTCATCAAAACCAGTTAGTCTTGCCTCTGTAGTGTCTGTAGCACGGCCCAGTTTATCTGCAGGTACAAGCTATCACTCTTACCTCTGTTCCCTCCAGAACCAACTAGTTAATGCTTCTGCTGGCCAGACTCCATGAACCAGTCCCTTTGCTTTTGTTTTCTCCATGTCCTAAACCCACATTCCTGAGATGACATTATCTCCCAGTGTGTGCCAAGTTTAAAATTCATATCCTTATGTTCAAGCCGCTCCAAGGAATTACCCTTCCCTCCTCTGTAACCTCCTCTAATCTCCTCCACTGAGAATTCAATCTTCCTCTAGTCTCTTGGGAACCCTGAGTCACCGTCCCCCCACCCCCACCACCATTGGTGACACCTGGTCAGCCCTGTACTTCTCTCCCTAAATCTCTTCACCTCTCTAACCTCTGTTAGGACACTCCTTAACACTGAGACTGTGGCCACCTGGATAATGGGCAGAATGGTGACAAATCTTATCTTACTGCTTTAGAGGGGCCAGTTGTTGGCATGGAGCTGTGTTTCTCTGCTTCCCATCCAGAGAACTCCTATTCCTGAGATATAAATTGATTGGGGTGGGGAAAAACCACACACACACAGACACAGACACACACACACACAGACACACACACAGGCGCACACACACACACAGACAGGCACACACATACACACACAGACAGGCACACACATACACACACAATATGCACTAACACTTATAGTAATTGCGCCGTCACCGCTTGAAATGTCATATATTGATTTGCTCTGCAAAAGTGCTCCGAGTTACCATTTATTTTCCACTCTCACAGCCCGCCAAATGTTTCCCTTGGGATTATTCCATTATTTATCGTTGGAGTTGTGATAGGTTTGGGTGCGGCTTCCCGTTGCCAGTTCGTATTTATCCCTTTCTGCCTTTATATAAACATTTACATTGAGCGGCTGTGCAGCTGCTCCCGCCACGACACGGCCATTGATCGGGACTTCGCCTGTGTTCAAACTCCAATGAGACTTTTGCAAAATCCTCTTGTCCCCTCACATAAACACTGCCCACAAATGCCACGGTTTAACACAAATCTGGAGAGTTAACCGCCCGTTTTGTTTCCCCATAATCTGTGTATTGCAGCTTCTCGAATGTCTTTAATCGCGCCAGCCAAACACTTGAGATACAGTCAGCTCCCACTCCGATCGCCCCTGTTCTTCACCCCACCTACTCTCCCCGTTCACCCCTCGTCCCCTCTTCCCGAACCTCTCAGCCGCTTCCAGAGACTGAAGGCTGATGAATGAGTCACCGAGATAATTGCCAGCCCGCTCTTAACTTCCCCTGGATATTAAACGTGAAGGTGGAGAAGTTAAACAATCTCTGGAGCCTTGTTTAAAGCACGTTTTAACCATTTCAGTTCCAGTTTACAGTCGGAAAGAATTATTACAGCAATGCAGCCGCCTGTAACTAAACTCTCCTTGCATTTCAGATATTTTCATCAGACTGCCTGCTCTAACACTTTTACCTGATACCACCCTGTTTCCTCACACTCGCCAATCCTTTTCCCGGTCTTTGCCCCTCATCCGTCCCGACCAGCAGTGAAGATACTTGCCTTCACTCTTTCCCAGCTCCGGCACCTCTCTCCGCCCGGAGTTGTCGCTCTCCAGATCCCAAGGTCCCGTCTATGGAACGCCCCGAAACGAAGTGAGATCAAGGCTATGCCTCCCTCCTGCAGTTTGTCACGGGAAACATTGCTCACCGTTAAAGAGCGACAGATGTTTAACAGCGAGAGTTCACGATATGAATAGCGATAGGCAGATCTTTTACCGGGCGGGAACTGAATTACATCATCGCCAGACGAAGCGTCAGATTAGAAACTACATCTTCAGTGCAAACTGCTCAATTTTAATGTACTGTTTATTCGCATCATTTGAGGCTAGATTGCCGTGTGTTTGCTCTATGTGTAATTCACAACTCTTTCATAAACGATACTGAAAAAAGGGAAAATGATGCAGAGTTAAAAGTATTGAGACATTTTTAATGCTCATCAACGTTTCTAATAGGAAATAAGAATCTTCCCCAACATTTTATCCGCATTATACACCCCTTCAATAAACCCATGGGTTACAACTGTGTAAAAAGTGTTCAGCAAAGCTGCTTCTCTATTTGAAAAAGCAAATGAAAAAGAAAACTGCAGGTGATGGGTATCTGAAATAAAGTAAGAAAGTGCTGGAAATATTCAGTAGGCCAGGTAGTATCTGTGGGGAGAGAGAGAGGGTTAATGCTTCGGGTTGATTACCACTCATCAGAACTAGAAAAAGTTCAAGTTATACTTTATTGTCATTCACCCATATGCTATAAAAACACATGGAGGAACGAAATGTCGTTTCCCCCAGACTCACACAAGAGAGGACATACAATAAACACAGACAAGAAAAATGTGCAAGTACAAAGAGTGCAAAAATGGTATATACAGAATACAAAATTAGTGCAAGGTTAGTCCAGAACTGAGTTGAACGAAGATAGAAATCAAACATGTTTTACATTGTAGAGAAGGAGGGAGGAGGAATGCAGTTGGAATCTGATCAACGGTAACTTTATTGAAAGCTGGAATAGGTTCGAGAGGCTGAGTGGCCCATTCCCACTTTTAATTTGTATGTTCAACATTCGTGTGATGCCAATGATGGTACTACCAACTGAGAGAGGAGAGAGGATTGGTACTGCCAACAGAGAGAGGAGAGAGTAGTGATGGAGAGTGAAGAACTGAGTTAACATTGCAGGCTAATGAACTTTCATCAGAACAGGTGAGGTCTGATACAGACTGGAGGAGCTGGTGCCCTGAAAGTATTGAATTAATTGTTAGATTCTGACAGCTGTAATATGCCTAGTCTGAAGTTTCTCGAGCTTGCTTATTGCTTTGTTTGTTTCTAATTGTGTTTTCATGGAGTAAAATGTAAGCTCTCACAATGTTGTGCCTCAGCAAACATAGCCAGTTTTGCCAGATGGTCCTGAATACATTTGCCTCTGATATGCATGGGAAGGTAATTGGATTTCTGGGATATTTCTCTGTGTGTCCGAAAATTTCTATGTTGCAAAGAATCAGAGCAGAGGAGAGGAGGAAGATTTCAGTGCAGCCAATTGCTATGATCGAGAATGCATTTCTGGATAGGGTGGGGAAAGTAGATTCAACAGTAACTTTCAAAAGGGACTTGGAAATATATTCATCTTGAAGAAGTCAGAGTGGTAGAGTTGGGGTAGTTGAATTGTGTTTTCAAAGTACTGGCACAACTAGGATGGGTTGAATAGCCTGCTTCTTTGCTCGGTGAATCCATAGGCAATTTGCATTGCGGACACACACTCAAAGAAGTACAGTCCTTTTGAGGAGCAAGGGGATGTGGTGAGAGTTGGCAGTGGGGTGTGTGGAGGGGCAGGTTGTCCTTTCATTCTCAAGAGTTGATTTATAGCTAATCCAGGGAGTTGGAATTACTGTTCCTTATTCTGATAAATGTGCCTAGTACCCAAGGAAAATGAGTATGAATAGTTTCTATCCAGTTCCTAAAGGTCAGGGAATAGACTTTTGTTTTTGCACCTAAGCATAAAATGGACACTGAGGAATGGATACATGTGATTTGCATTGAACAATTTCTATATCAGGTAACCAAAGCATAATGCCAGTTAGTCAGCTGGGTGGCAAATTGAAAAATCCACAGTACAAGCTATCAACAGGAATTAAACCAAATGTTTAAACTAGAGTTCATAATGATGCTTGAAGTGGCAAACGAAGGTATCAGAATATACCTTCATGCACAGTTTTGATCATTTTTGGGTGAGCTGGTTTCTAAAATAAGGCAATGTTTTTCTTATGTCTGCTTATCGGCAAGTTTGACAATTTATACATCAGGCTTGTGGTTGTTGGTCATAGGAACTAGGGAAGAGAAAGAGATAGTACATAATTTTAAGAAGGTACTAATGGATGACAATGCACAGAGCTCTGTGAGTGCATTTTAACCTGTTTATGGCATACTCTATTTTTCCTTTGTCGGAAAATGATGTAAAGTATGATCCTAAATGATGGAACACAGCATTTTACCGGTTACAAAATAATTAGGGTGTAACTCCCTAGTAAGTAATAAAAGAAACTACACAGCAATTCATTCCAGAAGGAAATCCTTTCATTATTTACTAGCAGTCAGAAAAATAAGGGAGCAGGATGCTTTGTAAATTATTAACTCATTCCACTCACGTTATTCATTCACTATTTGATTTCAGTCCATACATTGATGATAAACATTGCATCCAGATTGTATTTATATTTTTTCTCTTTAGTTCTCTTTAGTTTTATAGTTTAACTCATTTTCTATATTGTAGGATTGTCTAAACTTCAGATGTACTTCATTCTTTGAAAAGCATTTTGGGACCTCCTAGATCTGTGAAAGACAAGATAAAAGTGAAAATGTTCAGCTGGTGCATTATCCTTGTTATATTTATGGAGTGAAACTGCTATTCTTAATTTGGGAGAAATATTCCTCTGGATCCCGGATGCATGGAGACCAATTGCCTGAAGTCCAATATTGACAATGCACTACACCCAACAGAAAAAAAATCCTGTTTGCTTTGTTTGTCCAATTTAATGTTGATACTCCAAAATCGGTAGTTTTCTTCAATGATAATTTTTTATGAATGTTGACTTTTACGGTAGACGCACCAGCGTGGTTAATTCTACATGGTGTATAGCACGGGAACCAAAAACCTTAGAGTAGTCTGTAGGCTGAAATATTTGCTGGTACATTCATGTGGGTGGCAACATGCAGGAAGCTTGTAGGCATTGATAGCACTTGCACAAAAGTGGATCTGTGGCTCACAGATGATGTAGTCTTCAAACACCAAATGAATTCTTAACTGAAGGATTGAAAGATGCTTCAACATTTGTTAAACATCTCTGCACTACCCAGCCTGTTTCTGGGTAGTCTGAGAAGTCCAACTTCTTTCTGCTGGTGGCTTTCCTAATTTTACACCGTCAGTTCTGGCTTCACATCCTGTTCCTATTTGGTGTGATGTCTTCAGTGAATTCCCAATTGTCCATACAGCCCTGTTTCTGATTCCCCACCAATACTTCAGGAAAGGGGGTGGTGTACATGCACCTGTCTACATCAATGGTGCTGAGGTCGAGAGGGTTGAGAGCTTCAGGTTCCTGGGAGTCAACATCACTAATAGACTGTGCTAGTCAAATCACGTAGATGCCACAGCCAAGAAAGCTCACCAGCGCCTCTACGTCCTCAGGAGCTAAAGAAATTCGTTATGTTTCCTTTGACATTCACCAACTTTATCGATGTGCCATAGAAAGCATCCTATCTGGATGCATCATGGCTTGGTACAGCAACTGCTCTGCCCAGAACCACAAGAAACTGCAGAGAGCTGTGGATACAGCCCAGCGTGTATTGGAAACCAGCCTCCCCTCCTTGGACTCTTTATCTCTCGCTGCCTTGGTGAAGCAGCCAGCATAATCAAAGACCCCACCCACCCAGGTCATTCTCTCTTCTCTCCTCTTCCATCAGGTAGAAGATAAAGGAGCCTGAGGGCACATACCACAGGCTTAAGGCCAGCTTCTACCCCACTGTGATAAGACTATTGAATGGTTCCCTTATACGATGAGATGGACTCTGACCTCACAATCTACCTTGCTGTGACCTTGCACCTTATTGTCTCCCTGCACTGCACTTTGTCTGTAGCTGTGACACCTTACTCTGAACTGTTATTGTTTTTACCTGTACTACCTCAATGCACTCTGTACTAACTCAATGTAACTGCACTGTGTAATGAATTGACCTGTATGAACAGTATGCAAGGCAAGTTTTTCACTGTACCTCGGTACAAGTGACAATAATAAACCAATACCTTCTGTGAACCTTTCTCCTCATCCCGCCAAACCACTCTTCCTTCTCCAAATCACTTCCTCCCTAGTATCCACAATGGCAATAAATTCTGAAGGGAGGGGTTCTTTTACTGTGTACAGTGTTTTAGACCTCATGTGCAGTGGAATATCAGAAGCAATTCAGTGGCTGATCAAGTGGATGCAGTTGCCCATATCTAGCCTGTGGCCTATGGTTGGGAGTCCCTAATGTAAAGAATCCCCAGCAAGCCTATTTTGTTTTCTAGCTAACCTCATATTTATGAAATGCTTTAACATTCAATTAAGTTGTTAGTCTTTTCTCGTAAACATCATTTGAATCCCATATTAAGGTTTTCAGCTCTCTTCTGTACTTCCATAAATGTCCTGGTTATTAATTGAAAATTGTTCTGGACTCTTGTACAAGTCTGTTTTTTTCTGTTTTGATTTGAATTTTATTTCCTTTTGTCATTCACAGCTCAGTAACTATGGATGTTTTACCTTTTTCTTTTGTCTGTTTTGTACTTTTCCCCGAATGCCTCCATTACTGCCATACCCTGCATTTAACTTTTCCAATCTATTAGTGCTGGGTCCCATCTTAAATTATTGAATTAGCTCTTCCCCATTGAAACATTTTTATCTCAGATATTTTCTGGGATCTTTCCATAATTGCTCGAAACTGAATTTTATTGTCCTCCAACCCTTCCCATCCATGCATCTATCTAAACCTCTCTTAAATATTACAATTGAACCCATATCTACCACTTCCTCTGGCAGCTCGTTCCACACTTGCACCACCCTCTGAGTGAAGAAGCTCCCCTCAGATTCCCTTATATGTTTCACCTTTCACCCTAAACCTATGTCCTCTAGTTCTAGTCTCACCCAACCTTAGGAAAAAAAGTCTGAATGCATTCACCCTTAGTTTTACATTTCACATTTTGAAGCAGAGGTTCTACAGAATCTATGGAATTTTTGATTCATGTATAATATATGTGTAGGACCACAGTGATTTCCTGTTCAATTTTGGGTCAATGTCACATTTTAATTAAACTTTGATTTTTCAAATAACTTGCGTGCATTTATTGCTCTGCAAGCAAAGGATGTCAATGTTGTGGAAAGAAATGGCTTCTTGTCTTGGCATGAAGTACTAAGTGCTGCCAGACCATTTATCTCATCAGGATTCATAACCCCTTAGATGTAAAAGAAAGAATATGCATTTATATTGCAGTGTTCATAACCTAAGCCATCCCAAAGTACTTCAAATCAATGATGCCCCTTTGAACTACAGTCTTGTTAGAAAATGTGACAGCCAACTTACACACAGGGTCCCATAAGCAGCAATGTGATAATAATCACATCACCTTGTTTTAGTGGTGTTTGAGAGTCCAATTTTGTCAAGAATATCAGGAGAATCACCTCCTATTTTCCAAATGAAAGAAATGATGGAGACATTAGATGGGAGCTCATCTTAACATTACATCTGAAAGATGGCACACTCTCTCGGTATTGTACTGGAATGTTTGGACAACATTTGTGTTCAGGTCTTTGGAGTCCATATGCTGCAGACACAGAGGTGGGAATTTAACCCCTAAGCTTCCACTAACTCTTAAAATTCTGGACTCTAAACCATCCAGCCCCTTGTTAGAAATGTGAATTTGATCAAGTGTGAAATCAAGCCACTGTCAAACAGCTGAGGTTTTATTAATATTTGCAAAGATATGCATAGACACAACAAACATAGGAGGGTTTTAAAGGATATTTTGCAGTGGATATATAGATATAATTATGCTTCCAGAGCATGCACCTCAAGTGCTAACCCACAATTATGAGTTTTCCCATTTTAACACTCTCTAACTACACTGCTGTCTAGGTTTCTTCATTCCACAACACACTTATGACACTGGCCCTTAGCAAGGGGTCTCTAAGTTCAACCAAGGTTCAAACTAGGTCTTCTCCCCTTCCTACAGCTTAAAACATATTCAAGTTGTATCTATTCCAAGGTCTAATGAAAATGATCAATCTGAAGAATTATCTCTGTTTTTGTTTCCACAGATGCCTGTCCTGTTCAATATTTCCAGCATTTTCAGTTTTATTTCAGATTTCCAGAATCTGCAGTATTTTAGTTTACAACCAAATATGTTTAGCTTAGGAAGTATAAATTCAGTTTAACCCCCCCAGTGAATCTAACTGCAAACTGTCCTTAAAATAATACTGCAGCAACATTTTCAGTCTTATATGCTGTTTCTAATTCTGAGATTTAACTATAGAACTTAATATGAATTAATTTTTTCACAAAATGATTTACATTAATATTTCTCAGTTTTGTCCTCCAATACCAAAAATTGTTGGCAAAATAAATTCTGTATCTTATTGTATCTTTACTAAATTAATTAAATATGGAGAAAAATGTGGATTTCTTAATCAGATCAAGCAATATAATAACAACAAATACGAACAAACGTTTCAAACATAAAAATAATATTTAAGAGTGTCCATGTGAATTGCTTTGAGTTTCTGCCTCAATTATTTGGCTCTTTTCTAATAATAGATTTTTCATCAGCAGATAAAGACAGGGATCCACTCAGATTTTTCTGTTTGCACAAGAAAGTGCTTCTCTAGACAGAGAATGGCCTGATTGAGACAGTATCACTCAGTGAATCCATTACTCTAAAAATAGATATCTATGTTAAACAACCTGTGCATTATAGCTCCTGAGATCTTAACCTCACTGGTAATACATTAGCTAGGTGAAGGAATAGTTCTCCTGGAATGTGTGTTCTATTACTGAGAGATCTGAGCTCAGTGCATTAAAAAGAATGATAATAACCCTCATACCAGTCTACGGGGACGATCCTGTCTGTCACCTTAATTCTCTATCCCACTCCCACTCCGACCTATCTCTCTGTGCCTCCTGCACTGTTCTAATGAGGCTCAATGTAAGCTTGGGGAACATCATCTCATCTTCCATCTAGCCACGTTGAAGCCTTTGGGCCTTGATGTCAAATTCAACAATTTCACTTGACCCACTGTTCTTATTTGTATTAGAATCAGACTGTTCTGGTTTATGGTTTATCCACTCATTTTGTTAACTCAGTTTTTCTCTCTACATCGACCCTGCCTGATTTCCTGGCCATTTTTACCACTACCCTTTAGCTTTCAAGTTTAGTAAAAGCTCTGACCTGCATTCAAGCTGTAACATGCTCTTTGTTTTCCCTCTCTTAAACTGCCCTCATCAATCTAATAACCAGGTGGTTTTGTAAACATTAGAATCATCTTGCCAATCTTGGCCTCACCATCTCAGAGATATTTCTTTTGTTCTGTCCCTCACTCCCGTACCCTATCTGCTACTTAAAACTAACTTCTTTTCTCATTTTCTAAGTTCTGATGAAAAATTTTTCAACTTGAAACATTAACTCTGTTTCTATTTCCACAGATGCTGCCTGACCTGCTCAGAATTTTGCAGCATTTATTGTGTTTATTTATATTAGACAATCTCAGTTATACTGCAAAACACGGAAGTGTCTCACATTGTACAAGTGGAATTGTGACTGGTGAATCTCCGCAAGGCTAGTAACACATATGTATTGCCTTATTACATTAAAATATATTTTGAAGTAGTTTTTTATTTCAAAATAAACTTTATTCATAAAATTATGCAGGAAATACAAAACAATCAGTACATGTCTTTCTTTACATTCATAGTGTTATCAAATCAACACATTAATTGTGCCTTTAAAGCAATACATTCATTTACAATGCACCAGCACCACTTGTGTGGCCTCTTTGTACATTACGTCCATCACGTTGAAGGGCTGTACATGTATTTGTCTTTGCAAAAACAGCTACTTGTACAACAAAATATTACTTCAATATAAATATAAAATGTATTTTTATGTTTCAAAACTAACCTTTATTCATAAAAATTATATGCAAGAAATACAAAACCAGTGCATGGCTTTCTTTGCATTCATAGTGTTGTCCGGTCCATACACTCATAGTGTTATCAGGTCTATACATTGTAGTGTTAGTACATCCTATGTATAAGGCACCATTACAACTCATTGGTCTCTTTGGATGATACAAGCTCCAAGTATGTGACTGGCTTCTACAAAGGGCTTAGCCCCTCAATGTCTAGTGGCAGCAGGACCTTAGATTGCATTTCTTCCCCACAAAGCCTTTGCATTGGCTGCACTGACTTCAGGTCACCCCTCAGAATGCACTCCTGCAGCTGGAATGCACCAGGCGGCAGGATTCCCTTATAGACATTTTGTGTACTGGAAGACCAAGAAGTTTTGTGCAGACTAAGCTGTATCTTTCATCTGATCTTCAGCAGCACCTGATGTTTATCTCAGTATGCATCTCTGGGATCAGCCCGGAGATCAGAGAATCCTCTGTAACGTAGCTGCTTGGATGAACCTTGACAAGTACCTTTCTTTAATTCCAAAATAAACTTTACTCATCATAAAAAACAAACTATATACAACACTAAAACAGTGCAAACCTTTACATTCATGTACAGATCAATCATTAGTGTTGTACCCTTCCAGTAATACTTCTGTGGTACAAGTAGCTATGTTGCAAATGCACATGCTTCACAGCCAGAGCTCCTAATTACAGTGATTCAGCTTTAAGTAACAACGACTGAGTGCCAGGAATGCAAATACAATGGAGTAAATTTCAAGACTGCACAAAGTTTTTTGGATCCTGAGTGTACATATAGAATGTGCTCACTGCAACAGATTTTGAGACCAAAAGTCAGAAAGCAGTGACCCTGATGTGTTTGACTTTTGTCAGTAAATGCGTATTATTCAATATAGTTAATCCTATTATATTCTTTGACACAGGATAGTTTGTTGTCAGTGACATAAGATTGAATTCACAATGTTATGGATTGTCATTCACTTTGATTTGTGATTATCAACAAAATACATATTATGGATAAGGAATATATTTGCACTTAAATATTAGTCTTTGAGTGAAATAAAATACAAAGTAAATGGCAGGACATTTAGCCTATTCATTGCTAGTCACATTATGAGTGTTATTACAGCTACAGTCACCTGAGCTATCTTCCGAATCATCTGGGATCCAAGATGGAGTGTGCTCGACAGGTTGCGTTGCACAAGTCTCCAGAGAACAGGGGACAAAATGTACTCAACATTGTCCTTGTCCTGATGTCGACTTGGCTGCATCAGCTGTGTGTAGAACCGAAGTATGCAAGCACCAAGTATCACTATGGGCTGAGGTCTACCTGTCCTCACTGTTGCAAAGGATGGGCCTGGCCTCGTTGATGTGCAAAGTTCCATTCAGTTCAACATTGCCACATTACCTGCCCTTCCTAGAGAAGTTTATGCAGAAAAACACTTTTTGACCATAAGTCCATCCAGGCAGTGGTCAGCACAGAATGTCCTGCAGGCCCTGTGGGAGAAGGACGTGATGGATCCTGTGGGATGGTCCCTGAGCAAACTGTCAAAAACCATTTGATGGAATGCCTCATCGCCAGAACTCATCATTCTTGCACTGTTGGGAGTCTCACTCGCGATGCACGCTGCCATTGGGACAACTCTGATGTAGATGAGACTATCGCCCACCGCTTCGTGAATTGTGCGTTTGCAATGAAGGTCTGGAAAAGGCTGCCAGAGTCCTTGTCAAGGTCCAAAGCAGCTGCGTAAAAGAGCCTCCCTGATCTAAAGGCTGTTCCTAGGATGCAGACTCAGGACAGACATCAAGTGCTGCTGAAAGACCAACACCTTGGTGAAAGATGGACTTTGGTCTCCTCAAAACCTCTTGGTCTTTTAATACACTAAGGTATCTGTAAGTGAATGTCGCTGACTGGCACATTCCATGCTGCAGGAATATGTGCTATGGATGCACAGAAATTAGTGCAGCCACGCAAGGGCTTTGTGGGGAAGGACAGCAATCAAGAGTCTCACCACCATCAGACACTGATGGGCTGTGTGACAACTCCTCAAGTACATGGTGAATGTATAGACTTGATGACAATCTGAGTATAAAGGAAGCCATGTACTGTTTTGTATTTCATGAAAATATTTTTTATGAATAAAGTTAATTTTGAAATATTGTTAAAAAAATCATCCTCAGTCTTGGGACAGAGGATGGTGGTAGCAATTAACAAACATGCTAAATTATCCATGTTGCCATGGTTAGCCCCTCTGACATCAATCATTTAGACACAGGCATTAGTGAGAGCTTCAGTCAGAGTCTGTGACTATTAGAACAATAAGAGTCATTTCAAAAATGAAACAGTTAGGAGTCCATGTTTCAAACTTTAAGTTTGTTAAAGTTTACCATCTGTTGCTGCCTCAAGAATCAGGCTGGTTGTAAAGCTCACATACCCAGCTTTCAATTTTTATCTCTCCCTTCTTCTGGTAATTTCAGATTTCATTGGTCTCTGTGTATTTACACCTTTCCCAGACATTTTGTTTCTTGTTCAGTGGTCTTCACCATCCTTTTTCAGTTGGCACCATCATCACCAGCTCTCCTGAAAACAAACCTTCATTATCCTTACTTTTCTTTGCAAACTTAAATCTTTTCTTGTTGCTAATTTCTCCCAATTCTGATGAAAGGTCATCGACCCGAAATGTGAACTCTGTCTCTAGCTCCACTGCCCTGCTGAGTATTTCCAGCATTTTCTGTTTCCACTTCAGATTTTCTGCAGCTGCAGTATTTCGTTAACGGCTATAGTTTCATGGATTCCTCCCTCTGAGTGCTTTCAGCATCTTTGTTTGGCTGTTGAATAGAGTAACCTCATGACCTGCCATTTTGCAGCTGATGCACAAAGTTGCAGTAGAAATGTGAAACCTGTGGCAATATATTTTAATCACATTTTCATTTGATAGTAATTATGGAGTTCTTGAGATGACCCAGCTTGGGGTTGACTGAGGATATAAGGATTTAGATGAAGGTATTGAGAGGGAGAGTTAAGCCACATATTTTCAATGATGAACCATGCTTTGTAATTAATGTTAATATAATTTCATTGATGTCGAGTGAACATCGACAGATGCAATAAGCCTATTTGAGAAAGTGTATTGAAGTCATTTTAGCTGTAATTTATTTAGGAGGGAATGGATGAGGAGGAGCTATAACTGGAAAATCTGACCATTACAGCTCCAAATGAATTATCAAGTTGTTTTCATAAATCATCAGACAATAGCTTCAATAAAAGCAGAAAATGCTGGGGATATTCAGCAGGTCAGGCAGCATCTATGGAGAGAGAAAAACTGAGTTAAGGTGTCCGGTCCATGGTCCATCATCAGAATTGCAAAGGTGACTACAAACTCCTGATGAAGTGTCATTGACCCGAACTATTAACTATTTCTGTCCCCACAGATGTTTCCTGATCTGCTGAGTATCCCCAGTATTTTCTGTTTTTATTTCAGATATCCAGCATCTGCAGTTTTTTGCTTTCCAATTAGCAATAGACACAGGCAATTTCATTCCCTTATAGATGCTTTCATACATTAGTTGCCCAAGTCTCTGGACGTCTGGATGTTCTGGGCATGCTCTCAGCTTTGACAAGAACTACTTGAAATTACAATTATGCTCAATGCTGCCTCCTATCATGGTGAAAATACATCTGTGTAAAGTCCGCCTACAATTTTTCTTCCTTCTGTAAAATGCCTTGGAAAATTTGAAACATATGACATTATATTAGATCTTAATTGTTAAATGTTTCCCAGTCTTTCCATCTTCGGTGTGTGATCTGATTGTATTATTCGGTTTCATGAGGTCAAACATGAGGAACTTTGAACTATTTTACGCCCTGAAATAAGTTGCCCCGCTTGGAGCTTGTACCAGAAGCCAGAGACCTCAGACTCACCCATCGTCATTGGCCGATTGCTTGGAAAGTCAAGGCATCCAGAGTCATAGAGATTTACAGGCTGAACACAGGCCCTTCAGTGCACTGCGTTCATCGACCACCAACCATCATTGATACTAATCCTACCTTAATCCTATTTTTTATTCTTCCCACATTCTCATCAATTCCCCCCAGATTCTACCACTCATTTACACACTAGGGGAAATTTCCAGTGGTCAATTAACCTACCAACCCATATGTCTTTGGGATGTAAGAGGAAACTTGAGCACCCAGAGGAAACCTATGCAGTCACAGGTAGAATGTACGAACTCCACTGAGGATTGAACTCTGGTCTCTGGTGCTGTGAGCCACTGTGCTGCTGCCTGCCAGTTTGACAAAAATTAAGCTGGGCCAACTAGTAGCTGCTGCGAGGAAGATCTTAGGATGATTAGGAAGGATAGACCTGACTGTGGGCTGTCAGGAGACTTGAGAGCTCTTTTCACTGTCCTTACTCACCTTGAAAGTAAGTTTGAAAATATTTATATTTTAATGGATTTGTCACATTATGGAACAGAAAACTGAATGGAACAGATCAGGTCTAGCTTTATTAAAATTGGTGATGTTCACAATAAAGTCTTTGACAAAACACCAGGATCTTCAGTAAAAGATTCGAGTGACCTTGATTATAAAGCTGCTAAAAGTACCTGAGCATTGCATGACATAATACTGGGTCAGATGTAGCTAGGGTGTGGTTTGGTTTGTCCTAAAATTGGTGCTTGTGCCTTCATTTTGCACCAATTTGCTCTACTTCTGTCCAAATGCAGAGCTCGTGTCTTACTGTGTCTGAGCTCAGTATCATAACAGGCAGTGCATGTTCATCTTTTGTAAGCTTTGAAGATTTTTAAAACAAAAACTAATTATTTACTAAAAACAGCATTGCACAAAAGAACGACTTAAATTTCTGTATAGACTATTCCTTTTGAATTTTGGAAGCGGAGTGCAATACACAGATACTGCAATATAGCACTTATATAAATATAGTCATATAGCTCTACCACCTATCACTTCTCAGCTTCTTACTTCACTTCCTTTCATTCCTCCCTCCCCCACCCACCTAGCTTCCCCCACTCACCTGGACTCACCTGTCACCTGCCTGTGTGTGCTCCTGCCCCTCCCCCGACCTTCTCATTCTGGCTTCTGCCCTCTTCCTTTCCAGTCCTGATGAAGGGTCTCGGCCCAAAACATCGACTGTTTATTTCCCTCCATAGATGCTGCCTGACCTGCTGTGTTCCAACAGCATTTTGTGTGTTGCTACACTATAGCACAATCAGCACTACTGATTGCTGTTGAATTCCAATGTGCTGCAGTGTCCCTTTATAGTTCAGAGAGACTGGTGACACATGAAAAGCATGTCTGCACAAAGCAGCGGGGAAGCACTGCAGTCTCACACCAAGCATCATCTCTCATGACAAGGGCTTAAAATAAATATGTGGGCAGCACAATCTTCCAGATCCAATGTCAGTCCATGAACTCAATATAATTCACCCCACATGGGGTAACATCTCCAGTATGAAATTACAAAGATCACCGACCCAAACTAGCCTCAATATGGAACAAAAACCTGGAAATTAACATCTTTGATGAAAGGAATCTTGGTCTTTGAAATAAATGTGATCAGACCAAGAAAAGTTATCTACTATTTTCAAAGTTAAAAGATGCAATAATGTATCATTTTGGTTTTGAGAAGAAAATCTGGAATAACATATCACTTTTGCATGAAATCATCACAGAAAAAGATGGTTTAGAAAAGAAGCCAGAATTATTGTTTAGCTTTAGCAGATACTTACAGAACAAAAATTATACTAGAGTGATATCCTTTCAATGATCATAAACTAAAATAATCTGATTAATGTTTTTTTTATTACTGCTAATTGAGCCAATTAAGATTGAAAAGAAAAGGATGGAATAATTACAGGAAATGAACCTCGTACTGTCTCATTTTGATTATCTGTTTACCAATCCAGGCATGTTGCTGACAGTGAATGGAATTACTTGTTTCTGCACTGTAGGAAACCCAGCTCAGACAGAGAGATTGCATCCTGCTACAAAGTCCAATACAAGAAGGCACCTTTTTAAAAAAATCTCGTTTAATCCAAGGTACAATGAAGTAAATATTAATTGCAATATTCAAACTATCATTAAACTGGAAGAGCCAAGTAATCCTTCTTGTTTTCAGCTTTTGCTCACCTCATGGACAGAGCAGTATTTTATGTCATTCATATCAGCTTCTCTTAAGTTGACGCTTTCTCGCTAAAATTGCTCACTTCATTACAGGACATTCACAAAGCACACTTGTACTATTCTGGATATACTTATCATGTTATAATTATGGACTACATTTTTAAGTTTCAGCAGCAATTAGCAATCAGCAACAGGATTAGAAAGTAATAATGTTCTCTGTTCTTTAAAAGATGAGCAATGGAGGAGAGCCAAATTCAATATCGATGACATGCTTTTTTGTTCATGCCTGTTTAGGTGTTGTGCACAGGGGTGGGTGGGGAAATGAATGGGGAAGAGAACGGGTGGAAGTGCTACGACCCAGGCTTGAATAATGGAAACATGAGAAAGGATGGATCCTTTGATGTTTTGCAAAATTTTCTCTCACAAAAACATATCAGGGGAGAAGTGTCCATGATAGGGGCCTGTGGGAGGTATGAATGAATATTTCATATTCCCTCCATTTTATTATTTTTATATTCCTGAATTTATGAAATTTTCTGAATCACTTGGTTGAATTGTTGTTGCACTGTATTCCTGTTACCTGGACCTTGGTCCACTTTCATCACAGGCCACCCACCCATTATCACCCATACCTTTCTCAGTAACCCGCTGGCTGAAAGGCTGGTAAATATTTGTTCTGTGGCTGGTAAATTCAGCACAGTTATTCTCTTTCAACTCTCCTGTATTTAGTATCAGCCAATTTTCCTTTTCCCATTATCATTTTAATTACTGATGGCAAATCTCTGAAAAAAATTAATCTCTAGTTGCTTAATGGCTTATTGTTTTATTTTGAACATTTTTTTGATGATAACCATATTATAAAATCTTGGTATGCAGCAAAATTCAAGAGGAAGTTGGAATTACAAATGGTAGTTATTCCTTTTGCCTGTGTCACTGCTCACTCCAGCAAGTGACATTTTGTTGGCTATGGTGAAAGAGAGAAGAAAGGAGTATAGAGTGTGGAGAGAAGGGTGGGTGATGGTCGACGGGCTTGTAGACTGCTGTGGAATTACAAAGGCCTGGCAAGGACATAAGGGACTGATAGCTGTTAAGAAGGGAGAGAAGTAGATGGGAACTTTAAAGAGGAAAATATTAACAATTGTAGAATAAAATGCTTGCATTACAGTGTTTTGTTTGCCAGAATGCTCTCAATATTGTTCCTTTGTTGTGATGGTTTCCTGAGAAAAAAAGTCAACAAGTGTGTTGCCTGATAACAGGAACAGCAACTTCTATTTATTTATTGAGCTTGGCTGACCCCAAGTGGTAAAAGATATTAAATCACCTAAAACAAAAATTGTTCCAAGAACCACACTCCAAGGAAAGTCCACAAATACTATTGGACAGGGAAGAGATTTACTCTGTGTCACGGGAATTTTCTATATTTTCAAAGCATAGCTCAGTATCCATCATTTCCACAATTAAAAATGACGTATACAAAAACAGCAGCTTGTATTCATTTAGCACTTTCAAGGTGATAAATTGCCCAAAGGTTGTTCACGTTCACAGGAATGTTATCAGAAAAGGAAACTGGCACTGGACTATGTGGGGCTTATTGAGTGCTGGATTTGGAGTATTTAGAGGTACTGGGGGTTGCTGAAAAAGGTGGCAATGAGGTAGAGCTGTGCATCATTAACATTGAAACTAATATGGTGTTTTATAAAAGATGTTACCAAGGGGTGACATGTAAATGCGAAATAAGAGAAAGCAAGGATGAATCTCTGGGCAGGACCAGAGAACAGTAAAAGAAGACACCTTTGGCCGCTAATGGATTGCTCTGTCAAAACCCCGTGAGAGCTGGCAAACATTGGCCCCCCTCGGTTAAAAGAATTCACGTACAGACATCTCGGGATATAATGATCGAGTGGCTCGGGAGAACAAAAGGGAAGATCTGTGATAGGGTGGAGATCAGCTGAGATTGAATGATGGTGTGATGGACCTGGCTGACAGGGAGCGGTAAAGGCTGGTGGGTAACTGAAGGTTGCTCTGGAGGAGGTGTAAATAGAATACAATCTGAAATACCAGAGGTAGAAAGAGAGAGAGAAAACAGAATGTTGGAAATGAGAGATACAAGACTGGAATGGCTGGTTATCTGAAATTGTCAAAATCAGTGTTGAATCCAGAAAGCTGTAATGTGCCTAATTAGAAGGTGAAGAACTGTTCCTGTAGCTTGTTTCAAAAAGAAAGTACAGGTCAGATGGGCTGAACTGAAAGGTTCCATGGTTATAAAATCAGGCTGTGCATGAGCTTAGACAGCAAATGTTTAACAGGCCATTTGACCGTGACGCACAGTAGTTGAGTATAATCCTGCCTTCAGCTCAAATACATGGTGTCCAGCAGGGGTCACTGCATTATGCTGAATATTAAGACTGCCAACTGAAGTTCCTCTTTACTTAACCACGGGACATGGAGGCTGACTGTTATATCCCCATGGCTATAGTCGCAGGACTTGGCCAACTTAATAGGGACAAAAGGATAAACATTAACTTTAAAGAAGAGTGTAAGTTCAGTGAAAGTGAACTGACATCCCATAGAAGTAAAGGAGAATGCCATCTCATTATCATGTATTGCAACATGTTATCATCTACACTCAAGGATGCTGTTGGAATCTTTTTGACTCTGTGTAGACGACACATTTATTTTCCCAAGAGATAGAATGGGGAAAATTTGCTTATCTGTCTTCATTTCATAAAGTGCAATATTTTGTTTTCTTCAGCAGCTACCTCAGTCTTCCTTTATAGATGCTACTGGTTTTAATGAGTAATTATCTCAGGCTGAATGTAGACCAATATTTCAGGCATCTAAACCTCTCAGGAAATTTCATTTTCTTTGATCAGATTATTCCAGCCCAATTGAAAAGGCTAGGTTTTATTTTAATGGCACTTGAGAGATTGAAAATCAGGCAAAAGTTTGGCTTAGTTATTACTCTCACACTGCCTAAGAAACTTTGTTGTGCAGTGGTAAATAGGTTTGACCTGGGCTGGAGCATTATCATGGCCATTTCCTGGCCTCTTAGTGCCTGGCAGAAATTCAATCACTGATTTTCCTTAAATGACACCCACAAAGGTGCAACACCCAGAATTTATCTGCAGCACAAATTTCGACTTAGCTGGTCTGAAAATCAACAGTTACAGAGTCATAGTCATGGAGCCAGAGAGTTATACATCATGGAAACAGTCCCTTCAGCCCACCAAGTCTCTGCCAACATCAACCACCCATTTACAATAATCGTGCTCTAATCCCATTCCATATTCTCCCCACATTCCCATCAATTACCCTCAGATTCTGTCACTTATATAACAACCAGCTTTTACTACCCATGTTTCCACTGAAACTGTGCTACATACAAGGCCAATACTCAACCAGGTTACTCCACCCAGCACTCTATACCCCATCCTGCACCTAAACCTTTCCTGCACTCACAATGATTTTTCTGTAGTCAAGACTGCTTCCAATGAGGATTTGTCTACTTGCAATCATCTGGGATGGAGAAGGATCTTGGATGACAGAGGCGTTACAGGCAGCAAAGGGATGAGGTGGAAGGAAGCATAGAAGGATTCATCACCCAAGACGTCACCCATCCTGTTCACACAGCTTGTCCGAGAATCAGTGCCTATGCATGCTATGTTTCACCAGCACAATCCTTACTGAGACCTGTGACCTCCTGCAATTCAATTACAGCCTTACATATGAGCCTGGACTGCTTAACTTGTGGAGGTCAAGGTCAGGGTCATTCTCAGCTTCCTGCGTGAGGATCGAGTTTTGTGCCAGGTATGTCAATGCTCTAAAATTTTCATTGCGCATCTCACAGCCTTCTCCTGAATTCTCATCTCAATCTGCTGCAAGTGAACTCATGTGCACGTCACCCTTTGAGGATATGGTGCCTGTGCTCTACTCTCCAACTCCTCTGTAAACCCCTTGCTTCCAATCACTCAACACGTGTGGATTGCACTAATGTTGACCTCTAAAACTGTGCAAAGTAACTACATTGAGGCTGGTATTGGGAATGTTACATTCAGTGATGGTGAGCCTTCATTTTCACCTCTTCTCGATTTATCTCCAATTGATGGCCGGTTTTTCGCCACCTGAAAAGGGAAAGGTTGAAATGAGGGCAAGAGTCAGAGGTGCAGGCTTATACCAGCTGCAGATGGTGGCATACGGCAAGTGAGGTGTAAGGAAGAAGGATTAGCTGTGAAACTATCGTTGTCTTTGATGGTCACAGCCTTGTGGACAAAGGACTCCATAATGCAGCACCGAAAGGTTCCATCTGTCTCTTCTCTCTGGAGGGTAAGGTGATGCATCAAGGTGTTGCACCTGTGTTTGGGTAATATGATTGAGTGGCTGACAGTATGTGTGAGTTGTGAGATGTTGGTGTGAATCTGACAACATTGTAATGTGTGTGAGGCTGTGATGGAGCACAAACATTGAATCCTACTGATGGAAAGGAAAGAAACTGAGGCCATTTGCTTCATTGTGGTCTATGCTATTACTGAGGGTTAGGTTATTGTACTAGCAATCCAGGAGTTTGATCTAATGATCGAGATTCCAGAGTTTAACTACTACTATGGCAGCAGAGGAATTTAAATTCTGTTAACTAAATAATCTGGAATTTAAAAAAAATCAGTAAAGTGGACCATGAAACCCATTTGATTCACTAATATTTTGTGGAAGGAGATTTGCTATCCTTACCTAATCTACTCCACCAGTGCTACCCTATAGAGAGCTAATTCATTGTAGCGGTCTTTACCTAATCTACTCCACCAGTGCTACCCTATAGAGAGCTAATTCATTGTAGCGGTCTTGGTCCTGGAGTCTGCTATACTTTAAAAAAAACTGGCCTGCCTAGCACAAAGAAAAAAAGTAAATGAAGCATTTTGTACAGAGTAGATCATATACAAGTTGACCAATATGACAGTGGGACATGATAAAGACATTATTATCTGAGGCAATGTAAGTAAATCAACATAAATTAAAGTGCAGGCATAAAGCAGTTCAACAAACAAAACAATTTGCATAATCTACACACTCCTCTAAACTAGATAACAAAAGCCTGCCAGACAAACTCAGATCCTCATAATCCTGTTTGCAAGGGGTTGCGATACAACATAAATAAATCTCGACTGTGCTGTGTTAAGAGATATCTGTTCCATTCAGGCATTGGGCCAGTTTCCTGTTGACCCTTTACTGACTGTCCTGTATTGTCTTTTACAGATTTTCATGAAAAGATTTTCAAAGACTTCCACTTACCGGCAATGATACAATGGTTGTTATTTTAACCACAAAAATATGTGTTAAGGTTGTGAGAGTTGATAAAGTTTAAAGACTCAAACTCAGCTCCAACTCATCTTCAACCCTGTCTCCTTCTGGGTTTCATGGAGGTGGGATGGGGTCAGAGGGTGGGGAATGAGGGTAGTCAATGGTAACAGGAGGTGGGCTGGCTGTTTAAATACCACAGGAAGGCTGGGGTGCCTCAAGTTTAACCAGATTTCCCAGGTTGACCTGGCAAATAAAGGAAGGAAAGATCACCTCAAGGAAAAGTGCCTTTCCAGTACTTCTCGTGGGGCAAGAGGGCCAGGGCTGCTTCAACCCACCAACCTTCCTCTCCTCTCTGACATCAGACACATTCCTAATCCAAAGTCATGACATGAGGTTGGCGTCTGGCCCTGTTACACCAAGATGAGACACCACCTTGGTATCAACTCCATTTTGTGTATATTTGATCACTACAAACTTCTTCTGGGGACTGCTACATCCACCTTCCAGCTTTTAATTAAGATCAGAACCCAAACACCACAGAACTTTGGACTCATTCCTGCACTCCCTCTAATCAGCTGCAGCTCCCTAGTTGCTGATGGGCTTGTAGACAGCCCTGCTAATTTGTCTGGCTTCCAGCTGGGAATCCTGCCTGACAAAGGAACTCAAACACACCATTGAGTTAAGACTACACAGCATGCAAAGCAACCAGGTTCCCAACTTCCAAAATAAAACCCCTCTACTGCCCCTTCACTTCGATCTTCAGAGGCAAGATCAGGGCCTAGTTCAAAAACTGAAGAATGGGATCATTTACAGAAAAGGAAGTGAGTATCTACATCATGTACAGAGCTTCCTGGGTGTCTTTCCTCCTTGTGGTGGGGGGTGGTGTTTGGTCAAGGAAGTTGGACACCAGGTTCTTGGCCCTCTGATAGACTGTTGCACTCCAAAAAGAGAAATCTTTAAAAAAATCAGAATGGACTTGGCAGTGAACCTTTACTTGCCATTATAAACTACTTTTGGAAAAAAAATATTTTAAAATAAAACATAAGGTAGCAATTAAAATGGAGAATCTAATGCTAGTGATCTCACTTTCAGGAGGATCACATCCCGACCAAGGTAATTGTGCCTTTGTCAAGCAGGTGGGCCTTACTTCTAGGAGAGAAGAGGCTGACATCCCTGTTGATGGGATTTACGACAGGGGATGTCCGCCCACCATTCCTGGGTCCTATAATAAGATGGCCTGGGTCCTTGCCCAGAACTGTTTGCTATCAGCTTGCTGTTGCCAGCTTCTGATTCAAGAAAGTCAGACATTCAGGCCAAAACCTAAGAGTTCTTCCTGGTCCATGTTAAATAGGACTTCTCTGAGTCTGAGCTCAGTGAACACTATTTTACTTTGAGATTGTCAGAGGCTGTATAAGATCTGCGTTGGAAGATGGTTATACTAAGATGGTAGAGTAGCAATATAAGAACTGCTTTAATAGCTGTTACTTATGTATGAGCCAAAATGGAAAGAGTCAACAGATAATGCAATCGTGGGAGCAATAGACTAGACTCTGAAATAGTCTTTAGAATGGATGGCTTGTACTGAAATAGCATCTTGGGATGTTCCAAAAGACTGATAGCTTTTCTTTTGAATTCTAATCAGCTGTAACACAGTAAACGTGGCAGCAAATTTATGTCCAGTAAGGTTCCACAACAGCAGTATGATAGTATGCCCTCACAAAATCTCTTTCATTAATGTTATTTGGGAGTAAAATATTGGCCAGGAGACCAAGGTCCATTATTCTGGTGTGGGGCCTTGGTTTAACATCTCATTCAAAAGTCTCCACCTTTGACAGGGCGACACTCCCAATGCAGATTTTGTGCTTAATTCTCCAATGCAGAATTTGAACCCATTGACTTCATTGTGCTGTTACTGAGCCCTTGCTGATACCTATAAGGGAAGGAAGTCACTGAACAAATGTTGCAGTTGGGAACCCTGGGTGATTTTCCTTCTTTCTAGCTCAAGGGAGCTCTTACTGACAGAGTAATTCACAAGCCTTAATTACTTCTGCATCTCATATTGAAATAATGAGAAGAGCTTATAAAGCTTATTCTTTGCTGCTTAACTACTGCTGCTTGGGTGTTGTCCTGTTCTCCGTAAAAGCTGTGAGATTCGAATTGAAATGAATTTGACTAGTTTCAAACCAACTTTAAATGGGCAAAACCGAGCCATAAATATGGCCTTATATTAATTAGAACTAAGAATATTCACTCACAGAGACTATAATTATTTATTGTTTTGGGGTTGAGCTCCATTGCTGGGGAATTTAGATACAGCTTTAATAGCAATCAACCTAAGCAGCCCTAGTTCCAATTATCCCATGTTATTCATGGTTGCCAAACTGGAAGAATTATTCTTTCTCAGTGCTGGTTGCTCATTCACATTGAGAAACACACGTTTTGTCGATTGCTCAATGCAATAAAAATTTTCAGAGTAACAGCACAGTGTATGATTGCTACAAAAAACAGAGAAATGAAAGAGGTCAGGACACTTGAATGAGTTAGACCATGCGCCCAAATTAATAGAAGAATCACAAAGCTACTTGGTAGAGCTCAACTGTTGCATGAAGTATAATTAGCATTAAATCAAATCACCAGAACAGTCAGTATATTGCTGAGCCATTTTTTTTTACTCTAGGGAAATTGCTACTAATTTTGTTAATTTGTTTGATTGAAAATTAACATAAATAGGAAAATAAATATTTTTCACTGCAATCTAGTTTGTATTATAGGGAAGCATAAATATAAATACTTTTCATTTAATTGGATGATGAGCATTAGATATTGAATATATCATTAACTTCTTCTCTGGGGATCTGTATCCCTCATAATTAATGTCTACTTGGTTAATCACAGTTCTATGTTAAAATGCAATTATGTTGCAGCATGTAGATGCTACCCTGGAATGTAAATTCAAGCAGACCACTTATGAGATTAATGGGTGAAATGGTTAATGGCATAAACTTGACTCCATTGAAATATTAAATGTAGGCATATATTTTAAAGTAAAAAAATCCTGCTATTTATTCATATATCACTTGTTTAAGTGGAAAGGGTGCATTAGTAATTTGACTGTGCAAATCATTTGGTGCTATTTTGGCCTATTTGCTTTTCTTGAAATGCTTGTAACGTATATGATTTTGTTTTGCCAAAATATTGTTTCAAGTTAATTAACAACACTAAATGTAATGCCAGTAGCTAACACATGGTTCTACTCATTTGTGGTGTTGCAAGTGGAATGCTTTTCTACTTGCTTGTCATCCAGGAAGGAATATGTCCAACAGGACTTGCTCAGAACAGACATAGGATGGATTATATGCAGAAATTCCTGTACGCCGTTCCAATAACATGCCTAAATTTAAAAGAATACGTCACACCACAGTTGTATATTGCTATATCTCATACTAAACAATTCTCTGAGTTTGAATCACACCTTAGATGCATAATTACATTTATCACCATTCATTAGGGTGAAATAACTTGAACTTTTTTTAACCTTGGACTATAGAGTTATATACCATGGAAATAGGTCCTTTGGCCTAACTGGTCCATGCCAACCAAGACGCCCATCCAAGCAAGTCCCATTTGCTAGTGATTGGCCAATAACCTTCTAAACCTTTCCAATCCATGTACCTATCCAACCGTCTTTTAAAAATTCTTATTGGACCTGCCTCAACCACTTCCACTGGCGGCTCATTCCACAACATACCACCCTTTGTGTAAAAACTTTGCCCCCCATTGCCCATTCCAATTAAATCTTTCCCCTCTCACGTTAAACTTATAATAAAACCATCTAAACAAACAGGAACTGGCAACTGCCACCTCCTGAGTTTGCTTAGATTCAAATAAACAGGTGAAAAAAAGTGTTTTAACTCACTGTGCTAATATTGGTTGGGGAAATCAATACTTAGTAAGGCTCTTGCTGGAATCCGAAGTAAGTGAGACAGCAGAGGCACATTTGGCCTTTTATGGTAAATGTCTGTATAAGGCAGTTTTCAAGGTGAGCACAGGCTCCTCTGTGTTGATACTTCTGTCAATGCTTTGGGATTTCGATAGAGAAATCCAATTTACATATCATAATCCCATAAACTTTTTGTGAAATGGGAGAATAGTGTCTCAATTATTCTTTCTTTATTTTTAAAAATCTTGATATATGGCAATGTTTTTCTCTTTTTAGGTGCTACCTTTGTATTAATGGAAGTAAACTGGGACAACTGGATCTCTAAATCTGGACTTGGTAACTCTCCCCCTTTCCCTTGGGGTTGTCAAACGTTCTTGGAGGATTCATCACAACCAACTGACTGTCCAATAAACATGTCTTTACCCCTATATTTATATTATTTTGACAATTAACAAACTTAATTATTATAGGAAATGAAAGATCAGGATTAAATTTCGTTGATTTTCCTTCTGGCTTATTTGCAGTGAGTTCCAGGAAATTAAGCTTCAGCACTTGCACAGCGTTGGCAGGTTAGTAACCCTTCCCACATTCCTACTTTTAGAAATTTTCTCTTGTTCGTCATTCTGGGATCTCTTACTTTATATTCTGGAGCACCTGATGCACTCCCAACACTCAGCCCATTCTACTGTAATGGACCTTGCATTTAGTTCTTGTCTCCAGAATGAGTGCAATAACCTTTTTAAAACTTTAATAGAATGCATCTCAAGAAAGAATTGGTAAACAGATCATTCAAGTGAAAATTTAAAATGGTTGCAAGAGCTGCTGCAGGATGATTTATTGAAACTTTTAATAAATGGTCTATGTGACATGCATGAACACATGTTACAGTATAGCTATACATACAGTATCAGTATAATAATTAAAGCCCTCATAAATTTGACATTTTATAAATTAACACAAGTTTAAAAGCAATGGCAGGTTGGAATAATGCATAGCATTCATGTCAGTTTATGAATGGCTTTGTTGTGTTCTTCTGATTTACATCATTACATTTAAATCTTCTTTGGATTCCTTAGAGGTAAAAAGAACTTGCAATGATTTGGATCCTTTAACCAGTGAAATATTAAAAGGGCTTCACAGAGACATAGTAAAACAAAACAATAGAGGAAATATTAGGGGAATGGAGGTGACCAAAATCATGTTTGAAGAAGTGGGTTTTAAGTGCATTTATAAGGGGGCAGATGGGGAGGCAAAAGGGTTTAGGGAGAGAATTTACTCGAAGCTAGTTTGAAGGCTAAGCAGCTGAAGATAGACTGGTCAATGACAAGGCAAAGAATTGGGTTTGCTCAACAAGCATACAGAGAGTGGGGAAGGTGGGCTGTAGTGTTCTAGCAGATTATGAAGGTATGAGGAATGATGCCATGCAGGTATTGGAACATGGTGGAAAATTTATATTTGACACATTTGGTGACCAGGACCAAATCTACATTAGTGAGTTCCAAGTGCTAGAAATAAACAGCAGGTCAATCAGTAGTTGAAAAGGAAAATTAGCTTGACATTTCAAGTGAACTTTTGCTAATATTTTGCTGAGGGATCACATTCAAAATGGGAACATCTTAAGGAAAAGTGGAGTGGGGCAACTGTTAACTGTTACAGAAGCTGAAGAGCTGAATGACGCACTCTGTGATCTCTGATTATACACTGACTAGAAGGTGAGGGCCCAGCTGTGTATTCCCAGAGTATGCTGAATCTAGTTCAGATTTCTGGCATTGGGATCTTTTCCTTAAATCAGTATTCTGAAATGGCTGGTCTCCATTAAATCAGAAACTGTAATTATTACATTCCTTTACTCGAAGCAGGTTTTTGTCTTCGATTAACATTAAAGGCAGTTTACACCATGGTTAAATGTGCCAATTACTCATTGGTGCATCTTCAAGGCTGCTTGCATCTAGATCTGTGATTGTGCCTCTTCAATTATTATGGGAAGAAGCAACAGGCTACTTTATATAGATTTGTGCCAAGTGAAAGTGTTAATGTTTCAGGTTGATGACTTTTTAATAGTTAATGAAAGTTAGTCAATGGGTATTTTTCAGTGTGGGTTTATAAAATGATACAAAGGTACCAAAGAGAGACTAGAAAATAAGTTAAAGAAAAATAAATTCAAAGAGTAGAACAAAGATTAAGCAATGAACATTCAATATTAATTTATATATATATGAAACAGTAGCAATACATACGTTACCAGCATAATAATTAAAACATTCACATGATTAACATTTCATAAATCAACATCATTGAAATAATATCATATATTAAAATATCAGCATATTTCTAATTGCTGATTTCATCTCTTTTTGCATAATATGCAATAACTTCAACCAATGGGATGAATCCAACAGACTAACATTTTTCACAGCTTCCATTAATATTCCTTCATGCTGGCTGACCTGCTCTGTTTCTCCAATAATCTCTGTGTTTGCTTTGAAATAGCTTCACCAGGGAAATAAAATTAATGCTTTATTTGCAATGGCAGATTGAAAGCCACTCATAGACCTTCCTGAATCTCTAATAGATTATTTTAAAAAATAGATTATTTTTTAAACACCCGGGATTCCTTAAAGAACAAATAAAAATATTTTTGAAGTTAAGGTGTGAGATACTGGGGGCATAGTGGACAGCGAGGAAGGCCATTAAAGCTTGCAAAGTGATCTGGACCAGCTGAGAAAACGTGCTGAAGAATGGCAGATGGAATTTAATGCAGACAAGTGTGAGGTGATGCACTTTGGGAGGACAAACCAGTGTAAGACCTACACAGTGAATGGTAGGGCACTGAGGTGAGTGGTAGAATAAAGGGACCTGGGAATACAGATCCATAATTCCTTGAAAGTGGCATCACAGATAGGGTCGTAAAGAGAGCTTTTGGTACATTGGCCTTCATAAATCAGGGCATTGAGTACAGGAGTTGGGATATTAAATTGAAGTTGTATAAGATGTTGGTGAGGCCAAGTTTAGAGTATTGTGTGCTGTTCTGGTCACCTACCTACAGGAAAGGTATCAATAAGCTTGAAAGAGTGCAGGGAAAATTTACGCAGATGTTGCTGGGACTGGAGGACCTGAGTTACAGGGATAGATTAAATAGGTTAGGACTTTATTCCCTGGAGCGCTGGAGAATGAGGGGAGATCTTATTGAAGTATACAAAATTATGAGGGGAATAGCTAGGGCGAATGTATGCAGACTTCTTCCCCTCAGTTTGGATGAGACTAGCTCTAGTCATAGGTTTGGGGTGAAAGGCGAAATATTTAAGGGGAACCTGAGGGGGAACTACCTCACCCAGAGGGTGGTGCGAGTGTGGAATGAGCTGCCAGCGGAAGTGGTGGATGCGGGTTCAATTGTAACATTTAAGCAAAATTTGGATGGGTACTTGAATGAGAGGTATGGAGGGCTATGGTCTGGGTGCAGGTAGATGGGGCCAGGCAGAAAACCAGGCTAGCATGGACTAGATGGGCTGAAGGGCCTGTTTCTGTGCTGTAGTGCTCTATGACTCTGTGACCCTACAACTGGTTTATATAGAAAACAGAACGTGAACTGTACAGCACAGGAAGAGGCTCTTTGGCCCACCATATCTGTGCCGACCATGATGTCAATCTAAATTAATCCAATCTGCCTGCACATGGTCCATATTCATCTGTTCCCTGCCTGTTCATGTGTCTGTCCAAATGCCTCTTGCTTTTGTATCTGTTTCTACCACTTCCCCTGGCAGTACATACTAGGCACCTACCACCCTCTGTGTAAAAAACTTGCCTTGAAAATCTTGTTTAAACTTTCCTCCTTTCACCTTGAACCTATGCCCTCTGGTATTTAACATTTCCTCCATGGGAAAAAGAGCCTGACTGTCTACCCTATCTATGCCTCTTAATTTTATATACTTTTATCAGGTTGCCCCTCCGCTGCTGATGCTCCAAAGAAAACAATCCAAGTTGTCCAACCTCTTCTTACAGCTAGTACACTCCAATCCAGGCAACATCCTGGTGAACTTCTTCTTCTTCCTCAACAAAGCCTTCACATCCTTCCTCTACTGTGGCAACCAGAACCGCACGCAATACTCTAAGTGTGACCGAACCAAAGTTTTATACAGCTCAACATGATTTCCCAATTTTTATACTCAATGCCTCAACCAATGAAGGCAAGTGTGCTGTATCCCTTCTTTACCACCCTATCCACTTGTGTTGCCACTTTCAGTGAGCTGTGGACTTGTACCCTGAGATCCCTCTGTATGTCAATGCTCCTAAGGGTCGTGCTGTTTACAGTACACTTTCCGCTTGCATTTAGCCTCCCAAAATTCATCAGCTCAGACTTGTCTGGATTAAACTCCACCTACCATTTCTCCACTCAAATTTCCAGTTGATCTATATCCTACTGTATCCTTTGACAATCTTCTTCGCTGTCTGCAACTCCACCGATTTTCATGTTATCTGCAAACATAATAATCAGACTACCTATGTTTTTATCCAAGTCATTAATGTATATCGCAAATGACAGAAGTCCCAGAACTGATCCTTGTGGAACACCATGGGTAACAGATCTCTAGTCAGAAAAACAACCCTCGACCACTACCCTCTATCTCTATGACCAATCCAATTTCAGATTCATCTTACCAACTCACAGTGAATTCCACGTGAATTAATCTTCTGCATCAGTCTACTATGAAGGACCTTTCGAATACTTTACTAAAGTCCTTGTAGACAACATCCACTGCCTTGCCGTGATCAATCATCTTTGTTACTTCCTCAAAAAACTCAATCAAATTTATGAGACAGGATCTCCCCCACATAAAGCTGTACTGACTATCCCTAATAAATCCATAATTTTCCAAATGTGAGTAAATCTTGTCTCTAAGAATCTTCTCCAATTTCCCTACCACTGATGTGACATGGCTCACTGACTCGTAATTTCCTGGTTTGTTCCTGTTGTTCTTCTTAAATAAAGGAACATCATTGGCTATTCTCCAGTCTTTTGGCACCTTGCCTATGGCTAAAGAGGATACAAAGATCTCTGTCAAGGCCCCAGCAATCCTGGGATAGATCCCATCAGGCTTTGGGGATTTATTCACCTTAATTTTTTCAAGAATCTCTCACCTCCTTCTTCTTAATATCAACACGCCTTGGTATGTCAATACACTGCTCCCTAATCTCACCATCATCCAAGTCCTTCTTCTTGGTGAAAGTACTTATTAAGGATCTAAAATTCCTCTTTCAGCTGCTCAATCATTAAACTGAACATCAGTTCTGTGTTTCCCTCTCTCTGATGCTGCTGAATATTTCCAGGCTTTTCTGTTATTTAGGGCAAACAAGGCATTAGCCTCCATTAAATATAAGGGGGAGAGGTTTCACATTGATTATCAAGCATTCATGGTTCGATGGGAAAGTGGACTGGTTTGTCTTTGGTTGAAGGAACATTGTCTACCTTCACTCTCACCTCCCGCACCTTCAGTATCAAAATGGAACTGAACATAAAGTGCCAAGCATACATTTAGCACAAGTGACCGAAGATGATTTACTCTCCATGAATTACTTCTCATATCATGCCATTTCAGGCACAATATGCCTGTGTGATCGTGGATATGAATTTCCCTAAATTTTACAGTAGGGGGAGCTCAATAACCTTAGTATGTTGATGGACTGAATTTCTGCTTCATGAATCCCATGGAGACACTGTGGGTGAGTGTTAGTTCATTTCAGAATTATATGGTTATGTTTCATTCAAATAGGCCATTCCTTTAATCAATTTATGTAAGATGATTTAGTTCTGCTATCAGAATGGGATATATGGTGGTGATAGCAAATGAGTCAGTTTAGCAATATTGATTCAATATAATTTGCTGCCAAGAACATTTTAATTGATGAAGTGGCATAAATTTGATTAAATTGACAAACACAGAATGAAGTAATTTTAATTCAGTCTAAAAAACCCATTTGACATAAATAAGGCAAGAGCTAACTGTACCATCCTGCTTAATTGCAATCCTTTCTACACCCTTCCTATTTTAATCTCAATTAGATGATTTTGAATACACTTTGTCATTTTATTATAGCAATGTGAAGATTTTATTTTTTTCAGTTAGTTGTGATCAATATACCTGGAAGTTTGAAATTATTTAAAATTGAAATATTTCACATTGACAGTTTTGTTTCATGTTTACTTGTACGACTTACCCATCTGCTTGCTTCTGATGAGTAAAGTCTATCAAAACCTCCCTCACAGCACAGAGAGATGTAAATCAACACCCCTGCTATTCCTTCATCGTTCAGGTAAAGATCTTCAGTTCTGTTATTTCTCCAGCTGCCTCCCAGCAATTCATCACTGTAAATTAACCAAGGTTATTGGCTACAAGATTCATTTTTGCCACAAGAACCTTCAATTTTATGAGACATTAGATCATTGGCTGCATTTAAGATGATAGGAACCTATTCTAGCTGTTTTATATTTCTGGAAGATAACATATCACATATACTGTGTTCAGAATATTCTTTTCATAAACTTTAAATCATTTATTTATGAACCTGCTTCCCTGCGAATACTTTCGTGATTGTTCCATTGTATCACTTGGGGCCAATTATGCTGTTGGCTCTGATCTCAGGCTGGAATATGCAGTGTGTGACGCAAAAGTCAGCAGGCATGAGTTATACTGCTGGCACCCACGTTCTAATAAAACTCTGGATTGCATGTGTAAGCAGAGCTTTTCTCCTTGATATTTAAAGGCTGCTTAAATCCAAATGCTTTAAATGTTATTAGCCTGATGTAGCAACTGGCTTTGCTTCTTATTGCAGAATTAGTCGAGATGGATTTTGATTGAAATAAAAGACTTTATTAGGTTTTTGAAAGCTGGATGTTTCAAAGCCAAGATATACAAAAATTTGACTGTGCAGTGCCTATTGTTACTCTAGGCATGCAATGTAGCTGCAAGAACTTGCACTGTGAGTCGAGTTGACCATAGATTGGTATTGATGTCAGTGAGAGTGACACCAATGCATTCTGGAAGTCCTGGAATCGATCAGTATGCAATGCTGGATTGATACTAGTACCATCAAAATGGAACTTGATGTACTAGCTATACCATTTATAGTCTTACATAGCTGAACATGCATTCAGTAGAAGGAAGGAATCCTACAAGTGTCACAACGATCATTGATTGCTTTCAGGTCATCTGCTGATTGATTACTACAGATTGTTGTTTTAATTGAGCAACAGCTTAGTGAACTTCCAGAAAACTGTCAACCTCTTAAAGCTGCTAACTTCCACTGCGTGTGGCATGCCAAGGGCTGAAAGGCTTTGTCTAAACCTCAAAATGTTTGCAGTAACCAGTTGCCAAGAGAATTAAGCACAGCCTAAGTGGAAGAATTAGCAAAGGGTACACAGAACAGGGCAAGCTGCTGAAGGAGGGTTGAGGGAGGAGAGGGAAGAAGGTTCTCAGTAGAATGATGCACCTGCACCTGGAACTTCAAGTGCAATTCTTGAAAGTGAACATCAGTGATGAACAATGAATCTAGTGTCTGCCCTTCAGTGAGGTTGTATTCCCTGCCACAGATTCCAGCCGCAACTCCAGTTACAAGTGAGATTGAGGATAGCTTTGCTGGGTGTGTTGAGATCACTGAAGGCCCAGGCTGAATCTGGATGTATTTGCAAAATCTCAAAACTTTCTGTGCACTGTTTGATATGGGTGACCACAGGCAGTCCCTGTTCCAATGGCTTTTTGGCTGGCACATCAACTCAGAGGTGTACTTCATCTGCAATGGATTCCACTCCCTCAATGGGAGATTATGCAGTGTATTGTGCTGGCAGTAGTGATGATGCCTTCATGTAGATGCAGTCCACTGTGCCAGCTATGGTTAAGGAAGTCAGCGATTAAGAGGTGCATGCTTACGGCATCTGCAGCTTGTAAATCAGATGCCTGTGGGGAAACGAGGATGTGAGAAGGAGATAATGGTATGAGGATTTTGCTGCTTTTCACCCTGTTGCTCAGTCTGTAATGTTTTCTGCAATGATGGTCAACACCATTTCCTTATTGCTGTAGGTGGTGTCGTCCCGAAATCAATTTCCCTTTCAGTCCACTGTAAATAACACAGTGCTACAAGGTCGATTCGAACAAATACCTTTATTAGCAGTGCACCGCTAGGAGAATTCTCTTCAGCACTCGCTAAGAGTCGCTTCCCGAGTTCTTCCCGAACAAAGGGCAGACAGACATTTATACAGGAATTGTCACGCACATCCCATGCAAACGGCGCCGCGAGTTTCGGTCAAGCTACAGGGATCCCGAGACAGCTATCACACCTTTTGTCTTAGTATAATTGAGTTATAATCAAGGCTTTCAAAGGCAGGTATCACCCTTCATTGTTCAGACCAAGTCTTCACCTCGATGTTAATTACACTCAGTATCGCCACTGTCTGACATATCGGAATGGTTCGTTACCCGAAACAAAGGCAGTTAACATACTTAACATTCCAACCTAACTAGTGGGTCAGCAGCTTGCTAGTCCTTGCTAAAGAAATATAAATGCATATGTATATTTTGTTTGCCAGTTATAGGTATGGTTGCAATTCTTAACCCTTCACTTCCTCAGTGGGATAAGGTGACAAAGTCATTCCTCTCCCCTGTGGGCTTGCTGCTGTTGGCTCTGACTGTGACCTGCAAGAAAAAGAGGAGTATGACAATGTGTTTGGGTGACATGCCTGTCACGTTGGCATTGGATGTGAACTGCGATGTGTGGCTATGAGACTTGCTTCAGTGCTCATGCTCAGGGTGTGGTGAACTTCATGAATATTACAGAGAAACTCCAATAATCCGGCACCCTCAGGAATTTAGTGGTGCCAGGCAGGCAAATTTTCTCCACTATTGGATATTACTCCTACTAATACATCAATTTAGGCCAAAAGATAAGAAAGAACAATTAAGAAATTAGTTCCTAGAAGGAACAAATGTATATATGTACGTCAGACTTTAGAATTTAATAATACTATCAGAGCTTGTTCATCTGTTCTTGCCTGTACATTTTTAATTCACTTTCTTTAGATGCTACACAGTAATATAATAAATTTTGCAATGTACTTAAATAGAGTGGTGGAGACAATGGGTTCTGATGGGTTTATAGGTAGTATGGAAAACAAAGCCCCATTGAGTTTAAAGGAAACATGGTGCAGAAGACAGCAAGAATCTTGTAATTGGCTTAGAACAGTAATTCATATAGTAATACGTTCTAATAGTTTATAAACTCCTTGTGATATATGCAACTAACATTGTTAAAAGCCACCAGTGTGTTGAAATGTTGTTGTGTTGAAATGTGTTGAACAGCTTAATTAAAGCTTGTTTGCTATAGTGATTTATCATGTGACAAGACTTGCAATAGGAAATTGTTTGATTATGTGTATAAAAGGAGATTTTTTTTTGCCATAGATAGGGAGGATTTTTCTGTGAATGTTTTTGTTGTTGCCTAAAGTCCAGAATAGAAGAAGGATTGTGAGAACACTTTTGCTTGAGAACTGTTGTTTCTTGGATAAATTGAGTTGACTTTCCTTCTGAATTGTGGACATAGGTGGTATTAAGGGCAATTGATGACTCTGACATTTGCTATTGCCAAGGATCTCTGCTAGCAGTAGAGCTATGAGAGTTGTTTAATAGGGCAAACTGTTACCTCCTATTAATTGCTAAATAAACAATTTTGGCCATAGTTTGACCAACATATTGATTGGATCAGAATAACATTGTAATGAGCTAGTGTTTTGCAACATTTTGGTGTAGTTGGTAGGGTCCAACCAATATGTGGAAGGAAAAGGCTTCCAAGGGAAGCTGAGAGGAAAAAATGTAGGATACTGGGATGGAAGCTACTTGATGTGTTTAGACTTGTTGCCCGGTTATTGATTTTAAAAACAAGGCTGCCTGAAGATTGGTTTCAGGATATAGAAAACTACAAAAAAAGCTACCTGATGCTACTAAAGATTATTTTGTGAAGTGGACCTTCCAGATAATCCTGTGGGAAGTGTAAATCAAGTCGGATGGATATAACTTGCTGCAGTATGAAGCTCGCAGAAGGAAAAAAGTGCATTAGAAGCTAAAATTCAGGTGTTGGAAAAGCTACCCAGTTGAAGAGTTCCAACGTTGCATTCGTAGAGGTGGTACAAGCTGCTGAAGAGTGAGAAAAGTGCAGGATAATATGTTTAGTTTAGCTGTTTGATTAGTTAAATAGTTTTAAAAAAAACTTGCTAGGTGAAGGAAGTGGGACCAGTTTTGAAATGCATTCTGATCAATGCCCAGGAACAGATTGCAGAGGAGACTTGTTGGAGAAAATGAACCATTATCATCATTGATGACTTGTAGTCTAAGAGGAGGAAGAATGCAAGGAATCATGGTCACATTACAATGAGATTTTGACCATTGAGGCTTCAAGACCAAGAAAAGAAAGGTGCTGAGCCTCGGACAAGTAGTGGTCAGAATGGAAGATATTGGGAGGATCGTCCTGGAGCCAGCCTTTCCCCAGGCTTGCCATCCACAAAGCGTATCTGCCTGAACTTTTTCCAGATGTAAAGAGCTGAATGGGCTGGTCCCCACCCCAACGCCTGACAGCCATCTCGTATGGTAAAGAAAAATGACTGACATTTCTACATCAACCTTCATGTCCTTGGAGTGATGCAAAGTATTTTACAGCCAATTAAGTATTTAAATGTCATTATTGTAATGTAGGAACCATAGCAGTCAACCTATAAACAGTAAGTGCCATAGACTGTTGTGATGACCAGGTAATCAGTTTCAGAGATGTCAATTGAGGGATAAATACTACTTAGTGAAATTGGGGAAAAGCTGCGTCTCTATAGAGTGCCAGAGTAACTTTTGCATCTGCTTGTGAAAACAGAAGGTGTCTTTAATGCCTTTAATAGCACACCACTTCTTCAGTACAGTACAGCTATGATAACCTAGATTCTGTACTTTGAGATTATCACCTGGTTTGAATACTGTGATACAAACGATGTTTCTCAAGGTGACAGCTAAATGGAGAGTTTGTCAAACCCAATAAGGTTGGGACTCTTATTGCTGCCCGGTATCCAGTCTGGGGCAGAGAAACCATTGTTTTAACACTGAGCCTTTCTCGTTTACACTTTTAGTAATGCATGTGATTATGATTTTTATTCTATTTTAGGTGCTGTTCTAATAGGAACTCCATTTCACCAGAATATCACTAAGAAATCATGAGCCTATTTATCATTGAGATCTAGTTAGTTAACAAGGCATTGTAGGGTTAGGAATGCCAGCAGTGAATTAATATCACAATTTATTCATAGTTCATTTGATATTTCCTATGTTGTGAGGAAATAAAACAAATCATTTCAGTATTAATAATATTCACATAATAACCCATCAGTGTTATGCCTTTAATTTGTCATAAGATGCAGCAGAATTATAGGATGGCCATTCTATAACTTGGGAGAAATAATTTGTCCTCCTGTGTGTGATCAATGATTGTGTTATGATATGGATACCAAATCAAGTCTGCATAAACAATCAAGTTGCCTACTGCTTTGTGTGTATATGGCCATGATGACATGAGCAGAGGATGCTATTTTATCACTGGGATTAAATTAATACCACACTCTGAGCATATTGTTTGTGGACAAAATGGTTGATGGGAATTTCATTTTGCTGCATTTCTACCTGATTCCAATGAGATTACGTACCATTGGTGTGTGTTCAAGACTTTATCTTAAAATTATGGGTTCAGTTTTAAATCTTAATTAATCTACTTGGAAAACATGATACTTTAATCATTTTCACTTTGCAATGTTCTCCAGGAAAACAAGTGGAGACAACGTTGGAGATTTAGTTTAGAATCATTTCGGGTGAGGAACAGTGTAAGAATGCAGGTTCTATTTTGGCCCTTTCAGAGGTTGAGAAGCAAGATTTATAGTGCTGTTTACTTCACACTAAGCAGGCACAACACTGAAAGCATTGTTGTTTAATAAACTAGCTTGAGTTGATGGATTTCCAAGGAAGCCTCATTTATTTCTAGACTTTTAACAAACTTTTGTGTTTTAAAAAAATTAGATTTTAATATAAATTAAACTTTACTGTAGAACCTGAGTACTGTAGTTTTAGAGGAAATTTAATTTTACTTTGCACAGTGCAATTTAATTTGCTCTGTGGGTTAAGAACAACATGCACATTAATAATGAATCATGGTATAGAAATTCTGTAATCTGATATTAAATGAATGTGCCCTCCTAAACCAGGAGTAACTATTTCCTATTCATGTTAATGCATAGCTTCAGCATTTCTCAGTGATTATTTCCAAGCTCACTCCTGTTCATGGAGGGGTGAGGGGAAGGGGTTGGGGAAGGTAGTCTTCTGAAGTAGCAAACCAGTTCCACTATGATCTGATATATATGGCCTTGTACTTGTTGTGACAGGGATGGTTTGCTAATGGACATCTATCTTTTTAAGGGTTAGGTAAGGGAAGAGTAATATTTTTGTTTTACAAGGCAGCGAGCAGTGGAAGTACTTCACCATTTTTCAGACAGTACTTGAAAGATTGTAAACTGGGTGTGCAGTTGACGGGTGGACAACAAAGCACCACAAACTGAGAAAAGCAGACCACATTCTTATGAGCGGTTCCACTTACCACAGAACTTCAGTGAGTGATGACCCTGATTAATGTTGATTTAGGGATTATTCTGTTTCTTCGGGTTTGAGTTTTGGCCAGCCGGAGTTCCCTGTGGATCACAATATACCTGGGATATGTACTTCAAATTTGTTAACAGCCAAAATTTTGGTGATAAATTCAAAGCATTGCTGGTGCTGGAAATCTGAAATAAACAGAATGTTAGAAACATGTAACAATCAGGCAACATCTGCGGAAAGAAATGGTTAATGTTTCAGGTTCTATTTTTATTTTGAAATCTGATCAAGAACAAAAGTTTGTACACAATGTAATTTTAAGGCACTAAGATTAAATTGTCTGCACTATCACAGAAGCTAACTGCAAATACAACAATAGGAAATAAGCTGCAAAAACAAATGACCTATTCCACTGAGACCAGCAAGTTCTGTTTGAATACCAATGGTAAATTTGTCCCATCATAGTGCAGGGTTGTTTCTGATGCATCTTGTGTGTTTGCAGCAGGTGGAGCAAGAGCACATAATGAAGCCTCAAGGGATATAATCTACATTGTGTAACATTAAATGTATTCCTTAACTTCTCATCACACAGGAATTCATTAGAATATCACTCGTGGCTTATCCATGGAAAGAAGTAAACAAAGCAAAACTTTCAGAACGATTTTAAGTTGGTGTGGATGTACAATTGAGCTTCTGTATCTTCCAGAATATTTATATTGCTAGCTGGTGGCAGGAGCATGTAGCTAATTGTATGACTGTGAACTTGGAGAAGATTCATTTTTGGTTAACATTTTTCATAACCTCAAGATTTCTCAAAACACTTTAGAGCTAATGAAATGGTTTATGAATGTAGTCATTTGATCATAGGACTCTCAGCCCAATTTGTGCACTGCATTGTTCCACAAAAAACAAGAGGACAATGACCAGATCTGTTTCTCCATGATGGATATGGAATAAATTGGCTGCAAAATTTTCCCAGCAGTTCACCAGTACTGCTTTGAAGTAGTAACCAAAATCTTGTGCTGACGTCTTGGAATTGGATTTGAACCAGCATCCTACTCACTTGCAGCTTGAATGCTTGGACCAAGTCCTAACTGGTACCTAACAAGAACTGCATGAGATGTATAGCTTGTATAATGTGGAGATTATAGAGGGGTTTCCTCATCTATTGAACTAAAGCTGGCTGATATTAGTGAGATAGAGGAAGCACAGAAATTCACCAAAAAATTTAAATTGTTCAAAGCTGCAGTGACGTTCACTGCAATGACTGCTAGTTCCTCAGTGTTTTAAGTATTGATGTACATACACTAGTTCAGTGATACTTTGGCAGGGAGGTGGGAAGAGTTGTTTGTGGCATTATTAACTACTAATTTTGTTGGACTGAAAAATCACAATGATCTTTAATGGGTTTCATGTTCAAAACATTAGATACTAAATTTGGATTATCAACCTTCAGTGGATTATAGGAATCTATAGCCCAAAATGGTGTTTGTCTAAACAGTGATTGTTAAGGAATTTGTGTTTCCATCGACAATGAAGCTGAAATTCAAGGGACATCTATTTTAATATGGAGACACAAGAGATTCTGCAGATACTGGAATCTGGAGCAACACACACAAAATGCTGGAGGAACTCAGCAGGTCGCGCAGCATTCATGGAGGGAAATAAACACTCGGCATTTCGGGTTGACACCCTTCATCAGGACTGGAAGGAAAGAGGGCAGAAGTCAGAATAAAAAGGGAGGGGGAGGGGCACAAACTGGCAGGTGATAGGTGAGTCCAGGTGAGAGGGGGAAGGTAGGTGGGTGGGGGAGGGGGATGAGGGAGAGTGATGTAAGAAGCTGAGAGGGTGGAAGAGGAAAAGGGCTGAAGAAGAAGGATTCCAGTAGGTGAGGTCAGTGGACCATGGAGGTGGGATATAGATAGGGGATGAGGGCAGGGGAGTGGAAAGAGAAGGGGTGATGGGGCCACAGGAATGAGGGAACACAAAGGGTGGGGGGGGGGAGAAAGGGGGGGGGAAGGAAGGGAGGGGTTACAGTAAGTTAGAGAAATTGATGCTGAGGTCATCAGCTTGGAGACTCCCAAGGTGGAATATGAGGTGTTGCTCCTCTAACCTGCATCTGGCCTCAACGTGGCAGTGCAGGAGGCCATGGACAGACATGTCAGTATGGGATTGGGAAGTGGAATTGAATTGGCTGGCCACCGGGAGGTGGACAGAGCGAAGCTGCGGTCACCCAAATTGTGTCGGGTCTCCACTTTCGATGGATCATTCTTTGCAATTTATACCAGCTTCACAAGATCCCACTATCAGGTACAACATTTCCTCCCTTTCAGCACTTCATAGGAATCACTCGCTTTGCAATTTCATCTTCAGTCCCCCACCAACCACTCGCTAGCTTGTGATGATTTCCCATGCAATCACAGGAGAAGCAGCACCTGTTCTTTTAACCCTTCCCACTACCCTGAGACACAAACTATCATTCCAGGTGAAGCAGTGCTTCAGGAATTTTAACGCATTGGTATTGAAAGTGTTGTCATTAGAACAGATGTGGCTGAGCTGGAGAAATTATGAAAGTAAAATATAATCCTTCCAGGAAGCTGAGTAAGGAAGACTAGTCATGATACCTCTGGGCTTGCAATTGACATTGATCACTAACTGATTCCCAGTAAAGTCATGATGGGGAACAGAAGATGCAGAAAGAACCTTTGCTTCCAATCTAGTGTACTGTGCTCGATGCTCATAATGTGGTATTGTGTTGGAGAAACCAAATGTTTCCAGCTACCTGTCACTCTATTTCTCCATTCCATTCAATTCTGACCTCTGTGTCTGTGACTTCCTACACTGTTTCAATGAGTCCCAACATTTGCTCAAGGAACAACCACTCATCTTTTGCCTAGGGACAGGGCAGCTCTTGGAATTCAGTATGGAATCAAACAATCTAAGACGCCAGACTTCCCTAGGTTGTCAGAACTAGCCAGCTTTGACATTCAATTTGACCTGTAAGATCGGTTTGTAAGACAAGTTTTTCACTGTACCTCAGTACAAGTGACAATAATAAACCAATACCAATTAATTCGGCTCTTCTCTCTACAGATACTACTTGATCTGCTTGATCTTCTCCCAGACAGATCAGTTATGATTAATAAGCATTCATTGCCTTTTCTTAGATGGCATTGGCAGCATTTGTGTCAATGGAGACAGTCTTGGTCACGATTGTTTCACAAGAAAATCCCTTCTTGCCCCCACCCCCACACCAATTGCTTTCTCTTTTTCAATTCTGGTGAAAAATCATTGACTTGAAATGTTAACTCTGCTTCTGTCTCCAAGGATGCTGTCTAATCTGAGTATCTCCAGCATTTTCTAATTTTTGTTTTAGTTTTCCTGCATCAGTATTTTGCTTTTCAAAAGGAAATTGTTGGAAGAGGAGAAAGCCTTCTGAAGAGATTAGGCAGTGGAAAATAATCCAAGAAGAGAGAGGATTGAAAATCTATGGTGCAGATATGAAAGAAAGATTAAATTTTTCACATTTTTAGTCCCAGGAAGGTTGCATTCCAGAAGTCATTAACTTGCCTTTTCACTGTTACTGTTTGTACACTTCCAACTTTTACTGATTTATTTTCCAGATGTTTTTACTCTATTATTTGTGAGAATATCTACTAGAGTGTAAAGTGAACCTTAATTTTTAATAAATTACATTTCTAGAAATGCAAATAGATTTTGGTAAATCTTAATTTTTTTTAGCAATAGCTACATCACGGTACAGCTGTCCCTACACCTCCTCCCTCACCACCATTCAGGGCCCCAGACAGTCCTTCCAGGTGAGGCATCGCTTCACCTGTGAATCTGAAGATGTCGCTTATTGCATCCGGTGCTCCTGGTGCGGCCTCCTCTACATCGGTGAGGCCCAACGCAGACTGGGTGACCACTTTGTCGAGCACCTTTGCGACACCTTCATGACACCTCATGATGTCTTTCCTGGTGCAACACCTTTGGAGCATTGGCAAGAGATTTGAAAACATGGTTTTGTTGTCTTCACTCCCAGTAAAACCAGGTACTGCTTGATCTTGGTGCTGTAATCCCTGAGAAGATCTGAGCTGAGAGAGTAAACCTTCAGTCATTTAGACCCAAATTTTTGGAAACACAGGAAATTTACAACACAGAACATAAAAGGTAAGCTTTGAGCCTGCAATACCTTTCAATATCTTTTTAGTTATTCATGGCATTTAAATATTATTGGAAAGGCCAGAGTTGCGATTGAGGAAAAAAAAATCTCAATTCCTTTTCCCTCAACACCACAGAAAGTAGTGTTGTGGAAGGATCCAAAGACTACCAGAAGCACAAGGAGCCTGGTAAGGGAAGGATGGGGAGCAGAGATGGGTTAAGGAAATAGGTTTTAACCAAAAACCTCTGCTAGAATGGAAATATTCCAAAGTTAAAAGTCAAAATGTAGGCAGAATATAAAACAATGGACCAGGTTGCACTGATGTCTAACTGATGGTTCCTTAGAAAACTGCAGCTTGCTGCAATACACACATTAGTGTTTTCCAGACGTCTGCACATGTGCACTGTGGCCAGAAAGTACAGGACACACTGGAGGACTGATGCTGGCATATCAAACATCTGATCTCGCTCAATCCACAACTTGCTGACCTGAGGGGCCTGATATAGTTGGCATCTGCAATTTAGTTAGTTTTACACCAGCTATAGCTCATTTAAATGGGGTTGTTGAACCTCAAAGATGTGTTTAGCTAAGTTTTCAGATTACTTTTATTCCTTGTATTTTCGTTTGTAACCATGTTTTTAAATTTATCTTCAAGTTAAATTTTTAATTGTATTCAATTACTTAAACCGATTTCAACTGTTTTAAATGTTCTGACATGGTGAAGTAGGCTTCTGTTGATATAAGTAATCAAAGGCCAACAGTGCAGTGCTTGGTTTTGGATCTTGTTTAGGCTTGGTTGCCACTTGAAGTCCATGGGACAGCTGTGGGATTGAGGCCTTGAGGTTGGTTGGTAGTGTGGGTCTGCCCAAGATTCATGCGACCATGGGGCTAGAGTGGGGGCAAGATCCAAAGATCCAATCCAATATCCACTTGTACAGCACCAGCGCTAGCTCCTGATAGATTTGCACATCAAACCAATATTTAATCATGACTGCTACAGGTCTTTGTATCATGAAATGCATGGGATTGCATGTAAACTCTTTCTGTCTATTTTTGCATAAATTTCAAAATTCATTTTTCTCATTTTCAATGTTCTGGGATATTGCCCTTCAGTGTCCAGTCCTAATTAAAGCTCCTGTCCTCTTATCTCCACCACTGTGGCTTCAAGTTTGTTCATGGATTCAGGCCCTGGTCATGGTGAAGGAGATGTCTCCCATTATGGAGAATCTTAGAGGATCATTTCTCAGGTCACTAAATACTACAACATTGTAACCAGATACAGGAAGATCAGAATTTCTAGCAAGGTTATGAATCTATTCTTTATGAAGTAGTTCCCACAAATGCATCTGCTTGAGGAAAGTGCAGGAGTTTGTGGATGCAGACTCCAATCTCCATGCCTGTATTTGCTCCATTCATAATTCAGTGTCTGCCACTCCTCACACTCAAAGCCAAGTGGTTTGTATAGTCTCCAGTCCTTGCTCTCTCCTGTTCTTGCTCCCTGTATCATTGTCAGTCCGTTTGGTATTTACACCAAAAATCCCAAATCATCTGGGCCCAGTCTTTAACCCTTTACTTTTTATACTCTTGTCTATCTTGCCCCTAATATTCATGGTTCTGTTTATACAGTCCCAGTCCATTCCGTTTTGTTCTGAATTGTCTTCATTTCCCATTTTATATTGTCTGCATGGTTCTCGGTTCTTCCATTCATTTTCATATCAGAATGATGCAGCACAGAAATGGGCCGTTTCAGCCCACCTCATCTATACTGACTGTAATGCCTTTTGTAATTCTAATGTAATTGTAATGCAATTCTTTTGGCTGTATTTCCATATGCCTTTCCTAAGTACCTGTCAAAATGCCCTTTGAACATTGCAATTGTATGTGCCTCTACCACCTCATCTGGCAGCTCATTGCAAATAACCACCTCCTGATTGGTAAATCCTGCCCCTCAGATCTCCTTTAAATTTCTCCACTATATAAACCTGTGTCCTTTAGTTCTAGACTTCCCTGGCTTTGGGAAAAAGTCTCTGAATAACTATTCTGTCTATGGTCCTTGTAATCTTTAAACCTATGAGGTCACACTTCAGCCTTCTATGTTCCAGTGAGAATAAGCCCATCCTACCCAATCTGTCCTTATAACTACAGCCTTCCATTTTGGATAACATCCTGGTGAATCTTTTCTCCATTCTCTATTGCTACCACATCCTTCCTTTAGTGTGGTGACCAGAACTGTACACAGTACTCCAAATGCAGTCTAACCAATGCTTTTACAGCTGCAGTATGGCCCAACTGTTATATTCAATGCCCCAGCTTAAGAAGGCAAGAATACCAAATGCATACTTCACTACCCTACCCACTTGTGTTACTACTTTCAGTGAGCTGAGGTACCTCTTGTACATCAATGCTCCTAAGGTCTCCACCATTTACTTTACATGTCCTACCAGAATTTGATTTTGGTTTTCAATCCATTCAATTGCCAAACATTACATTATTCTGACCAAACATTATGCTCTGTGCAATCTCCACACCTTATGGTCCCCAGTCCTTACTACCCTATTCTGCAAGATGCTCAACATCCATACAGTCTCCATACAGTGTCATTTTCCAGCTGTACAGCTTTGCACCATACTCCATAGAGTGCACAGTTGCATCTATTGTTTTCAGTCTGTGCTGTCTTCAGTCCATGCTATTGCCACATTGTATAGTAAGGCTGCACTGATACATTTCACAAAATCCACATTGGGTAGGACACATAGGCCACATGTTACTCCTTGATATCACCAACATCCTCCTGCATATAAACTGAGAGAGATGCCAAGTGTTAGAGAAACATCTGCTTATTAACAGATTAGTTTCTAAAATACAGATTGTTCAGGCAGGAAGAAACTGGGCATCAGATCACACACCTCTGTGGTTTTAATTGATGCCTTATTAATGAAATTTTTATCATTTTCCCCACTAAGCAAAAACCTGTTCCTGGATGTTTACTTTCAAGTTGCTATGCTCTGATCGTGAGTAAAAAGTGGATGCTTCTTAAAAGTAAGCATTTTATTTTAATGAGTTGTTGCCAATGGCAACCAGCTCCTCTTCTCATCCCCCTTCAACGCAAATCCCACCATGTTGCACTTTATCCATCAGCCTGACCAACATTACAGATGCTTCATTGTGCTTCTGAAGTCTCAGCAACCTGAAATACTTCGTATGCTTAATATTAAAACAGAAAATGCAGGAAATAGTTGGATTGTTAGGCAGCATTGAGGAGGCAGAAACAGAGTTATTGTTTCAGGTCAAGTGTCTGTTATAGGAACTATATTAATTGAGCATAGATTAAGTTGCAGAGAGGGGAGAGGGCTGGAGAGAACAAAGTGAATATCGGCAATAGGTGGAGACCAGGAGAAACTGAATGACTCAAGTCATGGTGGTGCTGGCTGAATGAGGTCATTTAAATGCAGGATATGTAACTAGAAGGTGGTGAATGAAAACTAAGGAAGAAAGAAAAAGTAATGTTGGAATGGTGAGTAACTAAACTAAAATAAAACAAAAGTTGGGAAGTACTCTGCAGGTCAGACAGTTTTGGTGGAGACGGAACAAACAGTTCATAATCTTTGGGGACTGGGCAATTTTGATACAAGGCTTGGAACCTGAAATTGTTGAATTCAATGTTGAGTCCTAAGACTCATATAGTCATATGGTACCCAGCTGGAAGATGAGATGCTCAAGGTTTATCCTGAATCAGTGTAAGAGGCCAAAACCAAAAGGTGGGAGGGGGTTGCAGAATTAAAGACTGACAAGTGGAACATCAGGTTCACCCTCACAGACCAAGAGGAGGTGTTCGGCAAAGCTGCCACCTAATCTGCATTTGGTTTCTCCAATGTAGAGGAGACCACACTGTAAGCACCAAATGTGGTACTCTAAATTGGAAAATGTGTAAAGAAATGGCTTCATTTGGAAGGAATGTTTGTGTTTGGGTGGTGGGAAATATGATGTAAAAGATCAGGTATTACAGCTCTATCCCCTACCTTTGCATGGGAAGGTACTATCAAGGGAAATTGGGTGTTGGTGGGGGTGGAAGAGAGAACCAAGCAGTCACAAAAGGAATTGTCCCTTTGGAATGCAGGAAGAGGGGAAAATCTGTTCTTGTGCTGGCATCATGTTGAAGCTGGTAAAATTACAGCAGCTGATCTGTTGTATACGGGTGCCGGTGGAGTGAGAAGAAATCCCTATCTTTGTTCTGGATGGCAGGAAAGCAGAGTGGGACAGACGTGATTGAGAGTTCTTTAAATGTACGGGGAAACCATACTTAACAAAAAAAAAGTATCTCAGAAACTTTGTTGTGTAAAGTGTCACCAACTGAACAAGTACAATGGAACTGGAGAAACTGAGAGAATGGAATGGAGTCTTTACAGGGAAAAAAGATGAGATGGTCAGTGTCATGTTGTCTGAATATTTTGTGGGCATCTTAAATGTGACAGCAGCAACTCTGTGCAGAAGTTCCAGCTTGTGTTTAACATCTCAGTGTACAATTTACTGGTTAAAGATGAACCTAGCAGTAGGAGTCTGAAATTCTTATGACCGTGGGATTCTTCTGATTTCAGATTAGATTTTACAGCTTAAAAATTAATGGTGGGTTATTTGATGTACTACATTAAACCTACCAATTCAAATGTAGTCAGAAGGAATCTATCCTGGGTCGCTGTTGCAGTGGTACTTACATCTGACTATTCTTTATTATTTTGCTGTTTATTGGATAGTTCCTTTACGGGGGTACAGCCTGGAGCACAGACACTGAAAATGATTCATAATTGGCTTTATTTAATCGTTGCAAGTCCATTATTTGGTTGGAAGGTTGTTAGTAGCACTTGCAGAGTGTGTCAAACATCAGCTTAAGTCTGATCATGTTTCCACAATCAGGAAGTATAAAAGACATGGATTTTTTTTATATGGTGTGTTTCATGCCAAGGTATAGCACAGTCAATCCTGTCCCTAAGAATCTTCTCCAATAATTTCCCTACTACTGACGTTGTCCCTGTTGTCCTTAAAGGAATAACACTGGCTATTCTCCAGTCTTCTGGCATCTACCCCATGGCTAAAGATGATACAAAGATCTCTGTCATGGCTCCAGCAATCTCCTCCCTTGCTTCCCTCAATATTCTGGGATATACCCCATCAGGCCCTGTGGACTTATAAACCTTAATGTTTTTCAAGATACCCAACATTACCTCCTTAATATTGAAATGCCCTAGGGTATCAGCATACCCCTCCCTAATTTCACCATCATCCATGCCCTTCTCCTTGGTGAATGCTGATGTGAAGTACTCATTAAGAACATCACCCACTTCCTCTGGCTCCAAGCATAAATTCCCTCCTTTGTCCCTAGTTACTCTCTTGCTCTTAATATACTGTATGAATGAAATGCATTGGGATTCTCCTTAGCACTACTTGCTAAGGGAATTTCATGGTCCCTTTTAGCCCTCCTAATTTCTTGTTTAAGTTCTTTCTTTGTACATTCTCCCTGTGTCTGTGTGGGTTTCCTCCGGGTGCTCCAGTTTCCTCCCACGATCCAAAGATATACAGGTTAGGAAGTTGTGGGCATGCTATGTTGGTGCTGGAAGCGTAGCGACACTTGCGGGCTGTACCCAGAACACTCTATGCAAAAGATACATTTCACTGTGTGCTTCGATGTACATGTGACTAATAAAGAAATCTTATCTTTTATTGGAATAGACAAAACTTGACTTAGCTGTGGGTCTCAATAGTAGATGAAGTGAGATAAAGGCAAAGTCAGGCAATACCACAGAGGTCTTGGTGATGGCCTGGATTCATGTGGGAACCTCAACCCAGATGAAATATAACACCAGAATTTGATGCTGCCTGGTTGTGTATCAGGTAGAGGCCAGAGGGAAGCTTGTTGTCTGTGGCTAGGGATTGGAGTTTATGAAAGAAAACAATGCTTTTGATCTTTCCAATACTTTATTAGAGGTTATTTCTAATCATCCAATACTGGATGTTACAGAAGTTTGACAATATAGGGGGTGAGAGAGGTCATGGTGCTGGGTGTTACCAGCATATATGTGGAGCTGACAGATGATATTGCCAAGGGAGTGTATAGATGAAAAACAAGAGGGGTTGAAGGAGGAATCTTTGCCAGAGGCAATAGTGTGATTTCAGGAAGAAAAGCCATTACTGATGGCCCACCGGCATTAACTGAATAGATAAGGATGGAGTCAGGAAAGTGGTTTCACCCAGCTGGACGATAGTGGAAGAGGACGTGGTATGTTCATGGATATTAATGGCTCCAGACAGGTGGTCAGAATAAAGAGTTGTTACCGTTGTCACAGTCAAATAGATTAACACTAATGACTTTGATCAGGGCTGGTACAGAGAGATTCAGATAAAGAATTTCAGGTAAGCTAGGCATGAATTTAGGGGACAGTGAGGTTGGAAGTGAAGCTATGCAAGAACTGTTTGATATCAGTAAAAACTATTCACTGCAAACACATTTAATATTGGGGTATGAAGCTTATTCTGGACCTTTTTGATTTATCCATTGAGTAGATTGGGTCCACACTTGAAGCTTAGAATAAGAAATGGTTGTACAAAAGAAAGATTCAGCAAGGGCTTGCCATGGTTGATTCCATGAGGATGGTTCCACTGGACTGAAAATCCAAGGCACAGGTTCAAGCTAACATAGAACGTGAAACAGTACAGCACCCGACATTGTGCCGACCTATATAAACACCTACTCCTTGATCAATCTAACCCTCCCTGCCTACACAGCCCATAACACCAATTTTCTTACCTCCATATGCCTATCTAAGAGTGTTTTAAATTTCCTTTTTGTATCAGCCTCTACCATTACCCCCGGCAGTGTGTTCCAGGCACCCCCTACTCTGTGTAATAAAAAAAAACTACCTCTGACGTCTCTCCTAAACTTTCCTCCTCTGACCTTAAACTGATGTCCTCTGGTGTTGGCTGTCGCTGCCCTGGAAAGCCAGGTGCTGGCTATCCATTCTATCTATGCCCCTCATAATCTTATACACCTGTCGCCGCCTCTCATCCTGTGTCGCTCCAAAGAGAAAAACCCTAGCTTGCTCAACCATTCCTCATGACATGTTCTCTAATCCAGGCAGCATCCTGGTAAATCTCCTCTGAACCCTCTAAAGCTTTCACATCCTTCCTATAATGAGGTGACCAGAACTGAACACAATACTCCAAGTGTGGTCCAACCAGAGTTTTGTAGAGCTGCAACATTACCTCGCGGCTCTTGAACTCAATACCCCAACTAATGAAGGCCGACACACCATAAGTCTTCTTAACCACCCTGTCAACTTGCGCGGCAACTTTGAGGGATCTATGGACTTGGATCCCAAGATCCCTCTATGCCTCCACACTACTAAGAATCCTGCCATTAACCTTGTGCTCCACCTTTAAATTCATTCTTCCAAAGGAATAAAAGAACACCTATTTAAGACTGGGATGATGAGGATTTTTTTTTCTCTTGGGGCACTGTGAATCTTAGTATTTATCTACACAAGAAAGCTGTAGGTATTGTCTTTAATACATTCAGGACAGGGATGGCTAGAGCTTTGGGTTATAGGGCTATAGATGATGGTGACAATCACGCAGGAATGTAGGATCAAGGCCAACAATTTGCTGATCTTATTGGGCTGAACTGTACTGGCTCAAGTTCAGCTGCTCATAGGAAAGTATGTGCGGCCTGATTCCCGGTCACTGTTGAGCTCTTGTTACATTTTTCACTGGAGGTAGAAAGAGATTAATTAGCCTTCCACATCTGTTCCAGGTAGGTGCACGCAAGTTAGGCCATAGGTCATGTTGGTGGGATAGGTCCAGCTCCATTTGACCCATTGTATATTGGAGATGCTGTATATTGAAGACACTGGTTGTGCCTTGGTAGACAATATCTCACCTCTGAGTTAGAAAATCATGGGTTCAAATCCCTCTCCAGAGACATAACTTAAAAATATCAGTTAATACTTTCAGTTCAATGCGAAAGTTCAGCAGCATTATTGAGGAAGTGCCTTTCAAACAGTCGTCAACCAAAGTCTTGTCTGCTCTCTCAGTTGGATATTGAATCATGCTACTGGTACTTCTATAAGAGCTGGTGAGTTTTCCCACAGTATATATATTTATTTATCCATCCCTCAGTCAACATATCTGAAACAGATTATCTGGTCATTATTACCTCACTGTTTGTGGGAGGCTTTTGCTTACAAACTGATGGTTGTGTTTCCTACTGTAGAACAGTAACTATACTTCCATAACACTTTATTGGCTGTACTTAGGCAGTCCCTCAGAAATGTTTGAGAGTGGTTACGAAGTTGTGTCAATTTGGAGAAAACAAAAGGTAGATTTAGAACTTCTATTTTATTGATTAAAGCAGGTCTTAAGACACATTTAATTTTGAATGATAATGGACCTAATGATTTTTTCAAGTGGGCATTAACAAATTAAATGAAAAGATGAATATTTTCTGTCATTAAGCATTCCCAGACTCATGCTGCCCAGAAACAGGCCCTTCAGAGAACCAAGTACCATCTTAATCCCATTTACTAGCACTTGGTCTGTAGCCTTCTATGCCTCAGTGATTCAAGTGCTGGTCTAGATACTATTAAAATGTTGTGACTATCCATTCAGGCAGTGCGGTCCAGATTCTAACCACCCGCTGGGTGAAAAAGTTTTTGGACATTATTATGTTGATTCTAGAAGTGACAATTAATGAGGTATAATACAATCAGGCAAAGAAGGCAACATCACAACAGAGAATTTCTATTCCATTCACTAACTCTTCTGCCAGTGAGAATACCAAATTGATGATGCCTCTCTATCTGTCAGAGCAATTACATCCAGTATCAAATCAGTATAAACTCCCTTCCATTAAATTTTGGGAAGAACAAAGCTGTTTCTGCCAAATGCTCCATTTTCTTGCCACTGATCCCATATCCCTCAGCCACCACCTTTCCTCCGTGCATCTACCTTCTCAGCAATTGTCCAGAACTGATTCAAATGGCAACCAAGGCATCAAATTTGAAAGCTAGGTGAGTTTCTGTTCCACTGCAAAAATGATCTATTTCCAACCTTGTAACACTGCCTGATGACCCTGCTCCAGCTCGTCTGCTACTAAAACCTTGATTCATACCTTTGTTACCTCTGGCCTTGAAGCTTCCGATGCTCTTTTACAAGCTTCCATCATTCTATCCTCAAAAAATCTTTGCACATCTAAAGCTTTGCTGTCCATATTTGATTTATACTGTTCCATTCACCCATTAACCCTGCACTCACTGACCCACATGCTCTTGGTTAAGTGCATCTTCCCTTGAAAAGAGGCAGGGATGGCGTTTGTTAATACTGGGTGAGCATGTTTGTTAATACTGGCATGTGCCTGGGATTCTTAATATTACTAGTGCATAACAAGAGCAGGAGAAAAGTGGCTCAAAAGTGCATAAATCACACACTAATAGTACAAATGCAACTTGGCAAGAGTTCCATGCAGCCATGCTTTAGCACTTTAGTTCTTATACACTGATGAATATCTAGCCAATGGAGTCCTAATGAACAAAAGGTACATATAAAACCTTCTGCAAGTGAGAAAATAAAAATGAGAATAAATGCAACACAGCTTTGACTTGGGCAAATCCTAAGGGAGCTCCATAGGTGAAGAATTGGTTTGGAATTCATTGTCGGGATGAAAGCATCAGGATTCTCGTTGCCATTGCACCAGAGCTTCCGGTGGTGCAGCTACCTCAGACGTCTGATGTTCATTTTGAGGTGGCCCAAGTCAAAGCCATAGTGTCCAGGTCTGGAGTTGCTTATTCATCCCAGGTTATTTGCAGCCTCTTGCTTTTTACCAGATATGTGGCCACCACTGGGAGAGGAGAACACTGTGGTAGAAGACCCAGGACAGACAAAGATCGGCATTCAGTGTATGTAGAAGGATGAGTAGTTGAAGTCTGTAAAGGTTTTGTCTTGACTGGATGTACAATATGGAATAGATATTGGATAAGACATTTAGGCTTCAAACTACTACTTTGTCGTTTGGCCTTGTCCTATCAGAGAGATTCCCTTTGTCCCTCCCCCCCTTCTAGGCTACTGAAAATGAATTTTTCTCTTTCCTAGATCTGAATGGGTCAAGGACTTGGAATGTTAACTGTTTTGCCTTCAAATTATTGAGAATAATTTTAAATAGTGCATGTTGATCTGTGGACTAAGATGTAGTGGTTCTTCCTTCAGCTAAATGCATGATTAATGCATGATGTTTGCTGTATCATTTGAGGGTCAATATGGAAGAACTAATATCAACTCAGGATTTGTCACCAGTTTGCCTTCTCTGTATTTCTTGGGCCTGAGTGAGTGTTGCATATGCCACTGCACTACCCAATTTGCCCGGCTGCATGAATTGTGCTAAAGGTGTACATCTGCAATTCATGAATGAGATTGGAGCTAAATTGGCACCCATCAAACTAAAATAATGATGTTATTAAGGCCAATTTCACAACCAGGGTTGGGAAGAGCAAAACTTGAGGTCATCAGTATAAGATGGTCACCAAGCCATCAAAGGAATATTCTGAAGATAGAGAATGTATAAACTTGATACCATAGGGGGTGAATACGATGAGTAGAATAGGTGCAAATAAGGGGAGGCTTGATTAGCATGAGAGTAAAATTGATAGTTAGTTTTGGAATGTGAGAGTACTTGAGCAGATCATAGGTGCCTGCAGAGAATGGTTGGGCTGAATCGTCTTCTGTTCGCATTCTATGCAATTCTATGATAATGAACTCCCGTGTTACAGTTCTGAAGCTAGCTTATATTGAGCACTGATGTTTTTAATTGGACAGCAAGGTGTCTCAGAACGTCATAGAACTATACAGCATAGAAGGAGGCTGTTTGGCACATTGTGCCTGCACTGCACCTTTAAAAGAGGATACAATTAGTTCTGATCTTTTGCTTTATCTGAAACACCAGAACTTGAATCACAACATATAATCTGTGAAGTGATACATTAATAATTTGACTGTAAAACCACTGTATGTAACACTGAGCAATTTATTTGTGGGTACTATATGAATTGAACTTAACATGAATTTTATATACGAAATACATTCATGTTAACTGTTTTAATCCAATTCGGCTAATCTTTATCGAAAAATATTTAATTAATGATGGCTGTTCAGCTTATTCATTTACTTTCTCTAAATGCATCATTCCACATAATTGCAATGGAGTAAAACTAATTTGGATTCTCATTTTTTTAACGGTGTGCTCTGTGAAGTATGTGGCATGTGCTCATTACTTTTGGAAGGATTTTGTATTATTAGCTCTTTCTCCTTTGAAGAATGAAAAGAAAAAGGGCATTGAAAACAGAAGATCATCCTTTCTTGTGGAATTTCTAATGTAGCACATAAATTACTCTCTTGGGTAGCATGCCCTAGACGAGCCAAAATTCAATTGATTTTTCTAGTGACAAAGTTGTGCTAAAAGTGGGAAAGATGGCAGGGCATAAATCATGTCACAGTGCGAGTGGCAGCCGGTAATTTTAGAAATTGAAGTTTTAGTACTAAAGTAAATCAGAGATAACCTTTTCACTTCCTTCTAGTGAATGTGCACATGGTATACTAAGTCGCTTTTACAGACTTCATATCCAATCACTCTTAATTATAGTCCATAGCTAACAACTGTCATTCATCTGTCAATTATCTTTTAACTATAACAATGTAGCCAATCAGTTTAGGGTATTGGCTCTACTCATGTAAGAGTATTATCACTTTTCCATTCTTTTAACGTTGGTGTATTTTTTAATAAAATCTATTATTTCTTTTTCCAATATCTATATAAATACATTTGACATTTTTCTGAGTGAAGATTATGGGGATATTTTAGCTTCCCACATGAACATTAATTGAAAGCAGAGTAAAGTAAAAAAGGCTGCAATGTTAAATGGAAATGATGGAGATTTACTTCCTGGGGGGGTGGGCCATTCAGCCCATCAACACTCATCTATTATTCAATCGATGACAGCACGTTTCTCTATGTCTCATGATATTCTCACCTAATAAAATGTTTCATTCTTTAGTCTTTCAAGTTTGTCCCCACATTCATAGCTTTTTGGGAGGATGGCTTCAGATTTGTGTGAATCATTGCTCAATGAAACTATTCCAGAGTGCCTGTCTGGACATTTAATTTTACACCTCCTAGTTCATGATTTTCCCCAACCAGAGGAACTAATTTCTCTTGCTCCACCTGACTATTATTTCATTAGGCAATCATCTATACACAGTGGAATATGACCTGCTCTTGTATATTCAACCATTTAGCTTTAATGTCATTCTAGTGAGTCCATCAACCCATCATTCCTGAGAAGCAGTACTAGGAAATTAATGCAGTAATCCATATAGATCGATGCTCTCCAAGGTTCATTACAACTGCACATAACCTCCTCTCCCCTGTATTCCAGCCTACTTGAAATAAAGGTCAAGGTTCCAAACTTTTTTTGAATACTTATTTCACCAGCTTACCAGGACAAACAAATTACATTATTCTGAGCTCTTATTGTCTCTAACTTATTGCCATTTAAAAATACCAGATAGTAGCCTTTTAGATTGGCTCGGCCTTCATGCCCCCATAATTGTTGGGCTTATCACTAACTTTGGGGCTCCACCTTCTTTATTTTCCTTTATGTCATATTTACAGCAGGTAACTCAGGAAGGTTGAAAAATGGAGGGCGATGTGGGAGGGAAGGGTTAGATAGATACTGGAGCAGGATAATATGTTGGCACAACATCGTGGGCCGAAGGGCCTGTACTGTGCTGTAATGTTCTATGTACTAAGGCAGGTAACTCTGGGACTTGTTTACACAAATCTGCCACTCACTCTGCATTTAAAAATGTTCTTATTGTAAGTGTTCTTCTCACTCAACTAGCAAGCCACCCACGCCTTGTACAGCCACCTAGCTGATGACCTCCGTGAAGGCACCTTCAGAAGAGGTGAGAAGTTTTGCCTGCTGAGACCTCCACCTGCCTGCCCCTGCACCTTTTGATGATGGCAGCCTTTTCTGTGAAAAGATAAATATGCAGTGAATGGGTGAATATTTATACAGTGTATTTGGGTAGTAGCTGCTCACTATTACAACTTTATAAGCTTGGTTTACCTGAGTGTAAAGTGCCTTTCTTAACAAAAAGCTTGTTGAATGTTAGCACTAGCTGAAAGCATGTTTAATTATTATTATCCTTTAATATTTCTCAGTTGTAAAATTTTGGGCTTTCAAGTTCTGTTCCCACTAAGTCCTCATTTCTGTTACATTTGCAGCAGGTCAACCAATTCCATTTTAGTGCAGAAAACCACACATTTCCAACTTCATAGCATGTGTATATTTTTCAAAGACACTGTATAGAATCACGTGGTTTGGTGAGTGGATGGGTGATGGTGTGGTTTGGTCAATGTTGGCTGTGATGTCTGATCAAGAGGGTGGGGCTGGGGGTGAAGGATTTTGATCACAAGGTGAAGCTGTGCTGATTATAGTGAGAGAACCAGGGAAACTTGGTGATGGGAGGAGACTCTTCTGCTCTTCCTGCCTCCCAAGCATTGCTACAAATACACTTAACTCCCTGCACTCTGGTCTTACTTTCCTTTTGATGCCAGGTTTCCTGAGGAAAGTAGAGAATGAAATCTGAGGAATGTAGCCCCATTAATGTTTGTAAATGAGTTGCCCACCACTTGCAAACAGGCTAGACAATTTATAATGCCTTTGCTTAAAATGAATAAGCCTGTGTGGCTCAAATTCATATAATGGGTTCACTAATGGAGCTGTTGTGGGAATTTGAGTCTGAGGCATTGATTGTGAAAAGTACTTCATGTTCCTGTGGACAAAGGACAACTTTTGCCTGGTTTCACCTCTTACTGTTAAAATCGGCTCATTGCTGGGGCTAATTTCTTGTGGAAAGCAATTGTCATTGATACATTGCCACAGCAACAGACCTGCTGCCTTCAGCTCACTGGAGGAAACAAAGTTATCCATTGGATTCCCTGGGGATCAACAATACTGCCAATCACCAAAGAACATTTCTGTCTTTGTGACAAAAGGAAGAAGAATTTAAAAAACAGTACAGCCTCTGTGATGTATTGACATAACTAACTTTAATACATGCTTGCAAATAAGTACATGGTATTGTGTGTCCTACTTGGTTTCACACTTCTTGCTTTTGTACGTTGCCGTATTTGCTAGTGACGTACTTGAATTCTAATGATAAGACACAATGGAAGCATCAGGAAGTGGAAATAGCAAGAAATGTTAGCCCATTTATAGTATTAAAAATCAGTTCGGATTTATTCCACATCGGAAGAAATAGAGGCATCTATCTGATCCAAAACATTAACAGAATAAAATAAAAAGTAACTCAAGCATATATACTTCTCTAATTTTGGTTGTAAATAAGTAAAGATCTTGTTTTCTATCAGTGCTTGATGGTGGTGAGGCTAATGCATTTTGATCTGCGTGTGGACCATCATTTAAATATATGTTATTGTTTACTCAAAGCAAGCATTTAAATCAATTCTACAAGAAACTATGATCAGATGAGGAGATTGTGATTAGGAAGCCAAATAGTATTTACAATAAACTCTGACCTTGAGAAGCCCCTTTGCACAAACCTTAAAGTAAATAGACTACTTAAAATAAAAACAGGAAATGCTTGGACTGCTGACTAGATCAGGTAGCATCTGTGAAGGAAAATTAATATTTCTGGTCAATGACCATTAAACATGACTCATCTTTCATCAAAAGCAGGCAATTGAATTCAACATTAAATATTCATACCCTGATCCACTTTTGAGATTACAGTCCTCGATAGAGTGGCTTGGCTTCAGTCTGTTGGGAATATAAAGCTCATGGCCCTTGTTTAGAGCAGGCATGCTATCTAATGGCTATATTTAAATGTGAATGGATTTTGGTTTCACTATGATTATCATGCAAAATTAATTTATCTCATGGCTGGTTATTTGAATGTCATTGATATGAAATACCAGAGTAAAATTAAATGCTGAATTCAAACATGCAAATAGAAAGTTCAATGATATAACTTTCATTTTGTGAGATGAAATAACGTTATTTTGAAATACACCAATGTTTAAAGTTCTTTTCAATAAGTTCCAGCCAAAATCTCCACAAGTTTAATCATTTATTTTTCTCAATATTTCTCACTGTTGCAAAGTCATAGGTCAAATATGACGACAGGAGCTTTTATGCTGAGTACAAAATTGGCAGCCCCCAAGGTTTGGATGCCAGTGTTGCAGATTGGGAATGGAAATAAGATGCAAGTATGCATAGTTCTGCTGTGAATAATATTGGACGTCCCATGGGCCAAGTCATCACTGGCCCCAGAAGTATGCAGAGCTGGCAGATCATGATGTCAATCAACTTGCAATGGGGCTTTGATGACAACTCTCCCATTTTGGAACTCGCTGTTTCAGACTTTGCTCTCTCTTATGTGTAAACATGTGATAAGAAGCAGGAAGGAAACAATCCATTCATTAGTACTATTTAAAAGGATTATCAATTATAAATGTTGATGGGTTTTCTAGTAGGTGTAAGTATGATTCCATATGTTTGGTGTTTTCCATAGTTTCGAGTTGCGATTGTCTTAAGGGAGTGATAAGAAAAGTAATGAAGGATTTTTAGTGACTTCAAGACTTTGCAAATGGGACTTGCTTGGATGGGCATTTTGGTCAGCATGGACCAGTTGGGCTGAAGGGGCTGTTTCTGTACTGTATGACTCTATGACTTCTGCACAAACCTGTTGCTGACAGATATAGGTACATTAGTAAGCAGTACAACTTCTCTATGAGAAAGAGCAGAAGACACAAGCTTGCTGGAAGGAGAGAACAGGGTCCATCAGCAAGAGTTCAATTCTGTCCAAGTGTTCGGGGATCAATTCCCTTGCCTGAACCTCAGCAGCAACTGTGTGTGCAATATCAGGACTTCATTAAAGATATCCTCGATAAATTCAGCTACTACTTTAATAGCAACTCCAACCTCGGGGCAGGGCAGGCAAACACCATGTTGCACTAGGGTGCAATGGTAGTTGTACCATTCAACTTTTATGCCCCTGTTTGTATAAGGGGTGTCCATATGAGTATTTATTAAGGAAGAGCCAACTACATTTCATTCTCTTGATAAGTCCAGCTGGTGTAGAGAGCAAATGGCATGTACTAGGATTATGGATTTCCCCATAGTGTTTGATGCCATTGATACAGTATATGTACCTAACTTCGAGACCCACATTGTACTGGAAATGAAAGGGGCTGCTCCACCTCAATACATAAAGGTAATGAGACCTACAGTTCATTTCTCAGTATCCTGGCTGCAGTCTTGTCACCTGGGGTGGTCCATATGCCACAGTGAGTATAGGAGTTGGAATGTTATGTTGCAGTTTTACAAGATGTTGGTGAGGCTGCATTTGGAATATTGTGTTCAGTTTTGGTCACCCTGCTATAGGAAAGATGCCATTAAGCTGGAAAGAGTGCAGAGGAGATTTACAAGGATGTTGCTGGGACTCGAGGGATTGAGTTATGGAGAGGGGTTGAGCAGATTGGGACTTTCTTCACTGGAGCATAGGAGAATGAGGGGTGATCTTATAGAGGTGTATAAAATCATGAGGGGTATAGATAGGGTCAATGCCCACAGTCTTTTTTCCCAGGGTTGAGGAATCAAGAACTAGAGGACATAGGTTTAATGTGAGAGGGGAAAGATTTAATAGGAACCTGAGGGGAAAATTTTTCACCCAGAGGGTGGTTAGTATATGGAATGAGCTGCCAGAGGAAGATGTTGAGGCAGGTATATTAATGACATTTTAAAAGGTACTTGGACAGGTACACGGATAGGAAAGGTTTATAGAGATGGGCGAAACATGGGCAAATGGGACTAGCTTCGATGGGAATCTTGGTCAGCATGGACCAGATGGGCCAAAGGGCCCATTTCTGTGCTGTATGACTCTAATGATTTGAGTTGTTGCAGTGACTCAACAATGGCTGTTTGGCGACAGTTTATTTGCTAACAACATAGTTGATGACTTTGGTGTGCAATGTGTGCATGTGTGGCCTGCTTTTATTGAAAGACTCACTGCTGCAGTAATTCTGACAGAGCAGAAGGTCAACTTGCTGGAACAAATGTTCCCCTGCTTGAACCACTTGGAAAAACCCTGCAGTACCTGGCACAGATTGATGGTGGTCTGCTGCATGCTGCTGAAAGTGGGGACAGAGCTTGCCATCAGCTATACAGCGAGCTGCTGTGGAGGAGCAGCACGAGGAGGAAGAGGGAAAGGAATGAAGTGGGGAAAGAAGAAAAGCAAAAGAATGGTTGTGACAAGTAGATAACCCTTTTCTGGTGAGCTGTCTGCGAAGAAAGAGCTCCACAGCATTCACTCCAACCCCAATTCCCTATTTAGCACCAGTGCCCAATGGCCAGTGAAGTATCTGCTTGGCTGAAATGGAAAGACTGAAGCTACCACAAAATGAAATCTTGCATATTACCTATAAAAGTCTGGTAATCACCCAGTATATTTCATCTTCCATGTGTCCCAGCACTTCGCAGGTCCTGAAGGAAGATTGCTGACTTTCAGTGGAAGAGACTGTCCTTGGTTTTGAAGGGTGACCTTGAGCAGCAAAGGCAGCCTGCCGCAAATTCCACCATCTTAGTGAGGGCAGCAGCTTTCTGGGCTGCTTTCCTGATAGGGCACTGGCAGAATGAAGGGAAGGGTAGACACTGCTGACATCCTGAGAAAGGCCATACTTATGGAGACACTGCATCTCCCCAGAGCAGTCCTGCAGCAGTCCTGGTGATCTGTTGGAGGCAGAGTGCTTTGTACCTTAACTTCCTTCAGCACTGTAACCCACAAACCGGATGGCAGCAATTTGAGTTTTGCTGCAAACTTTGTAAGATCCCTGCCTGTGATAGCCATCAGATGCTGCTTTCTGGTTGGACTATGGGTGGATATGGAGACGGTCACTACTTCCATGCAGGAAAGGGTGGGGTCAGAGTCATAAGTTGAATTGGTGCTCCTTACGGTTAAGGACCGGTTCTTGCAAAGATCTATCAATGTATAAAGCATCTTGTTGTGAATAACATCCACATTCAATGCGACAACCTGCAGGAGAATGGTCATTTGAAATCTCTGTACTACTACCCTTGCATAATACAGTTAGCTGCCAGCTAGTCTACCTTTAACCCTATTGTAGCTGAAGGTCACTTGTGGGTGTGCAGATCTTGCTTTTATTCTATGCTCTTTATTCTATAATTGATGTTCTGTGTGTTGTCTGAATCTGCATGTCTGTGATACGGCTGCAAGGAAGTTTTTCATTGTATGTGGACCTGTGCTTGTTCATATGACAATAAACTCGAGTTGACTTGATTTGCTCAAAGATATGTGCAATATCAGTATTTGAAATGGTTGAGAGAATGGCTCCTGCTTCTCAAAGCCTAAGAGATAGTTGCTCCAGATATGGCCAGCACCATCTCCTCTCCTCCTGGGGTTAGAACATGTTGGTGCACCTGGGGCCCTGCCAACGTTTAGCCTCTGCAGCATCCAGTTGTGCATAATCTTCTGCTGCAAGAGAGAAGTGTGTCAGTAAGTATCATGTAATTTTTTAATTTAAAGATCGAAGAGTTGAACTATTTTGAAATTGAGGACTAGGAGCAACTGATGGAAGAGTAGATCAGCCAGGATCATGTTCAACACTGAATCAGGGAGCAGACCCGAGGGACCAGGTGACTTGCCCTTGCTCCTAGTTTCTTGTTTTGTGTAAAATTCTCATCCTGATTCAAAATTCCCCTCCATCATTTTGCCCCTCTCCATCTCTAACTTCCTCCAACCTTTCAACTCATGGTTCCTTTAATTCTCACCTCATTACTATCCTGTTGTGATACACTTTGTGATACACTTTGGAAGATCGAATTTGAAGGCAGAATATAAGGTTAATGGCAGGAGTCTTAGCAGTGTGGAGGAACAGAGGGACTTTGGGGTCCAAGTCCATAGATCCCTCAAGGTTGTCATGCAGGTCGATAGGGTTATTAAGAAAGCGTATGGTGTGTTGGCCTTCATTAGTTGGGGTATCGAGTTCAAGAGACGCGAGGTAATGTTGCAGCTCTATAGAACTCTGGTTAGACCATACTTGGAGTATTGTGTTCAGTTCTGGTCACCTCATTATAGAAAGGATGTAGAAGCTTTAGAGAGGGTGCAGAGGAGATTTAGTGCTGTGTGGATTGAAGAGCATGTCTTATGAGGATAGGTTGAGTGAGCTAGGGCTTTTCTCTTTGGAGCAAAGGAGGATGAGAGGTGACTTGACAGATGTACAAGAAGATGAGGCATGGATCGAGTGCACAGTCAGAGACTTTTTCCCAGGGCTACAATGGCTAACACGAGGGGACATAATTTTAAGGTGATTGGAGGAAGGTATAAGGGGGATGTCAGAGGTAAGTTGTTTACAGAGTGGTGGGTGCATGGAACGCACTGCCAGCAGAGATGGTGGAGGCAAATATATTAGGGACATTTAGGAAACTCTTAGATAGGCACAAGAATGATAGAAAAATGGATGGCTATGTGGGAGGGAAGGGTTAGATAGATCTTAGAGCAGGATAAAATGTTGGCACAGCATTGTGGGCTGAAGGGCCTGTACTGTGCTGTTACGTTCTATGTTCAATGTAATATGCTGAGGGGATGTGGTTGCCATGGTTGGACAGCTGGCAGTGTGTAATAGCTGCGAGACGTGTGCATGTATGCATGAATAGACAAGAATTAGAGGAGAGTATTTGTTAAGCATGTGGCTGTGAGGGACAAGTCCTAACTGATACTTGACTGAGAACATGTAATGAATTGAGCAGTATCTGAACTAGTGGTGTAGCTGAAAGGTGTTTCAGGTGGCATGTAAAGATGCATTCAGTCACCTTGACCACACAAGTGAGGCCATTGAACTGTTTGCGACTCTGCACCCGTATCCTTAGGGTTGGATCCCTGATATTGACCTCCATGTCTATCTGTACCTGCTGACTTCTCACTAGAGTGTGTGTGTGTGTGTAAATATGCCTGGTAGGTCTGCAGCCTACCTGCAGATAGAAAACTTTTCTTGTTCTATGCACTGCCTCCACCAAGGCCTGCAATGTAGCATCCAAAATCCCTGGAGCCTGTTCTCTCCTCCTGTGTGCTATTCTTTAATATCCAGGTCAAATTCTCTTCCTCCTCAACAGATAGCATGAAGTTTGCATTCCCCTGTATTGCCACCAATAAACAAAGGATAAATAGGCATCCTGATTCATCATGATGGGTTATCCAATTTAAGTGCCCATTGTCTCCAAATCTGAGCCATGGAGAGATTAACGTAGTTCTGGTTCTTGCTCCAGGTCACTCTGCAGCAACCCTAGCTTGTGCTTGTGTATATGCATGCAAGCAAGTACTTGCACTTGTGTGTAGGTGTGAGAAAGGGAGGGATTTTGAGGGACTAGTCATGATTGCTGTTTCTAAAAACCAACACAGGAACAATGGGCTGATTGGCCTCTTTTTAGAGGGCAATTTCTTTTGATTCTCTGTTTTACTGAAAGAAGCAAGATAATCAGATGGAGGAACATAAAGAAAATAAGGCTAACACTTTTCTTTCCTTTTATGCAAAGAGAGGAATCCTGAGTGCATTGACTGAAATAATCACCTCCAGTGTACAACCTCTCATTTCCTTTTGCCATTCAACATGTAATTTCCAGATTTTCCCATTGCTGTTATAGTTTGCTTCCTTGTCAGAGCTGGACAGATTACAATTATATTTGCATTTGACTCTCAATGCAGTCATCAGGAGTTAAAACAAAATTACCTTGCTTAAAAATTCAAAGTAAATACCAACCAGTGATGTAGAATTTCCCAGTTTACAAGTATGATCACACATTGACAGTGGGGCACATTAAGTTTTCCTAAGCTTGTGAAAGGTGCTATATCATTTGTAATTGCTCCATGCCAACTATTTGACATTAAAACAACATTATTGTTATCCTAATGCTTCTTGTTAAAATTACACATAAACCAAGACTTCAATTGCAAGGTTCACAGAACAGCCTTGACGTGTTTTCCTGTTAATTCTGTGCTGAAACTGACATTGTTGGTTTCAGTGCCGTATTCCCCACTGATTTTGTTGCAAGTTCTTGCAGCTACCACCACCTAACTCAGCAGGTGTGATCTTTGTAGACAGCCCTTAAAGGGACATACCAGAGAAAAAACAAACGGACTGGTCTTCTTTCCCAAGCCATGTTGGTCCAGCCCGTTAGCATCCGGTATGAACAATTTATCTCAGGTGGCAAGATTTATCATTCTGCTGTTCCCTTGTGAATTGTAACCTGTCCTCCAAGCAGATTCTATAATCTTTTTGAGCTGTACCTTTTGCCTTTTTTTTTTCTGTTCACCCTCTTAGGAATTGGAAGAATAATTCCACAAGAGCTAGTCAGGTGCTTTTGGCAAGAGGTTGCCAAGAAAGGTTGCTGTAGAGTCTATGAATGCCTCTATTCTGGGGAAGCCTGCAATGCAGTCAAATGCCTGTGCCCTGTGGGCTGAATAAAGAGTAAAGTGTTGTCTCCTTGATTACTTACTGCAGCAGTGTGTTGTATGTGGTACAGATCAGCATCAGCAGCCTGGAATGATCTTGACGCTTGGAAACTGAGACTAACTGTGTCCTTGGCCTCCTAGTGCAAAGCAGTCAAGACACATGTGGTTGTATTTGAGGACCAGAGAGGACAAGGATCTCAATCAAAACAAATAACAGTTTTAGTGTTGGGCCTTTAAAAAGCACAGACTTGGTGGAAAAGAAGTTGGTAAAACATGGTTGTCTGTAAATAAGGAGAAACAAAAACTTCTCAGACCAGTGATGTTGAAAAAAAATGTGTTGTACTGCAGTTGTTGTCACTTAGGGGCGTGGGGAGTGGTTTACTCCAGTCCAAAGAGGTGCTAGAGAAAATAAAAACCTCACCAAAAACTGGACCCTCAGGGACCCAGAGATGTGTGCAAAACTGCTCTGCTCTGACTTAACCTGATGTTCAAAAGGTCAGCACCAATTTTCTTGGAACTGTATAAACAAAAAGCAGACTCCTTTTATTTCTTGTGAAGATTTTCCTGGCAGTCACGTGGGCTGATATACAACTACCTTGGGCAAATATTGCCTTTCTGCAGAGGATTTAATTTGGTTGTATATTAGCTAATTCATTTCTGTAAAAATACTAGGAAGCCTATTTATTTTACAACTTCAGAGCTCGCATTTTACGATTGGCAATTATGTAAGTAATGACATAAAGTAGATTATGTGGCCAACACTCATAGACCTGGATCAAATTCATTTCAAGCTTGTTGGTATTAACTATATTACATGCACTTTTTCATTCTTTTCAAGTCGCTGCCTGACATATTGTTTCCAGGCCAAGAGCAAGACAAGTGACTATTGTTTGTATAGAACTGGAAATTACTACCTTTACAAGTCCATTTATTCCTGTTGTTTATCATTTCATTCCACTCTGAGGTCAAGCTCTGACCCACATCCATTTCATTGTAGAGTTGCCCTGCTTCCACCTTCATACATTATGTCTTAAGTCCATCTCCTGCTGAAACAGGAGACATATGGTGAATGTCTTTGACACCTTCAGTCTTAAGTATTTCATGGCTCCCCTGGTCACCACCCCATACTACTTCCTCCAGCACATCAAAAATACTCAATTTATTTTGCACTCCGCACCCGTTATCCCTCGACAATCATGGCTTCACTATTCTTTCGATTCACCAAAGCCTGTAGTACAAAATTCCTTTCTTAATGCTTAATCACTTCATTGCCTCAGCCCTTTCTAAACCTGTAACCTTCAAGGCTGTTAGGTCTTGCCCCTGAATTTAACCTCTTGTGGATACACACCCACTGCTCCATGAAGGCCTTGGTCTGAAGCCTATGTTTTTCCATTTTTCCAATTCCCTATCTCCTTTAAACATTGCCTTACAACTCAGATTTAGTTCTCCAAAGTAATTGGCATAATCATCTGAGCAGACTCCACTATCATTCCCAGGAGATCTCAAGAAGTTCCAGCACTGGCACAGACTGAGCTTTAGACAGTATCCTCTGCCCTGCTGTCTGAGTTGCTGCCTTCCCCTGCACTGGTCTTATCAAGGAATCCAGCGGGCAACATAAACTTCCACAGGCTTCACCGTCAGGCACTCAGTCTCTCCTGGAGCCTTCAATTGTTGCAGCTGACCAATGTTGTGCTGACTGGAATTCTGAATCACTAGATTTGTTCTGATGGATAGAGACCTTCTCTCCTCACCAGCTACAGTGAAAAGGTGTGAGTTAGCTTTCATATTCCTTATTTTCCTATTTTCTTAATTTTTGTTATGCCCATCCCAATGCTTGGATTCTTTAGGTCTGCCTCTACTTGTGCTTCCTCACAAATGGTTCAAAGTTTAATGGATTACTTTTTCATGCATCGGTGAGGTTTTATAGGTATCACAGCTATCTGTATTGCCATTTTGGCTCAGTCATAGTAGCCTGAGAGCTATTCCTGGTTTTCAGCTACCTGTGGCTACCAGTCAGCTTGGGCATGTTAAAGTTCTTCAAATTCAATATATTTAGATTTCAAGGATCTGCAATCCTTTGTTTTTCCTTTAAAATTCTACCTGTTGATGCCTTTCACTTCTCCAAAGGCTTTTGTTCCCCCTTGTTTCCTCTTCTGCTGTTTGCTGTTTGTTATTAGAAGCAATGTGTTCTGTGGAGCAGAATTTGTGGTCAATATAACAATGAAGCAAAAGACACTAATGGCAGTTGCTGTTGTTTCTGGGAAAATGGAAAACAAGTTCAAGCAAGCAGCCGAGGAGCAATTAAACATGAATATTCAAATATTACTGTCCAAATTGCACTGCCCTGCTCTTAAACTTTGTGAAAATGGCATCTTACTCTAATGTACTACACAACTTACTCTCCCAATTAACTTTAAGAACTTGCTATATTTGTTCATTCTTTCCCTATAAAACCACCATGAAAATGTAAATCTTACCATTTCAAACACAAATCCACTTTCAATGATAAGGTATGAGTTAATTACCACCAATCAACCTCCCTGACATTATAAACTACAGCACATGGACAACATATTCCTTCAAACTTTGAATTCTCAGGACATTACTATAAATCTAGTTGGATAGAGAGAAGGGTTCAATCCATCAGAAGAAGGCATCTACTGATTCAGAATTCCATTAAAGACCAGTTTGACCACCTGGGGCTCTTGAAGACTCAAGGAGAGATCTAGTGCCTGATGGGGAAGTGTGTGGAGGTTTACGTTTCCCTATTGATTCCTTGAGAAGACCAACAAGTAGCACTGGGGAAGGCAGCAACACAGACAGAAGGGCAGACTATGCTGTCTCTAGCTTAGGCCAATGCCAGTATTAGAACCCAGGACTTCTGGAGAGGTCCTGGGAAAGGTAGTCGAGTCTGCTCGTGTAATAATGCCCAATACTTTGGAGAACTAAAACTGAGTTGTAAGGCAATTTTGAAAGGAGATAGGGAATTAGGGAGATGGAAAACTTGGGTTAGCAGTTCATGTTTTTAAAACCTTTCTTTTTTCTCTCTCTTTTCAATTCCACTTTTTTTAATTTCACTTGCTGCACCAAATCCAACTTTGGACCACAATTCAGGATGCACTCATTGCTGCTTATGAAAAATTTTTACACAGACTTCAGATGAAGCCAGATGTTTTGTTAACAGGCTCTAGCATTTTGCTGGCCCTAGTTAGCTTCACAATGATGGCAACATTTGGTTCATCATTGACGCCCACTGACAGGTGTGAATTTTCTGTACTTGTGCAGTAGGTGTGAACTAAAGTTATCATCGAATTGTCCATTTTAACCCGTACACTTTTGACAAGGTTATTTCTCATTTCTTTCATATTTCCTTATGACATAGTGAGAGGTCAATGGCTCAATGAGTCGTTGCTAGCTCTGGGAACTTTCCCATCAGTCCCTTTGCCTCAGTTATTTCTCCATTACATATTCTCTCTCTGTCACACACCCATCAACTCCCTCCGATTCCCTTGTCACCCACAGATGGTAGACATAATTTACCGTTGTACATTATCCAACCAACCGGTGTGATTTTAGAATGTAGAAGGAATCGGAGGATACCCACGCAGTCACTAGGAGAACATACAAACTCCACACAGAAGCGGAGGTGTATTGTGGAGTGTCGTGGCTGTCACCTGACAGCACTGTCCCTACCTGGTTGGAAGACACACCACTGTCAATCAAGGCCTGGCTCCACCCCACCCATCAAGTGCACACCTGACGGTTGGTCTCCGGTGATCGATTAGTTCTTGCTGGCACTGGGCCATTGGCCCTTTTGAACTACCTGGGCTGGACCACCCCCAGCCCTCCAGCACTATAAAGAGTGCCGCATGTGCTTGGTTCTCTCTTTTTTGTCCCTGAGGGATGCTGAGGTAAGCTGTGCACTGCTTAAGAGAAATTAGTTAGGATATCCCTTTAGCACAGAGTCGTGCCTTCACTGAATCAAGGGTGGCAGGTATCGTACTGACTGTTCCTTGATTGTATGTACCCAGTTCGTTGTGTGTGTGCGTGTGTGTATCTTACCCTTGTTGCGATTTCCCCCACGCTCGCTATCACCGGTGTGCGTGTGTGTGTGTTGCCCCCATTACCTTTCCCTGCATTTGTCTTTGTAAATAAATCAGTTTAACTCCAAAAACTGTGTTCAGAGTCCTTACCCTTCGAGACCTTTCGAACTTGTTTCACAACAGGAGGTCAGGATTGAACCTGGGTCACTGGAACTATGGGGTAACATCTCTGCTAGGTGTACCACTGCGCCTCACAGTGCACTGCCACAAACTTTATTGGAGAACCTTCTTGGCTGGTGGGTGTCCTGGCAGCTGGCTGCTGAACAAGAAGCAGGAGTTATCACTGGTGGTTGAACACGTGGCCCCCAGCCCTGGGGTAAGTGAGGGAGGAGGGTGCAGGTCAAGAGGGTCTCCGTCCTCTCAAGAGATTTGTGAGGCCTGTGGAAAGGGGTGCCCAAGGCTTCCTTGTAGGTCCCAGAGAGCCATCCCAGTCCTGCTGCCTTGTGTATGTCTTGCTTCCTCTTATTCGATAGGGGTGTTTTTTTTTGAGATAGAGAAGTGATGGGGGGAGGCGGAACATGTGTCGTGGTGTGGATTGATTTGGGGGTTTGACAGGACTAGGAGGTTAGCCCTTTTTTAAATATTTTGATAAGGCTGCTTGCCTCAGCTGCTTTTTCCTCTGTTGTGGATTTAACACTGGTCGTGTCTCTCTGGAGTTGGGAACCACAGCAGCTGAAGGAAGGCATGGTGTGCTGCATGGAAGAGATGAATGCCTTTCCAGCACTGCTTTGTGCTTGAAATAACATGGACTCTTCTTCCTAGTCTCTCTACTTTAGAAGGCATGTGCTATAAGGAGAGGTTGGACAAACCTGGGTTTTTTTCTCTGGAGCGGTGGAGGCTGAGGGGAGGCCTGATAGAAGTTTATAAGATTATGAGAGGTATAGATAGAGTAGACAGCTGGTATCTCTTCCCGGGGTCAAAATGTCTAATACCAGAGGTCATGCATTTAAGGTGAGAGGTGGTAACTTCAAAGAAGATGTGCAGGGCAAGTTTTTTACAGAGTGGTGGGTGGTTCGAATGTGTTGCCAGGGGTGGTGGTGGAGGCAGATACAACAGAGGTGTTTAAGAGGCTCTCAGATAGTCACATGGATGCACAGAGAATGGAGGGACGTAGACGTTGTGTGGGCAGAAAGGATTAGTTCAGTTGGGCGTTTAATTAGTTTGGCACAACATTGTGGGCCGAAGGGCCTGTGCTGTTCTTATGGTCTGGTAATCTCTAGTTGCTAGACCCCACCAAAGTGCTCTCCATTCCTCACTATGATTAGACCATCCCTGGAATAAGCAGCCTGAGAATAATTCCTGTAATTGTGTCCGTCCCTGTGATCTGATCTCCCCAATGATATCATCAATTCCTCCCCTACAATCACCAACTTCTCTTCCACCTGCTGCCATTAATCACCTGCGCTCATTTCAACCTCTGTCACTCTACAATCAAGGTCCGAGTCCCCATAACATCCCGACACTACAACATGTACTGTACCCCATCCCATTGTTCTCTGGCTATATCTAGGCCAGCAACAGGCAACACACAATGCAGTGTTCTCTCCTTGATGCAGGACTGGGAGCCAAGCTTGGGTAAATACATATTGCCTGGTTCCTTGAGCAGAACTCCCAAGGTTGTTTCTAGAGATCGGTTTTGAATTTAAGCGCTGGTCTTCATTGTTCTAATATTCAGGACAAGGCTTGCAGTAGTCTACATTATCTAAATGAATATAGAAACTTTGAGGATATAATGAGTCCCTTTAGAGGGAAGACGGAGAAGCCGACAATATTGAGAGAAACAGACACGGAAAGCCTTTAGACTGTGTATCAGCAAGGTGAATTCAACTGGGAAATGCTGGAAAAACATTTGAAGAAAGGTGTCAAAGAGAGAAGAAGGGAGCTGAACATGAATAATGCCTACGACTCCATGCCACTTAATGACAGCCATCTGTGTAGGTAGCCACTGATGCCAACCAAAGTGAATTATATATGCCAGCCAGGTTTGCTTGAGTCGCTCACTGCAGTTAGTCTGAAATAATCTGTTTTTTTTTTGTAGCAAGTGTGACCTAGAGAGATAACGAGGAAGGTGGAGACTTCTCAGAGCAAGAGCAGAATAATGAAACCCTGGATGACAATAAAGAAAGATTGAAGGATGAGAATTATTCAAGCACCCAGCTGAGAATTCCCATGCACTAGCTGGTGCTACCATTCCCATAAGTCTTCTCAGGGACAAGGCACTTTACATTCAGGTAAGGCGCATTCAGGTAAGCTAAGCATAGGATTGCGGAGCTGTTACCTAATGAAACACACAGGCTGTTCACTCATTCAATGCATATTTATCTTCTCTGAAAATGCTGCCTTCAGCAGAAGGTAAAGAGCAGACAGGTGGAGGTGTCAGCAGGCTAAATTTCTCACCTCCTCCTATGATGCCATCATAGAGGTCATCATTTGGGAGGCTGTACAAGGTGTGGGTGAAGTGCAAGTTGAATATGAAGCATACGTTCCAGCCACACGTTTATGAACTGCACTGTGTATAATATATTTCCTTAGGCTTAAAGCAGTGACTGTCTTATCCCACAGAACGTGCTGTGTATTGTTTTTGAAGTGACAAGATGCCCAGTCCTGTGCCTAGAATTAAAACACACCCATATCTTGTAGACATCTCACAACCCAGAAGCAGCACCCTAGGAAGTCTGTCTAACAGTTAGAATTGCCATCTTGTGAAGCAGTCAATAGCTGAGAGAGAGCCACTTTGAAGAACTTTATTGATCTGCAGATGGAGTTGAGTTGTCAGTCACGGCTCTGCACCAAGCAGAATGTGGCCTTAACAGCAGACTCTCTCTGGAATGTGCTGACTGATTATTTTGTTGGGGAGGGGGAGTTGGTTCCTCAAGCAACCAACTCCCCCTCCCCAATCTGATAAACCTGGCCCTAATCTGCTTTAACCCAGGTGGAGTTCTGACCTTATTGTGGTAGTGCAAAGTAACATTTCAGGTTCTTAGCCCAACATAGATGACTCCCAAGTTACTTACTGGACAGATTAATCTGGAGCACCTTGAAAATGAGGTCAGTGGCCAGGCTGATCAAAAGTGTGTCCACAGCAAAGCTGTGTAGAAGTTTGCACAGTGAAACATTACATGGGAGAAGGTGCATGAGGGATAGGTACAACTGGGCATCACACCAATCACTTGCTACTGTTCCACTCATTTCACCGCAAATATATCACACATCACTTTAATCCTTGTGGGACTCAGCCCCTAGAATGGCTTTTCCCAGTCCACGTCTAAGGTTCAGGACTAAGTTGTGAAGAAGACTTGGCCAGAGCACCAGTCTGCACTGTCCTTCTCTCACTGGGGACAGGTCTTGCACATCTATGCAAATATCTCTCATAGAGATCTGCATTAAAATCTTGGCCATGAATGAACCTGATATGTGAATTAGGTTTAGACGCAGTGGTTGAGGAGGCAGGCTACCCTGCATGGATTCTTCCATGACACAGAAACAGATGATTTTTGAAAAGAAAATTTTGCAACTTGGGATGGTAGTTGCTAGAAGGTGTTACCTAGAAATGTAAGAGAATACAGACTTTGTTTAAACCAGTATTTGTGCCCATGATGTTTGGAAAGAGGCTGCTGAATCTTTGCATTTTTAACTCATGGCTCCTCCATACAATGGCACGTTATCTGTGTCCACACGGTGGTCGAGTAGAAGGAGTTTTCCACTTACACATCCTGTGTTCAGCTGCAGTACTCATCACTGCTCAGGGTGAGCTCAGCCCCACCTCTGCATCCCACTCCCTTATCAGCTGCCTGTCAAACACTTAGCAACTCTCCTTTTTATTGGCAATGGACTGAATTGACTTCTAGACAGACACCTGCTGATGAAGTCTTGGAACCAATTTAAGTATCTGCCACGGTGAAGAATTCACAACTCCCTCTCCAGGAAGATACACAGGTGCTCTGGTGCTTTTGGACTCGATGCTTCTTGTCCTAATTTGCTGATGCAATACCTACTTATTGACTGGAGCAAAATATGCCCATGGTTTCAGTCTGTCAATCAAACAATCAGCATCACAAATCTTAAAGAAGACCTTCAGTATGTTCTTTATGTCTAAAGGTTTGCTGTTTCTGAATATTATCTACTTTCACTGTAAGTCCATACCTGGAGATGTCATGCTCCTATTCACTGCCATACAGTTTCACAACATCCCACAGTTCTATACTGCATGAATCTTCTTCAGGTTACTTAGAATGCAACAGAAGCATGCTTCTGCCAAACTGCTCTCTTGCCTCCTCTGAGGAAGATTCAACTGCTTGGCTTTCTCCTTAGTCTGTGCTTCACAGTCTCTGCTGCACGGACTACCGTCAGATTCTGTCTGCATTAGTACTGGTGCATCATCACCTGTGCCTCCAGCACTATACTTGCTCTTGTGGGTAGAGCTGCCTTTATCCCATGCTATACTTCCTCCTCATGTGGTCCTTGGGTCTCTTGTGGTTCCAGGATATCCCCATCACTCCCATAATCTCTTGGTATATCACCATCTGGAGCTACTATTCTCTGTGTCGGCACTGTCAGGTGGTTGCATTGAAGCCATCGCACTACCAGTTTCTGAAATGATTCCATTTAAGCTGTAACCTCTAAAACTTGCCTGCAAAGTATTTGCTATCCAGAGACCACTTGCTCCTTCCCAAACCTAATTGACCACTAGTCCACTTGGGCAGGCAAAATGTGAACATCTCCTGGGTCTCCGCACTACCAAAGGCTACAATCCTTTCAAAAGCACAGTCCCATAATCCAAGTGATCTGATCCACTCTTCTCCTGTAGACACTGGTGCAGGTTCATCACTGATGACTATGACACACAACTGGACCCATCCATTTCCACCAGCAGCCCAACAGTCCATTTCACCCATGATCAGGAAGGTCACACCAGTGGGTGCCCAACACTGTCTTCCTTTGCCTCACTAGAAGCTGATGGACGTCTTTTAAATTCATATTTGGGCCTATAACAGACCCACTGGCTGTGCCATCAATGCACATTTTTATAGTTACTTCCTCATCTAACAAGGTAACTTTATATTTATTGTCCTTATTACCCACCTCAGGTGTGTGACAGATACCACTAAAAATGCCTGTGTCTACCTCCTCATCTTCTGTCTGTATGTACAGGTACTCCAGCCTGTCTGTTCCATAAACCTGCCTCTGAGATGTATGGGGACCACCATCTATTTTGGCCACTACCTTCTTCAGGCTCATGAATCATTGTGCAGCATGCTCTGCCCCAGGCATGGTAGTGTAGCAGTTAGCGTAACGCTTTACAGCGCCAGCAACCCGGGTTCAATTCCGGCCACTGTCTGTAAGGAGTTTGTATGCTCTCCCCGTGTCTGCGTGGGTTTCCTCCGGGTGCTCTGGTTTCCTCCCACATTCCAAAAGCTTACGGGTTAGGAAGTTGTGGGCATGCTATGTTGGCGCCAGAAGCGTGGCGACACTTGCAGACTGCCCCCAGAACACTCAACATAAAAGATGCATTTCACTGTGTGTTTCGATATACAGGTGACTAATAAAGATATGTCATATATAACTGCAGCATTAAACCATCTTAAGTGGGCTCCCCCTGACATTGGTGGCAGGGCCTTCCACCTTTTGCAATCACATGACCTTCGGACCTTCATCTTTTGCTTACACATGATCCACTGATCTCCCACTGAATTCACATGAGTCAGCTGTGATGTAGAAGACCAAGGTGCCTTTGTTGCCTCTTGTGACAACATTCTATAAATGATGCTTTAATGCTAATTCAGACTGGTGTACATGAACACACACAGCTGAAGTTTTACCCTACATGTGACTTATAAACAATAACAGGAACTTTAGCTAACACACTCTTCAGAAACTAATGACTGTAACAGTCCGACAATCCAGCAGCCTTGGAAATTTGATAGTGCTGGATCAGCAGATTTTCAGGATTATTGGGCATTATTCCTATTAATATTCAAAAACACTTTTATTTCACATTGTTCTTTAACATGTTACACAAATTTCCAGTGAACCAGTGGATTTAAAGGGAGTGGGAAATAGAACCCAATATGTTTTGGCTTGTAAGCTTTAGCTGCATGTTTCGGCCTGTCTCTGGCTGCAAACCTATCTCTTCCCTGACCCAGAACCTGACGCCGGTTGCATACCTGACCCATGGGCTGGATCGCGGTCCCAGCTGTGCTCCAGACCTCCAGCTCCATCTGCACACTCAACTCACACTCCAGACTCCCAGCTCACACTCGGGACTAACGAGCGAGAAGATGCCAAAACATTGAGATTTCCTAACAATCGGATGTTGGATTGTCGAAATGTTACTGTAACTTGATTAGATTGAGTTTTGGTTTTACATCCCAGGTGAACTTTCTAATTGTTGACTTTGATATGCAATGTGTAAAGTTGAATTGGAAACCAGTCCGTTCAGCCTTCCACTGAATATTTTAGTCTTCATTCAACATAATCCCTAACACCAAAATAACAAATCTCATAAATGATGTGCAAAAGCTGTTCTCTTTTTTCAAAAGTCCAATTAATTTCTCAGAAGTGGGAACACATTATCTCTGAGCAGTTTTAAATAACTTGGGAACTACCATTGCTTTTGTGTCTTGACCTCATCAGCTGTGCAACATGGACTTAACGTTTCACTCATCATTCCCCAACAGATGTGATCTTAATGTAACAAAAAACTTTAACTGTTCAAATTTTCAGTTAGCTCAATTTCTAATCTGTGAATCATTCCCAACATGTTATAAAATAATTGGGGATCATAATTTCAAAAACAACACAAAATTTGTGCTTTTTCTTAGCAGGATCCGAAACAAGAGCAGCATTCCACATTGACTAATTATGTCATAAACCTTGAGGCAATTCAAGGTATTTGAGCTGTTCTGCCAGAAGAAGACAAAGCTTCTGTTTTATTACAGATGTAATGAGATTTGAATTGTCAATGAAATAAAGACAGTGGCAGTACTTTAACATTACATGAATGGACTATATGAGAAATTTTCATCAGTAGGAATATGGTATTGCACATTATAAAATCTGATACATTTATAACTCTATAAATAATCTAATGGTATCTTTTGAAGTAACACTATTGTGCTACCTAATTCATTTTATGATGAAATAATTAATCTATCAAGTTAGTAATACTGATGGCAAGTAACCCCTAATGGAATACTGTAAGAGTTCACTAAGTTCATTTGCAGCTGCAATTCTCAAATCCTGATGATCTATTTTCTTCTGTGCAGGTTGACATCTCTTGTACCAATCTACCAGATTACCCCAGGCAACACACTGACCTAAAAGCAGAATTGTTCATTGACTTACATTTGGAAATATTAAGTACATAAACTAACTGTCTGGTCCACATCATTATCCTCTCCCTCGCACCCTCACTGAAATTCTAATGAGCATCTCAGTACAATGTAGTCTCCAGCTACACAAACGTAAGTCAAAAGGTTAATTTTTAAAAAAAATCAAGAGAGTTCCTCTAATTCAATTCACCACAAATCTATGCTCCAGCTGTGTATTCATTAATCTTTCCGTGAGCATCAAGTATTTTGTTGTCCTTTTCATTACTGCAACAGCAGCAACATTGGTAAGGAAACATGAGAACTGATTCCATAACAAAGCCCCACTCTCTCCGACTTTGGAGTACTTTCATGTTGCTATATTGGCTTTATCTTAAATGGGAATTATTCTGCACGCTTTATCAAAAACACCATTACATTTTTTTCCCTTAAATCTGAAATGCTAACTCTTTGCTTTTCTTAATTTAGAACTCATGGCAATTTAACAGAATTACACTAAAGATCAGCTGAATTAATGTTATAAAATGGTGCAAATGTATGGAGAAATATCACAGCATTGTGAACAGTTTGCAGTGGTATATCACTTTACCAGATTTTTGTTAAGAATGACATAATCTGTTTCGTGTCAATTCTGGCTTAGTTTGATATTGCAGATTGTGCTGACAAGTGACCTGAGACTGTTACAACTGGGTTCCTTTGCAAATCCCTCTACCCAACTTGGTAGAGAGGCTTCCAAGGGAGTCCAACTGTAACAGCAAATTGTAACATTTCCTGTGAACCATAACTTGCTTTCCTTAATATACTGCATAAATGCAAAGGTGTATCTGAGGACTGTCAATTATCACCAGTCCAGGGAAGACCTATGGAAACCTTTGGGGGCCAGCCACTTTACTTGTCCATCAACTTTGAAAGTACCATTGTGTCAGACCATCAAAAACCCGTGAATAACAAATGTCAAAAGCTTCAGTTCAAAGACACAATGGTGAATCTGATGCATCAAAAATGTTTATATCTTGCCCAAACCTTGTGATCTTTGTTTTAACAAATTACTGTACAAAAAGATCCTGCCACCTAGGTTATATTGATAGTACATTGTCCACAGAGGAAAGATGGAACCCTAACCAAAGCATGGAAACTCTGGTATTTAAGCATCATTGAAATAAAAAGAATGTATTTCACTGTTGATCTGGAGTGAGGCTTAGACCTAAGAGTTTCCAACCACTAGGCAAGGCCGACTTAGAATTAGTTTGAAGAACTTTGCCATGGCTACTGTTTTCAAGAACTTTGATTGACATGTACACACTGCTAAAAGAGTGCTGAATTCAGTCATTATTTGGTGCAATTTTATGGCAGGGAATTGTTACAGAAGAGGGAAAAGACAGAGGTTTATTCAGAAATAATTGGAATTAGTAAGACTTTTTTTTTAAAATGTCATTATCCTGGATATAGGAAATTGAGGAGTGATCTGAAAGGATTTTGAAAGGAGTTGCTGGAGAAGAAATGGAGAAAATATTGTGCTAAAAATTTATCAGGACTGGGGGTGTGTGAATTAAAGGCTGTTGAGGAGCAGGCGATGACTGTTTTGGTTCGGTTCAACCCAGCAATATTCAGACATGCCTCAGCATGGACCTTGGGTGCTACTGAATTACCATTACACAGAATTTCATCTGTGAGCTGCACCATTGTAGAGTGCACAACGTATCAGTTAAGCACGGGATCGAGACCAGGTCTGGGGATTGTAAGGGAGGGAGACGAGCCTGGATTGGAAGTTGGATTGGAGTCCAGTTTAAAGCCTGGATTAGGGGCTGATTGAGGGCTTGTCTGGGAGTGGGGCCATAGTTAGGGAGACAACCAGAGAATAAGAGCCAAGAGGTTGTGATTGGGAAAGTAGTCACAGGAGCGATCAGGAAGCTGCAGTGTGAGATTGGTGGGTAGTGGTGGTCAGTAAGGTTGGGTGCAGCAGGATAAATTAATGACCCAGTCAGAGTTGGGTCCCCAGCCTCTGGACTGCGTCCTGCTCAAGGGGCAGCATTATTAATGCATTGTTGTTCTGAGAGCACCCAACAAAGAAGGCCCACAGAACCTGTCATATCATCAGCATTGTGGAAATCATATGGGTGGCAGACGGGCTCAGCCAGTGGAGCTGCTGCCTCCACAGCTCCGGTAACTTGAGTGCAATCTTCCAGTGCTGTCTGTATGGAGTTTGCATGTTCTCCCTGTGACCATGTGTGCTCTGATTGCCTCCCACATCGTAAAGATGAGCAGGTTAATTGGCCACTGTAAAACTGCCCTCGGAGTGCGTAGGTACGGGGGAGTTGATCGGAATTTGGGGGAGAATAGATTGCAGGGGAATTTAGTGGGGCAATGGGATAGCACTGTGAGCTGCCATATACTCGATGGGTCTTAGGGGAAACTGGGTGCCGACCCGGCGGGCTGGAGCTCAAGCGGACCTAGAAGCATGAACGGACCGAGAAAACAGAAAAAGCGAGAGTGAAATTCGAGGGCACAGAGGCAGCAGATCTGGGGTGGAAATGGCAAACGGAGTGCGGACCCGAAAGGAAGAAGTTCGGGGCGTGGCGCAAGAGGACCTGAAAGGGCAAAGACAGCACGGAGCTGAAGCGGACCTGAAAGGGCGAAGACAGCACGGAGCTGAAGCGGACCTGAAAGGGCGGTGGTCTAGCGGACCGTGTAGAGTGAACAGGGAATAGAGATGAACAAAGGCGAAGGGGCAACTAAGCAAGAAATGCGCCACAGTAATGGGGCGCCGAGTGAAGTGGAGAGAGAAGGTGAGTGGAAGTGGACCGCGGAAAGTGACGAGGTGCAGGGTGGAAATGGAAAGCTGAGTGCGGGCCCGGCAGGGTGGAACTCCGGCAGACCCGAAAGGGCGGTGGCCCGGCGGACCGTGTGGGATGAACCAAGAGCAGGGATGGACAGAGCGAAGGGGCAGCAGCATCTGGCCGCAGGGTGAAGCGGGGAGACCGGGTGACTGGAAGTGGTGCGGGGTGTTGAGCCGGCGCACGAGGTCGGGGGAAAGCATGGGCGGTCTGAGAAAGCGAAGCGAAGCGAGAGTGAACTTCGAGTGCACGGAGGTAGCGGGCCAAAGGGGAAAGCACGGAAGCAGCAGGATGATCCGGAGCAGAAATGGCAAACGGGGTGCGGACCCGAAAGGGAGAAGGTTGGGCGGAGCTCAGGCGGACCTGAAAGGGAGAAATCCAGGTGCGGCTCAAGCGGACCTGGGAGGAAGACGGAAAGCTGGAGCGCATGCGGACCGTGTAGGGTGAAGCAGGAGCAGGGATGGAACAGAGCGTTGGAAGTGGACTGGGCAATGTGAAAGGGGTGCGGAGACGGCATGGTGAAGCAGCCATCGATGCGAGTACGTGGGGTTAGTGTCCAGAGGTGCAAGGGCGGCATAGGCGCGGTGGGCCGAAAGACCTGTTTTGTACTGTATGACGCTATGACTCCATATATGGAGCTGTGAAGGGTCACGGCAGCACAGTTTGCCATGAGAAGTGTCTGGTGGAATATCTCGAGTGGTGAAACTCCGCCTGGTGATCTTTTGTAATCCCCCCCCCCCCCCCCTTCTCTCTGCCTCGGTAAAGCAGCCAACATAAACAAAGACCCGCCTGCAGATGTTCTTCCCCCCCGTCCCCCAATCGGGCAGTAGATACAACAGCCTGAAAGCATGTACCACCGGACTCAAGGACACTGTTATAAGACTAATGAACAGTCCTCTTGCTTTATAAGGTGGACGCTTGATCTCACAATCTATTGCCTTGTGGCCCTTGCACCTTATTGTCTGCCTGCACTGCACTTTCTCTGTAACTGTAACACTTTATTCTGCATTCTGTTACTGCTTTTCGCTTGTACTACCTCAATGTGCTGATGTGATGAAATGATCTGTACGGATGGCATGCAGAGCAGTTGTTCACTGTACCTCGGCACTTGTGATAGTAATAAACCAGTTTAATTTACCAGTTTCTGATTGGAAGACTACAACCAGTGGTGTACTAAAGCACTGGGACCTCCGTGATCTATATTAATGACTTGGATGTGAAAGAAGGAGGGATGATTAGTAAGTTTGCAGATGACATGAAGTTTGTTGGTTTTGAGGATAGTGAGAAAGGTTGTCTCGGGCTACAGCAGGATACAGGTCAGACGGAAAACTGGGCAGAGCATTGACAGATGGATTTTAATCCCGGCAAGTGTGAGGTGATGCATTTTGGGAAGTCAAATAGGGGTAGGCTTCCAGTAAATGGTAGGGCACTGAGGAATGTCGATGAACAGAGGGACTTTGTGGTTCGAGTCTGGGTTCACTGAAAGAGACAACACAGGCAGCTCGGGGTGCTGAAGGCAGATGATATGCTTACCTTCAGAGCATAGAATATAAAACTTTGCAACTTTACAAAGCACCAGCTAGGCTGCACTTGGAGTACTGTGTGCAGTTCTGGTCACTGCATTGTAGGAAGGATGTGATTGCACTGCAGAGGGTGCAGAGGAGATTCACCAGAATTAGGGAACTTCTGTTATCGGGAGATTTGAGGGGAAAGTTTTAGAGAGGGTGGCTGATGCCTGGAATGGGTGACAGGAGGACTTGGTGGAATCAGAGATACAGTCACTACATTTAGACAGGTACTTGAATAGGCAAGGCACAGAGGAATAGGGTCTAATGCTGGTAAATGGGATTAGTGCAGATTAACAAAAACAACTGGCGTGGATGTGCTGGGCTGAGGACTCCTTTCTGTGCTTGGCTCTGACTCCTCTCCCCCTCCCTCACTTCCCCTCCACTCACCCCATCTACAGACCTTCCCCTCTCATTCATTCCTTTCTGTGTTCAACCCCCACTCTCCCTTCTCACTCTCACCATGGTTACCCCTCCAAATGCTGTCCCACCGGTCTGCTGGCACTTGCTCTCTCCTGGGGTGAGACTGGCCTCCCCTCCTCCCACCGAATGCGGCCCTTCGACTTGGCCTGGGCTCCTTCTCGACTGCTGATCACTCCCCTCTTCCTGCTACCTTGAATGCTGATTGTCTTTCCCTGGTCATGGCAAACATACTCTCTCTGCTGATCACCCTCCCCTTACCCTTGGAACCTGTCTCCATGCCTGAGGCCTCGTCTCAACTTGCTGAACATTGATGCCCTCCTGAACTAGCATTTGAGGAGGATGCTCTCCCTCCTGCCTGGTGCCCTCATCTCCATCATCTAGCAGCACCTCTACTGGAGCCCATCAACCTCCTGCCACCAGGCACCATCTAGCGAGCAAGTGAGACATCTCCTGAGGTTTTGGGAGAAGTACTGGGAGACATTAAAGCCAGGTAGAAGATCAATGGGTATGAATTTCAAGAGAGGGACTGTGTGAAAGAGGCAGTGAATTATGAATAGTACTATCTACATGGTGAAAGTTTTCTACTTTTGTCTGAAGGAATCAACTCCCATCCATTACGTATATACAGGAAGGACCAACATTTTACATGATGGATGTGTAATTAACTGGGCCTCAGAACCTTAATGCAGAGTTTCCGCAGGCAGCTCGATGGTCAGAGAGGAATGATTTTGTCTTTGCTGTCTGGGCAGTCATCTGGTGGGGCAGATTCTATGCTGGTCTTTACTGATCACACCTGATTTTTGTTCCACAAAGAATCTGCCAAATTACTGTTTAGATAGTGGCACTTTATGCCATTTTTAAAATGAAGTCAGAAACACAGTATGATTTTAGTGATTCTTTCTTTTTATTGCTGAAATACATAATGACAAAAGGCAGAGAAAATTACACTGAAATAGAGCAAATTTAAGGTCCTTGCTTAAACTCGCAAGTTAAATTAACATGAGCAGTGACTTCAGTGCTCTAGTGTAAATATATACAAGAGATAAACATCTCCTGTGTTCCAGTGTACAGAACATGAAATAATTTAGTCTGTGTTGGTTATTGTGGGAAGTAAGTGAATCCACATACTACAGAAGATACAGTTGTAAATATAAACTTTAAGCAGTATTGAAAATAAATATTAAGCATTTCTAGGACAATAATTTTATCAGAAATTGTCGTCAAGAAAGTTTGACCTTTTTCTTATCATTGTATATAATTCTATTTCCATTTAATACATTATATATTGGATATATATATAATAACATTTGATATATAGCCAATACCTGCATTTAATTATTCTGTGGGATTTAGTTGATATATTTCTCAAAGAAATTTATTGCATCTTTAGGGCACAGGTTGTATTATCGCAAATTTATCAGCATTTTGCCTCTATTTTTGAAGCACTCAGAGAATGAAGGTGAATTTTAACCGCTTGTGGTGGGGTGGGCGTGGGAGAGATTTTGGGTGGAAAGGCACATGAGAATTCTGAAAATCTGAAGCATGACCCATTCAACCTTGAAAATACCTGTGTGGTTTTAGTCAAGAAGGGCTGGGAGCAGGCGACGCATCTGCTCCCAAATTGTGGGTCAGTTATTAACTGCACTAATGAGATTGAATCCCTGAAATATTAACAGACTGTAATCTTAAAATTATAGCATTGGAGAACTGTCACTGTGCAGGAGGAAGCCTTCCTCTTCATTTTTTTTGCAGCCTCTCTGCAGGAAAATCTACTAGTTCCATTCCCTTGACCTTTCCACACTTTTCTCCCCCCAGGTAGTGACTTAATTACTGTTTGAAAGCCAGGAATGAATCTGCCTCCATCATCCCATCAGGTTTTTTCAGGTGCCAACTGCTGTCTTTCTGTTGCCTTTGGTTTCTTCCAAGTCATTTTAAATCTCTGCCCTCTGGTTTGTGACGCTTCCACCAATGGGAACCACTGCTCTCGATCTCGACCTCTCACTATTTTGGACATGTCCATCTCTTTCCTTCTCCTGTGTAAGTAAAGCAGTTCCAGCGCCTCCCCAAAATATAAATCCCTTACCCCTAGAACTGTTGTGGTACTCCTTTCTGCACCTTCTCTGGGGACTTCACATGCTTTCCTAAAAGCTTGCAGGCGACGTTTCTGAAGGGAGGTGACAACAGTTGGATCCCTCCGGTAAATGTTTTTCCAACATTGTCTGGAGGGGGAGGAAGGGGGAAGCAAGAATGGATCTAAGTCCCATCTCCAAACCCACCCCTCGAACAAACCTGCAGCCGTGTCCCAAGATGCAAATCACCCACGTGATCTCCATCTCCCCCCCCCCCCCCATCATCTCCTTCTGGTCTCTCTGACCCATGATCTCACTCTGAGCCAGCAGCCTCTTTAGCCCTCTCATGATTTCCCCTTACCCGTTTCCTTCTTTTCTTCATTCCCACTTTGGGTCGACTTATCAATCTGAGAGATTACTGGCTGTGAACTGGGGTAATAGAATTCAAATTGAAATCTTATTTCTTTACATTACTGGTTTCCCTGCTGGTTTGACCTCTATTCTTTCCCCACTTCTGTGCTTGTTTCCCATAGATAACATGATCATTATATTTTCATTACAAGCTGCGAAAGTTCCAACAACATTTTCTATATTAGCTTATAAACTGAAGCAAATGTTCTAATTTATCTTGCTTACATGCTTCATTAAGAATGTTGTTTTACTTCTGAACCTTATCTACTATTCATGGACCCAAAATACAAATGAATTGTATTCTTCCATCCCTTCCTGAGACATTAATCAGATGGCGCTTAATTTCAAGTATTAATTATTTAAAGGAGGTCAGATTTGATGATAATTAAGAAAATGGTCTTAAAAATGTTCTGAAAATACCCAGAGTACATTGTAACACTCTGTTTTATATTTCTTATTATCATTCACCACAATTACACTTTACTGCAAAAATAGGGAATCTTATTCTGGTTTGAGCTTTTTAGAAAATATGCTCCTCAGAATATTCTTCAAATACAAAATTGTAAAAGCATGCTTTGAATTTTTAGGATGAGTCAAATTAGCTGCAAAATGCTATTGAATAATGTAATCTATACCTTGCATTAGGATCTATTTTTCCTTTATCATCAAACTGTTTATACTTTAAAAGACCCGTACTGTTTCTCAAAAATATGCTTTTGGCTGTGACCTAGTTTTAGTTTCAGATCAGCTCCACATTTGAGGTCTGATAATGGTGGGGGGTTGTTGGGTAGGGTCATGATAGAAGGGGTATCAACAAACTTGTCAAAATCATCCTCCATGGCAGTGTTGTACCTATAGCACTCGACAGCCTGTCTCATCAAACAAATGAGCACAACGCTCATGATCGTGACGATAATTATAATGACGGACCAGATCATAATCGGCTCCATTATGTTTTGTTTGGGAGGCTGAAATTCAAAGGTATATGTGCCAAATGTGAAGGGGATTGGTTTTTCCACCACCTTTATCTGGTACAGACCCACTGCCGAGCCCTCGGAATTTGATGCTAAACAAGCGTATGTCCCAGCAAAATGCAGCTGTGCTGATGTTATATTCAACGTGCCATTCTTCAAAGGAGAAACTGTTGAATTAAGTGACTGAACACCGTTGGGAAGAAACCATCTCACCTTTGGCTTGGGAAATCCACGTGCATCACAAGACACGTATGAAGAAGAATATTCTGTTATAGAGATTTCTTTGTAGACTGGCAAGAAGTGTGGTGAGTCACATGAAGGGATGTGAAAATTCCAATTGCAAGTCCAATTATTGGCTGCGATGGCCTGGGTAAACCATTGATTTTCCTTGTACATGGTACCTCTGTGTTGACACCCACAGGTCAGGTTGTTTCCAAGAATATTCAACTGAAAATCTGTCTTAGTATAAAATGCAGTACCAAACCAATAAGGTGTCATGGTAATGAGGCGATTGTTGGCTAAGTTTAATTTCTTAAGGTTTGTCAGGCTTGTAAATGCCTTATCCTCTATAAAACTGATCTGGTTTCCTGAAAGGTCAAGGTCTTCAATGTTCTCACTGTCTGCAAATATTTGTTGGTATACCATGTGCAGTCTGTTGTTTTTAAGGGACAATGTCTTTGCCTGCAGGCCAGCAAAGGCATTTTGATGTATTACTGTATTACTCAGGCTGACATCCTCCAAAATTAATGTCTCAAGACAAGTGAGAGGGCTGAATGCATCAGCATTGATTTGTGTGATCGTCATTTGCTGAATTTCAAGGTACCTGACAGTTTGAAAATTCTCAAAAGTTGAAACGTTTATAAAGAGGGTTGGTTTTCCGAAGATTTTGCCCACACTGACTGTTTGGGGAAGAGGAATGGGCACATCTTCAAGGCAAGTAATGATGGTGTCAGTGCAATTGCAGCTTGATGGACACATCGAAACTGGAGAGCATTGGATTACGAGCAGCAGAACAAGGCAAAGGAATATTCTCATGTTCCTGCAGACAAACAAAATGTAAGCTCATACAGAGAAAGCAACAAACATTAATAGCTGCATTTTGTTACAAATAACTGTCAGATTTACTGTCCAAGCATTAGAAATATTGTTCTTGGATTATTTAAACAGACCTTTACTTTACATTGTGTCAGACAGCAGCAAGCAAGTAGATTTTCAGACATCTAACTCAAACAAAGTAGATGGTACAAAGGAAAAATGCTGCTGATGCTGGAAATCTAAATAAGAGAAGTAACTAGAAAGGTGGAATTGTTTTTTAAATGGTGAGAGATCGAAGGGTGTTGGTTTCAGATAGATCTCTGTACATGAATCACTAAATGTTAATATGCAAGTTCTGCAAGGGGACTGGTCTATTGGGGCGGCCCGGTAGTGCAGTGGTTAGTGTAACGCTATTACAGCGCCAGCAACCCGGGTTCAATTCCTGCCATTGTCTGTAAAGAGTGTACGTTCTCCCTGTGTCTGCGTGGGTTTCCTCCGGGTGCTCCGGTTTCCTCCCACATTCCAAAAATGTACAGATTAGGAGCTGTGGGCATGCTATGTTGACACTGGAAGCATGGTGACACTTGAGGGCTACCCCCAGCACATTCTCAGTAATGCAGAAAGATGCCTACCATTGTGTGTTTCGATGTACATGTGACTAATAAGTAAATATCTTAGTATCATATTGGACTATACTGAATGAAAATTTAAGTTTGTGATCAGAGACATCTTGCTCCAATTTTAGAGTTCTGATGAGAGTGCTCCAGGAGTACCGTGTGCAGGTCTGGTCTTCGTACCTAAGGAAGAATGTACTTATCATAGGAGTGCTGTGAAGGTTCACCAGACTGATTTCTGTGGATTTGTCCTGTGAGGAGAGATTAAGCCAGCTAGGCCTGTACACTAGAAGAAGGAGAGGTAAGATTAACTGTTTTAACTGAACATTTGCAGAGTTGATGTTTCCCCTGTGGTGTCTCGACCAGGTCTCTGGACTCGATGTTGAATTCCCCAGCTTCAGGTAATTGCTTTCTCTGTGTTAGACTTGACCGTTTCTGCTGTAGGTTGTCCATTTGTGATATTTTCTCTCTCCAACAGCACACCCTGACCTGCTGGGCATGTCCCACTTCTTTGTATAGGGCATATAGAACTTTATTGACTTTATCACCCTGTATCACCCATTTGATTGGAGGACCTATACAATTCATCCCCGGCACAGATAGTAGTGTAGCAGTTAGCGTAACACTATCACAGTGCCAACGACCTGGGTTCAATTCTGGCCACAGTCTGTAAGGAGTTTGTATGTTTTCCCCGTGTCTGCATAGGTTTCCTCTGGGTGCTCCGGTTTCCTCCCAGGTTCCAATGACGTACAGGTTAGGAAGTTGTGGGCATGCTATGTTGGCGCCAGAAGCTGAGCAACACTTGCGGGCTGCCCCCAGAACACTAGACGCAAAAGATGCATTTCACTGTGTGTTTCTATGTACATGTGACTAATAAAGATACCTTATCCCACCCTACCTTCACTGCAACCTAACGCTAACTTGTTTTCTCTGTTTCCCAGTTCTCACTGAGGATATGTGATGTAAAACATTAGACCTGTTTCTCTTTCCACAGATTCTACCTGATCTACAAGTTTTTTAGGCATTTTCCATTTTTAATTCAGATTTCCATCATCTGCAACATTTTTTTAATTTTCCCCCTTTTCTCTTGATTAGACTTCCCCAAACTTATCTTTGTGACTAGACTTCCTAAATCCCTCTCAATGTGGCATCTGTCCCTCCACCTATTTACATTATGAGACAGCTTGGTAACTCGATCGTTGAAGAAAAGATCCAGACTCTAGGAGTCACCAGTAAACAGGGTTAATTTACATCACACTTTGCCCACTGAATGAATACTAAAATCACAGAGGGTAGATTATCTTCCACTCTCCCTACTTTAATATGCATATACACAACTAACCACTAGTCAAGTGCTCAATTTTTAGGAAAAAAATGAAGTTAGATTTTCTCATTATGAAATAATTACATGGTTAATTTTCCAGCATTTTAAAGCAACAATGCACAATAATTAAGGAAGCTGAGGTAATGACATTGTAATGACATTATAATGAATGTACGACATTCTATTAACAGTATACCCATTTCATTATAAAATTTTCCAGTTCAGTGGACAGCAGTTATTTTGACCATTTTGAACAATGTGATTCTATAATCAGATAATATCCAGAATTACCCAGATTTGAAGGAGCCTTCTGATTTGTTCTTCCTGAGGGAAGTGTCAGATACCCACCTGACCAAGCTCAGTTTGTGGGAAATCATGTTGGGGAAATAATCCATTTTATTTTTAGATAAATACAGGAGAATATCAATGTAAAGACTAATTTTACTTTCTTTTAAGTGAGCATTTTATCCTCTGTTAACCTAGGCCAACTGTAAAGAGAAGACTAAAATGTGGAAATTTACAGCAAATAGAATTCACTGATCATATTTTTATATGCCTGATCAATGTAGCAGAATTGGTAATCTAAGGATGGTTTTTTGCACCAAAACTGGCTGGATCCTATCACTGGGAACTGCCAGCTAGCTGCAGGGTCCTGCTCTGCTGCTGGATTCGGCACTGAGCCCAGGAATGGACTCAAGTCATACTTAGGGGAGGGGGTTGAGTGCACTTCACATCTGGCCCCTCAGCTTTATGCCAGCTGTGACTAATGCAGATCATCAGAGACATCTATAAGGAGTTCAAAGGCCTTTGACAGCAGTGAGCTGTCAACAGGCCATCGGTGTGGTCTGGGGTGGGGCCTCAGCATCCCCCTCCTGAGGTGTGGTGTTGAGTGGGGTGGGGCCTCAGAATCCCCCTCATGAGGTGTGGTGTTGAGGATCATTGTACTTCACCAAGCAGTTGTGACAGTGCGGACTGGAGGATGTTGGGGCCCGCAGTTAAGTATGGTCATGGGAATAGCTTGGCTAGTGAGAGCAAGAGGTGGGTTGGGTTGAGCACAAACCAGCCCAATGACCCCATGCATGTACCAATGTCAGGTAGTTATACAGGTCAAGGCACTATGAGTACAACTAAAGTACCCTTAGCCCTAGGGTTAAAATGGAAAACATAAAATTTATGCAGTCTGATGAAATATTTCAAGACAAAATAATGTTCCAACTTGATAATCATTGAAAGAAGGGCTAGAAATTCAACCCTCTGGTGCAGCAATCTGACCTGCTATGTGACTGAGTTCCACTGGAAACACGATTGCTAACTGAGATTCATTGCTCTATGTGCCGTGCTTCCAGATATTCAAACATGGTTCTCCATCCATATCACCTGCCTCTGCTTGGTTGTCATTGGTTACTTCTCAATCCCATCAATTGAAATGTGATACATGATTGACATCACTCTTGCATTTTGGGACTACATAAATCAGGTTCGTGAATTGAGCTCCAGCCTTTAATTTTCCTGAGTTCTGGAAGGGCTGTGATTACTTCCAGTTCTGGGTTTTCAACTCCAGTCCCTATTCCTGTCCACTCGAGGGAAGACCTGACCCAACGCAACCTCTGGCTCCTGTTGGGAACCATCACGTTAACAGCTGGGAGATTGTGGAGGTGTGCAACCGTGAGCCAACTGGATGCTTTATGTTCTCAAAGCCCAAGATTGCTAATTGAGCTGTGCGTAATGCTTTGCACATTGGTCCCTGAATCACTCTCCACAAGTTTTGCACCAAATAGATGTAGCAGCCCCCAACTTGGTTTCATGAATTGAAGAACTTCGAGGCCTTTGTTTGTTAATGTTTAAGTTTTTTGGAAAGCAGTCTTGAGCATCTATTTCAAGTGCTACAATGCAGATTTCTTCCTGCTGTGATGTGTGTGCTCTGTCAATGATTATTTTTATTGCAATTAATATGGAGTAGTTCTAGCTGGCATTTCCTCGTTTCTTCAAAGGCTGTGTGAACATAATGGGTGTTGTGTGATGGAATTTCCATGGGGGTTCTTCCTGATCCCCTTTGGTAACTTAAATGGGATATGCATGGAAACCCCAGAGATACCTCATAAGAGCACTTGCAAAATTCATTGGGGACTTCCATGCATTCTCTGACAAGTTGCAGCAGTTCAGTCAGAGGGACCTCTGTAGAAGTTTGATCCCTCAATAACATTACCTCAAAATTAAAGCCTGTCTGTTTAGGAGCAAAATCAAAAATAGTTCTTTGCGGAAAGAAAAGTTTAAATGTCTCCCAAAAGGCAATGGATGATGGTACAGCTTGAGGTATTAAAGTGAATTAAGCAAACTATTGCGAGATAATAGTATGAGCATTTATGCAACAAATGGCAGTGAGGCACGGATCAGTCATTATCTAAATTGAATGGAGGAATAGGCTCCAAGGGCTGAATCACAGACACTTGCTCCTAATGTGCACCTTGTTCTTAGCAAGTAAATAACTCTTCTTATAGTATACCCCGCTTTGAAAATTGTAATAATATTCTTGATGCAAATATATAGATGTTCAGCTAAACAATTGCTGTTGTTTAAGTGTTGTTTCATTCAGACTGCTTGAATCATATTCCAGCATAAGCTACTTTTCATCCTGCCTGATTCCTGCTCTTTCTTTCCATGATGCTCTGCGTTGTCCTTCTGTGCATGAGTGACCTGCTTCAAAGCCTCTGTCAAGCTGGCAATGGCTATTTAAAGATCTGCCTCCCTTCCTCTGTGACAAGATAGCAGGTCTCTGCCTTTTCCCATAAATCACTGCCCACGTGTCTCTGGTGCCTGGAGTGGATGGACAGTTGATTCATTCCCTGGAATTAGCTACCCTTACTCACAAATATTGATATTCTGAGATATAGATACCAATCCGCAGATTAAACTCAGTAAACCACCACTTTCCTATGCAATAAATTTGCTTTCAAAAGCAGTTCTTGGAAGGAAGGTAAAATAATTCACCAATAATTTTCTACGAACTAAGTTGTGGTAGGGACAGTAGTTAATGGAGCGTAGCACGTGGTTTGGTCGCACGAAGGTTGTTTTTTGTGAATTTCCTTGTGTGTACTGAACCTGTTTATGATACTGAAATGGTATATGTGCCATTTGGTAATTGGGTCTAAATATATAATACTTGCAATTTTATTACATCTGGATTAATTTTACATTCTGTAGATGGATGAAAGTGTCAATGCCAAGGTTAGATAGGACAATATTCTTTAAAAATTTTCTTGTTGCTGTTTTTATTGGATTTTCTATGTGTATCAGTCACTGTGAATCATATTAATAGAAAAAAGATGTAACAAAACAACAGCTAAAATACAACTGTAAAACTCAGCCAGCCTTCAAGAAGACATTGATTTTGACAGCAGTACAATATTTTTCATAAATTGGCTCAAACGTCATGATGCAATTAACTCAACTGCAAAAGTCTATTGGCTTTCATTTCCTTTTACTTCCATGCTTATAGAGGTGGAACAAATTTTTGAAATAGTACTTGTAGCAAGAGTGGGCACATGAATGTACCTGGTTACAACATACAAAATAAAGAAAGATCAATTATTTTTCAGTGTGGAAATTTTGAAGGTACATTTTTAGAGACATTAATGCTCTGTTCCTCATTGATTTTAAACAGCATAAATGTGTTTTTTGGAGAAGTATTACTTTCAAAGTATCAAAAGATTTATTAAGGGTTTACCAATCTCTTGCTTTAGGTAAGTAGAATGTCATTAAGTTGATAGACTTGAAAACATCTTTCATGTTTATGAAACTGCAAGGTTGTAATAACAAGTCAGCCTATTTCAGTGATCTGGTACTAAATTCAGTCAGATTATATCACAGGATCATAGAAAGGGGCCTTTCATACCACCTAGTCCATGCCAACTGTGATGCCTATTTATGCTAATCTCTGTTGTCTGTATTAAGCCTGTGTCACTCTACACCTTTCTTATCCAAGTACCTGTCCAAACGCCTTTTAAGCATTGTAATTGTATCTGCCTCCACCACCTCCTCTGCAAGCTCATTCCAGATGTTCAAAAACACACCCCTCATATCTCCTTTAATTCACTCCATTCCAGGCAACATCATGGTGAGTCTCTTCTGCATTCTCTCTATTGCTACCGCATACTTCCTGTTGTGTAGTGACAATACTCTAAGTGCAGTGTAACCTATGGTTTGTACAGTTGAAACATGACACCCCAGCTCTTAGACTCAATGCCTTGGCCTTTGAAGGCAAGCATACCAAATGCCCTTTTCACCACCCTATCCACGTGCTTTATCAATGAGTCACTTCAATTTGAACCATGCAGCGGCGCATCAGAACAGTTTAGCTGAGTTTTAGTTGGGTTTGGCAGTGTAATGTTTTATTAGGAAGCCTGATCAGATCAGTTACACTCACAGGTAAAATTAAACATGATTGATTTCCTTGAATTTGTGAAATTTTAAATGATTTAGTGATGTGAGTTGGAAATGTGAATAACTTCTGAGAACTTGAAGAGGAAAGAAGAGCAGATTTCTTGCAGTTTCTTTTCCATCAGTTTCATGCTCTCATCTTGAGTTTGTCTGACTTCAACAAATGCATCATTGCCATTCCCTGTTTTTGTGGGTAGGAGATAGTTATCCTCGGCTCAGGGGAAAGGGGCTTCTACTGAGAAGATGGAACGAGACCTACTGCTATTTGCTTGCATTAGCTAAATTTCAGGCATTTCAAAGCAAAAGGGGATAACTTTGACTTTTATTCATCATGGAAGTGGATAATTTTTCCCTGATCACTCAGCAACACATCTCATGATTTTTACTTCAAAAGAAATTAAATAGAAATAGTCAATAGAAATTAAAATCAGAGAAGGTGTTCAATTGGTGGCAGAAACAATGTCACTATTTTACACTATCATTTAAAGTTCATATTACTTACAAATATGAACTCATCTAACCAAAATTCATAGTTAGCCTAATGTTTTATAATGGTGACTGTGTTGTTAACTGGATGTTAATCCTACTCTGTTTTGATAATTATTTCTTTGACAGTTTGAGACTTTGCAGTAGCAAACACAACAATATGGTATAGTATCCCTTGTGATTGCCAAGGCAAAGAAGGCTAAGATCCAAGTGCCGGTAGATGGGATTAGTATAGAGGGTAATTGATGGTTGGCAAGGACAAGGTGGATTGAAGGGCCTCTTTCTCTGCTGTTTGACTCTGGCTCTATGATTCAAGAAATAACAATTAAAACTGAGAAACAGCCAATAGAAATGCTAAGTAGAATGACTGACTTGCTGGATATTTGATTATGTAGCACACAGAAACCTTGTGTCATGCAGATTGATGGCATTGCCAAGAGGCACTTTGTAGATGGAAAAGATATGGTCTGAAGGTAGATCCTACTGAACCTGTACAGGCAAATATAGGTGCTTTGACTATGATTGGATAGTTATGAATGGAACCAAGCAATGGCAATTCCAAATTAAAGAAGAAAATGATTTAAATACACTACAGGTCAGAGAGAATCTATGCAGCAAGAAATAGATCTTTTGCTTCAGGTCAATGACTGAGGAATTGTCCCAAAACAGCAGACAATGTGGGCAGGGTATCGAAGGAGGACGATACAGTTTATCATATCAAGGCAAATGGGGAGGGACAAGGTTACAGTCCCAGGCACTGTAACAGCTGTTACACCCTTGGTGATATTTGGTCTGTGAGGTTACAACAAACAAGAGAACAAAAGTTTAGCTGTATGATGATTTTTACTGGAGGCAATGATTTCTCTGTTAGAGCGGTAAAACTTACTACAACGCAGAAGGAGGCGAATTCAGCCCATCAGGTCCACGTCTGCTCCCAGCAGAATAGTTCCATCAGTCCCATTCCTTCTTTCCTTACTTTCCTGTAACATTCTCTCTATCATGCCCATTAATGCCTGTTTGATTCCTTTGCCACTTAACTACGTTAAGGGGTAATTAATCTACTGGCATGTGGGAGGAAACCAGAGCACCCAATAGTTTTAGAGAGAGAATGTGCAATTTTCACAGACAACCCTGGAGGTCAGGGTTGAATCCACATACCTGGAGCTGTGAGGCAGCAGCATTAACTGCTGCTTCACTGTGCTGCCTTTGTATTAACTAAAGCTACAGAAACGTCCACACAGTGGATGGATAGATTAAGATACAAGCCTGCCTTGAGGACAAGGTCTTGCAGATGGTATGACACAGAGTGGTGATCCTGAGAGAGAGGTGGAAGATTATGAAAAAAACTTTATGCAGAATGCTCGGGTATAGTAAAAATGAAGGCACTATATTGACCTCATATTGACACAGATAGAGAAGATCTAGCCGGTAGATGCACAATATGTCAGCACACCTGAATGTGACCTAAAACGCTGCTGCAGGTGTTCAGTGATGACAGATGTAGACGAAAGTGTGATTAGAAGGAGGTCTGGTGTTGGAGGATACCAGGAAAGGCAAATTGGTATACAGTACCATGGCAGTAGAGTGACTGTAAGAGATGGCAGAGTTAAGGAGATGACTGCAATGATGTTTAGGAGAACTTAGAGAATTGGAGGAGGGAGAGGAAACAGAGCCTTAAGGCAGATTTCAATCACAAAGTGAGGAGTCAAAGAATGTGGAGGATAAGGGAGGAAAGGAGAGGGAGAATTTCAGGGTGGAATGGTTGGATAAGTGGAGCCATTTGAGAATCTTCATTTGAGTTTTAACAATATTAGCAAACAACAACAATAAAGACGAATGGTACCGGCAAATTTTGCTTAACTTATCAAGTTTTCTCATTTTAACAAAAAATCACACTGAGGCATGACTCAAAGTTCAGTATCACAAGAATAATTTGTTTAGTATAAGGAACAAATTTACGTTTATATTGTCACAGTTTACCAATCCACAAGCTGCAGAATAAAATTCTTAACATTCACAAGTTTATCAGTGAACAAAATAACTTTATTTTGAACTTCATTTCTCTCTTCCCAAGTGTTTAATTTTTCGGGAGCAGCAACTGGTATGAGATGACATGTATGTGGGAAGACATGATTCCCCTCGAGGTCGGTTTCCAGTTTCTGCCAGATGGTTCAGGGAGATCCTGACCAGAAGGAGACTGCTATGAAAATGCTTCAGAGTGATTTGGACTGCTTTTGTATGCTGCCTACTGGGTGAAAAGACATGACATTGGCACACAGGAGGAGCTAAATACTCTTGTCATATTGCCTCGGGAAATAAATTTCCAAAGTCGTGGGATAACTTCAAATAAATAAAATAGTTGAAATTATAATATAGTTTGATACAATAATATAGAAATACATTTCCAAAAGGTGCAGAGAATGTAAATTTTAACATGCTTTCTTAAAAGAAGAGGAACCAATCATAGTTTAAAGGAACTAATATTCGTATAGCAGGGCTCTCTGCATGGCAGTCTGGAACCAAAATATCCTTCATAAACTTTTCAGTTTAGCTGAGCTAAGCAGCAATTAAAAAATAAATTAAAATGCTCTGCCAAGTCTACCAACATTTTCAAAGCTTTTATCTCAGCAAGTTGAAAGGCACAGTTGAGTTTCAAAATGTACCACACATAGAAGAACAAAACTGGTTCAGCATTATGTCAGTTATGTCGGTTTTGTCACTTTTTAGTCAATGTGTTATAAAACGTTCACTGTCCTGTCCTGTGCAAAAATCCACACAAGTATTCAGAAATTAGTTTACACCCATGACTTCATCTGACAGAAATGTTCGTTAACTTAGTCTGAGGTAGTGCACTATGGAATGTTATATTCTGTAGGATGGAAATGGAAGGGCCAATTTCCTTGGCATAGGGAGGACTTGGCAAAGGGAAGCATCTACTTGCAGGCAAGTAGATACTTGGCACAGTGGGAAACATTCAAAGGAGAAGTAGCAAGAGTTCAAGGCCATCATGTTCCTGTAAGGGTAAAAGGGAAGTATATGAAACCTTGGATGTTGAGGGGTGGTGAGGGTTGGATAAAGATGCAAAAGGAAGCATAGAACAGGTATAGGGAACTGATGACAGGGGTTGTCTGTCATGAGTGTAAAAAGTGTAGGGAGGTGTTTAAAAAGGAAATTAGGAGGACAAAGAGGGGTCTTGGGAAATCACTGACAGACAGGATAAAGGTAAATCTGAAGGCATTCTCAAGGTATATTAAGGGCAAAAGAATAACCAGGGAAAAAGTAGGGCCCATCAGGGGCTCTGTGTGTGTGTGTAGCCAGAAGATACAGGTGAGGTCATAAATGAATACTTTTCATTGGCATTCACAAATGAAACTGACTTTGTACTTGGAGAATTCAGTGAAGGAGCAGGTTAAAGTCTCATGCAGATCTCCATAAATAAAAAGAGGTACTTGATGCCTTCATGGGCTTAAAGGTGCTTAAATCCACAGGACTGGGTTGGATTTATCCCAGGATACTGCAGGAGGCAAGGGAAGAGATTGCTGGGGCCATGGCTAAGATTTCTAAATGTTTGCTGGACACAAGTGAGGTATCAGATGACTGAAGGACAGCAAACGTGGTTCCCCCTTTTCAAGAAAAGCGGCAGGAAAAAGCCTGGTAACTATAGTCCTGTAAGCCTAACATCAGTAGGAGCAAAGGTACTGGAAAAAATTTTGACAAGTAACGATCCCTTGGAAAGGCAGGGGCTAATCAGAGATGGCCAACATGGCTTGGTCAATGGCAGATCCGTCTGACCAATTTGATTGAATTCTTCGAAGAGGTAACGAAGTATATTGATGAGGGCAGGTTCATAAATGTTATTTACATGGAATTTAGTAAAGCCTTTGACAAGGTCCCACATGGGAGACTGGTTCAAATGGTTAAGGCCCATAGGATCCATGGAAAATTGAATCCTTGGCAAAAAGGAGACAGAGTGTGATGTTAGAGGGTTGTTTTGCAATTGAATACCTGTGACCAGTGCTGTCCTACAAGGATCAGTGCTGGGACCCTTGGTATTTATAATAAATTTGAATGACTCGGATGTAGATGTGAGAGGCAAAATCAGTATGTTCGTGGATGACATGAAGGTTGGTGGAGTTGCTGATAGTGTGTGGAAGGTAGTCGTACATTGCAAGACAGATATTGATGTTTTGGTGAAATTGGCTGAAAAATGGCAGAGAGAGCTTAATCCAGACAAATGTGAGGTGATGCATTTTGGGAGTACTAATAAGGCTAAGACACATACCACGAATATAAGGGTCTTGGGGAATACTGAGGAAAAGAGGGATCTTGGAGTACGTATCCATGGATCTTTGAGGGTGTCAACACAGGTAGACAATGTGTTTAGGTAGGCATACGGAATACTGGCCTTCATTAGTTGGTGCACTGAATACAGAAGTAGGGAGGTTATGCTCCAACTTCATAATACCTTGGTCAGACCTCAACTGGAGTACTGCATGCAGTTTTGGTCACCAATGTATAGGAAGGATGTGACAGCGCTGGGGAGGGTGCGGAGGAAATTCGCTAGAATGTTGCTGGGGATGGAGCATTTCAGTTATGAGGCAAGACTGGAGATGCTGGGTCCCTTCTCTCTGGAGTGGAGAAGGTTAAGAGGGGAAATGATTGAGGTATATAAAATTATGAGGGTATAGATAGAGTTGACCTGCAGGAATCTTTTCCCCATATCAAGGCAGATAAAACTGGAGGATGTAGGTTTGGGGTAAGGGGTAAGAGATTCAGAGAGGATGTTCCTTTCTTCACCCAGAGAATAGGAAGCACCCGCAATGCCCGAGAGACTGGTTGAAGCTGGACTAATGACAGAATTTAAGGAGTATCTAGATGAACACTTGAATCGCTAAGGCATAGAGGCCTATGGACTGTGTGCTGGCGATGGGGTTAATATGGAATGGTGCCCACTGGTCAGTGTGGATGTTGGGCTGAATGGCCTCTTTCCACACTGATTCTATAATTCCATGACCTTAAAACCATTGATGTACAGAGGGATCTTGGGGTGCAAGCCCATAACTCACTGAAAATGGTGATGCAGGTGGATAGGGTAGTGATGAAGGCATTCTTTATGGTTGCCTTCATAAGCCAAGGCATTGAGTATAAGAGTTAGGATGTCATGTTGCGCGGTTCTGGTTGCACAGTACAGGAAGAGTGCGATAGCATTACAAACAATGCTGAAGAGATTCACCAGGATGTTGCCTGGAATGGGGGGGTTTTAGTTACAAGGAGAGATTGGATAAGCTGGTTTATTCTCACTGGAATTTAGGAGGTTGAGGGGTGAGGTGTATAACATTGTAAGGAGCCTGAGAAATCCATATTTAGCATAGGTAGTCAGAGTGTTTGTTCCAGGGCAGGGGAGTCTAGAACTGGAGGACCCAGGTTTAAGATGAATGGGGAAAAATTAATGGAGATCTGAGAGGCAAATTTCTCACACAGAGGACAGTGAATATCTGGAATGAGCTGCCAGAAGAAGTGGTAGAAGCAGATACAATCACAATGTTTAAAAAGCATTTGAACAGATACTTAGGTAGGAAAGACGTAGAGGGATATGGGCCTAATGCAGGCAAATGAAATTTTCTTAGATAGGCTTCATGGTTGTCATGGACAAGGTGGCCACAAGGACCAGTCTTTGTGCTGGACTTTTCTATGATTCTATGAATCTGTCAAGCTTGAAATGGGTCTCAGGATTGATATGATTAGGCTCTCCTAATACATATTGAAGAAAATGAAGGGTTTTTTGTTCTGGTAATACATGACTTGTTAAGACTTTGGATAGGGTATTTAGAGTAACAAACTTTTCAATATGCTTGAGGAAATCGCTCTTCTATTTAAACAAAATTAAATGCAATAATTGAAAGAAATCTTTTGTCTTTAACATGCATAACTTTTTTCCAGACTTTCAGTGTAAGGCCAAGATTTTTGTTTATAGTCTTAAGTGTTAGTCATATTGAACTTTAAATCTGATGAATTATTTTCACTTTGTGGGGTCCTATGTTCAGCATTATTTTATACTTAAGTTTATATTTAAGATTTTGGCAATGCATCAGTTCTTTGTTAGCATCTGTTGATTTCCTAGGTTCCGATGCACAGTTATCAAATCTCAAATGTTGCAGAACTTCTTCCTTTTTCCTGCCTCATGGAAAACTGATGTAGTTCTCTCCTTTTTTTCCAAAATCTAAAACTGAAATTATAGAACATTTTTTTCCCCAAGATCACCAACGTAATTATAGCAATCTATTTGTTTTGTTTTACTCTTCCCTTTCAAAAATCATTTAAATTTACAGAAATGTTTTCAATTCATTTGTGTTTACTCATAGAAATATATTGAAGAAGCATCTGCCCACCAGATCTTTTGCAATTGGTAACCATCCCTACAAATTTGAAATAACTTTTCATATGTGAGGTATGAATATTTATCACTAATTATTTAAAATAATTAAAATGTCATTGTAACCATTTAGTAAAGAGAACAGTGAGTTTCCTGAGAATTCCTGTAACTGTGTGAATGAAGCAAATAAAATCAATTTGGCTTTGCATCCACATTTTTGAGACTCTTGATCTGATCACACTGAATATGTATAACCATATCATAATTGTATAATATATGAACATATAAGGGAAGAATAAGGACTATTATTCTCATTGAAACTGATGGATGTGCCAAATCATTTACTTGGAGTCCATGTGCACAGGAATGCTCCTTAGGGTTCTTCAGATGATCTATTTTCTAACAAAATGTAAATTTCGCTTTTTCACATTTGCCAAATATTACGATGTGAGGTGTTAGAAATAAAGAGGAAAGATTTACACCTGCATTTAGACATCCCAAAAGATTTTCAGCCAATTAATCCCTTCAAATATCATCAGGAATGGAATGTTGGAAAAGTGGGATCCAGACTGTATGTTGGTACACAGCAAGCTTCCAGCAATAACCAGATCATCAGTTTTAATGATATATGTTGGATGATAAATATTGGGCATAATGTAGGTTGGATGATAAGTATTAAGCATAATGATTTAGCTTCTCCCATTAACACATTCTCCAGGCATTTTGTTCCTTTACTTGTCCCATTATCACTCTTTCACCCTACACTACTGTCTCCTTTTGTTGCTCAATCTTTTCCACCTTGCAGCCTACTTTAGACCTTCCTGTTTGCTCTCTCCTCCCCTTCTTTTCTTTCTGTTTCTCTGCACCTTAAGACTTATTTTATTGCTATAATTTCCCCGTTGTAAGATCATTGATCTGAAATGATAATTTGTTTTTCTTTCCATTGATGCGGCCTGAGTATTTACTGTTTATGTTGAGCAGAACTCCCTGGATCATCTTTAAAATTGGGATGCATGAGGCCTTGGTTTAGTATCTCTGGCAAAAGGCTGAACCCAGCAATCTCTCAAAAATGCACTGAAATGTCAGTATAAATTTGGTATTCCAGTCACTAGTTTGGGACTTGAACCCTTAACTTTATGAGTGAGAGATGAGATTGTTATTAAATGACTCCCCAAAAAAAAGGGCAGAATAATGGTCAATTTATCCTCAGTGGTGCAGACAAAACTAATATTCAATTGGAAAGGCGACATGAATTGGTTAAGGGCAAGTAGTATTTAACTAACCTTGTCGCATTTTTGATGATTTAACAGAGCAGGTTGAAAGGTGGTAAGTAGTTGATACCATGTATACCAAATTTCAAAGGGTATTTGATGAAGTGCCACATAATAGGCTTGTTAGCAAGTTTAAAACATGTGGGATAGAAGTGGTAGTGGCTGCATGGATATATAATGGCAAAAGGGGCTCATAAGAAATAAGTGGCTTCTGGGCTGGAGGAATATGTACGGTAGTGTTTCCCAGGAACATTGCTTTTCTTGATATGTTTATTAATAATCTACTCAAAAAGTTCAGGTGACACTGAACATTATGGTAGACATTGAGAACAATAGGCCTGAAGGAGAGCAGAATGGGTGGAAGCAAAGTAAATCAAATTTACTGAGGAAACATTGTGAGGAATAAGGAAAAGCAAAACAATATTAAGGTTACAGTTCTTGATGGAGATTCGAGAATTGGGAGACCCAGCCGTAGAAGTACACAAACCTTTGAAAGTGGACAGTGAAAAATATCGTCAAGATGCATACAGAATCTGAGACTTTATAAATAAAGGCACAGAATGTAAACAAAAAGGAGGTATGCTGAACCTACATAGAGAATTGGTGTGGTCACAACTGCCCACTTCTCACCACCACACTGTGGGAAGGATGCGAGAGACCTAGTGAGCGTGTAAAACAAACATTCAGTAGAATTGTCTGAGAGAGGAGGGGCTTAGTTGGATAGTCTGGAGAAGCTGGGATTGATGATAAGTGAAGTTTGGCATTGGAATCTCACCACAGGTAGTTCTTTAAATAAAATACCTGTGACAGTGCCCTTACTCAGTTCACCAAATCCCCTCCACATACTTCCTAGTACCACAGCTTTATTTTTTGCTTAGCAAGCATCCTGGCTACCTCCTCTTGTACTATGATTTTGACAGCATCTCCATCCTTTCTAAGATCAGATATAAAGTGCTCATTTAGTGCCACTCTTTTGTTACCTGCTTCCATATATCGATATCCTCTCTGGTCACTAATTCTGGTGATGAATTAGTCACGAATAACTGGTCACAAATCCTATTCTTCCTCATCATATTACTTGTATCCCTATAGCAGACTTTTCAATTTCCTTTTATGACAGCTGTCTGTCAAGTCTCATATTCTCATTTTGTGTTATTTTTCTATATTTGACCAGACTCTTGCTCTGCTTTTTAACAAGACTCCTCTCAGATATCCCCTTTTCCTGCTTTTTCTTTCAATGTCCAGGAAGTTCTGGTTTTAATTTTACTTGCTTATCTCCCATGGTAGGAATGTGTCCATCCAGCAGCCATACCACCTCATTTTTAAAAGCCACCCATTCTTCAATTATAGTTTATATACCAATCTTTGATTCTAGTTTACTCTGGCTGGCTCCTGAAATTATTATTTTGCATACTTTTCTTTTCCTTTTTCAGAATTCAGCCTAACCTCATGACATATGATCACTGTTCCCTAAGTGCTCCCCAATGACACTTGCTCCACTTGAACAACCTTGCTCCCCAGAATTGGATCCAGCTCTGTTTCCCTTTTGATTGTGCTGGAAATGATTGAATGAATTTCTGAACATACTTCAGAAATTCCTCCCTCACTTTGCCCTTTACACCATTACTACCCAATCTAAACAAAGATAGTTAAAGTTCCTCTTTGTTACTATTCTACAGTTCTTGCAACTCTCTGTAATTCCTTGCAAATGTATTCCTCCATATTCTTTTGATTAGTTGTTAGCTTATAAAATCACCCAGGAGTTAAATGGCCCTTATGTTATTTCTTAACTATAATCATGTTGTACTTGACCTGTTAATGATATACTCCCTCCTATCCTCGAGCACTGCAGTATTCTCCTTAACCAATATTGTCATACCTTCTCTTTTATTTCATTCTCTATCTTTCTTGAACATCTTGTATCCAGGAACACAGAATCCTAACCTGTTTTGATCAGGGTTCCTATTTTTGTCAAAACATCACAATCTCATGTGAGCAACTGCACCTGCACCTCAGCCATCTTATTTACCCAGCCTTATCCTTTTGGGTGACTCCACAGCACAGCCAGCAGAGCTGCTGCCTTACAGCTCCAGCAACTCCGGTTTAATCTTGACCTTCACCATTTGTTGTGTGGATTTTTCCTGTTCTCCCTGTGACCATGTGGGTTTCCTCCGTGTGCTCTGGTTTCCTCCCACATGTGAAGTGGTTGGTTAATTGGCCATTGTAAGTTGTCCCTAATGTGTGAGTAGAATTTGAGGGGAGAACAGGGAAGATTAGTGAGGGAATGGAATTACTCTGCGAACTGGCATAAACTTGAATTAGCCTCCTTCCATGTCATAAGGAAATACAAATATGAAACTCAAGCATTCACTTCAGTCTTCTGGTTTTCCCTCTCAGTCTCATCCCATTCAATAATGAACTCATTCAATCTTTGTGGGCATAGTTTTTCCTTTCTAATGGATTTCTATCCCCTCTTCCGGAGTATTGGAGAATTTGCCTGCAAAGGCATTGGAGACATCAGTTCTCCAGCTCATGTTCAACTTCTTCCTCCACAGGTAGTGTCTGTACCCTAGGAATCTAAAGAATGGATGTAATTCTAGTGCTGAGGGTTAAGGGAGCTAACTGAAAGAAAATATTAGGAGTTCACTTTGCTTATCATGAAGGTCCAGGACGGGCATTGATGATGTTAGTTGCTTACCAAAGTGCAAAAATGTTCTGCTCGCCGGCACTGACGTCCCTTTCTTGATAAATTCACAAAAACAACCTAACAAGTTTCTCGCGTACCTGAAGAATCTAATCAGGCGGTTTGTTTTATTGACTAAATAGCTGCAGTTTAGCACTTAGCTTTACAGCATAAATACTAATGAGTTGCATTCCATTTCTTACATTATTGCAGTTTCCTGCTCACCCTCATACTTTTTCACGATCTCAACATTTTAGTGTTCCTTATCTCTTTCATTTTTCTCCCATCAACAGGCTGTAAGAACTTGAGCCCAGCAACACCTTTATAAACCTGATGTTTTGCCTGCTTTGTAACTTTGATGGTGCTCCACCCTATAGACCATGCCCTTTCACCCAGGTTTTTTTTTACTTAAGTGACTGAACATTTTCATTATGTGTGGATTCCAAAATACTGAAGCAAACTTTTTTTTTATTTCTGAGAGCTTAACTTTGGCTCACTTCAGACAGGGTGTGCTAACTTCAGCCAAACTTGATCCTCTAACAGAACCAGATGAAACACCAACATTTTTCCATTTTCAGGATTAAAAACTACCATGGAGAACTTGAGATACATGTTTTTAAAGGTGATGGAATTTTGAACCAGAAAATGTTCCATGATTTCTTCAATGAATGATTGAGTAGGACCAAACTTCTTGATCCATGGGATGCCGTTTCCTTTGGAACTATCTTGTATATAAAGTTGGCACATGACAAAAGTAAGTCCAGCACAGATCAATTAATATTACCATGATAAGATGGAATAATGGGTAAAATGAATCAAATGCAGAATATAGAACAATCTGATTCTAATTTGATTTAATTTCTAATGAATGACTCCAGCATTATCAATGATACCTGGGATTAGACAAAAAAAAGAAAACAATGGAGCAAAAGTGGTCACAATATCCGAGAAGGTTTCTCAATATGATTTTTGAGAAAACAATTACCTATGGAATACATGTTATCTTCAGTGGCAACCAGTTCTATGTCCATGAGATTTAGGAAGTTATGTTACAAATATATGTGGCCTAACTGGGATGTTATTGTAATATTTACTTCATTTTCTAGTAACTGGAAGATTTTTGCAAACTCAAGAATCTTGATTTGACAGCGGTGGCGTGTTCTTAGAACGTCCCTCATGATTGAGGATGACTTGTTTCCATTCCAGTTATGCAGGTTCTAAGGTGGCTGATGAGGCCAGTGTGAGAACTGGAGATTCTTTTACAGGTGGGGCGGAAGGGGTATGACACAGTGGACGGCTGCTTATGCAGGGTTTTCGTGTGTTCTAGATGCGTGGCTTCAAAGTTCTCAATACCGTCCCAAATGCTCCTTCTCCGCTTTGAGCAGATGTGAGCTAGAGGTTTCCAGGAGTCAGTGGGGATGTCACACTTCATCAAGGAGGCTTTGAGTGTAACAAAGGGTTCAGTTCTGGGATGATAGCCTGGGAGAGGATGCTGGTGTTGGTTCACCCATCCTTCTAGTGAATATAGATGATTTTTCCAAATGATGCCTGCTGTAGATAATCCAGGTCTCAGAATCTTATAGGAGGGCACCACTATGTGATAGGCCGTGGATTTTGTACCAGGTCTGAGCTCCTGATTTTCAATGAATGAAAGGCTTTGCTAGTGCACTGAAGGCAGCGGTGAATTTTGTCATCAATATCTGCTTTCACTGAGAGGTGGCTTCCAAGTTAAGGGAAGTGATCCACATTTTCCCAGGTTTTGCCATCTATCTATATTGTTGGAGGGCAATGTGTTGCACTGGTGACAGGTTGGTAGAGATCTTTGGTCTTATGGATGTGGGAATATGGAACAAGTTGCCAGGGGAAGTGATAGAGGCAGCTACAATGAAAATGTTTAAAAGACATTTGGATAGGTTCATGGATAGGAAAGGTTTAGAGGGATATGGGCCAAATGTAGGCAAATGGGACTAGGTCAGGAAGGCAACTTGGTTGCATGGACATGTTGGGCCAAAGGGTCTTTTTTCGTGCTGTATAACTCTACGAGCCTAAGATTCTATGAATTTGAGGCCCATCCTTTTTATATGCTTTAGTAAATGAGTCGGTAAAGTCATAGAGCTTGCCTTTTAAGCATTAATTGTATAAGAACTATTAAACAGCAAAATATGGAAAAAACAACAAGATGCTGCAGGAACTCAGCAGGTCAGGCAGCATCCATGGAGAAAAGCAGGCGGTCAATGTTACGGGTCAAGACCTGACCCAAAACATTGACCGTCTGCTTTTCTCCCCGGATGCTCCTTGACTTGCTGAGTTCCTTTGGCTTCTTGTTGTTTTTTCATCTAGATTCCAGCATTTGCAGTTCTTTGTTTCTCTAAACAGGACAATATATCTTCTTGGACCTCTGACTCCAAAATGGCATAAAGAAAGATCAGATTAAAACTAAATGAGATTAATTGTGGAGATATTGCTTATTTATTAATAGACTGAAGTGCTGTGATGTTAATTCATCTGAAATTATACCATTTAAAATAGAAATATTCAGTTACGACTATTCAGTTGCTGCTTCATAAAAAGTGGAATTTACTGAGTGTCCATGTGCAGAAAGATCCAAAGTATAAAATAGTTATTATGTTAATATGGGCTCTCTCCCCATACATGCTTTGATTTACGCAATCCATTTATATTCTATACACTTGAACTGGTTGTAATCTTCATCAGTCCAACAGTTCTTAAAAGAGAAGTTGAACTGGTCGGTTCCAGTGACATTCTGTTACCGCCCTGAACAATTGAAATTTATCAAGATAAGTACACAGCCACTACAAGCCTGAAAGACAGCTTTGTTCAGCTTACTCCTTTCTGTCAAAAGAAGCCTCAGTGACAGGATGATGTGGCATTTAAACAAGGTTATTCCCTTGAGTAAAGTATTGTCAGGGCTCTGTGGCCTAAGAATTCAATTGTGCTGGAAAATACATTGTAGAAAAGCAATGCATGTGGGACTTGCACTAGATTGACCCATTGTTGATTGTACCTGAAATTCACGTGTGCACATCAGGGAATGATTGCAACTATCAGACAGCACCGATTGAGCTGCCTTGCACCTAAGTGCACATTCACGGAAAATAGGTTTAGGAGTCTTTAGCATCAATTGAGTCATTCTGGTCTTGATTAAAGTTAAGTTTTCACCTCTAAAAGGAAAGGTACTCAAAGCTGGAACCCACTTTGAAGGATTGGGAATGTTGAATGAAGCCATGATACGTTCATCTTGATTCTTGACCCTCGATGCCCGAGCTGAAAAAGTGATGAAGGGGAGAAAAGAGATTTCTACAACACCTGAGGTTCCAGCAAGACCTCCAGAGCAGAAATGAAATGACACTGGGACAAGATGACCAGAGAAGTCAACAGCAGGAGTAATGTCCCAAGCACATTGGGGGAATGCTGGAAGTATATAACCAAGGTCAGTGAGGGAGCAGAGTGTGCAGTGGTTAGCACTGCTGCCTCACAGCTCCAGAGACCCAGATGCAGGAGTGTTTTTCTCTGTAAAATCTTGACTTCTGGCCAGAGAACTTTGTCATCCCTTCTTTCAGGCAATTCTGCCAGGGAGGAATGTCTCAGGCTCTCACCTCCTGAGCCAGGTGACACTGGAGTCCAGTGCAACCATTACAAAGGCCCCTAATAACAAAAGGCCATCTTCATCTCAGAGTCACTCCCAGCCTTGCATGGGCTGTCGTCAGCCCTCTTCAATAAAAGGAGCTCACCTACTCAATCCCCAACAAAAGGAGCTCATCTACTCATTCCCCAACAAGCCTCAAGCAATTCAGGATCCATGTATCCTGGATGGAGAGAAGGGAAGCAAAAATCTGCAGGTGCTGGAAATGCAAAACAAAAATGGGAAATACTGGAAATGCTCATCAGGTCGAAAAGCATCGATGGGGCAGATAAACAGTGTAAACATTTCAGGTTAAGGACTGATCATTCAGTTCTGATGAAGGGTCTTTGACTTAAAGCATTGAATCTGTTTCTCTCTCTCTACAGATGCTGCCTGACTTGCTGACTGCTTTCAACATTATTTTCTTTTGTTTTGGAGAGGAGGAGGATTGGTGTTCTGGCTGTTGTTCAGACCCACTTTCCTGTGCTTGGCTCACAGTCTATATTAGGTGGTTATATGTGGCCCACAGCTGTAAGGCAGGTTTCAGGTCAGTGTTGCACCTGGACTGACTTAACATCCTTCTGCCATGCACACACAACACGCAAGGAATGATGTTTGAGGTTACAGTCAGATCGCATTGAATGGCAGAGCAGGATTGGGGATCTGTGTGATTCAGATGTCTGTCTGTTCATATGCCTAAATTTGGAATCACATTTGTTGCTGGTAACTGAAGACAAGTCTCTTCTGCAGGCTGCTTTGATCGATGCCAATGAGAGATATTGAATAGGTACAACATGTCTATTCAAAGATTAAATTACTTATTTTTAATTTGTTCTTGGATTTTGAGTGAGGGGCAATTAAGACATTTTGCCTATATCTACCTGCATTGAGAATATTAAAAGCTGACTCGCACTTCAGTAGAATAAATCATTTTAGCAATATATTATTTGTTTATAGGTATGTACTGAGTTCTTACTCCTCCTGATTGGATGGCTGTGCAGTTAAAATGCCCCAGTTTATTCATGTGTTGCAGAATCGCTTGGAGCTGAGGACCCAAATCTGTAACTGTTCCCATGATCAGGTGGCAAGCACACCTGGCCAAAGCCACTGGACCATTTGACAGAACTCATTGGGACCTGATGATGATGTAGTCTGCTTATTGCCCAGTCCTGATGTGATTGCCCTGACTGACTTTACTGCCAGTGACTTAGATTGGAAATATACCTTCCTGAAATCAGTGTGTGTCTGACATATATGCCCAAATTGTGGTTCCGAAGTGTCATGGGTGTCTCAAGTTCTCTAACCTACATAGTTTCACAGTCTTAACATGCCTGTTATCAATAACCATGAGACCTTCAGAAACATCATAGAATACCCTGACCGCATCTTGAAGCTAAAGTTCCAGAGTCTTCATTGCAAAAGAGAATACATGGTACAGACAATGTGAGTTTCAATTCAGGAACCCATACTGGGGTGTGCAGTAAATTGGTTTATTGTTACATGTACTGAGGTACAGTGAAAAACTTTGTTTTGCATGCCATCCATACAGATCATTTCATTACATCAGTGCATTGAAGTAATGAAATGATCTGGGAAACAATAACAGAATGAAGTGCTACAGTTACAGAGAAAGTGCATTGCAGGCAGACAATAAGGGGCAAGGCTCTAACAAGGTAGATTGTGAGGTCAAAAGTCCATCTTATTGTACTAGGGGACCATTCAGTAGTTTAATAACAGTGGGATAGAAGCTGTCTTTGAACTGTCCAGTACAACGATGTAGTGAAGGTTAGAGCTGGATAATGAAAAACTTCAGCAAGAGGCATCCTCTGACAAGCAAGAATTGGGTGAAGGTGACAGAGAAGCAGATGATAGAAGGGCTAAGTACTGGGAAACCAGACATCAAAGGGCAATTGTTTACCCCACATTTATTTATATTGCTGAACCATCAGACCTGATAAATGACAAAAGCCCTTTGATATTCCTTGCTACCCCCTTCACCACTCAGTTAATTCTGCAATCGGACTAAACAGTCCAATCCAATCAATGTATTCGTCACTGGCATTAGGCCCTCACCACCATGCATAGGCCATGCACCAATTCCCAAATGGTAATGTATCTATTTACACACAGAAGACTGAATTAACGTCTTTCATACAGAAGTGCGCAAGTTGTAATGCTTTGCTTAACAGAAGGTTTCCACATTCTAAAACTTCACCGAGGTTAACCCTTGATGGTTTCAGAAGAGTCACTGGAAGCTGCTGCTATTGTTCACCTGGTGGATCCTGGAGGTGACCATGGCTAACAGTTCCTGTGTGCTTGAGGGTGATGTGCCCTGGCTATGGAATTGGCTTCAGAATGAGAGTGTGAGAAGAGGAAGAAGAAGGATGCCAAGAAAGGGAGCATCCTATCGAACAAATTACCCTCTACCCATTGTATCTAATTTCATATATTACAGAAGCTTAAACAACAGTCTTATTAAAGAACAACATGAATAGTCTTACTGAAGGAAGTAATGTGGCAGCAGCCAGTCTGTAACCCTCAATAAAACTACAATATGTTCCTTTGAAAATAACTCCTTCATCTATGCCTTTCCATTACTTTCTTTAACCTTACAAGTATTCAACAAATTAAACCCCAGTGATCTCCGATACAATATTTGTAGGTTGAAATTCCAAAATGGACTGACATTTGTTAGATTCCATTTGTGTAATGCATGTCATTGCCAGTCTTTTTTTCAGGGGAATATTGGAGACTAAAGGTCACATGAAGATGAAAAAGAACACTGTTCTGCTTCTCACACAGCATTTTCTGTTATTTTTCTTCCAGGCTTGGGTCACAGAAAAGCCTTCTCAAAAATTGAAAATGTTTTCAGAGGTGGATACAATATCTGCTGGAGTGTAAATGATTGAAGCAGAGATCTTCTCAAGCATTTAAATAATTGGTTACAGAAAAGGAGAAACATCGGAATAAAGTGGGCATTTGGGACTATCCTTCATTGCTGCTGACTTGGAGGGCCCATACTCTGGAATCAACATGTAATTATGGAAATATAATAAGCTTTAAATAAGCATAAAGAGGACAGTGACCCATTTCAAAATACCATCTTTGAAAATAACATTTATGTAAAAGTATGTGGGTGCTTTTCTTATAAACATTTTCAGGAAACATGTTCAAGGTCACATTGCTGTGTACCATCGGACACTGACTCCAGCAGATCCTGTTTGTTTCCTGGTTTCTGAGCTGGTCTCAGCTTGAGAGGTTGGGGTTGGGAGTGTGGGAAAGGGAGGGTGCCAGAGTGAAGTGGGTCTCTCATTTGAGATTGCCACTCATTTCTAATCAGCGAGCCCTGCTGAAAAGTACGTGTAAACTGATAATACATGAGAAGAAAATCATGCTCAGCTGTGATGTCTCTGACAGCCAAATGCTGCACCTGCGCTCTTGTGTGAAGAAAGTCTTGTGATTGGCAGTGGAAAGCTACTGTCACACGTCAAACTGCACTCCGGTATGAGTCAGTATTTTCTAGAGAGGCCAGGGGGATAGACAACGGACCAGACTCTGCGGTGGGGATCCACCTGCCTTCCGCTGTTCATTGTGTCTGCGACGTTCACATCTGGTTGGAGCCCAGCGGTGGTTCCAAGTGATGCAGAGCTGAGGGGCTGGATCCTCCACAAGAAGCAATTCCCTTGAATTACACGAGGTCACTAACCTTCATTAAAATGTTCAGTTAAGGTTTTTGTTTACGTTTCTTTATTTTACTGTATATTTTTAATTTCTTAAATAATTTAAAAAATACTTAAATCCATTTCAACTGCTTTTAAATGTCTCTGAACATCAGTGAAAGGAGCCTTAGATAGAAGTGAGCTGTCAGAGGTGGTCGAGGTGAACCTAAGGGTGGGGTCTCAGGCTCCACCACCTGAGGCTTGGTCACCATTTGGGAACTGCTCCATTTCCAGAGGAGGCTTCCAGACATAGCCCATCGCAAGGTGTCTCAACAGGTTAGTGCCGATTCAGGGTTAGCATAGGAGTCGGGACAGTGGTGTTTGCTCTCAAGCACAATTTGGCCCAACAGCTTAGGTGACAACTAGCTTTTTCTGGGATGTCTCAATATAGCATGGCCAGGGCACTGTTGAATCCCTGACTGCTGATATTAAAGTACCTCTGCCCAAGAGCATTAGTACCAGTGTACAGCCATCTTGTTTCAGCAAATGACTGTCACATAAACAGTTAAACTCTGTAGCCTATAAACATAGCCTTTCAGTATATGAGCCTGGATAAAAGATGGGATACATTTCAGCCAATGATATTGCCATCTCACCCCATATTTAATTCACATTGTACATCATTGGATTTTTTTTTTCCAAATATGTTCCCAGTGGAGACTAAGATTAATGAAGTAACAACATCACTAACACATAAATGAATCTGTAGATCACACTGGTTGCTAAGTAACAAGCAAGTCCCCTGAGCCTGTGAATAGAACATTAGGTAATGTCGTGTTTGCCTGTGTGCCGTAAGTTACTTGGATATGCTTTCTAGGTGCAAAAAAGGGAAGATGTTGAAAGTAGTGATCAAATATGTAGATTTGGAAGAAAATCAATAAAATCAGTGGTGCATCTCCTCAAAATTACAACAGGCTTTTATTATTCCTCTTGTGAAATGTGGCTATATTGCTTTACAGTTAAACTTACAACAGAAAAATACCACCATCCTTGTCTGTGAATATTCTGTTTGAATTGCCATTATGGGTTATATACAATGAAAAGCACACTATTTGAAGTAATAATTAAAAGAAATTATTCATCTCAAATAAAAAGTGCATTTAAGTAGATTATTCCACTTAGATGGGGGATTCAATCACTTTTGTAAAGGCAGGTTTTTTTTTTACAAATCAAGTCCTGAACATTACCTCCAAATGAAGGTAAATCTTGAAGAAAAAATTAGGGGATCATTCTGTAAAATCTTAACTCAGCCTTTATTTTTCACCTTGCTGCTATAATCAATAGCTTGCCATTAAAAACACAAATGATTCTTCACTATAAATGATCACAAGTTCAACCTAACGGTTCACCAGAACAGCTGGGGATGAGACTAAAGACTTCAGAAAACCAGGTGGTTAACAAGACTGTATTTGCTATCTTAAATTAATGCTGTTTTCAAGAAGGAGATAAGTGGAAACCGACTGCCATTCCCACACCTGACCAAAAAGTCTTTCGTTCAATCTAGTGGCACAATATCTGCTCCAACAAAACCCTCTGGTCAAATTATCAACCCCCCCCACCCCAAACACTGTCTGCACAACTGGGTTCACAGTCTTACCTGCGCATCTTTGCTCAGTCCAAGGAGAAATTTAATAGGAAAAGACGGGATATACTTCACATAAGACAGGTGACGAACTCCATCCAGCTCATACCAACCTCTAAAGAGAAAAACACAAAGGCACTTGTAAGGACATGTATAACAGCTCCCTATGGATCAATTTACTTTATTTTACAAGTGGTATCACAAATCAAAGTTAAACTAAGTACATTTGTCTCCGATGTACACATATGTTTAACTTAAAGAAAACAAATTTTTAGTAATTTCATGACCTTTTTTTGCTTACTCACAGAGGATACCTGTAGAGACAGGAAGATCTTCTCTGCCCCTACGTGACATCAATAAGATTGTCCTAAAGCTGCTGCAGTGAAATCACTTGGATCTTAAAGGTGACTCAACTGTATGTCAGGAAACAATGGAAACAAAATTGAATAATGTTTATGCAAATGTAATCATCTGAGCATGTTATAAACAGTGGTGATAAATGCTCAAGATCTACTCAATCTGCTTTCTATAGATGGAGAAACATAAAACAAAGTTTACAAGTGATTTTACTTGAATGACACAGTAAATTTAAGGACTACATTACAATTACATAAAGATTAATATCAAGGATAAAGGGACATCAAGCAAAAAAACAATCTGTTACCATGGGATTTCATTATTTATGGGGAAGCTGTGGCAAAATTGAAATTACTTTCAGAGTCAGAGGTTGTTTGTTTAACACCCACTCCAGAGACACGAATTCAAAATTTATTGAGTTGGATGCAGTACTGAAGGAATGCTGCACTGTCAGAATATGTTGGCCTACATATTCAATTGCTCCTGAACAGGAGTGCTAATCCAGAGCTGTGTAGCTAAGTGAATCTAACCATATTAATGCAGCCTAGATAATGGTTTTTGGATCATAATTCTGGTGTAAAATAGCAGGTCATATTGCACTGCTCAGTTCTGCCTTATGGGCCAGTTTCTGTTGACCTTTGCAAGTGGTTCCGATCAGTACCGGCAATGTTCAGCTGTAGAAATGAATGAAGTCCTGGACTTCTGTGCACACATTGTTAAATGCAGAAGTCTGGAACTTACTGACAGATTCAGAGGACAGCTGCTGGACTTCCTGAGGAAACCAGTGGAGGGGACCAGTCTTATTGGGATTTTTCAACATTACACTGGGGAGTAGCCTCTCACATCCTGTACCAGGTCAGACTTAGCTCAGGATCTGAGACACCATTGAATTCAACAAAGGTTTAGGAAACAAAAGGGAAGTAAAATTGTTTTATTCCAGCAATAGTTTAATGCTCAATTAATAACAACAAATCAAATTTTAATTAACATAATGTTTTAAACTATGCATTTATAAGTTGACTTTATTACACTTTTTAATTTTTAAATGATTTTTATACTTTTATTTACTGTAATATTAGTAGTTTTAAATTGCCTCTAAAAGATAGACTCCAACAGTTAGACATTGAATTTAGTAGTTTACTACACGATTCAATAGTAAATCACAAAATCATGCCTGTAAAGGGCACTGCCCATGAAACCATAGGGCACTATCTGTTGTTCTTCTTCAGGGATAAGTGACAGAGGGAAAAGCTCTGGAAAGTAGGGAGCCTAATCCTATTTCACACCCCATGCAGCAACTTCCACACACACACACACACACACACACACACACACACACACACACACACACACACACACACACACACACACACACACACACACACACACACACCATTATGAAATGTACACAAAAACACAGGTACGGGGTATAGAGAGGGTCACACAGAATGGAACAGTAGCACAGCCATGTCATTTTAACATTTTGAAATCCTGTTTTCCTTTTTCTTTCCAACCTAAATTTGCAAACTGTGCTTAACTGATCTAGTAGAGAGGAGGGGTGGAGTGAGGGGTGCAAAGTTCCTCACTCACTCAGAGCCCTACCAGGCTATAGGTGAGGATCCTCCTCCTAATGAGAACTGGTGCAAAGCGAGGCCATAACAGCTGACACTTCTGAGGAAGCCGTGAATCTCATTGGTGTAGAAGTACTGTCTGGTTTTTGATCATCCACCACTTCTTTATTCAATTAATCTTATATAGAGTCATTGAGTAATACAGCACTGAAACAGGCTCTTCAGCCCAACTTGTCCATGCCGACCGTGTTGCCTACCTGGGCTAGTCCCATTTCGTTGCATTTGGCTGATATCCCTGTCGCGAACCAGCAACAAAAGAAACACACTGAGCATGTTTCAGTGTTAAAAACTATTTTATTAATCACTACTTATGATAATACGTAAAATAGAAGTAAAAATGTTAGTATTTTAGAATTCAAAAATGTTAAACCTTGAACGTTAACCCCAAAACTAAACTCTTTGTGTGTGTGTGTGACAAAGTCCCAAACTCCAAGTTCCGGAATGGTTCTTAAAGTTCAGTTCCGCAAGCCATAAGGTGAAACATGAGCAAGGGCTTCTTCAACAACCGCCGTTGTCTGAAGATAAGACGTAGACGTAGAGAAACATAGAGAGAGTAAATATGAAATCCAAATGTTCCACGATGGAACCCAAACGACACTCCAGTGTTTACTCGGTAGTGACTTCCTCACCCCGAAAAGCATCCGAATCGTGGTCGTCCACACAAATACCTGTTTCCTTCTACAGGTCAGCAATAAAGTGAACTCCACCGGATTACTTCCAACTTCCATACATGGATTTCAGTGGCAGACACAGTTATTGTTTCTCATCCATCGATAGAGAAAACTAGCAGGCTGGTGTCTCACTCCCTTCTCTCTCTCTCTCTCCTTCTTCTTCTGACTTCTTCAACAACGTCATTACGTCCTTTATCTTCTATTGACGTAAGCACGCCCCACACACACATACACACACACTCTCTATCTTAAAGGGACATTCATTGAGTCCGTAACATCCCTCTAAACCTTTCCTATCCATGTACCTGTCCAAATGTCTTTTAAACATTGTAATTCTTCCTCTTCCTCTGGCAGCTCATTCCATATACCCACTTTCCTCTGTGTGAAAATAATTACCCCTCAGGTTCCCTTTAAATCTTTCTCACCTTAAATCTATGCCCTCTAGTTTTAGACTGACCTACCCTGGGTAAAATATTGTGACCATTAACCTTAACTCTGCCCCTTATGATTTCATATCTGTCTACAGGGTCACCTCTCGGCACATAACCTGGCAACTCTCAAAATGCATGGTGTGCACTCACTGTCTCCTTTTTTGTCAATGTTCTTGAAGTCTCTCCAATGAGATTCATTAACATCCCCCACCTTCCCCACATCCCCTATCAACAACAGCAAGCAGTTGAGGAATAGGAATAGACCACGTCATTGCACCTGATCTGGAAGAACACCAGTAAAGATATTATCACCATGAGGGCTGAAGAGACTAGATTAGAGGAGCGCATTTCATGTAGGGAGAAACTTGGCAGTACTGAGCCATTGTCAGGCCAAAGGCAAAGGCAAGGTCATGTGCCAGCTCCTTAGATGGAGAAGTCAGACATTAGAACTGCTCTGGAGGACTCGGCTGAAGACTTTGATAGGAAGCATGCAAGGGATGCTGATCTGGGGTATGACCCAGTAGCTGGTTCATTGCTCAGCCTGTCTGACAGATCGCAGAAGATGCTAAAGAACATGGAGAAGTCCATCTCCGAGCCCATGCATGAGCTCCTGCAGGGCGAGGGCACACCATTTCCACAATGGAAGTGGAACACACTTATGTGCCTGCTGGGGTATGGACCTCTGTGTTTCAGCAGCTGATGGGGATTGTCTCTCTTTCCATGGAAGCAAAGACAGATTTCAGCCAAAGATGTTCTGCCTCCGTAGAGTCTCAGGTTTTTTCAATCAGAACTCTGTTTACAATCTGATTGCTGTTATGGAAGATCAGAATGGTGCCACCTGGGAACATACTGCCATTAGACACGCAAGCACATTGCTCTTCTTCAGAAAGATGTAGCTTTGGCAAAGATTGCTTTAAACTGGAAGCAGATTGCCTTTCTGGGCCAACAGAGAGCTGAAAACATTGTTGTCACCAGGGAATGCACTGCTGTGCTGCGGGAGTTGGTCATAGGTATTGTTATGGAAGCTTTGACATCTGTTGAACAAACTCAGCCATGGTATATATGAACCTATCTTGTGCTCACTTCTGGGAGAGTTCCACTGGCATGGTGGAGTATGAAAGTGCTGACTTGTCTCAGGACAACCAACTTTCTCCACCCACAAAAGGTGCTCAGACATTGCCCCTACCAGGACTCCACATCCAGCTGCTCCACACCCGCTCCTTTGCCACAATGTTACAGTTGGCAGCCAACAACACTTCATGGTGATTGTCCATCACGGTCATCCACTGATCCCCAGTGGACAGAGAACAACCATCCACCAGCAGCCACAGTAGGGTGCACTGTGCCACAGTTGCTTGCCCGTCAAACTGGAAGGCACTCAAAAGAGAAGAACATTAAGGTACATATCTTTTATTATTGCAGTGTAGCAAGTTTCACTTTGAGTGATAATTTGATTAACCTGGTGAATTACAGATCTTTATTCCAAGCACAGAAGCACCAAGAATGCAATTGGAGGTGCAAAGGAATGACTGGGACTTATGAGAGATGGATCAAGATATATTGCAATATCTTCATTCATTTTTTTTGAATCTAGACATACTAAGGATGAAAACATTAATATTATTTGTCAATAATTGAGAGCTGGAGTCATGTGTCAGATGTATACTGAGTGTTCAATGTCACAGAGCTCCACAATTGTGCTTCCTGCTGTTAGTTGTAGATTTTCACATACTGTTCAGCAGAAGCATCCATTGAATACCCCTCTCCTTGGCCTTACCCACAAATGAAGATTTAGAAGTGGACATGCATGGCATGGGCATCGAGAGATGATTCCACCTTCAATGCTGGTTGCACTTCCATAACTAGAGCAGCGGATGCAAATTACTAGATAGTTTGTAAACAATCCTCTCTCCTAATACGTGATGCGTTAATATAGAGAATCCTTGCCCACCTAGAGAGCCTGTCCATTTTATACAATTCCTAAGATGAATGTTAATGCAGTGTCAGATCCTGTGTGAGATGTTTTACAAGAATGGGGCTCCTTCATTGTTGGTCTTCTTTTCAAGCCTTTGTCACGTCAAGGCATGAACACGCTCAGAATTCTGTCAATGATCTGCTTTTGCAATGATGTCTGCAAAGTTGGATTAGTGTTTCAGAAGATCTGGTTGCCAATACTATTTCCACTGCTGTTGCCTAAGGTTCCTGCTACCACCATTGTATCACACTGGGAATTTCAAACATCAAAGTACTTTGAAGCATTTTATTCACATAAAGCTTTCCTTTTACTGGTGCATCAGGTAATTGATCCCATTGGTTCAGTAATATGACCAAGCAGGTGTACAACCTTTTGAGAACTGGCTTTAATTTTAAATCAGAGTTGATTCTTTTCACAAGCAGAATGATTGACTAATATATTGTTAATATTGATTTCTCAGCTGTTGACATGTCAATCACAGGAATTGTCTGAAAAAAAATCTTACAATGTAAGGATCCTTAATGAGTCTAAACGATTGCACTGATTGAATAGTCTAAGTGTGCTGAGGGGTTTTCATAACCATGGAAGTTAAAGGTAAATTAGTAACAGATGTTCAGTGACATTGACACAGGCTCACAGCTTGAGGTAAAGAATGCTTTGGAAGGTAAGCAAGTTCTATGTTCATCTGCTTTTGCAGTATTGTTACTTTGGCAGCTCACTAATGCTGTGTCACAAAGGGCAAGCAAGTCAGCCTTGCATGATCTTACTGTACCTCTCAATAGAGATGGAAGCTTTCAGTGGTGTTGATGTGTGAGGTCCTCCAGAGCTGAAGTGAAGAATGCCACTGCAACATTCATCTTTTGCCATGTTTAATCAAAATGGATGGTCTTGTTGGTGTGAGCCTTTGTTTCCACATCAACATCAATACTGGACATGGAGCCTGTGGAGGGGGATCCTCAAGAAAATATGCACCCAACTAGATTGGACTTGATACTACACTCAGATAGGGTTGCCTTTCGCTACTGCCTTCCAGGATGCACCACTTGCTGTGTGTTATCATGCTCCTTCCTCCTCTTCCTCCTGTATGAGGGTTTCAAGCAAAAGCTGACTTATCCTGATGACTAGCTTATCCACATATGACAACAAAATCCAGACCCTGCCTGCTGAGTATCACAGGGCACCCCGGAGTGCTGCAAAATCTAGAACTGCGTTCCTGAGGAGCCTAATGGCATTCCCCACTGTGCTTCAGGTGGCCTCTTAGCTTTTGTTGTACTGCTGCTCAGCTGCAACTGAAAGAGGAGGGCATAACCCAGGGGATTAGCTTTACCCACCATCATCCCGGTGTGGTGTCTGACATATGGTAAACAATATGCACTACAGTGAAGTGTCAAGGTCATTTGAACCAGTCCAAAAATTAGTATTTTGTAATCATTTGTCCCATATACTTATCATGTTCCTTGTTGGTGAGTAAATATATTTTGAGAAAATAGCTCGGGCATCTTTCAGTCAGTTGCAATGAAATTATAAAGATCTGGCTCTATTCCTGAATATGTTATATACTCGTTCACAAAACTCTATGCAGTAATCTATTGCCTCATTTTGTCCAGATATATTTCAACTACATCACATTATTGCCTTTTCCATTTCAGTTACTAACACCCACTTATAATTGAGAAAAAAAATCATCCTCTGTCCCCTTGCCTTCTCTGATTACATGCAGGCAGGGGCTCTTCATGTGCAATTGAAATATAAAGATACAGGAAGCTGTAGAATTCCCAAGGTGCACTTATTTAGGAGTAATGTTCAACTGGTAATCCAGAAGGAAGAAAAGGGGAATGTTTATGGCCTCAATTCTCAAGTCCTCAGTTCCTGGGCTCTGAATATTTGAAACAAGCTTCATCTCGGTCAGTTAATTTCATTTAAATAACCTTCACACTTAGTAAATTTCTTCTCCTTCATCCTTAATTGCTTTTTTTAATATATATATTCTACTTCTTCACATTTTCCAAATTAAAGTCATTGGGGTACAATTGTTGCTGTATGATTGTTACAATCTCTCTGATTCCTTCCTATTCTCTAATGGATTCAAATCCAGACTAAGACTCATTCACACAATGCTGGTCACTGCCTATGGAGGGGGATCCATACCAAAAATCAATCTCATGAGAGGACACTAGTGGAGAGAACTAGTGTCTTAAATATCTTAAAAAGTATACTAGTGTCTGCTTAACTTTCCATGTGACATCCATCCTGCCATAATTTTGGAGCAGGTATTAACTGTTTATTTGACATGGATTAAGACACCTGCTATGAATAGTGGATAGAGAAATGTTACAAATAATAGTTCTGTCCATTTATTTTAGCAACTGTAAATTTCAACTGAAAATGAGAACTTAAAATGGAAGTTTAAATTAGGAGACTATGCAAATAGTAGTGCTTGAGGTCACAGAAAATATTTCCCTTTGCCTAATTAAAAAAAATCCTACTTTTCAACTATTTTTACAATAAATTGCTTTGTTAAAATTGATTCAGAGTTGGTTGTCCTCATTTTTCTTTCTTGTAAGGCAATGTCCTAAATGAGAAATGTATACTTCTTTCCCTGGTTTTATCATTACAGCTTGAACTTGTATTGCACCTCATGAGATGAAAGTGTCTTGGAGCACTTCACATAGTGGATTGCCTTTAAAGCATAGTCATTGTAGTAAGACAGAGCAGCTACTCTGCACAGAAGCCTTCAGATTAAATAACAGATGAATGCTAGTAATTGTGTATTCTTATCACATTTCTTGGAGGGAAGGATATTTGGGCAGGGTATTTGGAGAATTTTCTGTGAAGGTTAATGTTGACTGGAATAGATAAAGCAAATATCATTCAAAGGGTAGCTCCTTCAATAATGTTGTATTTCATTGCTACTGCTCTGCAATATCATAGTAGGTTTTGCACAAGTCCAAATATGAGCATCCAATGCACAAAGTTCTAATCTTGAGGCAAGAGTGCTGTCAACTCAGGCAAACTGATATTCCTTTCCACCACCTCTCCTGATTCAGGTTGAGTTGTAGTTTCCTGGGCCTTTGCAAATCTCTAGTGCCCTGCCTGCTGGGCAATTCTTCACATCTGACTCAATGTGGTAGGAGATCTGGGAAAGGGGCAAGGATCAAAGCAGATAACTATTTTACAGCTTCTTCCAGTAAATTGGTTTATTATTGTCACAGGTACAGTGAAAAACTTTGTTTTGCATGCCATCCACATAGATCATTTATTTGAGGTAGGACAAAGGAAAGCAATAACAAAATGCAGAATAAGGTGTTAGAAGTTGCAGAGAAAGTGCATGCAGGCAGACAATAAGGTGCAAAGCCATAACAAGGTAGATTGTGAGGTCAAGAGTCCATTTTATCGTACGGGGGGACTGTTCAATAATTTTATAATCTGGTTCAATAGTCTGTAAACAATCAAGGGTAATTATAACACAATTTAACTTGGTTACCCTTCATCTTTGAAAACGAACGCTGTTAATAATGTTCATGTGGCTTTTGATTACTTTGTACGTGCTCATCTCAGATCTTCCACATCATTCCTTACCAATTATTTTTCAGTTAATGTCAAAGCTGCCTAATTAATTTTCTCCACTGAGTTCTCATTTGACGTGGAACAAAGAAATATCAGTTCCAGTCATGCTGAATGTGTCTGAGAGAATCAGTTTACTAAAAAGCAATCCAAAAGAATGAAAGCAGAAAAGTGGTTGTGCAAACATTAAAATCATATTTGTGGAATGAATATAGGCAAATCTATTTATGCTTAATTGGGTATAAATGAGCCAAATTAATAACTTGGAAGTTCTGCTTATTTTATTTCACTTTATTATAGCCCACTTACTAGGGGCCAGTTAAAATCTCTCTTGCAATAAGAGAGGAAAGTATTTAAATGTATGTGTGAACAGTTCAGCTGTTACTGGTTCATGTGAAATTTTCACAGCACGTTTTTCATTTTATTGAAATGTTTTGCGTTAGGGTTTGATTTTTGGTTTAGTTGCTGTGTACAAGTTACTTGTGGAGCATTTGTAAGACCAGTGTTAATATGGGAGATCTGCTGTGTAAGCAGCTAAACCTGGAGATTGGATTTCACCTGTTTTTGATGGACTACATAGCAGGATGTCCTGTTGCTCCTGCATTGGCGATTGGAGTAGTATGTTCATGTTAAAGAGAGGGTCACTTGCTTTGCATTGGAATTTTATTTTACAGGCTTCTTATGAGAAACGTCTCCATGCTTGGGAGTCCCTTCTATCCTGTGTGGATGATGCCTACCTCCTCTGCTCAGTTGAGAGATGAGGCTGCAGATTCTTCTTCCTGCTCTTGTTCCTACTATTTTTTTCAGGATTGACCTCATGACACTTAGGCTCTGAGTGTCTTAGTTGCTCTTCTGCCAGCGCTGGCTTCTGTTTGTCTTTTGATAGATTATTCAGCATGTGTTAATAAAGTCTCCACATCTGCTTGGCTTGTACTTCAGGGGATGTCTGGATTGATGAAGGCATCAGAATCTCTTTCTGAAGAAACCTGAGGTTTACCAAGACTATCCTGGTACTCACTGTATTTGCACCAAGCTGCTGTGGTTGGAGAAATGCCCGGGTGGTGAGGGGAGTAGAACGAAGGCCTTGTTTTCTGGGATCCAGCCCTCTGTCTGAAAGTGTGAAGGATGAAGGAGGCCCTCAGAGTGTGCGCTTCCAGGAAACACACTGTTTACCATGAGGACGTTCTCTCGTGATCCCGTACATTGAGGGAGTGAAAACCTTTCCCATTTAAAAAAAATTCCAGGTTATTAAGAGGAAGCCTTAAAGGCACCAGTGCAGTCAATGACTGCATACACAGAAATTCAGCAATGTTGGTAAGTCCTAGTGCTAGAGGTACCACCTGGTCTTAGCAGAAATCAAAGTGGATGAAAACTATTTTGTCGTCAATGCAGTGCCTGATGTTGCAGTGTGAGACTGTGCAAAAATTTCATATTTGTCATGTTTTCATACAAGCTGAGTCCCATTTCCCCACTTATTCCTTGGAATCTCTGCTCTTTCACATGCCCATAAACCTCCTCCAACATGCCTATAAACCTCCTCCCTGGCTGGTTAATTGGCTACTGCAAGTTTCCGCTTATGTGGATGGGTGGAGAGTAAGTCAGAGCACCCAAAGGAAACCCATGCAGTCACAGGAAGAATGTGCAAAACCTCACATGGACAGCAATGGAGACGAGTGTTGAACCCCAGGTTGCTAGAGCTGTGCAGCATCAGCACCAACTGCTGAGCCATCCATATCAAACTTGGGTTGTTTTTCTCTGGAGTGGCAGAGGCTGAGGGGAGACCTAATAGAAGTTTATAAAATTATGAGAGGCATAGGTTACAGCCAGTATCTTTTTCCCAGGGTTGAAAAGTCTGATACTAGAGGGCATGCATTTAAGGTGAGAGGGGAAAGTTCAAAGGAGATGTGTGAGGCCAGTTTGTTTTACACAGCAGAGTGGTGGGTGCCTGCACTGCGCTGCCAGGGGTGGTGGTAGGGGCAGATAAAGTAGAAGTGTTTAAGAGGTTCTTAGATAGGCACATGCATATGCAGAGAATGATGGAGGGTTATGGATGAAGTGCAGACAGAAGGGATTGGGTGTCATTAGCTTAATTAGTTCGTACAGCATCGTGGGCTAAAGGGCCTGTCCTACAGTTCTAATACCATGACTGTGCTGCTTGAAAAGATTATATTGTGAGGAAGCTTGAGATACTGCAAGACCTTGACCTCCACAGAGAGAGCATGGCTGGAAGTTTTCCCATAGAACGTATCTTAATGTGTAGGCCTTGGAAACCTGAGCCTGTGAACGCATTATTGGAGAGATCCCAGTAGAATGTGATCTCTGTGGGAGTGGGCTCATCATTGATGGCCTTGTCTATACCTTCCAGCCTGAGGTTCCCAAATCACCATAACAACGTCTCTAGTAATGGAGCACTGCCACATGGTCGCCACTGAGGCTTCTATTGAATGAGTATTTCAGTAGCTAAGTGCTGGAAAAATCTGTTAGCTTGAACACATTGTATGGACTTTGTAGGTTGTTTGAGCAAACTTAAGTCAGTTCTGAAGCTGCCTGATCAGGACTCCCAACATTGGCTGAGTGGACCGAAACAAATTAGCACATTGTGCTGCTTGTTCTACTGATACTGTTGCACAACAATAGTTGTGTGGAACTTTCTGCTCTAATTACTGTTGGTAAGTAATGACAGTTTGGTGTACACCTGAATCTGGGAAAATATCAAGTGCGCTAACTTGAATGGTGCGCAGAAAAGCCTGCTCCAATATTGAGTTTTTGGTACGATTTCACCCACAAGTGGTCTGCAGTCTGATCAGCTTAAGCCACGTAATCCAATTCCTGTGTTCCAGTTTAATAAAATAAATTGTTTTGTTTATTTTCAGGATAAAAGTCTGATTTATGGGCCAATGTCATGTGTAGAGATCAATTCAATACCAAGGCTGTCAGAGCAAATTACCCTTCTTCCCAGAACATACTACAGGAATAGCTTATGTCAGTCTTACCGCAAGCACTTGTGTGGAATTTTGTTTCAAAGACCCATCTCGATGGATGATCTGCACTGCAGTGCAGTCAGTAATATCTGCCTATTTGAGATGCATATAATTGGAGTTAAGGTGACGGGGAAGTCTGTTCAATTAATTTTGAAACAGAAGACTATTACACAAAGTAATTATGAATGTTTGGCAAGTTCTGTGGTGGAGGTACAGTTGGCCAGTTCCTGTTGTTAAAGAGTTCCTGGCCTTGAATGTGTGTTGTATGAGGGAGGTGAGCAGAGAACAGGGAACAACTGGGAATTGGATGGATAATTAAACAGGGTTTTTCCATATCATATTCCCTCTCTCATCCTCTCACTGCTGCTCATCAAGGAGCAGTTTTGGCAGCATCCTGGATGTAGACAGCCTATTCTCTCAGCTGGGAGATGTGTGTTGACATTGGGATAAGGCAGGAGAGAGCAAAAGGTGTTTCCTTCAACCAGAACAGAAAATTTGACCTGGTGGATTAAGAACAAGATGAAGACTTTTTTGAGTATTCTTACTAAACTTACCCGAGTTCCCTAAAACTGGAATTCACAGAAGAGACCTCTCTGAAGTAAACCATTAGAGCAATGCACTCCAGGGCCAGAGAGCGACAAGCAAGACATATTGCCATGGGCACAGTGTTGTTTCATCACACACTGAGTAATACAAAATCAAATCAGTAGCCACTAGTAGGAATGGATCAGGTTCCTCTGGAATGCTTGGGAAGAAAGAAACCCTACTAACCTCTGTTTGAAAATTCAGTCATTAGTCTCAAGCATTTTGCAGGAGAATGCAAGTTTTGTAGTTCTGATGAAAAGCCTTCAGTGTGCACAGGGGATGTCTTACCTGTTAGTTATTTTTATGTTATTACCCTTCCTGTGGAAAAAGTCCTTCTAACAAGATCTCCAAATGGACTGGCTTACGTAATAAGGATATATTCCCTTTCTCTGGGCCTAACACACTAAGGGTAATAAGTTTCTTCCAACTGATCTGCAACCTCTTCTAAAGATGTTGGAATCACAATGTGTGGCAGGTACTCCAATGACAAGGCAACTCAAATAAATGGGCAGAGCACAGGAAATTAGGATATAAAAGAAATAGCAGGCCAATAAAATAAAATTCACCAATGACACCACTGTGTTGGTACAATCTCAGATGGCGATGAGGAGGCGTACAGGAGTGAGATAGATTGGCTGGTTGAGGTGGTGTCACAACAATAACCTCGCACTCAATGTCAACAAGACCGAGGAATTGATTGTGGACTGCAGGAAGGGGGAATTCGGGAGAACACACACCAGTCCTCATTGAGGGGTCAGCGGTGGAAAGGGTGAACAGTTTCAAGTGTCCTAGGTGGTCAGCATCTCGGAGGATCTATCCTGGTCCAACACATTGATGCAATCACGAAGAAGGCACACCAGCAGCTCTACTTCATTAGGAGTTTGAGGAGATTGTTAATTTTAACAGTATCCTACTGCACAAAACAATAAATTGCATGTCATGTGTCAGTGATAGTAAATCTGATTCTGATTTAGCTCTGACCTGCTTTCCAATGGGAAGTGCATTCATAAGACAGCAAAGTTCATGCAGCAGTTGCCATCTGCTAACATGCATTTCTCCTTCTCACACTTTTCAGTGGGGAAACAATGACGATAGCAATTTATGAATGCGAGTATGTCCCAATTTAGTGAAGTTTTGGGGGGTCGGCACTTGATTAGCATTGGGAAGATATAGAGCCCATTGAATTCACCAGGAATGGGTTTAAAATCCAATTTTCCTGGCAAATGTGTTTGTTACAGTTACAGGAACAGTTTTGCTCTTCATTTCTTGGCTTTGTTTATATTTTGCAAAATTAAACAGAGTCTATTACTTGAGGACTGCCTCTTGGTTTGTTTTACACTATTTGCAATTACGTGCATTTGGTGAATTAATGCACAGCTGGATTTCAGGCAAATATGACTAAAATTCTCTGTATTGAATGCCTGATATTACATATTATGCAATCACAGTATCTTGTGGATAATTATACTGAACTTGCAAAATATCAGTATTACCTAAAATTCCACACTGCAAGATGCTATGTGAAAGCAAACCAATGTCAGTGCTGTGTTTCTCTGTATGTTAATGAATTAACAAGTAATCTAAAAAAACCAAAATGCTATAGACAGTGGAAATGTTCAACTGAAAGATAGCCAGTCTGAAACAGTAACTCATTTTTGTCACTTGGAGATGTGACTGACCTGCTAAATACTTTATACTTATTTCATTAAATGTGGTTGAGTTTCTTTCTAAAGAAAAGCAGGGCTCAGTTAATATTATTGGACTATTTAAAAGGAAATATATAAAAAGCAGCAATGATATTGATTGTTATCAATACCTTCATGGACTGCAGTCTGAGTTAACTGTTTTTGTTCATTAATGTCTGCATAGCTGAATCAGATAAGCTTGAGCAGTGAGTCTTTCAGTCAAAGCACTTGATATTTCTGTGTGCATTGCAGTTAATCTTTGATTCTGAACATAACTACATAAGCAGGCAACACTATAACTATTGGCAAAGGTACCAATAGAACATCATGAAGCTGCTAATATAGGGCAGGTTAGAAGAGAGTGAGATGTCCTCAAATTCTTTACAAAGATACAATTTTAAAACATTTATCATTTGTTTGTTCTCTTTAACAAAAAAAAACAAATTGCAGTGCAGCGAGTCACTTGCAAGCCTCTGAATAATTTAAGAGTTGTATTTACAGAGATAACAGGTTTGTGGACCTGAGACAAAAAAAATGAGAAGATAACTGCAAAATTACAGGATGTAGTGTACTCTGTATTTATGTACATTGTTAATGTTGACAGTGCCAGTAATATGGAAACCATTGTAGACATTTATTTAACTATTTTCCAATTTAATATGCATTTGAGGAATAGAGCACATTCACATTTCAGACACATCTGACCATATAATTTGTGGCCAAGCAGTTCCTCAGAATGGAGTCGGGAACCATGGAGAAATTAGCTAAGCTGACCTTGCACTAATGTAAGATCCAAATCCACAAAAGTAGCTGAGCTCACATGTCATCATACTAGGGCAAGAATCAGTGCTAAATGACCATAATGCAGGTCCATCAATGAGTGACTGAATACTTAACATAAATATTACACCATGGAAAGAGAAACAAAAGAGAAGCAGACTGAATGGAGCTTAGGTTTTCTGCCCCTTCCTCATTTGGAGAGTTGCATTTCCCCTAAATTCATTATCCTTTGAAGTGACTAGTAGTTGCACTCCCACCTTGCCATCCAATTGGTCGAGACGAGGGAAGTTTCTGAAAGATCACAGCAGGGGTATACTTACTTCCCATCAGCAAACTAGAGCAGTGATAACTTCACACTGGTTGTTAGCAGTGAAAAATCTCAACCACAGCCAGTGAAGGTTGACTTTGAGGGTTCTAACCAAGGGAGTGAACACAGCACTGGAGCAACAAACACAATGCTGGAGGATTCAGCAGGTCAGGCAGCATCTGTGGAGGGAGATGGCCACTTGACGTTTTGGGTTGAGATCCTTCTTCTTCATCCAGGGTCTTGATCTGAAATATCAACTGTCCATTTCCCTCCATAGATGCTGCTTGACCTGCTGAGTTCCTCCAGCATCTTGTTTATTGTTCGAGATTCCAGCATCTTTAGTCTCTTGTTTCTTCAAAGACAGCACCAGCACCACCTGAGGCAGGAGACAAACTTTCATGAAGAGCAGAGAACCTTGGACTCCAGGAGCTCAGCGAAGATGCATGTGACCAACACCAAGAGTAATAGATAGTGTTTGGGACTTGGACAGATAGTTAGAACCTAATTAATTGTGTGTGTGTGTGTGTGTGTATAAAACTGTGTTTGTACTGGGATCCAACTTGTGTCCTGTTGTTCACCTTAAAAGTATAAATCACCTGCGTAAAACACTTAGATATTGGAGTTGTAGAGCAATACAGCACAGATACAGGTCCTTCAGTCCACACTGATCCCGGTGCCCGCCCAGTTAGTCCAAATTTCCTGTATTCAACCCATATCCATCTAAGCCCTGCCCCTCCCTGAACCTATCCAAGTGCTCCTTACATGATACTATTGTACCTGCCTGAACCACTTCCTCTGGCAGCTCATTCCAAATACCACCCTCTCTGTGAAAATGTTGCCCTTGGGTCCCTCTTAAATCTTTTCCCTCTCACCCTATACCTAGTTTTGGACTCCCCTACCCTGGGGGAAAAGACTGTTACCATCCACCTTGTCTATGCCTCTCACAATTTTAAACATTTCTATAAGGTCACCCCTCATTCTCCCACATTCCAAGGAATAAAGACCTAGCCTGGCCATCCTCTCCCTATAACTCAGGCCCTCTAGTCCTGGCAACATTCTTTGCACTCTTTCCAGTATAACCACAACTTTCCTATAACAGGGTGACCAAAACTGTACACAGTACTCCAAGTGCGGCCTCACCAATGACTTATACAATTTCAACATAATGTCCCATCTCCTATACTCAATGCCTGACTGATGAAGGCCAGCGTGATATTTGTCGACATGCACAAAGTATAGGAGTGACACATTCTATGCATAAAAATACATTTTCAGCAGCCATGGTAGCCCCGTGAAAAATTACACATATGGTGTAAAGAGATAGAACAGTTGTTACCTGAATTCCCCACAGCACCATATGGGTTAGGCAACTTTCCATGCATTCTATTGACAATGGACTTCTTTTAAAATCAAGAGCTCACTCATTCATTTTGAGTATAATTACAGAAATATTCACAAGATCGCAAGACAAGGGAGCAGAAGTAGGCCATTTGGCCCATCGAGTCTGCTCCAAAGAAAAGGGGAAAAAGAAAAAAGAAATGGGGGGGGGGGAAGAGTCTGCTCGATGAGCAAAAGAGGAAAAAAATCTATTCTAACCCCAATTTCCGGCTTTATCCCCATATCCCTTGATACCTTGACTAATTAGATATCTACCCATGTCCTCCTTAAATGTCTCCAATGATCTGGCCTCCAGTGCTGTATGTGGCAAGGAATTCCATAAATTCACTATACTCTGGCTAAAGAAATTTCTCCTCATCTCTGTTGTAAACCTGTACCCTCTAATTCTAAGATTGTGCCCTCTGGTCGTGGACTCACCCACCAAGGGAAACAGCTTGGCCACATCTACTCTGTCCAGTCCTTTCAACATACTAAATGTTTCTGAGGTCCCCTCTCATTCTTCTGTACTCCAGTGAGTACAGTCCAAGAGCCGACAAGTGCTCATCATATGTAAGCCCTTTCATTCTGGGTATCATCCTCGTAAATCTCCTCTGAACCCTCTCCAACATCAGCACATCCTTCCTAAGATATGGGGCCCAAAACTGTACACAGTATTCCAAATGAGGCCTCACTAGTGCTCCGTAGAGCCTCATCAACACTTCCTTACTTTTATACACTATATCTCTTGAAATGGATGCCAACATAGCATTCGCTTTCCTTACCACCGATCCGACCTGGTGGTTAACCTTTAGGGTATCCTGCATGAGTACCCCCAAGTCCCTTGTACTTATGTACTTTGAATTTTCTCCCCTTCTGGATAATAATCTGCCTGTTTATTTCTGTTTCCAAAGTGTACAACTGCACATTTTTTAACATTGAATTTCATCTGCCATTTCCTTGCCCATACTCCTAAAATATCTAGGTCTCTCTGCAACCTTCCTGTCTCCTTAATACTCCCTACTCCTCCACCTATCTTGGTGTCATCTGCAAACTTAGCCACAAAACCATTTATTCCATCATCCAAATCGTTAATGTACAGGGTAAAAAGAAGTAGCCCCAACACCGACCCCTGTGGAACACCACTAGTAACCGATAGCCAACCAGAACAGGATCCTTTTATTCCCACCCTTTGCTTTCTGCCAACCAGCCAATGGTCCACCCATTCCAATATCCTACCTGTAATTCCATGACCTCTCATCTTATTAATCAGTCTTTTGTGTGGCACCTTGTTGAAGGCCTTTTGAAAGTCTAAATACACAACATCTACCGCCTGTCCCTTATCCACCCTACCTGGGATTTCTTCAAAAAAAACTCTGATAGGTTGGTCAGGCAGGATCTTCCCTTCACGAAACCATGTTGGCTTGGACCTACCTTGCCTTGCACCTCTAGGTATTCCATGACCTCATCCTTGAGGATCGATTCTAATAACTTTCCCACTACTGACGTCAGACTAATAGGTCTGTAATTTCCTTTATGCTGCCTCCCATCTTTCCTTTACAGCGGAACTACATCTGTGACCCTCCAGTCCTCCGGAACCATGCTGGAGTCTATCGATTCCTGGAAAATTATCACCAATGCCTCTGCTATCTCTAAAGCCACCTCCTTCAAAACCCGGGGATGCACCTCATCTGGTCCGGGAGACTTATCAGTCTTTAGTCCATTTAGCTTTCCTAGCACCTTCTCTCTAGTAATCTTAACTGAACTCAGTTCCATTCCTTGAGACCCCTGACTATCCGGTATATTGCTGATGTCCTCCGCAGTGAAGACCGATGCAAAATACTCATTTAGTTCCTCTGCCATCTCTTTATCGTCCATTATAATCTCTCCTGCACCATTATCAATTGGTCCTATATCAACCCGTGTCTCTCTTTTACTCCTTATATATTTAAAAAAACTCTTAGTATCCTTTAGGATGTTTTCTGCCAACTTCCTTTCATAATTTATCTTTTCTTTCCTAATGACCTTCTTAGTTTCTTTCTGCAGGTTTTTAAAAGTTTCCCAGTCTTCTGTTTTCCCACTAATTTTTGCTTCCTTGTATGCCCTCCCTTTTGCTTTTATTTTAGTCTTCACCTCTCTCGTTATCCACATTTGTGCCTTTTTTCCATTCAAAACCTTTTTTCTTGGGATATATCTATCCTGCATTTTCCTTATTTCTTGTAGAAATTCCATCCATTTCTGCTCTGCCGTCCATATTGTAACACTGTTGAAAATTACTTGTTCCTCCAACAGGAGAATGTTTACTTTCTCACATTCTGTACCAGTTTACATTTAGACACCACTTCAGTATTCTATAAACTGGGACTCAAGGACCATTATATTGCTAAAAGCTAAAGACTGAATAATGCAAAGGAAGATAAAATAATTTGAATGCCATTCATGGTTAGAGCTTCCAAGCAAGTAAAATTTATTTATGGCCTGAAAGAACTATGCAAAGCACCAAGGCAATAATTAAATGTTACATCAATTGATAGTGCATTCCACAGATGATGTTCCTTTTGGTCTAGCAGAGTTGAAGCGCTTCACCATGACAGGATTATATCAGCCCTTATAGTCTTCTGTCTATAACCAGAAATTGATTACTATGGCTCAGGAACAGTCCAGTTAGCCCAACACTTCTGCCCCTGTGTTATTCTCTTTAATCCAGCAAGGCCAATGCCCCTCTCCTGCTCATTTCCCAGCCCTTTGTTTAAAGGGGAGAATCAGATGAAGTATTAATTTATACATATAACAACACAGAAGGAGACTATTCAGCCTATCATGTCCATGGCAGAAGCAATTTCATTAGTCCCATTCCATCTCTCCTCATTTCCATGTATCCCTGTAACTTATTCCCTTTCATAAGTGCACATTAATTCCTCTGATTCTTTTTGCCATTAATCTACACCTAGGGGTTATTTACAGTGGACAATTAATCTACCAGTACGTTATTGGGATGTGGGAGGAAACTGGAACACTCAGAGGAGACCCATGCAGTCATCAGGAGAATGTGTAAACTCCACATAGGTTTGATCTTGACCACTGGTACTATCTACGTCCCAGGAGTATGAAACGGCAATACTGACCAAAAATTCTGGATTCATTATTATTTGGTTTTTACTTGTGTGTGTGGGAAAGATAACTTTCCCATGTGACTTTAAGGTCTGCAGCTACTATATTGCACATACACTGACCATCAGGCACCCATTTACTCCAGTCCTACTTTACTCTCCCCACAGTCCCATGAACTTCCCTCAAGATTCGACACACTAAGGGCAGTTTCCAGTGGCCAATTAACCTACCATGCGTTTGGGATGTGGGAGGAGACTGAAGCACCTGGAGGAGACCCATGCAGTCACAAGGTGAACATACAAACACCCCACAGGCAGTGCCAGAGACTGGGATTGAACTGGGTCACTGAAGGTGTGAGGCAGCAGCTCTTCCAACACTGGACCATTCTATCTGTCTGAGGATTGAATCACCTAGTTCCTCAAAATAGTCTGCTATAAGAAAAGGCTGCCCTTCTGTCAGCTTTCCCTCTCAACTTTCTCCAGCATAAGCCTGAGAACTCTCTCCATTGCTTATTTGTCCAAAAATTTGAGTAAAATGACTCCCTGAGGAATATTGCCGAAAGGTTTTCTATCATATTGTATTAGTTTTCGATGAAATACCAGATAAAATACTGCCACACTCAGGAAAAATGTTATAAACAATCTAAGTTGGTACTGCACATCAGATGGAAATCCTGTTTGCAAATTAAAGTGAAGAATTAAAAGGAGGTGAAATTACCACAAACTGTAAATGAAGTGAGGAGGTGTGCAGGGACATGACGCAAATGATCTGTACATGAAAAGAAATGTTAAAAGAGAAACATTGATCAAAAATAGCTCCACTACAAAAGAGAAAATATGACACTTGAAAGGATTTCATTCAAGGCTCTGCAGTTAATTCAAACAGTGTGGAAAAAGGTAAACTGTCAACAGACAGATTGATATCTCTACCTGCTAATCAAATGATTTGCAGCCTCAGAGAATTGCACTGTTCTTGCATCAGAGAAATCTACAAATATCTCTCATGAGCTCTTTCGTGATGAAGGATTTTTCACACTGTTAATTGGATTTCAGAAATGGACCCAATTTCATTTATCAGTCAATTACTATAACAATACAACAAATTCTTTGAACTATCCTAACGTGGGAAATTTTTATTCCGGAGAAACTTAGAAGAAATAGACTGTGAAGGATCAGTCAACTGCAAGTTGATTGGTGTGAAATTTGAATCAGTAACCCTATTTTATGAACATTACAAGGGGACTTAAAACTGCCAAAATGGTATCAGTGCTCATTTGTGGAGCGAATTATGCTGATGATCACATTGGGCTGGATTGTCTGAACTGATGTCCATCCTCCACTCACTTAAAGTTGCTGCTGTACTTGCTAATCAATGGCCTGGGCTGATGGTCACGTGACCCAGCCTCACGCTTGCCAGTAACATCAGTTCCTCTTGTTTCATGGATGAGGCATCGTGGAAACTGAGTCGTGGTCTCCACAACTGTGTCGTTTGGAATGGGGATTGGCCTCGTACTTGCCCCTCACCCTGAAAAGGACGTAGCTGAGAAACGTCACTGGGGTCGTGTCAAACATCTGGGGGAAAAAAGCAGTGTTTGAAAAAATGTAAACTAATATTAGTGAAAAAGTTTATACTCATTTAATTGTTTGTCAAAGATGCCTCTTGTCCCATTTGCTCATGTTTTAGGCCTAACAATTATTTGGGCACACATCACTTACAAAATTCCACTTGCCCCACTTCACGTCCTGACTGAGCCAGATATCTTGGGAGTATCTGGGGAACACTCACCTCGAGGCCTCCCATCAATCAGCAGTCCTGTTGTGCCAAAAAACCTCTGAACTGGATCGGTGAATGGGGATTGGAGGTGTTCCTACTCGTACAAAGCTGAGGAGATTCTAATTCTCAGCATTGGCAAGCAGTCAGTCAGAAGGTGGCTGGCTTTGTAGTTAGTGAGCCAGGCCACTGTTCCAGCCATGATCCAAATGGAAGTGAAGGTAAATTCCGGTATTTAATCCCAGAATTACCACTCGTATGACGTGGGGTGATCCAGCCCATTGATGAGGACATTAGTGCAGAAGCTTGCAAGTGAAGGAAGATTTTTTGATGCAAGTCTTGTCATTTTGGACCTAGTGCTACAATTAACCTCCTCTTTCAATCTTGGGTCTGAGCAAATGTTAGAACTGCAGGAAGGACCTCCACCAATATTAATTGAAAGTTTTGTCATCTGCTTACTTGTTTATTGCAGATTGGTTTCTGCTGGCTGTTGCTGTCAATTCTACACAGCAAAATGCATGCAGCCATTGGCACCTTCTACCATGGGGAAGCCTGCAATACCAGCTCAGCCATGTGATCTCTGCACTGCTGGTTTGGTATGGAATAATTCAGTGACCTCCTCTACATAAAATTTCCACAGTAACTTCAAGTTGTAAAAGTCTTCAAGAGATGACGTGCCAAGCACTGAAGGACTTTTTATTGACTTTGGGTTTTTCACAAACTTGTTGTTCCCTGGCAATTGATGCATGTGTATAAAATTTCGCTTCCATGTTCCTTGGCTGGGAAAGTGAGCAGAAGGTATGTAGAGGAGAAAAAGCTGCTGGAAGAGAGTGGTGGAGGAGGAAGATGCTGGAGAGAAGACCCTTAGCAAGGGACTATGATGTATAGGAAGCAATTCACCCACCTGAAGCTCAGCTGGGAACAATGTGTTAGATGCCTGCACTTCAGGACGGATTTTGTCACTGAAATTCGCCACCATCTGCAATTTAAGGCTGACTTGCTACTGGCTATCTGTGGCAATAAACTTTTATGTGTCGGGCTTCTCTGAAGCTTGAGTTTGAGATATTAGCCACATCTCACAGTTTGAGGTCCAGTTTTCTGTAAGGGAGTTTAGTGAGTTGGTTTTCAAAGATATCTTACTCTATTTCATTCTCTCTTGGAAAAACCAACTGTGGAGAGAGACCACAGCTTTATTTGTATTGCACCCCAGTGCAGAGTGTAATTACCTGCAATTTATTGGTTATTGTTTGTCATCTCCACAGAATGATGGGCTTGGAAGTGGTTTCACTCTGCTATCTGTGGGGGTTTTTTATGTTGCTGGTCATGTAATCAAATAAATAGAAGCAGAGTTATAAACAGAGCATTCCTTATTCAAGGCAACTTGCTCAACTGAACTGCAGTGCCTGGTTTCAGCAATATCTGGGAGCATCACATGCAATGCAAACTGGTTCTTAAGGTTACTTTACACATATATAAAGTAGGATATATAGGCGTTGGACCATGCAGACTAATGTCATGTTTTCTTATGAGTCCACTTTTTCAGTTGCATTTTAGTGACAAAATGAAGGGTGATTAATTGGGTGACAAAGCATATCCACTGACGACTTGGTTGATCACTCTGATGCAAGCTATGAAACCTATCCTCCAACACAAAATATGATGGAGCAAAGCAATGGCATACCAAAACGATGCCTTTGATGCCCAAGAGGCCTCCCATATGCAACAGTGGACTGCATGGTATGAGATATCACTGATAACTTTGGTTCCAGACATTCTATAAGTGTACGTGGAGCAAAGGGTGGCCAGGGAAAGAGTGGATCCCCTTAGAGACCAAAGAGGTCATCTATTTGGAATCAGGGGATGTGGGTGAGGTCATAAATGCATCATCTCATCTGTATTCACCAAGGAGAAGGATATGGAAGATAGAGAGTTCAGGGAGGGGTAAGTTGATAGTTTGGAGCATGTCAGTATTAAGAAGGAAGGGATGTTAGATGTCATGAAATGCATAAGGGTTAATAAATCCCCAAGGCTGGATGAGATCTATGCCAAGTTGCTATGGAAAGCAAGGGAGGAGATGGCTGGGGCTCTGACAGAGACTTTTGTTAGGCACAAGTGAGGTACCAGAAGATTGGAGATAGCTAATGTTTTCCTTAATCAGGCAGAGAAATACAAAGATAAAAAAATTAGGTAAATGCAGGTTGGTGAGCCTTACATCAGCTGTAGGGAAATTATTGGAGAAAATTCTAAGGGATAGGATTTTTGTACGTTTGGAAAGATGGGATGATCAGAGATAGTGGGCACGGCTTTGTGTGGGGTAAGTCCTGCCTCACTAATTTGACTGAGTTTTTTGAGGAGGTGACTGAGAAGATAGACTTTAGTAAGGCATTTGACAAGAATTCCACATGGTAGGCTGGTCCAGGAGGTTAAGGCAAATGGATTCAAGGTGAGCTGACTAATTTGATCTTAATTAGCCTGGTGATAGGAGGCAGGGTGGCGGTGGGGGATTGCTTTTTTGATTGGAAGCCTGTGACTAGTGTTGTACTGCAGGGATCAGCGTTGGGATCTTTGTTGTTTGTGATTATATATTAACAACTTGGATGTGAATGTAGAAGGTATGATTAGTAAGTTCATGGATGGCGTGGAAATTGTTAGTTTTGTGGATAGTGAAAAAGGTTGTCAAAGGCCACAACAGGATAGGATCAGCTGGCAAACTGGGTGGAGTGTTGACAGATGGAACTTAATCCTGAGAAGTGTGAGGTGATGCATTTTGGGAAGTCAATGTGAATGGTATGGCACTAAAGAGTGCCGATAAACCGAGGGAACTTTGGGTTCAAGTCGAATTGTTCCCTTAAAGTGACAACACAGGTAGATAGGGTAGTGCAGAAGGCATATGACATGCTTGCTTTCATTGGTTGGGGCATTGATTATAAAAATTGGGGAGGTTATGCTGCAACTTTACAAAACACTGATTAGATTGCCCTTGGAGTACCGAGTACAGTTCTGGTCGCCACACTGTAGAAAGGATACGGTCGAGGCTTCATTGGCTGGTTTGATGACAATGTCAGGGTTGGTGTGGAGGGAATGGAGAACAGAGCGTTCAGAAAGGGTGAGGTTGGAGTGGGTGAGAGGAGCAGAAAAAGTCAAGATGGCTGATGTCATGCCAACAGTTGGCTATGAATAGGGTCTAGGGAAGGTAATAGGCCCGGTGGGGGAGTCCAGGTGGAAGAATAGGGCTGGAGGTGGGAGAAACGGGTCATTAGAAGCGGGAGAGGACTTCTTACTGAAGGAGAAGGCACGGAGGCAGGAGGCAGCAGAAAAAAAGCTTGGCATCGTGCTAGGCTTGGAATTTTTTGAGCTGGGGGTGTAGAGGTACGAAGGTGAGACCTTTTCTGAGAACAGACTGCTCAGCCTCAGAGAGGGGGAAGTCGGGGGAGGATGGTAAAGACTCGGCAAGGGTTAGAGCTGGGACTAGAAGAGGAAGGATGAGGGAGGGGATGGGGGGGGGACTGTATTACCATAGAAAGGATATGGTTACATTGAGAGAGTGCTGAACATGTATTCAGCTGTTATTAAGGAAAGGCATGTGGTGGAGTGTTGTGGTTTGAATGGCAGTACTAGCATCAAATCAGAGTTGCAAACCTATTGATCCATGATAGGTTTGCTCTGAATTCTTTTGACAGACAATTATTGCATAGGTGTTATTAATAGCAACATAGCATCTGGCACAATCCATCTTGCAAATGCTATCTTCGAGTTCCAAGGGCAATTAAAGTGTCAAAAGATATTTCCACCTTATCCCATTGCCTTGGAGGCCCTTTCACTGGCTCTTGGTTAATGTTCTTTTTTTAATACTTCTCATGTAAAATTTGATCTGTTAAAATTACATTTTAACCTAAATTCACATCTCTCTCTTTAATTCCATGCACCTTTGCTGTTTCTTTTTTTTATTCAAGTCCTGCTTTCTGCAATTCATCATTCACTTGCTTTTCATTTTTCTGTTGAATCTTTGTTGTCACAGAGTCCTCGATTAAGATTTTTTTGGCTATTTCTCTTTGCTCCTGATAAGGCTTTTTCCAATTTTTCTTTCTGTTATCAGAACCTTCACTGGTTTCTGTCTAGTGCATTGAAGACACAGTGTTTGTCGTCTTATTGAACAGGAGTCTTCAGCTAGTAGCCAGGACTGAATTAGTTCAATTCCTGGCAGCATCTTTTCCTTTACATAATTCTGGTAATGAAAAAGATGTCACGAGTTTTCTGATGTGGAAGTATAGATGAAATGTTTGTCTCATCAACATAGATATGTCATGGGCTTCTTATCAGTTTCGGACTTTGTGCTCACGACTGCTGGTGAAATAAATCAAGTGCTAAAACAAAGGGAAAATGTAGCAGACGTTGAAATCTAAATTTACACTCAACACAATTACTGTATTTACATAAGAAACAGAAGCAGGAATAGGCCATTCAGCCCTTCATGCCTGCTGTGATTATGGCTGATTTTCCACCTCAACAACATTTTCCTGCCCTATCCCCCTATACCTTGATTCTTTAAGAACTAAGAAATCTATTAATCTCTGTTTGAATGCAGTCTATGACTCTGGCCCTTGGGGGAGGGGAATTCCAAAGACTCGCCCTCCTCTGAGTGAAAAGTAGCTCCTCATTTCAGTCCTAAATGACTAACACTTGTTTTGAGACTGTGAGTCTAGGACTAAACTGTAGTGTCTGGCTTCATTCATTCTGTGTGGTTCTAACCATTGTATTCTAGGACTCCTAAGCCAAGGGAATATCCTCCCCACATCTACCCTGTCAAGCCCTCTAGGTATTTTATGTTTCCTATAGGTCACCTTTCATTCTTTAAACTCAAGGGAATAGAGACCTAGCCTACTCGATCTCTGTTCATATGATAGACCAGCCATGCCAGGTATCAGTCTGGTGAACCTTTGCTGTCTATCTTTATAACAAGTATATTCTTCTTCTGGTAAAATCTCTGAAATACCATTTCTCATAAACATTTGGCAAATAATATTGTCAACATTTTTATTCTATAATGTAAAAGACAATATTTAATGATTATCATCATTCTTGCAGAGCTAGGAGAGTAGCGTAAATGACATTAATAGAGCAAGATGCTGAAAATCTGGAATAAAAACAGAAAATGCTAGAAATACTCAGCAACTGTGCAGTAAGATATTGAGTTAACATTTCAGGTCAATCACCGGCTGAGTTTTGCCATCAATTATTTTTATCTGGAAAATGGAGCTCATTTCAATAATTTTACTTTATTATATTTTAAGTATTCAATGAATATTAAATAAAAATAGAACTTGATGTAAGTTCATTGACCTGAACTATAAACTGTACTTCCCTTTCCACAATGGCTGCCTGGCTTGTAGACTATTTCCAGTATTTTCTGTTTTTACTTCTGATTTTGACCATCTGCAGTTTTTTTTTGCTTTGAACATTAAGTGTTTCCCACTTATTTACTGCAAAGGTTAACCTTGCAATGTTAAAATGAGCCCCCTACTACCAGCATCTTAGTGGGCAAAGAGTGGACTGTGCATGTGATGTATTTTTTTTTTCTTTTCATTAGATTTTATAATGTTTTCTGATGGATACAATTGTTGGCTTCATGGCATTTTAATTTGTAAAAAGAAGCCAACCAAAAGAATATCCATCTTTAGTAACTTCAAGTAAAGCTAATTTTGAAATGTGAATATTTTCTTCAGGTGAGACACCCAGACATTGGAGTAAGAGTATATGATTCAGTCCTTCAAACTTGTTCTGTCACGTAATTTAATTTATACTGTCTACCCATCTTGGTATCATAGCCCTTAATACCTTTGCTTAATAGTAATCTATCAATCTGAGAAATTTCAATTGACCCTCCACCTCGATGCACATTTTTTGGAGAAGGAAATTCCAGACCTTTATTACTCCATGGTTATGCTGGAAAAAGGAAAATTAGACCAAGAATATTCATTATGCAAATTCAACTCTTCATGCTAATTGAACTCTTCATGCTCTTTTGCTGCAGTGGAAATGTCCTTAAGCATTGGCTAACATTCAGAATTTCTTATAAATTAAAATATTTCTCAGTGTTGCGCAGTTTATGTTGTCAAGTTTTTCCAACAAGGAGGCTAAACTTTGCATCACATTTTTAACAAATTGTTTTAAAGTTCATCTGGAGTTCCTTGAGCTTTTGTGACCTCAATTTTAAAATGGCTTGAAATGTGCCTGAATAAGTGCATTATTCTGAGGCACAGTAATCCATGTGTGATACCACAGGCACAAGAGTACAATGGATAGCTCTAGATGTCTGAGACTAGAGAAATATTAACTCTGCCTCCCAGAAGATTAATTTAACTCAGAGTAACTCATCCTTAAAAAGTTTATCTTCTGTTATTGTCATGGAATTTTTTACGCTATAGAGTTGCAGTTGCGTTGCATTTCTCTTTTCATACACCAGTTGATTTTGACAATTCTTTTACTAATTTGTTTTGTGCCGTTAGGTTAGCATCTGTATAATTGTGAAACCAAAGGGAAGTCCTTTTGTGTAACATATGATCTAGATACAACTCATGCCTGCAATTTCCTTATGCTGATAAATCAACAGTGAAGAATTTGATGCTCCATATAAAGGAAAGCAATAGCTGAACCTTTACCGTTAGTGACTGCAAAGCATGATCAAGAATAGTATGCAGTGGAAATTCTTCACCATTACCATATAATTTTAACTCGTGGAAATTGGCAATTTAAGTAGATGGAAACCTCTCTGCCCTGTAGCATGATGCATGGGAAATTTTAACACCCAGCTTCATCTACATGCCCTGTCGTTATTTCCTACAAGAATTGGGCAGGAGTGATACCGTCTTCAGCAGACAGTCAACATTTATCAAGGGGAGTGTTGCTGGGATGGCATTGGATAATGGGGTGTGAAGGATTTAGAAGGTCTGTGATCGCTGTGAAGTTGGGATGGGGCAGCTAGAGACGGGAGGTTCATGGTATATTTGGGACAGCATGAGAGGAGCAACATAAGCACAGAGAAACTTTGAAAAGTTTTCCTGCTGCCAAGACCCTCCTGATTGCTTTTTGTGACTAAAACAGAAGCACCAAGATGCAGTTTTGATATTAAAATTGTCCCATCCCCTTCTCTGGGGCATGGTTAGTCATTGCCTGAATTTAGACAGTTTAAATGGGGAGTCGGGGATGATATGTAAAGTCCAGTCCAAACATCTTACTCCATTTTCCCCACAATCTTGACAAGTAGGGTGGGAAGAGGTTAAAACTGGCCATATTGGCCACATGGACATGCACTTAGGGCATGAAATAATGTGATATTGTCTTCCAGACCAGTCAATTTCATGAGTGGGGTTGGGCTGAAAAGCGAAGTAACAAGTTTCAAAATTCCATTGCGTTGGTTAAAGATCACATAATATCCCAAGGAAGATATGTGGTCAGCATAAATAAATAATTTAAACTAGTTAAGGTATTTGCATTTTTAATTATACTTCTCAAGAAAGCATTTTTCAGCTCTGTCATGTTTAATTCTTGTTTCCTTACAATGTTCCTAATTGTTCATATAGTTTGCTTACGCAGACATAATAACCAGTACGAGCTGACTCCTCATGCAATTGCTCATGGATAGGGAAGAATTTGAAATTTAAGACATTTAGATGCCTGCTGTGGGAAAATGCTTGGTTACCAAGCTCATAAGGTCATTTAAAGGCTACATGTTGTTGGGAAGAACACTTTTTCTTCCAGCTCTAGTTTATTTGACAACTTCTCTGACCGACAGAATAGAATCTGTGACAGTCTTCTGCAAGAAATAAATAGCCTTCTGCTTCCACTCACACTGATTCCACCTCCTCTCCCACCATGGCTTTGACATTTTTGGAAAGAGGTGACTGAAGTGTGATTGATATTCTCAAACCTTTCAGATAAATAAACAAACAGTAAAAGGGCAGCTCTCACATAATTACTCCCCCAGCCCAGCAACTGAGTACATACTGAAATGGTAGGTCTTTTATAGTAACATTAATTGCGATATGCTAATGATGATGAGCTTTGCAGTTTCAAGCTGGAACAGCAGCCTGTAATCCGACCAAAACTTGTCATTACTATTGCTTTGATTTACCCAAGTTCTGCATGAAATATGCCCAAACCACCATTAATAGCATAATGAATACACAGTTGAATGAAATCCAGCATTTGAATTGGCTGAACAGTGATGATTAAATTGGTATTAAGGTAATGCAAATAATGAGAGAATTCTGAACAATTTGGGGTAAAAATTCATTCTAGGGCACTTGTGTTATGCATACATTATAGCAGCAACTTTGTTTCAAAATCCACACCTAAATGCAATTCCATTCACTTCAATTACCTCTAACTTAAAGGAACAGAATTATTAAAGATGAATTAAAAGTTCTATAGTCTTATTTGACATCAATACCTACCTTTTATCACATATACATCTGTGAGGAGCAGTTGAAATGAATTGCACATGCTGAAAGAGAATAACAACAGAGAATGTTGGAAATACTCAGGGTACATCTGTGGAGAGAGAAGCAGAGTTGATCCTTCAGATTAATGATCCTTCATTTGATCTTTTGATATTTGAGGAGATGCTGGAACAGCAGATAGAAGAGAAGGATATATGGGGAGAGTAATTCAAAATAACTAGGGAGGGAGGAGGTTCAATTGGAGTATAAACACCAGCAAACCAGTCACCAAAAGGCCAGTTTCCATGGCGCGAATGCTATGTACTTTTTAACTTGCTCCTTAGTTAATTCTCCACTACAAAACTTATGGTACTATTCACTGATGTTTTATTGCAAAGCTTTATTACTTATGTACCTTTAAGCAAGATCTACACAAGACTGAAGAAAGAAGATTGAGAGTTGCTTCCCCTTGAAACAATTTTATTTGGATGGAATTTGAACATGGTGTGACCAAAGGGAGTCGTGCTGGGCCTATCCAATGACATAGTGACAGGAGAGTCTGCTTTTGCACAGCTGAGCTAAATCAATTACATCCTAATAGTATGCTGCTGCATTAAGATTTTAGCTTCAGGAACCAGAAGCACAACATGGATCATAAGCACATTATTACTGTCTCTGAACAAAATAACCGCTTTCCTCCCTGCAGAACTTGACATGTGAAGTTATGGTTACTGAAATATCAAGTTTAGGCATAGGATTATTAGCTTGTTGCTATTTCATGAAAAGTCCTCTGCAAACAAGCAAGATCACAGGCAAAGGGAAAAAAAATCACATAACCATTCTGTTTATATGCTTATTAAACTAACAATATGAATTGACTTTAATATGATTTCCGGCTATATGTTCTATTTAACCTTAAGCATTTTTTATTTAATCACTTCACTAATGCTAGTCATGTGAACAGCTTCCAAGGTCCTACCTCTGGAATTCTGTCCTCTAAAACACCCCTTAAATCCAAGCTCTTTGCTCAAGATGAAGGGTCTCGACCCGAAACGGCCGACTGTCTATTACCCTCCATTGATGCTGCCTGACCTGCTGAGTTCCTCCAGCATTTTGTGAGTGTTGCTCCAGATTCCAGCATCTGCAGAATCTCTTGTGTCTCCTCTTTACCCAAGTTTTTGTGTTACCTGTCCAGCAATTTCATCAGGCTTTTTGGTTATCTGCTGTAACATTTCCTCAAGTGTTAAGTATTGTACAATAGCTTTCAACAGCATTAAAGACTGCGTATAAATAGATGATATTGTTATGAATAAAATCCATTAATTTAGATAAAGCTGGACAAATTTAATCTGGAATTATTTAAATTTGATTCACAAATAATTTGCATGAATAGGGACAATGGCATAATGGTAAGTTACTGGACTAATGTCCGGCAACCTGTATTATTGACCCAGAACCATGAGTTCAAATCCCACCATGGCAGCTGGGGAATTTAAATTTAATTAGTTAAATAAATCCAGGATTAAAAAGCTTGCATCAGTAGGAGTGAACATGAAACTAGTGGACTGACATAAAAGCTTAGCCAGCTCATTAGTTTCTCCTCAGGGAAGGAAATCTGCCAAACTTGCCTGTTGTGGCCGATAAGTGGATCCAGGCCCATCAGAGTGGTTGACTCCTAATTGCTAGTGTTCAAGAAGGACATTACTTGGGTCAGGAAAGGAATTGGATGACATAGAAGGGATGAATTCTAGGTGAAGAAGGAGCTTGTGTCATGAGAGAACCAAGCTGACTCAGCAGAGAGTACAGCTGTGCTCATTTGGAAGGTTCCAGCAAATATCAGCTTTTAATGAAATTTTATTAATTAAGTGGCAGTGCTTTATGGAGAGCATGCCAGATTTGTCATTAGTCATTTATCCACATACACTCCTATCTTGTATGCACTGCTGACTGTTGGCAAGCATTCAAAATGAAACCTGGCAGGAAGAGTAAATATTGGAATGTCAGTGGATTTCAATAAATGGGCTCAGGAATGAAGTCTGTAAATCACTCAGGCTTTGATTGTGATCAAGATTGAATGAGTGGAAGGTGAGAATTATGGCTAAACAGTGATGAAAATGCAATACTACAAAAGTGTTACACACTTTTCCGTGTTAAAGTGACGGACCAGGGTGGAATGAAAGACCTGTATACTACTCCTTGAGCCAGTGTAACTGAGTTGCTGGGAAGAAGGGAGAGCAGTGAACAGCAGTCTCCCTTTCAGTGAGATTTTCCACATAATCATGATCAACCGCATTGGAATATTGTGAACAATTTTGGGCTCTGTATCTAAGGAAAGATGTGCTGGCCCTGGAGAGGGTCCAGAGGAGGTTCACAAGAATGATCCAAGGACTGAAAGGAGTAACCACTGAGGAGTGTTTGACGTCTCTGGGCCTGTACTCGATGGAGTTCAGAAGGATGAGGGGGGATCTCATTGAAACCTACCGGATATTTAAAGGCCTGGATAGAGTGGAAGTGGAGAGGACGTTTCCATTTGTTAGAGAGTCCAGGATCTAAGGGCACAGCCTCAGAATAAAGGGTCGTCCCTTTAAAACTGAGATGAGGAGGAATTTCTTCAGCCAGAGGGTGGTGAATCTGTGGAATTCATTGCCACAGAGGGCTGTGGAGGCCATAATTGGATGTATTTCAGGTAGGTTCTTGATTGGTAAGGGAGTTATGGGTTACGGGGAGAAGGCGGGAGAATGGGGTTGGAAAAAAATGGTGGAGCTGATTCATTGGGCTGAATGGCCTAATTCTGCTCCTATGTCTTACGGATACTACACTAGTTTTAGATCAACTATCTACTTGACTTGACAGAGAAAGAGTTGGATTTATTTCTCAAAATCACATAGGTTGCTGTTGAGATCGTCAAAAGCTCCATCACTACTTCTTTTGTCTCCTTAAACTAACTTGTAAACTACTTCTCCTCTCCACTGTCCTTGACCATATTTCCTAACTCTGTACCCACCTTTCCCTAACTTGGGCAGCATCTGTGGAAAGAGAAACAGAGTTAACATTTCAGGTCAAAGACCCTTCATCAGAACTTGGAGAGAAGACAAGTTTGTTTTAAGTTACAGAGAGACTGAATGAAGGTGGGTTGGATTGGACAAAAGGAATATTTCTAATAGGGTGAGACTGGGCTTGCTGTAGTTTTAACAAACATGCAAAAGTGGTGAAATTCAGGTCAGTGTTGTAGAAAATGTCCAGCAGATCAGGCAGTATCAATGGAGAAAGCAGAAATGAATTATTAGAAATGAATAACCTACTGCTGATATGGCCAATTCTGATACAAACAGAGATGTTATCTAAAATTGTTGAGTTTGATATAGATTCTGGAAGGCTACAACTTTTCCAGATGGAAGATGAGGTGATGTTCCTTAAGCCTTCATTGGGCCTCATTGGAACATTGCAGGAGGTCACAGACAGAGAGCTCACAACAAGAATATGATAGAGAATTAAAGGGACCTAAACAGATCTAACAGGCTAAGCTGTCTGGGTGTGCTGAAGACTTAGAGACTCAATATTGTATTCAGTATTAAGATAACCTCACTAGTTCTGCTACAAGGTTATCTACTGGTCATATTAATTCAGTTTTTCTCTATCCATCACTGCTTAATCTGCCAAAACATTACTAACATTCCCTTTTTAGTTTCAAGTTTAAACAAAAGCTTGAGCCTGCCTTTCAAACTTTTGCTTGTTCTTTTGTTTATTTTCTCTCTATCTCGCTTCCTTATTAAAATGCCAACCAGATGGCTCATTAGCAACTTATCATTATGACAATCCTGCCTCACCTTATAAAAGCGACTCTTTGTCCTAGCTATCCCTCCCATCTTCTCTGCAACTAAAAACTAAGTTGTTTTCCCTCTTTCCCCCTTCCCCCCTTCTGTTGGAGGGTCTTCAACCTGAAACATTAACTCTCCTTCTCTTTTCTGCTCAGTGTTTCAAGTATTTTATGTTTTTATTTCAGATTTCCAATATTTGCAGTTTTTTGATTTTCATTCTTTAAACTTCCTTGGCGATAAATTGGATGGAGCCAGAAAATGAGCCCTCGGATCACAACGTGGGATTAACTTGCAAACATTTGACCTGGTTCAGGGCACACACAAAAGTCACACTGCCAGTTCATTATCATGTTTTCAGCATCCAGGCAGCACTAACAGTACGGCTTACAGGCTGAGTGCATATCCATAGGGTATGCACTCCATATTTGGTTGATCTCTTAACATTTTATTTTTCTGCACTTTTCTTTTTTGCTCAGGACCCTTGTAGATATTTTATGTAGCCTTTCAGATTGATTCAAATTCAGATGTTGCTTTTATATGTAAAAGGAAAATTTTCAAAGACTTATAATTATTGCAGAGAAATATTTACAGAGATTGAATTTTTTTTGCAATTTATCATTTTATCAAAAAACACTGATATGTATTCAGAATAATAAAATAGCTGTTAAGTGCTATGAAATTGATCTAACCTGCAGGATACAACTTTACATATGATAGGCTCCAACCTGCATGAATGTTATGTGATATTTTGAGAGAGATGAAAAACAAAGGTTCAGAGCTTGCTGCTGATCCATGAGGTAAATAAGAATTTTTTTTTCTGCATCTTCTGATGTTGATTGCAGTCTGAAAGCATACCAAATCCAATATGGTCAAGCCCTGGGCAGCAGGAGGGTCTAGAGAAAAGTAGAGCCATCATGTACAGGGATGAGAACAAGTTATTACCAGGAAACAGCTGGGGAAAAAAACACAGAGTTGGCTATACCAAGCCCAAAGCTTCCACAGCTGTCAAACCAGTGAGAGACCCAAAAATTGGGAAACGTACCTAAATGATGAATTGCAAGGAATCAAAAATCAAAAATAGAATGACTTAAAAACATTTAACTAAGTAAATTAAGAATGTAAATTCACCCATATCTTGAGCAACACACAAAGGAGCTGGAGGAACTCAACGAGTCAGGCAGCATCTATGGAGGGAAATGAACAGTCGACGTTTTAGGTCGAGATTCTCCTTCAGGACCAGAAGAGTCTTGACCTGAATAAACCATTCCCTTCACCATCTTATAAATCTTGTTTAAATCATCCTTGGTCTACACGTCTCCAATGTATGGACTATTAGCTCTTTGGTTTTACCCTGATAACCACAGTACTTTAAACTAGGTAGTAATTTTGAGAAAACAATAGAGGTCAATAGTTCAGGATTTCTGGAAAGCTGTATAATTTTACAGTATAATAAAGGATGGGATATTTAACTTTTGCAGATTTTGTTAAAAGTGCTTGGAATCAAATATTCGAGATGTCAGCATGTTGGGCATTTCCTTTGTCCACTCTTCAGTAAGAAAAGTGGAACTGGATTTTAAAACCAAAGTTAGCTTTGTTTCAACCTGGATAAACTTTGAGCTAACATTTAGATTTGTTTTTTGTTCATTTACGATCATGAGATTAGTTTCATGATCTGTAAACCTGGCAGAGTTCAGTTTTTCAGCTTTATGTATCTATAAACAGAAGGAAACTCTGAAGCATTTATAATCTGAGTGAATGAGCAAGGAACATCCTTTGGGAAGGTTGACACAGCCAGAAAAACCTGTACAAACAAAATAAAATTTTAGTATTTGATTTCTATGAACAAAAACATCTCTTAGTTGCAGCTAGTAGTAGGAATGAGTTCTGAGGAATCTGAGAGATCAGCTGATGGCATTAAATAATGCTGGAATATTTGGGCCATGGATGAAAGAGATGGGAGGAGAACATGACATAATGAGCAGTAAAAGATGTGTTGGTCACAAGAAGGTGTGTGGGCTGTAAATTTAACAAGTAACCACATTCCAGGGGAAGGAGATTTTCAAACTGTGGAGGACGGAGTGGTTCTCTCCTTCCGATCCTCCTCCGGTCCTTTTATTTTCGTCCCCTTTCCTTCAATCCACCCCCCTCACTCCCAGCCCGTCATCACTAATCTTCATCCCCCTCCTGGTTCCACTCACCCACTACACACACAGTTCAACTACAGGTTCCCCCTCCCTACCCAATCTGGTTCTGATTCCAACTGCCATTCACCTCTCCGCACCACTCCCCTTCCCCTCATTATACTGACCATCTCGCCTCTTCACTCTCAGTCCTGATGCAGGGTTCTGACCTAAAATGTCGACAATTCCTTTCCTCCCTACAGATGCTGCTTGACCTGCTGATTTCCTCCAGCAGATTGCTGCTCCAGACTCCAGCATCTGCAGTCTCTTGCGTCTCCAGAGTTAAGGAGGAGTAATGCTGCGACTAATGCTCTTTAAAATTACAATTGGAAAAGAGCCCTTAAAAACAGATGTTGTCATGGCCTCATCAGCAATTTTCACTAACGAATTGGGACATACTGGGCTGTTCTCAAAGTAAAGGGATTGAGATTCTGTTGTACTGGCAGAAGTGAACTGCACAGAATTCCCACTGTCCACAGTGAAAGGCAGAGTTCCCAGGCCAACATATGGAAGTAAAATCTTACCATGGTAGTGCTAGCAAAAGTACATCAGAAATGCCATCTATTTTCTCCGTTGACTACAGGGCTATCACTGCTAAAAGAGTTTTAAGGTATTAAATTACCTTTACTACTGAAAAACAGTCATCTATGTATTGAAAACCAAAGAACAGAGAGTAAGCCCTTCTAAAACCCAATATAACTCTACTACTGTTTAAAAGTCTTTGTGTGGTGCTTTCATATATTGGCTGGTGATCCTGCAATACTAATTGACATGAATATCATTTTGAGCAGATGGATTTGAATGGAGAGAAGGAAAGACAGGTAGAGATGTTGGACATGACAGTCTGACAGATTGTTTTCAATAAACTGCTGTTGAACAGACCTCACTCATTTATTTCCTCGCCATTACTGTCATCTCCCACCTTATGTTGAAAGGCTGGCCATCAGTAACAGTTTCAAAAGTTATGTTGCAGATACTAACCACAATCACACATGACATCTTTCTCTGCTGAATTCCAGAAAGCTGGACTTGTCCGACCATCCAAATCATTGTCCAGGGACTCTTCTGGTCTGCCTGATCAAGACTTTGTTTGATCCTTGAATCCAGCTGCAGTGCAGTTCTGTATTGTGGAATAAAATGATCCGTGAAGGTGGCAGTACAGCACAGGTTAAAGAGGTATATGGGATACTGGCCTTCATTCATCAGAACATTGAATACAAGAGGAGGGAGGTATACTCCAACTTATAAAATGCTGTCAGACCTCAGCTGGAGTACTTCTGGTCACCACACTATAGAAAGGATGCAATAGCGCTAGAGAGGGTGCAGAGGAGATTCACCAGGATGTTTCCTGGGGTAGAGTGTTTTAGTTTTGAGGAGGGACTGGAGAGGCTGGGTCTATTTACTTTGGGGAGGAGAAGGCTAAGAGGGGACAGGATTGAGATATATCAAGTTATGAAGGGTGGAGGATATATAAAATATATACTGTAGGTATCAGGTTGACTGCAGGAAACTTTTTTCCTTTGGAGGTCAAAGGGACTTGGGAGTCCTAGTGCAGAATTCCCTAAAGGTTAACTTGCAGGTTGAGTCGACAGTAAGGAAGGCAAAAGCAATGTCAGCATTCATTTCAAGAGGACTAGAATATAAAAGCAGGGATGTTATTGCTGAGGCTTTATAAGGTGTTGGTCAGACCACATTTGGAGTATTGTGAGCAGTTTTGGGCCCCATATCTAAGGAAGGATAATGCTGGTGTTGGAGAGGGTCCAGAGGAGGTTTACAAGAATGATCCTGTGAATGAAAGGATTAATGTATGAAGAGTGTTTGAGGGCTCCTGGGCCTGTACTTGCTGGAGTTTAGAAGGATGGGGGGGGGGAGGAATCTCATTGAAACCTACCGTATATTGGAAGGCCTGGAGAGAGTGGACGTGGAGAGGATGTTTCCAGTAGTGGGAGAGTCCAGGATCAGCGGATACAACCTCAGAATAGGAGGACATCCATTCAGAACAGAGATGAGGAGGAATTTCTTTAGCAAGAGGGTGGTGAATCAGTAGAATTAATTGCCACAGATGGCTATGGAGGTCAAGTCATTGGGTATATTTAAGGCAGAGGCTGATAGGTTCTTGATTAGTAAGGGTGTCAAAGGTTATGGGGGAGAAGGCAGGAGAATGGGGTTGAGAGGGAAAAATAAATCAGCCATGATCAAATGGCGGAGCAGACTCGACGAGCCGAATGGCCTAATTCTGCTCCTATGTCTTCTGGTCTTATCAGAGGTGAATAAAGCTGTAGGACATAGATTTAGGGTAAGGGGTAAGAGAGAGGGGATCTGAGGGAGCGCCTGTTTTCACCCAGAGAGAGTTGAGTAACTTGGAAAGTACACTGTGGAAGCAGATACTTTGACAGCATATAAGAAGTGCCTGGATGAGCACTTTAATTGCCTCGCATAGAAGTCTATGGGCCAAGTGCTGGAAAATGGGATAAATATAGATAGGTGTCCATTGTCTGCATGGATATGGTGGGCTGAATGGCCTGTTTTCATGTTGTATGGCTCTATGACTCTTTGCATTTCTAACTTGAGTGAAAGAGGCTGCAATTGTCCTTCAAATGGCTGTGTATGGTGAAACAGTGGAAAGATGGCTGATAGAAACAAAGTAAAAGAATTGTAACTGTTGGTTGGAAAATTGGCATTGTTCTGCATGTTGCATTTCTAATTATCACACATCAGATATTGATTGTCAGAATGGAAGCTCTGGAAACTGATAAATGCAGTTGTGTGGTACAAAGAAGCCCACGTGAGAACGTAGATGCAGACAACGATGTGATGAACTTGGTAGAAATCCTAAATATGCATGAATGCCAGGACCCTACCCTACTGCTTAAAGATGCCTTTAGGGGAAGTGACAAATATGCTCGATAGGTGTCAGCCAACTGTTTATTGCAAATATAGCCACAGATTGACCAATTTTTCTCATATTTCTTGTGGTGACTGAAAGGAGTTTGGGACAAAGAAGTTCAAAACTGCCACAACCATGACTGCAATAGGCAATGCAGTGTCAGTTACAGTTTGCTACAGATATTATAAATCTTTGGCAGCTCAAGAATCAAAGTCTTGATATGCCCTTTGCATTGGAGATATGTTAGGGAATCAACACCATCTTCAAGGGGGTCTCCTATATACTCCCTGTCCCATTGTTGAATATATATAGCCTATTTGCTCTTCCTGTTTTTCTTCCCAGGGTTGGTCCACAGGAAACCTCATTCCAAAAGTGCACTGTCTGGAAACCATCAGATACTAGATGATCAAAATCATTAAAAGTGACTGTAAGAAAATATTCCCTTTGAGAAATTTCTGTAGTATGTCCATGGATCCCTTTAAGAATGAACTCAAATGGCCCTCTCAGGTCTTGTATCATTCATGTTTTGAGGCGGATAAAGGAAGAGACAGTTGGGCTAAGATTGATGAAGTGGAGGTGCTAGAAAGGCTAGCAGCATGAATCGAACCAGGAAACAAAAAGTAGTTGTTTCTTGGACTGGAGGGAAATGAAGAGTGGAGTTCCCTGAAGGTTGAGACTAGGATTACTGCTCTTTTCTTGGATGTGCCTTAAATAGTCCTGTAAGGCACAATTTCCAAACTTGTGGATGAACCATGAGGTAGACAGAAATAGATATCATGGATGTATAGACAGGCAAGTGGAATGGGTGGTAAAATGGCAGATAAACTTGTAAAGTGATGCATTTTGATAGGAGGAATAAGAAGAGTCAAAATAAACAGGGCACAATTCTTAAAGGGGTGCAAGAACAGAGAGATCTGGAGTACATGTTAATAATTGGAAGTGGTTGAGCAGGTTGAGAAAGTGGTTTAAAAGCCTACACAGTTCTGGGCTTCACAAATTGAGGCATAGAGTATGAAGCACAGAAGTTATGATGAGTTTTATAAAGTACTTGTTTGACCAAAACTGGAGTATTGTGTATACTTCTGGGTGCCTAACCTCAGGAAAGATGTAAAGGCTTTACCAAAGTGATTCCAGGGATGAAAGATTTTAGTAATGTGGATAGAATGGAGAAGCTGTGGGTGTTCTCCTTGTAATAGAGGGGATCTGACAGGAGTATTTAAAATTAAGGAGGGCATGCACACAGTGGGAACCATTGAAGCAGGGATCAAGAAGTTGGGGACACAGAACAAAAATGATGGGCAAAAGAACCAAAATTGACAAGAGGAAAATCCTTTTTATTCAGTAAGTGGTTAGGGTGTGGAATGCACTATCAAGGGTGAAAGTGAAGACAACTTTAATTGTAATGTTAAAAAGGTTGTTGGATATTATCTGAAAGGAATGCAGGATTACAGGAAAGGTGAGGAAATGCAACTAGCAGGATTAGTCATATGTAGACCCTGCAAAGAGTTGGTGGGCTGAATGGCCTTTGTCTGTGTGGTGATTATCTGTAATTAGTCACATGGGAAATTAAAACTGGCACCATGACAGCACTCTACCTAATTGTGACTTCATTCATGAGGCTTCCTCCTGTCTTGGATAGAAACTATAGTTTGTCAAGATTTATGTTCCCAGAAAATCTAAACAGCTATTAAAGCTGTCAAAGGGGTAGATGGGTGAAAGACTTGCTGTTTCATTTTCCAATATTTATTCTTCCTATCTGAGTGCACATAAGATGATAAGGATGAAAACTGGCCTTGCATTATGATCTACAATCTTGTTTGAACCCACAGCCTCCCCAAACTATCTCTGCTTGCCTAAGAGGGCTTGGAAAGGAACTTACTGTAGAATTCTATTCCTTACTGGGCTAATGTTTTATTTGTTCATTTTTTTCTATCCCATAAGATTCAATGGATGCTGTTGGAGGGTACAACCAGCATGGGGATAGCTTGTTGGACCAGATTATTTTTGCACTTGCCTGACACAGGGCATAATTTGTTTGCACCCATGGAATTGAGATTTTATAATATTCAGGATAACATACAAAGTTCATCCATCAATAAAATATATGTCTTGTAATATTAATTATATTATGTGCTCAACTTTGCTGCTACATTTCCTATATAGCACTTCAAAATTGCATCATTTACTGCAAAGTACTTTGTTATGTTCTGAAATTGGGCATTACAGAAACTGAAATTCTTTTCTCTTGTATGTAGAATTTTGACTCATTGGGCCTCTTAATCTTTTTAATAATCAAAAAACGTATATTGGATTTACTTAAACATATTCAAAAATTAAATTTGTTTTGTTCAACTTAGTCCTTCCAGGCACAAGTGATGTCCTTCATCAGCTCTTCTGCCCCCATCTGAATACAATTGGATTCCTTTCCTTTCTTTGTGCCTTTCTAATATTCTCCATCTTTCTGTTAAGCATAGTTTTGTACAGCAGTGGAATCATTTCTCCTTGATCGTTATATTTACATGCTAATAAGAGAGGTCTCAAGTGTGAGATTAAGCAAAGTATTTGATTACCAGGCAAAATCTGACTCCTGCTATATGATGGAATGAGGAACTATTTGGCAACTGCCTGAAATAATATCTCCCACAGTAACCATTTCATTGATACATAACGACAATAATCAAAGGCAACTTTCCATGCACCATTAATAAGTCTGATTGAGAAAAGAGAAAGGAATGGAGACAAAGAATAGGAAAAGCCGCCAAAATGTAAAGTATTACAGAGCAGAAAATTGCAAAAAGAGTTGCCTGTCTTAAGCATGGGAACAAACTTGATATATTTACATTTGTTTTTCAGTATCAGTGAATCACTAACAAGATCAGCATTTATAGCACATTCCTATTTTTCACATTTATAGCAATTCTTGATTTGCATTTGAGAAGTTGGTGGTGAACCATTTTTTTGAACCATTGTAGTCCTTCTGGTGAGGTACTTCCTCTCGGTATGGAGTTCCAGGATTTAGACCCAGTGATGAAGAAGGACCGGTGATATATTTCCAAGTAAGGAGGGTGTGTGACTTGGAAGGGAAATGGCGGCAGTGTTCCCTTGTCCCTGCTGCCACTCTTCTTCTAGATACTAGAGTTCATTGGTCTGGGAGGTTCTATTGGAGTAGCCTCAACAAGTAACTGTGGTACATTCTGTTGATGAGAGAAATAAAGGACTGCAGATGCTGGAATTTAGATAAAAAACACTATAATGCTGGAGGAACTCAGCAGGCCAGGCAGCACTTGTAGAGAAAAGCAGGCAGTCAACATTTTGGGTCAGGACCCTTCTTCAGGACATTTTGTTGATGTTACACACAATATACAGTGAGATCTGGTGACGGAGGGATTGAATGTTTGAGGAGGTAGATGGGGCACCAATCAAGAGGGCTGTTTGATCCCAGATGATGTAGAACTTTGTATATGTTGTTAGAATTGCACGAATTCAGGCAAGTGGAAATTATGCCATCAATTGTGTCTTGAGGATGGTGGAACTTGCCACCTGAGCAAGCTATGTATTCACTTAGCTTTATTAGATTTAAGACATTGATTCACTAACCTGTTCAGATGGAAATTATATTCTACTCTTGAAAAAAAATTCTAGAATTTTTAGAACTTTAGCTCAGCTGCTGCAACAAGTAACAGTTTGAAAGAATCTAATGTACCAATTCAGCTGTTTGCTGTTAAAAGACACTCTTGCAGTTTAGGGTCTGTTTGGATGAATTCACAATCTTTTGATCAGACCATTTCATTATTTGTTGATGCTTTTAAGATCAGTCAATAAAGGTCAACAGAATAGATGTTCCAAGCAAACAAATCTACTCTATTCAAACATTGCCATTCATACGGCCACCATCAAAAAGCCTCAAGTTTCCATAGATTTCTCAGTTCATGAGGTACTTCCCTTAGAGCCCTTTGGCGTCTGAGAGGTAAATATTGGGTTGGACAGATTTAATGGGAACAGTGATTTAATGGGAAGCTCAGAAGAAGATAAGAAACTTTATCTGACTACAAGATTTGTTTGAAAGTGAAAATCCACAGCATTATTCTACACTGAAACATTGCGGCAAAGTAGAGAGAGCAGCTGATCATATGTTTCAAGACTTAAAGTGGTACCAATCAATATTACAGTCCTCCTTTAACAATGACTAAAAGGTGCTGTTGTGCCAGGTAATCAATCTGCCATTCACTGAGAACCTCACAAATTTGTTTATAATGATCTTTGGCAATTATATGTGATCATACCTCAGGGATTCTAAATTTGGAAAACTGTTGAGCTTGCAAATCACCGTCAATGAATGGGTGTTCACCAAGAAGCTGATTTCTCAAAGATTTGAAAAATGGTCAACTGTTGTCAGATATATTTTTCCATCTAGGTAACTTTTGCCAGGGTCTGCCTGGAACTTGGTGAGAATGAACAATTTATTTTGATTGACCATGTTTGACCGTGTTGTTTTGCAGCCTGGGAACAACTATTCTTTCATCTCTGAAGATCAGATCAGCTTGAGTGCCCAGATTATCTCCCAGTGGTAGTATAGTCTGAGAAGATGGTCAACATTATGCTGTATTTCATTCATACTTTCTGAATTAGGAAGGCTAATAGTATTGTCAAGGATGTCTGCCACATTGGCTGTTCCTTTTTCTCTCTTCTACCTTCTAGGAGAAGAACCAGGAACTTGAAAGCCCTGACCACCAGACTCAAGAACAGCTTCTTCCCCACTGCTAACAGATTCTGAACCAATCACCTCTTTCACATCCCATTCCCGGCAGTGCTGCCACATTTTTTGAACCGTTAATTCTACCTATTCCGTTATTGTCGCTTTAGCATTTCTTTTTGCACTAGATAAGATTTCTTTCTTAGTCACATGTACATCAAAATACACAGTGAAATACATCTTTTTGCGTAGTATTCTGGGGGGCAGCCCACAAGTGTCGCCACGCTTCCGGCACCAACATAGCATGCCCACAACTTCCTAACCTGTATGTCTTTGGAATGTGGGAGGAAACTGGAGCACCCGGAGGAAACCCATGCAGACACGGGGAGGACGTACAAACTCTTTACAGACAGTGGCTGGATTTGAACCAAGGTCGCTGGCGCTGTAAAGTGTTACGCTAACCGCTACACTACCGTGCCTGCTACTTCAAGTTGCACCACTATACTTTGTACCATTCTGTTGTTTTGTGCTGTATTTATTGTTGTATTCATTATTACCTTGCATACTGTTTACTCTGTGAGTTTCCCAAGAGCTAGGAATTTCATTGCACCCTGGTGTACATGACAATAAACTAATCTGAATCATATTTCAGAGACCCTCCACCTCGGTCTCGTGCATCGGTGACTGGGAGGTTGGAATATGTATCCCTGCATTCATTGTCTCAGCATTGGGACAATGAGGTATCCTCAGCAATGCTGGCATCTTCAAAGTCAAAGTTGAAGTTATTGTCATATGCACAAGTCCATGTACACACAGGTGCAATGAAAAACTTACTTGAGGCAGTATCACAGGCACATAGCATCATATAGTAGCAGTCACAAGAAAAACATAAATTAAACATAAATAAAACAATTTTTACAAGAAAAAACAAAATTAGAACAAAAAAAGTCCATTTTAGTGCAAGGAAATCAAAATGGTTACTGTGTTCCTAAATTCCAGTGATTAGGGTTGTGCCGGTTGGTTGAAGAACCAAATGGTTGAAGGGAAGGAGCTGTTCTTGAACCTGGAGGCGTGGGAGTTCAGACCTCTGTACCTCCTGCCTGAAGGTAGCTGCAAAAAGATGGCATGGCCCGGATGATCTCAAAGATATATCATTGAGATAGACTTGGCCAAACATGTCTCTGCCCAGACTGTACCAAATCTTTATGCTTATGCTTGTATTATCACAAGTATTCTCTGCATCTTCATTGATATTCTATGGAGGAGCTTAATGGACAAGATCTTGAGGTGGTTGTGACCCCTTTGCACACATACAGTTCTCTTGGATTTGTGTTGGTGACTCTTCTCCAGTCTAATGATCACAGCAAGTAACTCCTTCTCAATCTGTACATAATGATTCTCAGCAGCTGCCAGAGCTCTCTTTCTGTATGATGTCAACTGTTTCTCCCGTAGGATCACTGCTTTAAGACCCTCTTCTGAGGTGTCTGCCTAAAATATCAGCTCCTTCTTTTCATCATAACTGTGCAACATTTGCACTGCTGTGCCTGTCTCCTCTTGCTTGTGAGCATGCAGTCACCATATCCATCATTCCATATCCTTCTGCTTAGCTGTTCGAGTGGCTCACACATCTTAGTCAGGTGAGGCAGTTACTTGCTCAGGATGTTGGTGAACTCCAGAAACTATTGTATCCTTGTTACGTTTATCAGACCCAGCATTTCCTTTACTGCCTTGATCTTTTTTGGCTTCAGATTATCATGAAGGAGACTTTTTTCATTTTGAAATTTAACTTTTGCTTGTTCATCTCCAGTTGGAGCTCTGTGTATCTGTTTATCAGGGCTCTTAGCTTTTGGTCACAGTCTAACTCTACCTCATTTCCTGTTTTTATTTCTCCTAAAATTATCTGTTACGGTCTTTACCTCACTGAGTCCCTCAAGTGCAGCATCCCATCTTTGCTGAAAGTTCTCTGGTGCTGTATTTGTTACAAATAGCATTCATCTCCAAAAGCAGCAGTGATCCGTGTTAAATATGAGCTCTCCTCATCAGTCTCTGAATACCACAACCAATCTTTGCATCCATCACATGTAATAGTCTTTCTTTACTCATGAGCTACATGCTCAGTACATGTGTGTCACTGCTTGTACTTCCTCCTGATGGACTTCCAGCATTTTTAGCCTTGTTCTGGATAGCTCTGCAGCTTCGCAACTTTTCTGGAGTTACCTTTGTCTCACATAGTAGGCCACAGACAGGACTTCCTGATTTCACAAAGTTATCCAATCTCTGACAACTGAGTCCTTCAAATCTGTGAAATTACAATTATCAATTGTAGTTCCATTAAGAAAGTACAAAAGGATTCTCCCTGCTCCTGATTGCATCTAAAGAACTGATAATAGTCAATTGTTTTATTTCTAGGTGGGCTGCAACGTGCTTATCATCAACCTAAATCATTCGCTCTGGTCTCATTTGAGAGCTTTATGGTTTGCAAGAATGCTCTGCTCTTGTGATCAATGAGATTTAATAACATGTTTACTTTTGCTGGTTCTGGTTTATCTTCCATATCCAGCTCATTCTATAGTACGAACTCTCCACTCTATTGGCTCCATTCTTTAGACCAGTTTACTTGCCTGGGAATCTAATAGCCTGGGCATTTACATTTGCTCCATCATGCACTGTCCCAAATGAACCTCACACTTGCTGTCTCACAGCTCACGTCCACATGTTTGCTCAATTGGGAGGCTTCATACCTGACTTTTGGTGTTCGGAGACACAAGATACAGCAGATGCTGGAATCTGGAGCAGCAAGCAATCTGCTGGTGTCCTAATGCAGGATTTCGACCCAAAACATTGACAATTCCTTTCCTCCCACAGATGCTGCTCGACTAGCTGAGACCCTCCTGCAGATTGTTTGTTGCTTTTGGTGTTCTGATTCAGACGTTGTCCAAACTTTGTGGTTTCATAAATTAGTACTTCCAACTCCATGAACTAGAAGTTGATCTGTGTTGGTTCTCTTCGGTTTCAAAAATCTCTGAGAAAATTGTGAACTTTGTTAACACCCATTCCAAAACAAAGTCTGTTATCAATGCTATTCTCTTTCAGGAACTGTAATGTATGGAATCAGATCTTTTCACAGACCTCAGAAAATAGACAAAGTGTCACATCACAATAGAATCAGCACACTTTCAGCTAACAGTGAGTGTTGGCAAGGAATAGATGCATACTACCTGATGATAGGCAATGGCAGTGGGGGGTGGTTGCGATGGAGTAATGGTGTATTCCCCTCAGTTGAGCAGAGGAACCTACACAGGCTTCTAAAAAGCAAAGCACACAGGAGACAGCTTCCTTGTGCAAAGAGAACATGGCATGTAGAGAAATCAACAAACGAACATAAATGCCCTCACTGCTCTCAGAGTGAAAGAAAGGGTCAACATCACACTCTGGATGGTTGCATCTGGATTTCTTCTCTACTGCAATATGATATATCTGACACTCTCACTGCTGCATTGCAGAAGTCAAGAATAAATCTAAAACCAAAATGGAGAAAGTTCCGCTTTTGATAAATGCAACTTGTGCATTTACATCTGGAAGAGGCATTGGCTGGAGTGCCAGAATCCCATTAATGGAGGTATTTGTAGAGGGCACTCATTCTGTTATAGGTACGTCCCTGGCAACTTCCTGCTATGAGTGCCATCTGTTACGGACTCAGTGAAAGTCCCTTTAAGATAGAGAGTGTGTGTGTATGTGTGTGTGGGGCGTGCTTACGTCAATAGAAGATAAAGGACCCTGAGTTGACAGAATTGAAAGAAAAAGCACTCTCATGTGAGGAGATTGAAAAGGTGCCAACTGGATACTCGGTTGGAGAGAGTCTGCCAGCTAGCGAGAGAGAATTTGAAAACAAGCCAGATAAGAATGAAGACATATTTTGATAGACGTGCTCGGCCTAGGACATTCGCAGTGGGGCAAAAGGTGTTGGTATTTTTCCCTAGCCAAAATAATCCCTTGCAAGCTCGCTTTTCTGGACCCTATGTTATTGAATCTCGAGTGACTGATCTAACATATATAATCAAAACACCAGATAGACGCAAGAAAACACAACTCTGTCATGTAAACATGCTAAAACCTTATTATGAGAGGGATTCAGTTGTGGCCTTGGTGGATGGTGAAAAGGTTGTTTCTAGAATGCCTGATGTTGATGTTGAGGAAGGCCAATTTAGACCAAATATTGTTCCATCGAAACTAAAAAACCAAAATATCATGGAGAACCTTGAAACGAAGTTGGACCATTTACAAGTTTCACAAAAACAACAGATGAGAGAATTAATTTTAAAATTTAAAAATCTGTTCCCAGATGTTCCAAACAGAACATCGATAATTACCCATGATGTTGATGTTGGGGATGCAAAACCAATCAAACAACACCCATATCGAATGAATGTGGAAAAAAGTAAACTTGTTGATCAGGAAATAAAATACATGTTGGAAAATGATATTATTAGACATTCTACTTCAAATTGGAGTTCGCCCTGTGTTATTGTACCTAAACCTGATGGAACTGTTAGATTTTGCACAGATTACAGGAAAGTGAATGCTGTAACAAAGTCAGATGCTTACCCTATTCCTAGGGTGGATGATTGCATAGACAGAGTGGGAAAGGCAAAATTTCTTACAAAGATTGACCTATTAAAAGGGTACTGGTGTGTTCCATTAACAGATAGAGGAAGGGAAATTTCAGCCTTCGTAACCCCTTCTGGATTGTATGAATACAATGTTTTGCCATTTGGAATGAAAAATGCTCCGGCAACATTTCAAAGAATGATTAATTCAGTGATTCATGGGTTAAAACATACAGATGCCTACATTGACGACTTAGTGACTGGGAATGATACTTGGGAAGATCACATCTCTGCGTTAGAAAGGTTGTTTGAAAGACTTTCCAAGGCTAACCTTACAGTTAACTTGGCTAAAAGTGAATTTGGCCATACCACTGTGACGTATCTTGGTTATGTTGTAGGTCAAGGCAAGCAAGCTCCTGTTCAGGCAAAAGTTCAAGCAATATCTGAGTTCCCTATTCCCACAGGTACGAGGACTGTTAGAAGATTTTTGGGAATGGTTGGATATTATCGAAAATTTTGTAAACATTTTGCTGATATTGCTCTTCCCCTAACTAATCTTCTGAAGAAGGGAGTAAAGTTTGTTTGGACAGATTCTTGTCAAGAAGCATTTAAGAAGCTGAAAGCCATTTTATGCTACCATCCTGTGCTCAGAACACCTGACTTTGAAAAGCCATTTTCATTAGCAGTAGATGCCAGTGATGAAGCTGCAGGAGCTGTGTTGTTGCAGAAGGGTGACCTTGATGATATTGACCATCCTGTAGCTTACTTTTCAAAGAAATTTAATGAGCATCAAAAGAATTATTCCACCATAGAGAAAGAATTACTGTCACTTGTTTTAGCCTTGCAACATTTCAATGTATATGTTTGCACCGCTCAGAAACCATTGACTGTGTATACAGATCATAACCCATTGGTGTTTCTGAGCCGAGTCAAAAACAAGAACAGAAGGCTGTTAAACTGGAGTTTAATTTTGCAAGAGTTTGATCTCATGATAACTCACATTAAAGGCAAAGATAATGTGATTGCTGATTGTCTTTCCCGATGTTAAATGGGAAACATGTATCTGTACTAATCTGATAGTCTGTAGTTGTGTAACATGATAATTATTAACATTACTAACTGTATGCGCGGTTAAAATTTTCTTGGGAAAATTTTTTTTTAGGTGGGAGGTGTTACGGACTCAGTGAAAGTCCCTTTAAGATAGAGAGTGTGTGTGTATGTGTGTGTGGGGCGTGCTTACGTCAATAGAAGATAAAGGACGTAATGACGTTGATGAAGAAGAAGAAGAAGAAGAAGAAGGAGAGAGAGAGAAGGGAGAGAGACACCAGCCTGCTTGTTTTCTCTATCGATGGATGAGAAACAATAACTGTGTTTGCCACTGAAATCCATGTATGGAAGTTGGAAGTAATCCGGTGGAGTTCACTTTGTTGCTGACCTGTAGAAGGAAACAGGTATTTGTGTGTGGACGACCACGGTTCGGATGCTTTTCGGGGTGAGGAAGTCACTACCGAGTAAACACTGAAGTGTCGTTTGGGTTCCATCGTGGAACATTTGGATTTCGTATGTACTCTCTCTATGTTTTTCTACATCTACATCTTATCTTCAGACAACGGTGGTTGTTGAAGAAGCCCTTGCTCATGTTTCACCTTATGGCTTGCGGAACTGAACTTTAAGAACCATTCAGGAACTGGGAGTTTTGGACTTTGTCACACACACACACGAAGAGTTTAGTTTTGGGGTTAACGTTCGAGGTTTAACATTCTTGAATTCTAACATACTAACATTTTTTTTTACTTTTATTTTACGTATTATCATAAGTAGTGATTAATAAAATAGTTTTTAACACTAAATCATGCTCAGTGTGTTTCTTTTGTTGCTGGTTTGTGACAAAATTGGGAGCTCGTCCGGGATCTGAACCCGGGACCTCTAGAAACAACCTTTTCACCATCCACCAAGGCCACAACTGAATCCCTCTCATAATAAGGTTTTAGCATGTTTACATGACAGAGTTGTGTTTTCTTGCGTCTATCTGGTGTTTTGATTATATATGTTAGATCAGTCACTCGAGATTCAATAACATAGGGTCCAGAAAAGCGAGCTTGCAAGGGATTATTTTGGCTAGGGAAAAATACCAACACCTTTTGCCCCACTGCGAATGTCCTAGGCCGAGCACGTCTATCAAAATATGTCTTCATTCTTATCTGGCTTGTTTTCAAATTCTCTCTCGCTAGCTGGCAGACTCTCTCCAACCGAGTATCCAGTTGGCACCTTTTCAATCTCCTCACATGAGAGTGCTTTTTCTTTCAATTCTGTCAACTCAGGGTCCTTTGTCTGTTCCACCATAAAATCCTTCCTCGACAAAGACAAATCTTTAAATTCAGGCTCACTATAAGGATGTTGATCCTCCAGTGAAGACAGAAAAGTCTCAGATAAGGCATCAAAATTTTCTTCCTGTTTAGGACTGTCACAAGGAACCACATCAGACTGCACCGGACTGTCTGTCTTGGCTAATTCTTTAGCTCTAGCTCGAGTCACCGCACATGATGGGTAAACATCTGAATCATCCTCAGACTCATCAATCCTTGTTTGGTTGTTAACCGTACCACAGGATCACTTTCCTCCATTTGCAAGGGTCATTTCCCAATAACAAAGAAACTCCTTCCACTGGCAAACTAGGTCTTATCCCTATCTCGACTGGTCCTTCTATGAACTTTGACTTTAAAATCACCCTGTGAAAAGGGACAGACATGGTCTCACCTGTAACGCCTCATACTAGATTTACTTCACCAGTGTCACTTTCTTCACCAAAATTTAAAACACTGTCCAGCAAGAGAGATTGACTAGCCCAGTATCTCTAAGAATTTTCACTGGCACCTGGGGTGACTCATCATTCAGTGAAACAAAACCCTCTGATACATACGAACGGAATTCTTTTCTCAACCTCCTCCAGATTGACGAAATCTGTTCGAGATTCATCCAAAGATTTTTGAGGGAGGTCTGATAAATTCTTTTAATTGGCTTGTGTGTGTGGAAACCAGCAGCAATGGATATTAAGGCATTTTTGGAGTCAAACCAACCCAAAAGGGATTGGAGGTGGCGAAAAAGGATGATTTGATAAAGATTGCTACAAGGCTAAACCTTACAGAAGTAAAGCAGTCTATGAGAAAGGCAGATATTCAGAGATTGATAGCTGGATAGTGAGGAGAAGGAAAAACAGAGGCAGCATGAGTTACAAATGAAGCGTAGGAGTTTGGAATCTGATTCTGATGATGGTTTTTCAGCCAGCAGGGAGGTTCGATTAGTCCCTCCTTTTGAAGAAGATCAGGTTGATCAGTATTTCCAACATTTTGAAAAGGTTGCTGTGAGTTCAAACTGGCCAAGGAAAGGATGGGCTCTTATGGTACAGAGTGTGATTAAAGGTAAAGCTCAAAAAGCTTATTCTGCTTTGTCTGCTGAGGATGCAGCTGATTATACCAAGGTAAAACAAGCTATATTGAAGGCCTATGAATTGGTCCCTGAGGCTTATAGACAAAAATTCAGAGACTTGAGGAAATCTGCAGATCAGACTTATATGGATTTGCCAATGGAAAGAGAATATGTTTTGAACGATGGTGCCTGGCTAAAAATGTAGATGGGGATTATGATAAATTGACAGAATTGATACTGGTGGAAGACTTTAAAAGATGTGTTCCAGCTGAATTAACAACATATTTAAATGAAAAGGCAGTGGAAACTTTACAAGAAACTGCTAGGTTGGCAGATGATTATGCTTTAACCCATAAATCCAAATGGGGACAACCTACAACCTTTCAAAAGAGTTACAAAGACAATCCAGGTAAACCGGAGATTAAATTGGAGGTAATCAAAAGGAAAAGATGTAGATGTAGAAAAACATAGAGAGAGTACATACGAAATCCAAATGTTCCACGATGGAACCCAAACGACACTTCAGTGTTTACTCGGTAGTGACTTCCTCACCCCGAAAAGCATCCGAACCGTGGTCGTCCACACACAAATACCTGTTTCCTTCTACAGGTCAGCAACAAAGTGAACTCCACCGGATTACTTCCAACTTCCATACATGGATTTCAGTGGCAAACACAGTTATTGTTTCTCATCCATCGATAGAGTAAACAAGCAGGCTGGTGTCTCTCTCCCTTCTCTCTCTCTCCTTCTTCTTCTTCTTCTTCTTCAACGTCATTACGTCCTTTATCTTCTATTGACGTAAGCACGCCCCACACACACATACACACACACTCTCTATCTTAAAGGGACTTTCACTGAGTCCGTACACATCTCTTTCATCAAGTATCTTCCTTCAGTTTTATACTTATTTCTAATCTAATGAATGTGGAATCACTTCTCTTTTTGTAGGATTTCTTCTGGTATTCTGGCCAACTAATTCTAAGGGGATTTCACCTGGGGATATGGTGACTAGAATCCTAGTTTAGATCACTTGAACTTGAGCATGTTTGGCAGAGAGTTGTGCCGGAAGGCTGCAACATGTTGAGATGGAAGATGAGATGCTGTTCCTCAGACTTAATTTGGGGCCTCATTATACAGTGAAGGAGGATAGATCAGAATGGGAGTGGGATGGAGAATTAATTTATTGGCATTTGTTTCAATCTAGTGCACCGAACTCGGTGCTCACCATGTGGTCTCCTCTACATTGAAGAAATCAAATGCAGATTGCGTGACTGCTTTGAAGAGCACTTGCGTTCATTCATAGGAGCAACCCTGAGGCTTCCTGTTGCCTGCCGACCTAATCCTCCATCCATTCCCCCTCTGACCTATATGTGGCCTCCTGCGCTATTATAACAAGATCCAACATAAGGCTGAGGAACAGCAACACTCCTGTGTCTGGGAAACTTGCAGCCTTCCGACTCAGTATTGAATTCGACACCTCAGATGGCTCACTCTCTCTGTATCAGAACTGGCCACCTCTGCTGTGGGTCATCTATCTGTACGTTTTCTCAGCTTTTCTCTCACCACCAGTATGGCCTGACCAGCTTGGCCTGTCCTACAGCTCTTTATTTTGCAGCTTTTTTGTTCCTTTGATTTTGTTTCTCTCTTTACTGTCCTCGTTAATCTAACAACCAGATTACTTCATTAACAGTTTATCTCCATGGAAACCCTAACCTACCCTGTCAGAGACATTCCCTTCACCCTAATTACAACACTCTGCAATTTAAGGCAAATGTGTTTTCTCTCTTTCCCAGCCCTGATAAAGTGTTTTCAACCTGAAGTGTTAACTCTTCCTAATTCCATAGATGCTGCCTGACCTGCTGAGTGTTTTCTGCATTTTCTGTTTTTAAATTCAGTCCCCCAGCACCTGCCGTTTTTTTGATTTTTATGTGTTTTGAATTCTAGACATAGCTTTGTATTTCTCAACACAAAACCTATTAACAACTTATTAAAAATCAATATTAGGTATTTAACAGGCTGTAGAGTAAATTGAGCAAGGGTGTGTTTGGACTCCTGGCAGATTGCATGGAATGAACATATGCTTTAAAACAGAGTAGGGAGGGAGAAACAATGACAGATTGGTGGTGTCCACCAGGTTAGCAGAATATGTGAAGGCTCTGGGGTAAAATTAGCTTTCATTGAAGCTGTGTTAATTAACCACCATCTGTTAATTGGACCTTGTAGATCTCAGCCCAGCAAAGGCCATAGATGTTTGGAACAAATGCACCAGCTTTAACACTGGAAATAGGCCAAGTAAACTCAAAATCCAGAAAATGGAGATTGTGAAATTAGCTTAAGATATTTGTGAGAGTAGATTCCATGGGAGTTCTCCAGATTTTCACTGTAGTGTCAGTGAAGAGCAGAAATCCCGGAATTTATGGTTGGATGGGCAGGATAATCTATGGAGAAATTACTCTTTCCCCCCCCTGCCCTCCCCCACTAATTCCAATGTATTACACATTGTTCAGTCCAAAAGAGACTTTACTCTCTTTTTACTCACATTGTTCAGTCCAAACTTTACTCCTTCATATCACATTCGTTTTTTCCGGAAAGTACTCAAGCAGCAAGTGGTCAAAGTGCTCTTCAGTTTATACATTAATGGAAATATCTAGGGCTAGGATTTCATCTACACCACCAGGACTAACAGCTTAAAATTCTTAATGGGTAGAATTGATCACTCCATATTATCACTTAGATGATGAGGACATGTGACATTTAAGATTTTTGGTACCTCTTTTACTCTGGTGCACACATACATGTAGGTATTCTGGAGATGTCAGAGTTTCACATGAAGAAACCTGTAGCCTCATTTTAATTTAAACTATATATCTGGATCAGTCAAACTAATACCAGTTACTGCTTCATTCTCATGGGACGTTTGGGATCTGCAGCAAGACGGAAACAGAAACTCTCACGATGCTGGAGGAACTCAGCAGATCAGGCAGCATCTATGCAGGAAAATGGGCAGCTGACATTTTGGGTCAAGAATCTTCATGTGGACTGAACCAGATGCTGCCTGACCCACTGAGTTCCTCCAGCTTCTTGAGTGTTGTTCCAGATTCAATCATTTGCAGTCTCTTGTTTAACCTGGATTTTGTCTTGGACTCTGTGGAAACTAGTCAGAGTGGACACATTCTGTTGCATTTCATGTCATGAATGAAGTTTTGTAGTTTGGTGCTTGTAAGCTTTCAGCTCCTTCCATGAAAGTGTTGGTGGAAATTAATGGGTAGGTCAGGGGTTGAGGTTATTGGGGGTGGTGGCAGAGGTGATGATGATGAAAGAAGCCAAAAGGAGCAGTGACTGAATGACTGTTTATATTTGAATAATATTAGGTAGACCTCTGGACCATAATAAACATGCATAGAAATTCATTGGTCTGAGCAAAGGATTATAAACAAGTTCTCAATGTGGCCACTGGACACTCAAAGGTCAGCAATTCATCTTCTCTGCATTTAATTTTTGGTATCAGATCCCCACTGCCATCATAGTGTTATAGCTTGGGAGGTGATGATATATCCTCTCTGCCCCATTAATGCCACTAAAATCCATTTTATCTGAATCTACATTTTTTATCATTGCTGATTTTGAACAATGATGCACAATGTATGTAATGTATATGTTGAGATTATGAGCCAAATCTGTGGATTTTCTTAGTGGTGAAACATTAAATATTAAAAAATATGAAATGAGCAGGCAAAGGGGAAAAGTAGACTTCTGCAGGCTCATGTTTTATTAAAAACATCTGATCTTGAATCCAATTTATAACACAAGGTGTGACAGCTTGATTTAACCTAACCTTGGGGTGTTTTGCCTTCATCTATTAATTGGTGATTTTCACTTCCAATGAAAATGACTATTTTCTTTGGTCACAGATTCATGCACTGCTTTATTAGCCCTGTTGTGCTTTGATTGCTGAACGCATCTTGAACAACCCATAGGCACCAATATTGTGCTTAAATTTTGGAACATCCGAGGCTGTTTTCTCCCTAGCAGACTAAACCTAATGTTGTTAAACTATCATGGGTACAGAAGCTTTATGAATCATCCACTGCAGAATTATTACTTTTTGACAAGAACAACACAATGTACATTATCACAATTTATGGCTCAATATAACAATTTAAAGAAGGAAATAACCACAGGCGATGATGGATGAGAATGCCAATAAAATACTATGGATTATGGTTAGATTAATATGTTATTTAAATACCTACAATGTCCCTGAGTAGTAATAATGCTATACTGGTTGAAATAGATAGATATCTGGGTGGTATGGAAGGAACTCAGTCATTTTGCTATGTAAAACGTTTGCAGATGGTAGATTATCTTGTGGTTGTGTAGTTAAAACACCTGGCAAGTTTGGTTACAGCAATTCATTCTTTATATTAATCAGCAAAAAAAAAATCAAAGTATTTAGCACTGTAGTACTAATGTGAAAATAAAATGTTCCAGATACATAAAATTTACACAATATCTTTGCAACAAATGTAGACTGAAAATGTAGTTAAATTACGTGCTGTTAAAAAAAGAGGAAATTCTCTGTAAGTGTGCCTCTGGAAAGTTTTTGTCAGCCAATGATATCAAGTTCAAGTTTATTGTCATGGCCATACATACCCTGGGTATCAATGCCGTGAAAATTAGCTTTTTGCAGCAGCAGCACAGTACATGACAAACATAAATTACATACATTTAAATTAACATAAATTATACATAACTTACGTGACAGAATAAACAAAATAAACAGAGTGACGTTAGTGCAAGTTGAGGGAAATATAGTCTGAGATGGAATTAGAGTTTTTCAGGTCAGTTTGAGAACCTGATGGCCGCAGGGAAGGTTTTGCCATCAGTGCTTTTCCATTTTTGAATGACTAAATGGTTTACACTCCATTCACTCAAAGATCAATGTTGCAATGATTGATATCATCTGCATGAAAATACTGCTTATGGAATTTTATTTCCTCCTTGACTTCTGATAGCTTCTACAACAGTCTAGCTAGTAAGGCCCTGGGGAGTGTTGTGGAACAGAGAGACCTAGGGGTGTAGGTACATAGCTTCTTGAAAGTTGTGACACAGACAAGGTGGTGAAGAAGGCATTTAACACACTTGCCTTCATTGGTCAGAATACTGAGTACAGTTGGGATGTCATGTTACAGCTGTACAAGACATTGGTGAGGCCATAACACTGCATACAGTTCCAGTTGCCCTGCTAAAGGAAGGATGTCATTAAACTGGAGAGGGTGAAAAAAAGATTTATGAAGATATTACTGGGACTGGAAGCTTGGGTTATAAGGAAAGGCTGGATAGGCTAGGATTATTTTTCCTCGGAGCAAAGGAAACTGAGGGGTGACCTTATAGAGGTTTATAAAATCATGGGAGGGGGTGGGGTGGGTATAGATAAGGTGAATCGCCAATGTCTTTTCCCCAGGGTAGGGGAGTCCAAAACTGGAGGCCATGAGTTTAAAGTGAGAGCGAAAAGATTTAAAAGGGGCAACTTTTTCACACAGAGGGTGGTCAGTATATGGAACAAGCTGCCAGAAGAAGTGGTAGAGGCGGGTAAAATTACAATATTTAAAAGGCATTTGGACAAGTACATGGATAGGAAAGGCTTCGAGGGATATGGGCCAAATGCAGGCAAATGGGACTCACTCAATTAGGCATTTGATTGGCATGGATGAGTTGTGCTGAAGGGCCTGTTTCTATTCTGTATAACTTGATAAGCTAAAATGATCCGACTTTCCCTCCAACTTAGTTCAAGACTACGAGTAGCAAAGTGTAATCTGAAGAGGATAATTGGCAATTGTACTTTCTCTGTTGAAACCACAGAGGGGTTTGCTCCTGCTGTAAAGCTTTACCCCTGAAAAAAAAATCAGAGGAGCAAGTAGAAAATCCTAAACTGTCGCTTATGCTAAATGTGCAGTTAAGTATGTTGTGTTGTCCCTTGAAATCTAGCACCAGTGAAGTTGATGGAGGCAAATTTTAAAAGGGGAACACAATGCTGTGATAAAATTTAATGCTGTTAAGTGTGAGATAATACAGTATGAGAGGACTATAAGGCCAGGATATATACAATGAATGGTGAGACCCTAGGGAGCAATGAGGAACAGGAGAACCTTGGCGTACGAGTTCAAAGATCCCTGAAGGTGGTAGGTGGATAATGTCTTGTTAGGCATACAGGATACTTGCCTTCATTAGCTGGGTCATAAGATATAAGAGCGGGTCGGTTATGGTATAACATTATATAACATAGGTTAGGCCACTGCTGAAGTACTGTGTGCAATTCTGCAGGAAGGATGTGATTGCACTGGAGAGGGTGCAGAGGAGACTCGTAAGGATGTTGCAGGATGGAGCAATTCAGGTATGAGATGAGACTGGATAAACAATATTTGTTTTCTTTGAAGTGGATGAAGCTGACGGGGGACCTGATTGAGATATATAAAAATATGAGGGACTTGGATAAGGTAAAAAGTAAGAAACGTCCCAACCAGAGAGCATAGATGTGTGGTAAGGAGTAAAGAGTTTAGAAGGGATCTGAAGAAGATGTTTTTCACCCAGAGGCTAACTGGAATCTGGATGACACTGCCAAAGAGGGTGGAGGAGGCAGAGACTTCACACATTTTAAGAAGTGCCTAGACGAGTACTTGAATCAAGGGCATAGTAGCCTATGGGTCAAGTACTGAAATGAGGGATGAGTATAGATGAGTATTTGATGGTGGGCTGAAGAGTCTATTCCTGTGTTGTATGACTCTGACTCTATGACATGAGGGCAATGGGCTGAGTGCTGGGAAATGGGATTAACATAGATACTTGATGGGTTGCAAGGACATGATAGGCTGAAGGGCTTATTTCCATGCTGTATGACTCTCTGACTCTCATGTTGCATGTTTAATACTAACACTCAAGAGTCAATTTGTAGCTCTGTATAATAGCAGCATGAGGTTAAAAGAAACTCAAAAAAACTGTAGATGCTGGAAATCTGAAATAAAATTAGAAAATGCTGGATGCACCAAGCAGGATAGGCTGTGGAAAGAGAGATAGGGTTAACCTTTCAGGTCAAAGATCATTCATTTGTTTCTCTTTCCACATAAACTACCTGACCTGCCAGTACTTTCTATTTTTATTTTAGGTTTCATGAAGCAGCCATTCCAGATTTCAACCACGAGATGGAGTAGATGGATTTAGTGGTTGGGTCAACTGTTTAATTGCTCTTTTTATCAATTGAAATTCTGCAGGGATATATTGGCCACCCACCAGTTTCTGATGTAAGTAGAGAAGGAAAATAGCATCTGTGGAAGGTTTGCACTCACAACCAATCTGATGGTCCTTTGTAAAGTCTATGTAAAACCTGCTGACTCTATATTATCCTGCATATTTAAAAAAAAAACAGGCAAGTGTGATTATAGTAATTCTTTCATTATGTTAATCAGCAAAATATTGAGACTGTTAGTTGTGCAAAATTTATTTTAATAAGATATAGAGTCAAAGAGTTATACAGCATGGAAACAGACCTTTGGGCCCAACTTGTCCATACTAACCAAGTTGTCTGCCTGAGCTAGTCCCATTTGCCTGCATTTGGCCCATACCCCTCTAAACCTTTCCTATCCAGGTACCTGTCTAAATGTCTTTTAAACATTGTAATTTTACCCACACCTACAGTTTCCTCTGGCAGCTCATTCCATATTCTCACCATACTCTGAATGGAAAAATTTGCCCCTCAGGTCCCTTTTAAATCTTTCTCCTCTCACCTTAAACCTGTACCCTTTAGTTTTAGACTCCCCTACCCTGGGAAAAAGACTGACCATTTACCTTATCTATGCCCCTCATTATTTTATATTCCTCTATAAGGTCACCCCTCAGCCTCATATGCTCTATATATTCCAGTGTGTCCCATTGTTTGCATAGATTTTATCTTTTATTTTGTATGTTTTCATGTGTAATTAGTGTTTGCCCTCTCTACCAGTTCCCCTGGAGTCACAAAATACAAACACACCTTTCCATAGAATTGCTCCATGTGGTGTAACCCATGGGATCCATTGTGATTATTTATAAAATATCAATTACATGGAGCTTAAGAAGAATACAGTTCTTTGCTTTTGATAATTACATGAATTGGCCTAAAGGAAGAAATATTAATCAGTGAGTAGGAAAGTTTAAATTATTAACTGGAAGCAAAACACATGCCTGGATAGTTCACTGTGAGCCTTGAAGATGTATTTAGAATCATATCTGTAACATAATAAAGTGCTATTTACTGCTCTAGTAGGAACTAGTGGACTTTGCTGACATTAGTATGAAGTCCTAGTTACACTCAGTCAACTACGTTGGGGAGACCACAATCAGTCCCTTGTGTCTCCACCTGGTTCACGTGCCCAACACCGAATTCCAGAGACAAGTCCTGAACTGAAACATTGACCGCCTGCTTTTCTCCACGGATGCTGCCTGGCCTGCTGAGTTCCTCCAGCATCATTGTGTTTTTCATCTAGATTCCAGCATCTGCATTCCTTTATTTCTCCAGAGACATTCTAATCTGATCTGTTATGAAAGAGATTACCTTGCAGACAGGGGAAAAGAGATGTATTCTATGTTTCCTTCAATTAAATGCAATCCTGGGAATTTCTAGCCCATGACTGCTCAATGTGCAGAAGGAATTCAGTATGGTATTGAGAACCTTGAGGCCATGTATCGAAAGCACACAGAAGCCCAGTGTAAACAATGAAGGAGTGCACCAACTCATAAACTACCCATGTGCCCGCCCCTGTCTACCAGCCACCACCTGTCCTATCTGTGGAAAAGTTTGCAGTTCCATTATTGACCTCATTGAAAGCCTCAGAACCCACAAAACCCGAGTGGAACTTGATTCCAAGGAACACCTAAGAAGAATAGTTAAGAAGATACCGTCACTTTTATTTTGATTCAAGATCAGGAAAAAATATTATATTTTTCTTATGAATATTCTATATCTTATGATCTGTCTTGACACAAAATTAGCCCATGAAAGATCCATGATTTTGCAAATTGTACCCAATTGAAGCATTTTGATAGAATAGAATAAGAAAAGACCAATAATCAATCCTGTTACTGCCACATCTCAGATAAAAGCAATTTTAGAATGCTTTCTTTCCCTCAGAGTAAAGTACATTTAAATTGTAGTGGCCAATATAAAAATGTGACTATACTTTTGGAAAGAGCAAGATCCCATTCTGCAATGTTGTTTGAAGGATAAATGTTGACTAGAACAAGAAGATGAACTTCCCGACTCTTTCTCAAAATTACAATCCCCCAAAGAGGGAAGGTAGGGCTTCAGTTTGATGTCTTTCAACAATGGCACCACTGTTCTAACAGTATTCTCTCATTATTTCAACAAGGTGGCAGCCTGGATTTTGTAATGTCTCTGGAATGGGTCTTGAACCTTATGACTTTAGCAAGGGTTCTACTGTACAGTGGAATCCACAGCACCTCACTTTAAGAGAAGTTTAAGATGTCTTTCTGGTATCAAGGAGTTGAATAATGCTCCATTACAATTGTTCCTGCCAATATCTCCATTTATTATTGTGACCATCTGTTTCCCATACATTTAGTTCTTACTTCTAACAGCATAATTACTGACAACGCTGCAGCAGACAATGACTTGCAGGTGAGCATGTGCATACTCACAGCAAACAGGTTATTGTATTTCAAACAAAGTTAATTTACCGAGAAAACAAAATCTGTTCAAAACGTGGAGGCAACAAAAACTACAGCAACTTCTCCCAATAGCAGCAGGGTAATTTTCCCAGGAAAAAAACTGGAGCAGGTGGAAGATTCTAATCATGTGCATAAATCAATTCCAGTCATCTACAACAGTGGGGTCATCAAGCTTGATTGGCAAGAGATTTACCCAATCATTTCCACTCTAGCTGGCTTTAATGTTTTCACTATATGCAGCCTCTTTCTTATGAATAGAAGCTGATGTGCTATGTTGAATAAAAGTCATTTGGTAGGACAACAAATCAAAAATCAATTGCACAACCTGTATCAAAGCACTTGATAACAAATATGATCTTCTATGATGAGGAGGAAATTCCATCCCATTTAACTGAATGATCTGTTTTTTTGTTGATACTTGAGATGCACAAATAAACAACAGCTGGAAATCACACTGTCTGTATTAAATGATGAGCAAAAGAGCTCCTTTTCACTGTTGGAAGTTATGGTTTTTCACAGCTGTTGTTCCCAGAAGTTCCAGTTGGAAGAGATTTAAGTGGAAGCCATAGATTGTGTATCATCAAGAGGATTCAGAGCACTCACTGGTGCAGAAAAACATATTGCTGTGTTGGCATCGCAAATGTAGAGATAATGAAGTCAAAAAGTGGCATTAAGTGAAGTATTCAGCTGGCATACACTTAAAGGTATTACTCTCATCATATGATAAATCTTCTCATGCAGTCGAACTCTGACCATTAGCGGAATTCAATGTGAGACAGCATGGCTGAATGATTGTCTTGGTTTATTATTCAGCTGCAATGCTCCTGGAGAAAGGGTGATTGCATTTTTGTCTTACAGATACATTGCAGGCAGTGAGATTGATTTTGTGCAGAAGACACATTTCTTTTGGGGATTGAGGAGATGAAACCAGTGTTAAGTCTCTTAATGGCCATTGAGAAATTGAGATTTCCTTTGCAATTGTCTTAGTTAGGTTCTAGTCTGGGTCCCAGAAGTAAAATATCAGCCTTATGTAACAGAGCTGAAGAAAGCTTTTTTTTAAAAAAAATCAGTGCAATAAGTTGCCTTGGCATCTGAAAGCTTTGCAGATTCCAATGGGTATTGAACCTGAATGATGTCTTGGACCTCAATCATTGTTCATAGAACATAGAAAAGCACAGCACAGGAACAGCCCCTTCAGCCCACCATGTCTGTGCCTACCATGATGCCAATCTAAACTAATTCCATCTGCCTGCACATGATCTGCATCCCTCTATTCCCTGCCTGTTCACATGTCTGTCAATTGGCCATAATTTTACTGATATAATAGTTTCCTTTCCTGGACTTTACAGTGTCTCTCCACCCTTTGTAATCTTATTTCACACATTCTTGTTTCCCTGTGCAAAATCCAGAAACAAAGAAAAGGAAGCACTAGATTTATGTGTAAAATGTTTACTTTTTCTATGTTTGTCAGCTATTGCTGGTTATGATGAAAAGTTATCTGTCAAAACATAAACCAATCTTTCCCTATCACATTTGCTCGATAATGCTCATGAACCACTTTGAGATGTTTTAATATGTCAAAGATGCTGTATAAATACAAGTTGCTGTCCTTTGTTTGATATGTTATCCACATTGCCTGGCCATTGATTCTATCATCAGTCTCAGATTTTTTCAGATTACAGCAGTCACCTTTTCTCAATTAAGTTCTATTCACTATATATAATGCACATATTGATCAATGCACAAAATCGTATTTATTATTATTGAAGTTAATTTGTAACTCTTTGCCAAATTGTAGAGCCAATATATGTCTTCATCAGTTTTGTTAAAGCAGCCTCCAAATCCACTACTTCCGTAATTTAGTATGGTTAGAAAATCTGCTGTACATATGTTGTGTTCGCCATAGCTGACAAAAATTGGTTTAAAATATAGTTATATTGTTACGGTAATTATTTATTGCTTTTTGAAGAGTTCTACAAATCTAGGCATGATAGTGTAGTGTCTATTGCAATTTAACCCGTGGTTTCACAGAGCAATTTGAGTAGCCGCTTAAGTAACTTCGGTTAGAACAGTAAGAATGTTGAAGTCTTAATGTTGCTCCTGAATTTCCACTGAATTTGTCAAGTAATGTTATTGATGTTGTAACTTACATTAACACCAAGTTTTGCTTTTGGGGGACTGAGCCAATGATATTTTCCAGCAGGTGACTGAGTATCCTACTTATAAATCTTTTCTCAGCCTTTTGAAAGAGGTGAAATTACATGATATTATTATTCCCCTCTGTCTTGTGAATAGTTATCACTATCACATCCCTCAATCCTTGCATAATGGTGGCACCTCCCCAGATGGTCAGTGTGAGCCAATGTGGCTGTTTACATCAATGTCTGTGGGGGATCCACCCCAGGGCTGAAGTATTTTTATTACTCTGATAGCTTCATTAACACAATAGTCATGGAGAAGTTGTTACATTATGTCATGGCCACTGTATTGTTCAGTTGAGATGCTTTGACCAAAATCATAAAAGGTAAGAACTTTAAAAAGGTGGATTGCAATACTGAAGATTGCAACAGAGATGGGTGGGGGGGCATGGTGAATACAGGATATCGTAAATTTAAGGGACTGGAGGAGCAGGATTTAATGTGGATCAGTGAAGATGGGAGTGTGATGGATGAGCAGGATTTAATGCAGAATAGGATAGCAGGTTAGAACATAAGAATGCAAGAAACAGAAGCAGATAAAAGCCATTCCATACCTTGTATCTTCAATACCATTCAATAAGATTATGGCAAAACGTACCAGCTTTATTGCTAATGACATTATTCACAGGATGTTTGTTTTAGTTTAAAGGTAAATTAAGCATGTTCCATGCTTGTCTGACTGGTTAAAAAAAACTGCATCAACAATGACCAGATCACGATCAGAGTACTCTATCAGAATGTTATTACAATTTGCTTTCCCAATACCACTGTAACCTTGAAATGTCTCAGTTGATGGCATCCTTGCCAATTTGCTCTAGTGATGATTATTTTGTTAGTCTGATGGTCCTGCAATTTTTTTTATCATCATAGATGACTACAAAACTGCTCCACCACCTCATTTTTAGTCATCATTAATGATGTATAGGGACTAATGAGAATGGAATATTTGTTCAGTTTCATTGGCTTTTCCAGTCATTGGGCAATTTTTTGATCCAACTTTGCAATGATGTCACAATAAATCACAAATCCTACATCATCCTGTCTGCCGATCTGTACTAGAAATAAGCACAGCTTCCATCATTTGTCCAGCCTGCCTTGTCTCATTCACTGTAACAATGTTGATATCCAAGCCAGTTAGTAAAGTTTTCTGCTATGGTCTCTCAGATCCTAGCTGTCAAGAACTCTGATATCCCACATCATGTTCTGTTTTTTTGTTTAAAATGCCCACAATATAAAGGAATATCTGTCAGTTGTATTTAGCTAGCCTATTAATAAGGTTAAGAATTCGGCCACCTCTTTGAGCAACCTTCTGCAGAAAAATTGTTTTTAAAATTGTTAAGGATGCCATTACACTGGGATTCGATGGTCAGGTTGAATTTTTGAAATTAAAATGGCCAATACTGAGGAGAATCATGGATGCAAAAAGCAAACTATTAGAGAAAATCAGCAAGTCAGGCAGCATCTGGAGCAGGAAATGGACAGTTTCAGGTTGACATCCTTCATCTGGACCCAAAATGCTGACTGTCCATTTCCCTCTACAAAAGCTGCCTGACCCACTGAATTCCTCCAGCAGCTTGCTTTTTGCTCCAAATTCTAGCATCTGTGATCTGTTGTGTCTCCAGAATCATGGATGCTCCTCATTTAAAAAAAACCTTGAGTTGTCAATGCCACAGCTCAGGGGCAGCTTTGTGTGGCTTCTTATGGAAAATTTAGGAAGACAAGTTATTGAATTGAAATTGCACATGATATTTGGTGCATTTCCCCATCATTTTAAAGTAATTAATATTTTTAATCTTCACCTGTTAGGGAGTCTAACATCCAAAGGGATGAACTCTTCTATCAGTTTTGTCACAGGAAGGAAATTTGAGAGTTTGGTATGTATTAGATGAAGCTTAGTTGTTAAAAGCAAACAAGCTCTCTGTGTAGTCCATACCGAATAATGTCATGTGCAAGGACAGTGAAATGTCATACCTGAACAAGAAGCTCATACTTCAACAGGTTATGACAGAGAAAAATTGAGTGTGACCATGAGAAAGTAAAGAAGAGACCGATGGCTATAAAAGCAGTTATTGGGTGTGTCACATCGACCTGCAAGGAATTTCTGTCAGATCAATGCAAGTTACATTTATTCAGCTGGTAACAGCATATAAAGTCTCTGTACCCAGGAGCAGGAGACCCAGGAGAAAATGGATTATCAGAGTCACAGAAGGAGGCTGATTCTATTGAGCTTCAGGAGGTAGCCATCATTACCTCAGAGAACCAACTCCACTTTTCCATTTCGAAAGGATGAAGTCATATGGTCATGAAGTCATTACCAGAGTTATGGACATAATGACAATAACTGATTTATAACAATCTTACGTACAGATCAATTTATAACCAGCAAACCATCTGTTAAACATATCCACTAAATAAATATTCAATATTTAGGAACTGATAATTGTGATAATAAAGAGTTAACGTTCTTCCTCTTGTTGTTGTTTATCTGGAGAAGACAGTGGATATTACAGCTTCAGATATGGATGGCTTGCAGTGCTTTGTGTCTAAATTACCCAATCCAAAATTTGTATGATCTACAGCAGCAGTTGTGAGTGCATACATCAAAATTGGATAGTTCAGAAGTTTCTTACAGTCTCTTTTCCTTCAAGCTGTTAGACCCAATTCCGGTGATGAATTTTGAAGCCCTGCTGGATAAAACTTGTTTCGATTATTTACCATGGTTTCCCATCAGACAGGAGGTATTCCTGTGCCCTCATATCTCGATTGCATGAACTGTCTTACATCAATTGTTCAGATTGTAACATTCACTTGTTCGAAATATACCTATAAGTTACTCCCCTTTTTTTTGTATCCTTTATAATTGGGCAAAAATTATCCACATTTTCCTCATAGGATCTGAAATAAATGATGTAAAATAATTCAGTGAGGCACATTGTGGCAGTTAACATCTTTTAAGGAAGAATGGCAACCCTCCAGACAATTCTTTGTTGAGGAGTTAAAGAATTAAATGCCTGTTGGTACACTTTGATCAGCATGCCTTTCTGTGTGTCCTGAACATATTTCATTCTCAGACAATGCTCCATTGTGTCCCTTAAAATTAGCTAGAGATTAATCATCTAAACCATTTAAATTTGTCCTACTTTTTTTAAAATCAACAAAGCTATATTTTCCTTTAAGATAATATTATAATAAAAGCTCTCTAGTGTTACTTGATCACTTGCACGTCCACTCCATCTTCTTCAAGTGCAAGTAGATAAGACAGCACAGTAAGATTATGATCAAATTATATCCCTTTACCAAGTGGACATTTCCCAAGGTATGTTTGGAGGTGAATTATATTGCTTCCATAACAGAAGATGAAGCTTAAACTCAGAACATAATTGAGTAAAGAATACCACTTGAGGTATCTACTTATTGAGGATTGGAGTGCAGAGCACACAATTTTATAAGGTTAATGATAATGTGAGAGAGCATCAGTGATGGATGAGCATAATAAAGTTTAATTTAAAAATAATATTTAGTATCACAAAAGGAGCCATTGTAAATGCTACGACGACTCTGGAAGTAGAAGTGACTGTGAGCAGTAAATGTATATTTTAATAACATTTTATCACATCAGTGCCACCAAGTACAACTTTTTTCATGGTGTCATGTTTCTCCCTAGTTTTATTTCTTTCCACAGTGGAAGGGTACAGAAAAATGCTTCTGTTGAGGCCAGAAACACAATTGTTCATTGAACAGGAACTTTATTTTTCAAAGAACCAAAATGACAATCTCTGCAAAATATCAGTATTATTTGCTTTTCCTCTGTTGACAACAGATTTTTTTGAGTTACTCATTGATGCAGTTTTCTTGCATGTATATGTGTCACATTAGTCAGTTAACAGTTCATGATGACTGGTGCATGGATATTTTAAGATCTTCTGTCATTTTTGATGTAGATAATTACAGGACATAAAGTTTTACATTATGAGGATAGATGGGGTGATACAAATTTATTTTCCTCTGAGCAAATCAAGAAATGTGTATCTATTTAAGATGCATGAAAGCATGAGGATTGTAGGCACAATAGGGTATAAAATTTTGTGATATGAGTAATTCTGATGTTAGCATAAAAAACATTTAAGGTTCTGTGGACCTGCTAATCAATTTTCAAAACAGTACATATTTTTAATGCATTGATGAAAAGTGGGCAACACTGAAAAGATTGACAAGACTATCATTTAAGACTGAATCTTACTTGTCCTTGAGAAAGTGGTGGTGAGCTGCCTTATTGAACCATTGCAGTTAGTGTGGTGAAGTGCTGTTGTATGGAGTTCCAGTGCTAGTCTTGTTGATGGTGAAGTGGTAACATTTCCATATCAGGATGGTGCATAACTCCAAGGAATGCTCTTGTGGTGATATGTCCATGTGCCTACTGCCATTGTCCTTCTTTGATGCTTGAGATCATGGAGGTAACAAATAAGCCTTGATGAGTTGCTGCAGTGGAATTTGTAGATGGCGCACACTGCAGCCCCTGTGGGCTTCTGGTGGTGGGAGTGTTTATTTAAGCTGGTGCATGGGATGCCAATCAATTGACATCTTTGATGCTGAGCTTTCTGATTATTGTTGGAGAGCATTTCATCCTACGCATGCTTTTTAGATGGTAGAAAGACATTAGGGGGTTAGGAGATGCATCACTCACTGCAGGACCCCAGCATCTGACCTACTCTTGTAGGCACAGTATTTACATTATGTCACTGGTCCATGAAAGTTTCTGGTCAATGGTGACCCGCAGGATGTTTATGGTAGAGGATTGAATGATGGTAGTGCCACTGAATATCAGGAGAGGTTGGTTAGATTTCTTCTTAATGGAATTGGTTATTGCATAGGACTTTTGTGGTGCAAATGCTACATACAACCCACAATCCCAGGTTGAATGTTGTCCAGATCTTGCTACTTGTAGGCAGAGACTAGTTCCTTTGCGAATGGAATTGAACATCATGCAATCATCACCAGACATCCCCACTTTGACCTTGTGCTGGAAGGAAGGCCATTAATGAAGCAGCTGATGATGGGCACACTTCTCCTTCATCCCGACTCTGTGCTTGGAAACAATCACCACTACCCACATATTTACAGTTGTTTCTGTACTTCTGGGTTCTTCAGCCATTTCTGGTGTTCATGACTCCTATTAACACAGTTATGGACAGATGTGTCTGCAATGGATTGACTGGTGAGGATGTGGTCAAGTGGATTATCCCTCATTTGGGTTCACTCACTGCCCAGCTCTGACACAGTCTGGCAGTTGTGTCCTCCAGGGCTCAGCCAGCTCTGCCGGTGGAAGGTTCTACCAAGCCACACTTGCTGATGGATTTTGAAGACCCCCATCCATACTAGCTTCTGTGCCCTTGTTACTGATTGAAGTAATACTTTGCACAAGGGAAGGAGGCTGTGGTTTTTACTGGGTATTTCTTTAACTTCTGTCCAGGAATAGTGTTCTTCCCGTTGCTCTTCCTCATTTGTGGTCAGTTCTTCACTCAGTAAAATCCCTTAGATTCATTAATTACTTCCTCCCAGGCAGGTGTATCTGACCAGACTCTGAAGTAATAATGTTTTGAAAGCGTAATTTAAAGAATGACTCAAATGAATGAGCAACATGAAGACTGCTATTCTTGTATAGAGCTTAAAAGAAAACACCAGCAAAAACGCATCAATTTTCCTTTGTGTAAGGTGTAACTCCAATCCATAACTAGGACATAGAACGTACTCTGCATGGGGACCATTATCCTTCATCAAGAGTGGTTTGGCTGATTGGGTCTGGAGCAGGTGGAGTGTGAACCAATATGAGGGACAAACCTACTTTACCTTGTTCTCAGCCTACCACACCAGACTACCTGGTGTAGATCCACCTCCCCATAACAGCATCAGGAGGAACAACCACGATCAGCTTTATTTTCAAATCCCTCCATGTCGTGTCCTCTTCCCATGTCTGACTCCTCATTTGCTCTAGCCCTATAAACCTCTGAGATTTCTGTTTTGCTCCAATTGTGGCCTCTATCCTTCTCTTTCCTCATTTAAGGCACATCTAAAAGCCTACCTCTTCGACTATGCTTTTCTTAATTTGTCCTGATGCCTCCTCATGGCTCAATGGCAAATTTGGTTAGATAGTTCACCTGTTAAAGCACCTTGGGCTATTTTGTTACATCACAAGCACTAATAGAGGTTTTATTGTTGCTTCCTTGGGGAAATAAAAAAAATCAACCGCCTCACATTCTATTTTGTATCTAGCTATGTTCTTCTCAGAACTAACTGTACTGTGGAATCATTCACGAGTACAGCCTCACCCTACTCAAAAACTGGATATAGCATGTAACACAAATGTTATATTTGCATTTGACCATGTGCAATCCAGTTTATTATCTTCATAACAGCTTCTGCCAGATTAAATACTCAGCACACTAACCAATATCTATAGTCCATTAAATGTTTTGTTTTACTTTTAGTTAAAGGGTAAGATCAGGCTCCCCTTTGTTCCTATCATTGAGGAGATTGTGGTTACAATTTAGATTGCCTCACAGTGCTGAAAAGAAGATGTCTTTTGTTAGTGGGCCCAAACTTGTAAAATTTGCCCAGAGTGAATGGGATAACATACTGCAGTATTCCCGCTTTATTCTGTTATTTAGATTTGAAAGACCTATGGGATGATACATGATCCTGATTACTTGGAAATTGCTTGTTAAATGGGTGCAGCATCAATTACTGTTGAGGCTCCAGTGTCTTTGCACAGTGCACACCATTCATGCAGCGTGTAATTCACCTGCTTAGACAATAAGAATTTGAACTTAACCTTAAGTGACATTGATATATGGTCAACCAAAATTCCAATTTACTGATCAGAATCACTGAATTACTGTAAATGTTCCTGACATTTTACAAATAGGGATTAGATATTTGCCAATGAGGCTTTGAGGCTTTAGTGGGTTTAAGCAAAAATGCTTTTGCCAACTAATCTAACTTCAAACTATTGCAAAATCATCTAAAATTAGCATTGTAAATCTCTTAAAGGTAATATTATTCCTGATGTCACTGATAGACACTGTAAGTTTCACCATCTCACCATTGATAACTTATTCCACATTTTCACACATTTCTAATTGGATTATGGTGCAGTGCACATGGCAACGAACAGAAGAGGCAAATCCAATTAATGCAAAGTATTTCATCTTTATCGAGTCAGTGATTTGCCATTTGAAATTGTGACAGGAATATTCCAGAAATTCTCTGTCTTCACAGATAATGAATGAAAAGAATTAAAACTCCAGTATGAAATAAATGGGCATTCCAATTAAACACAGGGTTTTACAGAATTTGAGCAAAAGTGAAACAGACTTTGGTGGTGTTGTGACTACCATGAACTTGTGTCTGATTGTGTCTTCATTTTTCACTAAAGTCTTTTTTTTGCACTAAAGTCTTTTTTTCCTCTCTTCGCTGTTTTGTATAATTTATGTACAATTTATGTTCTGTGTGTTGTCTGTACCTACGTGCCTGTGATGCTGCTGCAGGCAAGCTTTTCATTGTATCTGTACCTCACTATACTTGTGCATATGACAATAAACTCGACTTGATTTGACTTAACTGACAATCTATACCAATATTTTAGTCTAAGCATGAGATTGGGCAAGCATCATCTCTGAGTCCTTTAACTCCTTAGCTTCACAAATAACAGTGTGTGAAATATTCTCCAGCCTGTTTTATTTGTGAAAGTGTTTCTGCATTTGTTTTGAAATAATTATCCTTTTAATAACAAACAATTATGCTCAATAGAAAACATAGATGACAAATAATTCAAGGAAAAGCAAATTTTGTAATGGGCCAAAAATTGTTGCAATCACAGATTTCACTGTGTGAATGATACTAATCTTTTAACTAAACTACTTATGGTATTATATTCAAACCACAGATTGCTGGAACATAAATAGGAAAATGGTGCAGGCCTGACTATGTTGCAGTTGGGTGCTCATGAATGTTGTGCTCATTGGGCCATCATTTTGACCAATGAAAAATAAAGGATAAAGAAACAAATTGAATGAAGCAGGAAGAAATAAGGGAATGAGCAGCAAACTAGTTAGAAAGAGAAGGAAAATGGGAGATTAAGGGAGAGCTATAAAAAGAGTCAGGAAGGAAACAATACAAAACAACATGTAGAAGAAAATATAGTGGTCTGGTTGTTTTGGCAATTCTTTTACTCGTCCATAAGGAGTTATTAAGTGAATGGCAGAGTGGGCATGAAAAATGCCTGTTGTTGATCTGCAGCATTTAGAATCAGTGAGCCAGCTTTTGTGATCACTAATAATGAAACAACCAGTAAGTATGATTGCTATTATAAGAGCAAAAGAGTCTGCAGAGAAATAAAATCATCTTGTTCAGCTTCTGTCAATCTGATGGTGCATCAAACAGCAATAAAGGACTTGATGATTAATCTCTCCATCAATAGGTTTACAACAGACCTTGGTATAACATCAGGAAAAACCTATTAGAGGAGAGCTGTGAGAATCACAGGTCAAAAGTCTCTATTTTCCTCCCAGGAATCCTACACTCCCCACATCATGTCTCAAGTTATTGATGGAACAGAATCTAAAATGTTACTTTCTGAAAAAATAAATCTACTATTGTGCATTTTTATGTGGCTTGCTGAAATTGGTTGCTCTCACCTTTTATGCATGACTAGTGTAGATATGCTTTAGTGACAGATAAAACTTTGAATATCTTTTGGGAATAAGTAACTATTTACTGGAGCACAAATCCAGAAGTTCATTAGAGAAACAAAGGACTGCAGATGCTGGAAAATATTCTGGAACTCTAAGCTTGACTGTCCTGTCTAGTCCATAAATCACATCATTAACAGGATCCTTATGACAAAAATTGCCAGTCCTGAGTAGCTTCACCAAGGTTTATTCACATTATGGCATAAATCCAGCAATTTTATGGTATGCCATGAACTTCAGTGGGAAACATCATGGTGAAAAGATTTTTTTTGTGTTTTATCGGGGTTATTGGCAGAGGGCCAAAGATTTGTATGTTGGTAAATGATCCAGTAATTCATGGAAAATTGCAGCTCATGGCTTATCTATTCCTTGCTGAATTTTTCATGAGTTAATTAGGTTACTGCATTGTAGTTGCCCAAGGTTTTCTGCCACCATATCTTCTTACAGAAGTGAACTGCAATGGTTTAAGAATCTCTCTCATAACAAGTCCTGATTAGCACAATACTTAAATGCAATCAGAAACAACTTTTGACACTGCTGCAAGCCAGGTGGCTTTCAGTCTAATTGGCAGCAGAATGAAAACTGATGTGAATGCATAGAAATTGCAATCATCATTTGTTTTATACAGGGGAGCGATGATAATTGTACATATAATTATTCAACCTATCTGCCATGGTAGGCTATATTTGAAGATCCCAGTGTATTCTCTGGGCAGTAAAAACAGAAAATGCTGGACACGCTCAACAGGTCAGGCAGCATCTGTGGAAAGAAAGAACACTTTCTGTTTTTATTTCAGATTTCCAGCATCTGCAGTTCTTCTGATTTTCATACCCTTTGGCAGCACCAACACAACTTCCATTTAAAAATGTTCTGTATTTGTTAACTGACAATAAGGCTGTAAAAATCAATATTCTCTACTATTTCTCATTTCTAGACTGACAAAATCTACCAGCCACATGTTGGTGAGCAAGCAAACTGTGGGCTGTAATCCTTTACTTTTTTGAAGAACAGAATGTCAATGGGCAGCAGGAGCGCACTGATTGGGTCACATGTAACCTTCAGTCCTCTGAGAACTACTACTCTATCTCAGCAAGGCTAGTTAATGATAGAATGGAGTAAAAGTACCACGAAAATGTGAATTCATAGGGTAAGTGAATCACCCCAAATTTATTTTATGCCAATCTAGATGTGTATGCATTATTACAGTTGTTAAGATCCCTACAAAATGTGGGCCAATGAATAAGTTTACATATTAATATTTTATAATGAGATCCTGAAAATGTTGTGTGCTTTACGGATTTTAATGAATTGGAACATATTAATGTCTTTCAGAACGCAGGTGAAAGATTACAAACAAGGATTTCTTAGTGTCAATGGTTTGTAGGGTGGTGCCAGTATCCTGGAAACTGGATAAACACCTTCTGCATTTTATCAGTAATCTGGCTTTATTGTACTCTCATTTAGTGGGAGCTTTTTCATCTTGTAAGATGCATGTGGCTGGTTTATTTCAGTCTGAGGGAATAGACTGCTATTATGGATGGAATACAGTGCAAAAACACTATTGTTTCTCTACAAATGATATTCTTATGCCTTCTCTCCTATTAAGAGGGTAAGTTTGAAGTGATTAATCATGCACGGTTATTTTGATCACTGGAAACTTTAGAAATTGTTTGAAAGTAGCAAATAAAAAAAAACTTACCATTGCACATCTTTCAAAACATCAGGGTGTGGTTCTACAACTAATTTCTGACTACAGCCATTCTAGTAATATAGAAAATCTGGCAGCCAATTTATGCAGAACAATGTTTCAAAAATTGCAGTGAAATAAAATAATCGACCATATGCTTTAGTTGTTGGTTGAGGGATAAATGTTTGTCGGATGACCAGGAGATGGGGCTATGCTATAATGTCTCATCCAAAAGATTCAATCTCTTAACAGTTCCAACACTCTCTCATTACTACCTTGAAGTACCAGCCAGATTATTTCCTCAAATCTCAGAATGTGGCTTTAATCCATGTCTTTGTTACCCAGAGGCAAGAGAACTCTTCCAAACCATGTCAATATTAGCTGACACCAATAACCTTTAGCAATTGTATGCCACTTGTAATCTTAAAAAAAAGAATTCTGCAAACTTCATTAAAGAGTTTTAACGAAGCAGCTTAATGTAAAAAAAAAGCACTTGCATTTGTATCCTATTTTTCAGCTGCTCAGACCCACCAGAAACACTTCTTAGCCAACAATATGCTTTTGGACTGTAGTTAGTGTTTTCTTGTCAAGTGTAGAAGCCAATTTGTACAGCAATGAGATAAATCAGATTTTGGGGTTGCCGATTTATAGACTGATATCAGGACTTGAGAAACTGTGGAAAGCACCAATCCCTTGACGAATTGCAGCAACAGCCAGTAGAAATAAACCAGAAACAAATTTATAAGCATTTGGTGACCCATTTACATAATGCTTCCATGGTGTCCTTTCTGCAGCTAAATACATCTTCAGCTATGAGGGCTAATAATTCATTGGAGTCTGAACACCAGCCTGGCAACACTAACATCAGGTTAGGATTGCATGACAACCCGTGCATATTCTGCATAATTACATTGGGCAACAGCAGTCCACATTGACTCACATTACCAATTAGGACGTGTGTGGCTGCCATTAGGAAGCCAATTCAACTCAACCACTCTAGAGCTAAACTTCAAACTTAAAACTCCACACACTTACAAAAGTGAGAAGATTTAAATAATATGTTGTCCTGCAGGTTCTCAACTTGCAAGAAGCTCTATCAACATCATGGTGAAAAGATTTTTTTTGTGTGTGTTTTATCATGTTTAATGGCAAGGGACCATAGATTTGCATGTTGTTAGGTCATCCAGTAATTTGTAGAAAATTGAAACTCATGGCCTTTCTACTCCTTGCTGAATTTTTCATGAAATATTTAGGTTATTGCATCATTTTTGCTCAAAGTTTCTGCCACTGTATCTTCTTACTGATCACTCAAGAATCAAGTTCAGTCATATAATCAAATAATCAAATAATTTGCATGTGGTGAAGGAGACAGAAGAACACCATTTACCTTTCCTGGTATAAAACATAACAAAAATCTCTTCACATCTCTAACCTGCCTCAATCTCCATGGTGCCTTGTTTATAACAGACATTTTGTGGGTAAACCTTTGAGCAGGGATCTCAGATTCCAAAAGCTGCAACGTTTCACACAGAAACCTAGAAATTCTATTGCAGGGCACAATATTCATGTGGGCTACACAGTGCAATTCCATCAGAAAACCAAATGCTAAAAGTGATCCAGGACTGAACTCACTGGGGGCAAATCTTCCACCAGTGCGACTACTGTGATTCACCCACAGATTCCTGCAGATGTCCTGGTGCAGTGAATTGGTCATTGCACCTTCTGCCCTCCAACCACTGCCCGTGTTCTGCTGTGGTGGATACTCTTGGGCTACGTGGGGACAGCACGATCTTCTGCAGGTCTCCCAGCTCTCGGGTTGAGAAATCTGACCGTGAGCCTGTGCAGGGCTTAAGTTGGAGCAGGCATGGTAGTCCCCATTCTAATAAATAGGTGGCATTGTTCCAAGAAGAAAATGAAGTAGTTATGTTTTCATTATTTATTTATGTTAGTTTTATTGATTTAATTGTACGTTTGGGTGTACTTTTCATATTTTCATACGGCATACGAGCAGGCCATTTGACCCATCAAGACTCTGCTGGTTCTCAGACCATTCCCAACATTCCCCTGTGACATGTACTCTCTCACACGTGCCCATTAACTGCATCTAATTCTCCTGCCACCCACCTGCATTAAGGGCAATTTGCAGTGGCCAATTAACCCACTAACCAGCCCATCATTGGATGTGGGAGAACGCCGGAACACATGGGGGAAACCTAGGTGGTCACAGGGGGAATTGTGTGAACTTCACACTGATAGCTCCAGAGGTTATGTTCAAACCTGGATCACTGGAGCTGTTCGGCAGCAGCAGCTGCACCAACTGATGCACCAGTTGTGCTTTTTAACTTAAATGTATTTTTTTAAAAGATAATTTAATTTTTTTTTAACAATGATTTGTTGTATTATAGCAAAGACCTTTGCCCTCTCCACACTGACAGCCTTGACTGCTTAAGGGCAGGACTTCACCAGCTGTTGCAGCCCTTCTGTGAGTGCAGCTGACTGCCTGCACCAAGTGGCCTCTACACAGTGCCCGGTCTTGCTAAAGTCCTGGAACTGGGATCCCAGTGCCAAGCCCTTGCATAAAGCTTGTGATGCTGGCCCACTGTGTAACAGAGGCTAACATATCTTTCCTTTCCAGAGAGATTTGTTTCTTAATGACAAATTGAACATTTCCACCCTTCCCAATGTATGATTCTTCACTTACCATCTGCCAGCCTCTGAACTCCCTCTGCTGATTCAAGCAGCTGCTTTTCAAAAAACAGATTTCTATTTTAAACTCATCAGATGTGAAATCCAAGACTTCAGGAAACTTCCTCTCTGACCTCTTTAGATGGCACAGCAGGCAACGTTTTGATAAGCATCAAATACTGGTATTAGAAATGCATGACTTCTTTTCTTATTTGGTGGTCTTTGGAGGGAACATGAGCTGCTTCCTCTCAGATTCTGTGTGTTCTGAGCTAGCTGATGAGACTAATGTGTGACCTGCAGACTCTGTCAGAGGTGGGTCAGGAGGTGCTTGTTGGGACAAATAGAGGGGTAATTTGGGAGGTGGTGAACCATTTCTGCTATTTACAATGGGCATCTGTGTGCTCCCAATGTAGGGAATCAATGTGAGTCCCATCTGGAATTATCCTCTCCATTTTGAGCAGTCATGGACTAGGGAATCCTACAGTTGGTGGAAATGTACTTTTTGAAACAGGCTTTGGCTATATCCTAGAATGTTTCTGCCACCTGTCAATCCCTTTTATTTTGGAGGTCTGGTGTTTGGCATGTGATAGTGTGGCTTGCCTATTAGACACAAATGAGCCTAATTAGGAGCTTAGTGCTGGGGTGATGGGAGAAGGTCTTTTATCCAACCTGTGGATTCAGTGGATTTTCCAGAGTTGGCTGCATGGCACCTCTACAGTAGTTGAGAAATTTGCTATGGATAATCCATGTCTCAGAAGCGTACAGGAAGGTGGAAATCAATGCTGCCTCTTAGATCCTGAGCGTTTTGCCAGGTTTGAGGACTTGATGATAAAACACCCTTTTTCCCCAGGCTGCCAAAGGCTGCCCTGTTGTACTGAAGGTAAATTTCATCATCAATGTTTATGCTCATTGAGAGGTGACGTGGAGCTTGAATAAACATGCGCTTCTGCAAACATTGCATTCTGCAGCACGATGGCTGTGGTTTGAGTAACCTTGATTTTGGAATATACATGACATAGGTTGTACACGTTCTCATTTGTCCAATACTTAGCTCCACACCAATGGGAGTGGAAAATGATTATCACCATATGACAATTCCAAAAGAAACACAAGGAACAATATCATCCCCCACACATGGCCTTTTTAGAATTCACAATCCCTCGATCAGAAGGAATATCTTTCTAAAGTTTGGCTGCTCTCATAAATTTGTCTCCAGCATGCTACATGGTGACATGGTAAACCTATTTTAACTAACAGGTCCATAACAGATCCGATCTCAGTGCAGACTGGTGTCAAGCAAGACTACATTATTACCCCAACAGTCTTCTCAATCTTTCTCACCTCGATACTGCACTTTATTTACATGTTAAAAATACTTTACACTGCAATTCAACTTAGAGCATTGGGGCAGTGCAAAATTAGAAGCGTTTAAAATGTACAAAAGAGCATCATCACATCTTGTCTGTGAAAGTGCAAACCACATCCAGATGAGTCTGTCAGATAATTGCATTACAATCTTTACAGGGCAATAATGAGTCTTTCACTTTCTGAAAACATGCTCATTAAACCAATGAAAGAGACATCCATTTAATTTTGATCAAAACTCATTGATAAATAACGCAGGCTATTCATGCTTTGTGACAGCTCATCCAATTGCTCATACTGTTTGCCTAATTAGACAGGCTCACTGAATTTTTAAAATAACTGGAAGCTAACAAAATATATTTCATATAGGACATATACAGTTGGGATTGCTCCCAAAGTTGCATGCTTTGTGGAGAAGAAATTATAGGAAACAAGTGGATTCCTACCAGATGGAGGCTTATTTTCCAAATGAGAGTTTTACATTTCCTAGAAAATGAAAATATAATCCTCTTCATTCTTTTCACTTTGAAATATAATCCCAGATCAAGGATTTGCAAGAATCAGTAGCATAATACACACTCCTCTGAGAGGGTTACCTTGGAGTCACGGCCTTGTCGTTTTGCAGCCTGCACCCTTGAGTTCAATGCTGTCATTAATAAACAGGACTTGGCTTAAAGGTGTAAAGGAAGTGTTTGGAAGATCTGTGCAACTGAACAATAAGCTTCTGTATGAGATTATTCTCTTAAAATCAAATAATTTACGTATTAGATGCTGAAAAAAAAATTTTATTCCGTAGGATTAATCCTGATATGCACTGCACTGAAGGTGAGAAGCAACCAAGTTTAAGCCGCAGTGGATCTGTTTAAAAAAATATAATTAGAAAAGGATTAGGAGAGAATGCAGAGAATCTCCTCTAGAATGGTACAGAGAATGAGGGGCTTAAGTTAAATGAGAAGAAAAACTGAAATTATACTCCTGAGAACTGAGAAGTTTAAGGAGTCATTTAATTGCAGTTCAAAATTACAAAAGATTTTTGCAAATGGCTCCATTACCAGTGACTGAAGGTTTATTTTACCAGCAAACAAATTAAAAGAGAAATGAGGAAAATAAAATTATTATGATCTGAAATACACAACTCAAAACAATGATGGAATCCAAGTCCAGAAGAACATCCAAGTAGGGATTGGATGTGTACTTGAAAAGGATTAAACATGCAGGAGATTGGGGAAAATCTGCAGTGTGGAGGAAGATTGAGCGGCTTTTGCAAAAAAAACTCTTATAGCCTCTGTTAAAGTATTCTGATTCCATGAAGATCAGTAACCAGAGGACATGGATTTAAAGTGAACCAGGAGGAAGATATGGAAAATGTTTTTCATATTGGATGCCCATCCATAGCCTGAATGGTGGGAACAAATTCAGAAGTGCATTTCAAAATGCAATTAATTAAATATTTGAACAGGGAAAATTTGCAGAGAAATTGGAACAATGGTGGGGGTGCAGGGGAATGAGGTTGAAAGAAAAGCTCTTCACAGAGCTAGCACAGTCACATTGAGCTGAATGGCCTTGTATGATTCTGTAAATTAAGTAAGATCAGACATAATAGTACAAAACAGTAACTTTCAAAGACTATAGAATGATGATTAATTAAGATGAAATCATCCATTCTGTTAATGGCGGATGGTCAGAAAACACCATCTGTAGTCCTCTGTACTATTACCATTTTCATTCATTATGCCAACTCAAGAACATGTACATTACCTGAGCACTTATCATCTCAATGTAATATGACTCTGGTTAAAGTTCTTCAGCAAATGATTAAAAAAAATTAATCATGGATAAAGTGCATGACTGTGGATTATAAGGCTGTAAGAAAAAAAGAAACATTTATGACCCGTAACTGCACACAATGCTACAAGGACTATCAATGCCAGTGTACTAGAGATTCTTCAAAGCACAAAAGACAGGCACTGAATGTGTGATGGGATGGAGGGGTGGGGTTATGCAAGTTAGGGACTGGCCCTGAGGGCTCTGTTGTTCTCTTGTCCATGATGTCGCAGGTAGAAGAATAAGCCTTTAAAATACAAATCCAACCAAAGTCTTTCCTCCATGATATTCTTCCACTGCTGCAGATTGGGGGCAGTGGCAGATTGAGGGAAAGTGGAGAAGGGGTAACCTGGACTGATGATTTTTATGGGGCTGGAGAGATATGAGTATCAGCGAGGATATTGCAGAGAAGTGGTTGTGTTTGGTGAGGTTTGGGAGATGGCAGTTGGGAAGTTGGTGTCAGGGGTAGGGTAGTGAGCTGCGGTCTTTTAAGCTGAGAAGGAAGAAAGAACATTCTTCAAGGAAGACACCTAGGACTTTTTGACATCAACCTTGATAGGTTTGGATTTACCACAACATGCCTTCCTCCAGTTAGGCCTGTTTCAGAGCCTCGTACGTGTAGTAGGATTTAGCATATCAGTTATCTGGCCTCATAAATGAGTTACATTCTGATTAGCAACACTGAGATGCTCACCAGCCTCTGTAGTTTATATACAAGGAGGACCTGGGTTTAATATCTAGAAGCATGCCGTGCTGATACAAAGTCCCCATTTATTCATTCTGATAAAACTCACTTGTTTAACACTTAAAAATATTGTGTTACACGAGAATTTCTAGGCCAATATCTCTTATGCTTGCTTATGCAGCCACAGATGGAAAAAATAGCTCCGCACATATAGGAAAAGACTCCAAATTACAAACATCCTCCCCAGCAAAGTTGTTAATTGTCAGTAAAATCTGGTTTACACCTACACCAGAAGACAAATTGCTGTAATAATTTTATGTTTAAGAGATAGGAGCATGCGAAGCATAATTATCTGTTTGCAACATTATTGTGGAATGCGTGGGAGATATCAGATGGTGCTGGGCCTGACACAGTGGAATTGTTTGATGTGCAGGCACAATAACAGGCTCAGGTTTCTTTGATATGGTGAGTTAATGTATGTAAGAGAGACATAAAGCAAATAATATTTCAAAGTTTCTAGTCTCTGAGGCTAGAAGAATCACATATTAGAACAAGACTATTTGAGAAACATCACTGCAATATTTTGGAGATGGGTACAGGTTGTGTGGCGGAGACTTTGCATCTAGAATATTGTGTACAGGTCTGGTCACCCTAACCTTGGAAAGATGTACTTGCAGTAGAGGAAGGCCAGCAAAGATTAACCAGATTGATTTCTGAGATGGGGGGATTGTCCTGTGAGGAAAGGTTAGGCAGATTGACTCTGTAAACCTTTGCCATTAGAACACAAAATTCTCATGGGGTTAAGAGGGTCAATACAGGAATGTTGTTTCCCCTGGTTGGGATGTCTAGAAGCAGCAGTCATAATCTCAAGTAAGGGATTGGTTATCCAGGACAGAGCTGCAAAGAATCTATGGAGGGCTGTGGTGTCTCTGTCGCTGAATACATTCCAGACAGAGATTGATAGATTTTTGGATATTAAGGGAATCAAAGGATTTGGGGTTAGTACAGGGTGCTGAGGTAAAAGATTTGTCATGATCTTAGTTAAAGGCAGGGTAGGTAGGAGGAGTCAAATGGCTTACTCTTCCTTAGGTTCTAATGTTCTTAAAATGTCATGAAACAGGAGTACTATTGAATACCAGCAACTCATGTGAAGTGATATTAGGACAAATGACTAAAAGCTCGTGTGAAAGAGGTTTGTTTTAAGGGGTACCTGGAAGAATAGAGCTAGAGCGGTGGAAGTCTTCATTAACTTCCAGATGTTACAGCTTTGGCAGCTGAAAGAAATGACACTATTTGTGGAGTGATGAAAATATAAAATAATTAGTTACACTGAAATCATTATTTCAAATTTATTGATCAATAATGCAGTCCTTCCTGAAAGTTATAGTCAATTTCGTGTGATAGGTTAACATGGATGTATCTGGTTTTTAATCAAATAAACTTCCAACAATTTCATTTAATCGAATTGGGCTGTTGGCCCTGTGGAAGACATCTTAATTTTAATATCAGAACTAAGAAAAGTAAATAATGAAGTAGAAAGAAATAGTGAAATAAGATGCAGTCATGGCGAAGCAAGCAGAAAATTAATGAGAACAAAACTGAGAAGTGAACAGCAAAGGGAAAAATTTTAAAAAGATTAGAAGGTAAAATAAAGCAGCAGTAACAAAGGAAAACAAGTATAATGAAGCAATGGGGAAGAGAATAAAGAAAATTATTGCCCTAAAAATAAAGCCTTGTATGTAATGGGAAGTGGATGTGTCAAAAGCCATGGTACAATAGTGGAGAGTGAATGAATTCTTGAAGGTGGTAGATTTTATTTTATTCATTTTGGATCTGGACATAGCTGGTAAGGCCAGCATTTATTGCATTTCCCCAATTGTCTGACAAGGTGGTGGTGAGCTGCCTTCTTGAACTAATCTGCTGAAGTGCTCCCATGGTGATATTGGGTTGGGACTTCTGGGATTTAAACCCAGTGAAGGACTAGTAATATATTTCCAACTGAGGATGGTGTGCAACTTGGAGTGGAACCTGCAGGGGGTGGTGTTTTCTTGTACCTGCTGTCCTCTCTTTCTTGGTGAAAGAGGTGGGACCAATCAAATGGGCTAATTTGTCCTTATTGGTGACAAAACATGAACGTTTTTGGAGCTGCACACATCCCAGCAATTAGAGTTTACCATTTTATTTCTGCCTTGTGTCATATAGGGATAAGATATAAGATAAGATATTTATTTATTAGTCACATGTACATTGAAACACACAGTAAAATGCGTCTTTTTGCGTTACTGAGAATGTGCTGGGGGCAGCCCACAAGTGTCGCCACTCTTCCGGCACCAACATAGCATGCCCACAGATCTTAACCTGTATGTCTTTGGAATGTGGGAGGAAACCTGAGCATCTGGAGGAAACCCATGCAACCATGGGGAGAACGTGCAAACTCCTTACAGACAGCGGCAGGAATTGAACCTGGGTCGCTGGCACTGTAATAGGTTATGCTAACCGCTACACTGCACAAGATATCAGAGTCTAATCTGCTTGGTATCCAAATGTAGATTGAATGGAGCATAAATAGTCAATAGTGTCTCTGGGATGTTGATGGTGGTGGATTTGAAGATGAGGACGTCAAGGGGAAGTGGTATGACATTCTCTTTTTGGAGATGCTTGACCTGCACCTGTATGGCATGACATGTTATTTGTCACTAATTATGTTGTTCAAGTCTTGCTAAGATTGCCAGAGATTGTTTCATTATTGAGGAGTCGAGAATAGTACAGAACATTTTGCAATCATCAACAATAATCCCAGTTTCTGACTTTATGATGGCAGGTTGGTCATTGATGGAAAGTCAGCAGTGAAGTTTGTGCTTTGTCTGACCCTGTGAACAAATTTGCTATTATTTTCTTCTTTGTTTATTTATACAGTTTTCTCTCAAAAGCCTGCCAGCTGGTTTTAATGCCTCACTGAATAAAGATGCTAGTGGTATAAAAGAGGGCAGCAGCCAAATGGAATGATCATAGAGGTACACAATCTACACAGTTAAAGTTCTTTTAAACACAATTGATTCAATTCTCCACATTGGATGAGCAGTATAGAATAGTTAAGAAGAATTACTCTGAATTTACAACAAGTAAAGAATCCATTTGGCAAGATGCTGTATGCTGGTGTTCACCTCCCAATGAGCCTCCTCCAAATGAATTTCCTCTTTTTTAAAATTTCTTCAGCTTTCTGGAAGTGAGCATCACTTGAAAGGTAAACATTGATTTATCTTGAGAAGGTGGTGGTGAGCTATCATATTGCACTGCTCTGGTCCCTTTGACGAAGGTAGTCCCACAATGCTATTGGGTAAAGAGTTCCTGGACTTGGACTCAGTTACAATGAATGACAATGATATATTTCTGGATCAGGATCATGTGCAGCTTGGAGGGGAACCTGTAGGTGGTGGTGTTCCCATATGTCTGAAGTATATTTCCTTCTTGGTGGAAGGGCTGATGATGGAATAGATTAGGCGAATAACTATAACACATTTTGTGGACAGTAACCACTGTGCACTGGTGGTGGAGGGAATGAATGTTTAGGTTGGTGGATGTGGTAACAATTAGTTGCACACCTTTGTCCTGGGTATTGTCAAGCTTCCTGAAAATTGTTGGAGCGGCAATCATCCATGTAAGTTGAGCGTAATCTATCATACCCTTAATTTGTGTCTTGTAAATTGTGGAAAGGTTTCAGGCTCCCAGGAGGCTCATCGTTCACAGCAAGATATCTAGCTTCTGACCTGATCTTGTAGTCACAGAATTTATCTGGCTGGTCCATTTATGCTGATTTTCCTGAACATTGATGATGGGAGACTCTCTGATGGTAAAGTCATTGAATGCCAAAGGTAGTTAGTCAGGCTTTTCCAAGTTGGAGATGATCATTTTTGGGCATTTTTGTTGTGTGAACATTACTTGCCACATATTAACCCATACCTGAATGTTTTTGAGTCTTAGTGTATGAAAGTGAAAACTGCTTCATTTCTTGAGGATTGTGAATGGAACTGAATATTTTGCAATCATCAGTAAATATACCCAATTCTGACCTTATGATGGAAGGAAGGTCATTGACAAAGCAGCAGAGGATGATTGGACCTAGGACACTGCCCTGAGGATTTTCTACAGTGATGCCCTGGGGCTGGGATGACTGAAGATAGTTGTGGTTGATGAATGTCAGTTTTGCGAGGTATGATTCCCACTACTGTTGTGTTTTCCCTGATGCCCATTAATTTCAGTTTTCAGTGATCCTGGTGAAACCCAGTCTGGGCATTGATGGACAGATTATTGGTGAATAACTGCCACTGGATAGCACTGCTGACACCTTCTATCACTTAGCTGACCATCACTTCCATCTCTTAACTTTACAGATGGTAATTAGCTGGATTGGTTTTCTCCTGCTCGTATCTGAACTATTTTCCACATTGATGGGTTAATTGTTCTAATGTTATAGCTCTGCTAGAACAACTTCAACAGAGATATGGTTGGTACTGGAGTACTTGTCTTCAGCACTATAGTTGGGGATGTTATCTAAATTATCCACGTATTCCTTTCTCCATTATATACTTATCTAATACCTCCAAATGGGAAAGATAAATCACTTGGAATCAACCCATCAGAATGAATCAATCAAATTGTGACAAAGTAGTTAAACTAATTTCTCCAAGCTAATTTATAGTTATATTCCTGCCCGTGTTGATCAATGAGAAGAATAGATTATGTAAGGTGGTCATTATTAGACACCTACACAAGGAAGGCTCCTAACCAAATTTCTCCAGACAACCCTGAGACAGTTTGAAAAGACGGAACAGTGGGACTGTTTTCTATCTGGTGTGATGATCTTGGGATATCGCTAAGTATGCAGATATGATGCGTGACGGGTGAGATGACTTGCATGATGGAGGTAAACTGAAGATTGAATCCCAGAGTTTTGTTAACATTCCATTCAATGGATTAGCCAATACAGCTCAGGTGAACTGACAACATGTAATATATTTCTACTGATTTAATGATCTTACATAAGGCACTGACACACTGAGTAACCAAAATTTCACAATCAAATTAAGAAATAGGGTAAATTTACATAGATACACCTTTCACAGAAACTAAAACTGGGATAAAAAAGAGACACAAATTCTGAAATTCCAAAACTCAGATAAGTAACTTCCTTGAGTTCCCATTGAAATGAGAACAATGTGCTGACCTTTGACCCTGGCCAAACATAGATTAGGTAAATGATTACATGAATCTTAATTAATTCAAAATTTGCACCTTATTGCATCGATGTAAATATTCCATGTGAACTTGTTATAATTGACCTCAGGTAAGTTCCTGAATGCTATTGTTTGAGTGGGAGAATACTTCTCCAATTTACGACACCAAAATAGGAGATCTCACATCGGCTAAGTGATCCTTCTTCTCCCTGCCCCAGGCATTGGGGCGGGGTGGGGGTGGGGGTCCACGGGGCGGATCTTCCTTGTGATGGTTTGTCTCCGAAGTTCTTGCTCGTTACACATCCAAAATCCTTCATTGTTATTCTCTTTTCTTATCAGTTCTGAACCGTTATACTGCGATTCCATTGGTTCTGGCTTATCTGGCTCACCTGTGTCCACTTTTCATTGGCTCTGGCCCAAGACTACAGGTAGCATTACCTCATTGCTCTTCTCCCAAATAAGGATATGCCTCTGATATCATTCCCTTGCTTTTCCCTGAATCAGGTAATTTCAAACCAGTCATAGCCCAGTCAGACACTGGGCTCAGGTTATTTCAGTTCATGCACACAGACTGTTCTTCTTATGAGCCTGTGTTGATTCTTCTATTTTATCTTACCACAAATATCTTCTAATTTGGAAATGATATCTGATTTAGCAGATTATTGGTAGGGCCCTCGTTATGCTCACTTCGATTAATCCAGCAAGAATTAGTTCAGAAAACCACTTTACAAAATGGTGGTCACAAGAACAGTCTCACAAAACGACAGCCTCCATATCTTCCACTACATGGTTTTGTCTACTTCTCCACGGTCCTTGACTTGTTCCAGCTAGCTGTTTTGCATATTTATAATTTCTTCAGGTCAAAAAATTGAGGGCTAAGGGAAATAAGAGAATTATCCACAAGATGGATATTAGTAAAAGAAGATTGGCAAGATATTTTAAGCCCAAGAAACTTTTTTTTGCGTTAGTATTTGTCGGGTAGGGCACTGTTCACTGCTAGTTTCTGTCTAATATGTTCTTTTAATCATTGATGGGGTGAGCAGATGAATTGAGATAGATCAAGAATGCTAACAGGATGAACTTTGGTATGTGTTGTAATTCATTCTTTGGATGCCTTAAAGGGAGTTGGGACTGTTAGATTTTAAGTCTGTAAAATGGTAAAGAAATTAAGTGTAGAAGAATCACTTATTTTGTATCAAGTTGTATGTTCCGTATTAAAAATCTGCAAATGCTGCCAGTAGGTGATACCTCATCTGTGGCCATTAGATAGCCTTGGATGGTACCAATATTCTTGTGGAGACATGTATGTCTCTTCCATTTGGTATATGTAAAAGATAAGTCCTCTGATTGTGTGAATCCTCTGTGGTGAAGCTTCCTTTGAAGTCTTAATGTTGGTTGTGTATATATGAAACAATTAGTTTTTAATTAATTGCAAGTGTTTGATTCTGTGCTTAGGAATTCATCATTTGCATACAGGCACAGTATTGCCTGTAATAAAACCAAAGCAACTGGAAACACTCAGCAGTTCAGGCTGTATCTATTCTATTTTTTTTTGCTAACCTATCCTCTGATGGAAAATAGAGAAGTCGTCAGGGAAGAGCCAGAGTTTGAAACTTGTGAAAGTGAGAACAGGTGGAAATTGGTAGCAAGAGTGGCAGAACTTCTGAGTTTTGTATGTGAGCAGAAAACACACAAATCCCCCTGACCTGTATCTCCAGCACTTTTATATCAGATTTCTGGAATTTTCTGGGTTTTTCTTTCATTTGCAGATTGTGTCAGATTATTATAAGAAGCATATTCTGAATAAGAACCACAAACCTTGAGTATTCCAGGAGCTAGACCTCATTGTACATTGTTTCTTTAATGACATTTGCACTGTGGGCTACTTTAAAAAGAAATCAGGAATACTGCTCCATTGGAAGCAGACAGATTCATTTGCACAAACATATTTTCCCATTTAAAAACAAAAAACTTTGGAACATGAGGATATGTGTTGAGTTGTTCTGTTGTTTGAGGTAGATGTTTGCTAAAGTAGCCTTTGGTCATGATCTATCTGATTATAGGTAGGATGGGGGAGAGAGAGAAAGAGTTCTGAGCTTGATCTGTGAAACAGCTCAAGGTCTGTAGATAGCATCCATGTAAGGTAGCATGCTTCAGTAAGTCTTTTATCATTCAAACTATATATATGTTAATTCAGCTCCTTCATACTGTCAGCACCAGTAATTCACACAGATCAGTTCCCCTAATGACATTATTAACACTCACTCATTTAACATGAATTGACAAAGAGGCAAAAGATATCAATACAACATAAAAGTGTAGCAGATACTGGAAATCTGAAATAAAAAATAGAAACACTGGAAACACCGAGTTGGTAATATAACCCTGTGGAGAGAGAAGCAGTGTTAATGTTCCAGGTTGAAGCTGGAAAAAATTACAAATAAATTAAAATTTAAGAGACTGAGTAAAAGGGAAGATAGAATAAAGTTACAAGGAAACTCTGCTTAAGCTTCAGGAACCTCATCACATCTTCCGATCAAGCTATCCAGACTCAGCCCTGAGTTCAACAACCACATATAGAGTTTACAGTTTCTTTTCATTTGTACCTCTGCAGACCCATCCTGCATTCCATTGCTTGTCCCATTGCCATCATCCCTCTTACGTTTTAATCGCTGCTTCACTCTCTATTTCAGACCTTCACATTTTTCTTTCCACTCCTTTCCCTATCTAGTAGTCCAGAACATTGGCAATTAACTCAATCACTTAACCACTATGCTATGAAACCTCACTTTGGAAGTTTCCCTTAATTCTACATGTTAAACAAGCATGACCCAGAATTTGTGTACGCTGCTGTAAACTGTGATACGTATGATAGCTGCCCAAAGGTCATTGCAATTTACAAAACTGGACTAAAATCTCAAGCTTATGTGCTATTTCAGAGCAATGAACACACATAAATTTATCTCTAATTTATTTCTCATTTTTCTCAGTTCTGATGAAAGGTCATTGACTTGCAGCATGAACTCTATTTCTCTCTGTGTCACCTCATGAGCTGAGTGTTACCAATATTTTTTTGTTTTCATTGCAAAGAAAATCAATATTTATGGAAATTAAATGCTGCATTCAGCAATATCAATGGCTGAGGTTGCCAATATTGGATTTCAACAATAAGGGACTTATTAAGGATGGGGCTTCTTGTTGGTGAGGTTTGCCGATGGAACCAAAAAACTTTCTCTCTTACAAAAGCACAGGCACATGCTGTTACATACAGACGTGAACACTAAAGGCAACATTCTCTGCAAGGAGACTCTACTCTAGTACTTCATAAGTTATGAAATAAGATAATCCTCCATTATTATTATGAGTTTAAGATTGGAATCTAACATCTGTAAAACAGTGCTGATCTGATGTTGCAATGGGTTTAATTGCTCTTATTCTTGTTAGTAGGAGGTATTAAGATACTGTAAATTATGATTCTGTCTGGCAAAAATAAAGGTGGTTTTCCTCAGGGATATCTGTGACGCACGAATGATGTTTGCAACTTAAGCAAATCTTTAGGTTTATTACTATTTCCATAAAATGCTGATCTTTCCAAACAGATGCTTTGACTCCATTTACAAAGCCTCTTGTGTCAAATCTTTTGTGCCAACTGCAGTTAATTATGTAACTAAATTGAAACTTCCTCACTGCCACAGTCATTGCACAGAATGAATTGTCCCAGGGAAAAAAAAATGCCAAAGCCAACTGCTTTTGAAATCAAGAGAGCAATATTTCAAGCCATCAATTGGAAAGATGAATTGTTTAATAAAGACAAAGGCATATTGCCAGCTGTGACTATTCAAAAAAGCTGTACTAAAGGCAATTGTTCAAAATACAAGGTGTGTCTTAGCAGTTCTACGTGCATCGGCTCTCTGTTGAGCTAAACAATAGTGACACTTTTGCTGATGTGAAAACTAATCACTCCACTGAAGCATAAAAGGCAATGTAATTCTAAACTATCTTTCTCATAAGCAACATCCTAATTTATAGTTTTAATTTAGTTCACTTTGAGAATGACAGTAAAATAATTGCAAGCAATTAAATAATATGAATGCATTCTTAATAATTGTTAAGCAATTGCTGACAGGGTATTGTATATTTGGTTATATTGAGGGTGATAAGGGTTTGGAACTCATTGTCTGAAAAGGGGGTAGATACAGAGACCCTCAACACACTGAGACATACTTGAATGTGTACTTGAGGGTCTGTGACATGTAGGGCTATGGACCAAGAGCTGGAGATCTCTTTCTCATCTGGCATTCACACGATTGACTGAATGGCTTCTTTGTGTTGACTATGAATCTGTGAGAATAGGAAAATTTTCTATGAATCAGGAAAACCTCGTATCCATCCATTCTTTCACTTTGATCAATGGAAACTTATGACACACAGAAAGGAAGGCCACTTCTGTCACCATGCACATTGGCACTTTGTTGGAGAATCCCAAATTAAACCCAAAGGCCTATCCTTTCCTTGTAGGCCTGTATCACTAACTGTTTCAGGATGTTATCAATTTGTTCTCAGTTTGGAAGAGGAGCAAGACACAGGAAAGAGGGAATCAAAATACAAATACAATTTGGCTAAAAAGAAAGATGGAGAATGAAGTAAAGGTTTATAATTTAAATTGAAGGAAGTTACAGAGTGGTGGCCTTTTGCGCTAACTATTATAATTTACATTAGAACAGTAACTCAATATCAAAATCTACAGACAAGACTAAACCAAGGAATATATTTAGCAAAGAGGAAGAAAGCTACATTATACAGGAAGAAAATTTGGAAACTAGGCAGATTAATGGCAAATTGACTTTATCAGATATGGGTGAGGTGATCCACTCACCTTAGTAGCAAAGATAGAAATTTCAGTTACACCAGAGGGAAAAAACAAATAAGATAGCACAAAGACATCCAGAATTGTGAGTGAACTAATTAAAATAAGCAGTATCCCTGACTGGTAAAATAAATATAAATCTAGAAATAGGGTACAGAATTCTGAAATAGTGCAGTCATGTTCATCTTGTGTAAAACCCTAATCAGGTTACAATGAAAATGCTGTGTACAATTTTGGTCTCCGTACTATAAAAAATGCTCTGAAGAAAGTGAACAAAAATGTTCACAGAAATGGTAAAGAATTGAAATGTTACAGCAATCAGAAAAGATTAAAAATGGTGAGCATTTTTTTCATTAAAAAGGAGAAGACTTACAATGGCCTGGAGGTTTGTAAAATGATGAAAGAGTTGGTTGTGGAGGGAATATTTTTATTTGTGGAGGAATCCAAAATTAGAAGACATTAATACCGGATAGCTAATGCTAAATATAGTAGGAAACTGTAGAAATTTCTTTACTCTGAGAACATTTAGAATTTGCATAATACTACTACCAGAAATAATTGAGCTGTATTGTTTAGATGCTTTCAACAGGAAACTGGGTGATGAGATGAGAAAAAAAAGGGAAAAAGAAAAAGGAAAAAAGAGAGAAAAGAAAAAAAGGAATTTCAGCTTAGGATATAGTTTGCTGTGAGCCAGCTGAGAATGAGAGTAAACTTGTGTGGACTATAAACAGCATAACCCACACAATTTATGCTAGAGACACAAGAGATTGCAGATGCTGGAATCTGGAGCAACACACAAAACGCTGGAGGAGCTCAATGGGTCAGGCAGCATCTGTGGAGGGAAACGGACAGTCAATGCTTCGGGTTGAGACCATTTGCACTCCTTTAAATAGCACTATTTGTACTAAATGGCTTTTCTTATTTATGTACTTGGCTGCAAAATAAAAAGCGAGAAAAGAAGTGAAAGATAAGGAACAAAATCCTATATTGCTCATATTTCCTAATGATCGGGGTTCAATTCCTGTCGCTGTCTGTAAGGAGTTTGTACGATCTCCCGTGTCTGCGTGGGTTTCCTCTGGGTGCTCCGGTTTCCTCCCACATTGCAAAGATGTACGGGTAGGTTAATTTGGGTTTAAAATGGGCAGCGTGGACTTGTTGGGCCAGAAGGGCCTGTTACCACGCTGTAAATAAAATTAAAAAAAAGACACTCAGCCCATCAAGTCTGTGCCAACTCTCAGAGCAATCCCATCAACCCCACTGTCCCCACTTATTTCCCTGTAACCCATAATCTTTCACAAGCCCATTTTCCTGCTTCCCACCTACACCAGGGGCAATTTACAGTCGTCAATCAATTTACCAGCATGTCTGTGGGATGTGGAGAAAACCAGGGCATGGGGGGGGGGGGGGGGGGGGAGGGAAACCACATGTCCTCATGGGAATGTGCAAACTCTACATAAACAGCATCTAAGGTGAAGATCGAACCCTGGTTGCTAGATCTGTGTAGCACTTGCACCACTGTACTGCCATCATAAGTCATATGAGAATAAAATAGCAAGGTAAGTAGAAATTAATAAAGAAAATGGTTCATGAAAATATGTTAGTGATTTATGATGCAGTCACCACAGAATAAAACATAGAATCAAGTGCCATAGGAAAGCTGGTCACAGGCATTGTATTTTGAGAGGTAGAAATTGTCACCAGATAATCAATAGGGCCTCAAAAGCATACTTTAAAATATTTCTATAAATAATTCATATATGTCTCTGATGTAGGGTGCTGTAAAGTAAAAGTATCACAACTATTTGTGGCATTAATACAAAACTTAATTATAATGTTTACCAGGAGATCAGCAAAGTGCTGGACAATGTTGATGGCAGGCCACTGAAATACTTCCTTCAAAAGTAGTGATGGCCACTTTCCCGCCAGAATCCCCACCTGTTAAATGGGCATTGAAGTAGTCAAGAAGCATTCTTGCCTTAAGTGGAGAAGAAATTTCTTTCGACCTTCTGATCTGGATCCAATATCCTCCTGTGCCCTTCCAATTGAGATTTCCATGCGTTAATGTAGGAAGTGTGTGCCATATGCATCAAGGCGATTGTTCACCTGATACACAACAGCCGAACCAATGATCTTTAATGGAACCACCGCTGGATACTCCAAAAATAGTCACTTTTTTTTCTTTCCTTGCATTTTTGGGTCCAAGAGGAGCAGACATGGCCCGGCTAACCACATGGGTGGCATATTTGGTGGCACAGTGGAGCTGCTGACTCACAGTCCTAATGACCTGGGTTCAATCCTGACCTCCGGTGCTGTGTGAAATTTGTGACTGAGTGGGTTTCCTCCGGATGCTCTGGTTTCCTTCCACATCCTACAAATGTGCAGGTTGGCCATTTTTAATGGCACCTAGTGTGTAAGTGAGTGGTAGGATCTAGGGGTAGTTGATGGGAATAAGGGGAGAATAAATGGAGTAGGGTAGGATTAGTATAAAAATGGGTGCTTAATGGTTAGTGCTGACCAGGTGGGCTGAAGGGACTGTATATGAACTGTATCTCTCTTTCTCTTTTACACTTTCCCTCCTCTCTCTTTCTCTTTTTCTTTCTCTTTTTCTCTCTCTCTCTCTTCTTTCTTTTCTTTCCCCTCTTTCTCTCTCTCTCTCTCCCTCCCTCCCTCTCTCCCTCCCTCTCTCCCCTCCCTCCCTCTCTCCCTCCCTCTCTCCCTCCCTCCCTCTCTCTCTCTCCTCCCTCCCTCTCTCTCTCTCTCTCCCCCTCCCTCTCTCTCTCTCCCTCTCTCTGTCTCTCCTCTCTCTTCTCTCCCTCCTCTCTGTCTCTCTCTCTCCCTCCCTCTGTCTCTCTCTCTCCCCTCTCCCTCTCTCCCTTTCTCTCTTGCTATGACACAACAATAAACCACTCTGGTTTTTACACGTCCAATCCCAGCCTCTTTCCCGAACAGAATTTCTTGGTTCAATCGGTGTTTCCGTACTGTCGGCTGCTTCAACACGGAAACCAGCAGGTATTTCCCCTGCAGGCTCAGTAAGACTGCCTACCAAAAATGCTTGGGCCTCTGGCTGTTGCAATCAGATAGGCAATGTGATTGCAATTCTGGCTGCTCTTATGATTTCCCCAGCAAAGTAAACTTTGAAATGGTTGTGCAAGTAAATAACTAACCATCTGTTGAAATTATATCCACATTCAAAACTAGTGTTGAAATTTCAAAGACTTAACAGCCAAATGATAAAGTCCTTTTGTGAATTTGTCAACATGCCACAGATAGGCAGTCACAGATAATGTTAAGCTGCAGTAGCAAAATCAGATCATGTTGTACACCTGCCAGGGTGGCTGTTCAAAGGAGAAGATAACATGAGTGAGGATTTATTTCAGTTGCTTTTCCCAGCTGTTGTGTAGGAAAAGGAAGTTGACTACCTTAGCATTGTTTTCTGTTCTTCTTCCTCTATGTAGTGAATAGTAGCTTCATTTGAAGAATATGTCTGTATGAGAATTAAAGAAATCCACGCATGTCAGGTGAACCACTGAATGACTTGGTTCACCAGGCGTGGAGCACCAGCCTTTGTGAAATATATGGAGCTAAGAACTTTACTGAGAAAACTATCCTGGATACAGAAAGCATTTCAAAATGAATCAGCCAGCTGAATTTGAAACCACAAGGGAAAGAAAATCAAAGATGCAAAACTGTGAAACAGCTTTCCAGGCCAAAATGCTGAGAGGCCAAAACTGACAGAAAGTTCAAACACTTCCTGAGCAGCAAGTAATCTGCATTTTATTGGGATGTTGCATTGATCTGATCTTTAGAGGATGTGAAAACCAGAGGCTGAGTATTAGTAGCTGTACCCAACAGGTTTATGCAGGTTATCCAAGTTTACCTGTACCATTTTGTCGTGCGTCAGAAACAAATGATTGCATTCAAAGTCCTTTTCTGCACTGACAGCTCATCTTAAAAGCAGTATATGTAGAGCTCCTTGAACTGTGTCTCAAATTATTGTAGTAGCCCTTGCAAGGCAGATTTCTGTGCTTGCATGAGTGTTTTCAAATGGAGCAAATGAAATCTCAGAAGCAGACTTCTGGACAAGAAAGTGAAGAGTTGTATTAATTAGCAACAACATCAATGAAACTGAAATTGTACATTACACACAAAATTAAATGTCAAATTGCAGACAAAATACTGATCCTCCATTGTCAAACTGTATTGCTTTTATATTATAGTTAGTCATGATGTCAAAAGATCAACTCCTCAAGGAACTATTCACTGAACAGCTCATAGATTTCATTGTGGTGCGCTTTTGAATAACTTCAGTGAAGGAACATTCTATTACATTTATATAAAATCCTTTTGCTATTCTTGTACAAGCATTGCTCTGCTTTTCCCTCCTATATATTGGGCCTCCCCTTTTCCTATCTTCAGTCCTGAGGAAGGGTCCTGACCCGAAACGTTGACCGCCTGCTTTTCTCCACGGATGCTGCCTGGCCTGCTGAGTACCTCCAGTATCATTGCATTTTTCATGCTTATTTTAAATTGGTCAATTCTTTTCAATGCTTGAACTACAAGGAAATGTGTTGTCAGATATCTATTTAAATATGAGCTTAGTAACCAGAAGGGCTTTATGTAAAAATTAAGAGTGTTTTCTTGATTTTATTATTTTCTTTATTAGGTTCAACCCATCCAAAGTCTCTGTCTGGCAGAAGAGCAGTATAAGCCTTATTTAAATTTAAGGACACAGGGAAATAAGATCAGGAGTTGGCCACTGTGCCCTTCAAGCCTGCCCTGCAGTTCGACATGATCATGGCTGATCTATGCTGGCCTCAACTCCTCTTCTCTGCCAGTTTCCCATAATCTTCACTTCCTCCATCTTTCAAATACTGATCTATTTCCACCTTAAGTATATCTAATGATCTGGCCTCCACCACCCTTGCAGACCCGTCCCATTGGGACAGTAGGTTACCTTTCCTAAAAAAGATTATTCAAGCAGATGAATTGTTTTGGCAGTAATAGTCAGTGTTACTGATACTGATTTTTGATTATATTTATCTAATTACTTGAATTGTAATTCTTCATTTACTGTGGTGAGAATCAATAGTTTTGACCTCTAGATACTAGATGAATAATTTACCATTTTGTTTCAGTATCCGAGTACTCATTCACAATAATGGAATTTTGCTGGTGTTCAGTTTCTATCCTCAAACAACACACTAATTCAATAATGTTTACAACTTCTTAGTTCACCTGTCAATCACAGCCAAAGTTCAAACCCACAATGTTAAGGTAATTGGCCAAAGGTCTAAGGGAACTGAGGAGAATCTTTTTGGATAACAAATTTATATGTCGGGGAATGCATTATCTGAAAGGGTGGTGGAGGAATGTTCCGCAGGGAGTTGGGTATACTCTTTAAAAATAAAATAAAACTTAGCTCTTGGGGAAGAAGTGAGAAAAGATGGTTCAAATATTAAAAAGCAAAATACTGGAAAGCTGAATTAAAAAGAGAAAATACTTGAAGTACTCAGTGAGGCTGCATCTGTGAACAATGGAGTTAACGTTTTATCTAGTGAAAGAATTAATTGAAGATCTCTTTCAAAGCACTTGCAGAAGCATTATGGGCTGAATAGCCTCATTCTATATGTAAGATTATGTATTTCCATGATCAGAATGTTCAGGGTATCCATTCATCATTTCACTAACTTGGAACAAAAAGATATACTGCCCTTAAGGTCCTTATCTCTGTTCTATCTAGCATAATGATTATGTTCATTTAAACAATGCTTACCCTGACTTAGTTTTACCAGTGCCATAGGAAATATACTAGCAGTCCATACATTAGCTAAGTCTTTATATGCTGAATATACATTTATATACATAGTCTTTATATACATTATACTCGAGGTGCAAAGCAATCCTTAAATGAAACTGCTGATATTTTTCTGGCCCAGTGGAGCAATCAGGATTGGTGATGATCTTCCAATGGAAAGAAAAACTGAATGAAAGCCAAAGAATTATTATCCTTAAAATGTGATCATTTCATTGTTGGGAAGGGAGGCAGCAAAGGGAAGAGGTGCAGGGTGGGGAGGAGAAACGATTGAGTGCTTCTATATGTTGAAAATGTGGCTGATTTGTTCAAGAACTTTATGTAATTTTTGCATTTACTTAGTTGGTATGCTTTTCACTTTTCCAATGTCTCTCTGAAGTGCAATTGGTTGGTTCCCATATGGTAACAAGAAGTACGTTACTTGAAAAATGTCTAATATTCAGTGAGATACAACACCAGCAGAAAGGAGAAAACCGAACATATGGACTAAATCCATCACCCTGTAGATTCTAATAGACAAGTCTCCATTGCCAAAAGGCATGGGTGTACTTCAGGTCTTTGGACTAAATGCAATTTTCTCTATTACAGAAGCAAAAGTAAAATAAATGAGACAATTACAGAGCGAGAGTTCTTTATACCTTCTTAACTCTCAGGGAAAACCTGTCACTGGCCTCAGTAAGACTGATAGCTAGATAATATTCCATCACTCCAGGATTGGATTGCTGTAATTTAAATAAACAATGAACCATTGAAAACAGAAATCATGGGTTACAGACATGCCATTTTATGTTATAAATGTTTATTTTGTTGGAATTAATTAACAGAATTGCAACAATACAATTACAATAAGTGGGGAAGTGAAATAAAAACGGCTGCAAAATTTAACTGCTTCAGCACCCATTGTTCGGGACTTAAAGGTGAAGAAGTTGCCACATTTGAAGGGGGTTGCTTACTGACTGTATTAACAAGGTGCTGGTGCTGCTAAAGATCCCCAGAAGAATGCAAAGGAGTCAGATGATGAAGCACTACACGGGGTTGACACCAGCAATGTCAAATACAGCTCTACATTCCGGCTCACATCCTCGTTTAACCTTGCAAATCTGAATATGTGTTAAGACACATGCTATTTAAGAACACATCTTAATATGAAGAACCCAACAGGGGCTAATCAATGAGGTGACCAGTGATTTGCAGGCTAATTGCTGATTAATTTGAACTTGCTGTTATCATGATTCCGTAAGGGTTTGGCACTTGCTTTGCTCCTGTAATGTCATTAACCTCTACAGGTAATGGTGTGGCAGATGCAAGAGGATTTTGCCTGATTGAAGCTTCTGCATAACTAGTTACACCCAAACATGGTGAATTAATAGTATTTACATGACTGGGATAATAAGTAGAAGGCAGAAACAAGAGGACATTAGAGTCACAGGCTTATACAGCACGGAAACATGCCCTTTGCCCAATGTCAATGCTGACAAGGGATGTCTATCCAAGCTATTCCCATTTGAGTGTTTGGCCCATATCCCTCTAAAGGTATTGAACAGGAAATTGATTGGGGACATTACTCTCAGCAGCAGGCTGTATCTCCAGGGAGGTCAGGGAGTAACTATCATATTTGAACTCAGTAACAGTGTCTGAAATGTCTGTGCTTCAGTGATGATGTCCCCACTGCAGCTACAATCCCAGTTTCCAAGCAGGATGAAGAGTGTTTTATCAGTGCCTGTCATGGTGCCCAGGCTGACTCCTGTGCTGGGCAGTTCCGGAACAGCTCACAGTTTGCAGTGCACTGTTGGATAAGGGAGGGTATTGTTGCTGTCTATGTGTGAAAGCTGAATGCATTTCAGCAGATATACTGAGTTGGGTATAGTTGGGGTGGGTGGTGGCTCTCAAGGGGAAAGCAGCAACAACTAAATTTGTGGCTCCATGGATGGTGCTGCTGCACAGGAGGAGAGGAAAAAGATTAGGAGAGTTATAGTGACTGAGGATTCAGGTGTAAGGGAAGCAGACAGACATTTCTGTGGCCATACATGAGATTCTGGATGTTACGTTGCATCCATGGTGCCAGGGTTGATCAAGACAAAATAAGAAAACACAGAGTGCGGTTAGATGCGAAAAAGTAGTTGCAGAATCATTGACGCCTGAGTAGATTGCTGGAAAATAGTCTCATTTATAGGTATTTAAAAAACACTGATATGAGTTACTGCACTTGGAAGGCATCACAGTTATGGATTGTAGGGCCAGAACAAATTGATAATATCAATTTCTCTAACTGGCTCAATTGTTTTTAGGGGACACAGATGAATTTCCTACAATGTTTTCCTAAATTGGTTTAAAATTTTCTTTGATGCTTCCAGGAGATCTGGATTCACTGTCAGATCGAAGACAAAGGGTCTTCCACATAAGACATTAACTCTGTTTCTCTTTCCACATGTGCTGCCTGAGCCGCTGAGTGTTTCCAACAATTTTCTGCTCTTATTACTGGTCATTGTACACTGCTTCTCCAGTCAGTGGAGCTTGGGAAAGATCCAAGTAACCTTGTCACTTGATTGGATGAGATTTGAAGAAGTTGGTGGGAGATGTTCAAGTTTTCCTTTCAGCTGCAGGAGACAGGTGAAGGGAAAACTTTTTGGTATTGATATTAGTATTGGTTTATTATTGTCACTTGTACCGAGGTACAGTGAAAAGCTTGTCTTACGAACCGATCGTACAGGTCAATTCATTACACAGTGCAGTTACATTGAGTCAGTACAGAGTGCATTGATGTAGTACAGGTAAAAAACAATAACAGTACAGAGTAAAGTGTCACAGCTACAGAGAAAGGTGCAGTGCAATAAGGTGGCGAGGTAACAACAAGGTAGATCGTTAGGTCATAGTCCCTCTCATTGTATAAGGGAACCGTTCAATAGTCTTATCACAGCGGGGCAGAAGCTGTCCTTAAGTCCGGTGGTACATGCCCTCAGGCTCCTGTAATCTTCTACCCGATGGAAGAGGAGAGAAGAGAGAGTGTCCCGGGTGGGTGGCGTCTTTGATAATGCTGGCTGCTTCACCAAGACAACAAGAGGTAAAGACAGAGCCCAAGGAGGGGAAGCTGGTGTCCGTGATGCACTGGGATGTGTCCACAACTCTTTGCAGTTTCTTGCAGTCCTGGGCAGAGCAGTTGCCGTACCAAGCCGTGATGCATCCAGATAGGATGCTTTCCATGGTGCATCAGTAGAAGCAGGTGAGAGTCAAAGGGGACAAACCAAATTTCTTTAGGCCTCCTGAGGAAGTAGAGGTGCTGGTGAGCTTTCTTGGCCGTGGCGTCTACGTGATTTGAGCAGGACAGGCTGTTGGTGATGTTCACTCCCAGGAACTTGAAGCTGTCAACCCTCTCGACCTCAGCACCATTGATGTAGACAGGTGCATGTACACCGCCCCTTTCCTGAAGTCAATGAGCAGCTCTTTTTGTTTTGTTGACATTGAGGGCAAAGGTTGTTGTCATGACACTATTCCACTAAACTCTCTATCTCCTTCCTGTACTCTTGACTCATCGCTGTTTGAGATACGGCCTACCACGGTGGTATCATCTGCAAACTTGTAGATGGAGTTAGAGCAGAATCTGGCCACACAGTCATGAGTGTATAGGGAGTAGAGTATAGAGGGCTGAGGACGCAGCCTTGTGGGGCACCAGTGTTGAGAATAGTCATGCCAGAGTTACTGCTGCCTATCCTCACTGATTGCGGTCTGTTTGTTAGAAAGTCAAAGGATCCAGTTACAGAGGGAGGTGTTGAGTCCTAGGTCTCGGAGTTTGGGTGACAAGCTTACTTGGGATTATTTTATTGAAGGCAGAGCTGTAGACAATAAACAATAGTCTAATGTAGGTGTCTTTACTGTCCAGGTGCTCCAGAGCTGAGTGTAGGGCCAGGGAGATGGCATCCATTGTAGACCTGTTTTTGCTGATATTCCCATAGGGAGAGAATGCACATAAGTGTTCATAGAGTGATACAAAACAGTAAACAGTCCCAATGGCTACAATATCCATGCCAATCATCTATACTAATACTATTGTCCATACTTGGTCCACAGCCTTCTATTCCTTAGTGATTCAAATGCTCATCTAGATATTTTGAAATTTTTGAGAGTCCAGTTTCTAACAACCTTCTGGGTGAAACAATTCTTCCTGAAGTCCTCTCTAAACCTCCTGATCCTTAACCTAAACCTATGCACTGTGGTTTCATAAATCACCGTTCTAGGGAAAAATGTCTTAGAATTTACTTTATCTATCCCCTTCATAATTTTGTATACCTTTGTCAGGTTCCACCTGAGCCTCCTCTCCAGGGAAAGCAAACCCAGCCTGTCAATTTTCTCTGCATAATTGAAGTGTTCCATCTCAGGGAACATCCTGGTAAATTGGTTTACTATGGTCAGATGTACCGAGGTACGGTGAAAAACTTGTCTTGCATACCGTTCATACAGATCAATTCATTACAACAGGGCATTGAGGTAGAACAAGCAAAAACAATAACAGGGTGCAGAATAAAGTGTTACAGATACAGAGAAAGTGCATTGCAGGTAGACAATAAGTTTTAAGGTCATAATGAGATAGATTGTGAGGCCAAGAGTCCATCTATCGTACTTGGGAACCGTTCAATAATCTTATAACAGCAGGATAGAAGCTGTCCTTGAGCCTGGTGTATGTGCTTTCAGGCTTTTGTATCTTCTGCCCAATGGGAGTGGGGAGAAGAGAGAATGTCCGGGGTGGGTGGGTTGTTTGATTATGCTGGCTGTTTTATCGAGGCAGTCAGAAGTATAGACAGAGTCCATGGAGGGGAGGCTGGTTTCTGTGATGTGCTGAGGTATGCACACAACTCTCTGCAGTTTCTTGCAGTCATGGGCAGAACAGTTGCCATATCAAGCCATGATCATCGGATAGGATGCTTTCTATGGTTCATCGATAAAAAGTTGTGAGGGTCAAAGGGACATGCCAAATTTATTGAGCCTCCTGAGGAAACAGAGGTGCTGGTGAGCTTTCTTGGCCGTGGTGTCAATATGGTTGGACCAGGACAGGCTATTGGTGATGTTCTTTCCTAGGAATTTGGAAGCTCTCAACCCTCTCAACCTCAGCACTGTTGATGTAAACAGGAGCATGTGCTCTGCCCTCCTTCCTGAAGTCAATGACCAGCTCTTTTGTTTTGCTGACATTGAGGGAAAGGTTGTTGTCATGGCACCATGAGGTTGTAGTGACTCTCCTCTGAACCTTCTCTAGTGCAAAGGTGTACCTTCCTATAGTGTGATGACCAGAACTGCACATAGTACTCCTGCTATGGCCTAAACAAATGTTTATAAAGTTATACTATCCCTTCCCTGCTCCTACATTATCTGTCACAGCAAGTACAGACAAGTATCCCTATCCTAAATACCTTATCTACCTTTGCTGTCACCTTCAGAAAGCTTCAGACATGTACAATAAGATCCCTCTGTTCCTCAATGCCCCCTCGGACCCTACCATTCATTGTATATGCCCTTTCCTTAGCATTCCTTCCAAAGTACATCACCTTGCACTTATCAGGATTACATTCTATCTGGCATTGATCTGCTCATCCTACCAACTGATCAATATTATCCTGTAGCTTAGGACATGCCTCCTCACTATCAATAAAACCACCAATTTTCATGTTTTTTGTGAACTTACAAACCATACCTCCGACTTTCACATCTAAATTGTTAATGTATATATCAGTAAGGATCCCAGCACAATCCCTCTCGTACACTATTGGTTACAGGTTTCTAATCATAACAATAATCCTCCACCGTCACCCTCTGTTTCATATTACCAATCCAATTCTGGATTCAATTTACCAACTTGTCTTGGATCCTTTGCGCTCTAACCTTCTGGACAAATCCCTCATGTAGGACCTAATCAAAGGTCTTAATGAAGTCCCTGAAGATCGCACCAAACACACTACCCTCATCAATTCAATTAGTTACTTATTTGAAAAAGACAATCAAATTGGTCAGACGGGATCTCCCCTGAACAAAGCTATGTTGACTGTCTGTAATTAATCCCTGCCTTTCCAAATGTAGGTTAATCCTGTCCCACAGATTTTTTCCAATAACTTCCCCATGACTGACATAGACTTACAGGCCTGTAATTAGCTAGTTTATCCCTGTTGCCCTTCTGAAATAAAAGCTAAGTGTTACTGAGTGTTTTCAACGTCTTGTTTTTATTTATAGCCTATCCCTAATTGCCCTTTAGAAGGTGGTGGTGAGACACCTATAACTGAGTGGCTCGTTGAATTATTTCAGAGTTAACCACATGAGGTGGGTCTGGAGTCACACATAGTCCAGACTGGCTAAGGAATGGCAGATTTTCTCTCCTGAAGGACACTAGTGAACAAGATGGGTCCTTGAGGGCCAGAAATGTCAGTGTGTGCACAATTGAACTTTGAACATAATAATCTGCCAGAGATCAAGGGTAACTTTTTAACTGTTGTATCAACAGTTGCACCTGCCATTAGCATCATCATGGAGCTGAGGGATACGTGAATGAAAAAGTCACTCGGGGAAGCAATAAATAGGGACAATATCACAAAGGTGAATTATGGCCAAAGACCTCTGTCTACACATACATAATGTTTACAGATTGGTAGTGGGCGGGAGATTCTCCAGAAAGGGTCAGAGGCTGCATCAGCCAAGACTTATTTGGCATTTGACCCTTAGAACCTTCTGACCAAAGGAGCTGGAAATCCCTTTAATATTGGCACAACTCAGTTTGTGTTCAAAAGTGAAGAAAATGAGCAGGAGATATGGTAACATTATTCTAATGTGCAGCAAATGTACAAGGTAAAATTGGATACAAACTGTTGGTTTGGAGAGTATGCCAGACCAAAAAATACTGATTTGAAACAACAGAACTGAACTTGAGCAATCCTGAGAACTTCCACCTTTTAAAACACAAAGCAGTCACTGCCAAAATCCTCTGAAATACAGGATAAACAAGGAAAAGTGACAAGTTGCCAATCTAATCATTCTTTAGAGTCCATACTGCCCACATGGCTTTGCATCACATCATAAAAAAAAACACCCACTGTTATGAGAACTTCCCTCCCACTTACCTCCTGCTGTAAATTTGATCAAACAGCGGCAAGTTGTTTCTGGTTATTACTTGAAAGCTCCTCCAGAGTAGGCAGCACTCTCCTGTTTATGTATTTATTTGATAAAGCAAAACTGGCAAGGCTCTGCAATGGAAGGATAACATCTGCATCCACATGCATAGATAAACATGATTTATGCTTAATATTTGCTTCTGTGATCAAGTCACTTTCACTCTTTCCTCTTACTGAATTTAAGAAACTAAAGTTGACAAATAATAACTTGGAATGGCAAGAGGCAGGGAGCAACAAATGATACCAGTCAGAACCTGACAGGAGCAATAAGCATATTTAATGAAGGAAAACTCAATGAGGATAATGTTTATGCACAGCCAAATGAAATGTGTTACATACCTCTGCGTCCATAAGAGGTGCCTGGGAGACCTAACTATTTTTTGCAGCTGCAGTGCATCCATCTTGCTCACCATATGCTTTGATGCGAGTGCTCTGGCTTCTGACAGCAATTATCCAGGGAAAGTGAAAGTAAAAGGGCAGTGTGAATACTAATGAGCACATTGGCCATTGAGCAAAGGTGCATGTACTGTACTTGACTCTTGGACACAGTGAGCAACCTATGTTTTTATTTTTCACTCTGCTGCTATTTCACATGACCTCTAAGTTTGTCACATTGCATTGAATGTTCAACAGTAATCTGCATCACTGCTTTCTGTGTAGTTCAACTTCAAAATGGAGCCTGAATGATTTCATTACTTTCATGTTTTTCCTTTTAATCTTGGGAATAGGAATTAAATGATATTTAGGAATTTATCTGAGAATGAAATTGCTGCCTTGAAATTAGGTCAGATTTTGTTGGCTTCTACAATACGATGCGATTGACAATGGATTTAACCCAGAGTGGAATGTGATTGCAACTAGTTCTGGGTTGCATCACACTTGGGAAATTTAAATTTGGGTAAACTTTTACATATTTGAAATGTTTCAACATCAGACACACACCTAAATGTGTCAAACATGGAGCACTTGTTCTGAGTTTTTTGACAATAATTTGATGATACTGGTCCAGCAGAACATTTTCATTTTGCATTCATGAGCATAGCAATTTTACCTAAAGGACCACCACAATGAGATACAGACTTCTCCAGGCTGCTGCAGAGCACTTGGGCAATTATTTCCCAGGCTGGCAAAATGTCCACTCACCACAGGCTCAATTAATTAATTGGCATTTGGAAATTACACTGGGTTCTACCTATCCTATTTCAGGAAAGAAGTGGGAGACATCACTGGCAAAGTCAAGAATCCCAATGGAAGAAACAGAGAAATTCTCATATCTGAAGACCTTATTCCAGCAGGGACACATAATCCTATCTTAAACCTCACCCTTCCTGTTTGTGACTCCATTTCCTCTCACATCCCCAAAATCTGCTGGTTGGTAGGTTAATTAGTTATAATAAATGTAACCCTGGTGTAGGTGGTTGGTGGGAGAATTGGGGGGGAGATAATGGAGAGGTGAGAGAGAATAGGTTATGGGGAAGTAAGTGGGAGAATGGGAAGGATTGGAATTTTCTGAGAGTTGGCATGGACTCAATGGCCTGAGTGGCCTCCTTCTATGTCATAAGAATAAAAATATAAAAAGCACGAAATGTAACTCCTCCAAGGTGCAATGTCCTTCAGGTTTACAGCACAGAGATGTGTGATATTTTGCAGGTAGACCTCCAGCCGGGTACATGTGCCAGGAATGCTCTGCTGCGGTGATTAAGGTCACTGTTACTCTCTGTTTTATGGTTTCAAGATAGTTCCAGGTGGCCAAATCTGAGCTATGCTATATCTCACAGCTTGCTGCAAATTTTGGAATACCAGTGGTGTTTATACTCGCAGCATCTACCTGTATGGTCACTCATAATCCCTTGTCTCAATAAGATCACTTCTCAGTCTTCTAAATTCCAGAGAGTATAGGACCAATCTACTCAATTCTTCCTCCTAATAGAACTCTATCACTCCAGGAACCAAGCTAGTGAACTTCTCTGCATTGCCTTTCAATCAGCTATCTTCTTAAAAAGAAGACCATAATGGTATGCAGTAATACAGGGGGTATTTCTTGAGGACTTCCTGTTTCCACCCTCCTCTCCCACCCAATACATATCACTTCTCCACTGATTATATATTTGCAACCTAATGCTCACGTCATGGTCAACAAAGTAGTCACGGTCAACAAACCCCTCCCTTTGCTGCCTTCTTTCCTCCATGGCAGCCATAGTATGTTCTGCGGCCATTGGCCTGCTAGGTCTAATGTCTCAGTAAGGGCTAAAGTTATGCTGCAATGTAACAATACTTCTCTACTTCTAAACCAACCCTCTTGCAATAAAGGTTAATACACCGTTTGTCTTCCTAACTACTTACTGCTCCTGCCTGCTAACTTGGTGCGATGTATGCATGGGAAGCCCCAGACGTCTCTGTATTTTGCTCATCTATTATCTTTGTCCATTTAGATAACAGTCTGTCTTCAAATTCTCTTACTGAAGTGCATGACCTCACATTTTCCCACATTAAAATCTTCTTTCCATTCTGAAAAAAATCTGTTTATTCTGATCCTTTGCCTTCTGTGTGATAACCAATCTTCATACTAACACACTTCCCCCCATAACATGAGTTCTTATCTTGTGTATCAGCCTTTTATGTGGCACCTTTTCAGATGTCTTTTGGAAATCCAAATATACTGTATCTATTAGTTCTGCTCTAACGACTCTGCTTGTTACATCCTCAAAGACCTTTTGCAAATTTTTCATACAGCAACATAGATTGAGAACTATGACCCTTGGGTGTAATTTACCTAAAAAAAAAATGAGATCCAAGTAATATTCTCTTTGATAAAAATGAAAATAACTCTTTCAACATCGTAGTGGCATAAGATAATAGAGAAAACAATCAATAATCAATGCTAATTACACGTAGCATGGCTGGCACGTTGGCACAGCTAGGAGAGCTTCTGCCTCACAGCTTCAGCACCCCAGGTTCAATCCTGACCTACAGTGCTGTCTGCATGTAGTTTGTACATTCTCCCTGTAACTGTGTGAGTTTTCTCTGAATGCTCCAGTTTCCTCCCACATCACAAAAATATGCAGGGTGGTATGTGAAAGGTAGGATCTAGGAAGGAGTTGATGGGAATGTGAGGAGATTAGAATGGGTCAGCATAGGATGAGTTTAAAAATGGGTGGTTGATGGTCAACATGGACTGAAGGGCCTGATTCCGTGCTGTATCTCTCTGTGACCATGGAATCACTTAATGAGTTAATTTTGCTTTGGAACAAGGGACGGGAAATAAGATCTCACATTTGTGCACCAGGATATCCATACATGTCAAGATTTTTGAGCCCAATTTGTAAATAAGTGTTTCCAGTGGTTAAGAAATTCATCTGGGACTTGTAACTTGAAAATCTTTCAATAACACAAAGCCACAGAATAAAAGGAAAAATGCATGACTTTCCAATTTATGAACTGAAATCTGTAGATAAAATGTTTCATTTGCTGTGTTCAGTCATATTCTTAGCATTAAAATTTTGCAACTTGAAAAATCACGTTAATCACAGTTTTTATTGCACTAAAATTGTAATAATATAACAGTAATATGTTTGAGTAGTCTAAAGAAAGATGCTTTGCCTTGAATTTTGAACGTTTTGCCTTAACAGCCTCTAATAACATATATTTATTTTAGTGTTCAAATCCTTTCTGAGCTTGTCCCTATCTCTGCAGCCTTTCCCAGTCCATTAACTCAGATCTCTCATTCCTCCAATTCTGTCTGCTTGCAAATCCCCATTTCCTTTCTTCAACCAGTGATGACTGACCATGTGGCCTATGAACAAACGGCGTGGATATACTCACTGCTTGGCTCACATAATAGGAATAGTTTTTGTTTGGATGAAATGTTGCAAATAGAGAGGCTTGTTCCCAGTGAAAAGAACTCAGAAGCCAAGATGCAAAAAAAGACAGGGTCATATCCAGTCTGGGTTTGAGACAGGTATCACAGAGAGAGAGAGCAAGGAGGGGATGAGGTGGGGTGGGAGAGAGGGGAAAAGAGGTGGGATAGGGAGAGTAGGGAAGAGATGAAGAAGGAGGAAGGCAAGAATTGGTAACTGGGGGAAGAGATGAGAGGTGGGAGAAGAAATGGGATAAGAATGAAAAATAAGGTGGAAGAAAGAGATAGGGGTGTAGAGAGATGAGAAAGAGAGGGAGGGAGTCAGAAAGAGAAAAAATATCCATTAGTCCCTGTCCTCCGTCCTCACCTGCTGTCCCTCCCTCTCTCCGCAGCAGCAAGTGAAGATGGTCCGATGTCTGAAAGCAGAGTGGGTTGGGGATCCAAGAATATGACCTGGACACTGTCTGAGTCTAAACCCAACAGCAATGGGGGCGGTCAGGTCCAAGGATTCAAGCCATGAAGTGGAAAGGTCCAGGGCTTGGAAGCTGAGGTGGATAGCAGGGAACCTTGCACAAGAGTGACAGTAGTGGGTTTTTACCTCTGGGTTGGACAGCAGCGTCCAATGTAGCTTTTGTGAGTCTTTGTAAAATTATATTTTTGAAAGCTCCAATTTTCCTTTAGTGTGTGGTTGATTAAGAGCCCAGATTTTTATTTCACTAAAATGTGCTGCAAGCCAGTGGGATTTCACAGTAAATTTCATCCAACGGCCTTAGGATATAACAATACACTTAAGAAATATAAGGATCTCCTAAGACTTGGCAGGCATGGATATGTTTTGATGAGAACTTGGGTGTGAGGATATTCTGAGACATTTGCATCTAATTTGCACCATGCCTGGTTTGACAGATGAAATACTAGTTGCTAAAAACAAAAGGATTTATGTTTTGTTCCTCTCCTTTTAACTCTCTGTGGTGTTCCAAAATCAAAGGTCTTGTTGAAATCAATCAAAAGTATTTATTTTGTCATCTTTCAAAATCCCATGTAACTATTGCTGAGTTTGTTCGTAGTGTTTTGTTGAACTATTGAGATTAACTAACTATACTATTAAGCTATATTTCATGTATCTTCAATGTGACCTAATTAAATAATGAACTATTTTCTTGTTTCATTCAACGATTACATCCACCAAATTTCCTTTGTTCTATTCAGAACAACACCTCTGCGGCTGTAGCTAAAACCCTTGTGCTAAAGAAGATTGAATAAAGGATTCCAGAATCTACTGCTGCACAATTCAAGTAAACACTTCCTTTATATTGTATAGTGTGCACTTGTGTATTAATGTCTGGCACTTGAATTCTGAGCTGGTCTGTGCTTGGTGTGACCGTTAGAAGAGATATAAGAGCTCAGTGAGAATGGAAGGATTAAGACTGAGTTGGTAGCTACCTGGTTGGACTCTTTTTTATAAAAAGAGAAGATGTTGACAAGCTCAAGAGTTATGATTGAGACTGCTTTACTGAAACGCACAAAAGAGGTTAAAATGCAGCAACTTAATCTTCATCCTGGAGTCTAAATACAAGCCTTCACCTGGCCTACTCTGTTATATGAGAAATCATGAGAAATACCACCAACTCAGTCATTGACAATCAGTCTGTGATTTCCCTCAAACCTCAAAGCATTGACTCACCACCAAGCAACACAGCAGATATTTCCTAGAATTACACTTTTCTCAGCCAATGTGTGAGTCATTGTTGAAAATCTATTGTTATGATGTCTTTGCACTTCAAGAAACCAACTTGTTCAACAGCCAATAGGTCAGTGGTCAACATATCACTAGATACAAAACTAGCCACTCTTGTTCAAATATGATCTCGGTATGAAGAACATCATCACAGGTGTTAAAATCTTCTCTCCATTGCCAATAAATTAGGGAGCTGTACAAAACCACTGCGTACAAAACCCCTAACTCAATGAATGAAGTCAATCTTGAACTCCTTGTTCTTATTGGGCAGTTCCTCAGGATTGAGGATGGCTTCCACTCCAGTTTTGTGGGTTCTGAGGTGGCTGATGAGGTCCATATAAGAACAACAGACTATTCCACAGATGGGGCAGGAGGTAGCTGAAGGGGCGGGTGGGGGATAGTCCATTAATTCCACTGCCTTTTCCTGATACATGGACTTGATGTTCTTGATATCTCCAAAATGCTCCTTCTCTACTGAGCAGTCATGGGCCAGAGATTCCCAGGAGTGAATGAGGATTTTGGATTTCTTCAAGAAGTCTTTGAGGCACATCCTTGAATCTTTTGTTCTGTCCACCCGGTAATGTCTTCTTCCCATGATTAAACTCAGCATAATCTGAATGTGACTGGGCTTCAATGCTGGGGATGTGGCCCTGGGAAGGGATGCTGGCATTAGTTCACTTATCCTTTCAGTGATCTTGGAGGATTTTGCAGAGATAGCATGTGTGGCATTTTTCCAGTCCCTTAAGATGCCGATACCCATTGCCTTGATAGCAGCGGTTTGAGCTTCCAACTGTTGCAATGGAATGGCAACATTGGCGATCTGACATTGTATCATGTTTAGGACACAAATGTGGAATGCACCATGTCTCCACTAAAGAGTTGGGCAATCTATTCATTATTTCATCTTCTTTTGTACTTTTTTTCTGGCTTAGTTACAGACACAAGTCTAACATGAAGAACATTCAGTGTCTCTTTGAAGCATCTAATCTAATCTAACTGCAGCATCATCCATACACACATATGGATGCCCAGAAGACCAATAAATAGAAAATCCCTCCACATCCAGAAAACCTATTTGCTCCATAGGTGACTGACAGCAGACCTCCTAAAAGAGGTTTTGGACAAAATAAAGCTGCTGCCATACCTGGCTGGACCTTTCTAATTTAGTTGCTGCTAAGATTAAAATAAAATGGTGCTGTATAACATTGGCATACCAGAGATCCCCTAACTGCCAATACATTTAAAGTGTCATGAGATTTGTATTCTAAGAGTTATGATGCAAGCACAATACAGTCACAAAGTTGTCTGAAAAAGGAAAATGAATGAAGCCAGTTATAAACAATCTCAGGCAATCCTAAGAGGAAAGAAAAGTACAGGAAAAAAAATGAAAAACAAGGTGTGTAAGAGAATGAAAATAATAAATCATTTGAAGAGAAGAGAATATTCCATTGCAGCCATCCCAATAAGGAGTTTAAAACACACTCTGGGGAGAATATAAACATTTGTTAAAGAAGACAGGAGATTCAGAATTCCAAATTAAATTTTCTTAGTTTTTTTTCCTATCCAATGTGATAAACATCAGTTTTATCTAGTCAGCGTATCCCTGCAGATAGAGATCTGTGAAATCCTGACTGCTTTCAGATTAATGATAATGTTGCAAATTACAGTCCGTTATATCCACCTAGAATAACCTTCCGACCTATTTAAACAAAAGTGCATTAACACTATACTGAAAGGTGTTCTGTCAACCAAATTAATTTAAAAGGATATGTTCAGCCAAGTGTCTGACAGGTGCTGAAGCATATTACAATGATTAAGGATTCCCATACCAAAGTGTTTCTACATGCTTGACACAAACTCCCTTAGGAGATGTCCCATTTACTGTGATCCAAACAATTTAGAAGCAAGAGCCAAAGTTGGAACATCCTGAATAGGAATAGTGCTGGACCTTAATGAGCTGAAACTACAGGGTTCACCAGGGCATTGACTTGCCAGTTCTTCCTTGTTAGAGTATAGGAACTTTCAGGTTTAACTGAAGTAAACCTGGATAGAATTTTATTTCCTAGTGACAGCTCCTTTTCCAGATCCAGTTGATAACTTGGATGGCCAGCTGACCATTGATAGCATTGAAATGAAAAATACATTTCACAAAACAAGTCTGTAAATTGGCAAAGCTCTTTATCATTAAAGAAACATAAGTAAGATGTACATTTGCTCTTCAAGACTTCAATTAATTTCAACAGCAGATTAAGTACTTTATAAAGTGTATCGTCGCTGATCTAGGAATGCAGAAGCAAATCTTTGCACAGCAACATCCCAGAAATGAAAATATAATAATGACCAGGTAATTTTTGGCTTTTAGTGATGATGATTGAATGATAAGTATTGGCGAGGAGACTACAGATAATTATCCAGCTCTTTGTTAAAATAGTGCCATGAGATCTTTTATGTTCATGAGAAATTAGATGGTTAAATATCTCACCTGTCATGTTAGTGCTGCAATTTTTAGTATAGCACTGGAGAGCTAACTTGAACTTTTGTGCTTCAATCTCTGGAGCAGAATTTATGGTAAACCTGGAATGCACTGGCCTGGCAGGTGTGCCACCAACTGATGCAGGCTTGTAGATTTGTTGGCACACGGTCACAGTGTTGTACATCTAGCCCGTTATACCCCACAGAGAAGAGAGTGTTGCAAGCTGGTGCTAGATGAGCAAAGTGCAATTAGCACTCTTGCTGGTGAGGCCTCACACTGCCAGAGCATCCTGACCACTGGTGTGCCTTCCTCAGCTAGAAAATTCCTACAAGAGGAAGTAACATCTGTGGCAACTCCTGAGATTGAATCATGGCCATCTTGGCATGGCAGTCTGCGTTCAGCAACCTTAGTCTAAGTGGCAATGTTTGCAAATGCACTGCTGAACCAGAACAAAGCCAGGGAGAGGGATAGACCTGCAATGTATGAGACATTCTGTGAAAAGTGTGTACAGGGTGTGCATTCACATGAAAGCCATTATATCAACAGCGCTTGATGCCTTTTCCCTCCTTTAGCACATTAGCATCTGTGTTATTGCATGATCGTTTTGAGTGCGAAAAAGATACCTTGGATAAATGACAGCAGGACAGATATATTCTCACAGGCAAGAAAGAACGCAATCAATTCCACGAGAATATTTCTTTTGATTGTTGAAAGATGGCTGCCAATCAACAGCTTCTGTCAGGGACCATTTGTTTCCTATAAACTTCTGGGCAGCAGGAGCCTTGCAAAGAACAATTGGAATAGCGCTCATTATTGTCCTTATGACACTTCAACAGTGACTGTGTCAGAGCTCTGCTGACTATTATGGACTATAATATGCTGATGCTGCCAGCTGTCAGGCAGTAACACTTTACCTAGATAAGGCATTTGCTCATGCTCATCCCTGAAGGGTCCTGCTGAACAGTCTCCTGCATGTTGACATCTCTTTTGATTGCAGCATGGTACAGAACTCTGTACATACTCTGGATGCTTTTTCCGCATGGACAGGAGAAAGACTGCACTTTTATCAAATCTCCCAAAGCTGCTACAAGACACCCTGAGCATAAAACTTCAAAGCTGTGGTAGTTTTTACAGAAGCCAAATGCTCATGGAGAATTTTTCCTCAAGATAGGGGAGGAATATAAGGGCACAACTTCTTGGTTAACCTAACATCACCACTTTGTTCTCCTTTCAACTATATAGTTGGTCCTGAGGTGCCAGGTCAATTCGATGAGTGTCCAAGTTTGGGGTTGAGATTATTTTGTATTCTCTTTTAGTTAACTGTTCCTACATGTCAACTAAATGCAAGAAACACATGTAATGTTACTCATTTTTGTAATCTCTGGGAATTGATGTAATAACATTATTTTAACTCAAGCACCAACTGAAGACAAATACGAATAATATATTTAAGTGAATCAGGAAGATCGACAGATGTTGAATCAGTATAATGACAAGCATGTCACTTCTGAGTGAAGAAACACTATCAGAAAGCAAGCTTCTGTTGTATGGACAATATTTATCCATCATGTTTTCATTTGTTCATTTTTCGGGATCTGGACATTGCTGCTATGCCACCATTTATTGCCCATTGTTAATTGCCCTTGAGAAGGTGGTGGTGAGCTGCCTTCTTGAACACTGCAGTCCTTCTGGTGAAGGTGCTCCCACAGTGCTGTTAGACTGGGAGTTCCTGGATTGAGACCTAATGGAAGTGGAGGACGACAATATATTTCCAATTCAGGGTGATGTGTGGCTTGCAGAGTAACCTGCAGGTGATGATGTTCCAATATGCCTGTTGCCTTTGCCCTTCTTGGTGATTGAGGCCCATGGAGTGCCTGAGGTGATAACTGCTGATAATTTTGTAAATGGTGCCCACTGAAGTCACTGTCCTGGGTGGTGTCGAGCTACACTCATTCAAGTAAGTGGAAAATGTTCCATTAACTCCTGACTTGTACCTTGTAAATAATGGAAATTCTCTGGGGTGTCAGAAGGTGAGTCACTCACCAAAGTATACCCGATCTTTGACCTACTCTTGAAGCCATGGTATTTGTGTGCCTGGTCCATTTGAACTTCTGATGATGGTACCACCGGGTTCCTGATGGTGATAAAAACTCGATAATGCTGGAGGAACTCAGGCAGGCCAGGCAGCATCCATGGAGAAAAGCAGGCGGTCAATGTTTCGGGTCAGGACCCTTCTTCAGGCACTGAAGGTAGGAAAAGGGGAAGCCAATATATAGGAGGGAAAAACAGAGCAGTGATAGCTGGACAAAAGAGGGGAGGTGAGGTGGGCACAAGGCGGTGATAGGTAGATGTAGGTAAGAGATAGTGATGGGCAGGTGTGGGGGAGGAGGGAAGAGCAGGTCCACCGGGCGATGGGTCGAAGGTAGGAGAGAGAGGAAAATGAGGTAGAAAAAAAGAGGCTAATAAAAGGAAGAAGAGAAAAAATATATGGGGGGGGGGGGTGTTGTGGGGAAGAGGGGGGTGGGGATTACCTAAAGTGGGAGAATTCAATGTTCAAAACAACGAAAAATATGGTCCCGGCACACCTTGGAGATCGAGGTCTGGAGCTGTGGCAGAGAAAGAGAGAGGGCCAGGTGTCAGCGCATGCAGAGAGGGTAGAGTGGAGGGTACAGAAGGAGAACCAGAGAGAGCAACGATGGATAGAGTGAACATACGGGAGATCCAGGCTGGAGCCAAACTGGGAGGCCTGGAAATGGACCTGGAATCCACTTGGAACAAAATGGTGGCGTAGACACAGGGCGAGTAAAACCTTCCTTGCTCTGCTGATGGTGATAGGTTTGGTGAAGGCGGTGCCTTTAAATGTGAAGGGAGGTGGTCAGCCTTGTCTTGATGGGGATGGTCATTGGTTGGTAGTGGTTAAGTGGTGCAACTGTTATGTGCCACTTATCAGCAAATGTCCACCTGGTTTGCTGTACACAGACATGGACTACTTCAGTTGTTGAGGAGGTGGGAATAGGTGTAATCATAGCGTGACCTTTGTTTTAGGGGAAAGAATAGTGAGGGCTAATAACTAGTAAGTAGGGATGTAGATTGTACTAGTGTGGTAACAGGGAACTGCAGACAAAGCCCAGGAGTAGAGACATGGAATGCAGCAGGGATGACACCCAAGTTTCAGGAGCTTCATTAATTATGTTATAGCATGCACCCATTGTTGTAATAGAAAATTGGATTTATTGTTAGACTTGTGGATAATCATTTTATTCTGTAATCGAGACCTAGTGTGTTACTTAATTAAGTCTTTCTGTAGTCACCATTCTGTTATCCAAACCTAGTTTTACTATTAGTCAAGCTTTTGTGTAATCTTGTCAGCTGAGAATGTAAAAGCCGTACCAAATTCGTGCTCAGGTAGATCAGCTTTAACTGGTCTCCCTGATGCGCACCAGTTTTAATAAATTGCTTGTTATTTCGAACACCAACTCTGCGTGGCCTTTCTATTTGCTCCTATAGTCTTCAACTAACATTGTGACCTTATGATGGAAGAAAATTATTGATGAAGCTGCTGAAGAAGATTGGGATAAGGATATTGCCTTGAGAAAACTCCTGCAGCGACGTCCTGCAAACATTTGGGACACTGTCTAGTGCACTCATTCAACCACTGGTAAATGTGCCACATCCTGGATTCAACTTGCCCACGTCACCTGTGGACCAAAGTCTATCCCCTAACTGCTAATCTATAGCCTTAGCTGGGCTACTTCTCATCACCACCACACACACCCCAGTCACCACTGTTGCAGTCTCAGCCTGTGGTTTCCTTGTCATACTATATCAACCCCTCCAATTGCGAGCTAAAGTTTGAGAGGGTCAAACAAGCATTAGAGAACAGCAGAACAGAGTGAGAGAACAAGAAATTAAATCAAAAATTGGAAGAAAAGATACAGACAAGGAGAAACAGAGACTGTGGCAGAGCAATATCCTTTTGCAGTCTCTCTGTGTGAATAATGCATGTTAAACAATCAGCTGATATACCCAGATGCCCAATTCAAAACACTATGTGTTGATATAAAAACAAAATGATTATACAGTGCAGGATGTACCTGATACCCAGTCTGAGGCTGATGAGCACTTCACAATCAGCATAAGTCCCTGATCAAACCAAGGTTGAATTCCTTGGGACAACAGTATGTGTTTCAGATGAATAATCAGAGTTTTCTGATCTTACAGAGAGTTTGATCTAATATTGGTCTAATATTCACAGTAAATGTTCTACAAACAGGATACAATGGAATAAACCGAATCCTATAGTCACAACCTTTTAATGGAACATCACTTATTTTTCTGATCCTTCCATTATTATTCAAAAGTACTCATTTCTTATTAAACATGTTACTACTTAAGACTTCTACATTTCCCTCCACAAATGCTTCCTGACCCACTGAGTTCCTCCAGCATTTTGTTTTTTTTTTTGGCTCCAGATTCCAGTGCCTTCTGTCTCATGTGCCTCCATTCTTATTTCATTATTGGTATAGATTCTCATCCAATATTTCTCTCACTGATTGACTGCCGTTGTTTAGTTTGTGACCCAATAATTATTAGAGATCCTTACAATCCAGCTGGGCAAGTACCCTAGTGACTAACATTTAATTAGAGACAGAGCTTCTCTGAAGGATCAGATATTTCTCCTGACCTCTCTTGTTTTCTATTCATCTGGCATCTTTTCAATCTTTCATTATGTCAGTTTTGACAGCACTCTTCACCCCAATCAGGGGGTATGTAAACAACTGCAGTGTGCTGTTTTCACTAGGCCGATGGCAATTGCCAAGCTGCTTCTTGAAGATGTCAGATGAGGAGGCTCATTTCAACATAAGGTCAGGGAGTTCACAGTGAGCTTCTGTGGGTTCTATTCATATTCAATGTGACTTGTCTTTTGCATTTTATCCACCTCACTGGTTAATCAGTTATCTGTGAGTTCCTGCTATTCCTTTCAAATGAAACATTTTATTAAAACAAAACTAATCGCAGCAAGTTGCCCCATAAAGTACTTGTCAGACTAATCACACTTTCCAACATTGGTCCGAGCCCTGCAGGTTACAGCTGCTCAAGTGCACAGTGAGTATAGTTTGAATGTGGTGACTGTTTCTCCTCTACCACCCCTCCAGGTGGTGAGTACCTGGTTCCTAGTGCCCTCTGCATAGAACCATAGAACAGTACAGCATAATACAGGCCCTTCGGCCCACCATGTTGTGTCGACCTTTAAACCACACCTAAGACTATCTAACCCCTTCCTCCCACATATCCCCCTATTTTAAATTCCTCCATATGCTTATTTAACAATCTCTTGAATTTGACCAACGTACCTGCCTCCACCACTACCCCGGGCAGCGCATTCCATGCACCAACCACTCTCTGGGTAAAAAACCTCCCTCTAATATCTCCCTTGAACTTCCCACCCATTACTTTAAAGCCATGCCCTCTTGTATTGAGCATTGGTGCCCTAGTAAAGAGGTGCTGGCTGTCTACACTATCTACTCTTAATATTTTGTATACCTCTATCATGTCTCCCCTCATCCTCCTCCTCTCCAAAGAGTAAAGCCCTAGCTCCCTTAGTCTCTCCTCATAATCCATACTCTCCAAACCAGGCAGCATCCTGGTAAATCTCCTCTGCACCCTTTCCAATGCTTCCACATCCTTCCTATAATGAGGGGACCAGAACTGGACACAGTACTCCAAGTGTGGTCTAACCAGAGTTTTGTAGAGCTGCATCATTACCTCGCGGCTCTTAAACGCGATCCCACGACTTATGAAAGCCAACATCCATAGCCTTCTTAACTACCCTATCAACCTGTGAGGCAACTTTCAGTGATCTGTGGATATGAACCTCCAGATCCCTCTGCTCCTCCACACTCCCCAGAAATCCTGCCATTAACCTTGTACTCCACCTTGGAGTTTGTCCTTCCAAAGTGTACCACCTCACACTTCTCCAGATTGAACTTCATCTGCCACTTCTCAGCCCAGCTCTGCATCCTATCAATATCCCTCTGCAATCTTCGATAGTCCTCTACACTATCCACAACACCACCAACCTTTGTGTCATCTGCAAACTTGCTAACCCACCCTTCTACCCCCTCATCCAAGTCATTATTAAATATCACAAAAAGTAGAGGTCCCAGAACTGATCCTTGTGGGACACCTCTAGTCACAGCCCTCCAATCTGAATGCACTCCCTCCACTACAACCCTCTGCTTTCTACAGGCAAGCCAATTCTCAATCCACATGGCCACGCCTCCCTGGATCCCATGCCCTCTGACCTTCTGAAGAGGCCTACCATGTGGAACCTTGTCAAACGCCTTACTAAAATCCATGTAGACCACATCTACTGCACTACCCTCATCAATCTTCCTGGTCACCTCCTCAAAGAATCCTATCAGGCTTGTGAGACATGATCTTCTCTTCACAAAGCCATGCTGGCTGTCCTTAATTAGTCCATGATTCTCTAAATGCTCACAGATCCTATCTCTAAGAATCCTTTCCAACAGCTTGCCCACCACAGACGTAAGGCTCACTGGTCTGTAATTCCCTGGACTATCCCTACTACCTTTTTTGAATAAGGGGACAACATTTGCCACCCTTCAATCCTCCGGTACCATTCCTGTGGACAATGAGGACTCAAAGATCCTAGCCAACGGTTCAGCAATCTCCTCCCTTGCCTAGCAGAGCAGCCTGGGAATATTCTGTCAGGCCCCGGGGACTTATCTGTCCTAATATTTTCTAACAGCTCCAACACAACCTCTCTCTTAATATCTACATACTCTAGAACATTAACCTTACCAATACTCTCTTCAGTGCCATCAAGGCCCCTCTCCTTGGTGAATACTGAAGAGAAGTATTCATTGAGAACCTCACCCACTTCCACGGCTTCCGGGCACATCTTCCCACCTTTGTCTCTAATCAGTCCTACCTTTACTCTCGTCATCCTCCTGCTCTTCACATAAGTGAAAAAAGCCTTGGGATTTTCCTTAACCCTACTCACCAAGGCCTTTTCATGTCCCCTTCTTGCTCTCCTCAGCCCCTTCTTAGGTTCCTTCCTTGCTACCCTATATTCCTCATGAGCCCTATCTGATGCTTGCTGCCTACACCTTATGTATGCTGCCTTGTTCCTCCTAACTAGTTGTTCTACCTCTCTTGTCACCCATGGTTCCTTCACCTTGCCATTCTTTCTCTGCCTCACTGGGACAAATTTATCCTAACATCCTGCAAGATATCCCTGAACAACGACCACATCCCCACAGTACATTTCCCTTCAAAAATGTCATCCCAATTTACTCTTGCAAGTTCTAGCCTTATAGCCCCATAATTTGCCCTTCCCCAATTAAATGTCTTCCTGTCCTCTCTGCTCCTATCCTTGTCCATGACAATGCTAAAGTTTCGGGAGTGGTGGTCACTGTCCCCCAAATGCTCACCCACCGATAGGTCTGTCACCTGACCCGGTTCATTACCTAATACTAGATCTAATATGACGTTCCCTCTGGTTGGCCTGTCAACATACTTTGACAGGAATCTGTCCTGGACACACTTAACAAACTCTGCCCCGTCTAAACCTTTGGTACTAAGCAGGTGCCAGTCAATATTTGGGAAGTTGAAGTCTCCCATGATAACAACCCTGTTATTCTTGCACCTTTCCAAAATCTGCCTCCCAATCTGCTCCTCAGAATTCCTGCTGCTACCTGGGGGCCTATAGAATACTCACAGTAGAGTACTGCTCCTTTCTTGTTCCTAACTTCCACCCATACTGACTCTGGAGAGGATCTTCTACATTATCCACCCTTTCTGCAGCAGTAATAGTATCCCTGACCAGTAACGCCACCCCTCCTCCTCTTCTCCCCCCCTCCCTATCCCTTTAAAACACTGAAATCCAGGAATATTCAATATCCATTCCTGCCCTGGTGACAGCCAAGTCTCTGCCAGAGCCACAATATCATAGTCCCATGTACTTATCCAAGCTCTCAGTTCATCACCCTTATTCCTGATACTTCTTGTATTTAAGTAAATGCACTTTAGCCTATCCACCTTTCTACTTTTATATCCTATACTCTGCTTCTCCTTCCTCAAAGTCTCTACATGTCAGATCTGACTTTTCCACATCCACTTCTTCCTCTGACCTACCCCTCTGGTTCCCATCCCCTTTGCAAACTAGTTTAAACCCTCCTGAACCACACTAGCAAACCTGCCAGTAAGGATATTGGTCCCCCTCGGGTTCAGGTGTAACCCGTCCACTCTGTACAGGTCCCACCTTACCAGAAGAGATCCTAATGATCCAAAAATCTAAAACCTTCCCTCCTGCACCAACTCCTCAGCCACGCATTCATCTGCAATCTCCTCCTATTCTTACCTTCACTATCACGTGGCACTGGCAGCAATCCCGAGATCGCTACCCTTGAGGTCCTGTTCTTCAGCCTTCTGCCTAGCTCCCTAAACTCACTTTTCAGGATCTCATCCCTCTTCCCACCTATGTCGTTGTTGGTACCAACATGTACCACGACTTCTGGCTGTTCTCCCTCCCGCTCAAGAATGTTGTGGGCCCGATCAGAGACATCCCGGACCCTGGCACCTGGGAGGCAACATACCATCCGGGATTCATGCTCACTGCCACAGAACCTCCTATCTGTTTCCTTGACTATCGAATCCCCTATCACTATTGCCCTCCTCTTCTCCTCCCTTCCCCTCTGAGCAGCAGGACCAGTCCCAGTGCCAGAGACCTGGCTACTGCCACTTCATCCCCCTCAACAGCATCCAAAGCAGAAAACCTGTTACTGAGGGGAACAGCCTCTGGGGTCCTCTGCACTGTCTGCCTCTTCCCTTTCTTTATCTTCTTCTCTCCCCTGACTGTCACCCTTCTATCTGCCTCCTGGACCCTAGAAGTACCTGCTCTAAGGGGGGTGACTGTCTCCCGATGCACAGCATCTACATAACTCTCTCCCTCCCTGATGCTTCGCAGTGTTTGAAGCTGCGACTCCAGCTCATCAATTCTGAGCCGAAGTTCCTCCAGCCTCCAGCACTTACTGCAGAAGTGGTCACTGTGCACCCCAGCAGGCTCCACTAGCTTCCACATCAGGCAGCTGCAGCACATCACCATATCCTCCATCTGAACTATTCTTTCCCTACCTAGTTTTATTCTACTTAAAATTTATAACAGGTAAAACTTACCTTTACTTACCAGCTATAATATTTCCTCATCTCCCTTTTAATCCTCCTATTGTCCAGTTTAAATGAACGTGCCATGATTTTTAACCCCTCTATAAAGGATCTCCACCTGATTTTTAACCCCTCTATTAAGGATGTCCGGCGTGTCCTCATTGTAAGGGTGGAGGATGTGTCCTCTGGATGTGGGGCTCCAGAAACAGGTCACAATCTCAGGATATGGAGTAAGACATTTACGACAGAGATGAGGAGTAATTTGTTCACTCAGAGGATGGTGAATAGGTAGAAATCTCTGCCATAGCGGGCAGGGGAGGCTAAGTTACTGAATATATTTAAGAATGAGGTAGATAGATTTCTAGACACAGAAGGCATCAAGGGATGTGAGGCAAGAGCAGGATTATGGTATTGAGATGGAAGATCAGTCATGATTGAACTGAATGGCAGAGCAGGCATCAAGGGCCAAATGGCCTATTCCTGCTTCTATTTTTTATGTTTCTACATTTTAGTGAATCAGAAAGATTCTTATGGCAATTAGTTCCATGGTTACTGTTACTGATACAAAATTTTTATTCTAACTCAAAGCGATGAAATAAATAAAAATTGCCCAACCAGCTGCCATGATGGATTTTGAATTTACTTTTTCAAAGCATGGGTCCTGGATTCTAGTAAAATAACAATTGTGTTGGACTTCCTGTAACTAATATGCTGCCTGCAGTACATAAAGTGTAAGGATACCTTCAAGAACATGTATACTGCACACTATGACATTGATACACTATTGTACCAACCATTGCTCTTGCTGAGAGCTATTGCCTTCACTAAAGGATGTTCTCTTGATCGCTGTAGCTCTGTTGTTGGCTTTCACAAGCAACAATACCGAAGTTTCTACGGGAACGACACTGGCACTGAGTTTGCTTGAGAGATCAGCAGGACAATGATCTGGAGTGAAAGGTTTAGAGAATAGGGATCTCTAAGTAGCAGTAATGACAGCTGACAGTGAATGAGGTGGATATGTGAGTGAGCCTAAGAGCTGGAAGTGGACCCAGCCAGTTGTGCTGTACATGGAATAAACAAGTGTTTGTGGGCAGGATACAGAACGGAGAAATAAAGTGATATGTGAGACGAGGGAACTGATATTGTTGCTGGTGTTAGGGCTGGAGTCAAGTGAAACAATGCTGAGTCTCATCACAGCATAAACTGCAGACCAGGTCTCATAAGAGAATGCACTGAACACCTCAAAGGGCCATTTTAATCTGGTGCCATCAGATGCTTTTGACAACTGTGAGTTTGGCGCTTGCAGTGAGTTAATTCAGGAAATAATTGGTGAATTTGAGTTCACCTGAAGGCATTGGCAAAGAGCTGTTGTCTCTAGACTTTTTTAGATTGTGCATTATGGGATTGTTGCAATCTGGCCAATGAGAGAATTCAGACAAAACTATTTGGTTATAAGTTAATAATCAACAGAATGTGTAGACTAGCCATGAGGGTAAAAATGACTTTTACTGGATGATTCACCAGAATGATGGCAGGGATGAGGGTCTTTCTCAGATGGATGGACTGGAGAAGTTGAGTTGTTCTACTTGGCATTGAGGAGTTTGAGAAGGGAAGTAATAGAGGTATGTAAAATCATGAAGTGTCCTGATGTAGTAGATGGATTGAACTATACTCATTGGTAGAGGGGTCAAGAAGAAGAGGACACATAATGAAGCTGATTGGTAAAAGAACCATAAGTGACTTGAAAAATATGTAAGCATAGTCAGTTCACTTGGAGTCATAGAGTCACACACTATGGAAACAGGCCCTTTGGCCCAACATGGACCATGCTGACCAAGATTCCCATTGAAGCTAGTCCCATTTGCTTGCAGTTGACCCATATCCCTCTAAACCTTTCCTATCCATGTACCTATCCAATTGCCTTTTAAATGTTGTTAGCGTACCTGTCTCAACCACTTCCTTGGGCAGGTCATTTCCATGTACTGACCACCTTCTGGGTGAAAATGTTGTCCACTTGGGCTTTTATTCTGGAATTTGAGAAATGGGTAAGCAAAAAAAAAAGTAATAGTGGTGTTCACTTCTATGTTCACAGTGCTGGGATGTGATCAAAGGCAGCAACTTCAATGGGAATTCCTTGATCGTAAGGTCATGAAACGTGGCGAAGACTGCTTTGGTCATTGTGGGAAAAACAGTGATGGGTTGGTGTTCCACAAACTGGGGTGATGCAAGAACACCAGGGAGCCCAAGAAATTAATGGTATAGTCACCGCCTGCATCACTTTGACCCCAAGGAATCACAGAAGGAAACCACTTAGTCTGTACCAGGTGTATGTAAGAGTAATCTAACTAGTTTGTTTCTCTTCGCCCTGCAAATTCTTTCCTTTGAAGTACTTTTTTGGTTCCCCTTTCAATGGCACAATTAAATCTGGCTACACCTGAGAGTGTAGTCAATCATATTCATTATTTTTTATTATATATTTTCAATTTGATTCTATTATAATATAGAAGGAGGCCATTTAGCCCATTTAGTCTTTGCTGGTTTTCAGACCCTTCCCATCGATCCCATTCCCCTACTTAGTTCCCTGTAATCTTTTCCTACGTCACATGCCATCAATTCTGCCTGATTTTCCTGCCACCCACCTACATGGGAGATAATTTACAGCAGGCAATTAGCCAGCATGTCTTTGGGATGTGGGAGGAAATTAGAGCACCCCGAAGAAACCCATGTGGTCATGGGGAGAGTGTGTGAACTCCACACAGACAGCACCGGAGGTCAGGATCGAACTTGTTGGAGTTGTGTGACAGCAGGAATACCTGTAGCCCCGTGTGCTAATCTAACCAGTCACTGCACAACAACAATTTTCTCATGTCACTCTTGGCTCTTTTACCAATCACCTTCATTTTATGCTCTCTGGTTCCCTCTATCAATGAGGACAATTTCTCTCCATCTATCTAGACCCTTCATGATACCTTTATCAGTTCCCCTCTCAGCCTCCTGAATGTCAAGGAGAACAACCCCAGCCTCTCCATTACATCCGCTTAATTAAAGTCTCTCATTCAAATCAATCCCTTCTGTGTCCACTTAAGGCCTTCGCACCTTTCCTAAAGAATGGTGCTCAGAATTGGACACAATGATCCATTTGTGGCTCATCTACATTTTTGTAAATGGTTGTCCAGTGAAGATGCTGGTTGATGTGGGTGCGCATTGCTTATTAATGGCTTATGGCATGAATGAGCAGTTGTTCAGTATATCTTCAATGCAGGCTGCATTAGTCCTGGTGCAATGTCATGCACAGCATCATGGATAGTCCAGTACAAGGACATGGAAAAAAAGCTGCCAAAGATTGTGACAAATTGCATGGGGGAGGGCATGCAATGGACACTGCATTTCATTGTATTGGCAGGGCACCTCTGGAGCAGTGCAAGAATCCCTTCACTGTGTTGTACAGTTGCACTATTGGGGCCAAGCCTATTTAGCGTGAGTCAAGACTGGTTCCCTACACTTAAGCTGCAGGTGGAGGAGGAGTGGTATAAATTGGAACAGAATATGGAGTTGATGAAGAGTCAAACAAGAGATGGTTGTGGTGTCTAAGGTGGATAAAGCTCTGTGATTATATGAGGACGGTAGAATTACTCTGGACAGAACTGTTGGAGGCAGGCAGTATCTGCTGTCCAACTTTTAAAACTTATTTGTGAAATTGGTGGGTTCTTGACACTTTATAAATCTGAATCTGTCCCATGTTTATGCTCAGCTGAAGGGGAATTCAGGGAGTTAGTTACTTGATAGTTAATACGAATGAAGGGTTATATGCTGCTATCAAGCTACCATATGGAGTTAAGTTGGTTGCAAAGATCTTTCAGCTTGCAATGAATAAAATGCTGCAAGGACCCCGACATGTCTGTGCATTCAAGATGATATGTCATTGCCACAGAGATTGAACAGGAACTCCTGAATTTGCTGGGGGTGGGGCTCAGCTGGTTACTGGAGCACAATGCATAGCTGAATGGAAAAAGTGCACATTAATGCAGCCAGAGGCATTCCATCTGGGGTACAGAATTGACTAGACTGGGTGGAAAGCTGTCTGAGAACAAGTGTTGGCTGCATGGGATGTGAGAGACCCAACTAATGTTACTGACCTACACTTCTTTAGGATGCTTCTGTATTACTTGAAATATCTCCTGAGTTGGACCACCATATTCTGTCCCCTTCACGAGTTATTAAACAAAAGAAAGCCCTAGCCTTGTGGTGAAGTGTTGGCAGACTTGTAACCTCTGTAGCGCAAAATATAGTAGTGAATCCTTCCAGTTCCATTATGACTTAAGGAAACCATTGCTTCTGAAGAGATTGTGAAGTATTGGGAATCAAAAGCTACTTGGTCCAAGTATTCAATTGGTACATTAACATAATACCCAACAAGATGGTGATTGGGAATGTGAGGTAGGGGATGGGCTTGGAGCTTAAGTACAAGATTGGTTCCATGATGCAGCCATCATTGGACAGGAAGTGAATCAGAAATTTCAGTGATGATGGTGCACCTTTGCAATTGAGATCAGTTCAGATGATAACTAGGTATATCTAATGTATATATTTATATGTTTAAATAGTTGATGATTTGTTTGGGTTTATTTACTTTTTAATGTGGAAGCAGTCGAGTGTATTTTGCCTGAGAGTATCACTGATGTATTGTACCACCCTCTGCTCTTTAGCTAAGGGTTTACTCCTTTCACTAAAGGAGGTTCTGTTAATAGCTCCACGTCTATTATTTGCCATAGCAAGCAATACCAACAAGCACTTGGACATGTCTGGCTTATCCCTTTACCATTAATATAACATTTAATTTAAAAGAAACTGCAAGCACCTCGTGCACAAAAGTAGTTAATGATTGGTCTTAGCCTGCAGCACACTGAGCAGTACTGAATTAACTGCTTGTGGTATGCATCACACGATAGTCATGTTGGAGGCAATAGAGATAAGTATCAGGCAGAAAGTATAAACACTGGGTGATTTGATACAGCCTGTTTTAGATGAAGGTGAAAGCACAAATACAACTGGCTGAGTTAAGGCAGTATCTGTAGCATAACCATGTTATTAATTTACTCTCATTGCAATATTTTGGGTTGTGAACATTTTCCCAAAACAGCTGTGATGTATTGGATGCATGAGAAATGTGGCACTGTGTCTTCTCACTTCCTGTCCTCTGATTGGCAAACTGAAAGTGACAATAAATGGGATCAGCTGCACGGATAATTGAGACCATCCATTTTTCCGAAAGTAATAGAAGTGGGTTTGCTAGAACAATGTGGTATGGATTGAATGAGACAAATGAATCAAGCTGAATATTGACTCGCAGGTGGGGATTTGCAAGCCTGTGAAGAGCAGGAGCAGATCATTCCTGTGGAGCAAAATGGAATGACAGTTTAAATCAGTTCGTGGGAAGTGACAGACAGCGAGCTTCTCAACAATTCAACTGAGACGCATTTTTAAAAAGATTGAGTCTTTCAAGGTTGACAGCTAATATGAGGTTGAAAAATAGGAGATTTCAGTTTTTTACTGTGTTGCTATTAATTTTAATTTTAAATATGGGCAATAGACCTTTTCAATCAGGAACTGCTTTGGTGGCATCCTTGACATTATCTGACATCATCCTGAAGTTTCAATCATTTGCCTTGTTTTGATTATAAATGTAAAAGGTAAAGTGATTAAGAGCAAGAATGACTTATTTGGGAATAGTGTATTTTATAGCATGCTCAAGACCATAACTGAGAACTTCACTGGCATAAGTTATCTCAAGCCCATCAGATCAACCTTGAAATCATATGATCTCTCACCCTTTTCAAAATCTGATGCCATATCATCTAATATTCCCCCAACGTTAACAAAGCTAGCTTGTCGCAAACTTAGCATCATACTAATCCTTGTACCATACCAACACTATCACCACCGACTCCTTAATAATAACTCTGACATTATACCAGCCATGGCACAATATTAAAGTACCATACCAAGCCTAACATAATATCAACCCATTTTCAACACCATACCAACTCATTTCAACACTGACATAATTCCAACACCACAACAACTTGATACTGTGCTAACATTGACAAAGCATCAGGACAGCATGCAAAGACTAACACCAATGTTGATCCAATCCAATGCTGACATAACACCAAAGAGCACATTAATCCTAATTTAAATGAATGTAACTAAAACTGTGCTGAACCTTGTGATGTTGGCCAGTGCGTGAAGTTGTTGCAGAGGAGCAAGGAAGTGCTCCAATATTTATTGTTTGCAAAAGCTTCAGGCAGTAAATATTGCTTGGTACAAATTAATGTGATTTAAAAGAAAAAAAGCTTACAACGGACTAAAAGGCAGTTGTAAATAACATGCACTAATTAACATTTAATAGCTGAGCTAATTAGTTAAAACAAAACAGATATCAGGTGACTAGAAACCTAAACCAACCAGATATATAAAGCAAAATTTGTTAGCAATGGAGGGAAGTTGATGAGTTGTATTTGCAGTATGTGAAAGTTTTTGGGGATCAGTCAGATTACCAACAATCACACCTGTATTAAATGCAATTTGGAGTTGTTGGGCTGGAATCTGAGTTGTTGATATTGTGAAACAAACAGGGAGAGTGAGAGTTACCTGGATGGTTTGCTCAGGGAGTCGTCATACTTCTTAGCTAAATAGTGCTTGGATTTGAGTAGAGATCAAGGTCAGGAGGATGTGACACTGAATAAGGGGACCTGTGATGTGGTGATTAGCCTTCGACCTTCTTCAACCGGTATGAGGTATTTGCTGCCTATATGGATGTGAACAAACCTATAGTGTCAGGGAGGCAACTGCAATCCCAGCACCATGGTGCAAGAGACAATTGAAATGGGAAAAGGAATGTAGTAATGATGAGCAGCTTAGTCAGGAGAACAGATATTGTTCTCTACAGCTGTGACCATGTAGCCCATTGCCTCATGCCAGGGTTATGGACATCTGCTAAGGATTGACAACAACTTGGAATGGGAGAGCAAGGATCTAATTATCTTGGTCAACATAGGAATGAATGACATGGTGTAAGTAAGAATGATGCTTTGTTGAGAGGTTCTGAGGAGCTGTGGACCAAATTAAAATACAAAACCTGAAAAATGTTGGGATTCTTAGATGAATCAACTACATATTGACATAACTTTAAGTGCTTGGTTCAAAGAGTAATATAGGAGGAGAGGGTTTTAACTTGTGCAACACTAATGCCAGTACAGTGAAGGTGGAGCTGTTCCATTTAAGATCAGGGTATTGGCAAATCAAGACAATATGAGCTGTAAGACAATTTGGTGGGAGTGTCAGGGATCAGTTGGAAAGGCTATCGATTTAATGAGAAGGCCATGGTAGAATGAAATAAGTTTGGTTAATAATTAGTGAGGTGGGAAGGGACAAATTGGATTTCACTGATTTGTGATAAGCTAAAACATGGCTGTGTTTAGTGCTTACTAAAAACAAAACTGAAATGGATGAAAAACACATTTTAAACTGCATCAGAATGCTTACATCCAGGAAGAAGTGGTAAAATGGGACCAGTTTGACTCCAGATGGGGCAGGAATCAATTGAACACAAGAAGCAATGCTTTGCAGTGTGACAATCAAAGAAGGATGTTGACTCTTTAAAGGAACACTCCCTGTCACAGCCAGACAGCAGAAACACACAGAATGGCTGCTGAAGAGAGAGAGAGAGACGGTAGAGAAGAGGGAGAAAGCTCTGTAATTTACACAAAGGGATTGTCTTTGTTCCTGGAGGGATGTAATGTTTGCTGGGTGCAGAGGTGCTGGGAGGCAATGAATTGTGGGAAGGGAAGTGTTACAGGAAATGCACCAACTCCACCATTCGACATGGACAGCAAGAGCTGACTACAGTTGTCTCTTCCTAGAGTATGAAGACCCCACAGCATGCAGCAATGTCAAAGGAATTTTCATGATCACATCACGATCAGCTGCAGATTATATACTCTCCACTGCCCACCATTGATATTTTATTCCCTATGACCCCACTTAAAAGTTAATCCTCTAAAGTTAGGATAAAGAAAAGGTTACTCTAAGTTTTTCTCCAACATTTGGGTTAAGATAGTGAGGAATAGAAAGAAGAATACGTGTACAAAAGGGTGTTTTGTGAGTTCAGTGACTCAAAGGACTGGAGGAAGCCATCCTGTTCCTTATAGCCAGAGGGGACACAGAGGACAAATCACCTGCTAAGAAGATGCTTCACAAAATGTGCCAGTGATGCTTACTAACAATCATTCTTTGATTTGATCTACAGTCGATACCCTCATTAGCACTGCACAGTATTATCACCATACAGATGATTTGGAAACAGCCCACATGTGTAACTATCTATACCAATGTCTCTTCATGGTCTGAGGAGAGGCCCTCTATTTACCTCTCAACAGAACATCTTTATTCAGAGCAAAAGAAGCAGGTGGGAAGATTGGAGAGAGCGGGGGAAGTTGGGGATGATGATAAAAACTACACTCTGTCATTGTGCCTGATACCCTAGAGCACCACCTCAGAGACCCTGAGGGATGGTTGGATGAGGCATGTCACAGGGAGATATCCTAGCTGCTGGCAGGCTGCAGTCTAGCATCACCTGAATGGAATTGGGCAAGGATCCTCAGGAGGTAGGTCCACATATCCATATTACGGTAACAGAATCAGATGATGGTCATAATTAGAGTCCTTTGTGGCATGGCTAATGTGATGCACAGCGAGAAGGTAGCATCTTGTCAGGACTGCCTAGCCAAATACAGGATGTGACAAGAAATATGAAGCGGCCTATCTCCAAGCTCTGATAGGAGTTTGTGTGCAGTTGAAGGATCATAACCTCCACTCTGGAGGTGATGAACACTTCTTGCCAGGGGCCTGAGACATTCTTATCATTGCAGCCCTTACTGGTTCATGTAACAGCTGCTCTTGAGGCACAAATGGAGGCCACACAAAGTCTTTCTGCTTCTCTGAACACATTCTGATCCAGGTAGAAGTCTGGTTTCTATTTATGGGAATAGACTGAAGCTCTAAAAGAGCAATGATATGTCACCAGGTAGTGTCCTGATGTCCTCATTGAACAGAGCGATACCAATTGCTCTCATTGGACACAGAGTTACAACCTGCAGAGAGGTGTCGAGCATAACCAGTCTGCTCTTCTTCTTGATCAGGGACACCAAGAGGCGAGAGAGTTTAGAACTGTGGGATGGAGGTTGGGGGGGGGGGGGTGGTGGTGCAAAGGAGAAGTGGTCAACCATTTAGAAATGGAGTGAGGTGATTTTTTTTTTAATGCAAAGTGATGTAAATCTTTGTATTCTTTACCTTAATGGATGCTCAGTCCCAAGTCTGAAAGTAATAGCTTATTGACACAAGGGTAACGAAAAGATATAGAGGATTGAGCAGGAAAGTTCTATGGGCTTGATTGGCAGATGCAGGAATGATACGTATTTCCCCTGGTTATGATATCTAGCTCCAGGCCTCTTGGTTTCAGACTAAGGGATTGGCCAATCAGGACTTAAATGAGAATAAACTTCTCCACCCAAAGGGAGTGGATCTTTCGAATTTCTTACCAAAGAGAGCTGTGATGGATCAGTCATTGAATATATTTAAATAAGAAGTTGATAGATTTTTGGATGTTAAAGAAATCAGGGAATATGGGTTTCATGCAAGAAAGTGTCACTGAGGTAAAGATTAGTCATGATTTTATTGAATGATGGAGTAGGTAACAGCGTTGACTGGTCTACTCCTGCTTCTGTTTCTTATGTCCTTCAGGTATAGGATCAGCTATGACATTGAATGGCAGAACAGGCTTGAGAAGATGTATGTCCTATTTCTAATTCTGTTTCTTATGTTTTATGCTATAATGCTGTATTAAACTAGCATCATAACAACTCTTGAATCATGTCAAATCTAATGCCATATCAACCAAAATCTCAGTGTCATAAAGTACCTTGGCACTCAGAGACTGCCATAACTCATACCACTTGTCATTCTCAGCAGCTGTTAACAATAAAGTTAGGCTTCATCTGTTCTTCTGTATAGGGATGAAACTTATTAAAAGGAAATTATTCTATCAATGTCCAGATATTTAAAAAAATATTTATATGTATTTCCAATTTCATTACTGTATATAGCTGGTAATAAAATTCAAGGGAGGACTTGAAAAGTTATCTCTTTGTATCCAAAGCCATCACCAATGTGCACTGCTCTTTTATACAATGACTGAAAACCTGAATACAATTTTAGTTTAAACTTTTAATTTCCCCACTCATCTCCCACATCCTATGCTTTAATTGAATTTGATTTACATGCTAGCTTTTTAGATCTCAGCAGTGATAGAGGTAATTTTAGTAATATCCATTTTATTTATGTGTAGATGTGGAATTTGTGAGTGTTGGATATGATTTTTTTCCAGTATTAATGAGGAAAATGAGAATTTTCCAAGTTGAAAGGAATTATTGCCTTTCAGCTCTCTCAATGGTTGACATCAAATCTCTATATCCACTTCTATTTTTAACCTTTCAACACTCTTCCTGCATATTTATCTGTATATTTACTACTTTCACATGAAATACTTAGACTGGAACTACTTATCTTCTTTTTGAGTTTAATTTGTCCTCTGTTTCATAAGTTGCGATAATGACAACTATATTTCTCTCTGCTTTAGAAAGGCAACACAACTTGTAGGACTCAAGTTGATAGTTACAGAAGCACTTGTCTGGCCCCCTAACTATTGGATCATAAATGGCAGCTGCACTTTTTTCCCTTTGCTCTTCCTCACTGTGCAGTCCTTTGTCCCATGATGTAGTCCTTCGTGATGATATTTCCCCACCAATTTCTAGCAGTAACTGTTTGGGAGTGCCAGAAATGCTGAAAATTCCTGCACTTTCTACCTCTATCTGCCCTCACATAATGGTCACCAACTCATCATCCTGAACTCACCCTGGCTGTGAGTGGCTAACTGTGGGAAAGTACGATCCAGGAAACCTAGCTTCCTTAATGTTCCACAGAGACTCCAGATGCCCCTTGAGCTCAGAAATTCTGAGCTTGAGCTCAGTCATCCAGCAACCTTGGTCCACATGAGGTATCCGGAGGTTCCTTTACAATGCAGGCAATAGCTCTCAATTGTTCATCCATTTTCTAAGGAATCTTGTACTTCTCTAGTCTTTTTGGATAGATTTATTATTAATATTACCTCAAATAAATATCCAAGTTCTTTTATTCCCTCTTCTAAATTAGCTTCAGATTTGAAATGTGTTTATTCAATGTTTTCTTTGGGTCATTGATAATCTTATTTTGATGTCAGTCTCAGGGTTTGCTGAATCTTGGTAGCCAGTGGTGATATTCACTTCTTGTTTAGTAGTTTATTGGCAGCCTTGGTGGCTTTGATAGAGGTTTGTTTCTTAGTAACTGACTTGATCACACCAACGGCCACCGTCTGTCTCATATCATGGACAGCAACGCAACCAAGAAGTGAATATTCGGAAAAGCTCTCGACAGACACATTACTAATTTTAATTTAACATTTCTTGCTGTAAATTGTAATTTAATCTAGCTGCATTCTCGTTGTTTTATTGAAATAAATGTTACTTTTGTCTTAATTTGTTTCCATTTATATTAAATATCAAGCAACACCTCTTCCCATTTCATTGAATGCTCACACTTATCAAAAATTTGATTTTCACACTGTGTTGAAACAGCTCTTTGTTGAGGCTGCACTCTGATCATATGCAAGTTAAATATATATTTAATATATACACAAGAGAAAGAAAGTGAAATCTAAATCCTTTGACATGTTTTTATCCACTAATCTTTGTAATCGATTGGGACAAACTACAGACCTTCTGCTGGCTCTTCGGTATTTTCAGCTGATTTCTTGTTTTTCACAAACATCCAACTTTGTGTGAAAAGACATTCAAAATTCTTTTGGTTACACCATGAAGAATTGCAGCTTCAGCAGGGAAGCAAAGAAGGTCTCCTACTGTCTGACTAACTTTTAGTGCAATAAAATCAATGGCATGGGGTAAGATAGCGAGAGGAAAAGAACACATCAAACTTGTTTAGACTGCAGAATAGGCAGTTAAATCCCAGCAGTTCAGATTGAGGTAGATTTTGTGCGTCATACTTATTTGGTTGTTTTTGCTCTGTTATAGCAGTTCGAAGACCTTGTTCTTCGATGGACACTACAGTTTTGTTTCCATGTTGGGTAAATAGGATATAAGGCACATAAACTGGCCATTCAATTAACCAGTTTGTGCCATTTTACTATATCTTAATATGACATAGAAGAGGTCACTTTGGCCCATTAGGTTTATGCTGGCTCACACAGCAATGCCATTCCCATCTAATTTTCCCTGTAACCTATTCTCCCCACATGCCTATCAACTTTGTGATGTAGGAGAAAACCCAGAGCACCCGGGGGAAAGCCATAGTCACAGGGAGAATATACATACCACACAAACAGCACTGGAGGTCAGGATCGAACCCAGGTCACTGGTGCTGTGAGGCAGCAGCTCTACAAGCTGCACAACTGTGCTGGCATTCCACATGAACCTCCTCTTGCCTTTGTTCATTTAAATCGATTAGCAGGGCTATCTCTCTGCTTTTCGCTCACTTGCTTAGTTACAGTCATGGAGTCACTGAGTCTGTGTTACCATCAAGCACCCATTTCTACTAATCCTACACTACTTGCAATTTATTCTCTCCACATTCCCCTCATCTCCTGCCAGATTCAACCACTCAGTAACACACCAGGAGCAATTTACTGTAACCAATGCACTGTACTGCTTGACTCCACCACTCCTTTGGGTAAAGGTTCCCTCTGTTGGATTTTTTAAGTGATTATCTTACATCGATGCCCTTCAGTTAATCTCTTTCTGACAAGGGGAACCATTCTCTATGCAAATACTCTATAGAAAACCTTTCACCAATTTAAACATTGCTATTAGGTCACCACTCAGCTGCCTTTCTTTAAGAGAAGGGAGACCCAGTCTGTTCATCCTTTCCTGATATGACCACCCTCGAATTCCTGGTATAATCTTTCTAAGTCTCTGCATCTCTCCAGTGCTTCCGTATCCTTTATGTAATATGACAATCAGAACTGTACGCAGTACTCTAAGCATGGTCTAACCATAGTTTGACCAATCTAGCTTTGCTTCCCGGCCTTTCAGTTCTGTTCCTCCAGGACTGAGCCCTAGTGCTTGTTTCAGTTTGTTTTATGGTCTTGCTAACCTGTGATGCAGCTTCTAGAAATTAAAGCAGGAAATACTAGGCATACTCAGCAGGACAGGCAGCATCAATGGAAAGTGATACAGTTCCGGTCAATGGCCCTTCATCAGAACTGGAAAAGTGTGCAAAGGTATCATTTGTGAAAGGGTGAAGACCAAGGTTTCCAGGTGATGCAATTTGTTTTGGTAGCTTCTATGAGGGGAATGAGTGAGAGTTTATCATAGCTGCTCAGTCTGGAGAAAAGTAAATAAAGAATGGTGAATGAGGGCAGTTAGAAAGAAATCATGCTGGAACTGTAAGATGCAGAACAAAGCAGCTGCTAGAACTCTGAAATAAACAAATATTCTGCCGATCAGGTAGCATCTGTGGATAGACAAAAAGATTTAATGTTGCAGGTGGATGAGCTTGCAGCAGAACTGGCCAGTCCTAATACAAAGAACGAAGTCTAGTTATCTGACAGTTCATTATTGAGTCCCAAGGGCTGGAGCATTCCCTGATGTTGTTCAGTTTACATTGGGGTCCTTAGATAAGTATAGGCCAAAGACAGAGAAGTGAGGGTGGGAAGGAGAATAAAGTAACAAGCAACTGGAAGGTCAGGGTCACCACTATGGACTGAATGGAGGTGTTCTGCAAAACTGCATTTGGCTTCCTTAGTGTAGAGGAGTTAACATTGTGAACACTGCAAGTAATACAAGCATTGCATTACATAATACATATTTTTAGTCAAAGTAATACTTTTTAAAAATGTTAATCCCTTATTCATTTCCAATATGGGACTTTTCATGTTTTACAAGCTAATATCACTGAACTTTCAAGTCAATAATGGGCAGATGATGAAAAATTATTTTAGTTTTCTGCCATGGTGTTAAACTAACTTCAATATTTTGTTACCTTTTCTCATCAATGCCAATCACTTCTTAAAAAGTGAATGGTTAGTTGCCAAAACCATCTGCCTTTGGACTTCATTTGCACTGATTATGAAAGCTGGATTATATGTAAATTCTTCTTTAAGATCGAGTAGTTTTGTTATTTCATATTCATGAACACAAACTATAGGCCTGGCTGCTCAAATTCCTTCTGGGAGTAAACAAATGTAACACACAATGCCCCATTATTAATGTAACTTTGATTGTTAAATGCTCATTAAGGAAAATTATTGGGATTCATGCAAACTCCCAGATGATTTACTCAATTTGCATACTGCATTAATTTCACACAATTACATTGGCATAAAAGCGCAAGGTGGTAGACTTTGAAGATGGGAAGTGCAGGAGAAAACTCACCAAATAGTTGGGTAAAACTCTTTCAAGCAACAGCAGGTGCAGTAACATCATGTCTTTCTCTGCAAGTCACTATGGAGGAAGTGGATTGTGAAACACTCGGCACCTCCAGGACCACTCAGCTCCAGATCTCAAGCCTTCGTCCAAACATGGACAAAACAACTGACCTTCAGAGGTGAATTGAGGGTGATTGCTCTGATATCAAGGCAGCACTTGACTGAGTGTGGCATCAAGAGTTCCAAGTAAAACTGAAGTAAAAGTTGATCTGGAAAATCTTCAGCACTGGCAGGGATCATGTGTCGCACAAAGGAAAAGTTATGACTGCTGGTCTATCACTCCAGCCTCAGGATATCACTGTAGGAGTTACTTAGTATGGTACCTGAGGCCCAACAATTTTCAGCTGCTTCATCAATTACCTTCTTTCCCTCAGATCAATGTGAGGATGTTTACTGATGATTGCACCATGTTCAATTCTGCAGATCCTCAGAAAATGAAACATTACACGTCTGCATGCAGCAAGACATACTCTACATTCAGGCACAGGCTGATAAGTGGCAAGTAACATTTGTGCCATGCAATGCCAGGCAATGACCATCTCCAACGGTGTGATGTCTAACCACTGACCCTTGATATTCAAAGGCAATACCATGTCTTCCACCTTGAACCTCTTGCAGTCATATTGACCAGAAATTCATCTGGGCCAGCCATATAAATACTGTGGGCATAAGAGCAGATCAGGGGCTGAATATCCTGTGATGAGTGACTCACCTCCTGACTCAAAACCTTTTAGGATAAAACAACCCTTTGATTAGCACTCAGTCCATCATCCTAGATATTCATTCTTTTTTCCAGAATGAGCACACTGTGGCTATGGTGTGTACCCACTGCAAAATGCAATGTAATTATCCTTTAAGACTATTCTGACAGCCTCCCCTGATTCTACAATTTCTACACCTTAGAGGTACAAAGTGCACAAGGACACCATCATCTACAGTTTTCCCTCCAAGTCTCATCATCAGAATCAGGTTTATCACCATACTCTATGCAAAAAGATGCATTTTACTGTGTGTTTCGATGTACATGTGACTAATAAAGATATCTTTTATGATGTGAAGTTTGTTGGTTTGCAGCAGCAGTACAGTGTATACAGTACAGTACAATTATAAATTACAAAATAAATAAATAGTGCAAAAAAATGAAAACTGAGGTAGTGTTTATGGGTTAATGGACCATTCAGAAAGCTGATGACTCAGGGGATTACCCTGATCTGATAGTGAGCTAATTGCTCCTAGTTCAATTTTATTGGGTGTAAATCCTGGAACAAACTACCCAATAGAGTTATGGAAGTCCTTTTAGCAGGAGTTCAAGAATGCAGCTCATTACCCCCTTCTCAAGAGTATTTAGTAGCGAGCAATAAATGTTGGGCCTTGTCAGGAAGGCAAGGAGTAAAGGGGATTGTAGTACTGGCAACTGAAGGTCACATAAAGTGGATCAATTGAATTTTCAATTGCCAAATCAGTTTGAATACTGTTGACATCCCACCTACTTCAACATCAATACAAAAACAAAGCAATTCAATGCTGAAGTGACTTTGACTCTCGTCAGCTTTTGCGACCAAACTTACTACTCAGATCAGAAGCAAAATCTTAGTGAACATGAAAGTAATCACCGTTCTTACCTTCAATACTTCTGGGTCCTCACAGAAGCTAGTCAGAGAGTTTGTAGCTCTGTACCATATCAGTACCAAAAAAAATAGGGTGATGTAGGTGAATATCAAAAACTGCAGATGCTGGAAATTTGAAATAAAAAAAAGACAAACTGCTGGAAACACTCAGGTCAACCAGCATCCATGGAAAGAGAGCAAGAAACAAACTGCTGAAAAACTCAGAAGGCTGAGCAGCATCTGTGGGGAAAAGGCTTTGTTGACATTTTGGGTCAAGACCCTGAATCAGGTCCAAGCTGGAGTTTCCTGGATGATGAAGGAGAAAGAAAAGGAATAAAGGATAAAATCAACAACTGTAGGCCAGCCAGTTTACCTTTGGTGGTGGGAAACTTTTAGATCTATTATAACAGTAACTTGGATGGGTATGGGATCATTATTAGAAGTCAGTACTGATTTGTAAAAAGCAAAAAATTTTTAAAAAGAGGAATTATGATGAACTTTTACAAAACAAGGATGAGTGCCTGCAGAAAAGATATCCTTGAATAGTTTCTGTGATGATTTACAGTGAACAGCTGGAGAAGCTGTGAATATTGTTCTTAAGAAGAGAAGGCTGCGATGCTGCTGCAAGCGCGTTCTTAATTGTATCTGTACCTCACTGTACTTGTGCACATGTCAATAAACTCGACTTGACTTAAGGCTCAGAAGATTTCTAATAGAGGGTTCCAGTTTTTGAATGGATTGAGTACCAGAGGGCATAGCTTTAAAGTGATTGGTAAAAGGAAACATAGAAAGTAGCAAGTGGGAGGGAGGTGGAGATGGATTCAACTTTCAGAAGGGAATTGGAATAGTACTTTATTGGGGAAACAAAGAACTGCTGGAAAAGGGGAAGGAATGGGCCCCATTGCTTTTGTAGAGAGCCTGCACTGACTTGAAGGGCTGAATGATCTTGTGCACTGTTATCATGCTTTGATTCAGTGGTTCTGTGGTTCACTACGTGTATGTACTTCACTACTTCAACCTGTGTACAGTTTATTGAGAAAAGGACAAACCAGCCTGTTCAGTTAAGTGGCATTTTCTGAACTGTAGACATGGAAATTCTTCTTCAGCCACTTATCCTGAACACAGCATTTATGGAAATTACTGTGTGGTGTGCTCAGCTTTGACATTGCCTCTGTTAGTCAATGGAACTGAATTTTGGAAGTAGAGTTCAATGTGTGGCATGTCTATATGTAGCCCAAGTGACCTGGGGGAGTTATTGATTATCTTGACACTGGTATTAATGCACCTGCAAGCAATGGAGTGTGATTAATCAATGGAACATAATTGTTCCATCATTATTAAGATAATGTATAATTACCAACACAATTTAATACTTATTGCCCTGGATGCTTACGACATACACCTCCTCTAGGAATTTATGATCATGTGCTAGTTATAAGCTCTACACACCGCCAACAAATGAAGAAAGCTATGAAACAGCACACTCTTCAGAGGCAGCTATGTCACTTAGCACACTGTGGACTTTTCCAGAGTAAGGAAAAAGTTACATTTATATAACAGCTTTCATAGCCTCAGGATATGTCAAAATGCTTCATGAAGAAAATATTTTTAAAGTGTAGTCACTGTTACTGAGTAGGAAATGTGGCAATCAACTTCTGCACACTAAATTTTCCCAAACAGTATTGAGAATTTTTCAGGTCTCAAATTTTCTTTTTTTTTACTTTTATTGATCTGTTTTTATTATGTTGGTTAAGAGACAAATATTGGCCAAGATATCAGAGAGAACTTCCCAGGTGTTTTTTTGATAGTGCCTTGTTTTAATCGACCAGAAAGGGCAGACAAGGGGTTGATTTATCATTTTACATGGAAAATATGGCTGAGACAACCTTAGCAGTTCAAAATTGGCAGCCTTTGTGCTGGGTGTGCAGAAGAACCCTAAACCTGTCACCTTGTCTGCACATTGTGGTGCTTAAACTAGCTTCTGGTGCTTTGCAGTGCGAAATGTAAATGGACTAATTATAGTATGTTGCATGCTGGGCATTATTAGTGAGGAAGTGTAGTAAGGAACTAACACTTGAATAAGTGCCTGGAATAGGAAAAAAAAGTGATGAGAATTATTAACTTAATTAAAAGCTCAACTATTGAGGGGATATCAGTGTGAACAAGAGGGAGAGGGTGGTGTATCCCAGCTTCCAAGAGGGTGCTGCTGCATGAGTTCTACAAATAGACAAAAAGTGATGCGCATGCATTGAATTGCCTGGAGCCTACAACCAGGCTGTAATGGTTGATGCAGCAATGGAAGCTGAAACACAACCAGAAGCCATCCAGTCATGACTGCTGCACTGGAAGGTGTGACTTCTGAATTGTGGGCCTGGATTCCTCTGGTAACAGGGGCCACATAACTCCAGCAGTCTGCCCTCCTGCAGATTACTAGGATTGCTGATTTCCTGCTGCAGAGCAGTGACAGCTTCTCCACGGTCCACTCTCAGTGTGGCAGCACTCTTGTTTCCATGACTGCTACTCCAACAGTGCCTCTGCTGTTGTCTATCTGTTACTAACTCAGACCATTGCTGCTCATATTGAGAAGATATGCACTGAACCCAGATCATGCAAGCCAGAAACGTTCATGATATTATCATAAAGTATACAAGATGGATGTTAATATTGCAATATTGCATGACAATCAAAACTGCGCACAAGTTGAGATTTGTTGCACATTAAAGAACATGGATTTCTACACCTATGCTTTTACTTCTCAGGCATTGTAATGTAAAGAAATACTTCCTAATTAGAGAATAAAAAATAAGGTTGCAATATTAAGAGCAGTTACTTCTAAAGAATGAAAGAGTTGCAACTATATTTTATCTAAAATCTCTCTCAGAAAAGTCAGAATGCATTTCACTAGCAAAGAATTACTTTTAAACAGAGTGTCAGACAGTGTTTCTGGACACTTTGTAACTACTAATCAGTAAGATGGATAAATAGTTAATCTGTTCTCACTGGTGTTGGTTAGAAAAATGTTTGTCAGATACTGGGATATTGCCTTCTCTTCACATTGTTTACCCAAATGGCTGCATACTGCATGTAGGTAAGTGTGGAATTAAATTATGGACTGATGTTGAGGGATGCTGAGTGGATGCATAAACTTAATGCATAAGTGAAATAGTTCCAAATGAACACCTTTCTTCGGTATTTATGGAATAAGGAATGATACAGACATTGGGATTAGGTAGAAAGAATTTTGAAGTAGTAGTAAAGGCAAGCATAGAAAAGAGTAAATTTCAAGGAATCTAACCTCCTTAATATTGGCTATATCACCAGGGTCAGTAGAGGAAATACACACGTTTTGGCTACCAATTTCCAATCTTCTTTGGCTACAACTGTGGTTTTGGAGGACTAGAAGATGGCTAATGCAGTAGCTTTGTTTGGCAAAGAAGCATGCAACAGACCAGTAACTACAGCCAAGTTAACCTAACAAGGACAAGATTTTGGAACAATTCTGAAGGACAGCAAAAATCAGAATTTAGAGAAGTACAACTTAGTCAATGACAGTCATCATAATATTTTGTTAAGGGAATGCTGTGTCCATTTTTTTGAGGAGGTTATAAGGACGGTCAATGGTAGTAAACTGTATTTGGTGTATTCTACATCAAGTTTAGCAAGGTGTTTGACAAAAATGGCAGATTGATCAGGAAAGTAGCAAGTTGGATTAAGAATTGCTCAAGTAAGAGAGATGAATGGGAGTTTTAGTGAATGGAAGGCTGTTTCACTTACATTTCCATCAATTTTTCATGAGAAATGTTATTAGTTTGAATAATTTGTGGGGTTGGCTGGTAGTTGGGGGGGGGGGGGACACAATTATGAAGTTTGCTGACATACCAAAATGGGCAATGTAGCTGATAGTGAGGAGGCTAGTTCTAGGTTGCAGAAAGGTATTGTTGGATTGATTAGGTGGGGACAAAATTGACAATTGAGACTGAGTGATGCATTTAGGAAAGTAAAATGGTAGAATAATTGGAAGTGTGGAGAAACAGAAAGATCTTGAAGTTCATGTTCACAGGACCCTGAAGGTAGCAGGATAGGTAGATAATGAAAATCAAATAAAACTGCAGATACTCAAAATCCGATATACAAACAGAAAATGAAGGAAGCACTCGGCAGGTCAGGCAGCATCTGTGGAGAGAGAAAATGAATTAATCTTTCAGGTCAAAAACTTTTCATCAGAACTAGATAAGCATATAAGATGGTTGCTCATATAAGATGTGCTCATATAAGCACATGAGATACTTGTCATTATTGATGGAAGGCTAAAATGAAAGAGCTGAGAGTTTATGTTGTAACTGTATAAAATGTGTTTGGGTCACAGTTAGAGTACTGTGCAAAGTTCTGGCTGCCACACCACAGGAAGGGTATAGCACTGGACTGGTGTGGAAGAAAGTGGTGGAGAATCAATTATGAGGAGACACTGGAATTGTTTTCTTTGGAACGATGGAGAATGAGGGGAGATTACATTGAAGTCTATAAAATTATGAGACGCCTCCATAGGATGAACAGGAAGGGCCTTTTTCCCCTGGCAGAGAGGTTGATAAACAGGGCCATAGATTTAAGTTATTGGCAGAAGAATTAGAGTGGTATTGAGAGAAAAATAATGATTTCACTCAAGGAGTGGTGGGGCTTATAAATATGAGCTGAATGGTCTCATTTTGTGCTGTAAATTTCTGTAATAAGTTTACTTTTCTCCAGTGTTTCCAGAAAATTATATAAGCTACCAGGGCTCTGGGGTCTAAGTAAGAACTCCACATCATTTAGTTTTAGCAGATGGTTTATCAGCTACGCAGTCACCAATTCCTGTTTTCTGCACAGTAACTCAATTCCTCTGTTGGGTTAAAGCACTGGCATATCACAGGCCCACTAGTGGGAAGTGACAACAGGCTCAATGTCACAAAAAGCATTGAATGTTGTGCCATCTGATGCCATAATACATTGTTCTGAAGTGGTTATTAAAACCTCTATTGCATTTCTGGTGAATTTGATTGTTAGTTATTTATACTATATGCAACAATTAATATTGTGCCTTTAAGGAACAAACTTAAAAAATTGTGAGAACTTAGACAGTTTGAAAAGATAGATTGGAAAGAACAAAGTTTAAAAGTTTGTACCAGAGTCAAGATCTTTAGTTTTGATTTGTAAAGAGGTTAGCTTGATTTGGTTAAAATTTGCAAAAAGTGATGAATTTAAGTCTTAAAATCTTAAATCTTTTCCAAAAAACAGAATTAAGTTGAAAATGATGGTGTAAATGTATGATCTACACTTAAGATTTTCAACTCTGAATTATTTACCATGTAATAAGAGTTGGCCTCCAATGGTATAAAAAAATTAAATGAAGGAACCCTATATTGCTATAATATGCATGAATGCTCAATTTTAATAGCAATGGTTTATATCCACAATCAACTTCAACAAAATACATTTAATGAACAAATGTCCATGCTTTCATGAGTTTCTAGTACATTTCAAAAATCAAAATTATCTGTTTGCCAACTTCTCATCCATACATAATGTGCATTCCACTGAAGTTTTCATTTTAAATTAAATTTGACCTGATCTGTAAGCAATTAGTGCTGTTAGCACAAGATTACCATGCAAAAAAGAAAGAGAGGAGCAATTTTTTTTTAAAATCTGCCTTCTGTTTGTAAAAAAGATATGGGATAGTTTTGTTCATGTCTTCAATTAAACTTACCTCATTCTCTTCTGCGGGAATAGTACAAAATTAACAGCTTCATGTGTTTAAATACAGAATGAAGGTACTGTAAAATTCTTGAAGAAAATATATTCATTTTTCAGTATGCCGGCATCACTGTAAAGACCGGCATTTATTATCCATCCCTAATTGCCCTTGCGAATTAAAGCCATTTGATGAAGGCTTTCCCACTGTGCTGTTGGTAGAAAGTTCCACAATTTAGACCCAGTGATGATGAAGGAACAATGATATATTTCCAAGTCAGGATGGTGTGTGACTTGGATTGGAGCTTACAGGTGGTGGTGTTCCCATTGCTTGTTGCCCTTGTCCTTGTCGGTGGTTGGTTCTGGGAGATTCTGCCAGAATAATCTTGGTGAGTAACTGCAGTGCATTTTATAGATGATACACATTGCTGGCATGGTGAGCTGATGGTGGAGGTAATGAATGTTTGGTGTGGTATATGTGGTGTTACTTTGTTCTGGATGGTATCGAGTTTCTTAAGTGTTGCTGGAACTGCACTCATCCAGATAAGTAGAGGGCATTTAATCAGGCTCCTCTTGTGTGTCTTGTAGATGGTCGGAAAACTTATGGTATCAGGGAGGGAATCACTCACCACAGGGTACCGAACTTCTAACCTGCTCTTGTAGCCATAGCATTTATGTGGCTGGTCCACTTGAGTTTCTGATCAATGGTGTCCCCCAGCACATTGATGGTAGGGGATTTAGTGATGTTAATGCCTTTGAGTAGAAAGGTAGATGGTTACACTTCCTCTTGTTGGAGATGTTGTTGTGAGAAGCTATGAGTTAAGTTGCAGCAGTCTTCAACAGTCCTACTTATTCATTGAGAAACTCTGGAGAAAGACAATAGTAGAAGTCGCCAACAGCAATGGAAGAGAGGAGAGAAAAATTTAGAGTCAGTACAAAAGAGATTTAATAGAATGATTCCAAGGATGAGGTTACAGTTACATGAATAGAACAAAGATGTGGGTATATTTTCCTTAAAGAAAAGGTAATTTGATAAAGGCATATAAAATTGTGAATTGTTCATACATAGTAAATAAAGAAAAATGTTTACAGTGGCTGAAGGGTTGATAACCAGAGGGCAGAGGTTTAAGGTAACTAGCTAAGGAACTAGAATAAACATTTGGCAAAGCCTTGCTGTCAACCTGTAGTTAAGATTTGCAATGTACGGCCTGATAGAGTAATGGGCGCAGGTTTAGTTGTAAAATTGAAAATGAAGTTTGATAAATATGTATAAAATTGTCAAGGTACAGGGAAAGGCTGGGGAAGTGAGAGTTATGGCATTATTTTTTGAAAGAGCTGACAGAGGTCTGACGAGCCAAATGACCTTCCTCTGGGCCACCTAATCTATAATTTGGGGATTCAGTCAGGTGAGATAAAATAAGAAGCAGATTTTAAAAGCTTCCAGCTTGCAAAAGGAAGTGAAGCCGGAGGAAGTTGGAGTGAAATATTCTATACATCTGAGAAAAGAAGAATTCAAGAAACTTGGTAAATAGTTTTAACACAAACAATGAGAAAGAGGGAAGAGGAATCTTTATGGTTATTAAGGGTCAGGTTATCAATAATAATAATCATAATAATGTTAGTAAACTGAAGAGTTGAAAGAATTGTCTTGAGATTACATCACACCTGAAGATATTTCCTTGGTAGTTATTTTCATAGGCAACAAATGTTACTGTATTATGGCCTTTTATCATTTTCAGAAATATTTCTGTAAATGTCCAATTGCACAATATAACTGTGTATAATTCTGAAGGTATGTATCCAGTGTATCAGCATTTAGAAAAGAGAAAAGATAGTCTGAGGTTTCTTGTGTAAAGGATATTATAGCAATTGAAAGTGAATAGTTGTATAATTGATGAAACTTGCAAAGGTAAACGGAGTTGTAGATGATTCATAGTTGTGAGGCCAATTCCATTTTATACCTTCTACACACAGTGGCTTATAGCCTGTTTGTGTGGACAAGCTATTTTAGCTCTGTTATCATAGACCTAAAAGGTATGGTATGAAAGGTACGGATTTTATTGGTGGAGCATGGATATAATCCAGAAAATGGCCCGCACTGTGGCACTTTTCAGCGTGATAAGGGTTTGGAGTTAGTGTCATTTTGGTCCTTTGTATAACAACTGGTCCTTGCAAATTGACTATAGTAGAACTGGAGTGTCCTGGAGCAGGTTGTATTGGCTAAGAGATGACTCTATTACAGTCTGTTGTCTTACATTGTGTGGTGTATCAGTAATTGGTTTGTAGGGCTTCTGTGCCTCTAACATTAATCTTAAAAGCAGACAGCACAGAGCATAATCTGAGAAGAGGAGGTAGCAGAAAAAGTTAATGTTTTGTTTGTGCAGATCCCATTCCAGCCTTGACCATCTCAAGGGGATGACCAAGATGATGTTGCCCACTACTGCAAGCTGCCAAGGCTGGGGTGCCCCATTGCTTGTTCGCCACCTTGTTCTGTCCATTGTGGGTTTTATGTCTATTCTATAGAATTCTGATATTTAATTCTACTATTTTAATATTTAAAGCAGCTATTACTTATATGTGCCAATCAGTCATACTATTCAGGCAACCTGGATTGATATCGCGTCAAATTCTTATATTGGAAACTCAGGACATGTGAACAGAGTCCTAACAAACAAAGTACGTAAAACATTAACCTATCTTTTATTGTAGTTGTGTTTTGCAATTGTTTAATGCTTTATTTCAGATTTCCAGCATTTTTGTTTATTATATATGTGCTTGCATCACTTCATTTATTTCTGGACATTTGTAGTCTGTGAGGTCAACGAGGCATTTGGTGTTTATGTTTCACTGGCAGCACATATTATTAAGAAATGTTATACTTACCCTAGTTAGGTCCAGCATTTCTTCACATTGAAGCATTCTGCATTTGCTTTTGTAATGTTGCTCAAATTAGTTGCATTTAAAATATTATCAAAGCCTTTAATTTGTCTACAAATGGCTTGTAGCCGGAAATGTTATAAATTGTATGGCAATAATATTGTTATAAATTGAACTAATAAGTTAAATTGCTTTCATTATACAAAGTAACTGTGCAAGTTATTAATTTATCACCCATGCCTGGCTCAATACCAACAGCTTAAAGTGGTGTCATATTTTTATATATATTATGAGTGCACAGTAAAAGCTTAGCTCATAGTACCCCTTATAATTGGACTAAAAATGAAAGATAATACCATTTTATTACAGGCAAGAATTTCCCACTCAGCTGCACTTTTAATGGGTGGTGGGAGTTCTAGTAATTATAGTCTGTGGGTTTTATTTTGACTTGTCAGAAGCTGCATAGTTTGAGCACTGATTTGTAGAGCCAATGAGATGGAATAATTATTGTCGCAAGAGCAAATTTATTCTTTTTTAAAACCTCTGCTTCTTTGTCTGATCACCTCAATGTCCCTTCCAAAAGTGGAAATAAAGCCTACAGCTACCAAGGAAGTTTTCAGAATAAGGCCACAAATTGCTGGGCATACATGTCAAGCAGCATCAGTGGAGAGAGAAACAGTTAAACTTTTAACATCAATCTGAAATATTAACTTGGATTCTCTCTCCACAAATGTGCCAGACCTGTTGAATATTCCCAGCATTTGCTGTTTTTATTTAGAATCTTCATCTGCAGGTTTTTGCTTTTTTTTGGAAGGAATTATCAACACTTCAACCCAAGCTCCAATGTAGTTGTGCTCAATGTTGGATCATGTTTGAATTTGTTATAAGATATAGAGGATTATTTAACCATAATATTTGAATTCTGACAGCTATGTGCATTTACTTCTTATGGAAGTTCCTTTGTATTGGTTTGGCTCCTCAGTTTAGAATCTTCCAGCTCGACAACACACAGAGAATCTCCCATGTTCTGGTCAATCCCAATTATCATATTTTCAGCTGGCTACATATCTTTTACCAGCTAACATAAGAAAGTAGGAGCAGGGGTCATCCACCTGGCCCCTCAAGCCTGCCCCACCATTCCATAGGACATGGATGGTCTACACTCGCCTCAATTCCTCTTTTGTACCAGTTCTTCAGTTAATCCTGAATAACTATACATAATGGCAGTATATGTAAAAAAAGGGACAGAATTTTAAGGTGGGAACTGAACCTGACATCAGCTTGGCTTAGTTCACATCTTCCTCTGCTCAGAACTTTGTTCACCTGGAGATTAATCTTGTCTTGATTTGTTGTGAGCATTGCTACAGAAATGTGGATAAAGTGTACTCACTACCAACCTTTGGCCTGATATTGGTCATTAGGAAAATGCTGGAGTCTATAATTTAGGATGTGACATCAAGACACTTTGAAAATAACAATGGTTTATAAAAGAGAAATCATGTTTGACTAATCTATTGGAGGTCTGATATGTATATAGTTGAGTAGATGAAGGTGAATCATTGGTTCCAAATAATTTGGATTTTCAGAAGGTTTTTGATCAGGTTCCACAAACAAGGTTGGTGGATAAGGTTGGAGCATGTGAAATTGGGGATAATATATAAGCATGCTTTAAGATTTAGTTAACAGATAGAAAACAAAGAGTAGGAATAAATAGGTCTTCTTCAGCATGGCAGGCTGTGACTAGTGGGTTACCACAGGAGTAGATTTTGTCCACAACTATTCACAATCTATTTCAATGATTTGACTGAGGGGATAATGTAACATATACAAGTTTGCTGATGACTTGAATCCAAGTGAAAATGTGAGCAGTAATAAGGATGCAAAGAGGCTTCAGGAGAATATAGACAAGCTAAATGAAAGGGCAACAGTGTGGAAAAATGTGAGGTTATCACTTGAGTAGAAAAACATAAATAATGAGTTTTTTTCTAAATGTTGAGATATTAGCATCCTTGTGTACAAATTACTCAAAGCTAACATGCAGCTCTGGCAGGCAAATAGTACATTGGCTTTTATTGCAAGAGCATATGAATACATGTGTAAGATGTCTTTATATAATTATATATGGATTTAGTGAGACCACACATGAAGAATTGTGTAGAATTTTGGTCTCCTTATCTAAACAAAGGATATATTTATGAAAGGGAGAGCAGCAAGGATCCACCAACTTGGTCCCATGCAATGTCTGTTTTATGAAAAAGACTGAATAGGCTAGGCCTCTATTGTTTAGATATAAAAAAATGAGAGGTGACTTTATTAAAATGCACAATATCTTTAGATAGCTTGACAGGGTAGATGCAGGGAGGATGACCAAAAAGTCTAGAATGTGGGGTTACAGTCTTGGTATAAGGGAAAGGCCATTTCTGTACACAGAGGCTGGTGGATCTTTGGATTTCTCAACCCGTGAGGGCTGTGGAGATTGAGTGATTGATTCTATTCAAAACAGATCGATAGATTTCTTGATATTAAAAAAAAGGATGTGGGGATAGGACAGGAAAAGGTATATGAAGTACAAGATCAGCCATGATCTCATTGGATGGTAGAGATGCTGAATGGCCCATTCCTGCTCGAATTTCTTATCTTTTTTATGTCTCCCTACATGTGTCCCTGTTAATGGACATAAATGGGTAAAATAGTACAATTTTCTTCTAGTTGTACTGTGAATGTTCAGAAATAATTGTAGGTTGCACACAGAAACTCCAGTTGGGTGTAATATACAGCAGGTAACTTCTGGTGTCATTAAGTGTGCAACTAATGCTGAGAATACATCAGCTCCCAAGAAGAAATGCACATCAAAGTATTCAGTGTAATTTCCTGATGGGCACAATTTCACCTGGAAATGATTGCCAGCATAATCTAATCTGGGTTAAATTGCTTGTATATGCAATTTAAGCATGAAAAGCAGACACTAATGGATCCAATGAGTTGGTTTATGTACCTAGCCCAGCTGTGACTGAATAGTTGTCTTGATTTCCACTTTAAGAAACAATAGACATCACTTTTGCTTAGAGATGAGTGTTCTCTCATTCCTTATTTTATTTTCCTTCTCAAGATTAACTGCACCTGTCGGCATTTTTCAGGCTGTGTTGTTTATTTAATTCTCTAGCATTCTCTGCTATTTCGGGGTTGAATGCTATTCATTAATAAATCTGATGTGTGCTCATCTGTGAAGCTGCCAGCAATTGAAGTGAGCATGTTCTTCTCAATATCATGGGTTTGGGATTGGAAAATAATACAATTAACAACAAAACAAATGCACCAGCTGGCAAAATGCAATGTGTATTGTGGCTAATCCAAGTGTAAATGGTATTAAAAATATTTATTTTATTCACACTATTTTGGACTATCTGGCTGGAAGGCAACATCATCAACAAATGAATTTAAGGCCATTTGATTGGACTATGAGGAAGACACAGGGACAGTATTGGAATTGACTGAGGCATTGCCCAATTAACTGCAGCAAAACAAACTGCAGGCTGATAGCAAAGTGTATTCAGAAACTTCTGAGTGCTCAAGTCAGTACAGATAGATGTCTAGACCAATAATTATGGGAGAATGTCAGGTTGTAGTCATGCCACAGAGAACAGTCATTAATAGTGATAACTTATGCTGTATGCTGGAGAGATTGCTGTGAATGATATAATTTAACTTAATATTCAGGCAGATATACCACAACAGATGAATTTGATGAGGTTGATATGGAACTAATTCATGTAGCAGAGGTCAGAGAGACACTGGATTACGTAAGTATTTTATGGAGATGATTTGTGCAAAGCTCTATTCCTGCCGGTAAAAGATTTAGGAATAGCTTATTTAAATAGATACCACATAAAAGAGCAAAGACCCAAGGCTAAAATATGCAAGTAACTCAGAATGAAAATGTCCCCAACCTAAGGTGTTATTGCTAAAGAGTAACTGGCCATAGTCTTAAGGCAGTAAGGGTTGAAAGTGATGTGTGTCAAGCCAATTGTAACTGTATGGTGAAATCTATATGGTATTTTAGCTAGAGAATCCGCTATGTGTCCAGAGCTTAATTTATTTGTATTTCTATAAAGACAATCGACTGTTTATATCTTTTTAAAGTTGTTGGGAAGCCCCTTAATGTATTTTCTAATTAACTATGAGAGTAATTTATTGCCCAACCCCAGCTTGTCCTTGAACAGATTGCCCCTGAAGGTCTAGACCATTTCAAGCAGCAGTTATGATTCAACCAATTTGCTTTGGGCCAGAAAGTCACATGCAAGCCAGATCAGGTGAGGACTAAGAATGTTCTTTCCATATAAGATGTTAGTGAATTAAATAGGTTTTGCAACATGGCAGAATTTGAAGTCTCAGTATTATCCATCCAGGGCTCTGGATTGTTAATGCAGTAACTTAACCAAATCCCTCCATCATGAACATTCTAAGTATTACCATTAGCCAAAAACTCCACAGGACCAGCCAAATACTGTGGGTACATAAGCAGATCAAAGGTGGTCTCATATACTGAGGAACTTATTTCCTGACACCATAAAGAATCCCCATCATCTATAAGGTACAAAAATGTGTGTGTGTGTGTGTGTGTGTATGGATGGTGGCGAGTAAGTGGAGGGGAAAAAGTCAGGAGTACATGGAATACTCTCCATTACTGGGTTGAGAGCAACTCCAGTAACATTCAAGAAACTGGACAAATCCAGGACACAACTACCTGCTAGATTGGCATGCCATCCATGATACTAAACATTCATTCTTTTCACCACCAGTATAGTGGCTGCAGTGTGTACCATCTTCAAAATGCACTACAGTTACTTACCTAGGCTACTCCAACAGCATCTCCCAAACCTGCAATCTCTACATCAAGGGGGACAAGGAAGCAGACACATAGGGACACCGCCACTGCAGGTTCCTCTCCAAATGGGATGCCATTTTGATTTGCAAAAATATTTCTGTCCTTTCATCATTATTGGGTCTAAATTCTGGAATTCCCTACTCAACAACATTGTGAGAGTACCTCCGCCAATGGACTGCAATAGTTCAAGTGGGTGAATCATCATCAACATCTCAAAGACAATAAACGGTGGTCTGCATCTAATAAATGAATAAAATAAAACTGCTTATAACCAATTACTGGAGGTTTTGGCTGAAGAATAAGTACTATTAGAATATAGGGAAAATTATTCCATTATTCTTTGAAAAATGTCATGTGAACTTTTACATCCACTTGAAAGTGTAAATGGCATCTCATCGAAAGAACTGCAAGTTTGTGAATGCAACACCACCTCAGCACTTCACTACTTCTTCAACAGTTCTCAGCACAGCACCGGACTTCATGACTTAGTTCTATAATCTTCTGATTCAGAGGAAGGAGTGCCATCTGTAATGTGTTTTCATCTGAACCTGCATAATATTTAGTGTGCGGCAATGTGCCAATGATGAACATGCCTCCATATTAATTGTGCAATATAAGCAGTTCCAATCACCATATGTGTGAAAGATTTACACTTTTGGTTGAACTGCAAATTAATAATCTTATTAAGTACAATTCCCCTGATCCTTGTACCAATAAAGAACCTGTAAAGAGGAATCAATCAAAGTTTGGCACAACGAGGAGCTTTTAACTTAATTCAAGGACCAGAGATAAAACAACAGCTTGCACTTATTTAGTGCTTTTCAACATAGTAAAATGTAACTAGCTGCTTTATAAGAGCATAATAAAACAACATTTAACGCCAAACTACCTTGAAAATATTAGCTTGAGTGACTAAATGCTTGGTTAAAAAGGCAAGCTTTAAGTAGTATCATGAAGTGGGAGAGAGAACTTGGGCTGGGGAGAGAATTACAGAGCCTGGGGCCAGGACAGTTGAAGGAATGGTTGCTGATGGTGGGACAATGAAACTTGGGAAAACAAAGGAGATGAGAACTAGAGGAGTGCAGAGAGATCAAGAGGGTTGCATGGCTTGAAGAGGTTACAAAGGCAAGGATGGATGTAAAAATAAAGATACGAATTTTTAAATTGAACCTGACAGTGTGGAACTTCGGGATTCTGTACCTCCTGCTCAATGGTAGCTGTGAAAAGATGGTATGGCTTGGATGATGGGGATATTTATGATAGATGTGGCCTTCTTGAGACAGCATCTCCTGTAGATAGTAACAATGGTGGGGAAGGACATGCCTGTGATGTCTAGTGTCCACTATTCTCTGCAGCTTGTGTTCCTGTGTATTCAAATTGCCATACCAGACCATGATGCAACCAGTCAGGATACTTTCAACAATATATCTGTAGAAGTTTGTTAGAGTGTTCAATTACATGTTCAGATAACATATTACACACATAATAAGATATTGTCCTGCACTTCCTCCTTTTTAGGGTGTAAAGCCAGAAATTCAACAGCAATAACTTTTATTTGAACATTATCTTTAATAAAACAAAATGTCCTGAGGATGCTTAAGTTCAGTAATCACAGTAGAGCACTAAAAAACATTTTCACCCAACAATGAAGACAGCCCTGCCACCAGAAGTTGCTCCATACTTCAGACAATGTAGATTTGATCCATGTATCTCAACATATCAATAATATTCATTTGCTTGGACCATTCTGACCAATATTTTAAACATGCCTGGAACCCAGGAGCAAACTATTGGTTTGTACACGCTTAATAAGAAAACATCATTGCAGACTCTATATCATTACTGATGGCATTGTCATATATAAAAAAAACAAATCTACCATGAAAATAAGGTCTCAAACTCTGAGTTTGAAAAATATGTTGAAATTCAGACAAGTTACGAATTGTAATGCAGTGGTGCTATTGCATTTTCGTGATAACAATACAATTTTTCTTTGCTTTGATGGTGGTTCAGTCTGACTAGATGAATTGCCTATTTCTTGGAAGAGTATCCATTAGAACAGAAGATAGTACTGCATTAAAAGTGAAATTGAATGTTCTGCTGGATCTGCAGGATCTTGCAAGATAGTGTAACTGGCTGTTTCCTCTAAGTGATGTGTTACTGAACATTCGTGCAGTGGGTACTGCTTGTTATTCAAGATTATGACTTGAAGATTACATGTTCTCAATATTTGGTTACAATAGCTTTTTACATTTATATCCAATCAGTAACTATGTTATTCCCCTACTCCACCTCCACACTCAACCTTCTTTATTTCACCCCATGTAAACTTCATAGAACTTTGCAACTGAGAATTCTACTCCTATATCTTGTAGTAGGTCTCTCCCATTAGGACAACAATCACCACAATGATGAAATGACATTGGTTATTTTCCTCATCATTACGAATCTACCAAAATTAATTATTTTATACAACATTTATTCTAAAGAATTCCACAATATTTGACAAAGCATTGTAACAATCATGACCATGTTTCCTTACCATAAAAGACAATCATCAAGACAGTTGTTAAAGAATCTAAGGCTGAAAATAATAATGTGATGTGCAATGTATGATGATGACGGGGCAGCTCCTATTTTCTCAGATGAAAAGAAAACTCCACACTTTCCAAATGCAGCGACTGGAAAGGATTTGCACTCCCTGTCATATTTCATCATCATCATATTTTTAGTAATACCCTAATAAGGTCAATACAATTAGCAAGTAATAAGTATCCAACCCAACCAGATGTATTTTGCCACATAACCTGCCAATTATCATTAAACAAACTGACGTCTTCTGTCATGTTAATTTGCTCGGTTCCAGCTAGCTCAATATCAATGCAGGTGTTCTGTCACTCGATTTTCATGTTACACGGTGTGAACAGAAGTAGTTAAAGTTGAGATCACATGCTTGCCAGCATTGATTGCTAGAGGATATGAGCATGATATCTCACTGCAGTTATACAGGGCTTTGATGAGACCATACCTTTACAATTTTGCATCCTTACCTAAAAAAGGACATACTGTACTTGCCATCGAGGCAGTGCAGCACAGATCCAACTGACTGTTCCTTGTTTGGTGGGTCTGTCATATGAAAAGAGATTGAATTGGTTCTACCTCTATCTAGGGCTTAGAAATATCAAAGATGACTTAATTAAAAGTATTTTTTTCAGAGACCTCAAAAGGATAGATGTGAGCAGGGTTTATCCTCTGACTGAGGAGTTGAGAAGTAGGGCTTGTAGACAAAAAATGGGGATTAGTCCATCTTAGACTGAAATGAAGATTTTTTTTCAGTCAGTGGGTGGTGAATCAGTAAGATTGACTCCTACCCCACCCACCCTGGAAGGTATGGAGGCTCAATCAGAACTGAGACTGACAGATTTTGATATAATGGAGGAATCAAGGAATATGGCAGTGGCGGCAAGAAAATGATGCCATTCTGGAAGATCAGCCATGATCATTGAACGGTGGAGTGAGCTTGAGGGACCGAATGGCCTGTTCCTGCTCCTATTTCTTATGTTTTCAGGGCTGTCATTTTTGACAATAAAATTCAGGAAATGTGGAATCTTGGAACTCTGCAGTCCAAGAAACTACAACTGTCCAATCTTCCGTTATTTCCAGCTCCATCTTTAACAGAGTGTCATTAGATGCTGTCTTCCTGATCATTGTTTTCTGTAAAATTATTGTTATCCTTTTTTCCAACAACATCACCCTTCACAAAATTGTTGACTTTCTGTTTGACGTAGACCAATTGAATAATCAAAGGCAGACATAAGTAGAATTGGACAGTGAGTAGGTAAATGATGTGTTATTTCTAGTGGTGACAAGACCGAGTTAAAATTCTATCAAGAAAGATTGATCACAATGCTGTCCTTGCACTCTGTTCCATGATAGTAATAAGTTTTCTGCCACAATGGCTTAACTTCTTGACTTAGTAATCACATTTGATTTATGCAGGGCCAAATAGTTGCTGAGGCTGACCAGAAAATATGGTGAGGATAGACGTCTGGAAATTTGAACAAATGTGCCTAAGGCATTGGAAATAAAAATTAGGAGAAATGAAAAACAGGCTGCCAATCACCTTCATCCTTTCACACCATGGCATGACAAACTAGTCTTTGATCACGTGCTCCTTTCCCCTTCCCTGCAAATACAGAGACCTGAAAATTCTAGTACTTCCAAGCGGATGTGCTAGATTGGTGTGATAGTACGTTACTAAAAGCCATTCCACTCTTCAGCCCATATTACACATTTTGCACGCTATAGAAACAGTGTTAGGCTTTTTTGCAATGGAAAATGTGCCACCTGGGACTGAGGCCAAGTGTGAGTGTTTGGTGAGGGAGAGGTGCTCAGCAGCCAAGGGACGAAGTGCTGGCCATGAGCCATAAGACCATAAGATATGGGAGCAGAATTAGGCCATTCGGCCTATCAGGTTTGCCCTGCCATCCAATCATGGCTGATCTTTTCTCAGTCCCATTTTCCTTCCTTCTCTCCATAACCCTTAACTCCTTTACCAATCAAGAATCTATCAACATTGGCCTTAAATGCACCCAATGACTTGGCCTGTCCAGCCCTCTGTGGCTACGAATTCCACAGATTCACCACCCGCTGGCTGAAGAAATTCCTCCTCATCTCAGTTTTAAAGGGATGTCCCTTTATTCCTTTAAGAAGCTGTCCCCTCAGATCTTAGACTCTCCTACTAATGGAAACATTCTCTCCATGTCCACTCTATCCAGTCCTTTCAGTATCCGGTAGGTTTCAATGAAATGCCCCCCTCATCTTTCTGAACTCCATCGAGTACAGGCCCAGAGCCATCAAATGCTCCTCTCCTCAGGAGCAGGTGACCATAGGGTAGAAATCCAAGGAGGATAAGTGATGCAGAGTGAGGGGATGGGCAGGATCTGGGGGAATGTTCAGGCCTGGTGTTGGAAATCAAGAGATGGATCTTCACCAATGATTGGGGCATAGAAGAGGTGGAATTTCACCAATGATCAGGACTGAGGGTTAGGGCAGTGAGAGAGAATCATCACTGGAGATTGCATACTTTTCAGCTTTAAGAGTTTGAACAATCACTTATTAATATTATACCTCTGACTATTACTTTTTTTGTAATAACCAAGGTTTGGATTTTACTGCTAGGTTTATTCATGAAATGAAAAGCTTTGCACTGTTCTAAGAGACTCAGAATAAAAGTAGGCAGCTTATTATTTTCAAAGCTACGAAGCTCCAGACTAAATGGTCAAGTAGACATTATTGGGATATGAATTAAGCTCACAATGTTTTCAGGTTAAAGGAGTGACCTGACCTGAGAGAATGCAGTCTCAAGTCTGGTTTGCAGAAAGGTTCATGGCCAGCAATGACTGATGGTTGGGAAATGTAAAACAAAATAATGCTGGGAAGAAAATAAACAATATAAAATGAAAAATGAGAGAGAAAAAACACTATTCTTTTTTGTAATTGCAGAGAGTTATGGACACAGCTCAGCATATCACAGAAACCAGCCTCTCCTCTGTAGACTCTGTCTGCACTTCTTGCTGCCTCGGTAAAGCACCCAGCATAATCAAAGACCCCACTCACCCCGGACATTCGCTCTTTCCCCTCCTCCCATCAGGCAGAAGATACAAAAGCCTGAAAGCACATACCACCAGGCTCAAGGACAGCTTCTATCCCACTGTTATGAGAATATTGAATGGTCCCCTAGTATGATAAGATGGACTCTTGATCTCACAATCTACCTTTTGTGACCTTGCACCTTATTATCTGCTTGTACTGCACTTTCTCTGTAGCTGTGACACTTTACTCTACATTCTGTTATTGTTTTCCCTTGTATTACCTCAGTGCATTGATATGATGAAATGATCTGTATGGATGGCATGCAAAGCAAAGTTTTTCACTGTACCTTGGTACATGCGATAATGATAAACCAACTTACCAATTTACCAGTTTTTGGGAGGACAGAGGCTTTGCTAGGTTGGATCTGCTCATTACCCTGACCAGGTTGGCAGACAAGCTTTTCAAGTAAGAACATCATGATGATTGCTGCTGCCTGTACTTCTGTAATAAAATAAATCCAGAAACTAGCTAAATGGGAAATGTTATTGAGCACCAGATGAGACCAATGCATAAACAAATATATCCAATTTAATTTATTTTAAGGAATTGGTTCTGGCTTTGTGATGTTACATTCTTGCTGAAACCATTGTGATGCTATCTCAAAATTTCAATCCACCTAAATGAGCTTCGAGACTGTCAATGAATTGCGTCACTACTGACTGTTTCAATCATGGGCCATTGATGCGACTTTCAGATTCAAAGGGCCTGCTTCTTGGTCTGAAGCTGGTTCACTGGGTTGGGGATGGTTTTGGGATAGGGGACAAGGGGGGGGGGGCTGGCAACCCAAGGCTTGAGCAAGGAAGGGAGGGTGTCGGGGGAGGGAAGTTGGGAGGAGGAGTCATGGAGAATCATCAGAACTGATCAGGGTGAGATAGGGAGTGAAGTAAGGACTGAGACTTGGTGTCAGAGCTGGTAATCAACTAGGTGACAGGGGTGTGTGGAGGCAAAGGAAGGGAGTGGAGATCAGGAATCTTAGTGGGGTGGGGGGGGGAAATGGTGGAAGAGAAAGTGCCTTGAGTTGTCTGGGGGATGGGGGTCTACAGGATCTGAGGACTGGGGGTTGGGTTTTGGACCTATGGAGACTGGGAGTGAGATTAATGAGTCATGGTGATTGGTACACTGTAGAAGGGAGGGGACAAAAAGATAACTAAGGGATTTATTTTACAAGAGTATTAATCCTGCAACCTATGGTGAAGATCTGGTTGCCCTGGTGTGATTGGCAATAGGTGCACCCAAGCCAGCTTGGGCAAAATTCCCCCACAATGGTCCCACAAAGAAGACATAGTGAATGATGTCACCCCAGTGGGAATGACACGGAAACCACATGAGGAGTGTAAGGGTGACTTTTGTCTGGAAATACCCAGTTAAATTTCCAGAGTGACACAAAATGACCCAGAAATAGTCATTCTCTCACTTATTGTGAGAGAAATTTGTTTTCCAGTTGCATTTCATGGATGAAGATAATGTTCCATTGAATTTCTTAGTAATGTAGTAAGACTCATACTGTGATCACTTCTTGTAACTTGTGGGTAGATCTTGTTCTATTATCATCCATTTCAGGATGTAAATGCTTTACAGGAAGACCGGTGAGAAAGTTCTGTATTACCTTTGAAATTGCTGGAAAGGAAAACCAGATGTGATAGTTGAAATTCTTTGGAGAGTTTCCCCAGAGATCTGACAGGACAATGTAAAGTACCATTGAAGTTTATGTCTTCCTTGCAAAGTACTAAACTCACTGCCAAAAATATCTCCATAAAGCGAGTAATGGAACACTGGATAATTGTTGGGCTGTAAGTAATAACATCCCTTTCTCCACATGTACTTCCATTACAGCTATTTATTTTCATATTTCATACATCCAGTCATAGGATATTCAATTGCCACAAAAAAACAAATTGATCTATATAATCTGGTTCGAAAACAGCAATAATAATCTTATCATCCAATATAATGTAAGGAATTTCATCTGCTCAGTTGCCTAGAAGCAATGCCGTTGTGTTACAAGGCTGTTGTGTTAGATTTTCTGGGACAGTGTGGATCTTCTGAAGGTGGCAGCCAGATTTTCTGACCTTTACCAGTTGATTTTTTTTGGTGGAACAGGTATCCAAGATGTCATCTGAAATGTTTTTTTTCTGCAGCTTTAAAGCTGAACTTCATAATTTACTGAACTGTCGCCCTCTTTTAAAATTGCAAGTGCAGTTTCTACACTCTTTCGAACTGAGTTCATTTGATAATTCCGGGCACAGAAAATGATGGAAAATATATTTTATGGAATAGGGGAAAGTTAATATGAAAGTAATACTGTTTCACTTTAACAGTGTAATACTGCTTAGAATCATCACAGATGTATACTAATAGATATTTCATAAAATATACTTTCATTGTCTGATACATGAATAGATTGAAATTGAAATCTTTTAGTTTGCACTCAGATTGGAAAAGTTTCATTTAATGATTTAAACAATTGACTTGTTTGATGAATTGAATGGAAGTCAGTGGGTCGGGAGATGAATTGGCACAACTTATGTGTGCTTCTGTTGGGTGGAGTTGTTTACAGTTGACCATTTAGTGTTGATGCTCTACTTTTACTACTAAAGTAGTGATCCCAGGGATTTTACTTGAATGGTCAACTAATAGATGACAAAAAAACTACACAGAATAATTTCAAAGTGATGCAGAGACAATGGGTGAAGGTATTAAATTTTGCATTAATTGTAGGGCATCAGGAAATTGATGTCTCTGTTTAACTCGTGCTGGTTGGGCTGGAGTAGACAATACGGTGGAGTGAAGGCATTGGATGAAACACATAACAGGATATGGGTGACTGCACAAGCATACTCACCTTTCTTGATCTTCCTGAGTGTTTATACACTTCATGAACTGATGCTAGATGAGTGGCACCATACTCCTGTCATTAATCTTCAGCCATCCCTGGCTATGTCTTCTCCTTGGCAACTGCAAGTTTCTTTGTCCCAGTGCCGGGGAAGGTGTCTCTCTTTGGCTTCTCGTGACCCCATTAGAACGGCAAGGAAGGTGCCATTAAAGTGGGCACAACCTTTGACTAGTCCTGTCTTTCAACACTTGTCTGAGCTAATATCAGGACCCATAGGAATTAAGAATTGTAAGGAGTGATTGAATTTTCTGAAGACAATTTGTATCTTCAAGTTATTCTCTCTTCCATAAAGTTACATTAGGGTCAGTTATCATTAATTCTTCTCCCCGTAGACCTATTAATGAATCCCCATGCATCTTCATAACTTGATTGAGTTAGAATTAAGTTCAATGCTACCATTGGTCTGCCAACTAGACAGCTGAACTTAAAAGCAGGAATTTTATTGCTAGCACAAAGTGTCTAAGTTGTCAGACTGTTTGTTGTGATATGGTACTGATGAGCAGAAACCTCCTCCAACCAAATGTTAAGAAGACTGAAGCCGTCACCTTCACCCATCCTCCCGTCCCCACTTTCGCCACTCCCATCACAATTTCCTTTCCCTAATCATCAACTCCTTTACTCTCCCTGGACACTGGCTGGACTGAACCAGATCGTTCACAATCTCAATGTTATTTTTGACCCTGACTTGAGTTTCAGACCTTGAATCTGTGCCATCTTTAAGACTTTCTTTCCACTATCATATCACCCCACCCCAACTTACCTCAGTTTAACTTCATCCATGCCCTGTTGCCTCTTGACGTGTTCATTGCTGTGTGCTCCTGGCTATGCTCTCTTTTTTCAATCTTCATCAACCTGAGATCATCTAAGACACTGCTGCTTGTTTTCTAATACATGTCTTAAGAACCCATACACTCACCATCTCTGTACCTCTGTTGTTCTTTTTTTTCTCTCAACCTTATCTATTCCTGAAACGTCCTCCAGCCCTCTACACACACCTGGTGTCTGTACTCCTCCAACCCTCCGCTTGCTCGTTCCCAGCTTAAATCAGTGGCCCAGTGGCAACTGTGTCTTCAGCTGTAAAGACCTGGAATTCTCTCCGTGTATCTTTCTGCTTCTTTTCCCTCTGCTAAGGCACTCCTTCAACACCAGTTTTTTGACTGCATTTTGCTCATGTGCCACAATACCTCCATATGTGAATCGGCATCAGCATTTAGGAAAACTCCTCGCAACATTAAAGGAGTGGAAGTATTAATGTTGTCGATCCATCAGATCAGAAAGGATGTTGTTCTTGCAGCCTGGCGAGGGCCAAGATGAACAGTAGCAGTTGCAGGGGCAGCCTGCTGGACAGATATATGGCTGCTCGTGAGGGAGAGGAAAAACAGAGAGATGCAGGTGTTACGCACCATACTTGTTCACGGTGTCAATAAAGAAAGGATCAGGTCACATGTTTCAGGAGGCTATTGTGTATAGTTGACAGTCTGACCACCTATAGCTGCTGCATCTGGGGCCAGATGTTATCTATGGCTTGTAAAGCCATCACCTCCATCAATTTTCTTGCCTCTGGATCTTTCCAGGGTCTGAGTGGATACATAGATCTATATTTTGGTGGTATCCAAATATATTAAAAAACATGACTGATGGCTTGGTGGCTGATTCATTAGGCCTGGCAATTCAGTGAACTTTATCACCACTGATGCCAGTCGGAATGAGTGGGCCCTTGGCTTTGCAGCCCAGCCTGATATCCCCCAGGGGCAGGGCTTATTGATGTACTGGCATGGCTTTTTGGTCTTCTACAGATCAATCAGGAATATCAATCATCCACAAGGGCTTCCATCTAATGATTAGCAAAACCATCTTGGCACAGGTGTGCACAAGGTTATCCTGTGGAGGTCCACTCCAGCTGGAGAAGATAAGTGCTTAAAATGCTGTTCTAACTTCTGTCAGAAAGCCAAAGCATTGATCACATAGAGTTCTACAATCAATGCCACAACACTAGTAGGTGAACTACTGAGCTTTCCATCAGTGTGCGGAGGACCTGTTTGCATTGATTGAATTATCTGGAGAACTTGGTTGATGTCAACTCCAGATAACTCAATCAGTGCAAACAGGTCCTCCGCACACTGATGGAAAGTTCAATAGTGCATCTGAGCAACACAGTGGCACAGCTAGTAGAGATGCTGCCTCACAGCTCCAGTGATCCGGTTCAATCTTGATCCCTGCTGCTTGTGTGGAGTTTTCATGTTCTCCCCATGGGTTTCCTCTGGTTTACTCCCACGTCCCAAAGTGCACGGGATGGCAGGTCAATTGGCCACCATAATGAGTGTAGGAATTGAGTGGTGGAAGGAGTTGTTGGGAATGTAGAGAGAATAAAATGGGTTAGGGTAGGATTAGCATTAAAATGGGCGGTTGATGATTGGTGTGGACTTTTTGGGTTAAAGGTCCTGTTTCCATGCTGTATTGCTCTACGACTCTGTGAGTATTGGTGTTCTGCTGTGCTCTATACAGGATAGCACAGCAGTGAGATTTAGATATGCACATGGATTAAGGTCTGAAGCATAGATCTAGGATTCAGAGGACTCTGTGGAGGAGTAAGAGGAAGACAAGGAAGAAAGTAATGAGGACAATGCAGGTTAGGGTTAACAGCCCTTTTTGTTTTGTTGGTCACTAATCCAAAGAGCCCAGCAAAAGTTAATTTTTCACATCTTTTTGTTGGTCACTATTAGTTCAGATCTTCCTGATCATCATCAAACCAACTAAAAGTCTAATATGCCAGACAGCAACACAGAAAGGGCAAGAGCAGAAAGTGTACATGGGTAATATTTATGTGTTTCAAGCACAAGTCAGAAATTTAACACAATACAAAGTTTAGGCTGACATAGGCTTGATGTCCTTCTTCTAAGCTGATGTATTTCTATAATTCTAAGACACCTATTTGCACAAGACTCTTCCTTTTCTAGGTGTTCTTTGGCTCCTCAGGTTATTGCTCTGACCATTGAGAAGTTCTTAGCTGACATTCTTTGGGAATTGAAGCTTAAGAGGGCACTGCCTGAATCTGTGCAGGCTTGTCCATCAGGAGAGTAGGCAGCATGCAGTCTTTCATTGGACAGATGAGGTAGAATGTGGAAAAATGTAAAATCATTGACTTTGGTAGAAAAGACAGAAAGGAAGAGTGATTCTTAACTGGTGAGAGATTGAAGGTGTTAGTGTTCAGAGGGACCCACGTGTCTTTGTACTCGAATCACCAGAAGTTAAACCTCAAAGTACAGCAAGCAATTAGTAAAGCAACTGGTATATTGGCCTTTATTGTAAGAGGATTTGAGTCCAAGAGTAGAGATACCTTACTCCAATAATATAAGACCCTGGTCAGAATGCATCTGGAATATTGTGTGTGGGTCTGCTCTCCCTACCTATGGAAAGTTGTACTTAGGAAAGAAGGAAATACACAAAGGTTCACCTGATTGCTTCCGGCGATGGAAAGGTTGGCTTATGAGGATGGACTAAGCAGGCTGGGTCCATACCCTCTTGAGTTTAGAAGAATAAGGTGTGAAGTGTACAAAATTCTTAAGGGGATTCTCAGGGTAGACATGGAGCTTATGCTTCCCCTGGCGGGGTGCCTAGAATCCAAAATAAGTTGTTGGCTATTCAGAACAAAAAAGAGAAGATATTTCTTCACCCAGATAGTAGTAAATCTTCAGAATTCTCCACGCAAGAAGGATGTGGAGATTGAATTGCTCAGTATGCTCTAAAAAGAGATCAATAGATTTTAGTCATTAAGAAAAACAAGCAATAAAGTGTTTACGTGGGATAGTGGCGCTGATCTTATTGAATCATGTAAGAGGCACAAGGGGCCGAGTGGCCTACTCCTGCTTCCACTGATCACATTCTTGTGCTTCTATTGAGCCATCCACACCTCTCCATCCCCCAGCCTTCCCTCAATTGGTGAGCTACTGGTTGAGTAGTGAACAATGGATGAGAAATGGGTTTGAGTGAAGTACCAGGTTGTCTTCTGTCATCATCCCTATCTCAGCCCAGCTAAGCTGCCTGCAATCATTGTGCCAGAAGGCTACAAGATGAAGAGTAAGGTGATGTTCTTCTTGTTTAACGTGGTGTCTGCGGTCTGTAGGGTCCTTTCTCAAACCTTGCATGGATCCTATTTAATATCTATGTTTTCAACTAATCTACGCATATATAACAAAGATCTTCGCAGTTTGGAGCATAACATTGACGCATGAAACAGATTCTTCCAATTTTATAGAGGGATTGGACATTATATATTGAGATCAGTCAGCTTGGAAGACCCCGCAGAATATCTACCACTTATTGCTGTTGCTCAATGTTCCTTGCATCCTGAGGTGTACTATATATGTTCAGCTGTGCAGAGTTTTGAAACAACAATGCTTTCCACCTCTACTTCTTCATTAATGATCTTGGCTCTACCAATTGCTCTCTCCCATGTGTAAACCATGAGTCACCAGGTGAAAACCAAGTGCCTGCTTTACTGCCCCAAAGATGTGGGATCATCAGGACTGGTGCACAGATTGGAGGATTCCTGTGGTGGTGCACACTCAGAGCGATTGAGGAATCGCTGACTGGGCTTCTTCGTCTGCCCAGTTACGTTGCCTGTATTTATGCTCAACCTTCAAGCCCTGAATAAAGGGCAGGGAGGGGACTGACGCAGTGTTGTTGCAAGGCTGGTGATTTGAAATACGCATATTCATCAGTGCAAGCCTTCAAAGCTGGAAGCTCTCATTCCCTGGTGATATTCTTATTCCATAGTGGGTTGGTTTAGCTAATAGCTTTTGTGAAGCTTGTGGCATAAAGCATCTTTTATCCCTTCACACGTAGAATGCAGAACAAATAATTTATAAGCAGTAACCTCACCTTCCAATGAATTAAATATGCTCTCTTTCATTTTAAAAGAATACTCATTAAATCAGTGATTTATAGCCTCTGGATTTAAGTTAAGACATCAAGCAATCAACCAATCAATAATGTCCACGATATAATATAACGCAAGTAAATAATTAATTAAATGTTTGTCTAATATTAACCATCACAATTCTCTACAAAAATCTTCATGAGAAAAAATACAACTCACATCCAAGCATTTACCCCATGCGAACTTGGCATTGGACCATTGAATTTCATGCTTTGATCTGTTTTGTTGGAAGTTAGCCAGATACTATATATTGGCTCACACTACTTTCAGGGTCCCAGATGCCCAGCTGAAACAGGCATTCAAAGAATTGTAAAGTACAGAGTAAGACTTATCCAACAGTCCCTGCTCTGCCCTTTTTCCAGACACCTGCATATTTTTCATCATTTAAATAGGTATTGCCGTGTCCCAAGCAGGGAATTCCTGGCAGCAATTTCTGTCTGCTGTCTTCAGTTCCAACCTGAAAATAACATTCCAACCATAAAAGTTTGTACATTCCTGTTCTATTATCTTTCCAAATAATCCTAATAAATTTTCTCCACACCCACACAAATGGATGAACAAACTTCCTCCTGAGTAGTGTCCAAACATAGACAAAATGTGCTGGTTGAGGGCAGGTAACAATTTATAATGGTTTGATGCAATTTTTGTTGTCAAAGATACCTTAAATGTGCATACTAGGTTGAAGTACTCTGCAGAACTCAGGGCTGAGCCTCTGTCATGCATTAGTTTCACTGGAAAATAAAATCAATAGGAGGCGATTAGGTTAAAGCAATGCAGTCACCACTGTAAATAACCTCTCAACTATTTAATTTCTCAAATGGACATATGCAAGGAACTTTGACTAACTTACAATGGAATTCATATTGTACCCAGAAGCATTTATTTCAGCTAATTGCAGTTGAAGTTCATTGCAAATCACTCTGTTAATCCTAGAAGGCTGACTGATCCAGAAAAATTCCCGCATTTTTCAGACAAATTATTTTACTTTCATCATTTATATGTGTTCAGTAGCTGCTTCACTAGTTTGCTAGGGGTTCTGGATGGTATTCAGAGAAACAAGCTTTATATCAATACTAAATGGACTGTTTCCAGCCATGGTCTGTTGTTAAATATTGACCATTAAATACATTGCCTGCAATAGGATTATAATTGGTCTTGCTAATATTGCAAAGAGAAAATTTTCTGATAACTAGAAGTGATTTCAAAACAATATCATTTTAGGCATAGATGACATGCTTCTAAGGTTTATTGGATTATTGACCCTTTGATGTTCTTACTATCTTATTCTCAAATAGTTGTCATTTTCATTAAATCTCATTTTTGATTCATACTAATAGTATACCCAATTAAAGATGAGGTATAAACAGCATGCTGTTTTCCTTCTAAATCCCCATGCATATTAACTCTAATGGATGTTTTACATGGATAAACACAATAAAAATTTAGCACATTAGCCAAGGGAGCCTTGGTTGCACTACTTGCTTTTAGTTAAATGGTTTTGTGGTATTGGATGCTCATTATCTTAGAATCTTTTCTTCCAGCACTAGTCCTTTTTAATAAATCACCTTACATGGTGCATGATCTTTCACTGATCAAAATCTCTTCATACAGTTAGACTATGTTGTTTTGCTTCTGTAACACAACAAAAACTGTTCCTCTAAAAGTACTTTGTTTCTGTAAACAACATTGGGATGTTCTCAGGGAAGGTATTGTGTAAATTCAAAATCATTCTGCAACTTAGTTGATACTGTTAAAAATGGCCACACTTCATATTTTAAATTATTCAGCCCATATGGAGTTTAATATCAGCATAACATGTTCAGACATAGAATGCATGGCAGTGCATATCCTTTTCTTGACTAAATGTAGTTAATGATCAAGTAGTTGACAAATTTCCACAACAAGCCATCAGAGAGATGGTCAAGTGAGTTTCTTTCCTCAGGTGGAAATGAGATACAGATATAACACCAGGAATAGAATCATCAGTCAAGCAGAAAACACCTTGAATAGTGCTTCTTTCTCATTTCTCAGTTGGACAAGTCACTGTGTAGCCGGTATAACTGGCAAGAGTTGCTAGAAAATAGTGGCTGCACAAAAATGCAGGTTTCACTTACCGTGGCAAGTTCGATCTACCCTTAATACTCATCACAAGCTTCAACTTGACCAGAAACCATGTTCATTTTAAAAATCCACACAGGTCCAACATGGTGTATAGCCTACCCAATGATGTGGATACTGCCTACATGCATGTGCACTTGGATCAGGCATGATGTGCAACACTAGGCAAGGTGTTTTCCTTGCCTGTTTTCAAAATTGCCTTTTAAAATCATGAATAAAATCATGACCACTTATCAAGTAAGATAGAGGTCAGACTCTGAGAAGTAGGATTAGAGTAGACATCTAGAGTGGAGAAACTCACATCAGGCAGATTCAATAGACTCAGCAGTGTCTTTCTGTTCTATAGTTTCTTCAATTCAGTTGGACTGGATCATGCCAACACCTTTTACCCTCATCTTGATTTCAGAGGCTGTAATTAATCTTGGACAAAAAATATCATACTACCCCCCCCCCCACCCCCACCCCACCCCCGCCAACACCCAATTGATAATACACCATACATGACACTGGCGGTGTGTTGCTCTCTATCTCCAGAATTCAAATCCGTTGAAGTCAATAGAATGAATTTTTGAGGGAGAGGAGAATTTGCTGTTTCTACTATGTAACATATTTGGTGTTATCAGTTGGAGATGAATCTCTGGGCAAATTTCTTTTCTCATTTGTTCCCTTGCAAATACTGTAACATGGGAGCTAAGCTCAAAGTGATGCTATGAATGGACTAAATACCAGTTATTTCAACCTATCTTCCCCACCTTTTTGCCTAACTCTGCTTTTATTTTTAAAATTGGAATTAGTAACCATGGGAAAATGTAGTGCAAAGTTTCTGAGTCAGAATTTGTACTTCTGAGGTTTTTTTTTCTTCTGAATGTGTACATCAAAGATTATCACATGGAAAGGTCACATTCAAGCACTGAATAACGCCAGGTTCCCATAGAGTTGTAACTCAGGAAGAACGATGAGAGAAGGGGAAGAACAGTGGTAAAAAAGAAATATAAGAAAAAAAGCAGCAGCAACTTGCATCTTAAATAAAGAGAAAAAAAAGTCTTTTGAAGTTTTAAGCTAAACAATGGGAGTAATTAAAACATCCTCCATTAGTTTTTGTTCTTTGTGCAGACGACAAAGCCCCTTCAGGCCAGTACAGGCTGCAGCACTCGAGAGAAACAGACTTGCGGGGATTACAAGAATAAGTCGAGACTGCTGCAGAGAAAGACATTGGGGACTTGTACTTCCCAGGAATAATTCAACACTTCAACAGTTGCATCAGGAAGCTCATTTCTAAGTAATGAAATCTGAGACAGTTTTGACATATTGCTGGCCCTCCTGTGTATAAGTTAAAATGTTCAACTTTGTCAATTGCTTTGCATCACAGGCTAAACAGTCTGGAAAGTGACTACAGGAACACTGATGATCCAACTGTTTATATACTGATAGGTACGGTGTGTAGTTTAATTTATTCCCTGTTGGAAATTGGTACCAAAAAGTGCAATAGAGTCACAGGCACTTCTGCACCTGGGAGGTAGAAGCAGGTAGGCTAGGCAAGCAATACCTTAGATCCTTTTAAAGTTAATTGTGACCACTGAATGTGCCACAGGGCTTTTAGTACCTTTCAATTGTTTGAAAAATAGATATACTTACTATGCACCAAAGTGCAACCCATAATGGCGTGGGCAATCCATGGAGTTTTCAGACTTTAATTTCTCTTAGCATATTAGGAAGATATTGGAAAAGATGCCAGCAAACTGCCAGTTATGTTCCTTTCTAAACTGAATTTGCAGATTTTTATGGGATGCCAGATGCATAAATTGCTCGTGTAGTTTATTTACTGTCTGTCATTTCAAGGACAGCTGCTACATACTAGCCATTACTAAAGTGCCATCTTTTCATCCATCCTCCCATCAATCACCTAATCAAGGTTTCCTCCAAAGTATTTCTGACATGTCAAGTCATGCACTGCATTTTGATCTGAGGCTCTGGGAGACTTAAAGTCACAGTTCCTGCTGATTGGCATGGTTTTTTCCCATTGCTATAGAAAGCCGTCAGCTCATTGTGAACCAGGGAAATGAATATGTATTTGGGTCTGAACAAGAATGAAAACAAGCCTGATATACATAGACACAGAGAATCAAATGTGGATGGAACATTGCCATAATGTCATTTAGAGTGTAGACATTTTAACTGCAGAATCAGAGTTGAACAATGCCAGTTGAGAGGGTATTTTGATCTTGTGTAATTTTTCCACATTCACCTTCAAACCTCAGAAAATGTTTCTGACTTTCTCTTTGAAAACTTATAGGTACTTTCACATCCTTCAGGACACAATCAAGGCTAAATTGGACAGCCACTGAAAACTTACACAGGGATTACAATGCCCGATGCAACTACCACACCAAGCTCATGCTTCCTGTCCATTTGCTTCATTGCTGTTCCTTGCCTGTGCAAACCATACTGGTCATTCACACTCTGCCCCAGTGGGTGGGTCACAGTTGTTAAGGTTAGTCCAGGCAACTGAAGATAAGCAGGATCTGGTGAAGAAGGGGAGTTCTGAGAGTGCAGCATGTGTGGACTGGTGCTCTAGAAATTAAGCTGAACTAGGAGGCATTCTAGGTCAGGACAACAGCATGGGAGAGAGTGAGCTCTATGGGTTACCAGTGCTGAACTGGAGGCAGTGGAGAGGCAGTGAGAAGAAGCAATGTCACATTGTTGCAAGGGAGGGGGCTGGTGGGTTGTGGGCTCTTTTGGCTCGCACTTGGAAGCTAGCGTAATGGACAATTGCCAAACATGAATCCCTGAGGACTTATTTCAGTGGCACTTAAAGTTAATGATCTCCTCGCCCTGATGTACTGTAGGTCAGTGAATGCATCCTCAAATACTATACGCACCAGGGGCTTCAGAACTGATTCTTGTGCCACAACCCGTGTCTCTCGGCCTCAATAATATCTATCAGTTGGGATTCAAATGTTTCACTGCACTCTCACATATTTTGTACTAATCCTTATCCCCACTTCTTGTGGCTTGCAAGCACTTCTTCAACAATGACAGTCACAACATTCAAACACATACACAGCATTCATTCATTTGATAGAATGGTGCATAATCACAGTCATGAACAGCTCACTAAAGCAGGAAGGGTTTGGTTATGTTACCATAATTTCTTTGGAAATTGGGGTGTTCTTTACTGAATTTGTAGCAAGTTGAGGGATTAAAACCATAGAAGGCATTTTCACATCCTTCTCACATCCCATTTCCCCTCAAACCCCAGTAACTCTCTGACCCATAAGCTGCATATGGTGTAATCATGAACTTCTGCCCCTTTGCTGTATCTCCATACTGCAAAACAACCCGACTGCCTTTCTCCATTTACATAAGCCAAAAACTACCAGTGTGGATAAGACAAAAGGCCAGATAGTGGTGGATGGGTGTGAATAGAAGGAATTTAAGAAAATCACTGCCACATCACTTAATCCTGCCAACCACCAGCTCAAGTACCAATATTGTGTGTAATTTACCCCAGAGACGGGGTCTGCATGTGGTGAGGAGGTGACAAGGCTGGCCTTTAGCAAAGGTGGACAGAGAAGATGGAGGAAGTGTTCATTCCCTAATGGGCAAGGTTGCACGTATGTTCTGCTGCAGGGGGCTTAAATGAGAACAGTTTGGTAACTTAAAGAAGAAAGCGGAAGGGAATGCAAGGTAAAATGTCTGGTGCATTAGGAAGCTTGTCAGAAAGTCTGTCTCCAGTTCAAGTAGCCTGGAAGAGTCCAGCACTAGGCTTGGACATGACTTTCCATAAACCAAGGAACCCATCCTTCCCAGCACAGAAATGGTGGACACGTCCATTGACACCATAACTCAGCATCTGATGCTGATGTCTCAGCTTTCATTACAGCACAAGCAGATGTCAAAAAACATCTGGGAGTTGCAATGGAACTTCAGATCTATTTCAGCCAAGCTTACTTTCTGCCACTCAAGCTTAGAGTCCTGCCATCACAGTTGTGGGTGTTCACTGGACTTTGTAATCCCGCAAATTCTTCTTCAACATTTTGTGTCACCTTGCAACCCACACAAAGCTACATATTAACCCTACCTGTTGGACTCTGGCAAGAAGGAACAGAATGTAGTCAATTCATTTTGAATAGGGACCATGGAGTGATTTTCCAGAGTTATTGTAGGACAATGAGAATATCTTCTCATTGAAAATATTCTCATATTCTTGAAAATATCTTTTGAGCCAAATTGAAAGAATCTTGATTCCTACAAACTCATCTCTGTAGAGATCTTAACAACCAATGCCATCAACAGCCTACACCTTGTCCAAGGTTGCAGTTGCAGCTGGAATGCATAAACATGTTTGGTGAGACCACCCTTGCTGAAGATCTGATGCCTCGCACACATTGCTGAGATTTAGGTAACTGAATTGCTTAAAGGACTTTGGAGAGCATAAAACCGTTGCTGAATTATAGTAACAGGCAGGACAAATTAAACATTCTGTAATGGATTATCTCTTTAAGCAGCACACGTAGGGTTTTCTTCCTACTGCTGAATACATGTTCAGCTGTGTGAGGTTAAGAGCTTCAGTGTGTCAATGTTAATATTGTATGGTGATTGGCAACATGACCCAACTGGCCTGCATGCTTCTAGCATGTTTTCACAAAGTTATTGTTTCCACTGGTCCCTGGTGGCTGGGAAGATGTGGGCCACAAATGTGTGCATACCCCAACATTTTAGATCTGAAGACATGGCCAGGTACTCCAGCCAGGCCAGTTGCTTTGGAAGGCTGGTTTGAAGTCTGTGGCAGTGACTGTGGGTACATGTGCATTGGAGGCTGTCGGGGGGGAGGGGGGTGTCTTTTCATTGATCTTCTGTCCAAAACTGGCATAGAATGCATTGAGCTCATTTGGAGGGATGTGTTGTTGCTAGCAATACTGCTCAACTTTGTTTTGTAGCCCATTACAGCATGCAAGCCTTGCCACAATTGACGGCTAGTCTATGAGTCCAGTTTGGTATGGTATTGTCTCTTGGCATTCCTGATAGCTTTACAAAGGTTGTACCTAGATTTCCTGTATAGGTCAGGGTCACCCGATTTGAATGCCTCAGACCTGAACTTCAGTAAGGAGTGGAAGATGGTGATCAAATGAGACAAGTATTCGGAATATTTATTGTCAGCATTATGTCAGATACATATAAATCCTACATGTCACAGATGTAATTCGAAGGTGGCTTCCCTGACACATATGTTTTGGTCCTGTCCCCTTTTGGAAAAATATTGGATAGACATTTTTAACATTATTTCATCTGTATTGAATATTGATTTACAACCTCATCCTGTTACTGCAATTTTTAGGTTACCAGTGATGGAATCTCGCGATTTACCTGCTTCTGCTCGTCGTATGATTGCCCTTGTCACACTTAATGGCCAGGCGATCCATTTTGTTCAAATGGAAGGATCCAATACTTCCCACCACTTTTCAGTGGTTTTCTCAAACTATAGCATGTTTAAACTTAGAAAAAATTAGGAGTGGTACTGTTGCTCCTTCACTTAAATTTGAGGAAGTTTGGAATCCATTTATTCAATACTTCCATATGATATAAGCTGAGCTTTTTCAGACCCCTTTCAATAATCTTTGAATACAGAGGAGCAGAGTTGACAACATAATAATGTTTTTTTTAACTGAAGAAATATCAGTCCAATTTTTTTTTCTTGGAGTTTTTGGTTTTTGTTTTGTTTTATTATCAATATTTTTTTTGATTTGGGGGTTCTTTTTTCATATAATTAAATTTCTTTTCAATCCTTCCTTTTGTATTTGTTCATTTAATAAGAGAGCAGGAGATCTAGATTTTTTTTTACTCCTTATGATTATATATATTAACTGTTATGATCGTTATCCTGATCTCTCTGCACCATATGTATAATTACTAATGTCATATATTATTTTGTACTAATTTGAAATTAATAAAAGGATTGAAAAAGAAAGAAAGCATTATGTTAGATAGTTTGTTGGAAGTGGGCTGTGGTATATGACTTGTGAGAAACAGTCTATTTCACAACAAACTGAGCCAATTTACTCAATTAGTAGTCTATTTAAAGAGCAAAGGAAACTAGGAACAGCATCTTCTCTCAGGAAAAGCAGGATAATTTCTCCAGAAAACTTTAGTGAATGTATGATAGTTGCACATAAATTATGCACATTGACTCAGCCGCAATCACTTATGGTAATGTGATCACCAAGCTTAATTGACAGGGGAATTATTGAATCACATTCATGTTGGATGACCATATTCAGCCTTTATCACTAGATTTTTTTCACAAGCCCAAGCCCCACTTCCGTTTGCCTTAAGACCTGAGGTTTGATCAGTCTGGGTGTGGACTTCATCAATGGATGCAGTACTCATAGATCTAGTCTAAATATATATATATTTATTTAGAGCCATGTTGTATTGCCACTGATTCCTAATATCTGAGTGATGCCTGATAGGAAAAGTATCAAAACCATCACACAAATTAGTGTCTTGAACTGCTTCATCTCTGCCCTAATACGTACCAAGCTGGGCTCTGGAGTTGAGGGTCGGGGTGAGGAATGGGAGTTCTGCATTCCTATGTAGAGATTGCAGTTAAAGTTAATGTGGACAACAAATTTGATGAAGAATACTTTGGTTTTAGAATGGCAAGATAATGATGTGCAGATGGAAGTGATGATTGCCTGATAATTTACTGTGAATTAATCTTCCAGCTAATCTTCCATCGGAAAGGAAGCCAAATAGTAAATCATTTGAGGGCTACTTATGTTTCTCACAACATAATCTGAATCTTAAAATGAAATAAGCACCTTGTGATGGCTGCACCTTATCCTTTCTGTTACATAACTCCTGTTATCTCCAGCTATGAAGCTTGTGAGCTCAAGCTCACTGAAAGGCAGAGCACATGACCAAGCTGAATTTCTGTGCAGGACAGCGAGAGAGTTGTGGTCTCGTTACCTTCTTTTGTAACTAAACTGAATCCCCTTTCCCTGTTTATTCGTGAATATAAAGGATTTCAAGGCACTGTTTGAAGAGCAAGGTGAGTTCTGCTGGTGACTGTTGGACAGTGCTTTCTCAACCATCAAAACAAATTGATGTGCTATTTATATTATTTGCTGTTTGTGGGAAGTCAATGTATACAAATGTCCTGCTTTGCTTTTCTGACAAGAGTAATGCGATTCAAAAAGTCATTCATTGTCTATAACAAAACACACAAAAAGTGCTGGAGGAACTCAGCAGGTCAGGCAGCATCCATGGAGGGAAATAAACAGTCGATGTTTTGGGCCGAGACCTTTCATCAGGATTGGAACGGAAGAGGGCAGAAGCCAGAATAAGAAGGTTGGAGGAAGGGGAAGAGCACATGTAGGCAGGTAATAGGTGTGTTCAGGTGATTGGTGAGTCCAGGTGAGAGGGGGAAGGTAGGTAGGTGGATGGGGGAGGGGGATGGAGATAGGGGAGGGGGGGAGGGGGATGGAAATGGGGGTGGGGGGGAGGGGGATGGAAATGGGGGTGGGGGTGGGGGTGGGGCAGTGGGGAGATGTAAGAAGCTCCTCCAACACTTTTTGTGTGTGTTGCTCCAGATTCCAGCAACTGCAGAATCTCTTGTGTCTTCATTGTCTGTAATGTGTGTTGGGTTGCACCAAATATCCAAGAGGAGCTACATATATATGTTGTTCTTATTCCATTCTTTATGTTATATATTACATCAATCTCAGTTTTAAATTAATCTGAATGCTACTCTTAATTTTCATTAATTATACCTGTATTTTATTTGAGATTTTTGTTTTGCATGACATAACTGGCAAATATTGAAAAGCCTTCAGGTTATACTCAAAATGTTATTGATATATTTCATAATGTCATTTAAATTCCTAAATACTGTATTAATTTTCCTACAATCCACCTCTGTGACAATGTAAATAGATAGACTTTAAGCAAGAGATATTCTAACACTACATAGGCAAGTAGTTTTACTCTGCTCTCGCTTGGTGTGATGTCTGTATCAGCTTTACATTGGACTCATTCCATTCCACAGTTTAGTGTCCTGAACTTGTGAATTCATACTGAGTTTACCCCAATAACCTCTAGTATCAGGTTTCAGTAACATTTGATTTGCTGCAGTCAAAATACTTTTGTCATCCTGTGAGTTCAATGCAACAGGAGTATATACAGTAAGTTCATTACAGGATCTGTTTGGTTTACAAGTGATCATCAACTGCATAATAAAAAGTGATTTTTGTTCTCTCTATAACCTATAGCTGATGGCTATTAAAAGTGACATTTTCCAGGCTTCAACCTGCACAATTGTCTAATTACTGGACAAGTTCAATTAAAATCAGTGCCATAATTTTGGAAACTCACAATAATAAATCTATTTAGTATAAATGTGTCAACCCAGTTTCACACTAATTTATTTTAATATTATATCAGGCAGTTGACATGATAATTGCATGACAAATATTATGGTGTTGAGTTTAGTGTGCTTACATTATTCAATTTGGTTTTCACGAAGTTAATAATTTTCAGACATCAGATATGATTAGCCTTTTGCTGGACCTATTAAGAATTCTGCTGTTTTGATTCTCTTTTACCTGCATGCTCTCATGCTAAATCCTAGTAGTTAGCAAACAGCTAATTACACATGACCCAATGGGCTCGTTAATCAAATACAGGCATTCAGCTGCATTACTACCTGAATAAATCATGCCTATTGCAAGTAGCTTTTGTTAGTTTTTATTATGCAGACATTTGCTGGCCACACACGAGAGAATGAGAGCACTTTAATAATGATTGCTCTTCCTGAGCAGTATAGTATAGATCTAAGATTCCTTTTGAATTGGAAATGGTTTAAGTAAATGGTGTACATGTTTAGAAAGGAGTGCCATGGAGGTTGAAGCTGCATGTTCAAGAGTGAACTGACATAGAACAGTAAAGCATCCAAAACTGTACACTTTAATGTGAGTCAAGTTATATTGTATCTCGTTGGTGATATCAAAGAGCACTAAAAACAAACCTGCATTCATACTAATAACATTTAGATAACTATTACAAATCAGTTTGACATGCAGTCAGTCTTCCGCTGGTACAGTATTGTAAAGCAAATCAACAATTTAAAAACAGATGCCATCGAAACAAAAATAAATTAAGTAGTCAAGCAAGACCATGCAAGGAATGGGATGTTCCTGATTCAAATTATTGCTGTGTTTGCTTACATAAAAATCAATGCACAGCAGGACCTGTTTTGTGAGAACAATAATAAGACACGTGTTATTTATTTGATTCCCATGAGTACCATTCTAGTGTTTATTATCTGCACTACAACATTTGATATATTACAGCCTTGAGGTATAACAGTTGATTAAAATGGAGCTTTTCACAAAGATAGTTGAATTGGTCCATATTTTAACATAATTACTTTGGCATTAACTATTATTTTTCCCATGCATCTATCAAGCTTTGTTGCCTAGTTTCATTTATTGTATGAGTTATTTTATATTTTGTTTCCCATTGCATTTCTTCTAGCACATTACGATGCACCACATTTTACTAAACAATTCCTACACCGTCAGTGGAAGGGTGGAGAGACTGCATAATTCAGAACATAAGGTAGGAGAGAGTGGGGAGGAGGTGCAAAAATTCACCTTGGACAAAATCAATGGTACCAAATAGCCCATTGTCACCCTGGCCAAATACATTTCCTATTCAAGCCAAGGCAAAAGTAATTCAGGTAGAGTGACAAATGGGTATAAAGGTCCATAGCAGTCAACATGAGTGCATGCATCCACACAGAGATACACAGTCAGATGCACAGACACAGTCAGATATAATCTCAGCCCACCCAAATTTCATGGAGAACTTCACTTTCAGAGATTAGGTAGATGGGGTTGAGCCCTTGATAAGGTAGATTGTATATGGCTAATAAGACAAGTGTTGTTGAAACAACACTAAGGTCAAGAGCAATCACCATTATTAAAGTGCAAACTGGAGACCAACTTTCAGATTTGGCACAAGTAGAGAAAGGTAGAATGTAAGAAGTTCCTATCTAAGATACGCTGGTCTTCTAAACAAAAATCCAATACCAGTATCTTGCTGCCTAACTTTGCATTGGAAATGGGGTATATGACAGGCAGCAAATTTGCTGTTAGTTGCCTTAAATCCCTGCCCAAGTGGAATGCGTAGAGCAGCATGATGTTGCTGTTTGTATCTGTTATTCATCCAATAAATGGACCCGAAGTTACATGTGCAAGTTACAGCTGTACAAGGTGTTGGTGAGGCCACATCTGGAGTACTGTGCACAGTTCTGGTCACCCTGCTAAAGGAAAGATTTCATTAAATTGGGGAGGGTGCAGAGAAGATTTATGAGGACATAACCTGGACTGGAGGGCTTGGGTTACAAGGAGAGGCTGGATAGGCAGGGACTTTTTACCCTGGAGTCTAGGAGACTGAGGGGTGGCCTTATAGAGGTTTATGAAATCATGAGGGGCATTGATAAGGTGTAGGGAAGGGAGTCCAAAACTAGAGGCCATAGATTTAAAGTGAGAGGGGAAAGATCTAAAAAGTACATGAGGAGCAACGTTTTCACACAGAGGGTGGTGAGTATATGGAACGAGCTGCCAGAGGTGGTGGCAGAGGTGGGTACATTTACAACATTTAAAAGGCATTTGTATAGTTACATGGATAGGAAATGTTTAGAGGGATATGGGCCAAACACAGGCAAATGGGACTTGCTCAGTTAGGCAACTTGGTTGGCACAGACAAGTTGGGCCAAGGGGCCTGTTTCTGTGCCATATAGATCTATGACTATAACCGCAAAACATTGGGCCTTGTGCATTTAGGTGAGTTACTTTTTCACAGTATCCTCTATGCCACACATGTAGAGTTCCAGTTCTTCAGATTCTTATTGTAAAAATTAAAAAATACCTTGTTTGTAGTGGATCCTCATTCTTGGCGGCATCAAAGAAAAAAAACTTATTCTCATTTCCTGAGTTTGTACTGGTAATTAAACTCATTGTCTAACAATGACCAACTCAGCAGCATAGAAAGAGGCACCGCAAGGATCTTCAGGTCTGAACGACTTTCCTACTGGAATGCAATTCTGAGTCAAAAGACTGCAGAGGTGGAAATTTGGGGATTACTGTAATATGTGGAGGTTTGCAATTGAAACTGATAAATCAAATAACAATGAGGCAGAGAAGCAGTTCTTGTACCACAAGGTTGAATCCCTTCAACATGTTGCCTTTCTGTTACCAGTAAAAAGGACAGTAGTGAGCAAGTGCTAAAGATCCATCAGAGGTTGGTAGAAATTTGGGGAAAGTATCAGGATAGGGGAAGATCTGGATATGTGTTTCATTTCAGAACCAATGATGTAGCAAGAGAGGGTGTTCAGCTCCAACAGTCAGAGATAACTAGCAAGGGGTAAAGGTAAAAAAAACATTTTAGACTTATTCCTCAGGTTATGTACCCAAGAATGGAAAAATAGTATACATTAAGTTTGATGTATAGCTATAAAGTGAGAGCCTCCAATACCTTAGAAATTGGGGTCAGATTCGCGACAGGAAGGACATATTCAATGTTAATGAGTTCTATATATGAGTTCTATATAGAGTTAAGAACTATATCTTTCTTAATTTGAATAGCAGGGGGTGGGTATTAAGTATTTTTAATTAAAAAACACAAAAAGAAGGGGTACAGAATGTAGGGGAGGCAGTTATGATGAGAAACACTAAATTAGGTGGGATGATGAAAGAAAACATACATATTGGACTTAGAGTACATGGGCAGAACTGAATGACGTGTGTTTAAAAGGAACACAGGACTACAGGTATGAGTAGCCATGTTGAAAGAAGATATAGTGGTGATTACTGCGTCCTAGCTCAAAAGAGGGCTGGTTGGTTACTTAATCTTACCAGGTACAAGCCAGGGAAAGGGAAAGGAGGTGTGTAACCATTTTGATTAAGGAAAATATAAAGTTTCATAAAGGGAACGTGTCTCTGAGGGATTAAAGATTGAATCTATTCGGTTGGAATTAAGAAACATCAAAGGATTTTTTATGCTGCTGGGTTTATATTATAACTCGCCAAATAGTGATAAGAAAATTAACATATTCACGGGGGAAATTGCTGCATAATTGCTGCATAATCCACCGTACTGATAGTGGGTGGCATTGAATGGGGGATGGACTTTTTAGGAGAGACTCATCAGTGCTTTTTGCACGCCTTGGTTCTGCTTTATAATACAATATCTTGATGCCCAGTGAGAAATCAGGCAGAGTTTGATCTAGTCTTGAGAAATAGATTGGATCAAGTGGAAAATGTGATAGTGGAATACCATCTCATGGTTTAGGTTTGTTGGGGAGAAGGATAAGGAAGAAAGCTAAAATAACATTACTAGAAAGGGCTTCTTTAAATAAATTCAAGTGGGATCTACCCCTGGTAATTTGGACTCAGAAACTCTCAGGTGGAATGGAGAGATGGGTTGCCTTTAATGAAGAGCTGCTTTGAGTACAATCTAGTTTCTCACAAAGAAAAATGCGATAAAATCAAAGGTGGAGCTCTTTGGATGATGCAGGAGAAAAAGGAAATGACAGATATCAACTTGAAAACAGGAAAAGAAGTAGATGAATAGAGAGAACTGAAAACTAAAATGGGAGAAGAGTTAATATGAGAATAGGTTGGTAGATTTAATGAAAGGAAACTAACAATCTTCTCCATGCATATTAACAGAAAAAGCTTATCAGAGAAGTGGGGAAGTCACTTAGGATGAAAATGAAGATTAAATGTAGAGATAAAAATCAGAGTAGAGGGAGTATCAGGGCCTTGTGGGTCTTGCTGCTCTCATGAGATTGATGCTCTAAATGTTGAGAATGTAGGATGAGAAGTCTGACGAAGAACCTTTTGCAAATCATTGCAGTACACCTTTGGATGGCACAGTGTCACAGCTTGTAGAGTTGCTGTCTTAGAGCTCCAGTGATCGTTCAATTCTGATCTCTGGTGCTGTTTGTGTGGAGTTTTCATGCCCTTCCTTCGACAGTTTGGGTTTCCTCTGGGTGCTCTGGTTTCCACTCACATCCAAAAAATGAGCACCTTTTAGGTTAATTGACCACCAATAATTATCCCCAGTGTGTAGTGAGTGCTAGAATCTGAAGGGAACTAATGGGAATGTGGGGAGAATAAAATGGGAATAGTGTAGGTTTAGTGTAAATGGGTGCTTAATTGTTGGCAGAGTCTCGGTGGTTGAAGGAACTGCTTCCATGCTGTACCTCCTTATGGCTCTATGACCTTCTAGAGAGTGACATTGAAACAACAGTATAGTGGTGGTGGAGGGGGTGACAGTCAAGTTGGGGAGTGCGCTGCTTTGTCCTGGGAAATGATGAACTTCTTCAGTGTCGTTGGAGATCCACTCATCCATCAGTTCTTTTCAGTTGTATGTTATAGATGGTGAAAAAGTTTAAGAAGTCAGGAGGTGAGTTGCATGCTACTGAACAACAAGGTGATAACCTATTCCTGTGGCCAGAGCATTTATTTATATGATGCATTTTATAGTCAGTGGTGATCACCTCTTCTCACTATACTTCAACACCATGGATGCTGATGATGGGAAATGCAGTAATAGTAACATTGTTGATTATCAGAGTAGGTCATCAGACTCTCTCTTGTTGGAGATAGTCATTGCCTGGCACTTGTGCAGCACAAATATTTCTTGCCATTCATCAGCCCGGCTTTTGTTTCAATCTTGTTGCATGTCGGAATGAAAACTTTACATATAAATTGTGAATGGAAGGTAACACTATAAAATGATTAGCAAGCATCCCTATTCTGAACCTGATAGGTGGAAGTAGGTTTTGATGAATAAGTGCCACTTCTAACTACTCTTGACAGCCCCTGCCATCGATTAGTCTTTTGACAGAGGTCTGATGGGGGAGTAATTTACCATTTTGAATTTGTCCTTTTTGTGGACAGGACATCTCCAGGCAATATTCCACTTGTTGGGGACATGCCAGTATTGTTGCTACACAGCTTAGTTGAGGCACAGTTAATTCTGAAGCACATCTTCGGTGGTGTAGCTGAGATGTTTCAAGGCTCACAGCTAGTGCACTAAGCTGTTCCTTGATAACACAAGAGACCGCAGATGTTGGAATCAGATGCTAAGTGTTTTGCTCAAGAATTCTATGATCGTGGGGAGGGTGGAGATGGCCAACGTGGATCAGCCATTTGTGACTTCTGTCTGAAGATGGTTGCAAATATTACACTTAATTGCTTGCAATAATCTACTGGTCACACCATCCTTGATGCTCAGGTAGCCACCTCCTCTAATTCATTGTTTAGTTGTCCACTATCATTCACAAGTAGATGTGGCAGAATTGTAGGGGTTTGACCTGATGAGTTGGATCATTTAGATCTTTTTACAGCTTATTGATTTTACTGTTTAAAATGCATAGAGCTTTGTGTTGTGGTTTCACTTGAAAAAGAATCTAACTCAGTCTAGATAGGATGTATCCTAGTTCACTGAGCATGTCAAGTTAGAAGTTAGGGAGATGATGCCTGCAACTTCCAGACTACATTTGATACTGGACTAATGCCTCTCAGGTATTAGTAAAAAAATCCCATGGCTACTTTCAGTTCTTAGCTGGTACTTATCCCTCAATCAACATCTCAATATAGACTATGTGATCGATATTACATTGCATTTTAAGGACACTTGTGAATAAATTGGCTGTGGATTTTCTACCTTTCATCAGTAGCTAAACTTTAGAAGTCTCCATTTGCTGTAAAAGTGCTTTAGGGCTGTCTGAGGTCATGAAAAGTGATGCAAATACAAGACATTCTTTTTTCTTTCTACATAATTTGATATAGTCAACTTTACCATTTCCCTCCACAGCTGGGAAATCTGTGACTAATCCCACATTTCTAATTTTCATTTGTGCTTGAACAAATGCAATGACTTTTCTTCCCTCCCCATGCTGTCATTTAGGAGATCCCCAACAATCTCTCCTGGATGCCCACTCTCTTCGCCCTACCTGATGTTCTCTGCAGGCCTTGGTTAAGTTTCCATCAATCTGCTGCTTACCACCCAAACCTATTCCCATAGCACCACTGCCCTGATAAGGACCTTTGGCAGCCCTGAATCCCTCTTTGGAAATCCTTTGCCCCATTAATAACTTTTGAAAACTTGGTGCCTCCTGCAATTTTTTTCATGGTTTTCTTTTTTCCTTCCATCCCCACATTGCCACCATTTCCCCCTGCCCTGACCTCCTCTTAATCTAAAGGAAGTAATTTTATATTGTCTTTAATGGGCAGCTGTGTGAATAGTTGACAAACCACAAGCTAAGTAAAATTAGCAGTAGACAATGTATTTCTTTTGATCGTTTAAAGTGTTTTTTAATTTATTTTTATAGTCAAAAATCCTGAAGGAAGACTGAAAAAAACACATATATCCTCTATGTAATTTGCACACTTTTTTACAACAGTGGTGTGATGTGCCAGGAAGATTAAATGGAGCAATAAATCTTTTGCAGACAACAACTGTTTGTTTGTAGGATGCAGGCTCAGGAAATTTTAGGCAGCAAAATTTATATTTATAGGGAATGCAACTAACTAATATTAAAGCACCGTAAAGAAGTGTTTAACTGATATAATCCAGCCAAATTAATTGCAGTATGCTTTAAAACACAAGGTCTTGGCTTTCTAACTGACCATGCTATCAAGTAGAAGCAGTTGAGATGTAGGAACTCCGAATGAGCAGTGTTTTTATATGTTTGGATTGCTCATTGCTCATTGTAGATTCACTGGATTACTACATGACCAAATGTGCTATTATTAATACACCTTGTGCTGCCTATATTTTACTCATTGCAATGTATTCTTCCTTCAGCCTTGATTTATTTTTTGCTGTTTCTAGGAGATTGAGAACATTGTTCATATCATGTCACCATAAAATGCATGCAGGTAATAGTTACTTAGAATCATACAAGTAAGAATAATTCAAAATAAGTTATATCAACAGGATATAGCTGGAGGCAACAAATAATTGAACCATGCTGGCAGTTCATAAAGAGTTTTATGGCACTGCTTAACAATTCATGCAATTCTGAGTCTGCTCACAGACTAATGAGTGAGCCTAAAGATGGTGTTATAAACCACAAAGTAATTAATAAATGCTTCAACTCCAAGATTCATTGCATCCTTGAAATACACTACAATTTGTAATTTAGATTAGGGGATTTCCTGTGGCGCTGCTCATGTTGAGTCAGGATATGTTGGAGAGATGTGTCCTTGGGTGGGAGTGCTAAATCTGCAATTTAGTATCAGCTGTGCTTTGCACTTCCCTTTAGAAATTCAGTTCTGTTGAAGTCACTGGAATCAAATTTCAGCAGTGAAGTGAAATGCAGAGGAAAGGCACTTTTAGCACCACGGGCTAAGGACAAATCTTTTGCCAACTATCTTTCTCTTACTCGTTCATTGTGCCCTACTCTTTACATGCCATCACTCAAAACAATTTCTGTCTAAGATTCATATGCTTCACAACACCCTTAGAGGTGCCAATAGTCCGAGTTTCACAGACACATCTTGCAACTTCCAATTCAGTGTTGGTTTTCTGATGTAGCAAACATCTCACCTAAAGATATTGCAACATAAGCACTAATGGTCTTCTCTCTCTCTTGCAGGAGAAGATGGCACATAACCTTTATCAACAACAGCAGATGAGAGTCAGACAAGCCTGTATCCATTGGCTCACTATCCTGCATGTGTTCTCAGATGAGGAATTCAACAGGATACCCGGTAAGCAAAGGCTGATGTATATGCACAAAAGAATGCTTGGGACATTGACAGAGCTGTCTGAAAACTTGTGTAAAATATCAAGGATTATGGGAGAAGTCAGCTACAAATGTACACACAGATTTGTGCAAAACCTGGAGTCCAATCTTTCCAGACTGGAAACGATGATCAGTTTTGTTTAAACACTTGTGGACCCAACCATGATGCAGTGAGTGGTGATTGATGTCTTTGCTTTCATTGCAAAAGACATCCAAAGTTTGAATCTATAATGGAGGCTTAGATTTCTGGCATGCTACCACAAAGTTCTGCCAACACAACCCGAGGTAACATTGCTCAAATGCGCGTGCAGTGTTGTGGTGGTCCAACAATGTATCCTCTAACAGCTGACTAGGATTGTTCCGGAGAAGTGACAATAGCATGGATGAGCCACCCTTTCTCAGCTTCTGTTCCGTCAGTGACCTTTTTGATGCTTGTCAGCTAGCTAGCCCAGATTATTGTTGCTCCGAGCAAGAGGGTGCGGTCTGGAGCCAGACCACCTGGGCAGAGAGTTGCTTGAGATCATTCTACAGGGCTATCTGCAGTTTTGAATGTCTCACTGGCCACGCTGCAGCCATAGGAGTGGCTCTATTTTAGAGCAGTAAGGCAGGCAAGGCATACATGTGGAGGAGGCACTGAGGTTATGTGCTGCAGTGGTCAATTGACACTTGTATGAACTCGACTCTTCACTGGAGAGCAACTGCCATCTCACTTTTCCACAGTGTGATGCATATTGGGAGATGTAGCTTAATCCTGCAGTACCAGTGTGGAAGTTCCTTCACTCACTGTAATCTACTGCCATAAAGGCAGGAGTCTGTGCTTTCACAGCAGGACACAGACATTGCATGATGGCTGTTAGGATGTCTCCATGTGGCTCAGTCACAACAGTGGGCAGCCACATTTCTGCTATGCAAGCATTAAGACCTGCAGATCTGTTTATTCCACTCTGGAAAGCCTGCATGCAGCTCTTTACAATCAGTGCTGGAGTTTCTTTCTGCTCTTTGACAGTCAGCTCAGGTTTCTCAATGCATCAAGGATTTTATAATGCATGTTCAAAAGCACCTTGCTGTCCACAGTCTCAGCAATGGTTGCCCCGGTGGTGGTTATTTGGGTGAAGCACCCATAATCAAAGTATAAAGTTTAAGGTATAGTAGACATTAATACAAATGAGACACATATATATCTTCCTATAAACTACATGCAGTAATTGGTTTTGAAATTAAAAGCTCAACTGCACCTATCTGGAGAAAGCTGGCTGCTGGCTCGCAGTAGGAGGCTGCTTAAGAGATATGGTTTGTAAACTGACATGACATAAGACATTCTTGTATGCATTGGCCAAACGGACAGACAATAGGGCTATATTAATTGGTATTTGTGTATCCAAAGTCAGCCGCACAAAACTAATTTCAAGTGACTTTGGTCTTTCTCTTCAGAAGCTTTTAGACCGTCTTTATGAATTACTTTGTCCCAGCAAGGGTGTTTGAATATGCAGAGGTTTTCTTGTCAGTTGAGATGTGCTGCCATTGTAAATATGTAATTTCATGGACCCATATGTCCACACCCAGAATGTTGGAGTAAAATGTAATTGTGACTATCGAAACTGTCTTTATTCATTTTGTGCTTAAAGAGTAGAAAACCTCAGTGTATGTTTGGGTTTAGAGGAAACTTCTCCTGAGTTTCTCCAGAAGAGATTGACAAAGATGTTGCTGAGACTGGAGGCTTGAGTTGTAAGGAGAGACTGGATAGGCTGGGACTGTTTTCCCCGTAGCTTAGGAAGTTGAGGAACATCAATAAGATGAGTGGTCACAGCCTTTTTCCCAGGGCAGAGGAGTCTAAAACTAGAGGTCTTAGGTTTAAGGTGAAAGTGGAAAGATTTACAGGGGCGACTTTTTCACTTGGAGGGTGGTGGGTATATGGAATGAGCTGCAAGAGGAAATGGTAGAGGAGGGTACAATTACAACTTTTAAAAGACATTTAGACAGGTACATAGATAGCAAAGGTTTAGAAGGATATGGGCTAAACACAGGCAAATGTGCTAGCTCAGGTAGGCACCTTGATCAGCATGGACAAGCTGGGCCAAATGGACAGTTTTCATGCTGTATAACTCTATGGCTATGACTGTGGCAGCCATCAAATGTCAATCTAATCCCACTTTTCTAGCACTCAGTCCATAGCCTTTGATGTCATGGCACTTCAAGTGCTCATCAAAATACTTCTTAAATATTGCACGAGTACCTACTTCCACTATTCCCTCATCAGTTCTGATGAAGGGTCTTCAAGCTGAAATATTAACTGCTTTCTCTTTCCATAGGTGCTGCTGGACTGGCTGAGTTCTTCCAGCATTTCTGTTTTTATTTCTGCTTCCAGCATCTGCAGTTTTATTTGTTTTCTGAAATGCTGTGGAATAATTGAAAATATAAATCTAAAATAAGATATTTTAATGGAATGAACTCTTGATGATGCTGAGTGAGATTCCTTCTCTATAAACCTTTAGACTGAGAAAAAGGCCACATTAATGGTTTAGCTGCCGATTGGCTGAACTTGATATTTTCTGTCTAACTTTACAAATGCCTTGATTGTCCCTGACAGTGAATGTGATTACAGGCAAGAATATTCAACAGTATTTTGCTCCTCTTTTGTTCTAACTAAACATCCATTTTCATATTCCTTCCTTTCTAACAAAGACCTTGAGATATGATTAACTTTGAAGGGAATTTCAACACAAAGCAATATCTTAAATGCAAGTACGATTAGTAATAGAATGTCAGAACAGTTGTGGTGGCAGGGAATTATCACATGACGAGAATTTCAGAAATATATCTACTTCTACGACATGGAAAAGAAAGGTGGTTTTCAAGAACAGGGAATAACTATGAAGAATAGAGTGGACAAGGAAAAGGAGGCTGTTAGGCCATGTTTGTAAGCATGCTTGGGAAGTGAAGGGATTTTATCTCTAAGAGAAAACAACCATAGGATGATCTGCTCCTCTATCCAAGATCTCCAATACAAAAAATAAACATCCAGTCCAATTCCAGAAAAATCTTGTTGGGCAGTCAGAAATGACAAAGGAGCGACGCAGGATGAGAGGCGAGTTGATAGAGGTGTATAAGATTATGAGGGGCATAGGTACAGTGGACAGCCAGCACCTTTTCCCCAGGGCAGTAATAGCCAATACCAGAGGACCCTCCATGGTCATAACCCTCCTTATTCTATAACACTCCAGAGTATTATACTCCTCCAATTTAGACTTCTTCATTATTTTAATAGCTCCAACACTCATGTTCCTGCCTTCCGCTGTCAGGAACTCCCTCCCTAAAACTCATCACCTCTCTACTTCTATTATCCTTTGAGATCATCTGAATACCCACCTGTTTGACCGTAATGTCTCCTTCAATGGCTTGGTTTCAAGTTGTGTTTGATGATGCTGCTATGAAATGCCTTGGGACATTTTGCTCTGCTAATTGTGTAATAATGAACACAAGCTGTTGTTGTTGAACATATTCAAACAATCCAGAACAAGCAATTAACAAAACTAATATAATCTTGAACTAAATAGCCCAAAAAGTAGAATGTAAATCAACTGAGATAGTGATCAAATGATAGAGTGCTCCAATGAAATTACAGTTGGATTTAATTATTGTGCTTAAAAAAGTAGTGAGCTTTCAGGACAGAGAATAGTTAAGGTTTTGATCTCTAGTTTCAGAGGTCCAGCTTTTGAGGAGGTCTGAGGTAAAATTATCTTTCAAACCTTGGAAGAATAGTTGATCTTATTGAAATAAACTAAGTTGACAGTGTAAAAAAATACTGATATGGAAATGACTTTAAATTCAACTGCAGGAGAAAAGTAAGGAGTCCCATGTTTAAAGATGTAAAAGGACATTTTAGGAGAAATACCACGAAATAATTTTGTGCAAGGCAATAAACAATGCATGGAGTGTGTGTTATTATGTAGTTATAATAAAGAACTACAGTTCCCAGTAGACATTGCAAGGGGTCACATGGGGGAACAGGAAGTGGCTGTAAAAGAGCGGGAAAGCAAGTCAGCCTGTCTGTTGCAGTCTGCAGCCAGTCTGTTGTTGTTTTAATAAATGTTCAGATGTTAAACCCATGCCAAGTTTGTCTCTGGATGAAGAATAAACATAACAGAGTGGACATCCAGTCAGAACAGTTTGTGGGGGGTTGAGGGGGTAAAGGAGGTGGTGGATACTGGTGCACCTTTTAATAATAAACTAGATGCTCTGTTGAAGGAGTGAGGGAAATCCAGAAGGAATTGTTGGTTAGGATCTCTCAGGATGGAGGAATTCAGCAATGGCCAAATGGTCTTCTCCATCTGTAAATATCTTGTGACCCCATTAGAATCTTGGAGACGCAGAGACACTCTTATATTACAATTCATTGAAGGCTGTGGTTAGAATGTGACATTTACATAGGGATTTGCATTGAACATATGGATATAGGGATATGTAATTGAAAATTGATAGTCTTGTGTGACAAGAAATAATGTTTTGTGGTAATAATGAAATAAGATGGAATATTTTTTAAATATATAGAGAGAAATAACTATTGTTATTGTAACACTCAGAAATCAAGCAATAAATTAATTAACAACTGAAGAATGTGTCAGATTGTTACTCAGTTTATGAATAAATCAAGGCAAAATTGGCAATCAACTTATAGAAGAGCCTTGCACATACAAAGTGCCAATTAATTATTTTGAAGGGGGGCTGACTGTACCTCCCTCTGCAACTGGATCCTTGACTTCCTCATTGGCAGGCCTCAATCAGGACTCAATCCTTACTGACCATCAACAGAGATGCACCTCAAGGCTGTGTGCTTAGTCCCCTGCCCTACTCCCTATACACACGTGACTGTGTGGCTCAGCACAGCTCTAATGCCATATACAAATTCACCGATGACACCACAGTTATTGGATGAATTACGGGTGGTGATGAGTTAGCGTACAGGAGTGAGATAGAGCACGTGGTTGAGTGGTACTGCAACAACAACCTCTCACTCAACATCAGTAAAACTAAAGAACTGAACATTGATATCAGGATGAGGAAGGAGGGCGAACGTGCACCAGTCTACATTGGGGGATCGGCAGTGGAGAAGGTCAACAGCTTTAAATTCCTGGGTGTTAACATATTGGATGATCTGTCTAGCACATAGGAATCACAATCACAATCACAATCTCAATCCTTGCAATCACAAGGAAGGTGCACCAACACCTCCACTTTCTTAGAAGGATAAGAAGGTTCGGCTTGTCACGGAACACTCTAACAAATTTCTATAGATGTGCTGTTGAAGGTATCCTGACTGGTTGCATCATGGTCTGGTATGGCAATTAAATTACGCAGGAATGTAAGAAGCTGCAAACTTAGATACCTTGCATTCTGCCCTCTTCTCCAAGTCATTGATCTAAATAGTAAATAATTGAGGGCCAAGAAACAATCCTTGAAGTACCTGAGACTTCCCACCTGAGACTTGTTATATTTTTCATTCCTGTTATCCCCCTCAAGAATAAGGGATGACAAGAAGGTCTAATCGACATTGAGTCTGATTGTTTCAATACATTATTAAGTAGAATTCATTCAGAGTATAAAAAAGTGATTACCACATTTCAGCTTGGCACCATCAATGTCATTCACAGCTGTAAGTAAAAAGCATCCAGAACATCATTTTAGAACCTAAACTGACATGCAATTGAATGCTACACTGTCAGAGGTGTTTCTTTCAGGTAACACATTAAACCAAGGCTTCATCTACATTGTGTAGTACAAAAGATCCCATGACACCATTCAAAGTAATAAAGTTCTTTTGTTCTCCTGAAAAACATTTTTGCTTTAGCTAACACAAACTAAAGCAGTTTTAGTAAATATCATTAATTTATTATGTATGAATATTCCTGTGAGCAAGGTTGAATTGCCTTCTTTACTTCAAAGGTAATGAATTAGCTGAGAAGCATTTTTGGTGCCAGATAGATCATGTGGAGAACAGGAAGTGAGACATTGTTGAGACAGCGCAAAGTGTGATTTACATAGTATCCATCTACCCATGCTACATGCAATAGGGGACTGCTCAATGCTGAGCAGTTCTGACATTCATCAACCTGTGCACAAAATTCACCAGTAAAAAAACTGAACATGAAAAATTTCACATAACATACAAATACATAAGAATCAGAACTCTATGTCACCAACATTTCAGTGAGTTTTATTGGTAGGATTCCAATACTAAACTGTTTCCTTTTATCTATGTAAACTTCAAAAATAAAATCTTATTTTGTGGAGTTTTAGTAACTGCAATTCCCAAATCTAATAGTATTTATTAATTCAATTTACTTCCAGTTACTTTTGGTTCAACACATCAATCAGCTACTACATTAAATGTTAAAATCGTAATAATTTGTCATTCATAGTTTAATTGCCTGCCTTCTGCATTGAGAAATGCAACACCTCCTCACAATTCACTTAATATAGTCAATGAGAAAATGTCACATAGCTTGTTGATTTTCCTGTGTCCTTGTGAGTATGATTGTTAACCCAGTTAATGAAGCTGTTTGTCACTAGGTAAACAGTATAGTTGAAAAACAGTTACACTGTCACTGAGCTTGATTGGGAAGAGCTTTCATGTTGGTAAAGTTGGCAATGGCATCAACATTCAGCACCAAGAAACTGATTTTGATGTGTTAAATGACTATTGTGTTAAATGCCAATTCAAGTCCCTCTCAAAATCTTGTGAGATCAAGCAAAAACAGGTGTGCAACAGTGTGAGTGTGTTTTCCACCTGGAAGGGGAATTGGGGAGTTCACACCACTAAAATCATTTCTCTCTCTCTCTCTCATATCATTGTGATTAGCACATTCTCTTCAAATTGACTTACACTTGACATTTTTATATTGGTGCGTCCTGTAGCTTGCTCTTCTGTTTTGTCTTTCTCCCCAGTAGAGTATGAGGATACAGGAACAGGAGGGAGAGGGCGGTGATGATAAGCACCGGGCTCATTGTTCCTATACCTCAGGCTATCACCGGCACAGTGAGCAATGCATAAATTAGGTTAGAGGGACTTGTGTCATGGGGAGAAGTATTATGTATTAGTAGGTTGCAGTCTGGTATAAAATCTCAGAAAACTGGGGCAGGGGTTGACTGGAGGGATGGATTCATGCATACATCATGTCCTAAAGGATTGAGATGAGGGAAACAACTGGGACACTTTCATGACAAGCCTGATTCAGATGCACAAGAAGACAGCCGGGGCATTGTCGTGTGTGAGTGAGTGGAGGATGTCACAGGGAGCACGAAGGTGTATGCTTTCACAAGAAGTTGTACAGAGCCAGGAGACCATGATGGCGTAGTTGTTCTGCAGATGGTGTATGCTGTCTCATAGCTCTAATGTTGCAGGTTCAGTTCTGATCTCTGGTGCTGTCAGTGTGTGAGGTTTGGACTTTCTCCTAGTCACTGTGTGTCTTTCAACTGAGTGTTCTGGTTTCCTCTCAGTTCCACTGTACTGGATGGTAGATTAATTGGCTTCTCTAAGTTGCCTGTTGTGTTGGTGGTTGAGGTAGGAGAGTCAATGGGGTGTGAAAGAATAGGGAACAAGAAAATAAGCAGGGGAGTGGGGTTGCCCTGAGGGCGAGCATAGACTCAATGGGCCATATAGCCTGAAGCTCGAAAGGAACAACAGTGTGGGGAAGTTTGATATCTTCATTGAGCCGGGAAACGTCATCTGGGAGTAGATCACTGTCCTCAGGAATGGTCCTCGCAAGAAAACAAAAATATCAGTGCACGAGTAGGCCACTGGACCCTTCAAGCTTGCACTGCCATTCAATATGATCATGGCTGTGCCAGTGACAGTTATCTAAAACCAAAGTGACGCCACATGTCAGCTGGCAGCTGTTCCCCGTGAATGGAGAAACGCTGCACATTAGCAGTTTGTTTCCCTTCAGGTTACTCCTCTGTTTGGGGGTAACAAGTCTCCGCTGCTACAGAGAGATGCCACTCATGAACTCATCTCTGTTGTGTAGCAGCAGAGACTTGTTACCTCCACACAAGAATTATTCACACATTTCAGTCCCCTTAAAAATCAGCATGGCCATCTGTGTGTGGAACCAATGGAAACAGGTGAGATTTTTAAAGAATATTTCTCTTCAGTTTTCACGGTGAACAAAACAATTGAAGCTAAGAAAATGGGGAAAGTGAGGGGTGTTGTCTTGGACCACATACAAATTAGCAGGGAAGAGGTATTGAAGGCCCTAAAGTAGATTAAAGTGGATAAATCCTCAGGGCCTGACATACTGCATTCTTGGACCTTGTGCAAAGCTAGAGAAGAACATGTGGAGATTGGAGATTTTTGCTTCATCTCTGGCCACAGGTGAGGTTCCAGAGGACTGGAGAGAGGCTAAAGTGGTACCATTGATTAAAAAGGGTAGCTAAAACAAGCCAGGAAACTACAGTCTGACATTGGAGAGACGGGGTCTGATTCGGGACAGCTAGCATGGCTTTGTGCATGGGAAGCTGTATCTGGGAAATCTCTTGGAGTTCTTTGAAGAGGTAACCAAGAGGGTGGATGAGGGTAGGGCAGTGGGTGTTGTCTATATGGACTTTAGCAAAGCCTTTGACAAGGTCCCTCATGGCTGTCTAGTCTGTAAGGTTAGATCGCATGGGATCCAGGGGGAGATAGCGAATTGGATTTATAATTGCCTCAGTGGTAGGAAGCAGAGGGTGATGGTCGAGGGTTGTTTATCATATTGGAGGCCGGTACCTAGTGGTGTGCAACAGGGGTTGGTGCTGAGACCTTTGTTTGTAATTTATAGAAACGATTTGGATGTGAATGTACAAGGCATGGATAATAAGTTTGCGAATGATACTAAAATAGTGGTAATGTAGATAGTGTAGAAGGTTATGAAAAATTACAGGGGGATCTTGATCAGCTAGGTATGTGGGCTGAGGAGTGGCAAATGGTTTTTAATCCAGATAAATGTGAGGTATTGCATTTTGGAAGGCCAAACCACAGTAGGACTTACACGTGAATGGTTGGGCCCTGGGGAGTGTTATGGAACAGAGGGACCTGGGAGTGCAAGTGCATTGTTCACTGAAAGCGGCGTCACAGGTAGATAGGGTGGTGAAGAAGACATTTGGCGCACTGGTGTTCATCAGTCAGGGCACTGAGTATAGGAATTGGAAAGCTATGTTGTAGTTATAAAAAACATTGGTGAGGCCGCACTTGGAGTATTGTGTACGGTCTTGATCACCATGTTATAGGAAAAATGTTATTGAACTAGAAAGAGTGCAGAAAAGATTTACCAGGATGTTACTTGGACTTGGAGGCCTGAGTTACAAGGAGAGGTTGCGTTGACCAGGACTTTATTCCCTGGAGCGTAGGAGATTGAGGGGTGACCTGATAGGGGTATATAAGTTCATGAGGGGCATAGACAGGGTGAAAGCACATAGTCTTTTTCCCAGAGAGGGGGATGCTAAAAACAAGAGCGCATGGGTTTAAGATAAGAGGTGAGAGATTAAAAGGGGCATCAGAGGCAGCTCCGCGCAAAGGGTAGTGCATATTTGTAATGAGCTGCCAGAAATAATGCTTGAGGTGGGCACATCAGCAACATTTAAAAACCATCTAGATAAGTACATGGATAGAAGAGGTTTAGAGGGCTATGGGCCAAATGCTGGCAGATGGGACTAGCTCGATGGGCAACACAGTTGGGCTGAGTTGGGCTGAAAGGCCTGTTTCCATACTGTATGATTCTATGACTCTGTGACTCTATTTTGTCATGATGAGCACAGTCCTGCTCAGATTGCACAGAGAGTAGACTCTGAGGAGAAGAGTGAACACAGCAGGTGGAGATAGACAAATATCTGACAGATTAAGGAATTGAGATTGTGGGGAACTGCTGTAGGAAAGGAGTTGAGGCCAGCATAGCTCAGGTGTGATCACATTGAATGACAGGGCAGGCTTGAGAGGACTGTTTGTCTACTCCTGCTCTTCTTGTGTTCTTGTAAATTCCATTTTAAAGATGTACAGGGATTCCACTGGACCTGGGGTTCAATGATGAAAGTCATTGTTCTCCAGATCACATTCCCTGATCATTAAACATGAGTCACCTGGAGAGTGGAACTCTACTGGTGTGGAAAAAACGTAAAGAAGTCAACACAAAATGCAGAGAGTAATACAACTTGGGTCAGGCAGTGTACAGATAACCAGTCAATAGAAAGTCATTTATATTCTGGACAGATGAAGAGGGTTTTCAAATCCTTGCAGTCTTGACGGTGGATTTTTTAAGGGTTTTTAACCCTTCTTTAGGGTTTGCCAAACAAATATTTAGGTCAGTGTTAAAATATATTAATTGCAAGATTGCAACAGACCCATTGATGCTACAGCCAAATATAGTGATAGTATTTACTTGAGCAAAGATTAAAAGAATGATAGAGGAGGGGAAAACTCATTTCCTGCACTGTTCAATTGTGTTTTTTTTTAATGACACTGTGAACTATGGCTTTGCACAAAAGCATCATTCCATTCACTGGAAAAGAGTGTGTGGTTGAAAGGAAAGAAAACAAAGAAAAATGATATAAAAATACAAAGAGAAAAGAGGATTTTAATAAGAATTTGCAATGTTTTTTTCAGTTAGTACAATGAAAAAGTGTCCTTTAAAATATTTATGGGTAGCTTGTGAAATCGTCTTCCAGCTACTGATTTAGTAAATAGAGCCACTCGTTCATTTATCACTGCTATTGATTTTCAGCGGCTGCTGCGATTAACTCTGCTTATTTGTACTGGACCATATATGGTGTGTGCAAACCATGGGAAACATGAAAAATACCGATAATAATTTCTGTGGTATCAGAGGACATTATTTCAAATTAATCTTAAAACCACTCCAATTTATAATATTACTGCCCAAGTAGAAAAGGATAGATGGAGGAATTTCATCAATAAAGACATATTTATTGATCAGCTAATCTTCTGTAGATTTGAAAAGATTTTCTAAACTAGAAGATTTTTTAAACTATTTCTCTGACATAAGTGTCATCGGTGTGTCATTTCACAAACACTGCCACATCTTTACCACCTCATCTAAAGGGCTAATCATTCATAGATATTGTCATACCAACACAGGACGAGACACATGACCTATCCACAAAGAAATGAAACAAGCACAATAGCAGTAGTCGCAAACCCTCCCATTCACTGAGAGCACTACATATTAAATTCTCACTGGCATGATATGGGAGCAACATCCACTTAGCACCTTCTAAATCCAAGCCCCATTTAGAAATGAACCTATGATAAATTCCATACGAAAGTTATCTATTCATCCCTCTACGTTCACTTAGTGTCCTACACGGTGCCATCCCAGTTGTTGTTGCCTTGCTGTGGAGTGCTGATGGATTGACCACAGATTGCCATTTCAAACTGCAATTGGGCTTGAAGTCTTGGTTTCATAAGATAAGATAGGATAAGATATCTTTATTAGTCATATGTACATTGAAACAGTGAAATGCATCTTTTGCGTAGGGTGTTCTGGGGGGGGGGGGGCAGCCCTCAAGTGTCCCCACGCTCCCAGCGCCAACATAGCATGCCCTCAACTTCCTAACCCGTACGTCTTTGGAATGTGGGAGCAAACTGGAGCACCTGGAGGAAACCCACGCAGTCATGGGGAGAACGTACAAACTCCTTACAGACAGCAGCGGGAATTGAACCCGGGTCACTGGCGCTGTAATAGCGTTACACTAACTGTTACACTACTGTACAGCTGGCATCGTCTCAACCTGTAGAAGTCTGGGAATGTTGGTTGATGGAACATCCAGGGCATGAATAAAGCAGAAAAGGTCGCCGTCTTTCTATGAGAGGATGGTACTTCTATCTTCCATGAAGCCAATGCCACTCTCTGTAATATTGGTATCAGCTGGAAGACTGATTCCTGGATTACGGTGACAGCCTTCAATTCCCTTTGCGCACTGTCTACAGTCATGAGGGCAGCTGTAACGGACCTCTTGTACGATGAAGATGAACTCTTGATTTCTCAATCTACCTCATCGTGGCCCTTGCACATTATTTGTCTACCTGCACTGAACTTTCTCTGTAACTGTAACAGTGTATTCTGCATTCTGTTATTGCTTTTTCCTTTCGTCTTCCCTTGATGTAATTATGTTTGGAATGATCTGTCTGGATGACATGTAAAACAAAGCTTTTCACTATATCTTGGTACATGTGACAATAATATACTAATTACCAATTAAATGCAGCAGACAAAACTTCCAATGATGAGTGGCTGCTGTTTACACTCCAGTGGAAGCTCTGATCTCAGCATTCAGAAGCTGTATAGGTGCAGGGGTATGCAGAGTTGTCCCAAGTTGGAATTAGTTGGTGTCAGATTCCTTATGCTCCTTGATCTTGTGTGCATGCCTCCTGCCAATGCACCAGACATTTTGCTGAGCCGCAGTCTGGCCTATTTAAGTCCGCTTCTCTGGAGCAGGGCTTCTAGGCAACCTTATCCTCCAGTGAGTTGGTGCTTGTATCGGCCTTGCCCACTGCTCAGGCTTCCAGTCCACTAATGCTGGTCTCCCACCAGGTGCAGATCCAGTCTCTATGCTAGCCTTTAAGTTACACGCAGTCTCTCAGCTGGGGGTTGGGAGTGTGGAATCAAGGAACAGTGTGTCTCCTTAGTCAGTGCCTTCTTGCTGATCCTGCACTGACGGTATCCCATATGAAAACAGGACAAGAGTAAAGCTGAGAGGGGGAAATAAGAAAGGGGATGTTTACACTATCCCCAGTTTGTAAATTAGAAGGGACATTGGGTTGAAAATAGATGGGATGTTAAAAAGCACATTCAGTCTGGAGATGTTGTCCATTTTCAATAGCTTCAGTCCACAGCTGGTCACAGTGAGCATCCCACTATTGGACCGTGCTATATCCAATAAACATACATACTTGCCTCTCTTCCATTAGCTTCTGGCACCTCTGGTTATGTGTTGCTTTTTCCTGCAAGAGAGAAGTAAGTATGTTCATGAGAGTTCTGCAGTCTGTTGAGGAATGTGACTATCTTGGTTGCATACTTGGCATTGTGTGCCAGCTGTGAGGTTGATAAAAGTTATTAGTAGGTGAGTGGTAAGTAATGCTCAATGTAGTGGCATCTGAGACAAGAATGCAGTTGGTAAAATTTGAAGAAAATATGGCATTTGAGGATGCATTCACAGATCTTGGGGACACTTATAACTTCGTATGATACTGCCACTGAAACCTTCAGCCTTGTCTCCTGCCATCAAACATTGTAGCTATCTATCCCCACTACCTTCTGAAAATGAATCTGAAGAGTATCCTAGTCCCCATTCACATTGACTTCTCTACTACATTCCACCACCTTCATCAAGGCTTCCAGAACAGTGTCTGTGATCCTTAGAGTTCACTATTTCCAAAGTATTGTCATTCATCACTGATTCCCAGGTCAAACTCACTGGTAGTAGGATTACCAGTACTTGTTCCAGTTGCAATAAAACATTCTGATTAATACACTCAATTGAATTCAGCAAAAGCTCAATATATTTTTTAGAGTTGTCAATAAACCCATGACTTCTTCTGGTTAAAAGAAATAGGTACATAGGAAAGCCATCACCTCCAAATCTCCCCTCCATGTCCCATGTTATACCAACTGTCATGTCTTAATTGTTGTAAGTCAAAATCCTGGACACTTCACCCAAGAGCAATGTGCAAGTACCTTCAGCACATACACAATGTGGCTCACCACCAATTTTTCAGTGTTAACTGGGATGGGCAAGACAAACCCCTGCCCTTGCTAGTGGCACCCATGTCCTAGCAATGATTGTCTTATATTTGATGCATAAGGTTTTCCTGTACCATTGATCTGATAATACATAGGTCTCCATTTATTAAGCAGTGGTAATATTTATAGAACCATAGAACCATACGGCACAATACAGGCCCTTCGGCCCACCATGTTGTGCCACCCTTCAAACCACACCTAAGACTATCTAACCCCTTCCTCCCACATATCCCTCTAACTTAAATTCCTCCATATGCTTATCTAACAATCTCTTGAACTTGTCCAATGTATCAGCCTCCACCACCACCCCAGGTAGCGCATTCCATGCACCAACCACTCTCTGGGTGAAAAACCTCCCTCTGACATCACCCTTGAACTTCCCACCCAATACCTTAAAGCCATGTCCTCTTGTTTTGAGCATTGGTGCCCTGGGAAAGAGGTGCTGGCTGTCCACTCTATCTATTCCTCTCAATATCTTGTATACCTCTATCATGTCTCCCCTCATCCTCCTTCTCTCCAATGAGAACAGCCCTAGCTCCTTTAGTCTCTCCTCATAATCCATACTCTCTAGTCCAGGCAGCATCCTGGTAAATCTCCTCTGCACCCTTTCCAATGCCTCCACATCCTTCCTATAATGAGGCGACCAGAACTGGACACAATAAGTGTGGCCTAACCAGAGTTTTGTAAAGCTGCACCATCACTTCGCAGCTCTTAAACTCGATTCCCCGACTTATGAAAGCTAACATCCCACAAGCTTTCTTAACTACCCTATCCACCTGCGAGGTAACTTTCAGTGATCTGTGGATATGAACCCCCAGATCCCTCTGCTCCTCTACACTGCCCAGAACCCTACCATTTACCTTGTACTCCACCTTGGAGTTTGTCCTTCCAAAGTGTACTACTTCACACTTCTCTGGATTGAACTCCATCTGCCACTTGTCAGCCCAGCTCTGCTTCCTATCAATATCCCTCTGCAATCTTCGACAGCCCTCCACACTATCCACAACACCACCAATCTTTGTGTCATCTGCAAACTTGCTAACCCAGCCTTCTACCCCCTCATCTAAGTCGTTAATAAATATCACAAAAAGTAGAGGTCCCAGAACCGATCCCTGCGGGTCACCACTGGTCACAGCCCTCCAATCTGAATGCACTCCCTCCACCACAGCCCTCTGCTTTCTACAGGCAAGCCAATTTTGAATCCACATGGCCAAGCTTCCCCGGATCCCTTGGCCTCTGACCTTCTGAAGAAGCCTACCATGCAGAACCTTGTCAAACGCCTTACTAAAATCCATGTAGACCACATCCACTGCACTACCCTCATCAATCTTCCTGGTCACCTCCTTAAAGAACCCTATCAGGCTTGTGAGGCAAGATCTTCCCTTCACAAAGCCATGCTGGCTGTCCCTAATCAGTCCATGTTTCTCCAAATGCTCATAGATCCTATCTCTTAGAATCCTTTCCAACAGCTTGCCCACCACAGACGTAAGGCTCACTGGTCTGTAATTGCCTGGACTATCCCTACTACCTTTTTTGAATAAGGGGACAACATTTGCCACCCTCCAATCCTCTGGTACCATCCCCGTTGACAACGAGGACTCAAAGATCCTAACCAACGGTTCAGCAATCTCCTCCCTCGCCTCATGAAGCAGCCTGGGGAATATTCTGTCAGGCCCCGGGGACTTATCTGTCCTAATATTTTATAACAGCTCCAACACATCCTCTCTCTTAATATCTACATACTCTAGAACATTACCCTCACCTACACTGTTCTCAGCATCATCAAGGCCCCTCTCCTTGGAGAATACTGAAGAGAAGTATTCATTGAGAACCTCACCCACTTCCAGAGCTTCCAAGCACATCCTCCCACCTTTGTCTTTAATCGGACCTACCTTTACTCTAGCCATCCTTCTGCTCTTTACGTATGAGAAAAAAGCCTAGGGATTCTCCTTAACCCTACTCGCCAAAGCCTTTTCGTGTCCCCTTCTCACTCTCCTCAGCCTTTCTTAAGCTCCTTCCTTGCTACTCTATATTCCTCTCGAGCCCTGTCTGATCCTTGCTGCTTACACCTTATTTATGCTGCCCTCTTCTTCCTAACTAGTTGTTCCACCTCTCTCGTCACCCACGGTTCCTTCACCCAACCATTCCTTCTCTGCCTCACTGGGACAAATTTATCCCTAACATGTTGCAAAAGATCCCTGCACATCGACCACATCTCCACAGTACCTTTCCCTTCAAAAATATCACCCCAAATTACACTCCCAAGTTCTCGCCTTATAGCATCATAATTCGCCTTCCCCCAATTAAATATCTTCCCGTCCTCTTTGCTCCTATCCCTGTCCATGACAATTCTAAAGGTTATGGAGCAATGGTCACTACCCCCAAATGGTCACCCACCAATAGATCTGTCACCTGACCCGGTTCATTACCTAAAACTAGATCTAATATGGCATTCCCTCTAGTCGGCCTGTCAACATACTGCGTCAGGAATCCGTCCTGGACACACTTAACAAACTGCACCCCGTCTAAACCTTTGGCACTAAGTAGGTGCCAATCAATATTTGGATAGTTGAAGTCTCCCCTTATAATAACCCTGTTATTTTCGCCACTCTCCAAAAACTGCCTCCCAATCTGCTCCTCAGTATCCCTACTGCTACCAGGGGGCCTATAGAATACTCCCAGGAGGGTAACTGCCCCTTTCTTATTCCTAACTTCCACCCATATTGACTCTAGAGAGGATCCTTCTACATTATCTACCCTTTCTGCAGCTGTAACTGTGTCTCTGACCAGTATCGCCACCCCTCCTCCTCTTCTCCCCCCTCCCTATCCCTTCTAAAACACTGAAAAACAGGAATATTCAATATCTATTCCTGCCCCGATGTCAGCCATGTCTCTGTAATAGCCACAATATCATAGTCCAATGTACTTATCCAAGCTCTCAGTTCATCTCCCTTATTCCTGATGCTTCTCGCATTCAAGCAAATGCACTTTAGCCCATCCACCTTTCTACTTTTATAGCCTGTACTCTGCTTCTCCTTCCTCAAAGCCTCTCTACCTGTCAGATCTGCCTTTTCCCCATCCCCTTCTTCTTCTGACCTACCCCCCCCCCCCCCCCCCCCCCCGGTTCCCTTCCCCCTCATAATCTAGTTTAAACCCTCCTGAACCACCCAAGCAAACCTGGCCGCAAGGATATTGGCCCCCCTCAAGTTCGGGTGTAACCCGTTCTCTCTGTACAGGTCCCACCTTCCCCTGAAGAGATCCCAATGATCCAAAAATCTAAAACCCTCCCTCCTGCACCAACTTCTCAGCCACACATTTATCTGCCATCTCCTCCTATTCCTACCTTCACTATTGCGTGGCACTGGCAGCAATCCCGAGATCGCTACCCTCGAGGTCCTGGACTTCAGCCTTCTGCCTAGCTCGCTAAACTCACTTTTCAGGACCTCATCCCTCTTCCCATCTATGTCGTTGGTACCAACATGAACCACGACTTCTGGCTGTTCTCCCTCCTGCTCTAGAATCCTGTGGACCCGATCAGTGACATCCCGGACCCTGACACCTGGGAGGCAACAAACCATCTGGGATTCATGCTCACTGCCACTGCCACAGAATCATACAGTGTTATTTCTATCTTAAGGTTTTTATTTTTACAATTGAATTTCAAAATCTGAAGAACATCATGCATCTCTACCAAAAGTTCGATCCAGACATTAGAAGTACTGTATTGATTTTGTGAAACCATATTCAGATTTGAAGGTCTCAGAAGATGCCATTCTGTCTTGTGCAGAAACTTCTAGAGAAATTGGCATTATGGTTTTGAAACATAATAAAACTCATTGTTAAAATGGGTCATATCTTTTAACTAAAACTCACATTTAGTGGTTTAGAAATTGGATTGTTCAACTTCCTTTTTTATGTGCATTTATGCATAAGACTGATTTAACCAGGGTTAAATTGTCCTGGGTGAAATGGCAACCATTGTGAAATTGACCAGGCACATTTACTTGCTATTCGATGACCTTCATTGACTAATTACGATTCAGGTAAAGAAGGAGTACAGCATACTCACCCTCATCGGTCAGGGCACTGTGTATAAAAGTCGGGAAGTCACGGTGCAGCTGTATGAAACTTTAGTTCGGCCACATCTGGAGTGTTGTGTGCAGTTCTGGTCACCACACTATAGGAAGAATGTGGAGGCTTTGGAGACCGTGCAGAAGAGGTTCACTCGGATGTTACCTGAATTGGAGAATATTCACTATAAGGAGAGCTTGGATAAACTTGAATTCTTTACTCTGGAGCTTCGGAGGCTGAGGGGTAACCTGAAAGAAGTATATAAAATTGTGAGAAGCATTTGTAGGGTAGATAGTCAGAATCTTTTACCCCAGGTGGAGCATAGGTTTATGGTGAGATGAGGAAATTATAAAGGAGATTTGCAAGATAAATGTTTTACACAGAGGTGGTGGGTGCCTGGAACACACTGTCAGGGGAGGTGGTGGAAGTAGATACAATAGCAACACTTAAGAGGCATTTAAACAGACAGATGAATGGGCAGGGAATGGATGGATGCAGACGGGATTAGTAAGATTGGCATCATCGTCAGTGCAGCCATAGTGCACTGAAGAACCTGTTCCTGTGCTGTCTTGTTCTATGTCTTATGTCAATTAAAATAAAACAAGGATCACGTCATTGCTGAAATACCCTAGGCATGAATTATGTGGTCTTCATTCTGATATTGATGTACTGATCAAAGCACAAATGGATTCATATTTCATTGTCAAAATCATCTTCCCTCACTCCCTTGCTACTTGCAGCCTATTAATTTTATTGCCTTGGTGTATCACTCTGCGGTCTTTGCCTGACCGATCATCCCATACAAAACTATGACATGGAGCCACTGGCAGCATGGGATTCTATCAGGGCAATGCATTGCATGTGGGAACACAGAGGGCTGGCAATTAGAACGGTTCCTCTACCCAGTGTTTACCCACACATCCATGACTGCATTGTGCAGCTTGTCTGTCACTTCCCTTAAGGACTTCTGAACTTCCTTGTGCATAGCTTAGCAAATGCATGGAAGTAGGAAAGCAGTAGAGATTTAGTGAGGATGACAAGAATGGCCTATTACATCAAAAGTAGATGAAAGCCTGCAAACATAGCACAGTTGCTTTCATATTCTCTTGGGAACCATTTCATCCAAGTTCTGGGAGTAAAATGTTTTATGAAAGTAAATGGCTATTATATTTACTATTTTGATTTATTTAGTGACATTTCAATGTCAAATTATAAAACCGTAAATGTCACATTGCTTAATTGGAGCAAAGATTTTGGAAAAATACTATACTGTCATTATTTTGTGAAGTGGCAATAGTTTAAATTGTTAAAATCATTAAAGAGCTGATTTAATAGCATACCAATACTTGAATAATCATCAATCTTCCATAATGAAGATCAGCAATAACTCATGCATAAAGGAAAGCAAAAATGCATATATTATCTGTGTGGAATACCTGCGTATATAAATATGCATAACACACTTGCAAATTTTTATCTGAAATCTTTACCAGTCACGTTAAAGCACACTTTTTTTGCACAATTTTAAATAGTGTTTTCAGAATATTTTACTATATTAGTTTAATTGGAACAGATATTATTGTGGAAATGATAAGGTATGTATTGAGCCAGATCAATGAACAATTTTAGGAACAGCATTTTCTATACAGTCTCTTTAGGTTTATGGGAAATTTGTTTCATATCCCTGCTTTAGCTTACAGGTACTGAAAATGTAGACAAAATTTGTCTTAACAAGTTACCATCCTTTTCCTGTTTGGTATGATTACATAAAAAAATTTGTGAAGGAAATCATGACAAAACATGCAACTGAATTAGTGTTAGATTAAGAAAAGCAAACCAAGATTATGTGTTACAGCTGCAATATTGGAAATAGATACTGATTATAATACAGTAGAAGTCAGTGTTGGAACCCTGTTGATTCTCAACCGTATAAACAACATGAATGTCGAAACCAATTTTAAATTTCTCAAATTTATAGCAGCATTAAAGTAGAGAGAACAGCAGGGTCAGAAGATAATGTTAATAATTTGTAGAAAGATATAGGTCATTTATGCAATTAGAGAGACTAATGGAAAATGAGCTTGACTACTGACAAATGTAAATTGCATCTTTTTCAGTAAAAAGTAAAATGAACAGCTAGCGTATAAAATGAATGAAAATACAATTAGGAAAAGGAAATTTTGAAAGTGGCTTGGGGAGCCATCACTAAAAGTCAAGGGAACTGCAATAGCAAGTGCAGAAGCAAATAAAATAGTGGAATATATGTGCAGTGAGATGATCCAATATTTTATAATGCATTGGTCGGAGCCTTAGTGGAATATGTGTACAAATCTGATCATCCTAAAGAGTACAGAGACATTAGAAGGTTGCAGAGAAAAGCAATAAAATTATTCCAAATGTAAGATAAGCATGCGCTTTAATTCTGCCTTCTGTAGATAAGGTTAATTAGGTACTTCAATGAGATATATAAAATATTATATGGTATAGATAAAAATATTACAGCAAAGGTAGGTCAAGTAAATTGGTCCAGGGGAAAAAATCAGTTAACGATAAACAAATTTAAAGCAGAATGATTAACATGTTAAATAATCAACCCACAAAGCCTGCACAATGAGAGTCATCCCAAAAGCACTTAGATGCTAAACAAGGTGAGTTAATGGTTGAAAGTCCCCTGGGATTAATAATCTTGTCTCATCCTTGTTGATTGTATCTTCTTCCTGTTCTATAATGAGATTTGCCTTACCTGCACGAGTAGAGTATTTGATTTGTGAGAGTGCAGAGAGTGACAATGTATTTGAAGATCTGTGTGAAAGGTTAGTACATTTTACCTTTTAGGTTCTGGATAAATGTTTTGAAAAGTGTTAAATTTCACATTTTACAGTTGTTACATTTTCTTCAGCCTTGGTCATAAAGCAATGCTGCAATGATTGAGATCAAAGAACTGCAGATGCTTGAAATCTGGAAACACTCAGCAGGCCAAGCAGAATGAAAGAGACGCAGAGTTAATGTTTCAAGTCAAAGACCCTTTATCAGAACTGGGAGAAACAATAGCATCAAAGTTGGAATAAGTAGGGGCAAGAGAAGGCTGAATCAATGGGTCTGTCCAGACAGTTCTGCTTGTGGATCTAGGGGAGGAGGTAGAAGCGAGCTGTGAGGGGTTGGAGGACTATGAGGCTGGAGTTTATGGAGGGAAAGTCTCACAAGAAAATGACATCAGTGACTGGGAGACAATGGCCTTATGTTTAGTGGTGGTGGTGGTGGTTGGGGGAGGGGATGTCATGGTCCTGATGGAAGTATGAGGAGATATCTGAGAGCTGGCAATTAGTCTCTGCAAGACAGAGGCCATTTTGCCAGATAAGAGTAGCACCACTACTCTCAGTGAGTTGATGACAACATCGGGTTGGTTCTTAGTGAACAGAATGCCTCAAGTTTAGGGGGGATAGGTGAGAGTTAGACTAATATCTGTCACAGGCCTACAGACCCCTACAGCTTTCTCAACTATATTTCCTCCAATGCTGCTCCAAGTAATGAATCTGCTCCATTCTCCCAGTTCTGCCAGCTACACCATATCTGCTCTGTTGATGAAACTCTACATATGGGTGCCTCTGAGGTGTCTTCCCTTTTCCGTAACCATGGCTTCTCCTCTACTTTAGTTGACAGAGCCCTGATTCACTTGTACTTCATCCCATCTAATGCACTGCATTCAGTGGTCACGATTTGGTCTCCTCTACACTGATTAGGTGATAGCTTTGCAGAACATCTCCATTCAGTCCACAGTGGCAACCCTACACTTCTTGCTTGCCTGCCACTTTAATTCTTTGTCCCACTGCTACTCTGACCTATATGTCTGTGGTCTCGCACACTATTCCAACAAAGCTGAAAGTAAGCTTGACGAATAGTATCTCATCTTCTGTCTAGTCATGTTGCAGCCTTCAGGATTTAATATTAGAACATAGAACATTACAGCACAGTACAGGCCCTTTGGCCCATGATGTTGTGCCGACATCTTATCCTACTCTAAGATCTATCTAATGCTTCCCTCCCAAATAGCCTGCCATTTTTCTATCATTCATCTGCCTATCTAAGAGTCTCTTAAATGTCCCTAATGTATCTGCCTCCACCACCTCTGCTGGCAGTGCGTTCCATGCACCCACCACTCTCTGTGTAAAAAAACTTACCTCTGACATCCCCCCCATACCTTCCTCAAATCACTTAAATATTATGCCCCCTTGTCTTAGCCATTTTTGCCCTGGGAAGAAGTCTCTGACTGTCCACTCAATCTATGCCTCTTATCATCTTGTACACCTCTATCAAGTCACCTCTCATCCTCCTTCGCTCCAGAGAGAAAAGCCTGAGCTCGCTCAACAATTTCAGATAGCTCGCTTTTCCTGTTTGTATCAGAACTGGCCAGTTCTGCCGTAAAGTTATTCATAGTAACCCAGTTTTGTGTCTCTGCACAGATACTGCATGATCTGCTGGCCGTTTTCAACATCCTCTATTGATTTCAGGCTTGAGCAACAGTTCTGATAAATCCTCGCATCTTTAACATGTCCCTTTGTTTGTTTTCGCTCAAGAGCCTCCCTCTTTAATCTATTAGCCTGGCAGCTCCATGAATGTTGGAATTGTGTGGGCAGCTGTGGCCTTACTCTGCTGGACATATTCCTTTTGTCCTGTCCCTCTGTTCTCCATCCTCTCTGCAACTTAAAATTAACTTGTTTCTTCACTTTCCCATTGGGATGAAGGGCCTTTTACATGACACACTAACAACGTTGTAACATTCCCTTCTTTGTGTCCTGCTATAACAAATTTCTCAAACAGTTTGAAATGTGTTTTTAAGTTCTGCCACAAGTGCCCTTTACTGCACATAATCATCAAGGGGGGAATATAATAACCTGTATTTCCTGAATAAATTCCGGGGTGCTGTCTGGTAGGATACAAATATCAGGTGATTTAATCCCCTACACATCCTCCCTCACCATCATTCAGAGCCCTAAACAGTCCTCCCAGGTGAGGCAGCACTTTACCTGTGAATCCGTCGGTGTCATTTATTGCATCTAGTGTTCCTGGTGTGGCCTCTACATCAGGGAGACTCTACGCAGACTGGGGGAATCGTTTCATCGAGTACCTTTGCTCTGTCCACCGTAACAGCCAGGGTCTTCCGGTGGACAGCCATTTTTAATTATCCACTTCCCAATTCCCACACTGACATGTCTGTCCAAGGCCTCCTCTGCTGCCAAGCTGAGGCTAGACGCAGATTAGAGGAAGAGCACCTCATATTCCACCTTGGTAGTCGCCAACCTGATGGCATCAACATTGATTTCTCTAACTTCCAGTAACCACTTCCTTCTGTCCCCACCCCCCCTCCCTCCCTCCTTGTTTCCCTTATCCCTCTGGCCCCTTTACCCCTTCTGTTTACCTCTCCCCTGCACCTCATGACTTGCCCCCTCACCTGCAGCTTTCTCCCTCTAATTTCCCACCTCCTTTCCTTCATTCCTTGGTCTACTGTTCCTCTCCTATCAGGATTCCATCTTTCTTCAGCCCTTTGCCTCTTCCACCTGTCATCTCCCAGCTTCTCACATCATTCCTAGTTCCTTTCCATCTCCTCCACCTACTTACCTACCCCCTAACCTGGATTCACCCCATCACCTAGTGCTCCTCCCCCCCACCCCCTTTATACTGGCTTCTGCCCTCTTCTTTCCAGTCCTGATGAAGGGTCTCAGCCCAAAACATTGACTGTTCATTTCCCTCCATAGATGCCGCCTGACCCACTGAGTTCCTCCAGAATTTTGTGTATATTGCTCCAGATTTCCAGCATCTGCAGCCTCTCTTGTGTCTCAGGTGATTTAATAACTGTTTCCTCCAGCCAATATGTTCACACAACCCACTTAACCATCAACAATATCTTAACAATATTTTGTTAACTTTAATAAACTAAAATATTCCCAGAAATGATAAAAGCATTAATTTTAGGTTCATTTTTCTCCTGACAATTTGCTGGATTATTTCATTACTTCTTTAATTCTGGGAATTCCACGGCAATCTGGGGAAGTTGATAACCCAATAGGTTCATACCGAGAGCATTTTAAGTATCAGCCTGTTAATTAATAAGTACCTGTTGCAGGCAAGGATGCAGTTTAGAGTAATAGTTCATCAATTCTCAGTTGATTTCTCAGCAACCTATTGCTTTTGAACAGGCAACAGAAACTCTTCCAAAATTTCATACATCACTGGTTTTGCCCTGTATAGAGCTGTGCCTCCAGTCAAACTGTTTCTGTACAGCTACAACACTGGCATCTAACTAACAATGTGGAAATTTGCCCAGGTGTATCCCATTAACAAATCCAATCTGACTAATTACTGCCCAATCAGTCTACTCTCAATCATCAGCAAAGTGACAGAAGCCCTCATTGACAGTGCTATCAAATAGCACTTACCCACAAGCAGCCTGCCCAATTTGGGTTTAAGAGTTGATTACAAGAGCAAGTCAGAGGCTGGGTATCCTGCAGCGAGCGAGCGACTGACCGACCGACCTCCTGACACCCAATATCTTGCCACAATTGACGTGGTACAAATGTGGAGTATGATGGTATACTGTCCATTTGCCTCAATGAGAACAGCACCAATAATGCTCAAGAAGCTTGACACCATCCAGGACCAAGCAGTCCATTCGTTTGGCACCCCATCAACCCCCCTAAACATTCCTCCACAGTGGGACACGGTGACCGTAGTATATACCTTCTACAAAGTGCACTGCTGTTACCTGGGCTAATCTGACAGCACCTCCCAAACCTGTGACAATTACCATCAAGAGGTGGGCAGCAGGAACACCACCACCTTCAAGATCCCCTGTGCATCAGAGACCATCCTAATTTGGAAATATATCTCCAGTCTTTCAGCATCACTGGATTTAAGTCCTGATACTTCCTGCCCTACAACACTGTGGGAGTACTTTTACCAGAAGGACTATAGTGGCTTACTATTGCTGCCTCAAGGGCAATTAAGGATGGGAAATAAGTGCTGGTCTTGCTGGTGATGTCCAAATGCCAAAAATGAATTAAAAAAACCCTTAGTTCATGAAATTTGCTAACTGAACACAAAGTGGAAGGAGTACATGGTGGTAATAATATATGTTGAGACAATCATATGTTGAAATTAGAAAGATCAGAAATTGCAATTGTGAAATCGCTGGCATGGGACTTGATGCTACAATATTCTGACCAAGAGGCGAAAGCCTTACTGCTAAGTTATGGCAGACATCTGAAACATAAGAAGGGTAGAGGTCTTTATGTGATCAGTTTATTCAGTCAAAGCGACTTTCTTGAAGCTGATAGCACAGATGACAAAGACATTCAATCCAATGTGTTTGTGAGATTCCACCTTCCAATGTTAAGAAAGTAAACAGAAGCAGAAAAAGATAAGTCATTGCAAGCTCCTTTTCGCTGAAGGATTTACAGACGCATAATCTGAAGTGATTTCTGAGTTGAACTAACTATTGAAGTAGGGCTTATCATCAACACTCTGAGAAAAGTTGAATTGGTTAAGATATGTCAAAGCCAGCAAGGAACTGAAAAACCCAAAAGGTCAGCAACCGATGTCTTGTGCTGGCCTTGCAGAATGATAAACAAAAGCGGAACATGCTGCACATACAGGATGAGCCAGTTAAAGCAGGTGACATTCTGAGCTAACTATGGTAGAAAACTGGGACTGATAGATTTGAATTCAAATCAATATGTAATCACCAGGGACTGTGTTTTTTTTGTTATTTTTGTTGGTCATAAAGCATCTACCAATGCTAAGAGTTCAAATGAACATTGTAAACAGTAGTTTCCTAAACCTGGCAGCACAGATGAGTTTTTTTCAGATAACGAACTGCATTTCACAAGTGAAGCATTCAGAAAATTCAGCAAAGCTTTCAGATTCAGATATATAAGCTTATCAGTATGACACCAAGAACCCAATGAGAAATCTGAACAAAGCTATTAAAACAGAAAAAAAACTTGAAAACAAAAGGTCAAGGGACAATTCCAAATGAGCTTTATCATTGTTTAATCCCTGGAGAGACCACAGTGTTGTCAGGACAACTGGTGATGGGCCTTTCAATGACACTAATGTTTGTTATTTAAGAATAAATTCTCAATTGAAATATTACCAAAGAATTTTCATTGTACCTTCAGTAAAGAAAAAAGTGAGTAAATGTACCTTTAAAAGTGCTTCTTCTGTGAAGGTGTCCTTGCAATAACAGAATTAATGGAAAATTGTGCTATGTAAAATCAGATAATTATGAGAATAGATATTCAACAGTCAAAAGAGATCTTATCCAAAGTGTTTGAAACATACCTGTTGATTGAGTAAAGCTGATAGAAGAGACTAAAATGCTGCTGCAAAAAATACAAAACAGTAATTACACTGAGTGAGAAGGAATGAAGGTGCTTGTCCAAAATATTAAAATCACCCACTCATTTAGATTTTCAGTTTATTTGGCATATTGCAACAGCAATAACAATAATCCAGTTCAGATTCTTAAAATGTTATGAAAGTGCTCAGAGAAAGAAAGCTGACGTTCGAGGTGAAGGTTGGAATATATTGTAGACAGCTCCCTGGAGGAGTTGTTGAAGCAGATTGTTAAAATCTACACAAACAGCAATGTTCATTCTCTATAGTTTGTGAAAATTAACAAGGATAAGTCAACAGCAAGGATGTTTTGTGGCATTGGGCTGGATTTTGCAGAAGGGGTAATGATGAGGCTACCAGGACTCATGTTATTAAGGAGTAAATCAGAAAGCAACTTTCAGAATTTGTACACCTACATGAAAATTAGGAAGCTGCTGTTTCATTTGCCCTCATTCTCCAGTACACTGGCACAGCACTGAGTGAGTCAGTATTCAAACTGTGGAGATGTGGGACTTCAGCTCTAGATAAATAGCAGAAAAGATTAGGACATCCATTCAATTAGAAGTGGATTTTTAACAGTGCATTAAGTGTTAATTGCTACAAAGCAGCATCCCCAGCATCCCAGCTCTGAAATTTTACTTTTAAATGTGTAAAGTCTCATTTCTTCAAATTTTATTTAAATGAAAATTTAAAATTAAAAATAAAGCATTTTGTTTACTTTTTTGTCTCTTGTCTGTCAATCCATTTTTCTTTCCCTCTTTTTATTTTGCCTTCTATGTACAATTTGTCATTGAATTTACTATTCTACTTTACACTTAAAGGTTTTTGGCTGTGTCTTTCAGTCTGACTTGTTCTAGAGTCACACGATTGTTTTCCTTGTGCATGCAGGTTCCAGACTCATTGTAGAGAATACCATGCTTTAACAGATTCATGGTGACTGTAAGTTGCCATAAAATCTTAAACAGGTCCACAGGGAACTGTAAGAATTTGAATGCCAGTTGCAAAAATCAAAGCTGTGGTCTTTCCTTTTCTGAGAAATTTCAGGGGCCACTGAGAATCAATATTAGATGTTTGTAAAATCTGAAGAAGTGTTAACTTCCTTGATACTTAGAAGTTTGTGATGGGAAAGAAAATCAGTTTAGAACTAATTACATCTGGAGAATTAAATGGATTGAGTTGGAAAATTTTCAGCTCTGAGTCAGAAGTCATGAGCTTACGCCCTCTACTTGATAAATGTGCATGACAAAACTTGACCCTCCAGTCCAATAATGTTCAAATTGTCTTTTATCCATTGACTAAGATAGTGGACTGACAGCCCTTCTATCTTTTTATTTATGACTCCATTCAAAGAAATGCAAACTTTTATTTGATGACCTGCCCAACATTTCTCCTTCAATATTATGGGCTGGAAATTTGTTTACACACCAAAACAAAAAGTATTGTGAGTTTGAATATTGCAGTATGGAGTAACTTTGGGTATATCTCTGGATGCCTTAATACTCATTGGGAAATCCCTCCTCATTTTTCAGCAGGTTTCATTTTGTGTAGCACACATTTTCTCATGTTAAACTCCTCCACATGACACCAACAGAATGCAATATGAGAATTCATCTGCAACATGATCTTCATCCTTTGTGATCTGAAAAACAAGAGGTCTTATGTACTCATGGAACAAACCAGGTTCTACTAACCTTGTACATCCCCTGAAACTGTGTTGTTAAAAACGCCAGCTCATGAAGTGCTTTCTTTGCACTTACTAAGTTCTGTGATCTCCTGCAATTTCAAATACAAGCTCACGTTTGTCCCTTCATTGTTTTGCCTTTGGAGGTCAGGATCATGGTCATGCTCAGTTTACTAGCTACTGGATCATTACGATTCAGATTCAGATGTAGATTAGTTTATTGTCATATACACCAGGGTGCAATGAAATTCTTTGTTCACAAGAAGCTCACAGAGTAAACAGTATACATGGTAACAATAAATCCAACAATAAATGCAACAACAAATGGAAAACAGCAAAATGGTGCAAGAATTGTAGTGCAAGCTGAAGTGACAATAATGGAATAACCAAGAGAGGTAAAGTTGGGTGCCAGAATGTGGCAGCACCACCAGAAAAGGGGTGTGAAAGAGGTGATTGGTTCAGAAGTCTGATAACAATGAGGAAGAAACTGTTCTTAAGTTTGGATGTCCAGGCTTTCAAATTCCTATATCTTCTCCTGGAAGGTAGAAGAAAGAAAACCGAATGGCCAGGGTGGTAGGCATCCTTGACAATACGACTAGCCTTCCTGAAGCAACACACAGTGAAGATGGATTGGATGGAAGGAAGTGATGAGCCTGTGATGGACTGGGCTGTGTTTACCACTCTCTGCAGGTTCCATTGATGAAGAGCAGAGCAGTTGCCATACCAGGCTGAGATGCAACCTGTCAGAATACTTTCTACAGAAGTTTGAGAGAATCCTTGTGGACATGCTGAATCTTCTCAGATGCCTAAGAAATTAAATACACTGATGCACTTTCTTGATCCCTGCCTTGGTGTGAAGCAGGTGAGGTTGCTGATGATATGGATGCTGAGGAACTTGAAGCTATTGACCATCTGTACATCAGCTCCGTTGATGAGGACATGATCGTATTCACAAACCCCCCCTCCCCACTGCTCCCCCCGACCTGGCCGCCTCCTTAGGTCGACAAGGTCAACAATCAACTTTTTTGTCTTGCTAATGTTAAGGGCTAGGTTGTCATTCTGACACCATGAACCAAGGTTCGCAATCTCCTTCCTGCACGTCATCTCATTGTTGTTGTTGATCTGGCCAATAACAGTGATATCATTGACCCAGGCTGCTGATGCTGATCTGTGCCACCACCCAAACTTTTTTGCTCCCTGCTGCATTAGGGAAACATAAATACCTCAGACAAAGAGAAAAAACTTCATCTATTGTTACTTAAGCCTACAGGAGACCTCTCTGGCAATTTTCTGCCAGAACACCTGATTATAGTGCTGGAGGGGCTCTGTTGGTCTCCTGCACAAAGCACATACTTGCAATGGGCACTGTTCTTCACAAGCCTGTCTTGGGTCCCCTGACTTTCCCAACCCCTTCCATGAGAGCAGCATCAACTCAACCACTGGTAACATTCCCTTTTAGCTGGAATTGTGCTGACTGTAAAGTGGTATGCCCCTTTAAGGGTTGCCTGGAAATTTCACAGCTACTAGGCTACGTGCTCACAATTGATAGACACTGAAAAGCATCAATAGGGAAGGCTGCTCTAAACTCAACAGTCTCAGCTTCCATGGAGTGTTACTCAGGGAAATGTGACAATGCTGTTCTGTGAACCTCACAATTAAAATTCTTGCATTTTAGTGTGACTTCCATAGATAGTGTTAGATTGACCCACAACATGATTTTAACACCAAAAATTTTCTACGCTGACTTCTTTAATTAATATCAGCAATGGATATTTATTTATTCTTTTTGATGTAGAACTAGGTGTACAGATTCTCCTGGCATACTTGTTTATATATTAGTCACCCTACTAAATTAATTTATTGCCTGTGTTTGTGTTTGTGATGTTTCTGACAGATCTGAAGTCAATCGGTGAATGTGTTTTTTTAAAATTAATTTAGATTGGCTGGAAAAATGGAAATATATATATAAAACAAATAATATTTGGATTGATATAACAGTTTTAAATATTGCCAACGAAGTACTTAAGATATGTCATGATCATGGAAACAAAGTCATCAATACACACACCATGCACTCCCATAAACAGCAAGCACTACCCAATAATGTATTTTTAATGACATTTGGGCAATAGATATTGGTCTATGCACCAATGAAAATAAGTCTGTCCTGATTCAAACATGTTCTTATTCATAACATCTTTTGCCTGAGAGGATTGGCTGGTTTCATTTCAATGTTTCATCCAAAGCACAGCTGAGTAATCGGGTGTTGCAGTACTTCCTCAAAATTGCAACGCTGTCAGTCTGAATTTTTTTTAATTTCAGAAGTAAACTTTATTCATAATAAAAAATATACACAAAGGAAGAAAACTGTGTCAAAACAAAACCCTAACATTGATGGTTTGTTACAATTCAATAGTGTAAACTTCAGAAAAAACACACGAACAAACATAGCACCATTGCCACCCACGTGGCTCCCTGAGGTGATACCCCTTTCGCTGTTCAAGGGGCTTTCCCACCCTGCCCCTCCATGTGCAGTAGCAGAAGGGGCCTCTACTGTAGTCCTTCCCCACAGAGCCTTACCATTGGCTGCACCGAGCTTCAGTGTGTCCCTCAGCACGTTCTCCCTGCAGCGGGGACTGTGCCAGTCCTGCAACATTCCTTTACGGGACATCTCGCTGTGCTGGAAGACTAACAAGTTTCGGGCAGACCAAAGGACATCTTTCATCGACGTTGATGACCTCCCAGCAGCGCTTGATATCTGTCTCGGTGTGTGTCTCCAGGAATAGCCCATAGATCAAAGAGTCCTTCTGTTATGCAGCTGCTGGTGTTGAACCAGGACATGGACCCTTGCATCCATCTCCACATCCTCTGAGCAAATCCACAGTCTGCAAAGAAGTGGGTAAACTGTTCTTCCCCACCACAGTCGTCCTGAGGGCAGGTGTACATTAGAGGTGATATGTTGTCTGTGGAGGAAAGCTTCTGACTGGGAGGGCTTGCGTGCTTGTTGGTCAGATCTGGTGATGAGGAAATCTGCCATATGGTTTGGACCATTTGTTCAGGGAACAAAACCACAGAGTCCATAGTGTCCCTGACCCCGCATGTGTCTGAGGTACGTTCTGGCGCTGACCACTGTCTGATGGACTTGTGGTCAAACGTTGTTTACTTGGAAGAACTCTTCCACAAAGGACAGGTAGTGTCGGCAACATCTAGCTGATGGGACGTTGTGTGGTAGAGGGGCCAGGTTTATCTTCCGCAACACCAGGGACATGTAGAACCTCATCACATAGTGACACTTGGTGCTCATGTGCTTTGGGTCATGCACTTAAGCTTCTGAACTGAGTCTTGAACTTACAACCCTCTACCTCAGAACTGAGAAAGCACTAGTGACTCAGTTAACTGACAATGAAGCAATAGGAAGGTGTCAAAAACAGTGGTGAAAAAAGCTGGATGAGACTTCAGGTAATTTAAATATAAATCCTCAGTGGTATTTTAAATATATTTAATGCTTCTTTTTAATGATAACAGAATTTGTGATACTTCTACAATTTCACTTTGTTAAAAATGTTGTACTTGGCATAAATTATGGTCTAATGCTTTCAAAGTAATTTGCATTACATTAATAATAGAAAAGAAATTTAAAGAAGGAAGATGCTCCACGCACTTCTTAAGCAATCAACGGATATAGAAATCAGATGCACAGTTAATATCAGCATAAAATGGTATGGGCATAATTGATGTAAATTGTAGGCTGGACTTTGGTGTAATCTGGACAGTAAACAAAGATCAAAGTTTTCTCCGACCTACATGTTTAGCAGGTCAGTAAAGAAACATAATGTAATATTGAATGTGAATGATGATTGTTAGTTTGAGGTTGTCACTGCTTTAAGGGTTATATCATGTGACCCCCTGCTCTCTGGGTTTCAACAATGTTTGAAGAAGGTTTTAGTTCCAGTTGGGCTGTGAAGACTCCATGAATAACCCACAAACATTGTGAGTTCCCTATGTAGGATATATGGAACTCTGCATGGACTTCTTGGATGCTAAGAATCCAATGAGCACACACACTTCACAATGGTGATGAAGATAGTAACGAATCACAGCCACTGCAAATGGTGAAGCTATTGGGGATATCGAGTGACCACTTGAATTTATTGGTGGAGTGACTCTGTGAAGTTTGTGATTGACAGCATGGAGCTTCAAGCACGTGGAGAGAAGAAAAGGCCACACATCCAAACCTGGGTGTAGATGAAAGACAAGCTGAGTAATTGTTGAAGTGGTTGACAATACAAGATGGCAGGCCAATTACAGGCCACTTATATCTTGATTTCAATAAGGTGAAGGAACCTTTCAGCTAGTTCTTTGAAAGGATGGAAATGTTTCATTGGGTGAATAACATTATTGAAATAGAGGGTGAGAGAAAGGTGCTTGTAAATGAAAGGAGGCAATCTTATCAGTAGAAATAGAGCCAAATATTTATATGATGTTGGCAAAATTACTACAGAAGGATGATCAAAGCCTAAAGGATTTAACAAAGTAATAAGGACAAGCAATAGCATAGATCTCAAAGAACTGGGAAGAAATAAATCATTCAATAGTTATAAAACAATGAGAAAAATCAGGACTTCAATAAATGACTGAAAGTATATATTAAAAAAAAACTACAGCTTGATTGCAGTGCTGATCTGATGAAATGTAAAAGCACATTTAACATTCAAAGCTCGGCTTTCTTAATGAAACCAAATTGGTAAAGTTGAACAACTCTTTATTATGACATTGGACTATGGAGACTTAGGAAGAAACAGCATAGGCAGGAATAGAAAATAAAACAGCCACAGTAGAAGATGCCAGCCTGCTCGAGCATTCCACAAAAGGACAGACATTATTTTTTTGTTGGAGAAGATGGTAGATTCAACTCACAAGCTGTTCCCGGGTAACAAACGAATTCCATTTTTACACATGTCCATACGTCAATTTTGTTCCATAATTCCGAAAATACACAAAAAAATTGTTTGATATGGTAACTCTACCTCCATAGTATTGTAATGAATGGCATTAAAAGCACATAAGGCCAATAAGAAAGAACAATTACTAGAAGTGGAGAGAGAGAGGACACTAGTTCTACTGTTCCTAGGAGTGATCATTTGTCTGTATGTCTGACTTTTGAATTTAATAACATTATGGGAGTTCAATCATATGTAGGGGTGTCTCTAAGTCAGGTGTTTGAAATGTGGGGACAGCCTGTATATGTCACAAATGACGATGTCTTCATGTTGGAATGAATCTCCAAGCCACTGTTTCAGAACTATTTCAATTCATTTTGAGGAAGTAAGGAACATATGAATAACACAATATATTTACGTTTTCTTTGCTTCCTTAGAAAATTAATGGCTGCTCACTTAGAGTAATAGAATCATACAGCACAGAAACAGGCCCTTCAGCCCAACTGGTCCATGCAGACCAAGATGCCCACCAAGCCAGTCCCATTTGTCTGTGTTTGGCCCTTAAGATACTTTTGAGACTATAGTGGAATTTCCCTGATGTCCGCAGGTGCATTAAACAAAGCAGGATGCTGGTGCTCTGGTTGTGGATCTACAGCTTGGATAACAAGTAACACCTCTGTCCATAGAATCAGCTTCTCATGAACTGGCCTTCATAGGAGAAGACCTTTCTTATGTGTGGTGCTCCAATGCAGAGTGCATGGAGCATTTCATGTAAAAGCAGGGCTGTGTCTGGTCCCAGGGGGACTGAGTGGAGAGGGAAGATTGGGGTTAGGAAGGGGGTGTCAGGGTGAGGGTCAGCTGCTACTGATTGGTTGGGGTTACTGGAAGCCCAAAATTGCTGATTGTTTGGAAAGAAGGGAGAGACAGGTGATCAATGGCAGGGGGAGGATAGGGTAGGGACATCTTGTCAAGTGATCAGCAAATGAAGGGGTTTGGATGAATGGTGAAACTGGGGACTTCTTGTTGGATGTTCAGAGTAGTGAGAATTGAATCAGATGAAGGAAGCAAGCATTGGGAGTGGATGGGGGACTGAAAGGAGAGCCGATATGTAAATAATTTAAAGGGAACCTTCCAGAGAAATGTTCCAAGAACTAGTCTTACACCTGCTCAGGATGGTCCCCTTTAAATTGCACATGATGGAAGCCGTCTGTGTTGGTGTGGCCTGTGGATGGTAGGGGCTAACAGAAGTGGAAGTGTGCTGCATATTGTTGAATGTCAGTGCACACATCTGGGGTCCTTTGTCAGTTACATGAAAGAAACCAGAAAGAAAATCACAGATATTGTGATCTATGGAGGAACTCCACAATTTTTGTTTACAACTTATTTTTCAAAGCAATCGGATCAGGAGGCACACCAAAACGTGGTGATACACAACTTAGTTTCCAGGCAGAAAATTATTTTTATTTGGTGCCACATACACCCTTCTGATCCACAAGTGCAGCCACTTTTGATCTGCAGGCAAATGTTAGACCGTGCCTGTGAACTTCTGCAAACAGTAAATGAGCAAGCAATGAGGTAGAGAGTGCTGCAAATGCTCAGCATTTGTGCAAGGAGATACAGAGTTAACATATCAGATTGAAGCCACTTCATCCAAGCTGGCGGCGTGAGAAAAGTAGTTGTTGCTTAGTTGCAAAGAGAGTGAGGAGCAATTGATAGGAAAAAGAGAAAACATCTAATAGAGTGATGCTAATGTTGCCAAATGTGATTCCACTGTTTATGAAACCATCTGGCTAATAGATTCATGAGGGCAGTTAGAGAGAGGGAAACCAAACAAAAGGACACATTGAAGCTATGGAATACACATCAGTGAGTTGTTGAAACCTAAAACGAAAGGGAGATTGTTAAAAATGTCCAGTGGACCTTGCAATGCCTGTGGAGAGAGAAAAACTGAGTTACCTTTACAAATGGATAACCTCAAAGCAGAACTGGTCAATTCTGATATGTACAAAAGTCGTGAGTTATCTGACATTGCTGAATTTGATAAAATGCTTTGTGCAGAGAATAGTGGATTCAGCCCAATACATCAAAGGTACATCCCTCCCCACCATGGGTTGTATCTACATGAGGCGCTGCCTCAAGAAGGCAACATCCGTCATCAAAGATCCACACCATCTGGGCCATGCCATCTTCTCCCAGCCACCATTGGGCAGGAGGTACAGAAGCCTGAAGTCCCACACCACCAGGTTCAAGAACAGCTACTTCCCTTCAACTATTTGATTCTTGAACCAACCAGCACAATCCTAATCACTACAGTTTAACAACACTATGACCACTTTGATCACTTTGCACTAAAATGGACTTTTTCTTTGTTCTAATTGTGTTCTTTCTTGTAAAAATTGTGTGTCATTTATATTTAATTTATGTTTTTCTTGAAAGTTCTGCTTATATGATGCTATGTGCCTGTAATGCTGCTGCAAGTAAGTTTCTCATTGCACCTGTTCACATATATACTTGTGCTTATGACAACAAACTCGACTGTGTTTGGAAGGTTGCATTGTGCCTAGATGGGATACATCCTCAAGTTTACATTGGCCTCTGTTGGAACAATGAAGGAGGTCAGAGACTGATAGATCTGAATGGGAGTGGGATGGAGAACTAATGTGATAGGTCACCCTTGTGGACTGAATCAAGGCATCCATCTGCATGGTCATTCAATCTGCATTTGGTTTCTCCACTTCTGATGAACAACCCTTGACTTGAAATGTTAATTTTGTTTCACTTTCCACAGATGCTGCCTGCCTTTCTGAGTCTTTCCAGCATTTTCTGTTTTTATTTCAGACTTCCAGGATCTGAAGTCTGTTGATTTTTGAATTTGTTTTAGGATGCGAATTAAAAATGTTGTGAATTGCAAAAGGTTGGTTTGCAGGTGCAACAGGCTATATGAATCACAGAAGGTTGGTTTGCAGGTGCAACAGGTTATTAAGAAGGCAAATGGAACGTTTGCCTTCATTGCTAGAGGGATTGCATTTAAGAGCAGGGAGGTTATGCTGCAACTGTACAGGGTACTGGTGAGGCCACACCCGGAGTACTGCGTGCAGTTCTGGTCTCCTTACTTGAGGAAAGATATACTGGCTTTGGAGATGGTGCAGAGGAGGTTCACCAGGTTGATTCCAGATACGAGGGGGTTAGCCTATGAGGAGAGATTGAATCGCCTGGGACTATATCTGCTGGAATTCAGAAGAATGAGAGGGGATCTTATAGACACATATAAAATTATGAAAGGGATAGATAAGATAGAGGCAGGAAATTTGTTTCCACTGGTAGATGAGACTAGAACTAAGGGGCATAGCCTCATGTTTTGGGGGAGTAGATTTAGGACGGAGATGAGGAGGAACTGTTTTTCCCGGAGAGCAGTGAATTTGTGGAATTCTCTGCCTAAGGAAGCAGTAGAGGCTACCTCATTAAATATATTTAAGACATATTTAGATAGATTTTTGCATAGTAGGGGAATTAAAGGTTATGGGGAAAAGGCAGGTAGGTGGATCTGAGTCCACGACCAGATCAGCCATGATCTTATTGAATGGCAGATCAGGCTTGACGAGCCAGATGGCCTTCTCCTGCTCCTGTTCCTAATGTAATGAAAGTGGAACACCCGTTTCAAATGATTCAGCAGGACCAGAACTGGAGCCTTCATCTGATCCTTCACATGCCACTGTTAAATGTTTCATTTGAAAGAAAACTGCAACAACAAAGCTCTTTCTCAGTCTTGGTGTGTTCTGATCCATAATGAGGTCTGATCCTTTAACTTTCTAACTCAATGTTGTGTTATCAACTGAGCCAAGACAGCACTGAAAAGAATAATCCAATATGAATCAAAGATTAGCTGGAGTACCCTGGGAGCAACTGAACATGATCTTTTTTTTACAACAACCTGTAGTACAGTTTAACAGTTTTTTTAACTAAATGTTAATGCAAACATTGGATTTTAATTTGACATTTCATCATCTCCCACTTTTATCACTAAATGTGAGGAACATTTAATATCACTCATGAATTTCACAGTAGAGGGAATTTATACTTGTCATTTAATGAAAGCCTTTAGTGTATAGAATCATAAAACTTACAATACAGAAGAAGGCCACTGCAGGCTTTTCAAATGGAAATACCTACTTTAATCTCATCTCCATGTACTTCTATCCTCTATATATTGTTTTCAAATATTTTCAAATGATGCTGCAGTTTCTGTTTTAACAGCCACCTGTGGTAAAGTTTTCTATGTTTGAGTAACTATCGGTATGAAAACATATCTTCCAGCCTCCTTCTTCTTCTGACATCTGCATTTCTAGGCCTCAGCCTAGAAATTGCTTAACTGCATTTTAATAGCATTAAAACAGTGTTGTGTGTTACATGCTGCCTTACAGAGTGTCAAAAACATTGTGATTTTCAGTTGTGAGGATCCCAGAACAGAATCATTAGGGTTTCTTGTGTAACAGCAGGCTGGGCCAGTTTCAACGCATGCTCCGTTATTGACCTTGCAGCTTCCAGTACTTAATCTTGCAAATGTGATCTTGGTAGCCAGCTCTTAAAGGGGCATACCACAATGCAAGTGGCATTTGTCCAGATATAGGGGTGTTTTGCCACTTAAAGAACATTTGCAGCAGTAATGGAGGGATGTGTGAGATGTTCTCATAACCTGTTCCTGTGCTTAGAAGTTACTCTTTCTGGAGATCAGAAATAGATCGTGTCCACAGAAACGCTATGTACATATCTCTAGAGAAAGGAGGTGAGACGGGAAAATGTACCCAATGTCGCCCTCTTCCTGATGGTTGCAACTACATCAAGCTATCAATAGACTTTGGGTGTGAAACCATCAAGTGTCACTATGTTCTGTGGTTCCATTTACCCTAGCATTGTAAAGGATGGGTTTGTCCCTGCTGCTATGGAATGCTCCATTTAGTTGGACTATGCTATACCACCTGTCCCTTGTGCAGAAGATCACCTTTGACCATATGCCAATCAGACAACGGTCTGCACAGAATCTCCTTGAGGCCCTATTGGATGGTTCTCTGGCAGACTATTGAAATTACTCAGCAGAAATCTTTGTCACTAGAATCTTCAAACAAGTATCAAGAACATCCTTGGCTGGTGGTGAGATCAGTCCTCCCTGTCAGATCTTTTATGCATAGCTACAGTTTCAGTGTCACCTTTTGAAGGAGCTCTTGTGGGGATGAGACCATTATCAATCACCTTCTGGAATGTGCATTTAAGGAGAAGGTCCTCGAAGTGATGCAGTGGTGTTCGCTGAGGTTCATCCTGAACAGATGCCTAACAAAGGACTTTCTGCTCCTCAGGCCCTACAGTTGGGAACATTATCAGCCACTGGAAGATTATCAGCTCAGTATGCCTCCCCCCAAAAAATCTGCGTCTTCCAGTGCAATACAGAGTCCAAGAGGGGTGGCATGGTGGTACAGCTCCAGCAACCTAGGTTCAATCCTGACCTCTGGTGGTGTCCATGTGGAGTTTGCATGTTCACCCTGTGACCATGTGGGCTTCCTCCCACATCTCAAAAACGTGCGGGTTGGTAGGTTAATTGACTCCTGGTGTTCAGGTGAGTGATGCAGTCTGGAGGAGAATTAATGGGAATGTGGGGAGAATAACAAAAGGGATTAGTGAAGGATTGGTGTAAACGGTTGATGGTCAGTGTGGACTCAGAAGGCTGAAGGGCCTATCTCTGTGCTGTATGACTCTATGGCTGAATACTGTGGACAGGCACATTCTAAGGACCAGGATTCCTTGCTGAGGGAACCAGTGAAGCCTAGTGCAATGGCTGCAAAGACCCTTATGTCATTGCAGAATTAGGGGCTGGAACCCATGTAAAAACCCTTCAGAGATGTTGATCATGGAATGTATGTGAACGAAAAATTGAAGTCATTCTTCAATTACCATATGTACCATATTATAACATTTCTGAAATGGAGCAGCTGGCTTAGATCCACGCCGGCGTTGAAATAAACACTCCCTTGGGGAAATGCAGTGAGTCTCTGCATTAATACTGGTGTGGCTGTAGATGTTCCAGGCTCTTGTAAGCAATTCTAATTTTACAGATACTACACTTGATTTTTCCTGAATCCCAGTAACTTGAAGTGATCCATTTTCATTTAATGTCAAGTAGTTGTCTACTCCTATCTAATGTTATGTCTGTGTGCAACCCTGAAAATTAATTTTTGACATGGTCTGGCAATTTTCCACTTTTAGAGGGCAAACAGTAACGGAACCTAAGTTCCTACTAAACATTAGAAAAGGGGAAAAACAAAATTGAATAAACAAACAGCAGTCAGTTTAAATCAACTTCCTTTCTGGATTAAAACCAGCTTCACTGTTGCTGTAGAATTGAGTACTTTGGACTGAATCTAGTTCAAAAAGTATTTGTTCACAAACGTTTGTATGCCTCACTTTAAATTAGAGAGCATTCTGAATACAGACATTATGGGCTTCTGCACTCAATGTTGAGTTCAACAATTTTAGATAATGATTTCCTAAACTCATTTACACTGCCTCCAGACTCATCTTTAATTTCCTTACATGTCCCATTATCATCCACTTTTGCCTTGCTCCATTATTTTTTGTTACATAATCTTTCCTACATTCCACCTTATCACAGACTTTCCCTGTACTAGCTCTTCCTCTCTCCACTTTCATCATGTTTTAAAAATTAATTCATCTCCATTTTTTTCCAGCTCTGATTATAGGTCAATGATTGGAACATCAATTATTTCCCTTTCCATAGAAATTGCCTGAACTATTGAGTGTTTCCAGTTTTTTTCTGTTTTTAATCCCCTTTCAAATATTTTACTGGGTAGATTTCTAATGCTAAATAATGGTGTGTTAAGCCAATTTTTCCCAGCCCATGAAAAGATGGCCATAGATTTAATGGCTTTGGACTATTCTGAGCAGAATCATCACCCGAGAGTTCCCATTCGATGCACAGCCAGTGTTTTTTTTTCGGAAAGTGAGTGGCTGTTGGTTTTAGGTGAGCATAGGATCTGATTTGTCTCTCATGCCACTTGAGTTAGTCAATGACATTATTGAAGACCGTGGTGAATTAATGTAGGGTTATGGTAAAATTGTAGGTTCAGTTTTTGGACCTACTTTCTGTATACCTTACTATTTTGGGAGTAAGTATGGGGTGTGTTTGTAGGTCAGGCTTCAGTATCATTTAAGTTTTCTTGGGCTGCCTGAAGGCTTAATAAAAGCATAATATAAGGACATAAGCAATAGAAGCAGATTCACCACCGTCTTGTCATCTTTGTCCTGAATGACTAACTCCCTATTTTGTGACTGTGAATCCTAGTTCGGCTGCATGTGGAGTACTGCATTCAATTCTGGTTGCCCCATTATAGGAAGGATGTGGAGGCTTTGGAGAGGGTGCAGAAGAGGTTTACCAGGATGCTGCCTGGATTAGAGGGCAGGTGATGTAAGAAGAATTTGGACAAACTAGGGTTGTTTTCTCTGGAGTGGCAGAGGCCGAGGGGAGACCTGATAGAAGTTTATAAAAATGAGACACACAGATAGACAGCAGCTATCTTTTTCCCAGGGTCAAAATATCTAATACTAGAGGACATGCATTTAAGGTGAAGGGGGAAAGTTCAAAGGAGGTGTGCAGGGCAAGTTTTTTCACACACAGAGTAGTGGGTGCCTGGAATGTGCTGCCGGGGTGGTGGTGGAGGTAGTTATGATAGAGGTGTTTAAGAGGTTCTTAGATTGGCACATGAATATGAAGAGAATGGAGGGATATGAACCATATAGAAACAGAAGGGATTAGTGTAATTAGGCATCATTAGCTTAATTAGTTCAGTACAACATCGTGGGCTGAAGGCCCTGTTCTCGTGCTGTATTCATCCATGTTCTATGTTCCTTATATGACAAACCTGCCATCCCAGGAATGAGTCTGGTGGACCTTTGGTTTAGGTACAGAAACCAGATCTGTACATTATATAGTCTCACATTTTCTGCAGTTATATCCTTGTTATTGTATCAAATATATCTTCCAGAAATGCATTAATACAATGGCACAAAAACATTTCAAAATTATTTCCAAATAATGTTTTAAGAATACAGTGGTCGATAATAGAAAATCAAAACTTAAGAAAAATATGACATTTTTTTTGTAGGGAAAACAAATCTTTCAGGTGAAATTTGGCTGAAAGTTACATAATGAAATGAAACTTGTCAAACTCTTGGATGCAGGAAGGGCAGGACTGGCAGCTTAATGTTCTGGGGTTCCGTTGTTTCAGACGCGATAGAGGGGGAGGGATGAAAGGGGGGGGAGTGGCATTACTAGTCAGGGAAAATATCACAGCTGTGCATAGCCAGGACAGCCCGGAGGGCTCGTCTACTGAGGCCATATGGGTGGAGCTGAGGAATAGGAAAGGTGTGGCCACACTAATAGGGTTGTATTATAGACACCCAGTAGTTGGAGAGAATTGGAGGAACAAATCTGTAGTGAGATAGCGGACCGATGTAAGAAACAGCAAGTTGTAATAGTAGGGGATTTTAACTTTCCACATATTGACTGGGACTCCCACACTGTGAAAGGGCTGGATGGCTTGGAATTTGTCAAATGTGTTCAGGAAAGTTTTCTAAATCAATATATAGAGGTACCAACGAGAGAGAATGCAATACTTGATCTCCCATTAGGGAACCAGACAGGTCAGGTGACAGAAGTATGTGTAGGTGAGCATTTTGGGTCCAGTGACCATAATGTCATTAGTTTCAAATTAATTATGGATAAGAACAGGTCTGGTCCTTGGGTTGAGGTTCTAAATTGGAGAACGGCCAATTTTGTGGAAATGAGAAAGGATCTGGGAAGAGTGGATTGGGATAAGTTGTTTTCTGGCAAGGATGTGCTCAGTAAGTGGAAGGCCTTCAAAGGCGAAATTTTGAGAGTGCAGAGTTTGCATGTTCCTGCCAGGATTAAAGGCAAAGTTAGCAAGCATAGGGAACCTTGGTTTTCAAGGGATATTGGCGATCTGGTTAAGAAAAAGAGAGAGGTGTATAACAGGTATAGGCAACAAGGAACAAATGAGGTACTTGAAGAGTATAGAAAATGTAAGAAAATACTAAAAAAGGAAATCAGGAAGGCAAAAAGAAGATATGAGGTTGCTTTGGCAGATAATGTGAAGGTAAACCCAATGGGTTTCTACAAGTATATGAAAAGTAGAAGGATAGTAAGGGACAAAATTGGTCCCCTAGAAGATCAGAGTGGTCATCTATCTGTGGAGCCTCAGGAGATGGGGGAGATCTTAAACAGTTTTTTTGCATCAGTATTTACTCAGGAAACTGGCATCGTGGATATGGACGGAAGGGAAACAGGCAATAGTGTCATGGAACATATAGAGATTAAAGAGGAAGAGGTGCTTGCTGCTTTACAGTGAATAAAGGTAGATAAATCCCCCGGGCCTGATAAGATATTTCCTTGGATTTGAGAGGGACTAGTGGAGAAATTTCAGGGGCCCTGGCAGATATATTTAAAATGTCCTTAGCCACAGGTGTGGTGCCGGAGGACTGGAGGGTAGCTCATGTAGTTCTGTTGTTTAAAAAAGGATCTAAAAGTAAACCAGGTAATTACAGGCCAATGAGCCTGACATCAGTAGTGGGTAAATTATTGGAAGGTGTTCTGAGAGATCGGATATACAAGTATTTGGATAGCCAAGGGCTGATTAAGGATAGTCAGCATAGCTTTGTGCGTGGTAGATCGTGTTTAACGAATCTTGTAGAGTTTTTTGAGGAGGATACCAAGAAAGTAGATGAAGGAAAGGCTGTGGATGTTGTCTACATGGACTTTAGTAAGGCCTTTGACAAGGTCCCACATGGGAGGTTAGTTCAGAAGGTTCAGACACTAGGTATCCATGGAAAGGTTGTAAACCGGATTCGAAATTGGCTGTGTGGGAGAAGACAGAGAGTGGTAGTGGATGATTGTTTCTCAGACTGGAGGCCTGTGACTAGTGGTGTGCCTCAGGGATCTGTGCTGGGGCCATCGTTGTTTGTTGTCTATGTCAATGATCTAGATGATAATGTGGTAAATTGGATCAGCAAGTTTGCTGATGATACTAAGATTGGAGGCGTAGTGGACAGCGAGGAAGGCTTTCAAAGCTTGCCGAGGGATCTGAACCAACTGGAAGAATAGGCCAGAAAATGGGAGATGGAATTTAATGCAGACAAGTGTGAGGTGTTGCATTTTGGAAGGACATATCAAGGCAGGACATACACAGTAAATGGTAGGGAACTGGGGAGTGCGGAGGAAGAAAGGGATCTGGGAGTTCAGATACATAATTCCCTGAAAGTGGCGTCGCAGGTAGACAGGGTTGTAAAGAAGGCTTTTGGCATCCTGGCATTCTTAAATCAAAGTATTGAGTATAGGAGTAGGGATGTTATGGTGATGTTGTATAAGACATTGGTGAGGCCAAATTTGGAGTATTGTGCGCAGTTCTGGTCACCTAACTATAGGAAGGATATCAGTACGATTGAAAGAGTGCAGAGAAGATTTACTAGAATGTTGCCGGGTCTTCAGGAGTTGAGTTACAGGGAAAGATTGAACAGGTTAGGACTTTATTCCTTGGAGCGCAGAAGAATGAGGGGAGATTTGATAGAGGTTTACAAAATTATGAGGGGTACAGACAGAGTTAATGCGAGTAGGCTCTTTCCACCTAGATTAGGTGAGATAAGTACGGGAGGACATGGCTTTAGGGTGAAAGGGGAAAAGTTTAGGGGGAACTTCTTCACTCAAAGAGTGGTGGGAATATGGAATGGGCTGCCATCTGATGTAGTAAATGCGGGCTCACTCTTGAGTTTTAAGAATAAATTGGATAGATACATAGACGGGAGAGGTCTGGAGGGTTATGGACTGGGTGTAGTTAAATGGGACTAGCGGAATACTGTTTTGGCACAGACTAGAAGGACCGAATGGCCTGTTTTCTGTGCTGTAGTGTTCTATGGTTCTAAATGGATGATAATGAGATTTCAGGTGACGTGATGGTACATTTGAGAAATAACATGATTTGGAGAACAATGCAAACATGCAAAAACACCAAGAAACGAGCTTTGGTTCCATCAGACATTCCTTATCTCCAACACTCTCTGGCAATGCTATCCTCACAGCAAGGCCAAAAGTAAAGATTGTAGATGGTGGCACATTAGGAAAATGGGTGATATTTGTCACATTCCCTAAGGCAAATGTGAGAAAATCCGAGAGAATCTAAACCAATGTATACACACGAATGCCAAATGCCAATGAAAAGGTTAATGAGATTGTAGAGTTATAGAGCATAGAGACCGGCCCTTTGGTCCACTGAATCCATACCGGCCACCAAGCATCTACATGCACTAGTCCAACACTAACCCCACTTTATTGTCCCCCACAGTTTTCAGCTTCTGCCAGAGTCTACTGCTCAATTCCTTGACCAATGAAGGCAAGTGTGTCACACACCTTCTTCACCACCCAGTCTAACTGTGTCACCACCAGTCCTGGCAGCATTATTGTGAATCTTTTCTGCACCCTCTCTAGCTTCATGACATCCTTCCTACACCCAGGCAACTAGAACTGCACATGATACTCTGAGTGTAGCCTCACCAACATCTTGTACAGCTGTGCAGCTGTAACACGTTAACATGATATCCCAATTCTTGTACTCAATTCCTCGACTGAAGAAGGCAAGCATGCCATACACCTCCTTCACCACCCTGTCTAACTGTGTTGCCACACAAGAGGCAATTTTTATAATAGCCAATGAACCTACCAACCTCCACGATGTGGGAGAAAACCAGAACTCCCAGAGGAAGTCCATGGGATCACAGGGAGAAAGTGCAAACTCCACACAGACAGCATTGGGGGTCAGGATTGAACCAGCATCACTGTAGCTGTGAGGAAGCAGCTCTATTAGCTGCACTACTGTCCCACCTACAAAATCGATATGATGAAACATGATGAAAATAAACCAGTGCAGGAATGATGATTGTTCTGCCTGCACGCACTATTGGAGTCTCACATACAAAAACCTATTACCACTGTGCCTTTTAATCAACCAAGACATTTCTGAACTCATCATCAATCAGACGTATGCACCGTTTAATGGGATATATATGGGACAAATGTGCAGCTCCTTGTTTTTGAAAGCCATGAGGCCTTTATGGTTTGGCATCTATGTCCCAAAAGTCTGCCAGAAGGATGCAGAGCTGGCAGATCATAATATCAATTAGTACTCATGCTGACTTGCTACCATTGTAGAACTTCTCTCTCCAGCCAATACCTTCTGTCAACCTCCATGGCTGAACACAATATTAAACAGCATGAAGGACAACATACCAGTGTGATTGATGATGATACAATTCTACACATTTTTACTGCTGTCTACAGTGCTTTCAAGCTATAAAAGTCTGCAGGGAAGAATGTCCAGATGCAGATGTTATTTATGCTGATTTCAAGACTTCTGCATAAACTCTACAGAATAGGACACACTGCTGAAAGCAGAGAGGGACCCATTTCTACCTCCTACCTAAGATCCACAAACCCATCTGCCCCAGTAGGCCCATTGTTTCTGCCTGCTTCTGCCCCACTGAACTCGTGTCTTCACATCTTGACTCCATTTTGTCCCCCTTGGTCCAGTCCCATCCCACCTATGTCCGTGACACTTCGCATGCTCTCATCATTTCAACAGCTTTCAGTTCCCCAGCCCTACCTGCCTCTGAGACCAGACCTGATGAAGGGTCTTGACCCGAAACGTCGATTGTTTATTTCTCTCCATAGATGCTGCCTCACCTATTGAGTTCCTCCAGCATTTTGTGTGTGTTGCGAGGAAGGAGAAGAAACAGGTCTCTCTGTAGGAGGTGATATCTACCGAGGGTGTTTAGTGAGGACTTCTGCCTGAATTGTAGCAATGATGACTTGTTGGGCAATTGAGCTTCATCAAAGAGCTCATCAATGAAATCTGTTACCTGGTCATAGAGTTACACAGCACGGAAACAGGATCCTACCTGAGCGAGTCCCACTTGCCTGTGTTTGGCCCATATCACTCTAAACTTTCCCAATCAGTGCACCTATCCAAGTGTCTTTTAAATATAGTAATTGTTTCGGCCACTACCATTTCCTCTGGCAGCTTGTTCCATTTACTCAACATCCTCTTATGTGAAAAGCTTGCCTCTCAGATCCCCTTTAAATCTTTCTTTCTCATCTTAAACCTGTGCCATCTAGTTTTAGATTCCCTTTACCTTGAGAAATAGACTGTGACCATCCACTCTATCTATGCCCCTCATGATTTTATAAACCTCTATAAGGTTAGTCCTCAGCTTCTTTCACTCCAGGGAAAGAGTCCCAGCCTATACAGTCTCTCCTTACAGCTCAAGCCCTCCAGTGTAGGCATCATCCTTGTGAATCCTTTCTGCACCTTCTCTTGCTTAAGCACATCTTTCCTGTAGTATGGCTACCAGAAGTGCACACAATACTCCAAGTGCCGTCTCACCAACGTCTAGTACAGCTGTAACATGATAACATGACATCCCAGCTCTTGTACTCAGTCCCCCACTGATGAAGGCAATTGAGCCATTCGCCTTCTTTACCGCCTCCTTGACTAACTGTGTATCCACTTGCAGGGAACTATGCACTTGTCCTTGGTCTCTCTGTTCAACAACACTCCCCAGGGCCCTGCCATTCACTGTGTATGTCCTGCCCTGGTTTAGCTTCCCAAATGCAGAAATCTAGCAGAGAAGTCTGAAGAGAGAGTGTGGTAAGGAGATGGAACTTAATGCTACATGGAATGGTTGAACAGTGTACATACGGTATTGAAGATTTATTGGAGGTGGAATTATATAAGAAAAGATGGGAGACAGCTGAAATGGAGCATATTTGCCAGCATGATTGGTTGGACCAAATATACTGTTTCTGTGTTGTATAATTTACATAATTCTATGTAATTGTATATTGGTCATAGAGTCATAGAGTAATACAACATAGAAACGGGCTCTTTGGCCCAAATCATCCATGCTGACCAAGATGCCCATCTAAGCTATTCCCAGTTGCCTGCATTCAGCCCATATCCCTCTAAACCTTTCCTATCCATGTATCTGACTGAGTTGATGCGTTGATGAACTTTTCTGCCAATTCTGTGCTGGAACCGATGGTTCCAAATTCTGTGGAAAGTTCTGTAGCAAATTGTATCAGGCTCCCACAGACTCCTCATCATTGAGCATTGGCTTCCTGGCAGCGTCCCAAAAGAACTGAACAATTTGGCAGTCTTTTTCAACAAAGTTCCCATCTGCATCCTCCAAACTTGTGTGTGACGTCACCCTCTGGTGAACTGGTTCCTCCAGCTCAATTGTTTTCTGCCTTGGCTTCACATATAATGTCTGGTGTCCTTGCTCTAACAATCATTCCTTATTGCCGATTAGGAAGTTTAGGAAAGAGCACATCTGCCTTGCCCAAGTGATGCAATCTGGCGTCTTTCTATCAGCTTATTTGAAGTCCTGTTGTAGCACATAAAACTAAGGTGAAGCTCTAGCACTGTATTTATTGAGCTCTGCATTAAAAATACACTGGCATTCAAGAAAATATTAAAGTAATGAGCTAGCTACCTGTTTCAATGGCTCAGGTGGATAATAAAAGATCTCCTGCCAACATTGAAGGAAGGCTGCTGCTTTGTCCAAGGAATAGTCTTCCTGCCACTCCATGCTCCTGTCCCCCACCTGCTGGCAAGCCTTTTCTACCATTTGATAAGATTATAGATGATCTGACTATCTCAACCCTGCATTTCATCACTGTCATATGCAGATTCATCGTCAATCATTTAATTATAGCTTATAGGATGTTGTTCTATGTAAAATGTTTGGCTTTAGATTTATTACTGGCTGGTATCACTAACCACTCTATATATTAGTGACAGAGTGTTGTTTTCTGCTTATGAAATTTGAATTTTGAAAGCAGAGTACAACATGCTGCCACTCTTTCACAAACTGTTTAGCTCTGGATTTCTCGACAATTGAGCCTTCCAATCAACAGTTGTTGCACTTCGAAACAATTCATTGTACTTGAAGGGCTTTGAAATGTTTCTGACAGATGTGATAAATACAAGCCTTTAAGCAGGATGTCGATACTCAAAAGGAAGTCTTGATTCAGTCAACAGCTAAATGTGGTTAAATTCAGTGACTGTGAATAGTTTTGTGACTTTCACTGAAGTAAATAATGCACATCACTCAAACTGAATCCAAGATTCCCGCATTATCTCTCATACTCCACCAACCTGCAAAGGTTGGGCTTGGGTTTTCTTTCCTGGGTTAGGAAAGAATATTACCTGAACTAATGATTCAACTGAAGGTTAAACCATTCTCTATGTCTAACACTGGTTTGCAATGACTTGAAACTCTGTGTTTTGTTCCTTTAAGTATTGAATGTCAGAGCTGTACTTGAAAACAAACAAATTAAGAGTGTGAGTAGATCACTCCACCCTCCTCTCCCTGCCAAGCATTCTCTACCATTTCATGAGCTGAACACTGCATTTCAGTCTACCCTTGTAATATTGCACCCTTTCTCATCAAGTATCTATCCTCCTGTGCCTTAACAATATTCAAAGGCTCTACTTCCACCACCTTTTGTGGAAGAAAATAAGAAAAAGACCTGAAAGAAAGAATTGTTATTATTGTGTTATTTTTAATTCAGTCCCTTTTTTGCAAATCTCAGAGAGAGTCTAAAATTAATTGCACTGCTTTTTAAATACTCTATCATTTTTAAAAGTCTATATGAAGAACAACTATGTACAAATCTCTGACTTTCGGAGGATAGACTGCCCTGTCTGTACTGAAACTCACTCGACAACATAATTGGAGCATTATTCAAATTGTTCCCACTGTTTAGAATGAGTATGATTATTCTGCTTGCTGTCTCTTAGACAGATGTCTGCTGATATCTAATGGCAGTCAGATTGGTGGCATGCAGAGCTATAATTCCAGTCCCTATGATGACTATGTGACTTGCTGGTGCAGCAAATAAAGAAATACTTCTGATTAAATTTTAAATTCTCTGAAATTTGGTGTGGGTATTCAAATGCAAGGTTAATCCAGCCCCATTGATGGCTATGAAGGGAGAATGAACCATGCTGTTCCTTGGCCACAGGCATCAGCAGGATGAGATTGGTTCCTTGTACTAAGAAGGAAAGAAGGGTTCTCATCAGTGATGACACATGTCCAATGTGCTCAGAAACCAAATCTCCTAACTGAATATCAACAAGAAGCAATATACGAGACATATGTGCTACTATCGGAATGTTTTCACTGAAGTCTGCATCTGTTGTATCCCCATCTGCTGTCTCAAAGTTGGGCAAGGGCTACACTGCCTGTACCTGTCAAGGTGAATGCAGCAATGGTGTTTGAAACGTTGGGCTCTTTCCAACCTTGAATCTTTTAAGGCTAGCCCTTAAAGTGAAGGTATATTGTAACTGTTGGAGGCACTGAAATCATTGGGAACAGTCTCTGAAATGATTAACTTGTTGTCTTTTATTTTTACCCTGTGGCCAAATGGTTGCTACGGTGTTCAGTGGCAACAACCTCTACATTGTATGTGTGGCTTGCGCACCAGTCATCGGTATCTGCCATTTGGTTTGCTGTGATGGTTCAATGCAGGTGGCCCAGAGAATGAAAGCACTATGACCAAAGCTAGGGTAATGAGCTCTGAGTTACACAATTCACTCAGTCTGGTCATACACCAGCTGAATGTTAACGGAAAGGAATTCCTCTTTCTTCTGGTATGAAGTTGAGTAGACATGCAACACCCACAAAGCAATGTTACTTCAGCCAGGGGCACCCTGCACCACAGAGAAAAGTCAAAGTCAAAGTCAAGTTTATTGTCATATGAGCAAGTACATGTATTCACAGGTGCAACGAAAAACTTACTTGCAGCAGCATCACAGGCAGCAGCATTATATAAGCAGCATTCACAAGAAAAACATAAATTATACTCAATTTTTACAAGAAAGAACACAGAAAGGAAGAAAGAAAGAAACAAGAAAGAAAGAACCCTGCAATCCTTGTAAACATATACACCCTCTGCACCTGCTCTCTTTTAATTGACTTCCCTTGAATAGGGACCTAACAAACAACAGAAAACTGCAAGATACTGTAAATGTTTCTCATTTAAGATTAGAAAGAGCCCAACACATAAAACATCATTGCTGCATTCACCTATCAAAAGTGCCAAATGCTTTAGCTGCCACACTGAAAAGAAGCAAACCACCAACTAACATGTAAGTTGTTACGAGGTTCTTTAAATGGACCCAGTAATCGGGATTGGATTGAGCAGTGTAGTGCTTTCTGTTCCTGCATATATTTTCAGTGACGTGAAGTTAAGAGAGACCATTGGCTGGAGCATTGACATCTATCAGGTCTTTGCTAGCTTCAATTCAGCATTACATGAATCTCAACAATGCAGTGATTCATCCTAAAGTAATGTGCTATGGATGCCTCATTTTAGAGCTCTAAGAGCACTTATATAGGCAGAAGAAAAGTTAATGATTCCAGTATTTTCATCAGAGGAGTCAAAAACAAGACATAAGAAGAGTTTAAGTATGAGTGTTAAATTTGATGTTTATTTGAAGCACAATGTAACTCTGTAGAGTAAGTTTGGAAGTAGTTCTGGAGCAAAAAAAATCTTCCCATTTTCCCTTTAAGAAATGTCTTCATTTTATGACCCTTTTTAAAAAATGTATTACTTATAACAAATGGAAACTACATATGCACACATCAACAGATGTATTCCTCTTTGCTAAGAGGAACATCAAGGCTGAAGCATTCCCTCAGCATATAATTTTACTTCCATCAGTAGTTAATGTAAAAAAGTACTGTCAATTAGGACACCTAAAACACCGCTTATAGAATTGCAAAAAAAGATCTTTTTATTGTCGATTAAGAATGTATGAAGTGTACTGAATGCAAATTTACATATTCAATTTAAATTGAAATCTCAAAAGCCGGAATTACCCATAAGGCATACCATCAGTACATCATGAGATCCTCTCACCTTGTCAACAGAAGTTCATGGAATGAACTTCAGAGGCGGAGTACAAGGCGTTGTCGTGACTATACAGCTTATATAACACTACTGATTGGGAGAAAAATTTCTAGCCAGTTGTCATTGTCTAGCAGCATTGACATCATAATGACTATTAAACTCCCATTGTACTGAATCCACCACTTTCCTGAGATTACTTCCTCCTGATTCTTACTTTAGTTTTTTAATGTTATCAATAACATCTATGAGTGCACAATGGGCTGGATCTGACTGGATCTGGCATGCTAAACAATGTTGCTGTTTGTGGTTGCTGCACACTGATGCTCCACTCCTATCCACATCCCCTGCATGCCTCTGGTCCATCCATGCCTGCACTCCCCTCATGCCCATGTTTTGCACACACCCTTGTTCCTCTATGCCCATGGAACATGCATATCCACGTTTCTGGTAGGGCCCTGGGGGGAGTTCTAGAACAGAGGGACCTAGGAGTACAAGTATGTGGTTCCCTGAAAGCGGTGTCACAGGAAGCCTTCATCAGCCAGGGCATTAAGTACAGAAGTTGGGATGTTACGTTGCAGCTGTACAAGATGTTGGTGAGGCTGCATTTGGAATATTGTGTTCAGTTTTGGTTACCCTGCTCTAGGAAAGATGCCATTAAACTGGAAAGAGTGCAGGAAAGATTTACGAGGATGTTGCCAGGACACGGGGTACTGAGTTATAGGGAGAGGTTGGACAAGTTAGGATTTCATTCATTGGACCACAGGAGAATGAGAGGTGATCTTACATAAAATCATGAAGGGCATTCTTCTCATGCCTCTGGTCTGCACATATGCACAGTCCCCTCGTGTCCATGTTCACCAGCTTTGGATACAGACAGCTGACCCGATTGATGCTCAGCACACTAGAACTGAGCAGTGCGGTCTCAGCAGCAACCTGACCGCAATGACATAGTCAGTAGCCCCACCTCTGGAGATACCCTGACAGACTTCGACAGAAGGCAAAGCTTGGCTAAGTTTTCACTTAGTTTGGCAGTGTTTAAATGTCTTTGACATTCTGAGGCATTTTACAACAATTGAAATAACTCACTGAAAAAATAACATATTTAAATTAAAAAAATGAAAGGACATAAAACACATTGACATAATTAAAAACATTCAACTAAAGTAAAATAATCAAAAAATCTGTTATCTCTGCAATGAAGTCAATAGGTCTCTGCTCGTACACCAGGGCTGGCTTGGTTAGGCTTGGTTAGGATTGGGGAGGCAATTCCCCAGTGTAATGTTGGCAATTGCCAGCAGCACAGGGCCCATGCAGAGCAAAGTGACACCTATTGCACCCTCAGTCAGGACAGTGCAGGTGACTGAGATTCACTGAATTTCGGTGTCTGAAAGCCTGTAGGTCCAGTTGGACCTGCTGACCTTAACATTGCAAAATTTGCCTCAACATTTTCATCCAAGACATTGCAGGTTTAGTTTTATATGGTGTAGCTGTCAAAGTGTTTTGCCGATGTACTGGACATAAGATTGCATCAATAGGCAAACATTGAAACCTTTGGAAATACAAGCAAACATGAGTGACATTTACTTTTGGGAATGGCAATAAATGCAGAAGAGTTCCAACAGCTAGTTTTACACAAGGGACAATTTTCATTTACGTTGGGAAAGAGAACAGCCAAAATTTAAAGAGAAACAAAGGACTGCCGATGCTGGAAGTCTGTAGAAAGTGAGAGGAATCGAAAGTGAAGTTGTTAAGGGTAAGGGCAAATTCAGCCAGGCGGAAGAGAATGTTAGTGGAAAGGGACTGGTTCTGTCTCTGGTCGAGAAAGAAGCAGAGGGTGGTGAGGCCGTCATGAGTTTCTCCAGCATCATAATGTTTTTCAGCCAAAATTTAAATCAAACTGTTGATTCTGTTGACTGCAGTTGCACTATAACATTGCAGGAATTATTTTCCTTCTCAACTAGCTTTTAAATGTTAAAGCTCAAAGCACCCTTGAAATAATAATAAAAATTAATAAGTTAGAATCAAACCCATTGTATATAATTTGCAACTCAGTCAAAAATACTTACCTGTCTCATCCACTTCAATGCTATTATTATAGCCACTGGATAAATTGTAACTGCTATTCAAGGAAGGGTTCAGTAGTTAAAGCAAAGTCTATCATTCAATTTGCCTACACATTAAGAGTTCAGAGAAGACCTAATTGTGGGCATGAGTACAAGGTTAACTTTTCTACTGGAGTTTTTTTAAACGTTCATGTATCACATTGACTTCAGTTCCAGGATGGCATGAAATTTACAAAAGGTTTTGGTTTTTTTCCACCTGTTAAAGGAATAAGAATAGATAACCTATTGTAACAAATTACCCCACACTCATTTATTCTGTCCTGAGGACGGTGTTCCTTTATAAATGCTTTAAATTAAGCTTGTAGCACAAAAAAAAGCATAGAATTTTTGAGAATGGGCTGAAGTTATTCATGATTTGTTCTTCAGATTACTCATAATAGCAGAACCTAAACCCATCATTTCCTAATTAGTTTCTGCAGAAAAAAAAATCATATTCCAAAAACAAAGCATGGTTATATGACTAAGTGCAAAATGTGATACTGAGTCACACAGAAAACTTCACATTCAATTATTGATTTCTTTGAATCAAAGTGGTAAAAGAAACACCATAATTGGCTCTCTATTTCTGATCTAGAAGCACATCTTGATTGAATTGTTACTAGTGAAGGTGTGGTGCTTTACATCACCACACTCTCAGCTGTCCACAGAGTTTCCATGGGCATGACACTTCTTACAGGCAACCTGTGACATGTTTTAAGCAGGTAAAGTACCGGTGAGACTCTTCAACCATTCAGGATGAAGAATATTCATTGACACACAATAGTCCAAATAAGAAAATATTACATTTAAATTAGGAACATAATTAAATTCAGGTACACAAAGCAAAGAGATGAAATGTAAGGTAGTTATGTAGAAATTGAGTGGAAGATAAATGAAACAAAGAAAACATTTTTTAAGTCCTCCAAAATTACTTGAAGGAATGTGTCACTACAATTGTAAAATATAACATTGTATATTTGAACAAGGAAATTGTTTAACAGACTGACAAAGCAATGAAAAAATTGAGTTCAAATAGTCTCACCGTTATTCTGAGTTAAGCCATGGTATCTGGTCTGATCTCTATTGGAATTGTACATGTTTCAGAAAGAGATGATTGGCATGAACTGAGATGATGCCATGTTGAATTCCCACTGAAGCCCAACTAAAATTGTGGGAAATGACAATGGCTCCTAGGTCCTACCATACTATGTCAGGCAGCAACAATGGAACAATACCCCAGTAAGTCTCATCAGTTTTACAAAAAGTTGTGAAATAAATTGTTTGGGTGAAAAAACTGAAATGTAACAACATTGATTTATTCCTGACAGCAACAGTGACTTGTATTTCGCTGGTACCTTTAATGTAGCAAAACATTCCAAGATGTCATATAGGAATATTAACAAATAAAATTTAATTCCAAGACACAAATGAAGGTATAATAGCAGAAGATCTTAAACATAGGTTTAAGAAATGCCTTGAAGGAAGAGAGATGGAAGGAAGTGGAGAGGCCTGGGTAAGCATTTCCAGGGCTGAAAGTCCTGACAGCTGAAAGTATAACCATTAACAGTGAAGTAGTTAAATGTGCTAATGATAAAAGGCCAGAATCTGAAGAGTTTAGACACCTTGAATGGTTGTAAGACTGGAGGAGATTACATAAATAGTGAGGGGTGAGGCAAGTGGAGAGCTTGAAAATGAGACTTTCCTGAATGTATGGCAGCAAGCAGAGGGGAGATGAGAGACGGTGCACATCGTTATAATGGCTGCAGACATTCAGGTAATCTCAAACTTGCAGAGGGTAGAACGATGGAGGAATGCATTGAACTAGTTACACCAAAAAGTGAAAAAGAATGGATTCACATTTCAGTTGCAGGTGGTTGAGGCAGGCTGGATAATCTTGCAGAAGTGGAAATAGGCAATCTTAGTGATGGAATGGACAAGTAGTGTACAGGTCATCTCGGAGTCAGATGGAACACCAAGTTTCCAATCAGTCTGGTCCAGTTTCATACAGATTGCAGAGAGGTGAATGGAATTGAGAGTAGAATTTATGGTAGGAACCAAAGGCAATGGCCCAGAAATTCCTTTGCAAAACTCAAAAAAAAAACTGCAATGTTGTTGCAAATCTTGCACATCTTTTTAAACTAGCATGTGTAATATTGCACCCATTTTTTAGAATCTTCAAGCTCTTTATTGGATAGACTGCTGACTTTTCAGTGGGACTTTCACTTTCCCTAGCATATTTTTTTCTGAAGTAAACCATCCCCTGCAGACAGCAGGTGTCAACAATAATGCAACACCCGAACTTCATCCCCAGTATAATTTTCAACCTCATTGATCTGAAAAATGATGGTTCTTATTTACTCACAGAATAACCAAGTGTCACTAACACCATTTTGCCTAACGCTGTTCTATTATTTGGGCCGACTGCATAATTTGACCTCACTGAAATCTGTGATTCTCCCCTCCTCTTCCACAACCTAAAGTGTGGCCTCACATGTGACAACTTGCCCAGAGAGATGAGGGGCACAGTTCATTTCAGTTTCCTAACCTCAGGATTATTCTGCTTACTTCTGTATTGGGGAGCCGCCCAAATTCCATACTCAAGGAAAGAAGTTTGCATCTATCTTTGCTTAACAGAAGCAAGCAGAAACAGTATGAGGATGTGCCAGCTTTGCAGGATCCCTAAGTATGTGCATTAATATACCATTTTACTCCTTATAGAGACTTATATGTTAATGTCCCACCAGGCGCACCTGGCTCCAGCTCTGTCGGTTCTTTATAGTCCATTTGCATAAAGGACGTGTCTCCTTTGAGCACTTTTGTTCACCAACTGCTCCAGCTCCACGTGAGACTCTGGAAACACTATCCCCCCACAGCCTCCCATCATTGCAACATTCATTCACTAAGTGAAATCCTTCCCTGTAGCTGGAAGAATTTTGTATTGTGGTATCTCCCCTTAAGAGCTGGCTCTAGAGATCGTGGCTGTGGGGCAAAATGCTGGCAGGAGCACGATCATGAAATGTATCAACAGAATATGCTGTGCTGAAGCTGACAGTGTGGCATTATTCAAGGAAACTCAGCAACCATGTCCTGTGAATGTTGCAATTGAAGGTTTTGATTTTTATGGGACTTTCACAGACAGTATTAGAATGACACATAACATTGTTCGAATTCCATTAGAATGTCATTATCCAGTTCTAATTGTTTCTCATTGTCACATGTACCGAGAAACAGTGAAAAACTTTGTTTTGTATGCCATCCATACAGATCATTTCAAAACATTAGTATATCAAGGTAGTACAAAAGGAAAAGCAATAACAGAATGCAGAATAGACTATTGGATTTAATATGCCCAACATTCAGTGGCAGGAACCATATCTCTGAACCTTCAGTTTTGCTGGGTACAAATCCTGAACTCCCTTCTTAACCACATTTTGGGAGCACTTTACCAGAAACAGTGCAGTGTTTCAAGAATGTAGCTCACCACCACCTTCTCAAGGGCAATAAATCTTAGCCTTGCCAGTGATGTCAACATCCCAGAAAAACAAGTGAATAATCAGAAAATTCATTACCACTGGATGCTGGGCAAACTCTCCGACTATTTACAAACAGTAAACAGGAATTCAAGAAATTCAGCCACTGAGATCCAATCCATGACTTTTCAGACCAAATTGTTCGCTCACAGAAGACATATTCATGTCAATGATCTTGAAATTTCATTACTGAATACTTAGATAGATGTTGTTCCTTTCATTTTTTTTTAATAGAGCCTTCAGCTTTATTTTGTTAATTGACCAGCAATCCCAATAAAACACAAAACAAATTTACCAGTCAGTGGGGGAAAGAGCAGCAATATGGGCGAAGTTCCTTCCAAAAAAGCCGGACAGGCAGGATGGGCTGAACATCCTCCTCTGGTACTGTCTGATTCTGTAACAGAATTTCAGTCAAATGCATTAACTTTTCATAAACTACAATCCCAGTGTTTATAACCCAAGAATGAGATGTCACGACGCCATGCATATTTATTTGATTATATGATCAGTTTTAAATTATCTTTTCTCTCTGCATGCATCCCTCTTAGGTTTTCAATTTTATCATCTGCAATTACTCAGATTACTTCATAACTAACTCTTAGTAGACCACACAGTGATGATGGGAGACTTCACATTAGATCTAGATTAATCTGACACTGCAGATATATTCCAGCGAGCAGAAAGAATTGGATTTAATATCATCTGTATTACTGAAGTCATTACTCCTGCTACCATACAAACCAAGTTAACAAGGTGAAAGGATAATCAGCTTTAAAGTAATCTGATTCAAATATTTGCAGCAGTTTAATACAATTTAACCATTTTTCAGGAGCGCCTCATTTATCACTGCCCAGTCTCACTTGGCAGTAATATTCACTCAGGAAGCTTTCTGCAACTGTCTGCCTTGGGATCTACTTTGACATTAGCAGTGACATTAATGATTGATTGAAAAGTTTTTTTTCACTTTTTTGTTATTAAGGAATGAAAATTGTAATGTAAAGACTCATGAGGGATCCTGGTCCAAAGTGAGGTAACATGCAGAGTAATAAGCCAGAAATACCAAAATAGAATTTAATTTATTCGAGGTTCTTCTCAGACTGTGCAGAAGCACACAATGATACACACATGATCAAATGCATCCCACAATATTGTGCTTATTTACATACACTATAAAAATTATCATCTCTGCTCTGTATTTTTCAAATTGGTGGGACTTTTTTAACATCATACAGTTAGATATCTTGATCACTGCAAGAATGAGCAGTGTGCTTTTAAGTCACAAGAACAACATGGTGGGTGGAACATATACTACATGGGGAACCAGGTTTATGTGGGATTGTGGATATAGTGATTTTCTTATGTTCATGATATGTAATGACCATACATGTAAGTATCATACATTCTCATATTTATTCATGATTACTCACAGTAATTGTTTATTAGTTGAAAAATCAGACAAAATGCATGATCTTTTAAGCATGATCTCTTCCATAGAAGTAGCTCTTGAGTGGCAGCTCTCATCGGGTATCATCACTTCAAGTAGTGGGGATGACTGGAGCAGTTTTGCCTTCATGGCAGGTTATAAATAAAGTGGTGCGCATCATGTTTTGGACTGATCATGTATTCAGAGGTGAGCACCAAGGCAAAGTCCCATGCAGTTGCCTCAAATAAGTTCTCACTTGTGAGATGGAAGACGCCAGGATCATTTGTGAAGATTCTATTACTGACATCAGTACTAGACTCACTGAAAGAGGCAGAATGACGACAACTCTTTAAATTCTGCAAGAGAAGGCCTTTACCCTCCCATTAAGGCCTTCTCTTGTGGAAGTCAAAAAACAATGTATAATTCCTGTAATTTTTGTGTGTGATTGGATGTTGCAGCAACAATATCAAAGGTGCATGCAGTGTGCACTGTGGAGTTCCTGATCACCTTCAATGCTTGATCTTTAACTCCTAAACTGTCACATGAAAATAATCCACCATGTGATAGAATCTTTAATCTATATGTTTTGCCTTATTATAAAATGTAAATAACTGTAAGAAAATGTAAATACATTTTTCGAAACTTGTAAAATATGTTTCTTTATACTCTTTCCAACACTGAAAAATGAACAAAGTGTAATTATGTTGGATTAACATAAATCAAATCACCAAAATGTAAATGACTTCAACAGAACAGAATTTCTGAAGCGGAGTACAATGTACAGACAGTACTATGACACGTGGTTCCAGCAGGCATTGGAATACCAGTTTCTAGGGATCTGTACCTACCCTGTACCACTTCACTGGGGCCGAATTGAGCTGGATGACTGCTGGCAGTAATGTAAGAACAGGAAATGCAAGTAGGAGTAGTCACTGGACCCTTTGTCCCCCTTTCACCAATTCCACAGGGGACCAGGGCCCATGAACATTGGGCCTCAGCTTGATGCAAAATTCCAAGACAGACCACAGGTCAGCTACCACTGAAGCAGGAATCCCCTTCTGCTGCTGGCTCACCATTGAGCCCAGCAATGGCATACTGATGCAGACTTTGAGGCCAGATTCTCAACTTTACAGCTGTGAGGGCAGATGTACCAATGGCAACTTCTTTCATCTGCATGCTGTCCCAACCATGTGGAAAAAGATAAATGAGATTTTTAGCATTAATTTTAATGTTTTTGTTTACTAAGTTGTTTCTAATTACTTTTTAAAATGTTTACATTTGTTTTCATTTTCAAGTTATTCCAGTAGTTCTGCAATGTCTCCAACTATCAGAGATTTTTGGAAATAGTTGAATGGTTTTGACATTTTGACTTTCTGCTGCTCAGAACCTCTACCACCTTGTCAGATGCCCAGGGATGCAGAGGGGCAGCTGCTCAAACCCTGCTTTTTGGGAATAGGTGAGTCTGGGTGAGTGGGTGGACACCATGGGTGATGTTCCAGAAAGTAAGCTGGATCCAGGATGAACATGGCAATTAAACACCTCACCTTGATCACCTTTTGACTCTGTAAGCTCAACGAAGTACAATCTAAACTTAAGAAACATATTCTTATATATTAAGCCTTTGCTTCTTGGTTTTATTCTGCATTAAATCCCCCCACCATTATATTTATAAGTTCCCCATAGTTTGGTACCCAGAACTGAATGCAGTATTCCATCATCTGATTAAGGATCTGTGCAGCTGAAACGGTACCCACACTTTTAAATTCCAAAATCCTATTGTTTAAAGGCAATATTCCATTAATTTTTGTGATTATGTTTGTCTGTATTGTACCTTTAGGTGATTTTTGTATGTGGACAAAAATGCCTTTGCCTATTTCTAGCTTGTAGATTTTTATCATTAAGAAGTTATCCTAATTGGTCTGTCAAAGTCAAAGTCGAGTTTATTGTCATATGCACAAGTACGTGTATGCGTAGGTGCAATGAAAAACTTATTTGCAGCAGCATCACAGACACAGAGCATCAGATAAATAACCTTCACAAGAAAAACATGAATTAAACATAAATTATACAATGATTAAACTTTCTTTGCACTTTCTTTCCCAATTTCTCTCACTTTCTTTCCCACTTTCTCACACTTTCTTTCCCACACATGCCCATTGAAGATTGGAAAGCAGTGTTCCATGTGCAGATTACTAAATAATACGATTTCACATTCCTGACAGTCAGGGTATAAACCCTTTACCCCCCATTCTCTGTCTCCTGCCTAGCAACAAATTACAAACCCACAGAACAGGGGACCTCCAATTCTACAGGTTCTCACATTTCAGAAAAAACTATTGCACTGAACGAGTCAAAACTCTATTTGGATTCATAACCATTCCACTATTCAGCATAAATAATGACCTCATCAGAAAATGCAACTAAATTAGTCCAACATTGATCAACCCTTCAAAATCCACACTGACTGGTTTCAATCAGTGAATGCAGTTCCAGACTCTCAGTCAATCAGTTGAGACAAAGGACAAAGAATGAAAAAAAACAAAAACAACGACATGTATGAAAAACACGATCATGCTGGAGGAACTCAGCAGGCCAGGCAGCATCTGTGGAGAAAAGCAGGCGGTCAATGTTTTGGGTCAGGACCCTTCTTCAGGACACCTACAACTACATGTGCTGAAAATTGAAAGCAGAAGTAGAAAATGCTTCTGTTAAAAGGTCTTTGGCCTGGAACATTAATTCCTTCTCTCTTTCCATGGATGCTGCCTGACCTGCTGAGTGTTTTTACATTTTCTGTTTCTTTTTAGAACACTTACAGGTTTTTATTTGGATTCCTAGTGGAATTTAGTTGCAGTCTGTTTGAAACAATGGCTTCAATGGCTCTTGTGGTCTTTTCTCACTTTTGTTCCCTTGATCCTAATTCAGTTCAACAAGTGACCTAAGACCAAACATAGGCATAAAGCATGACCAGTAGCAGTCTTGGTTGTTTACTGTGCACTTGGCTGTCAAGAGCCAAGTGTGCTGTTGCTTCTTCCTGTACTTTCCTTGTGGATTCAGCTCTGGGAGGCAAACCTGTGCATGTGATAAAGTTACAATTGTCACTGACATTATCAATTCAGCATCTCTATCCAACAATCTAAATCATGCAGGAGAGCTGAGAAACATTCCTTCCTCGGAAAGGGTACATATGCCATTCTTCAACAAGTAAGCAAGGGATAATTAAGTCTCCAATTCACACTCTACGTGCCTTGTACTATGTCCATTCACAGATTCAGAGGTGGGATATGTTAGGAACTACAGCTGTAAAAACATGCCTGATTATTCTATAGCACAAAGGACAGAATCTCCTGTGTAATTAGTCTCTGCGCCAGTCTCATAGCCTGTTGATTTTAATAACATCTCATCATCTGCAGTCCTATAAATTAACTATTAGGTAGTTGGTGCATGATAGCTAAACAACATTAATGCACAATGACTTCAACACCATTAAAATATTGGTATGACCCTCAGAGAAGGAGGGAAATCTTGCAGATAAAGCTCTCTGCTGTATTTCATGTGAAACACTTTACATAACCCATACAATGTGTGTCTAATGACTTCCTAAAAATTCACTAGCTGCTTCTTATTTTTAGTATATAGTGTATATCACTCAGATGTTGTTGCTGCTCACAACATCCCAGCATCAGCACTAATGCACTTGCAGATGTAATTACTTTAAACTGGGTGTACTAACATATCTTATGAAGGTGTAATTATATCTCATATTTACTTTCAGTACAAAACATTTCATCTGGCACCAAATTTGCAGTGTGCAACTGGGGTTCTGACATATTACAGGGAATCAGCGGAAGGGGTAATTTCACACCTCTTTGGTTTGACATTGAGGTTTCATCCAGTGAAATGCCAAGTCTGAAATACAATGTATTCATGGGAAACTCCTGGACCCCCTTTGAAGATTACCTGACCTCTCTTGTGAAAAGAGGGTTTCTCCCCCACCTTGTCTCCAATTCATTGTGAAAGAACTCTACATTTATATTTTGTGTTTGAAGAACATACAGACCTCTCTGCTGGATGGGGTTAATAGAAAGTCTGTCAGGCAGGGCCAGACTCTATAAGCAGTGTATAATGTGTCTGAACTCAAACCTATCAATATGAAAAAGAAAGCTGTTTTAGGACATAGGTCCATATTATCTCCTATTTGGAGTCAGTAGCCCAGTGGCCTCAATTTTATGACCAGTGATGAAGCAATGTTCACCATTGATCTTGAAGAAAGTCACCCAATTCTCTGTAGTGTGTACCCCTTCTGTTCCTATAATATGTTGTCATCTAGTTGATGTGACAGCCAATCTCCCAGATAGCATACCAGGAGATAAAATTACAATTTTTCACTCCATAACTTTTTGACACACTGCAAAATAATGTTTGGAGCATGCACATCAGATTACCATATCATAAACTTAAACAAAATGTAGATTTAATTATTTAATAAAATCAGTGTCAAAATTTGCTGCTAGCGACAAGCCCCATGCAATCAGCACTGATCCATGTGGTGAGCACAAATCTAACTTTTGTAAATCCATGAGTGTTGACTTGCTGGTGTGTGTCATCCTGATGCTTAATAGCAAGGCCATGCACAGTGGCAGCACCTAGAACAGTGTAATACCATCACAGGATGTGAGGGCAGGGCAGAACAAGCCTTGTCTATGAAATGGCTGAAAAACCATTGCCCATGCTTAGCCCACTGTCCAACTGCCAAAGACCTTGAATGTTCCGAATGTCCCTGACTTGGTCATTTGGACAGGTACATGGATAGGAAAGGTTTAGCGGGGTATGGGCCAAATGAGTGCAAATGGGACGAGCTTAGATGGGCACCTTGGTTGGCATGCATGAGTTGGGTTGAAGGGTCTATTTCCATACTGTATTACTTTATGACATTGAATAGCTATCAAAAATCAAGGAAATTATTTAAACATTTTACAACTTATTTTTCTTAAGACAAAAGTTAAAATACGAACAATTGAAATATTTAAATAAATTCAATTGGTTCTAAAAAAATTATTTCAGACTTACCTTGCACCCATTTTTCTCCATTGAAATGAATGGACTCATTGTCTCTATGTCAGGTTAGGAATATTAATTGTTCCAACCTGGTGCAGGTTCAGTGAGCACATTCCCCAGTGTAAGTACTGAGGAATTGCAGCAAATTCACTTTCTGCCACTGGACTCCATGAGGACTCTACTTCAGAGTATGGTTGGGGAAACTACTTCAGAGTATAGTTGGGGAAATGTGTTGTGCTGCTGACAAGTTGTGATTTCACCATTCTTGCAGGGATCTCACAACTTAGTGGTACTCACACAGAGAAATATTGGCAGTTTGGATGAATTTTTCACACTTCCCAGCAGGTTCTTGTGTATTATATTTTGAAATATTTAGCTGAAGAAATTACAATCAACTTACCTAAAGTTAGTATCTTTTTCAAGTGAGAAATTTGCTAAGTAGTAATTATAGTTGAACACATTAAAATCCTGATTTAAAATCCTCATACAACAATGCATTATATGTTCAGCTTGTTTTACAAACAAAATAGTTGTAAATACCTGAAGTTTTTTCTTGTTTCACTGAATTCTCAGTGTTTACCTGTGACGGGCTTGCAAAACAGTGAATAGCGTGGAGGAGCAGGGAATCACAGGCAACACTTGTGGATTTTTGATTACCTATCCATTCTTCTGGATCTGGGCATCACTAGCTTGGATTTTGTTCATTGCCCACTCCTAACTGCATTTGAGAAGGTGGTGGTGAGTAACCTAGTTGAACTTTTAGATTCCTTCTAGTTAGCAAAGATACTGTTGAGCTACCTATTAAATTTAATACTCAAAAGTATGCTTGCTTTAATTACCTTAATAATTATTAAATTAAAAACTTAATCTTGGTATTGGTATTGGTTTATTACAGTCACTTCTATGGAGGTACAGTGAAAAACTTGTCTTGCATACCAATTGTACAGGTCAATTCATTACACAGTGCAATTACATTGAGATAGTACAAAGTGCATTGATGTAGTACAGGTAAAAACAGTAACAGTACAGAGTAAAGTGTCACAGCTACAGAGAAAGTGCAGTGCAATAAGGTGCAAGGTCACAACAAGGTAGATCGTGAGGTCATAGTCCATCTCATTGTATAAGGGAACCGTTCAATAGTCTTATCACAGTGGGGTAGAAGCTGTCCTTAAGTCTGGTGGTACGTGCCCTCAGGCACCTGTATCTTCTACCCGATGGAAGAGGAGAGAAGAGAGAATGTCCCGGGTGGGTGGGGTCTTTGATTATGCTGGCTGCTTCACCAAGACAACGAGAGGTAAAGACAGAGTCCCAGGAGGGGAGGCTGGTGTCTGTGATGCAATGGGCTGTGTCCACAAATCTCTGCAGTTTCTTGCGGTCCTGGGCAGAGCAGTTGCTGTACCAAGCCATGATACATCCAGATAGGATGCTCCCTATGGTGCATCGGTAAAAGCTGGTGAGAGTCGAAGGGGACAAACTGAATTTGTTTAGCCTCCTGAGGAAGTAGATGCGCTAGTTATCAAGGATTAACTCACACATGATCAAAATGCAGTTGTTTACTCAGTGATGCAAGGCATCATTTCCCAATATTTCATGAAACCAAATCTGAGCATTATTGCTTGTTGATCTGTTTTAAGCTTGAAAGAGAGTGACAGTAAAATGCCTTTATTTGAAGGTGTACTCTAAACCTTGCAATGGGAAGATGAATGTTACCAAGGAACAAAGGAGTAGGAATAGGCCATTCAGCCCATTAAGCTTGTTCTACTATTCAATTAGATGAGAGATGATCTGTATTTTGATTCCTTCTGATGGCTTGGTTGTATTACAATTCATGCCCTTTCCTAACAATAATTTATCAATTTCAGTTTGTGTTTTCAGTTAACCCAGACACAATAACCTTTTTAGAGGAGAGAGGTTCACATTTCCATTTCCCTTTGTGTAGTTAAGGGCTGTCCAATATAACTTGTGAATAGGCTAATATTTATTCTTAAGGTCATGCTATCTTGTTCTGGACCCACACCATAGGAAATATTTTTCTCTGTCTTCACTGTCTTCTTATTAAATGAATTTAAACACATCCATTTGTTCATTCCTTAATCTTCTTTACTCAAGGAAAGCTTATCTCTGCACCCTGACCTCACAAATTAACCCCTTCAGTCAGATATCATTGTGATCTTGTGAATCATTTTAGGCTGCTCCAGGTCCCAGTAAATAGTTGAAGGAAATGTGGGTTTAGAAGCATGTCTATTTTACATCTAGACTGATGTGGACTTACAAAACATGTCTGAAAAATCCAGGACTTGTGAATACTGTTTATTAACTATTTCAATGTCTTAGGGGATGTTTATATTTTAAAGTGAGGCAATAATGTAAAGTAAATTTAAAATCTGGTCACCATTACCAAAAGAGGGAGCTGCACATCAATGTAAAAATGTTATGTGTCTTGAATACCTGAGCATAGATTTAAGGATGATAATGCTTATCTATCCCGATAGACTACTTTTCACCCCAATTTTCTGGAGCCTCCAACATATGTAGGAGAGTTATTTTCATGAAAATCTGACAATGTTCTGAACCTCATCATTCAATCATGGTTCAAATATTGTAAGAATTACTCAGCCAATGGAAGCATCAAGCTCAAACACAGTCTCTCCATCTTCATTCCATGCTGTGACCATGCACCCACAGTCCCCTGTTACCAGATTGCAATCAGTTAATAATACTGAGGCTAACTGAATTGAATCCTGTGTAATTGACTGCTGTGTGATTGACAGTGTAGGTTTAGAGCTTTACAAATATGAAAATCCTTCCTATTTGCCGTGGGAATGTTGGACAAAAGGAAATAACAAATACAATGATATAATTTCCTTATTTGCTGACAAGAATGGCCATTACTTGAGGAAATGCAAGCAAGGAGAGAGCATAATTATCAACGGGGACATGTCAAATCAGATGGCCAACTGGTTATTCCTCCTGCCCATCATACTGACAATAAATTAGTAGGAAGAGAGTGGGAAAGGCAAGCCTGAAGATTTGTGGGGCAGTCTTAAAATATAAGTGTGCTTGTCCTTGGTGTAGAAGAAATACTTGGTCACTAATTGATCTATATCCTTGAAAGCCATTGTAAGTGCTGTGTACTTCATTTGATCAGGACTTCACAGATGAATCCACCAGGCAACAAATCATCCAGTCTTTAAAATTAAACCAGGTATGTCACATGCAAAGTATTCACTGGGCAATAATCAGCTGAGAAGATATGACAGCTTTATTTCTTTGCCTCACCTGTTTATAAAAAAAATCCAAGTGATTGCTGCTTAAATCAGAAAATCTGCTAATAACAATTGAGAAGTTGGGCTGATGCTCATAAAAAGTCTTACTAACACGACCAGTCAAATAATCAGCAACTTCACATAATCAATATGTTTCCACAGCTGACCAGCTTCCACTGATTACTTTTCCCTCCATGACTGGCTCCCTTATCCTGTAGTTAGCATCTGAAGACAGTCTCATGAAGCTGAACAGCCCTCTTTCAAATTGGGCTGTACTAATGCAATGTATTTCAGAGTGGGTATTTCAAAAGATATCCATTTGACAACAACTTGTACTTATGCAACATCTTGCATGAAAGAATAAAAACCTCCCATTGTGCTTCACAAGAGGGTAACAGGAAAACATCTGACACTCTACTCCAGGTGGAGACATTAGGATGAGTGAATGAACATTTGGTCATGGAGGCAGGTTCTGAGCAAGACATTAAAAGGTGGAGAGAGAGGGTTGGGAGAGAATTTCAGAATTTAAAGTCTAGATGGATGAAAGCCTGGGCCAGCAACCTTGTGGTGAAGGAGGTGAGGAATGCATCAGAGGCTGACATTGAAGAAGGGTTGTAGAGCCAGAGGAGATGGACAGAGGGGAAGGTGAGGCAATGAGGGATTTAAGCAAAAGGATGAGAATTTTAATGCCAATGTGTTTGTGCTCCAGATGCCTTTGCTATTCAGCAAACACAGAGCTGATTGGTGAAAAGAAACTTGTTCGAGTGAGAATATGAGCAGCAGAATTCTGGATAAGATCTGGTGGATAGAGGGTAGGAGATGGGATGAAAGTTTCAGTGCCGCAGTCAATATTATAGAGGAGAAGGGTGGTAGTTCTTGTGGTATGTGGTCACGCAACATGGAAACATAATCTTTGATCCCTGCCAACCCTGGGTCTACTACTCACTTACAGTATACACCAGGAGGAACTTACAGTGGGCAAGTAACTCACAGATATTTGTGACATTGGATGAAACCCACTTGGTAACAGGGAGAACATGCAAACTCCACAAGCAGCGCTGGAGATCAGGATTGAACCTAGGCCACTGGAGGCAGCAGTTCTACTAACTGTGTCACCGTGCTGCTCAGTAGTTTCCAGGCACTGAATATGTCCATTCTGCCCAACTACTTAATGCTGGAGATAATACTAAAAATGAGACACCTCCCACTCTACAACTCTCTTCCCAACTCGTCCAGGTATCCTTCTCTACCCTGCACTCTCCTGTAGTCAATAAGCTTCCCCACAAATACTTTAATGCTATCTGTTTCAGTAAGTCCAAATGCCAGCAGTTTCCACATTCTTACCATTCTCTGGATAAAGAAATGCAAATTAAATAGTACTTGTTCTGTTGGTGACTATCTTTTATCTTTTTCCCTTGTTCTTGATTCAACAACAAATGGAACAGTTTCTCCACATTCACCATTATCAAATCCCTTTATGCTTAAAAAAAGTCTTCACTACATCTTGCCATTTTTCCAGTGAGAAGGATCATTGCTTGGCTCATCTTTCCTGATAATTGCCTTCTCAATTTTGGTATCATTCTTGTAAATTCATTTCCTCCTCTGTGTTCATATCATTCATGTAGTTTCATAACCAGAAGTTGGAAGTGATGAAGATAAGTGAGTCTGGTTTTAACAATACAAGGCTTTGGGTGACCACATCTGAAATACTGTGTCCAATTTTGGTCTCTTAATTTTGGATGAAAGAGCAATTCAATTTCTCTTGATTGGTTCCTGGGATGAGGGCTGTCATATAAGCAGTTTGAACAGAAAGAGCTGATGTTACATCTGTGCTTCTTCATGTTCTTGAAGAGCCATGACCTTCAGGGCCTTGGACCTGGTGCTTGAAATGAAATTAGGGGCTGAGCAAGGACATAATGGATTAAATGACATTCTTTTATATCGTACATTTTCCATGATTTCTATGAATCTCTGTAATCTTATTGAAAAATTACTTTTTATAAGAGGATTTGACAGGGAAGTTAGAAGCTGAAAAGCCTGGGACTAAAGATTATGCTCTCAGTTTGAAGGATCTCCAGGTAGCTCTCTCCTTCCTCCTGATGCTCTTAATGCTGGTCCTACTTCTCAGGCTCTGCCTCATGGATTTTGGGCTCTGGGTCTATTTGCTTTGTTTCCTCGGGCACTGGCTGCTGTCTTTGGTTTGCAAGATTGTTCAGGATACAGCATAAAGTGATGAATTCTTCTCTCCTGCTGGCTGTGTATTGCAGTGTGCCCCTGAACTGATGCAAGCAATGGAACCCTAGCTTGAGCAGATCAGTGGTCGTCATGGTACTTGCATGACATTCAGTGTATCTGCATTTAGCTGGTGTTGTTTGAGAACATATGGGTATGAGCAGCCTTGGAAGTAGAGGGTGGTTTTTGCTCAGTAGGATTCATCCCATTGACAGTGAAAGTGTCCAATAGTGTGGGCTCCCTTGGGGTAAATGAGTTATGTGTCCCCTGTAGAAACATAGCATTCACCATGAGGAACCCTTCTCGAGATCCACAACTAGGTCTACAATGATACTACTCTGGATAAAATCAAATTTTGCAAGATTAGCACCTAAAAAAGGTGCTTAACAATTCATTTCTTCTAAAGTGAAACAGAATCATTTAACTACTGACCATACTGTAAGTCCTCACCCTTGAATTAATTAAAAAAACCTCTAACCATAAATTAGAGGACCCTTTGACAAAGGGTCTTCAACCTGGCACATTCACTTTATTTCTCTTCCCACAGATGCAGTCTGAACTGCTGAGTATTTCCAGCATTTTCTGCTATTCTAGATTTCCAATATCTGCAGTGTTTTTTTCTGATTTTCATTTAATCTCTTTGCACTTTATAGACTATTGCAATAAACAAATTAAGAAGCACTTTGGAATGCCTTGTTATTTCTTGTTGCTATCTTCTTTTCCTGTGTTTTTATTTTTCTGACTGGTATACTGCCGTACTCAAGACTTATGCATGCACTTACTGCAATGTAGTGTTTGACAAGAAAGTTAAGAAGCGTTAGGAAGGTGTCTTTTGGGAAATTAGTAAGAAAGTTACAACCTTGCATAAAGCAGAGACTTCAGTTAATTCCAATCAATCTGTTACAAAGAGAATCCCCAAGTGTTCTAACTCAAGCAGTGTTGTTTGTGAAGAAAAACTTATGCATACTTGCCTTTTATTAAATGGGAAAGGTTGTTGCTCTCTCTACAATCACTTCTGGATCAGATCCTCTTCCTTTAATTAGTTAACCTATAATCCAAAATACTGAATAGATTTTTATACAGTTAGACAGGTAATAAAAACTATATTATCGAGGTGTGGTAATTTCCTACTTTAATTTTTATGTCTGGGATTCTGTGTCTCAAGGCTAAGTCAAACTCTTACATCCAATCTACAGAAGACCAAAGACAGGTCAAGGTTGAAATTTAAGCAGTTGGTTCAGTTGTAATCGGCTTCCCTCTGCATTTTTAGAAAAAACGATTTCAGAAGATATTCTCGTTCTCTGGTTCTTTCCGTGACCTCTGTCCACTCCATAACTCTGGATGTCTTCTGCTATGCCTGCTGCTCCCTTGCATTCTCCTTTGTTCTTATCTATTTTCTGCTCACCCATCCCTGCCTAACTCTAAGGTCAAAAGGCAGACAATGGAAGTCATATTGTCCAGAAGCTAACGTCTTTAGTTGCTTCCAGAAGCAGATACTGAAATGTAAAACTTGGAGAGGAATCTTGGAGAGGAAACATGCGTTAGATATTGTCAACAGTGAAGATTTCCCATCAAGTTTTACATTCCGTTACCTATTTCTGGAATAGTTTGTTGAAGACTTTGGCTTTTGCCCATGCTGGCATGAATTCTTCCAGAGCTGGGGTTAGGTGGTGGTTTCTTTTGATTCGCTTGATTCAGACTTCTGGATCAAGGCACATCTTAGCCATCTATTAGGCCTCTCCTTCACCAGAATGAGTTTATAATGCCAGTAGATTTACTGACTTTGGATATTGTCACTCTCTGTTCCACTTCCTGCAGTTCCTTCTCAGCTTCCTCTTTAGATTAAGTGGAGAGTGTATTACTGGTTTTGCTTGGGAATCAGTAACGATGTATGATGTTCAAAATGTTGAAAACATTCCAGTGATTCATCAAAATATTCTTGGTCTATTTATGTTAGATCTCTTTTGATTCTTACTGGAAGGAAGTATTCAATTGGCATGATACTTTCTGTTTTTTTCATTGCCTTATTCACTGTGGTTTATTGAGATTTGTTGCCCTACACAGCTTCTCAGACCCCAAATGGCAGATTCTTCTGCTTCTGTGACATAGGGTGTGTAGTTATCTATTTTTGCTTTTGATTTGGAGTTTTCCAAATGTAGAATTTTACCTCTTCTGTCAGCTGTTAGAATATTGTGGCTTTGTTTCAAGGTGCTTTCCTATGGATAACATTTTTTTGGATTTGCAGGAATAAACAGAGTGTATACCATTACTTTGAGTTCCTGTGTCTAATTTTAGCATTAGGTTTATGACTGTGGGTTTAATTCTTATTCTTTTCCTGATCTTCTTTCCTGACAGCTTCAATTTCATTTCCTTGATCATTGCCCACATTTAAAATATAAGTAAAGAGCAAGAGTTAGTTCACTAGGCCCTCAAACCTTCTCGTCATTTAATAAAATCATGGCTGATCTGATTGTAACCTCAACTCTCCATTCCAGACTTCCTGTGATATCCTTTAACACCGTGCTTCTCAAGAATCTATCTACCTCTGCCTTAAAAATATTCAAAGAATCTGCTTCTGCCGCCCTTTGAGGAAAGAAGCTCCACAGACTCACCATTCTCTGAGGAATTTTTTGTCCCGTCTCTGCTTTAAATGAGCAACCCCTTATTTTTAAATAGTGGTCCCTTGTTTTTGATTCTTCCACAAACATCCTCTTCACATCCATCTTGTCAAGACCCCTCAGGATCTTACGTGTTTCAATCATCCCTTCTCACTCTTCCAAACTCTACCTGATACAACCCTTGCCAGGCCAACCTTTCCTCTTAATGTAACTGCTCCATGCACATCCAAATACTCCATGCAGATGTATGGTTCCAATGTCCAGTGCATCCTGGAACACGCTGATATCTTTCAGATATGTATGTTCTAGTGTTGATATTATTCTTTTCATTATCAATCCTCACTTCTGTTGGCATCTTCTCATTTCTGATCAGCATATCTCCCAGTTGCTAAGTTTGGCACAAAGTCTGCAATTAGATCCATATTCTGGGCATGATTTCCTCTCTGTCAATTTGCGTAGTCTGCTGCAGAGCCTTCCTTCAGTCTGGTTTTCATTCTTTTGTTTCTGTTGTTCAGCATCAGCACTGTGTATGTTGCCAGGAGATTGGCATTTTCATCTGTCTACATGTCGGTTCCTGTGCTCTGGCTGTATCCATAGCTTGTGCTATAATGAGTTCTACCTTTTTGATAAAAACTTTCTGCAAAATGAATAGGTTCACTAAACATTCATCCAGATCGTTAAATTTACATTTGCTGCCTGTATTTCTAAGCTGTCTAGGTTTACTTGTTTCTTGCCTCAGGCTTTAGAATTCAAGTCTTCTTAAGCAGTTTTGGCTCGAGGTGTGTACTGAACTTTTCATAGACCTCATCAGGACTTTTATTCTCAGCCTCATTTATTTCATAACTGTTGAAAAGATCTAATCCCTTTGTTCCTGACCTCAGAAGGATAGAGCTGACCTTCTCTTCATCACTCAAGCCTTTCAGTGAAATTACTGATGGTCAGTTAACACTTTTCTGAATGCCACCACAACATCTTTAGCTTCCCACTTTGTCCTGTGTTGGAACTGTGGAGATATCACAGTCATCTACTGCACACAGTACTTATGCCAAATAGAATCTTTCTCCTTAACTCCCTTGATTGCTCCCACCATGTTAAGTCTTGTTTTCCAGAACACTAGTTGGTAATGAGATCTGTGGCTCAGCAATCTGTTTATTCTCAAGTCTAGTTCTGGCTGAGTGCTGCAATGTATATTCTGTACGTGGGATATAGTGCATCAGTAAGTGATGCAATACAAGTACAAAAATTTAAGCAGGATATCAATTCTCTACTGGATGCTTAAACAGCTGGTTATATCCAGTGGTAGAAATTTGACAATGGTATTGGTCAGAATGTTAATACCTTGGCAATTTCAATGTTTTATTGAGTATTTACATGTACTTTAAAAGTTATTTTTTGCCAACTGTAGCTCACGGAGCCCACAGTTGAACTTGGTCAGCAGGCGTTCATCCACAATGTGTATCTGGGTTTGATTTGCACTGCAACTGGTAACCTGGTGATCTTAGAGATCCCAGAGTGGCTGGTTGACTTGCTCTGTTTGGAAGTGAATCTGAAATCCACACTGACGTGGCAGATTGAGTCTGGATGGACAGCTGCTTGGGCTCATAACAAGGATAGCCCCTTGGCAGATCTTATTACCAGAGGACCTCCTCTGTTACAAGATATTGGGGCAGTCTCAAGCACAAATTGATGCAAGATATGCAACAGGTGTCTGTAAAGGTCATTGAAAAGAGGCCGTCTTGGTTTGGCACAAGTTCCTGCGTTGACCACCTTTTCATTTGAAAATCAGTCAAATTTACATAGTCCTAGGCAGATTTTGTGTGGGTGTACTATGATCCTGCTAATTGATGCAGGCAGTGTATGCAGGAATTAATGTGATGGATAAAATCGATAAACTTCAGAGTATATGGATCTCAGTTATATTAAAAGTCCAGGAATGTTCACAGTTTATACGTTACAAAGTTCTCATTAGTTTCAATTGTACATACAGTACAAACTATTTTTACAGTGAATAAGAGTTTAGGCATAAAATCAATGGCCATGTTTCATTATTGTAGATTGTAAATGCTGATTTCTAGATTTCTAGATTTCTACTCTCATACATTTTGATGCAGAATCTCTCTCCACGGAGAGTCGCCACCGGCTATTCCAGCTCAATTGCAGTTTGGTAAAGTGAACACCGGTGGATGCTTATGTTGATCATGAGTTACATCTGCTAAAGCCAATACAACATACAAGTTTATAACAAACATACCTTGCATCCATGCAATGCCTTATGTAACTGCAGCCCACACCAAAACACATAGTGCCAATTGGTTCCGCCATCAGCAGAGAAATCAATGACCAGATCATTTGTTGGTTAAGAGATGGATGTTGGCCAAGGTCTCAGGAGAGCAATTATGCTTTTCTTTGAATATTGTCATGGGATTTTCTGTGAATACCTGAGAGGCTTGTGATTTAACACCTGACTCTAAAAGCTGGCACTTCTATTAATACGCTTAGTGTTAGACATTTGAGTCTCTATAGTGGGACTTGTTAACACAAGTAAGTTTCATGCTCTATTTCTCCGGCTATTACCACTCTACTTTTTAGGGATTTTGGGTTCTTCAATAGTTTGAGCCCAGAGTGCAGAATATCAGAATGTGCAACACCACCCCCCCTTCTAGTTAATGGTTTAAAATGTCAGATTAAATGAGTGAATCAGGTTGATTGGATAGGAATTAACAGTAGGTACTGTAGTCCACCTTTGAGATTCCAAAATGACCAGGAAAAGAAGTCTTCAAGTCTTAAATTACATGTGGCTCATTTAGGACCTGATCCTAACTCATTTTATTTTTTTCATGTGATCTGACATTGACAACAAGGCAAGCACTTATGCCCACCTCTAATTATTCTTGAGCTGCAAGAGCATTCAAGAGTCAATCGCATTGTTGTGGATCTGAGTTACATATGGCTGGGTAAAATGGTGGATAGTCTTCCCTAGAAAAAATTACTAAATCATAGATTTGTACAACAATTAAACATATTCAGAGGCATCATCACAAATAATAGCTTTTTTAAAAAAAATTCCAATTTATTGAATTAACTGAATTTAAATTTTCTGGATGCTGTAGTGGGATTTGAACTCGCATCTCCAGATATTCAGTCCAGGCCTCCATCCTGTTCAGTGATTTGCGACCAAAAAGCATTTTATAATCTATGAACTGGGATTTGTTAGCTTTGGCAGAAAGTGGACAGAATTACTTTATCTGTAACACCAAAATCTGCTGTTTCTAAATCTTCAATTTAAGAAGGCAGAGAACATTATATTTTAATTATATGTCTGCTTAAATTAGGACTTCCAGGATTTTCAAAGAATCCTTCTGTGAGGGGTATGAAATTTATGGAAATCCAGTCATCAATGAATATTTAAAGCTGCACTTGATTGTTTATTGGATGTTAAGAGAGAAACAATTTTTAAGCATCAGTGGCTTCAGGCAATTTAAAAAATGTGTCAGTGCTGACATTGCAAAGCATGGGTTAGCTACATATTCCAACCACATGGCAGACTGGATGTTTGCCATTCCTCTTGATGATTAATAACTTTTGACGGTCTTTCTTTTTTTACCCACTTTGCCTTCCCAAAATCTTGAAGAATACACTATGATGCTGGAGGAACTCAACAGGCCAGGCAGCATCCGTGGAGAAAAGCAGGTGGTCAACATTGCAGGTTAGGACCCTTCTTCAGGACTGAAGTTAGGAAAAGGGGAAGCCCAATATATAGGAGGGAAAAGCAGAGCAGTGATAGGTGGACAAAAAAAGGGGAGGTGGGGTGGGCACAGGCTGGTGATAGGTAGATGCAGGTAAGAGATAGTGATAGGCAGGTGTGTGGGAGGAGGGGAGAGCAGATCCACCGGGGGATGGGTCAAAGGTAAGGAGGGAAAAAAAGGTGCAGAAAAAAAAGAGAGAGGCTAGGAAAGGGAAGAAAAGAAGAGGTATGGTTTGGGGGGATGGGGGAAGGGATATGGGGATTACTTAAAGTGGGAGAATTCAATGTTCATGCCGTTAGGCTGCAAAGTTCCAAGTTGGAAAATGAGGTGCTGTTCCTCCAGTTTGCGCTTGGAACTCTCCTGGCAGTGGAGGAGGCTGAGGACTGACATATCTGTGATAGTGTGGGGGGGGCGTTGAAGTGACTGGCAACAGGGAGATGCAGATGGCAATTGCAGATAGAGTGCAGGTGTTCTGTGAACTGATCACCTAGTCTGTGTTTGATCTCACTAAGGCAGAGGAGGCTACACTTGGAGCGCCGAATACAGTAATTTGGTGCATCTCTCTTAACATCATCTACTGCATTGTGTATACCACCTTGTGCCCACCCCACCTCCCCTCTTTTGTCCACCTATCACTGCTCTGCTTTACCCTCCGATATATTGGACTTCCCCTTTTCCTATCTTCAGTCCTGAAGAAGGGTCCTGACCCGGAACATTGACCGCCTGCTTTTCTCCATGGATGCTGCCTGGTCTGATGAGTTCCTCCAGCATCATAGTGTTTTTCGTCTAGATTCCAGCGTCTGCAGTCCTTTGTTTCTCTTAAAGAATACAATAACTTAGGATAACAAGCTGTATTCCAATCTTAATTTCAATTTACCAACAATTATATCTGCAATGTGTTTGAAAATGGGTTAATTATGCAATGACAGAAGTCTTTGTCCTGATTGATGGAGTAAACTTAAAAGATATGGGGATTGCAGTTAACTGGATTCAAAGTGACACAAGATCTGTGTTTTGTTACACAGTTAAAGCCTATTGCTTCCTCACATCTGTCTTCTTCTAAACATGTCTCCAGGCCAAGGAGCAGAATAGTGTCAGATTTAAAAGGTTGATTTCCATTTTATAAGTGGATTTAAAGTATGAAATGGATTGTAATTAAGCATTGTTATGAGGATTATAGTAAATGGCCAAAAATCTCATAAACCTGCAAACTTGACTCTGCCTTTAGCAAAACAATTCCTTTTCGTTGAATGGTGCTATGATGCTTAAACTTTTGAAAATGTCAACTATGCAGAAGTGACTGGGTTTTACAGCACTGTGTTGATAGGATTTTGCTTGCAACTGGACTTATAGATATATCATCTCAACCACTCATAATCTAAGTCATGATGGTCAATTTATTCGTCATCATGACTTTTCATATGTTGCGCTTCATTCTAGCATTCAAAGTCGAGTTTAAAGTCAAAGTCAAGTTTATTGTCATATACACAAGTAAGTGTATGCACAGGTACAATGAAAAACTTGCAGCAGCATCACAGGCACACAGCAACATATAAGCAGCATTCACAAGAAAAATACAAATTAAACATAAATTATATGCAATTGTCATAAGAAATTACAAGGGTTTACACGGTTTGTTATGATGTACTATATACTGCTTCTATGATAGCATTAAATATTCATGGTATTAAAAATAGAAATAGAATATTTACTTCTATTTCATCTTTCTCCCCATGTTTGTTTTTGACATTTTGGAAAACAAATGTCTTCCTAGTTCCAGAATATCCACGTAATGGACTTCTGATGCTCATACTGATATCTGTTCCTGCTTTAGGTGGTGGAACATTGCTGGAGGTTGTTTGCTTATGAATCACTCAGTTGCAAAAAAGGGAGTCTAAATTTAAGTCCTTTTGCATCTATTTATAGATCCATACTGGGCATTAACCAAATTGACAGTGCAAAGAACTGCACTGTTCTCACAAAGTATGGGTCACCGCTAAAATTGTTGGGGTCTCTTTCCAGGTGCGTGCTGAGCTGGTCAAATATCAACACTGAAATATCATTCCTGTGCTCACTTAAGAATCTGATTTCTAACTCTGTGTGCTCTGGATAGAATTTGGAGTAGAAAACACAGTGGCATTTCTGTCATGTGCAGCCTAATTATAGAGTGGATGGGGTCCTAATTGAACAGCTCATTTTAACAACACACAAGATGCTGGAGAAACTCAGTGGGTCAGGCAGCATCTGTGGAGGAACATTGACAGTTAACACTTTGGATCGAGGCCCTTCATCTGGACTGACAGATGGAGGGGAGGTAGCCAGTATAAAAAGGTAGAGGGAAGGGGTAGAGCAAGAGCTAGTAAGTGATAGGTGGATTGCAGGGGAAAATCCATAAAAGTCTCTCAAGACTTCCAAGATGTTTTTGTTGAGAAAGAGAGTGCATAATTGTTCCCATCTTGGTAGATTCATTCGGGGTTCCTTTCAACCGTCTCTGATAGTCAAGCTACACCAGGGAACTTTGGTATTGCTTTCAGCTTCCCCGATTCGTTCCAATGAGCTCACAAGAGAATTGAGTTACATGCCTCCCCATTCAGTATGTTGTTGCTGGATGCTGATGAAATAGAACATGATTTGGGCCTTCTAGGAGTGTGAGCTCAAAGGAGCATTACAGCTCAGAAGGAAGCCACTTAGACCATCTGAGTGGCTCTTTGTAAGAAGTAAAAAAACACTCTTTTGTACACCAATGCACTTTCTCCAAGTCTTTATCAAACTTTCTTTTTCAAAGTTTCAACTCTTTTGAAAGCCTTTGGGGATTCTGTCTCCACTGTTGTTTCTGGAACAGTGTTCCATGTTCTAACATTCATTTCTGAATAAAATGTCTCCAGCTTCTATCATTCATTAGACAATATAAAATTTATGCCCTTCATACACCATCCATGGAAATAACTTCTCCCTCATAATTTGGAACATCTTTTTGAAATTGTTCTCTTAAATTCTTTCTGCCAATCAAAAGAGCCTTGTTTTCTCATCACTTCCCTTCTGCATAGTATCATTGGAAGTACTTAAGCTTTTTGTCTAAGTCTTTATACATATACTTGTGTGCATTGAAATTCAAGTGCATTAAACCTTTTTCCAGCATTATGCAATTGATGATCTTTTTTTTTCAGAGTGAAACGCAGTAGTTATCATTTCTGGGCCATTTTGCATCATAGGAGGTTTCAACTGGCCATTTACCATTGTGGCCATCTTTCACCTTGACGTAATTTCCCCATCAGTGGCACACAGGATGATGTCACTCCTGTTCAACACTTTGGAGCATGAAGGGAGAACCTGTACCATGTTGTCCTGGAGGACCCTACCATTGGGCATTCCTGGGACAACCTTGTTTTACTTTCGCAGCACCAAACTGAGAGACCCTCCCCACACACCCAACCCTGCATTACACAACTAACCTGCAACAACCCCCAGAACCCACAGTCCAAGATCCACCTTCCCACAATGTGCTGCTTTCTTGATTTTCCCCCCTCCCGATACCCCCAAAATTCCATCCCCAATCTCTATGTCATCTTCAGGTTTCCCAGTCCCAATTCCCTTAAATATGTTGCTGATCCTTCTCAATTGCCCCAACCCTCAAATTCCACCAACGCCCACCTTCCAGCCACTTTTTGAGCTCAAATGGCTGAACCTCAACTAAGTCTAGTTTCACTAAAGGTGGACCAGTGGTAGATTTTCAACTACTAATGCATGATATCCCAATGTGCTCCGCTTGAGGACATGGACCTCTGATGCAACAGGCGTTTTTCACTGGAAGGCCAGCAACCTAAATGGTAATCAGCACAGTTAGCACACCCTAATAGGTTTATGAGAACTTCCAATTGCAATTAATTATTAAACGTCATAAACCTGGAATTTCTTGGAACTATTGAGCCACCTGTGCTGACTACTCCCATATCTGTATTTAGTTGGACTAGGCGTTTTAGTGCCCAGATACAGCTCCAACCTGATTGGCTAAGCCCTGCTGAGCACACACCCTAGTGGTTGAAATCTCCACCAAGACAATTTGACAACTGATTCAGCCACTGCCTTGGGGTGAACTGGCTGCCAAATCTGTTAAATAGCTTGGTGTTTGCAAACATGCAAAACATTTTCAAGTTTTTTTTAATGAGGAGATATTAAGCAGACCAAGACCATACTCATGCAAGTTTAGAAGAATGAAAGGTGATCTCAGCCTCAAGATAAGAGTCAGTCATTCAGTACAGAGATGAGAAGAAATTTCTTCACCTGGAGAGTAGTGAATTTTTGGAATTAACTCCCTAAGAGTGGAGAGTCAGTCACTGAATATATTGAAGTCAGAAACAGCTAAAATTTTAGATCTTAAGAGAATCAAGGGATATGGGGTTAATGCAGGAAAATCGAGCTGAGTTAAAAGACTAGGCATGATCTTATTGAATAGCACAGCAGGCAAACTACCTCCTCCTACTTCTATAATGTTCTTAACAATTAAACATATAATTAAACAAAAATGTAAAAAAATTAAGATATCAAATATAACATTATTAAAGCAAACACTAGAAAACACCTTAAAATAATCAAACACATTTAAATTAATTTAATTCAAAGGCTATAAATGGTCTGAAACTTACCTCTCTCACACATCGGTGTTCCTTTCTCTTGAAATGGGATTGCTGAATCACCACCAGGTCTCAATTAACATCAGTTCACTTTCCTGCACTACCCCAGAACTTATGCTCAATTTCCAAGCATAAGTTCTGGGAAAGTGCAGGAATTTAGCAGTCCATTATTGGGGTCTGTCAGGAATCACATGTCAGAATGCAAACAGGTGTCCCTGGCAAAATGAAAAACACAATGATGCTGGAGGAACTCAGCAGGCCAGACAGCATCCGTGAAGAAAATTGTGATGTCGCTGGCAAGGTCATTAATGGAATTCTTAATTCATGCGCAAATCCCAAACTTCCTGCTGGTTATGCAGGGAAATGTTGGCAATTGCACATAAATATATTGACATTTTTCAGGTAAATCCAAGCTGTGAAGTGTAATCTACTTTGCAACTTTACAGTCAAAAGATGATGCAAACACTTGCAGGTTGGTCAGCCAGGCAGGCAGTGGAAAGAGAAGTGGAAAGATTTCCAATCAGTGACTTTTCACAGAATTGGAATAAAAGTTGGACAAAAAAAAACTTGCAGAGAGTTTGGGAAGAAGAGAAAAGAACAAGAGGGAAATCATGTGATAAATCAGTAGTGAAGAGATTAACAGCCAAAGGAAGAAATAAAGAAATGAAAGATGGGACCTGATGTGGGGACAGTGAAGTCTTTATCTGAAATTGATCAACTCAGTGTTAAGACCCAAGGGCGGTAACGTACCTATTCAGAAGGTGCAATACTGTTCCTCGAGCCTACATTGAGCTTCATTAGAACACCAAGGACTGATGTTAGGATGGGAGTAGAATGAAGAATTAAAGTGATAGATGACTCGAAGCTCAGGGTTGTATTTGCAGAATGTGCAAAGCCATTCTGCAAAGCAGTGGCTCAATTTATGTTTTGGTTTCTTATTGTAAGGAACGTGTCATAGAGTCATGTAGTTATGCGGCACTGAAACAGGCCCTTTGCTACCAACCACCGAGTACCTATTTACTCTAATCTGACACTAATCCTGTTTTATTCTCTCCACATTCCCATCAACTCTGCTCATATTCTACCTCTTGCCTACACACAAGGGGTGATTTACAGCGGCCAGCTAACATATCAGCCTGCACATCTTTGGGATGCGGGAGGTAACTGGAGCATCCAGAGGAAACCCACACAGTCACAGGGAGAATGTGCACACTCCATGTGGACAGCACTAGAGGTCAGGATTGAATCCAGGTTGCTGGAGCTGTGAGGCAGCAGCTCTATTAACAGAACCATTCAGGATACTACATTAAAAAGAAGCACAAATAAATTGTTGTTTCACCTGAAATGTTTGTGATTCTTAATTGTGGGAGGCGAGGAGGAAAAGGACAGATGTTGTATCTTCTGCCATTGCTTGGGTGAGACCTGAGGGAAGAGGAGGGCTGTTAGTGATGATTGACAAGCATAGCATGTCATGGATTTTGTTTTAATGCATTTTGTGTGGGTTATAAAGGAAATGTTTTAAAAGGCAAAAACAAATTAATATGCAGCTCACATTCTGAGACAATAGCTTTCAAGCATTATGCTGCTCCTGAGTCAGATTACTGTGATTACACTATGGTACAATGCAGCAAGACAGACACTGCATGAGAAGCAGCTTTAAAACAAATATAAGAAAAACAAAACTCATAAAATCTGTCCTCCCACAGGCTCTGTGATAAATACATAACCCTTGAAGATTTAACATTGCTGTGACATGATCCTCTTATGTGTACGGTCAGTATAATCACTGACTATTATACAGGCGGTAGCCATTATTTTATTCCGTCTGTGATCTGCTTTACAAGGTAGGTCCTGAGTTTTAGCAGTGACGTGCATTATTACAGCAGAAGTAACACGAGAAACCCAATGACCTAAAGTAAAATTCTGCCCAGGTACAAAGAAGAGTTAGGGTAGATTGTGCTTCTGTATTGAACTGTCACCTGCCTGACCTTCCACGTCTGTTCATTGCAGTGCAGTCCAGGGACGCGCTGGAGGTCGGATGTCAGTTCGTCTGAGCTCCCCCCCCCCCAGCTACTGGGTTCAGCAATGAGTCCAGCCATGGAGCTCAGTTGTACTGAGCCAAGGGCCAGGATCTGGTCCGCTGGCTCTTCAGCTGCACTGTTGTACCCAGCACAGCCCTAATCATTGAAATGGGGCTCACTAGCCCTAGCATTAGGGGTAAGGAAGTCCAGTGTTTTTATTTCTTCATTGTAATTAGTTGCTTTACATTTTAAATAAATTCATTCATTTTTAAAATTATTTTTCTTAAAATTATTTATATCTATTTCAACTGTTTTAAAATATCTCTGTTTTATACGTAAAAAGAAGCAATTGAAAAGGTTTAGGTAGCACGAGCTGTACAAAGACCAACAAGGAAGCCTGGGGCAAGTCCTCGGGTTCCGCCACCTGAGGCCTAGTCACCGCATGTGCACTGCTCCACTTCACATCACGCCTGCGGCAATGACACCTCAACTTCAATCAGACCCACTGGGCTGCAAAGTGTGTGTGTGTAGCAGTAGGCATTGTGCAGGGATCATACTCAAGGCTCAGGCCGGATTGAACACAATCCAGCCCATTCATTTGAATTATTGAATTAATGTGAATAGGAAGTTCTGGTTAGAACACTTTCATTTCTTTTGCCCTGCCTAGGTAATTTCAAAAAGCGGATATTTCATGCCTGATATGCCAGATTATTGATGAAGACAGACAGTGAGAATGACTCCAACAAGGAAAAGTAAATGGAGCAGAATGCATTGACTCAGTGCAGCTAAACTTTAGTTGCCCCTTAGGAAGCCGTACCTTTTTGAATTTAACTTCACATTACCCTGGATTCTAGCATCCACTGCCACCTACAATACCATAAATTATCTTACATCCATAATCACCATACGATTATTAAGAATAGGGGATTCTTTCACAAATTAATATCTATTATACGCACAATAATAAAGCACACTTTGCAATATTAATTTTTTTATAAACAAGCATTGCTTATAACTCCATTTTGGATCAGTTTGTTCAATATATTCAACATTTTGAGAGCTTAAAAGACAACCTGTCATCCCAATGGGTTGAGGGTGAGAAGCTTTTCGATTTCCATTGGTTTTCTCCCGCTCCTGGAGCAACAAGTGGGAAAAAGGCAACACAACTGGTGAAATAGTCAATTAGTTCACAGCAAAGACCCACCCATCATGCTTATTTCCACAGAGAACCTTATGAGCTTGTATCTTTCAGATTCAATGTCCCAAATTTGAAAGAAAATCATTGTTTCCAGGATAGACAATTGTTTGTAAAAACATTGTACAGCTGCTCGCATTATCTGTGCTTTAGCCCTAATCACCACCAGCGCCTGACAGCTTAAAAAATGCAGTAATCATGTGGAGATTACTGTAATTGCCTCCACGAATGATGACGGATATTATAAGCGATTAACTTTTACCTATTCGTTTGCTTCTGTTGGCAATTATGATATTTCACCAATCTTCTAATGGTTGTAAGAATTAATTATAATTCATGCATAATTGAGGTGGTCTTTGTCTGCACAAATTACTATGATAAACCTTCAAAGTTTACTAAACAAATTAGGAGCTGGTTTAGCTGTAGCCAGCCTAAATGAGAGCAAGTGCAAAAATTTGAATTTCCACAGCTGAACTGTACATTTGACAGCCGGTAATGTGAAGCAATATATTGTGACTGCTCATACATTTAAATAAAATGACTAGCAAACATGAGGGTAATATTAAAACAGGGACAAGCAATAATAGACCAACTTTATTCAACGATTTCTTGCCCCAGGCTGACCAACTGGAATCTTAAAATGCATGCCGCTGGTTTACATCCCTCACTCCAGCTGGCCTCTAGAAAGTAACCAGATCAAGCTTTGATGATGCCATTCTCTTTTAATGGAGATTTTAATGGAAGGGCAGAAACAGCTTTCACACAAGCCAAACCTGCTAGAAATCAGTTTGTGTATTAGAGGGGGGTCTTGTAAAATACATTTCTGATCCCAGAACAAAACCATAGGACTCTTTTCCTTCCACTTCCTCTATGGCCTGGTATTACAGTAAATAGAGTTTTCTTGTCATTGTCAACTTATTGCGAGCTTGCTGCTTGCAAATTGGCTGCTGTATTTCCTACATCACAAATACGATCATTGTAAGGTGTTTTGGAATATGCTGTGATTGTGAAAGGCACAAGAAAATGCAAAACTTATTTTCTCTGACTCCTAAGTTTCCCCGTACTGGGCTGTTCCTGTATAAATGTTCTTGCATGTAGTTCCCTGCTCTCATCAGCATTTTTAACCTTGTATGGCACCAGGCATTGATTTCTGCCTGCTGGACGGATCCAAAAGATCGACCATCCCTTTGCCTCCACAGGTGCTGCTTGACCCATTAAGTCCCTCCAGCGGTTTGTTTTTTTTTCCAGCATGTGCAGCCCCTTGTGTCTCCATTGATTTCTGCCTCTCTTGGATGAGTTGGGACCTGGATATGGAATTGGGATGCAAGGTCTCAGTTATCTCTGGCCAATATTCCTGTTATTCAGGAATTCTGATCACACAGAATGAAGCAACCTGTTGAGAGTGAACTCTTAGAGAGCAACAGCAAACTCGTATGACAACTGAATGGCCCAAAATGCAAGGACAAATCCCATGAGTGGTTTCTATTTCCATTACACCTCAATAAATGAGCCCTGGCTGGAAGTTTGGTGATTCATTCAGTCAAGATAGGAACCAAGACATATCTGCATGATTCTCACACCAGGAGCGAAATACAATATTCTACATAAGTTTATACTGAAGAGCTGTATGAGTGTTCCTATTGATGAGACAGCTCCATTTGACAATATGAATGTTTACATTTTCCATTAAGTGTTCAGATTAACAATAATTTGGATCATCAAATGTCCTCAAATGGGAGCCTACAGTTCTTGGAAGTGGCTGCAGTCATGCTGGTTATTATAAATTCAAAATATCAGAAAAGACACTTCATGGTTCTTGATATGCTAACGATGGACCGATAACGATGGACACATGCAATTGACTCCAACAATGAGAGATAAATGGAACAGAATGCATTGACTCAATGCAACTAAACTTTAGCTTTGTGCTGATCTGAAAGAAATGCTGTCTGTCAAGTAATGTTACTTTAAAAAGTCAATAAAATTTAACTTTTGAATATTTTCTTGAAAGTCGCAGTACATTTATGATCCGATGTGTAAGGTCCCTGGAAAGAAGACAGTCTTGTTCCATCGATCCTCTGATCAACACATTGCTGACATCAGGGAGCATCCTACAGAGAATTTGAATGTTGTCACATCAGTCAAATTTTGGGAGACTGTCAATGTCTGCTTGGAAATTATCATGTGATTTATTCATTGGCTTCACATACCACTGCTGAAAAAGATGACACATCAAATTCTATTAAATACATGGAACAATTTATAAAAGTAGTTCAAGAAAAGAGATGATGTATCTGTTTCTAGCCAAAGTTCTGACACAAGTGCATTAATTTCCTAAATGCAAAAATCATAACAAATAGTTTAACTTCTCAGAGAGATTTGCTTTTGTTGGTACGCTGGGGATGTGAGCCACAAAGAAATATGTTGCTATATTTAGGTGCTTTAATTCCAACTTCAAAGAAAACTGCTTCTGTTTGGATTCTTTAAATAGAGCGCAAAATGTTTGTATCCAGAGGGCTTAGGTTCAGGCTGGCAGTGATGAGATTTTGGAATCCCCCACTGTGATCAGTATTACTGCTTGTGTTCCACTGGGTAAAGAGAATGTTGACTGAAACCTCTTGTAACCACTTAGGGCCAGATTGGATTGTGATGGTTCCTGGAAACGAGTTGTAAAACACTTGTCCCTCCCTTCAAAAGATATCAAGGACATATGAGGAAAAACATTTTTAAGTAGCAAATGGTAATGACCTTGTAATCACTGCAATGAGGTTGCGGAAGTGTAGGCAGTCAATAATTTCAGAAAAAAATTGGATAGGCACTTGCAGGAAATGAATTTCCAGGGTTAAGGGGAAAGAGCGGGGGCTCAGGACTGAATGGATTGTCCTAAAGAGCTGGTGTGAACTTGAGGCACTAAGTAGCCTACTCCCATGCCATTTGACTCTACGGCTCACAGGAGGATTGTGACCGAGTTGTCTCTATTTCCTATTCAGCCATATGATGGGTATTTCCTTTTGTAGGACTGATAGGATTGGGGTATCTAGCATTGATGATGGGGTATTGATATTCAAACGTAAGAACTGAATTGTGTGTAACAAGCTCACACAGCATTAATTCAGTACCTTGCGTTAACCCAGGACAGTCAGTGAATGGTTCATGCCACGATAGATTACTACAGACTGGATACTTGTCTTCCTGCAAATATTTCCGCCTTTTCCCACAAATTCTGCTACTTGTCTGATTTCACAGTTGTGCCAATGGAATCTGCGGATTGCAGGAGAACAGCTTGGAAGTCAGTGATCCAGTGCCCATCTATGATTCTATAAAAGCTACATTGCATGTAGGGATGAGTACAACTCAACAATTCTCAAGAAGCTCAACACCATCTAGAGCAAAGCATACTGTTTGATTGATATCAATCCTTCACCTTAAGTAATCAATCCTTCCACTGGTGATTATGAGTACAATCTACAAGAGGCGCTGCAGAAAAATGTCTAGGTTTCTCTAATGGCCGACCCTCCCCATCAAACTCGTGACTTCTAGAAGCTTAATAACATGGGCAGCAAATACATGGGAATAGCAGTACCTCCACGGTTTTCTTTGAGCAACATGCGTCTATGTCACGGTGTCTTCTTTGTTGAGGCAGAATCATTATCTAACAATACAAGTAAAGACAAGTTTATTGTCATGTGCACAAGTATGGTGAGGTAAAGGTACAATGAAAAACTTGCTTTCAGCAGCATTACAGGCACATAGGTTCAGATAAAGCACGGAATATAAATTATACATCAATTATACATGACAGTGAAGAGAAAAAAAGACCATGCAAAACAAGACTTTAGTCCAAATAAAAACCTCAGTCAGGAACAAATCCACGGTAGTGCAAGAAAACCTTTTGCATACAGACTGCAATGCTGTGTAGAGGGATGTCCATTTAAGCATTGCCTTCAAAGATCATACCTGCTTTGATAGATGGTAACTACTATGAGAATCTGCAGTACATCAGTGGGGAACACCATGCTGAACAATGTCTGTTTCAGTATTGCATTCCAAAGGGAATCCCAGCAACATGGTTGTGTGAACCTTAAAGTTCTTGCTGTGTTTGTGGCTTTCGCTAATAGTGTTAAGGTGACCCACAATGCAGGAATTCCTTCTCCAAATCTCCCTACCTTCCTCTTCTCTTGTAGGAGTCTCCTCAATACCCGTCTCTTTGATCAACCTTTTTAGCCACTCGCCCTAATATCTCCTTATGTGTTTTGATGTCACTTATTTTTGTCTGAACATATTTGCAATATCAGGTATTTGTTATTGATCGCTTTGTATTTGGAACTGTGATAACCACTTCTGAAATATAATTTGGCATCCCATTTTAAAGTACTTTGTTCGGATATGCAGGGAATATTAGCTGAGACTATACAATTAAAACTTGATCATGGAAGACAGTCAGAATGCCTTACAGCACTTCCATTCGTATCTACTAAGCAATTACAGATTGATTTGTGTTTTTGCCAGCTCTGGCATGTTTCTGGTTGTTATTAAAACCACTGAACTGCTCAACAGAAGAGAAGAATCATGGATAGGAAATGAATGAACCAGTGAATTGGAAGAAGATGTAATGATCAGCTGCAAACACTTCACCCATTCAAATAGAATTTGCGCTTGAGTTGGAATAGGTGGTACTCTTCCCATAAATGACAATGCAGTGATTCACAATACAAGATTCATCCACTTACCGTAACAAGATTTATTTCAACACCAGGGAGGACTTTTTACAACTGGTTTGTAATCCTCTTCTGTGAAACTGTGGAATCTGAGCATTTTTTCTTTGCTACCAGTCATAAAAATAAGATAATTGCTTAATTTGTAAAATGCATATGGTTTAATGCTCTGCCTGAGATTTAATGGTGTTTTGAGATTTGGGTGTCTTGTTTCAGGCTGTTGAATGGGTATAATAATTTGTAATGCTTTATTGCATATTCTTCAAGTTGCTGTGGTCACATTTAGTCTACATTAAAATAAGACTAAAAGAGATAAGTTAAGCTTCCGAAAAATTATTTGGGTTCCAAGTAATAAAACAAAGCAGCTCTTATTTTCCTGGACTTCCTTCATTGACTGTGGTGAAGCTTTCCACAGACACATAGCACAGAGCCACATCTTCCTGTAGTGAACTAAGTGATAGTTTTTCTCTTAACCTGATTCTAATGAAAAAAATCCACCTTTCCCCTTGTTGTATTTATTGCCACTAATGTCAACACCCAAAACTTATTGAGTGTTTTTTTGAGTTGAGTTTTCTCCCTAATTCAGTGAATAAAACCTTTAATTCTGTCTGACATTTTCCTTGTCCATATGTAGTCCATTCCCTGTGTTTCTGATCACATTCCCTCTAGGTGTTAGAGATTACTGTTCGGGAAGGCAGTTGGAAGAGAAATGGGTGAGATGAAAGTGTCAGATCGACTTCATCAGATCTCACATCATGCTCAAGGTCAAGTCAAGTTCAAGTTCAACACAGTGAGGAAATGGTACAATGAAAAACTTGCTTGCAGCAGCATCACAGGCACAGAGGTTCAGACAATACACAAAACATAAATTATATATATAAAATATACATAAATTATATAAGACAGTAAAGAGAAAAAAAGGATTGTGCAAAACAAGATACTAGTGCAAAAAAGCACAGTCAGAGACAAGTCCATAGTAGTGTAAGAGATGGTTCATGGTGTTCCATTACTGAGGTAAGATTAGGGTTGTGCAGGTTGGTTCAAGAGCCTGATGGTTATAGGAATGTAGCTATTCCTGAACCTGGCTTCAGGCTTCTGTACCTCCTGCCTGATGGTAGCAGTGAGAGGGGGGCATGACCCAGATGGTGGGGATCCACAATGATAAATGCTACCTTCTTGAAGCAGTGCCTCCTGTAGATGCTGTCAATAGCGGATAAGGCTATCCCCATGTTGGACCGGGCTGTGTCCACTACTCTCTGTAGCCTCTTGTGTTCCTGTGCATTGGAATTGCTATACTAGACCATGATGCAACCAGTCAGGATACTTTCAATAGTGCATCTGCAGAGGTTTGTTAGAGAACCCTGGTTCTCCTTTATCTATCTCCAACACCTGCTCCCTGACCTGCCGAGTGTTCCCTGCATTTTTTGTTTTTTTTCCACACCTTTCAGTATTGCCATCCAAAATATCAATCCCTTTCATGTGGCCTTTCAGACATAGATTGGCCGACAGTATATCCCTGGAGATTTCTGCTTTTGATTTTGATGAATATCATTTATAGCTTCGTGTTTTATTTTGCTATATTATTGTTGGGCAAAGATGTTAATACAGTTTATTTTTGTTCGTAATGAATAGTCAATACTACCAAGCATTCGGCACCTTTAATAACGATTCATTAAAAACCATCAATACAATGGAATTGAAGGCCTGCCCTGGAGCAAGAACATATTTAATTCAACAACAAAAGAAAACTTTAAATGGGTCAGGTGGCTGTACTACAGTTTTGTGACCTTCACACATAAAATTTGACCAAGCTTCATCTCGCAGCATACTGTTTGTAAAGCATCCACTGTTTCGCTTTTGGCAAAAATAAATATGCTAGGCATTGAATCTTCATCTTCTGAACTTTATGAGCATGTGTACATGAAGAGAAAAGGCCAACAGACACCTCAGCATTCATTCTACTTAACTCATCTTGGGCGTCAATATTTCAATGTCCGCTTGTTTCTTGAGTTGACTCACTACATGTCTCTCCCCTAACAATATTAACTTTCCTAAAAGCAAAAAAAAACAGAAAAAGATTCTGTGGCTCATTTGAGGAAAGGTTCTGTGAAGCTCTGAAAGATCATACTAGGTATACAGTATTTAACAATTTTCTCTCACTCCCAGCATTTGCTCATTACCTGAAGAAACAGTCCCACTACAGGGCTAGGAGAAGCAGTGGGGTAGGAAATTGACTTTGGTTCTTAGTGCTATACTGTTTCTACGATATTAACTTTTAAGGAAACAAATACTGAGAGAGAAGATAATCTAAATACCTATTCAGCACTCATGGCTGAAGATGAGCTTCCTCTTTTCCATTTATAACACTTGTAGAGTAGTTACAATAGAAAATATCCAATAAAAATCTATGTGGTAACTTTGATCATGCTACCACTTTTCTCTGATCCCGTGGTCACTGTCTTTCAGTGCTCTACCTCAAAGATGCAAATGAAAACTGCCGTTACATTTCAAGACAAGACGTTAAGCACAAGGCCTTCTGAAAGCATCTAACAGGTAAAGTTACCAGGCCAGTTTTGGGGTCAGACTTATACACCACAATTAAAGCTACAGAAAGCCAATAATTCTAAAGAAGTAAATCAATTTTAACCTTCACAATTGCTATGTAGCCTTTACACATAAATTGAGCTCTTGTATATTCATTCCCAAGGCTGTGAGTGAACTCAAAAAACTAGATGACATTGAAATACATATTGAAGATCATTTACTTAATTACTATGAAGAAATTTGAGTGGAACTAATGGAATAAGGTCTATGATTATGACCTCCTGCTTCAGTTATCGAAATACTTTCAATGTTAAACTAAAATGTACACTAATGTTACAGCAAATCTTAATTGATATCATAGCACTTAGTTGTGCTGAAAAAGGAGAGCAAAAGCTTTGGACTATGTCAAATAAACTAGCTGAGCACAAGGTAGGCCACTTTGGATTTCAGTAAGTTCTACTGATTCCTTCCAAGACATAAAGATGGGGTGTTGAAAAAATAGTGCTTGCGAGATTTCTGCTGCATTCCACAATTATTCATTTAACAAGCTTCAAGTTTGCATCATTAAAGAGTTTGGCTGATCTATTCAACCACATTTATCTTATACTCCCTATGTTTTACAAAAAGAAATCTCTGTATAATTTCAATGAAACACACGTCCACTATGTAAGGCTGTTTGGACAAACTGAAGTAGTATGATGCACATGAACAATTCCAATTTCATCTTCTCACACGGATTATTAACAAAAGATAAAATAGCATGAATTTATTGCTCTCCATGTTTTTTTCCAATATAACTATTGGACTTTACTGTCACAGCTTCAAAAAGGACCTGGTCAGGGCAGGGAGATGTAAATGTATGTGGTTGTCTAAAGTACAGCTTACACATATGTCCAATGTGCAACAACCATTTATGATTGTAGCCTTCAACATTCAATTCTCCAGTCCAGCTCACTCAGAAGCTAGAGAAATGGCAAAATTCACTCAGCTGCATAAATCAGACTTCTTATTCTGCAATAGTTTAATGCACAGGATATTGGCAACAAGAATAGTTAAATCATTGAAACATACAAAGTAAAAATAATAGGTTTTGTAGGAGAGAAAAATAAGCAGCTGTGTACATTTCAACTCATTTACCATTCACATCAGTCTTGAATTCTGTACACACACACACACACACACACACACACACACACACACACACACACACACACACACACACACACACACACACACACACACACACACACACACACACACTTTATATTCTTCCCTCACAAATATTTTCCATGTTTTGTTTGGTAGCTTTTTTCCCCTAAAATGATGGAAATTCACTTTTTATTTCTAATGTAGATAACATTCTACAAGGAACTTGTGATTTTAACATTCAAATACTGATAGACAACACTGGGTAACCTTTGAGTAGATGCCCTAATAACAGAGAAATGAAGGTATCCTTTAGTATTTCATATGCAATTCAACAGACAACATTTCATTTTGTTGCATTTCCCTTTGCTATTCTTTCTTATCAGAGAGAATCACAGAATCAAATGGCACAGAAGAGAAGCATTGGGAATTGGTTTATTATTGTCACATGTACCGAGGTACAGTGAAAAACTTGTCTTGCATACTGTTCATACAGATCAATTCATTACACAGTGCATTGAGTGCATTGAGGTAGTACAAGGAGCATTGCCCTCTGTGCATATACTGGGTCTTTAAAAGAGCTCTCGGATTCGCCGCACTCCCACATTTTTTCCTTGCAGCTCTTTATTGAATTCTCTTTTGTAAATTGAGATTGAATAAGATTTCAATTTTCAGTCAGTACATTACTGTATTAAATAAGGTGTCTTCATCTCACTTCTTGTCAATTATTTTAATTGCACTTCTTTCAGTTACCAACATTCTTGCCGGAGGAAAGTTTCTCCCTCTGCATTTTATCAAAATCTTGAATAAGTTTGAATTCTACTATTAAGAACAAAAATCAGTTACTTTGGTCTCTCCAAACAACTGAAGTTCCTTACCCACATACTAAATCTCCATATAAACACGATGATAATTCCTTCATTGTACAAGACGTTGGTGAGGCCAACCCTTTCCCTCTCCTGAGTGCAGGTCAGAGTGCAATCCAAGTGGACATTATTTTACAATGTCTGAATCTTCTTAATCTTTAGATATAGGTGTTGTCCCAGGGCCAACAGTTCCCAGGCACAGAGCATTTTTCACCTTAGAATGGTTTCATGGCCTTGCCTTACCTCACCACAATGAACTCTTCTTGAAGCACACATCTGTATCTAACTTATAATCTTCTGACAATGGCTGATCCTTTCTGCCCTGTTCCCACTGTAGCAGATGCACTTTCAGGCAATTGTAACTAATCCTGAAACACTCTCCGACCAGCTGCTGTGCAGTAGTATCTCCCTCCTTGCTTTCAAAAAAAGCGTCTTACAACCAGTCTCTTTGACTGTATCTTTGCCTTTTAGCTCTCCATTTTCCTTCACTCCTACTCAGTATTCATTGTAAAATTGTTCTATGAAGTCCTCTGTACTTTCTTACACTTTGAGGGATGAATCGCCAGTTATTGCTGCACATCTGCTTCTGAACTGCTCATGCAGAAAAATGCCTTTCTCCTTCCTTATAATTGTCACGTATCTTGAGAATACATTTCAAAATGATTGAGCATAATCATAAAATTAATGGGAAGTTCAGAAGGCTATGCTTTTGCACTGCTTTATCAAGATACCAAGCTACTCACATTTACTTGCACCCTGCATCCTTCAAAATTATTTTCCGAGTGTTGATTTAATTCTCCCCTAAATGCACAACTACTTTGCTATAAATAAGCACTTATGGAAATGCTTTGAATAATTTCCACACTCCGTGTGATAAAATTAACAGGATTTTCTGCTGGACATTTTGGATCTTCCAGTTTACCAATTTTCAATCTGGAATTTGCAAAATGGCTACTCCAGGTATTGTGTGCATTTAGTGGAAAAACAAGAAAATAACTGTGGGGAAGTACTGCAGACCTGTGGAACAAGGGATTTAAATTCCAATGCATCTTTCTCCAGACCCTAGAAAAGTTGTGCATTATAAGCAAAGTTGCAAATATTTGCACCTAGTGTTATGATATTAATAATTGGAAATGTCTTTGTGAAATTGCTTTGAACCTCCAAATAGCTGCTTTGAACATCTGTGTCAAAATTTAATCAGGTTCAGAATTGCACTAGGCCACCTCTGCCTCTTTGCACCAGGCATTGGATTCACCTCTGGTCAAATATTCTGAAAGTGGTGACATTTACCAGGTGGCTGGAAGAAGCGTTTCCCACCCTGTTCCTTGCTTTGAATCTGCCATTGAAAATGCAGAAAGACAGTAATAAGTCTTGCCCATGAAGTCTTGTACAGAAAATTAAATGCTGAGCTAAAAGCTTCAGGCCTTTTCCCTCTGGGAGGTATGAAACTAAACAACAATATCAGACCATTGGAAAGTCACCTGTTAACATTTTACATCAGGGCTGGCAGATGGTCTATTACAGGCTACAAACCAGCTGATTACCTTTGTGGGCCTATTCTTGCAGCACTACAGTGCCTAATAAAGAATTTTAGAAACAAGTGTTTATCTTCGTACATTTTATTATTGGCAGTATAAAAGACAGATTTACATAACACTAATTCAAAGTTTCTACAGGAAACCACTTAAGTCATGAATATCCTTAACTATAACCCATAAAGTTACTTCAAAACAGACAAATGGGAGTCACATTTACATCTGAACAGTGCTAGAATCAGCTTCACAGCAGAGTGATGTACAATGTGAACAATTGCTTTTCATTGTGCAGATGCCAGGCTTACCTCCTGTTCTGCACTCAGTAATGACTTCCTGTGATGTGCTGACTTGCACAGAATAATTATTCCAGCCAGATCTTCTGTTTGATTTTATTTGACTGGCAGCTAAGTTCTTCAGTAAGCTGTTATATAGAGTACTGATTGCTATAATGAGATTTGGATCAAGGTGAAATGAGATAAAAGAAGTATGAGACTGCAGTATAAAAATATGGATGTGGCATTAAGCTGCACTGATATCAAGGGTGGGAGTGTGTGTGGTTCAGCTCTATCAGTTCCACCTTTTGTACCACAGTGTGAAGGGTGTTGATGGTTCAGATCTTGATTGGGGCAATGTGATGTATCTTCCCTGGAATAAAAACAGAGAATGCTAGATGTATCTTCTCATTTTTTTAGTGAAGGGATAGTTGAAAAGAGAGTCATAGCATTCACGTGAACCACTATATGGTCAATTATAGATGGCTGTTGACAGAAGCAAGTTTTAAGCAGTTTATGAGTTCAAGAGAGGTAGGAGACAAATGTGTCATTGTATAAAAACCTGTGTCCACACAATCACTTAGGTGGTTATCAATACAGACTAGACTGAGCAGTGTCAGCAAGGATTTATCGAAGGGAAAATATGTTTGACTAATCTGTTGGTATACTTTGAGAACATGTCAAATGGAGGAGAGGAAGGTAATCCAGTGGATATGGTGTATTTAGATTTTCAAAAAGTTTTTGATAAGGTCCCACACAGGAGGATGGTGAACAAAGTTAACATGACTGGAATTAAGGGTAATATACTGGCATGGACTGAGAACTGGTTAACAGACAGAAAGCAAATATTGGGAATAATCGGATCTTTATCCAGTTAGCAGGCCGTAACAACTGTGTTACCACAGAGATCTGCGCTTGATCCCCAACTATTTGCAATCTATATCAAAAATTTGGCTGAGGGGATCAAATGTCATATTTACACAGATGCTGATGGTACACAACCAGGCAGGATTGTGAGTTGTGAGGAAGGTGTAAAAATAATTCAGGAGGATATAGGCAAGCTAAGTTTGGAGGCACGAATACAGCAGATGGCATATAATGTAGAAAGTGGGAAATCATGTACTTTGGTGGAGAAAGCAGAAAAGCAGAGTATTTTTTTAATTGGTTACAGATTGGTGGGACCAGGGTATCATTATACATTGGCCACAGGTGCAGTAATCAGGAGGGCAAATGACATGTTGTATTTATTGCAAAGGGATTTGGGTACTGGACTAAAGAGGTCTTACTGCATTAACATAGGGCCGCCTTGATAAGACCACACCAAGAATTTTGTGCACAATTTTGGTCTTCTTACCAAAAATGGGTATTCTTGCCTTTGAGAAACTGCAGTGAAGAATCACCAGAATGGTCCCGGGGATGGTGAGTTCACCATGTGAGGAGATATTGAATAGGCTAGAACTATATTCATTAGAGTTTAGAAGAACACGGGGTGAACTCGTTGAAACTTACAAGAGTCTTAGACGGATCAACAGGTAGGATGAGGGACCATGTTTTCCTGACTGTGGAGTCCAGAACCAATGGATACAGTTTCAGAATAAGAGTTAGGTCATTTAAGACAGAGATGAGGAGACATTTTTTACCCAGTGAGTAGTGCACCTTTTCAGTTCTCTGCCCAGTCATCGCTCAGTGTCATTTTCCTGCATTATCCCCTTATCCCTCAATGCCCAAAATACCCAGAAATCTATCAATATTCAAAACACAGATTGATCTTGCCGAATGGTGAAGCAGGCTCAAAGAGTTAGATGTCCTGTTCCTATTCCTAGTGCATATTTTTTCTGTTTGTCTCCCAGCTGACAGGAGGAGGCAGGTATTTGGCTGTCCAGGATATAAGGCTTCTCAAAAAGAGAGGCAGTCCTCATCAAGAGTCTATAAAGTGGTTTTCCAATACAAATCAAGTAGACCTTCTTCACACTACAGTCCTTAACAGCTACATATTACACCAATAATCAGTGGGGAGATGCGACATGATATATAAAAGCTTCTCATATTCAGCTGTGCAGGATCACCTACACTGATTGTAGCACATCAATGGATGGTTCCCTGATCCACAGCAATCTATGAAAGGAGATGGAGACTATTTTTCTTTTTGTTTTTCCAGTAGGAGCAGCAAAGCCTGCTGTTATGAACTTCAAGACATCCACCTTTTATAAAGCCTCCATCCCCATCCCCCAGCCTTGCTGTTGACCTGCCCAGCACAAAGCGGGTGCACTTTCCACCCAGTCATCCACAGCCGGCCCATTTGAAGCCTTAGCAACAGAGCCCATGCCAACACAAGGTGATAGGAAGAATGGCCATTCTTTTGACTTTTCACTACTTTAATTGGTATTAGTATTGGTTTATTATTGTCACTTGTACCAAGGTACAGTGAAAAGGTTGTCTTACAAACTGATCGTACAGGTCAATTCATTACACAGTACAGTTACATTGAGTTAGTACAAAGTGCATTGATGTAGTACAGGTAAAAACAGTAACAGTACAGAGTAAAGTGTCACAGCTACAGAGAAAGTGCAGTGCAATAAGGTGCAAGGTCACAACAAGGTAGATCGTGAGGTCATAGTCCATCTCATTGTATAAGGGAACCGTTCAATAGTCTTATCACAGTAGGGTAGAAGCTGTCCTTAAGTCTGGTGGTAAGTGCCCTCAGGCACCTGTATCTTCTACCCGATGGAAGAGGAGAGAAGAGAGAATGTCCCGGGTGGGTGGGGTCTTTGATTATGCTGGCTGCTTCACCAAGACAATGAGAGGTAAAGACAGAGTCCCAGGAGAGGAGGCTGGTGTCCATGATGCGCTGGGCTGTGTCCACAACTCTCTGCAGCTTCTTGCAGTCCTGGGCAGAGCAGTTGCCGTACCAAGCCATGATACATCCAGATAGGATGCTTTCTATGGTGCATCAGTAAAAGTTGGTGAGAGTCAAAGGGGACAAACCAAATTTCTTTAGCCTCCTGAGGAAGTAGAGGCGCTGGTGAGCTTTCTTGGCTGTGGCATCTACGTGATATGACCAGGCCAGGCTGTTGGTGATGTTCACTCCCAGGAACTTGAAGCTGTCAACCCTCTCGACCTCAGCACCATTGATGTAGACAGGTGCATGTACACCGCCCCCTTTCCTGAAGTCAATGACCAGCTCTTTTGTTTTGTTGACATTGAGCATCAAATTCTATAATTAGTCTAATCTCAACTATATTTTTGTTGAAAAATGGTTTATGCACCTTCATTTTACTCCATCTCATATCTCATGTCATACTAGCTACTGAAAATGTACGTAATCATTAGAGAAAAATATCATGTTCAATTCAGCTCCCTGCTTGGATTTCACACTCATGACATAGTGACACAGCAGGTGGTGCTGCTACCTCACAGCTCCAGTAACCTGGAGAAACAAAGGACTGCAGCCGCTGGAATCTAGATGAAAAACACTATGATACTGGAGGAACTCAGCAGGCCAGGCAGCATCTGTGGAGAAAGGCAGGAGGTCAATGTTTTGGGTCAGGACCCTTCTTCAGGACCTGGGTTCAATTCTGACCTCCGGTGTTGGCAGTTGTGGAGTTGGCACATTCTCGCTATGACTGTGTGGGCTTTCCCTTGGTCCTCTGTTTCTTTCTCACATCCCAAAGGTGTGCTGTTAGGTTAATTGCTTGCAATAAGTTACCCCTGGTGTAGGCAGCTGGTGGCCGAATCAGAGGGGTTGATAGACATATGAAAAAGTAGTTTATAGGGAAATAAGTGGGGAGTGAGATCAGTAGGACTGCTATGAGCCAGCATAGCATTTCTGGACCAAATGGGCTCCTCCTGTCTTATAAGGAAATATCAAAATACTTATATAAACCCTTGTGCTTTCCTGTTTCTCCTAATTGTTTTTGTTGTAAAATGCTGTGTAGGTCTGTACATAGTGTTTAAGCCGTGATCTAACTAGTGTTTTGCAGAATTCTGGCAAAGTCTCCTTGCTGTTTTATATTGTGCATCAGCTAATAAAGGAAAGATTGCTGTAGAACTTTTTTAACTGCCTTATTAACCTGTCCCACTGCCTTTAAGGATCTGTGGACATAAACACCAAGGTCCCTCTGGTTTTCCACATCTCTCAGTATCCTCTGACTTATTGTATATTCCTATACCTTTTCAGACCTTCCCAAAGACAATGCCATACATTTCCTTGGATTGGATTTCACTTACTGCTTTTCTGCCCACTAGTCAGTTTATCAATATCCTTTCGCAGTCTAAAGCTCTTAAATCAGAGAGGTAGATTTCCCTAGGAATCCCATCAACACAGGGCCCACAGTCTAGCAGTGAAGTGGGTTAATGGATCTGCCAACGTCTGTCACTCAGCCCATGCCTGACTTTATGGCAGAAATGCATAAATCAAGAATGAACTTAACAGCAATTGGCTAAGTGTCTGCAGTACCCTTTAGAGCTGCCAGCCACAGTCAGCTTGATTAGGCACATTGTTTCTCTAGAACTATATCCTTAAGACTGAATCAAATAGCACACTTTTGTAGGTCACCTATAAGCTGCTAATCGTTTGTAGGAAGCATCAGATGAAGAGGAAGGAGATGTGTGGAGCATAAGCACTAGAATAGATTAGTTGGGCCAAATGGCCAACTAGAATGTTGTGCATTCTATGTAATCACTGCAGTCAATGAAAGTTCTATTACATTTAACAGTATGGACTTAACATAAAGTTTATGCATTGGGCGGCACGGTAGTGTAGTGGTTAGCGCGACGCTATTGCAGCACCAGCGACTGGGGTTCGATTCCCGTCGCTGTCTGTAAGGAGTTTGTACGTTCTCCCGTGTCTGCGTGGGTTTCCTCCCGGTGCTCCGGTTTCCTCCTACATTGCAAAGACGTATGGGTAGGTTAATTTGGGTTTAAAATGGGCGGCATGGACTCGATGGGCCGGAAGGGCCTGTTACCATGCTGTAAGTAAAATCTAAAAAAAAGTTTAATTTAAAAAATTTAAGTCTATTGCATGTTAATTAAGAATGAAATGTCTCTGTAGTTTAGAAGAAAACAAAGAAAATGTTGATGTGCATTCAATATGCAACAGTGCAACCTCAACACAAAATTAGCCACATTTGATGAAACAGTAATTATAACAGGATGAGCTATTATCAATCTGCTAATGTACATTGCAAAAGTAAGTACAACTTATACAGGGAATTCTAAAAAAAGTAGGGGCCTAGAATTTGTCCCACACTGTTTCATTTGGGTTGAAAACAACGTGGTAAATTACCCAAACGCTGCTTGTGAAAGTCACACAGAGATTAAGAATTTAAATTGATGAGATCACGTAACAGTATTGTCAGGTTTTCCTGTGTAATATCCACAGGTGAAAGTAATGAAAAATTCTATCTGCTATAGTTGTATTGCTAACATTGCAAATTAGTAATGATTGCACCAGACACTTTCTTACCAGTACACCATTGTGGTATTCATCAGCTTACTTTCACGCCTTGTAACACAGCACCAAAATCTAACTCCCGTTGTTAAAATTACAAGTGAACAATTTATAAGGAATGCTAATAATTGTTTAATTTCATCATTGCTTGTAAAATGCCATAGGTACATTGCAGACAACCCATCTACTCTTTAACTACACATGCGGAGATAGAAATTCCTCTGATTCAAATAAAATAACTCCAGCTTATCCATTCTTTCCTCAGTCCTGACAACATCATTCTGAATTGCCTCTGCACCCTCTGCAGTACAATCACATTATTATTGAAATGTGGTGACCAGAACGGTATGCATTCCTCAATCTGTGGCCTAACTAGTACTGTATCCATATTTAGCATAAATTCCCTATGCTTGCATTCCACGTCTTGGCTAATAAAGGAAAGCAACTCATGTGGCTTTGTAACCACTTTATCAACATATCCTGATAGCTTTAAGGATCATTCTGTTGCAAGTTCTCAGAGTTTTCAACGTGTAGCCCGGATTCAAAAGGGACAGCCCACAATGCAAGCTTTTCCAGTTACAGGGGAGTTACATAAATGAATTTATGCTGCAATAATTGGTAAGGGTTAGAGAGTGCTCCTGAGGGGTCAGCCTGGTGAGGAAGCATGTTCTTTGTGCAAGTGGGCACAGAGACATCCAGTATTATAGCCATGCACTTTTGGCAGGGTGTTCCCAGGAAGGCTCTGGTAGAGACGTGAGTGCAGTCTATAACTGCCTCCATTTTGGAGAAGCTTGCCCTACAGCCAAAGCCTAATCCTGTTGGTGTAGCCTTGTGTCTATGAATGTGGAGGCCAAGAAACTTCCTTAATACAGCAGGGATCATCAAAATGTAAGGTGTGGCAAAGGTCAGAAGCAGCAGCCTGGAATAATCATGAAGCTAGGAAGCTGAGTAACCGTGACCCTGACCTCCATAGGAAAAGCAGTTAAGGAACATATGTAAGGTCTTATATGAGCTCATAGGAGATCACAGATCTCAGTGAGGATGAAGATTATTGGCCTATTAGGAAGCATGGTTTCAGGGGAAATGGATTTAGCAAAACCTGCTTGTTTTGTGAATATGAACTGTTGTTTTTCAGGCACGTAAGGTTAAAAAACTCAACACAAATAAATTTTGCTTATACCACAGTTGAGGTCATTTGGAGGACTTTTATGCTGTGAAAAAACTGTTTGGGTGTACAAAAGTCCTGTTGCAAAATAAGGGGATGAATTTCCTGACAGGTACCAAGACGTCTAGAAATGTGCAAAGAATTGCTGTATTCTTACTACATTTGACATTCGACAGCCTGCACTTCTTGTACAGTTGTATGGATGAATTTCCAGCCTCATATCAGGAGTGGCCTTTTTAATGTTAAAGAGTATGCACACAGTTTGCAGTAAATCTGTGACTTTTTGCGGGAAATGATGAAGCTGTATATTTTTTCAGATTCCCTGTAGATTGTCCTCATGATTTTATTCACAGAAGTTATGTGTTGCAACAAATATTCCTTAGAAACAGTGGTGCCCTTCATATTCAGGAGGCAGGAGGCAAAAAAGTGAACTGCAAAAATGCAAAGGAAAGCATAATAGTTAAGCCTTGAGGAACAAAAGATAGACTAATGAAGTACCATTTTTGGGCTAATGATGTGCATAATAAGTGATAATGGGTCAGAACTAAATTTTATACATTACCCTTTACTTGGAAAAGACAGAGTTCCTATTCACTCTAACATATTTTTGCTAAGTCACAAAATGAATCTGTACACCAATGAACCTGACCTGAATCAACTTTTTCAACAATGGGCCAGAGTTTATTTTTGGGCATTCAAGCCTTGTTGGAACATATACTCTTTGGAATAAGTTGAACTTCAGTGGAGTCAAGTCAAATCACCAGCTTCAGATAATCAGTGTGATTTGGTTCAGTTGATTGGCACCTTCCTGTTCCATAGTGTAACCTGAGATGGCCATCTTCTCTGGGATTGGGCTGCTGTTTTGTTTTTAAACAGCATTAAACATAGGCTTCACACATCGTATTTTGCGAAAGAATGATGTAAATAATAAATGGGCTTATATGTCAGAGTGTTGTACTGATTGGAAGTTTGCCCGAGCAGCTTGTCAGCACTTTCAGCCCAACAAATAGTTGCCTGATGTTAACTGTGCTGGAGTGCAGTACTCCCAATTGCTAAACTGATTAATATGCCAAAAGATTTGGAGATGCCACGTGTGTTTGCACTCAGTTTTCAAAATGTTCTCCGGTTCATTTTCTCTTTCTGTTAAGCCTTTCATTTGCCCTGTATACTTAAAACTCATCCTTGATCATAAGAATAGATTCCCACCACAAACACTGCAAAATCATAAAGGTGGAACACGAATGACTCTGAGAAATTTTGTGACTACTTTCTTGTTTCTTACTATTAATTATTACTCATTATAGAAGTGCACTTGAATTGTAGGACCAAGGGTCCAGAAAAACTTTAATAGTTATCATACACTTTGCTGCTCAGTACTGAATCACATTGGAGTCTTGATGAGTGAGCTTACATCCACATTTGCATATATAACTCAAATTGTTGATATCAGAAATGCAAGAAAATCCAAATGCAGGGAATTCGACATAGAGGAGCCTGGAAATATTCAGCAGATTAGATTATGGAGAAACAGAGTTTCAGGTTATTGACTCTGTTTCTCTCTCCACAAATGTTGCTTGACGTGCTGAATTTTTTCAGCATTTTCCATTTTATTTGTTGATACTAGCAAATCTATTTCTTCTACTTTAGAAATTAAGGAACATTGTTAGGAATGGTGATTTTCAAAATTTAAATAGAAGAAACCAGCAGATAATATACAGCTCATAACCAAGCAACAAATTCAGTTTCAGGAGAATAGGTCTGTCAGGTTGAGTACTGGCTGTGCTTCCCCTGGGCTCACCAACTCTGATGCTCTCCTGGTCATTGTACCTTTTTCCAGATCCCATAAGCTTGAACTCACCCCAAGCACTGTGTTTATTCCTCTATGTCAGTCCCCAGTCCAGCAGTGACTCAATTTTTGAACTGATCCATTTATGTTTGATTCCCAGCTTTAGTACATCCCACCAGCAAACACCCAACCCCTAGCCTTACCCCTATATCTCCATAATCTCCTTCAAACTTCTAGGTTAAACAAAATCGAATTTCAAATACAGAGCACAAGCATAAACTACATAATATGCATGCTTAGCACAATCAACTGAGGACAAATTTGGGTATGGGATTCTAATGGATATAATGTAGTCAATCGTGTTCTCAATGAGTTGGACCTATTGTAGGGTATCCACTGAGTCCACTGGTTGGGAAATGAACATTAGCAGAATAACATGATTTATATTTCTGTATGCAACCAACACTGAAGCAACATTGTAAATGAACTATTTTTGTAATTAGTTGTGCAACAGCTCTACACAGCCACTCCTTAATAACCACTAGTTTGAATAATGAGAGTACAACAATATTAATTAAATTAATTTAACCCAATAGCTAAATGTTACAGACAACACCTGTAAAAACATATTTTTGTATATTAGATGTAATTTCTAATGTAAATTTGGAAAATGTGTTTGGAATAAGGCCAGCATATGTCAAATATTGGTTAAAATTCTACTCTTTTATGACCAGCTATCTGAATAACTCGTTGTCACAGGAGATCTGTCTCACACAGTTCTATTGTAGTTGTAATTTACCTTGTGATGTGGATAAAACTGTCCATTATCCACAGCAACCAATATTCACTACCATTGGAAATGAATTAAATATCAGGTGGCACATGTCACAGGCATGTAACTGATCCGTTCCTGCCCAGTTCCCACCCCTTCCAAAGACTGGCCTGTTAACTTTCATTGGAGCAAGCTTTCTATAGGATTCAGGATTCAAATTCAGATTATTTGAAAGTGTGATCTAGAAATATTTTACTGTCTCAACAGATGGCATAATGGGTCTTCTCACAAATATAACCTATTAAGTTTTTGCTAACATGATAAATCTTTTTGGCATATAGGAATCTTTCTATTTTGGCATAGAGGAAAACTGTTGCCAAATATGCCATTCCAGTTTGCACAGTACACTCCAGCTGGTTTGAATTTTTAGGGCATTCAGTTAGATCTATAATGGTTTGTGTTCTTTATTAAATCAAACTGCACCAAATTCTAAACTCTACTCGAATTATCAACCATTGCATAGACAAACATTTAACAAGATCAGTCAGTGATCTTCTTAGAGTCAAAGAAAAGTACCAACAGTGGAAAAGTAACTTAACTTGGAGAGCCAAGTTTGGGATGAACGTACGTATGGTGGCTATTTGGGTAGGATGATCTAGCAAAATGGTATGTTATGAAGCAGGCATCTAACCTAACAATTCATCATGTTAAGGGTCAAATTTAACTCACTTGAGATTTTGTAAACATCACAACATATTCCTTGCTTTACTCATTCACAGAACATTGGCCTACACGTTTGATTGTGCAGCACTGTTTATTCCAGTGATATGTGACAGAAAATGAAGTTTCCTAGAGTAAAGCACTAAAATGGGTTGCCTTGTGTCAATCCCTGGTGTGAGTCAGGTTTGCACACCCAATGCGATTTCCATATGAAATACACATTAAATGATGTCTACACCACTGTCCTTTTGATCACATTGTCCCAGGTACAGCAGCTGTTGCACCTTCAGGAACGACTAGATTTTAATAGCACCACTCTTAGAATCCCACTAAGTTAAGTCCCATTACTTAGTTTCTATTCTTTTATACTCACCCCCCACCATTATATCCCAATGTCCCCATCCCCCAAATACCCCAAGCTTGACTTCCCTGATTGCCAACATGTCAAATTCCCTGATGCCTTGATTCCGTAACCTTCTTGACTTTCCGTGCTCCCTAACCCCACCTAAATTCTCTGACTCCCAGGTCACCTATAATCACCATTCCCTGAACCTCCTGCTCCCTGCACATTCCCAATCCTACCGTACTTCCTGATCCCTCAACCACTTGACTTCCTCAGCTTCCTAATTCCCTGACACCAGACCTTCCTGACCCTCTGATACTCTTGAACTCCCTGATTTGGCCCCAATCTCCAATGCCCACCCCAAAGCTCTTTCCAGCCAAATTCCCCTAACTAAACCCAAATGGGCCTCTGATATTCACAAACTCCAGCCACAACCCTCCAGTTTCTGATGGGACCTTCAGGGTCTGCAAACCATCCTCCTCCTGAGGCCTTGATTAAACATCCAATGTCTGCAACCACTCCCACCCCTCCTCCCCTCCTTGTTAGGCATCCTTTTCCCTACCACTGATCAACTCTCTTCTTGCCCCCCTAAACTCATCCCTACTTTAAAGTCAATCGGCCTGGGCTCAGTGTCTCACCTGTTGTCAGATTCATTCTGACAGCACAGTTGACCACATATTCCAAGAGAGACCATGTCTCATAGAGTCACAGAATCACGGAGTCATGCAGCAGGAAAGAAGCCATTCGGTCCAGCATTTCTATGCTGACCAGTGGGCACTGGGCTTCACTAATATGGGCTCCCAGCTAAAGAGTGTGCGCTGGATCATACTGGAAGAAGCAGCATGTCCTTCATGTTGAGTTTCCTTAGGACATAGAAGAAGGCCATTCAGCCCATCAAATCTATGCCAGTTCTGGGATCAATTACGTCACTCAAATTCCCTAACCTATTTCCCTGTAACCTATTCACCTATTTTCTCACAAGTGCCGATTAAAACCCCACTCCCCACCTCCAATTCTTCTGCCACCTACCTACATTAGGGGTAATTTACAGAGGTTAATTAACCGATACATATTTGAGATGTGGGAGGAAAATGATGCACTGAGGGGAAACCCATGTGATGACAGAGAGATTGTGCAAACGCCATGCTGACAGCACCGGGAGTTAGACTTGAACCTGCATTACAGGAGTTGTGAGACAATTGTATTACCTGCAGCGCTATTGTGCTGCTAGCAATCTAGGGATAGTAGAAGCTCTGCCCTGCTAAATTTATGTGAGTTTTAAGTTAGCTGAGAAATAAAGTCAACAATTGCTCCCATTTCTTCCCCATCTGTTTTTTAAAAATTCAAAATAGATGAACTACAATATATTCGCAAGTCTTATAATAAAATCATTTTTATCAGGAACTTCCTGACCCTGGAAGCAATGGAACAAACCATAAGCATAAGGACATTACTAAAAAAATAAACAAAATCCCAGCATTTTATCAGTGCTTGCATTTGAAAGCTAGAAAGGTAAAATTCAAAATCGGTACATCACAATCACTGCCTTTTAATTATAATCTAAAGTGACTTGTCCTTAAAGATCTCCAAGCTGAAGCACAATGAACAGAACTTTTCTCATGCCCATCATCATGAACATTATAATGCAGTAGTAGTTTGTGAGCATTGATCAAATGAACTATTGATCTTCCTGGCAGAGTGAATTACACTGCAAGCACTTACTCTGGATTCTAAGACGAATATTTATATCTCTATTAGGTATTCACAACCATACCTCATGCATATAAAGATCTCAGGTACTACAGAAGCAATTGGCCTAGGACTACAAAGCCTCAGTCAAATGGGAAATATGATTAATTAAGAAACCAGAAAAGTTGGCAGAATTATTGTAAAGATTTTCCACACATTAAAGAGTTCAAACCAGATTGTAGCTGATTGACAAAACCTTCACTTGTGCTTCCCTGATTTATTTTGAGTAACATAAGTAATGATTATTTTTTCATTTTCAATTTTATCAAGGTCTTATTAATTGGACTACTAAAGTGCCCTTGTGTGTCTGGATATCACAGCTCAAGTTTACAATGACGCCAGTTCAACAGTTTCAATGAGAACTTACCGCAGTAACATTTGAGTACTGTTAAAACAAAGAGTAAAGATTCTCTTCGAAATAATTTAAGGAGCAGGACCTCCTTAATGCTATATCAATCTGTCAATCCACCTGAGAGTCAGCAAGCCGATTAAAAACTAGAGAACAATTGTTTAAGTAGAACCCCCCTCGAGTTGCCCCAAAATGTTTCACAGCTCATTCAATGTGACAGAAGTGATGCCAGGATCCATGTCAGACCTACTGGGCAATTCTAGAGCGGAAGAGGCAGGATGGTCTTCTACGCAGCAGGATGGCGACTGTGGCACTCCTCTCCTGTCCGGTTGGATTCCTCAGGGAACCTCCCATGCCTCAGCCCAGCAATCCTGCCCACTGAACCCGCAACAGGTTAACTGGGCCACTGAAATTAATGGGAGGAATTGGCTGTCAGGAGAAAGGTTTTTAATTTGGTTTAATTAAGTTAGGTTCAATATCTCAATTCTTTTAAATGTGTATGTGTATTTTATGTCTGTGCATTCACTCATTTTACTTTAAGATTTTAACAATTTTAACCTTATTTTTAATTTTTGATGGGTCCTGGGTGTTTGTGAATATTAGACGTAATGCCAGTTTAAACAGCAGGGTGGACAGCCTGCGAGCTGGTGGATGGGCAGGACCTCACCACTATCCGTACCAGTTTTGTCATGCCTTCCGGAAGGTCTCTGCACTGTGCCCATGTGCTTGGAGCCGGGATCCCGGAGGAAGACTAGACCATGCTAGGCACAGGCACAGAGGTCTGGTGAACCTGAGGTAACAGATCTATCCTGTCATGTGTTTCCATGGTTGGCCACAGCAGCCATGAATTTGGCAGAAGCAAAGATCTACACACAGCAATGAGACAAATAGTGAGTTATGTTATTTTTATTGTCACCTGCTGGAGGAGGACATCAGAACTCACTGATTTCCTTCACATAACACCCTGGGATCTTTCTATATGCTCCTGTACATGGAGGGTCAAATGACAGACAGCACTTTGTGTCACGTTGTGTACTGCAGTATCAACATAGGCCATGTGTTCATGCCCTGAAGTAGCAGCTTAAACCGACAACCTTCAGACAAGTGGCACCAGCAAGGGGCAGATTTAGGAGACGGCCTTAAGTCAGGCGGCCCACAATGTCTGAGCCTTGCTGTGGAGATAATCACAGAATGGAATTTAGCAAGCAACCAGTAAAACATAGAAAACAATTTGCTCATGAGAGGAGGAACCAGAAGTTCACAAAAAAATGTATTATGTTTTAGGAAATAAAAGACAAGCAACCAGGTCCTCAGGGACTTATGTCTTTAAAGACTGCCTATTAGACCAGGCTACTTTTTAAAGATGGTAAATAAATGGCTCATAACATCATGAACTCCATATCAGCTGGTCATCACTTAGCTTGCTCTCAGATTGTCTCTCAGCCATTCACATTTTGCTTCTTGTCACATTTTCACATCACCCTGCAGTTGGACAAATTGCTCCCTACAACCCTGATGAAGTATAACTGCTAGACTGAGTGAGAGGAGGTATGGTTAATTGTTATGGGATCTCTGTGGCTATCTTGCTGAGAGCAGAATATAGCCTGAACTATCTAAAGAACAAACCCAGTTGGTAATCTGAGAAACATAAACAAATTCCAGGATGAAGTTTAAATCCAGCATTTTTAAATTTCTGTAAATTAAAAGTTAGTATTACTAGAAATAATTATAAATGTCTGGATTATCATATCGACCCAACCAGTTCTCTAACTTCCTGTTGTGAAGGAAAGTAGATCTGGGCTTGTATAGCTCCAGTCCCACTCTCTTAATTGTCTTCCCTTCTGGCCCAGTAAATCACTCAGATGCATGAAATCACCAGTAGTTTAGAAAGTTCCAATGTCACTTTCAAAGACAAATCATATTATGCAGTTCATAGTAGTCATCCATGTGGTATCTAGTAAGTAAAGAGTCAGAATAAACAGAACTATAAGACATAGAAAAATATGTTTAACCAGGAATAGTTTAACTAGAACTAGAAATGTTTAACTAGAACTACAGAACAATAAGCAGTTGTTTCTCTTCTCATTTTGATGAGTAGATGACAATGTTTGACATATCTGTGATCCATCTCCAAACTTCTGGTTATTGTGCACAATTTAATCCTTGCAACAAATATATTTTCTGAAGGTGAGGAGGCAGATCAGTGAAGTTGAAGAATCAAAGAACAGAGTATGGACAGTGACAGGGCTAGATCAGAAGAGACATCTATTGAAGAGTAAACTGATCTTGCTACACACAGCAATGTTTTCAGTTGAGACAGATGGGAAAGGTAGATAATCCATCTGATAAGCTTTTTTAGTTGCTAACTTTTGATATACCTGACTGCATGTGATGTCAATCAGAAAAGCTGTAATATTCTTTCCACAATTCATGATATTAATAACCAAATAAAAACAGATGGAATGGAAATGCACAAGCAATGTGCCAGAGATATTTTACTAACATATTTGCTTCATATAAATATTCATTTTTTCATTTTAAATATTCAGTATGCTCCTAGTCAGTTATTACCTGTTAGTCCATCTGTTGTTGGCCAGGTGTGGCAGTACAACAATGAATTTCAATCATATTCATAAAGAGCAGCTTAATAGTTCAATGACACTCAACTTAGAGATGATCTAAATGCTAATTCTGTCAGAATTTCTAAAGGTTCTGTCAAGCAGCAATCGCTCCCAAGTGTTTGATTTATGGTTTGTAGAGTTTCTTTGGTTGTTTCCTTTGATATTCAATGATTTCCTCCATTTCAGAGCTGCTCAAAGCCCAGTGGCTGATTTATATCATATTCCAAATGGCACATACATGGAATTATACAGACACATGCAAGTTTGTAAGGTTTACTATACAATGGAAAAACACTTCATTTTTTTTCCTCAGGATAATATGCAAATTGAAATTTCATAGAAGAAAAACTATGCACAATTTCAGTTGCCATGCTAGTGATCTTTCATGCATTCAGTCACTTCACTATTACGTTCTTGAATCTGAACTGCAGCTATTAGGTGTTGGGGGTTTTATTTCTGCATTTCAAATGTAATCTAGTCATAGGTCATTTGTGTCAGCCCACGTTTACATATTATTTCAATAAAATTGGTAATGTAACTGTATCCTAAGAGACTGAAGGTACTGGCTCTGGGAAATGAACAAACATAATATTCAAATTTGAGGATTATAATAGAATGTCAAGAGACTAGAAAGAGGCTTAGAATGTGAAAACTTTGAAGTGTAAGAATACAATTTTTTGTCAAAGCAAAACTGTTTCAATGTGACAGCAACATTATAATTTCCATCCAGAAAGTGAGTGCAATGCTTTCAGATATGTGAGTGGGTTCCGTAGATTATGACTGTCCTCCTTCACAGTGGGATTTGGGAATCTTTTGGGCCCCAAAGGATTTGTTTGGCACTTGTAAATCTGTGTTAAACAGTTGCTGTTTATTTTGTGAGTCTGCCACCAGAAAGTTCAGTAGCATAAGGGGTTGGAGGCACGCTCAGAGCAGGGCCAGACACAGGGTGAGAGGGTCCTAGATGTTGGATTGTGGATCCGGATAGCAGGAGAGCGCTGTGGGTGAGGGTCAGCTGCTGAGGTGAGGAGATGACTTGGCAGTATGGGGAAAGCAGTATGACTGTCACTTGAGGCTTTGTGGGAATTGTGGGAATGTGATAATCAGCTTGGAGTGGTTTGGGATGGTTAGTTGGGGGGTGGTCATAAGCAGTTGAGTTAGACAGTGCAACCATTGGTATAGAACAGGGATAATAGGAAGGGTGTGTTGTCAGTCAGGGTCAGGGTAGTTGAGTCAGGTACTGTGATTATTGACTGGTAATTTGGTGATTTAATCATAGGGTGGGTTTGGAAGGTCAGTGGTCAGGATGTTACCGGGTGTTGTGGGGTATTGGGTTGGGAGGCCATTGGATGGGGATTTTACATCAGAAGATAAGTAGTTGTGAATCAGAATGTTGGATGAGGATTGTGACTTTGGTGGTCACGACCACAGGAAGGGGAGCTGTTGTGGGTGAGGGTACTTGTGGGAGAGCCGAATAGGACCTGTCTTGGACAGGGCCATCTAAGTTGGACGTGGATTGGAAATGTCCTGGGACATGATCAAAGAGATCCTTTCGAAGTCATACTGAGGTAGATTTCACAGGCACTGGTGGATGGTGCAAATCACACACATGCAGCAAAAATTACAGAGGAGGTGATCAAATGTGTGTTGTGTGTCACTGGTCACCACTGCTCATATCCAGGCCCCTCCACACCTTAGCAAATCAGACACATGAAAAGTTCAGACCTACGTTCAGGAACATGGTGCAATTCATTTAATCTCCAATTTTCGATAATGTTTTATTCATAATAGAAATGCATCACATAATGAACAATTACATTGTGACTTTGTGATCCAAAGTATAGGAATTAGTTGCTTGCATTGCTGATCCTTCTGGTGGTCAGTTCAATGTTGACATCAGCCGAAAACATGCGTTTATCAAGTCTGTCAACTGTAAGAAAAAAAGTAACTTGCAGAAGCTGGAAATATAATTGGTAATTGGTTTATTATTGTCACCTGTACCAAGATACAATGAAAACATTGTCTTGCATGCCATGCAGACAGAGCATTCCAAACGTAAGTACATCAAGGTAGTACGAAAGGAATTAAACAAGGCTTTCCTCGTCATTATAAGACTGAGCTAGTATAAGAAAAATAAATACCTTGATCTTATTTGTTTTTTCAGATTCCTGTAACATTTTATATAATAAATCACTTATATTTGGATAAAAATGATAAAATCAAATAAATTATTTAACAATTTTCAAAAACATAGGAAGCATGCCTGAACCTGTTATTACTGGGTAGGTCAATGATTAAGTTACTCTACGTAATTTGTTCACATGGCCTACCCCAGATTTGTCCTGGTAAGCAATCTGGTACTAGAATTTCCTGCTTCTGTCACTGTTCATCAATCCTCATAACATTCCTTTGAAAAATAATCCAAAAAGTTCTCAGGATCTGGAGCTCAACTCATAAATGCTTCAGACTTCTCTTAGGCTCTCCTCCTCTTGCTCCAGCCCTGTGAAATCCATCATTTATCTCATCAGTGTCAGACTTAGGTTGTAGAATCTGGGTCAGAGCTCATTTTAGACAGAAGAGTGGATGCAATAATATAGCTTTTCTAAATTCCTTTGAGAATGGTGTATAAACCCAGGGCTAAATCAATCTTACCTTGTTTGTTTTGTGCCAGCATCAAATTTGATTCCCTTCTGCTCTGCCCCAGCCTACTAAGGCCTCATCCTTTCTGTTTATGAAGGCATGTTTTGAAAGTCCATGCAATTGCAGAGCCTTGTGCAGAAGTGGTACCAAAGTACAGAAGGGATTCATTACACTTGGGAACAAAGTAAAGTTGGACAGTTCTGCACACAGTAAAAGGGTAACCTCGGAGATGGCTCAGAGGAGGGCAAATAGACACTTCTGAGGACTGAGATGCTAACTTCTGGGATCCAAACTTCAAAAGAACACTGCTGTTACCATATAATTGTACAATGCATGGAAAGCTTGTCAAGGAATTCTGATTATGTAGTGGTGCCTTCCTCTAACATGTGCAGTCCTGCAGCAGGGCGGCTTTAACTTCTGTGGAGGGAAATGGACAGTCAATGTTTCCATGTCGAGACAGGTTCTGGGTTTGGATTCTAGCATCTGGATCTAGTTGAAGGGTTTCAACCCGAAATGTTGACTGTCTATTTCCCTTCACAGATGTTGCCCTGGCCTGCTGAGTTCCTCCAAAATTTTGTGTGTTGCTCCAGATTTCATTATCTGCAGTCTCATGTATCTCCTCTCTAAATTTAGTCTCTGCTCCTTCACAATGCTTGTGACAATTCCTATGGACTCTGCAAATGAGACCTCTCACCAAGACCTGTTTGAACCTCAGACTACTTCCCTAGGGACATTGGCTTCTATGGAGACAGCCATGGCAAGTTTACATTATTAAAGCAAAGAACATAGAACAGCACAGTACAGGAACAGGTCCTTAGCCCCATGGTGTTGTGCTGAAGTAATTAAACCTAGTAATTAAACACCTCACTAAACTAATCCCTTCTGCCTACACAATGTCAATATCCACTCCTTCTCTGCACATTCCTGTGCCTATCTAAGATCCCTTTAAAGACCTCTATCATATCTGCCTCCACGGCCACCCCTGGCAGCTCATTCCAGGCACCCACCACTCTCTGTTTAAAAAACTTGCCCTGCACATCCCCCTTTCACTTTAAATGCATGGCATCTGGTATTAGATATCTTGACCCTTGGAAATGATACCGGCTGTCTATCTATGCCTCTCATAATCTTATAACCTTCTACCAGGTCTCCCTTAGGCCTCTGCCACTCCAGAGAAAACAGCCCAAGTTTGTCCAACCTTTCCTTATAGCACATGCCCCCTAATCCAGGCTGCATCCTGGTAAACCTCTTCTGCACCCTCTCCAAAACTACCACATCCATCCTATAATGGGGACGGCCAAAATTGAATACAATACTCCAGATGCGGCCTGATCAGAGTTTTATAAACATTGGACCATCCAAGCTCTGTTCAATTAGAAGTAGCTACTGTATTGCAGGGTGATTGAAGAGCTGTGTAGTTCTGGAACAATGGCAAAACTTTGGTTTGTTGCCAGTTGCCTCAGTCACATTGTACACTTCTATGGAAGAGTTTGCCTCCAGCACTAGGGGAAAGCCTTTTCTGTTGATCTCTACCTGTGAACAGCATGGTCATGTACATGTAGTATCAGATGCAGGGATTAAACATGTGCCTGTGACCCTCCCCCCCCCCCCCCCCCCCATGAAGAAGTTGAGCACAATGAATGCCACCCGAGGATAGGTGAAACCTCAGCCACGTTGTTTCATGACCCACTGGCCTGCATCAAAATTCTTTGCAGATCATCGCTGCCCAAGAGGAGGATAGAGTGATGGTGATGGGGTATGTGGAGTGGGGTATGGAAGTGGAGTCTTCCCTTTTCAACAGCTACATACGTCCCTACCCATTCAGTCAGGACGCCACGTGCTAACCTCATGTCCCAGTGGCTGAGTTTCCATCTGCACAGGTGTAGGTGGAGCAGTCTTGATGGGGGTCCTCATGGGCTCAGTGAAAGCCAGCCAAGAGCACCTCATCAGTCAGAGCAGGGATATTCACAGCATGCTCCTACCTTGGTTGAAGCTACAGAGGTGCACATGTACTTCTGGAAAAATAACTGTACAGACAGTCGCTGTACAGGGGTGTTTTATATAATGTCAGAGTGTTGTTGCTTCACTTTATACAGAAATAATAGTTTAGACCCCAGTTTCAGGTCTAATCATGTTTTGTTCTTGTGTGTAGACACAAGAGACTGCAGATGCAGGAATCAGGGGCAAACACACAAAAAGCTGGAGGAACTCAGCGGGTCAGGCAGCATCTGTGGTTGGATATGGTGTAACTCAATGGTCTAGGGCAGCACAGTGGTGCAGCTGATAAATATGTTGCTTCACAGCTCCAGTAACTGAGGTTTAATCCTGACATCCGGTGCTGTCTGTGTGGAGTTTGCATGTTTTCTCCATGGGTGTCCTTCGGGTGCTCCAGTTTCCCCACAATGACGTATGGGTTGGTAGATTAATTGGCCACTATAAATTGTCCCTAGTGTGATAGGTGAGTGATAGAATCTAGAGGGATCGATGAGAATATGAAGAAAATACAATGAAATTAATGCAGGGATTAGTGTAAATGTGTGTTTTGTGGTCAGTGTGGTCTTGTTTGGCTGAAGGGCCTGTTTCTGTGATGTATCACTCTATCACTCTTGGTCAAGGTTGGAATCAGCCTGATATATGTTAGCTGGAGTGGTTTGTGTTTGAGGAAAGAGAACAAGGCAAAAAGTGGGGTCAGTCCTGCGGGCATATGTGCCCTCTTTTTGATGAGCAATGCATTCATAACAGCCCTAGTGAAGACCTCCTCTACAATGGCTTGGTGTCTTGGACATTTTCAGCATTCCTATGATTTGCTCTGTAATATTTCTGCTGAACAAATATCTATTCTTGTGGTATTCCTGCATCTTGTTGCTTGAGATCCTTGGTGGATACAATAACCCATCCTTTCAGCTGTTGTCCTTTTATTCCTTAGTGTGCAGACCAGCAGTGTATTAATGGAGTAGAATCTGCTTGAATGTTGAAACACCAGGCTTCATTGATTGCCTTACCAGTGCAGTTATTGACTTTCATGACCTATTAGATTCCAATAACCTCCTTTTGGTTTCAGGTTTCACTAAAAGCTCTGACCTGCATTTCACAACGTTAATACGTCCCTTTCTCTCTCGCTAATGTCCCTCATTCATCTATTGACCGGATGTCTCTGCAAACAATGGGATCATCTGTGCAACTCCTGAGATACTCCCTTTGTCCAACCCATCACTCCTCCATCCTCTCTGTGACTTAAATTTGTTTTCTCATTTTCCCAGTTCCAATAAAGGCTTTGACCTGACCTGCTGAGTACTTCCAGCATTTTCTCTTGTAATTCCAATGAATTTGATATACACCCCAAGCCACGCAATAAGACATCTATTGCTTAGCTGACACATTTGTGAATCCTGCTAAGATCAGCCCTGGAATGATTCTGGCACATAGAAGCTGAGGCTTGTGGAGACTTCGTGAACCAAATGCAGATGTCTGGCTCACAGACACTTGCCGTGATAGTCTGGCCAGTTGAGGAACTGATGTTTCTGACAAGGGATGAGACTGAGCTTCTATCTACAGCCCAGTGCATAGAGACCATGAGCCTCTCTCTACTGTGGCAGTCCCAGGTAGGCCAGCAGCAGTCTACTGCTGCTCCCTGAGGCTCCTGTAGTCTTCTCCTTATTTGGGCAGTTATCGTCACATCCTGGTGTAGAGCTGGAAGCAACAGTGAGCAAGTAGGCAGGACTAACAGTGTTGAAAATTCGTCATTGATTCTCTCAAAACTATCTCTGAAAATTGTTGAGAAAAGAATCCTTATAGAGTCATTCAAGACAATGGTATTTATTGGTTAGCTTTCCAATATTTCAACTCCTACTTAATGCAACTGTCAACTGCTGGGCTCAAGTTTAATGGAGCATGGGAAACCAGTGCATCCAGAGTTACATATAAACTGCCAAGCACACTCTTATTAGGTAGTTAACATATTTGAACGGTAAGCTGTTGCTCCCATCGAGGTTTACTGCCTGATGCACTGGGATTAGATTTGGATGTCAGGTTTCTGAACTACCGCTGTTATACCTTTTTTCATGCTGTGAAACCCCACAATCTCAGGAGAAACAAAGTACTGCAGATGCTGGAATCTAGAAGAAAAACACTATGATGCTGGAGGAACTGAGGCAGGCCAGCAGCGTCCGTGGAGAAAAGCAGGTGGTCACCAGGGGATAGGTCAAAGGGACACAGAATGAGGAACTGGCTGTGGAACCTAGTCTCAGTGAGCACATGGTCGAGGAGCGGGAAGAGCAGAAGGAGACCCACCCCCTGGTGGATCTGCTCTCCCCTCCTCCCCCGTACCTGCCTATCACTATCTCTTACCTGCATCTACCTATCACCACCTTGTGCCCACCCCGCCTCCCCACTTTGTCCATCACTACTCTGCTTTTCCCTCCTATATATTGGGCTTCCCCTTTTCCTAACTTCAGTCCTGAAGAAGGGTCCTGACCTGAAACATTGACCACCTACCTTTCTCCATGGACTCTGCCTGCCTGCTCAGTTCCTCCAGCATCATTGTGTTTTTCACGCCCCACTCTCAGAGTTTAAACAAGTGCTCTGTATCTTTAGACACTGAATGGGGCAGCACTTCCATGTTTTCATCTCTGGGTAGGGAGACTATAACCTAGTTTCATCCCAGTCTTGATACTCTCTATGACTGAAGAAACCTTGAGATTTTTTTCAGTGTGCTTCTCACAAACTTTGGTCAAATTAATTGGGACATGACAGTTTCCTCACACGCAATGGATGCCAACAATTTTAATCCTTTTTTCACTATCAGCACTTATCTCAAAACTGTTAGCTAAGCATGTGCACTCAGTCACAAAATATGTTCACATTTCATTCTGATATCTGAGGAGGCCATTTCGGTCCATTGAGTGTATGCTGGCTCACTGAGCAATCCCACTCCCCCAGTAGCTTTCTCTGTACCTTATTGTCCCCACATCCTCATCAACTCACCCCACCACCACACTTGCACACTATGGACAACTTACAGTGGCCAATTAAGATACCAACTTGCTCGTCTTTGGGGACGTGAGAGGAAACTGGAGCACCTAGAGGAAGCCCACGTTGTCACAGGTGAAAGTGCAAAACTCCACACAGACAGCACTGGAACTCGGGATTAAACCCTAATCATTGGAGCTGTGAGGCAGCAACTCTACAGCTGTGCCACTCTGCTGCCAGGACCACGAAGCCGTAGATTTTGCCCTCATAGTGTCAGTTGAGTCATATCCTAACACATCGAACCTAAAACATCCTGGGAAGGACCAGTTTTAACCCTTTCATTAAGTGAAAAGCAACCAGAACATTTTGATAACATGGGATCACGCCAAATCCCAATCTTTTGTACATGCATGCAGTGGTTTGTTTACTGGATTAATAATTTGGAGGCCTGACCATGTGATGCAGAGACTTGAGTTCAAACCATACCACAGCAGCTGAGCAATTTAGGTTCTGTTAGTGAACCAAGTTCTGGAGTCAGTTATGGTGTTCATGAAGCAATTGGATTGTTGTAAAAATCTTCTTGTCCTCTTTTAGAAGGAATCTGCTGTCCCTACCAGGTCTTGGCCCTGTGACTCCAGACCATAGGAATGTAGTAGATTCTTGACTGCTCTCTGAAATGACTGAGAAAGGCACACACAGGCAATTATGGATGTGCATTAAATGCTGCCCTCATCGTTGACATTCGTATCCTGAGAATGAATTAAAAACAAATCACAAAAAGAATATCTTACTTTCTAAACAGTCCCTTAGGACTGAGAATCACTTGCTTCCTCTTTTGTGGGTTCTGAGGCAGCTAACACATGCACCCATCCACATGCGCATGCACACACACACACACACACACACACACACACACACACACACACACACACACACACACACACACGTGTGAGCTGGCACGCACACACAGATATATTTATATATTTGGGCTCAGCATGGGAGCCCTCCCCACTGCCTTCCTCCATGCCGGTCCCCGTCTCTGGCCACAGCATAGCTACACTCCCAGCTCCTGGAACTCCTTGGTCTAACTTGCTCACCTTCCCACATTCCTGACCCTCAGCTCTGGCTACTTTCCACAGCCCATAGATTGCTAGGTGGAACATGGACCAGGTGCCTGGTCCTGGTTAGGGCTGGAAATGTGCACCAGATTTGTAGCTGGAGCTGAAGGTTGAGAGGGATCTTATACCACAAACCCAACTACAGTATAATGCGTTTCATCAGCTGCTGTTTTGATAGAAGTAGAAGTCAAACTTGTACAGTGATGGGTGATTGGTTCTGTTTGTATTGGGCAGTTCTGTTTTAAATCTGAATTGTTAGGCATTCAGAAAAAGGGGAGATACAGCAACTTTCTTGAGGCATATTACAAAGGCTGCGCTGTTTATATCATTGTTAGAAATCCCATGAGGAGGCAATTTGAAATTTCAGAAAATCCAAGACTGAAAATCTCTAGATTTTGGTATTCCTTAATTTAAAAATCAGTTCACAGAATAACTTTTTATTTTTAGAATTGCAATCCTTTGTATTATTTTGTTCACTCCACAATTTAAGTGGATACCTGCTGCAAAATTATTACCTCCCACTAGTAAATGGGCAGTTATGCTTTCTTCTGCAGTGAAATAAATTTCTTCATACTTTAAATCTAAGCTTTTATAAAGCTCTACCACTTTCAAAGACTTTATGGTAGCCAGGATAAATTTAGCTGAAGGCAAATTACCAGATTGAGTTTGCTGCCCTTTTTCTGGGTTTCAAAGCAAGATTAGACAAATTTAAAAGCCTAAGGAGTTCAGACTCATGGGATTGATTTAAGCAATGAAGGCTGAATTAATTTGGAGGTACAAAGATAAGAAAAGAACTAAAAGCGTTAACAGCTGTACTGTCGGAATGAGATGAGATAATCCCATTAACAATGGAATAATACTGATATCACCAACTAGAAATTCTACTCATTGATATACATGAGAGTGAGAATGAGTTGTGCAGCAGTCCTCTTCCTTGCTGATCTGTTTAAATTCAAATCAGACTGAACTCCTATTGAATTTAGACATCCCTTGCCTTTTCTAGTGGGGATTAACGTTCAGTGCAATTCAATGTGTCTTGTTACAAATTGCCCAGTGTCTTGGAGCTCACAGGAATCTCTGGTGTGGAAAATGGTATTTCCCACCTATATTGTGGCATTAGTCTCTACCATAGATAGTTGAGTGCATTTGTTCTGCTGGTAAGAATCCTCAGCATATACCCTTCTATTATTTTTTCTGCTCCAGTGAAAAATGAATCAGGTTTTTTTTGCGTTTCTTCATAAACTCACCAGCCAAGTCTCATTTTCAGCTTTAAAGATCTATGTGTACCTTTAGATCTTGTTATTCTACAGCTCCTTTAACAGGATCACTGTTTAGGGCTATTCCTTTTCCTCTTAAAAAATAAACCTACAATGTCTATTTTCTCCTCATTGAACTGTATCATTATCCATCTAGTGACTCCACTAACCTATCCCTTTCTCTCTACAGTACTACAAAGTTCTGAAGATGCTGGAAATTTGAAATAAAATGGGAGGATATTGAGCATGTCTTCTTTTGGGGGGGCAGAGCCTATCTGATCAATATGGTTTATTTTTCAAAGGGGTAACAAAGTGTGTTGCTGAGGGCATTGCAGTTGATGTAGTCTGTATGCACCTCAGTAAGGTCTTTGACAAGGTTCTTTCTGGCAGATTTGTCCAAGAGGTTAGAATTCATGGGATTGATAGGAAAATTGGCAAAATGAATCCAAAATTCATTTATAGGACAAAGAATAATAGGAGCAGAGGGTTGTTTTTGGATGCCCGAGACCAGTGTTGTATCAAAGGATTGGAGCTGGAATCACTGGGTTCACAGATGGCACGTAGATCGGTGGTATTGTTGATAATGAGGAGGGTAGTCTTCAGCTACAGAATGATATTATTAGTTGGTAAGATGGCAGAGCAATGGCAGATGGAAATTAATCTTGAAACAGGCGAGGTGATGCATTTTGGGAGGTTTAAATAGTCTAGTATATACATGATGAATGGTAGTGTTCCAGGGAGTATAGAGGGGCATTCAAGGATTCCTAAAGGTTTCAGCACAGGTAGATAAAGTGGTTAGGAAATATGAGAGATACTTACCTTCATTGGCTAAGGCATATAAAATAAGAGCGAGGAGGATACATTACAGATTTATAAAACATTGGTTAGGTCACAGTTGAAGTACTGTGTGCAGCTCTGTTTGCTATCTATAGGAAAGACACAATTGCACTGGAGAAGGTGTAGAGGAGATTCACTGGGATGTGGTCTTGGATGAAGTATTTCAGGAATGAGGAGACACTGGATTGCCTCAGAGTTTTCTTTGCAGCGGAATAGGCTGAGGAAGAACTTGATTGAGTTACACAAAAAATAGGGTGCCTAGATAAGGTAGAGAGTAAGAAACTTTTTCCACAGCAGAGGTATCTAAAGCTTGACAGCATAGGTCCAGGATAAGGGGTAGAAGATTTCGAGCGGATCTGATGGAGACTTTTTCACTCTAAGGGGAGTTGCAACCTTGAATTAATTGGTGAGGAGGTGCTGTAACTCTCACAACATTTAAGAATTATCTGGACAAAAAATTGAATCAACAAAGCATAGAAGGTTACAGGCCAAATGGGATTAATATAGATAGATGCTCAATGGTCAGCATGGAGATGGTGGCTGAAGGGTCTGCTTCTGTGCTGTATGACTCTATGAATCTATTGCAATGGTTATACTTAACAGACAAGTTCACCTTTTGAAACGGGAGCTTTATTACTTTCTCATCCTATGTTTTCTGAACTGCTGAAAACTTCTTTATTTTCTGGTTTCCTCCATATAGGCTATCCCTGGGTAACAAACGGGTTCTGTTTTTACAGAGGTCCTTAAGTCGATTTTGTCCATAAGTTGAATACACAAAAAAGAATCACTCGATACGGTAAGCACACCTCCACAGTATTGTAATGAATGGCAAAAAAATAACATAAAACTGATCAGAAAGAACACTTACTAAAAATGGAGAGAGAAAGGAAACTAGTTCTGCTGTTTGTAGGAACAAAGACGTGAAGATGTGTATGTACCTCGGACTTTTGAACTTAATAATATTATGGGAGGTCAATCGTATGTGTGTTCATAAGTAGAATGTTCTTAACCCTGAGGACGGACTTTTAGTTACATCAGCAAGCAATACTTTTCACCTTATGTAGAAACTAAGTTGAAAGAAAGAACTTGCATATATATAAATGCCTTTCATAATCTCATGACATCTTAATATTTTCCTATCAAGTAATAACATCATCAGTGATTAAATCACTGATTTTTGTTAATAAGCATGGTGGTCAATGTAAGCACAGTAAGGTCTCAAAAACAACAATGAGATCATTTAATTAGTATTGTTGGTGTAGATTGGGGGATGAATGTAGGCCAAAATGTTGGCAATACTCCTTTCTTTATACCCAGCATTCAAACCAATGCTATACCTGAAACCTCTCAACACAAACTCTTGAGACATATTGTCCTTTAATGGCTTTTACAATGGATGTATTAATCTCCAGATGCTCTATTAGGATATTAGAAATAGTAATTTTATGCCTATCTGATAATTTTTTATGTGGTAACTTTGATAATGGCAGAGCAGGGTTGAGAACGAAGTTAGTAAAGCATAATAAATTCTGGGCTTTATCAACAGAGGCATTTGGTATAAAAATATAAAGTCTTGGTGAACATTTATAAAACACTGGTCCAGACTCAACTGGGATATTATGATCATCACATTATATGAAGAATATGAAGGCATTAGACAGGGTCCAGTTAAGATTTATGAGAATGGTTCTTGTGATGAGGGGACTACACTCACAAGGATAAATTAAAGAGTGAGGGATGTGGTGACAATCTGGAATGCGCTGCCTGCAGATGTGGTGGAGGCAAGTTCCCATCAGAGCCCTCAAGGTGGTGGAGAAAAATTTGCAAAGGTCTGGAGAAAGGACCAGAGGGTGAAATTAGAGTGTTGTTCTGATAGAGAAATGTCATGAACGTGATGGACTGAATGGCGTCCTTCTATGCCGTGACCATTCTATGATTCCATGACATGCCACAGCCTGAAAGCACCAATGGTAGTTCATTCCAGAAAGAGTCATAGAGCTATACAGCAGGGAAAACAGGCCCTTTGGCCCAACTCATCCATGCCGACCAAGTTGCTTTACCGAGTAAATTTCATTTGCATATTCCCATATCTCAATAAATACAAAAACTTTGAAAGGAATTGCCAATTTATTGTAACAATCATCACTGTTTTAACACAGACTTTCCACCTGAGGCTTTGCTGCATGATTAAAAACAGAAATTAGAGTGAAGCTGGATCTGTCACTTATACAATTTGATTAAGAATGCTAACTCTGAGTCATTTCAAAGTTTTACACTGTAAAGTTCAAGCACTCTCAGGTTAAGATGATGGAAAGTCTGGCTGTGTTGAATTTCCTTGGAGTGCATTTATTTGTTTCATTTCTTTTACCCTGACCAACTGCAGCCCTGCTGATTCAGTCTACTCCAAATGCATGACCAAAGGATAGCTGGATCTCACGAGCTGCTGCATGCAATTAAGCAGCGTCCATATTGACAGATTCTTTATGCTTTCACTAAAGTTGACACAAGGACTGTGGTAACAATCCAGCTTGTTTCCTTTAAGATGCCGAACAGTTTTTCACGTGACTAGTCTTATCCTAGTAATGGGCCAAATCAGGCTGGCTGCAGCCAGTGGTTCCAAAGGTGTACTTTCCAGCGACTGGCAGTGTTTAGCTGATTGCTAGAAAGTACATCTAGGACCTGCTTTAAGTCTGGGGTGAACTGAGTGACAGGTGCACAACATTTCTCACTCCATCCTGTCGCAAAGCACCATGTGGATTCAATAGGAGAGATGAACTGTGCTGGAATTTCTCAGTATTTATGTTGTGGCATCTGCCTCTGTGATGCTATGCCAGTCAATCTGACATAGAACAGGAGTCCCTATTGATTTGAACAGGGAGTTCCAGCCTACCCATTAGGATGATAAAGTTCAAGTGGTTTATTTTGCATAAATTATTTCATTTTTATGCTTTAAGTTGGTTATTGACACTTCAATGAGATTTTATTAAATTTAATGTTAAAAATATATATTTGTTTTTGAATTCATTTGAAGCAATATTAATAGTTTTTAAATGCATCCATGCGTCAGAGACATTTAAAACTCTTACATAACCTCATTGACTTTGAGCTCCAACCTTGGTCACAACTTCTGTTGGGTTGTCGGAACCTTATGGGGACAGGGCGTCAGTGGTGGGTCGCTGACATCAAGACAGTTCTAAAGCACCACCATATCTTGCTGCCCAACTCCAGGATGATAGGACCCAATCATCTGTAAAAGTGTTGGGGGATGGAGGGAGAGAGATCAGGGGTCAAGTCCAGGCTGAAGCCCGAAACAAGCATGATTCAGCCCAATAACCTGACCTTCCCTCCTCCTCAAACCATGTCTGTATGTATACATACCAAACAGATTGTATGTAAACATACCAAACAGATTGTATGTAAGAAGCTTGTGTGTTCAAGTCCACTACACAAGTTCATAGGGGTATGGATTCACGTTGCTGAGGTCAAAAGTACCAATATGTCAAATGAGACATTAAAGCAAACCTTGTGTATGCCATATATGAAAGAATCCTTGACAGTAATTTAATGAAGGTGGGGGAATTCCATACGTTTGCATTTTTTTTACATAGTTCTCTGAAAGATGCTGACATGAAAGCAGAAAATGCTGGGAATACTCAGCAGATCTAGCAGCATCTGTGGAGAGAGAAAGAGAAAGAAAGAGTTAATAATTCAGATTGGTAATCATCCATCAGAGCATGATGCTGACATTGCTAAGGATGCTGCTAATGGTCATTAGCTTTCAGATATTCACATCATATAGACTCTGTTCCAAGATAGCCCGGCACTCAGGGCAGTCAGCTACTTATGGATGGTTTAAGTTAATCATCCTCATGTAGCCTCTGTGGAGGCACATACACTCAGCAGAGATTTCACTCGGTAGATATTTTACTATCCTATACAAAGTAAGCTGAACCTCCTGTCCAATGGAGCTTTTAATTACGGTTGTTGACTTTAAATCACAGGATTGTGGAAAGGTGATAATTTTCACAGGCGGATGTTTTACAGTGAGACGCTTTAATTCATACCTATCAGCAAAGGCTAAAAAAACTTTAAAATAATCATTTCTGACAACAAGAGCCTCGGTGTGACTGTTTGGTTTAATGAGATGGTTGCATATCAGCAATAAATTACAGTTTTACATCCATGCTACTGAATTAGGTTAGGGATTAAAATGCTGACAGTTTTACTGCTATTTCAATTTAACATGTAGTAATTATATACTGTAGTGGAGGTACCAAGATACAGAGTTGCATTTCCTTAATGAAACCAGACTGATTTTTTAATCAGTGACTTTCCCATTTTGGTTGAATGTCCTTGGTGACTGTCATAGCTACTAACATATTGTAATAAGCTAGACCAAGGATACTGTTGGTTGCTTGGAAATAATAAGTTTCACATCAGAGCCTTCCTGCTGCAAAAGTCTTTATTAAAAGTTACAGCAGGGGAAAGCTTTTTGAATTTTATAGGGAACCCATTAAAAATTTAGGACTTCAGAGGCATTAGCCTGCATTGACCAGATGAGAGAGAATCTGGCATTTTAAAGGTCATTAAGAATCCATTTCCAATTGATTCAATCCAAATTACAGAACTCTGATATTTTTCAACCTTCTCTTTGATTTGGTCATATTTTGTTCATTTAGAAGAAAGACAAAAAGTCCATGGAATGCTTATCAATGTAATCCCATTTCCATCTATTAATCCCACATTTCCCGATACATTATTAGCGGGAAGTTCCCTCTACTGTGCTCTAACAATGTGATTTAACCCCAATGCTGAAAAACAACCCTCTCCAAAATGTCCCGTGTATCACCTATCAGGTGTTCTGCGGTCTCCCTGAAACAGATTAGTATCTGAACCAAGTAAATGCAGTTTGTGTGATGGCTGTATATCTCCTTAAGACTCAGTTATGGCTACAAATATTTTCCACTTATGTCCATTACAGCCAACAGAAAGAGGACAATTCCATGCCTTTAAGGGAAAATAAGGAAGCACCAGAGATTTGTGTTACAAAGCATGGTCACCCTGCAAAATGAACTGTGAATGAGCAATTGAATGGTGCTGGAGGTGGTGCCTCTGAAAGAAACTGGTTGAAACAAAATTCAAGGTCCATTAATGGCTATGTTACAAATTCTTTATTCAACTCTCTTTGTTCTTGTTCACAACGAATGATCCATTAAAGTTCCACAGATACCTTAATGGAAGATTACTGGATTCCTAATGGAAATTTCAACACTAAACACCTGCATGGAAATTTAGAGCTGCATCTTCTATAGTTTAAATTCAGTGGCAGCACTCATCCCTTCTGCGCTGGAAGACCATGTGCTCAAACTTCATGGCAGAAAATTTGAGCAGCTTTCAGGCAGTGCTGCCTGGTCAGAAGTCCTGCCCTGCAGATGAGCTATTAGAACAAGGTCTCTTCTGCATTCTCAGGTAGATATAAAACTTTCCACAGAACCGTTAGAAGAACAGTAGGGAAGTGCCTTGGCATAAACATTTTATCCCTGAACCAACACATAAAAAAGATGGTTTGGGTTGCCTGTAGGATCATGCTGGGAATAAATTGGCTGCTGCATTTCCAACATTTCAAAAACACGTAATTAACTATAAAATACTTCAGGATGTTCGGAGGTCATGAAAAGTGCTATGTAACAGAAAGTTCTTTCTAAACATCATTTGGTTAAAGATAAGCAACTTGCATGTTTGCTTTCTTGTCCACTCTGAACAACAGTCCAAAAGTAAGAATCAACATTTTAACAAGAAAAGGTATGCAGAGGCACAGGAGTACTATAAGTCACCAGGAAGCCCAAATATCTTAAAACTGCTCTCAAAACCATAATAATCTGAAGCATTGGTCAAATTTTGAGTATTGTAATTATTTTTGAGAGATATAATGTGGGAATTCCCATGTGTTGGAGAAAGACTTGCACCCATTGTTTATGAGCTTTAACCCAATGAACTATTTTTTCAGGAAATCATTCTGTAATACAAAAAAGAGGGTGATAATTTATACATAGCAAAGTTTCCACCAACAGTAGTGTGACAAAGGCAGATCATGTTTCTCGTTGATGTTAATTGAGGGATAGATGTTTATAAGACAAAGGGGATAACAATCCTTCTCTATTCCAAAATAATACTGCAAGATTGTTTTATATTACTTGAAAGAAGGAATGGTGTCACAATCATTTTAGTATGTGTAATGTCTACAGGCTGTTTAATTGTTGCTGCTTCTTCATGCAGAGACAGAGGTGCAGCTACCAATTCTTTATTCAAAGGAGTAAATTCTCAACTAGTGGAAGTGCTTTGTGCAATAATGTATCAAAGTCAAATCATATGATAGGCACACTTCTCAAAGGTACCTTTAAACAATATTGCTTTCTCTTTATAGAGAAATTAACATGCAAACTAACAGCAATATATATCCATAAACTTACACAGTCAGTTAGCTACTTACAGTTATGGAGTTATACAATTGATAAAGGTTTTATATATCACCAGTCTCTTAGTCTTTGCATCCACAAATCTCTTTACTATCAGTCATATTCAACACTCCTGATGAATCTATTCCAGGAACAGATGCTTCAATGGTTAATTTCTCCAGGTTGCTTCGAATTCTGCTTTGAATATTCTTGATTCTCTTCATTTTGTGCTTTTGCCTTGTGTCCCAATTCCCATTCTGTCTTCATGGAGACATCAGACCTTTCCTTTGGTCCTTTTGAAGTTACAAAGCCATCTCCTCTGACTGTCCCTTTCTGGATCATCTCCAAGGCTTTCAACTTTGCCATGACTGTTTACGTCTGTTTTATCATATCCTGACCACACTGTATTTGGATGACATTATTATATCCTCACCTGCTGTGAAAATTCTCATGGGATCTTTGAGTTTTTGAACTGCCTCCGCTTTGCAATGCAGTCCTCTTGAAAGCATTCAACTCAGTCTGAGCCTGAATCGTGCTATTCAGCAATTTAGTAACATCAAAGGTCTTGTAGACATTGAGCTCTTCACCAAACTGATGCACTCATCTTCTCTGTCAATATTATCTGCGCCAGATTTCAATTGATTTACATCACTACAGCACTCCCTTCTTTACTGACTTAACTACCAAGAGAACAACATTCTCTATTAACTTCACACTCAATTACTGTCCTGCAAATCTCTCAGGCAGCAACAGGCTTAACTTGATATCAGCGCCATGTCTACTGGCTCATAATGAAGGCAAAGGGCAGAGGTAGAGCTGCTGACAAGAATCCTGTATGGAAGATTTTAAACACTGATCTGACAACAGTGGCCAGTACAGCAAAGTACAGCAATTCTTAAAGGTATCCTTACACTATGAACAAAACTCAGGCTTCTGAAGTGAGATCTAACCAACAATCCTCTGAGCCAGAAATCTGTCCCAATAAATGAGCCACTGCTGAGTCAAAGCACTTCCTGCATTGCAACATTGAGTCATGTAGTCATAGAGTTATATAGCACAGAAACAGGCCCAGATTGTCCACGCCAACCAAGTTGCCCATCTGAGCTAGTCCCCATTTGCCTGCATTGGCCTGTATCCCTCTAAAACCTTTCCAATCCATGTACCTGTTTAAATGTCTCTTAAATGTAATTGCACCCACTTCTACCACTTCCTCTGGCAGCTCGTTCCATATACCCACCATCCTCTGTGTGAAAAAACATACCCCTCAGGTCCCCTTCAAATTTTCCCCTCTCACCTTAAAGCTATTCCCTTTAGACTTAGACTCTTCCACCCTGGGAGAAAGACTGTGATTATTCACCTTATCTATGCCCCTCCTGATTTTATATACCTCAGTAACCATAGAATCATAGAATTGTACGGGAGGAGAAATGAGGCCTTATGGCCAAACCTCATCCAAACTGACCATAATGCCTATTTACACTAATCCCATTTGACAATATTAGGCCCATATCCCTCTTTACATTTCCTACCTGTCCAAATGTCTTTTAAACGTTGTAATGGTACCTGCCTCTACCACCAGTCCTTTGGCAACTTGTTCCAGATAACCACCGTCCAAGGTGTGAAAAACTATACCTCCTAGATCTCCTTTAAATTTCTCCTCTCTACACTTCCCTACCCTGGGTAAAAGATTGCGACTATCTATATTATCTATGCTCCTCATGATTTTATAAACTTCCATTCGGTCATCTCTTAGCCTCCTACATTCCAGCGAGAATAAACCCAGCCGATTCAATCTCTCTCCTTATAACTAGAGCCCTTCATTCTAAGCAGCATCCTGGTGAACCTTTTCTGCATTTACTCTATTGCTACCACATCCCTTTTGTATCACTCCAAATGTTGTGTACAATTGCGACATCAGTAGTAGGTAAATTATTGGAAGGTGTTCTGAGAAATCGGATATACAAGTATTTGGACAGCCAAGGGCTGATTAAGGATAGTCAGCATGGTTTTGTGCATGGTAGATTGTGCTTAACGCATCTGTAGAGTTTTCAAGGAGGTTACCAAGAAAGTAGATGAAGGAAAGGCTGTGGATGTTGCATACATGGACTTTAGTAAGGCCTTTGACAAGGTCCCACATGGGAGATTGGTTCATGAGGTTCAGACACTAGGTATCCATGGAAAAGGTTGGAAACTGGATTCGAAATTGGCTGTATGGGAGAAGGCAGAGAGTGGTAGTGGATGATTGTTTCTCAGACTGGAGGCCTGTGACTAGTGGTGTGCCTCAGGGATCTGTCTTTGGGCCATTATTGTTGTTGTCTATATCAATGATCTAGATGATAATGTGGTAAATTGGATCAGAAAGTTGCTGATGACACTAGATTGGAGGCATAGTGGACAGCGAGGAAGGATTTCAAAGCTTGCAGAGGGATCTGAACCAACTGGAAGAATGGGCCAGAAAATGGCAGATGGAATTTAATGCAGGACAAGTGTGAGGTGTTGCATTTTGGAAGGACAAATCAAGGCAGGACATACACAGTAAATGGTAGGGGCACTGGGCGAGTGCGGAGGAAGAAAGGGATCTGGGAGTTCAGATACATAATTCCCTGAAAGTGGCGTCACAGGTAGACAGGGTTGTAAAGAAGGCTTTTGGCATCCTGGCATTCATAATCAAAGTATTGAGTATAGGAGTTGGGATGTTATGGTGATGTTGTATAAGTCACTGGTGAGGCCAAATTTGGCGTACTGTGTGCAGTTCTGGTCACCTAACTATAGGAAGGATATCAGTAAGATTGAAAGAGTGCAGAGGAGATTTACTAGAATGTTGCCGGGTCTTCAGGAGTTGAGCTACAGGGAAAGATTGAAACAGGTTAGGACTTTATTCCTTGGCGCGTAGAAGAATGAGGGAGATTGATAGAGGTTTACACAAATTATGAGGGGGCATAGACAGAGTTAATGCGAGTAGGCTCTTTCCACCTAGATTAGGAGAGAGAAGTACGAGAGGGACATGGCTTTAGGGTGAAAGGGGAAAGGTTTAGGGGGAACATTAGGGGGAACTTCTTCACTCAGAGAGTGGTGGGGAGTGTGGAACGGGCTGCCATCTGATGTAGTAAATGCGGGCTCACTCTTGAGTTTTAAGAATAAATTGGATAGTTATATGGACGGGAGAGGTCCAGAGGGTTATGGACTGGGTTGCAGGAAGTGGGACTAGCGGAATAACATTTTGGCACAGACTAGAAGGGTCGAATGGCCTGTTTTCTGTTCTGTATTATTCTACGGTTCTATGGTTCTATGTGTAGTCCAACTAATGTTTTATACAGCTGCAACAAAAGAAGACATGCATATGCAAGAAACAATCACAACATCTTCCCAAATATAACTTATGGATATTTCTTGAAATAACTAGGATATCTTCAGGTTGGGAAGCTATAAATGGTGAGGTACTGCAGGCATGACTACTGGGGTCTCAGCTGTTCACAATCTCTATCAATTGTTTGGATGAAGGAATTGAGTGCAATACGTCCTCGTGTGCCGACGATACAAAGCTGGGCGACAGTGTGAGTTGTGGAGAGAATATAGAGAACTTTCGGGGGATTTAAACAGGCAAAGTGAATGAGCAAGGACATGGTAGAAGGAATATTATGTGAGAAGTGTGTAAGTTCATCACGTGGAATAAACAGAAAACTAGAGATTTTTTAAAATGATGAACGATTGAATGGTGCTGGTGTTTAAAGGGACTTGGGTGTTGTTGTACATGAATCACTGAAATTCAGCATGCAAATACAACAACAAATTAGGAAACAGGCCTTTATTATGAGAGGATTTGAGTAATGAATGAAGACTTCTGACTGCGATTATAGAGGATTCTGATGAGGCCACATCTGGAATATTATGTCTCCTAAAGAGGGAGATAGAAGCTATGCAACATTGATTCCTGGGATGGATATTATCCTGTAACAGAAATTAAGGAGTCTGGCCAACACTCTCTAGAGTTTAGAAAGAAAGGGAGGTGATCTCATTGAAATATACAAAATTGTTTTGGAGTTTGACTGGGTCGATGTGGAGTTGATGTTTGTGTGATTGGAATCAGGGCTCGTGGTCTCAGAATAAGAGATCGGCTATTCAGGACTGTAATGACAAACAAATTCCTCTGTCCAGGTTGTAAAGAATCTTTGGAATTCTTTACCCAGTTGGGCAGCAGATGCTCAGTTGTTGGACATGTTCAAGACAGAGTTTTAGATGCTAATGAAATCAAGAGATATGGAGTTAACAGAGCTGAGTTAAAATGTCAGCCCTGATCTTCTTGAATGGGAAAGCAGGAGCAAAGGACTGAATGGCCTACACCTGTTTCTATTTATTATCTTAATAAACATTCAGGTTAATTTCCTCATAAAGAATATTATTAATGACTTTAAATTGCATAACCTGAAGTCTCAGTTTTCAAATACACCATGGATCAATGTGTTTATCAATTTATATCATGGATCAAATTATACCATCAAAGGAAATGGGAGCACCAAAATTATGGAATGTAAATTGAGCAATGTGACTAGTGAGTGCAGAACTTGGACGTAAACTAAAGTCTGTAATTTTAACTGAGCAGCGATAATAAAATTTACCCCACAGTTCGAAACAGCATAAAGCATAAAAATTATCCTCTTGGTAAAGCAAACCTAGGAATAAATTCAGCAAAAGAAAAACAGCTGAGGGCTTTCAAATAATTGCAATGAAGTAATTCAGTGACTGGCCCTGGCAACACTCTACAAAACCAGTTCTAATGTTTATGCCAAAACCTCAGTACACTTTAGTGCTGTCATTTGTTTAGACTTCAGTGGCAGGCTAATAATACAATGCAGACCAAAGCTATTACCATACTTCCCTAACAGTAGATCATGTTTAAATCACTGAGAGCCATTGCAGTGCTTCTTCTATTCATTACCTCCGTCAATAAGAGCAACAATATATTGCAAACTTTTAAATTGGTAAATGCAGCCCATTCGATGGAAACCTCAATCTCCTTACATAATTTAGACAACAATTGTAGAATTGGAGTTCCAATTTCCACCCAAGCCGCATGGTATCAGGATCATTTTGAAACATGCTATGAGCATTGTTTTTCTGTGTGCTCAGGCTGCCTCAGAACTGGGGTAAACAATTCTGAAGATGCAATTAAATGCATGGATGAAACATTGCTCATCCATTTCTGATTATGATTAACATTTTTGACCCCTGAGCAGATGTTGATAGAGTAATTTTTTTTCAACACTGAAGTTTCAAAAGTTAGGCTTGCAGAATGTAATTCTTTTACATCATTCTTGCAGTTGAGGTTGTGTGCATTAGCATAACTGAAGTATGAGAGTTTAAGGTACATACTGACTTCACTTCAACCAAACTAGGAGTTACAAGTCCTTAGGAGAAATAGACTATATCAGAACTTTGGTTTTATAATTAGAAGTTAAAAGGATGCTGTTGCAAATGAGTATTCTTAACTTTCTGTTGTAAATGCCTTTTCACTTCATTTGTATTTTAAAACTCATGTAAATGTTGAATGAAACAGAAATAAGTGAGGACAAGAAATACACTGAGTACATTATTAAGGAAATCAGAGGATACTAAGTTAATACAAGAGAGTAGTGCTGAAGCAAAAGATTGGCCATGATCTTTATGAATGGCAGAGCAGGCACAAGGAGTTGAATGGCCTTCTCCTAGTTCTATTCCTAATGTTTTCATGTTGTAAAGTAAACCTGTAGAATTTTGTTAACATTCTTAATAGTACTGGAGACACAACAGCAGCAATTCACAAGGTCAGAGTCACTTTCACACTCAAAGGGCATCTAGTTTCACTGGGCACACAGGGGTTACTGCTTTTAATGAAAATCCATCAAGAAATACAAAAATAGCAATCTGTGTGTAGTGCCAAGGTGTGAGCCACTAAAAGTTTTATAAGTAATTTTCAAATACTTGATGAGATAAATTTCAATGCAGCCATGTGGAACTACTTAAAAATTCTAAACAAGGAGAGAATCTTTTCTCCTAGCTCTACTGATCAAGGTGAGGCACAATGTGTGGGGAAATATGTAGTCAGAGGACAAAGTACTTTCCAAACTATAAGGTACAGGTCAAATCCAGTGCATTGTATTTTTTGCACAATGTCGATAATCTGGCCCATTTCTGAACATTCTCAGAAAAGAACTCCAACTGCAGTGTAACTGAAACACTTTCCACATTCAGCTCTGCGTGTGAGCTATGATAAGGGTGGAAGATATCATCATCCCTTCACATGGGATGGGAAAATCAGATGGCAAATAGAATCATGCTGGAATGGTTTCTGGTACTGCTTGATAATGAGCTTCAAGAAGCATTAATGCCAGCCTAGAGCATGCCACTTGACTAACACTTTAATCACAGACTCAAAATCTTAAGAATGAAAAGGACAAAGAACAGAAAAATGAGGGGGTACATTTTCTAAAACATTTCTATAAAGTAAAGCTAAAAGTGAAATTATTCCTCTTTCTTACATCAGTAGATGTTTTGCATGGGTCTACTTATGGATGTAGTCATAGAGCTATAGAGATATACAGCATAGAAGCAGGCCCTTCAGCCCAGCTCATCCACGTTGACCAAGATGTCTTTCCAAGCTAGTCCTATTTGTCTGTGTTTGATCCTTATCCCTCTAAACCTTTTCTATCCATATATTCAGTCTGTTAATAATAGGAATTATCTTCCTGGGTCCCATTCTGCTTATTTTGTATAATATGAACAATAATTTTTTTAATGTTTGCACTCTGCATTTATAATGTAACACAGGAAAGAAGATAGTAATAGCATTAAATATGCATCATAATAATATTATCTAATACTAACTAAACAAAGTAACACATGGACCAGTGCATTGTCCATTTCTTACTCATCTCATAGTAACTGGTTGATAGTCTTCCTTCCCTAACCATTTCCCTCTCCATTAATCTCTCTTCCTTTAAGACATTCCCCTCAATGTCATTTAGCCTTATTTTGGGTAATGGTCCCATGAAGCACTTTGGAATGTGTTACTGTATTGAAGCTGCTATATAAATTCAAGCGGTTGCTATTGGATGCAGTCTAACATTCAGATACCAAAACATTTGTCATCAGTCTAACATAAATCATTAATGTGATTTAATTAGTTTCATGTATTTATTCCTGATGAAATGCTTGCCCCATTTTATGGGAACTCTCCCCACCAAATGAGGTTTCTTAGTACAAACCTAGAAGCACGCAAATATCTGTGCATTCCTCTCACACACAGTGGTGTTTAAAACATGAGGAGGATCTAGGGGATGGGGACAGGGGTGGGGGGGGGGTGGTGGCTAGGGGGTTGGAGGCAAGCTGTAAAAAGTTCCAAATCCTGAAGATACCTCAGCAACTGTTGTGAAGTAGATACATCCACTGTGCGAAGAAGATATTGGGATGGATACTCTGCTACCCTGAGTTCACCATAGTCTGTGCCCTGGGCTTATGCTTCTCCATCAGCACGATCCAGGACACAGTCTTCCTCTGGGAGCCTGGCTGCAGTGACAAGTCCAGTGACAACAGCAGTAAGGTCCCACCCCGGCTCATTGGCTGTCAAACCTGCCGTTTAAATCGACATAGTCTCTGACATTCACAAACATTCCCAATCACTCCCAAAGTTTCCAAAGTTTAAAAATAATGAGAAAAATTAAAATTTAAGAAGTTAAAAAGTAAGTACCCACACATTATGATACTTAAACTTACATAATTGAATAAAATAAAGATCCTTACTTACCTTTCTCCTGGCACCCAATTTCTCACATTGAGCTCACTGTCCTTGCATCAGCTTAACCTGGCACAGGTTCAGTGGGTGGATTTCCCAGCCTGGGAACTGGGAATGTTGCAGAGGTTTGTGCTGCTCCATTGTTTTCCACAAGGGTCCCAAACATGCAGAAGCCCTTCAGCAGGTGTTCTGTTTAGCAGAAGGTTGAGCTGCAGCCCCTGGTCAGGAATTGTCCATTTATGGGCATATCCACCAACAGACCTACCCAGGGATCTTGGTGGAAGGATTTTCTTACCTGATTGATGTTGCTTCTAATATTTTAAGAGGAACACTAAACATGAAACCACCACTTGGTCAACTTACATAATGAGAGTTTAGCTCACTTAAAGTCAGTTGAATTGTATGTTATATATCAAATAAAAGAACTGAAGTGGAATGTTATTGACCTGAAAGACTGACTCTGTTTTTCTCTCTCTACAGATGCTGCCCAACTTCTGGCATCCTCTGTTTTTATTTCAGATTTTCACTATCTTCCAGATTTTTGCTTTTTAATGACTGTTTTCTATCAGTGCACTTTCTTTGAATGTCAGCGTGAAATCACACATTTCTTCACTGTCAAGGTCATGCATAACCTGTCCTCCAGGCAAAAATTGTCCTGAATCTCACAATGATAATTATTTAAAATTGGTTGGTTGCATTAAACTGAGGAATCACTTCACTTCAACGCATGTGAATGTGGAGAAACTTCAATGCAAGTTACCAAAGTTTTAAAAGAAATCACAATTGCTGCAAATTTGAAATGAACAAAATCTGTAACAGAAGGCCAGCTAATATTGAAAACAAAAGGAAATAAGAAAGCAAATATCCAGTCTTGTGATCCTTATTCAGAAACCCAGAGTTTTAAAATATGATTACTGTGGTCATCCTGCACAAACTACATTTGGTCACAATCAGTGTAGTTTTGAGTCGAGATTGACTACAAAGAAAATGAAACATAATCTGGTAGCAGTGACAAAGTGGTATTAGAAATAATGGCTATCCTTTGAGGGAATGTTTCTGCCACCAGATGTAACTCAGGAGCAAGCATCCAGATAAAATTGATGGCTTTCCTTCCAAGGCTGTTCAGTAAATGCATCAAGTGGTACAACAAAATATAAGAGTGCTGCACTTTATGTTGTAATTGATGTAATCTCTTGACAGTTTACAGTCCAAACCTGAGTTATTGTGGAGTTAAGGGTGTTTGTGTCTGCATGAAGGATGTTGGCTGCATTAAATCTGTTGGACACAAAACTTTAAACTGATAAATGTTGGACTTATTACTGGAGGACCGATACAAAGAACATTTGAAGTGCTGAAGGATGTGAGTATTTCATGTAATGAAACTTCCTCTTAAACTGAGAATTTCAAAGCTTAGCCAATATGTAGACAACATTTTCAAGCATGAAACTCAACATTTTCAGGATATTGAAAGGATGGCAGGTGGGGTGTTGATTAATTCTACAAGAAGGTAAATAAATCAGGCTTGAGCTTAAATACACCACATATGTACCACAATGCCAGTGCTAACTTAACTGATTCAATGGCATGTATAATATTCTTTACATTTCAAGTTCAGCTTCAGTGGCAGTTCTGTGGTACTGGTGAAGTTGCTGTCAGAGGAGCTAATGTTCTCCTGCCTTTACTGAGTTGGGAGATTTGAGTGGTTGAGATTTTAGTCACCAGCTAACTTCAGGAGAAGTAGCACTGACTCCTCAGTGAATTGCCAATGTATTTGCACGGAAAGGGAATGTGTTGATGATTCCAACTACTCACAGTCATCACATAACTCTTCTCCAGTAGTGCAATAGATGAGGAATTAGAATTGTTTTTGTTATTCTATTGCTTTTGAAGAATCTTATCTGCACTGTGAATGGACTAAAACACATAGAATTGGAAGTTCCAAAATATCACAGGATTGGTGCAGCTTGAAAAAAGCACTATAAAGTTTAATTGACTGAGTTGATGGTATTTTGCAACCTCAGTAATTACTGAAGAGCCATGGAATCTTTGTTGATTAATGTGGATGTGAAAAATATGAGCATAAAGTTTTAGTAATGTGTATACTTATCAGAAATTAGAATAACCAAAATTATTTCTAAACCTACCTTGTGGGACTGCCGTTGGATTTGATTTAATTTCTCGCAATTTATTCTACCAATGTATATTTATTGTGATCTAATCTCATTACAAGAGGAAATTGAAGGCAAATTATTTCCTTTTGTTGGGAACAAAAATATCAACAATGTTTTTGCCATCAATTTTTTCCAGAAGTAATATCCTTATCAATGCAGGCATTCCAGCAGCATTGTAAATCAATCACATCATCAAAGTTGAGCTTGTCTGGAACTTCTAAATCCCTTTGTCCATGTTTCAGGTACTTAGTTCCTCAGGTGTATTATAGCCTTTTGTACCCCATTTTCTGGTGACCCAGATACAGTGAAGGGTGTTGGAGGCCTGCTGTGTATTATCAGCCCTGGGGCAACATGAGAATAGATCTCACCAGGATGCAGTCAAACACCAGTATCATCTCCTGAAACAAGATCCAAGAGTTGAACTACTGGTGGGACCACATCACATATCCATCCTGACTTGCCACTCCTTCTCTTTTCTGGGTTGAGATCCTGAAGTTCTCCACTCACACACACCATGGGATTAGCAGTGATGCAACATTTCAAGAAGATAGCTTACTGTCACCTTCCTGGGAAATTAGGGATGGGCAATAACTGCTGGCCTTGCCAATGATGCCCATGTAGTAAGTTACAGACCAAGTGCTGGTAAATGGGATTAGTGTGGTCAGATATTTGATGGTCAGTATGGATACGGTGGGCAGAAGAGTCTGTTTCTGTCCTGTATGACTCCATGACTATGACACATCTCAAATTAAAAATGAATATTAAAAAGGAATAATAAACACAACCAGCATCCTAAGCTTCTAGGCTACAAAGTAATTCTAATCAACACTAGCAGTCATCAGTAGGCTAATTTCAAGTGCAATATAGAAATAACAGATTGTACTTTGCAGTTGAAATAACAGTGAAATCTTTAGTGATTACCATGATTACACAGTCAAACTGATGTGAGGGATGTAGCACCATTTAGTGCCATCTCATGGTGATACAATGATTATAAGCCTCAAGTATTTTTTGAGACGTTGCCATGATGGAGGACAACCATACTGCAGCCATGTGAGTAGCTCAAAGAGCTTGTATAACATGACTCACCAAAAGTTCACAGAGAATATAAAAGAAAGCACTTATCAAAAGGAGGAACAAATCTGATGGTGACAGTGTATTAAAACAAATAATAGTAACTTCTGGAGTTTGAGCAGTGTATTTAAATTGAAAATCCAGAAGTTACTGGCAAGTATTCTCTATTCCACCACAGACTGCACTATTTTGTAACAGCAGAACTCAGAAAACAGACAAAAACTTGAGGGCAGAAATACAAAAGTCTGTAAAAAGATACATTAAAATGGTACAGCACAAGGAAACCCCACACTAGTTTTTTACGGTCCTGATGAACATTCATTGGCATGAAATATTAACTCTTTTAACTTCCTCTTTCTCCATGGATCTATCTGATCTGTGGACTAATTCCAGATTATCTATCTTATTCAAGTTTGTACTGTGCTGGGAGCACGTGATTTCACACATGCATTTGGTGCAACATAAACACTTAAGAGGTGCCAATCCCCATATTTTTCTCAAAAGTGCACATTTTGTGCAATTATTTTGTGTAAGTGGCATAGAGTTATAGGATCATAGGGTTATAGAGTAATGCAGCACAGAAACAGGCCTTTCCGCCCAACCCATCCATGCTGACCAAGATACCCATCGAAGCTACGTTTGGCTCCTATCCCCCATTGGCGTAACACTTTACAGCATCAGCAACCCATGTTCAGTTCCGGCCACTGTCTATAAGGAGTTTGTATGTTCTCCTCGTGTCTGCATGGGTTTCCTCCGGGTGCTCCGTTTCCTCTCACATTCCAAAGACGTACGAGTTAGGAAGTCGTGGGCATGCTATGTTTGGCGCTGGAAGCATGGCGACACTTGCAGGCTGCCCCAGAACACTCTACGCAAAAGATGCATTTCACTGTGTGTTTCGATGTACATGTGACTAATAAAGAAATCATATCTTATCTTGTCATATCCTTCTAAACCTTTCCTATCCATGTACCTGTCCAAATGCCTTTAATATGGTTATTGTACTTGCTTTAACACTTCCTCTGGCAGCTCGTTCCATATACACACAACCCTCTGCATGAAGAAGTTGCCCCTCAAGTCCATTTTAAATCTTTTCCCTCTCACCTTAAACCTATGTCCTCTAGTTTTGATTTCCTTCCTTGATAAAAAGACTGTGTGCATTTACCTTACCTGTGCCAGAGAGATAGGGTAGAAAGTCAAAATCTCTTCCCAGGGCAGGTGTGTCTACATCTAGAGGGCACAGGTTTAAGGTGAGATGGGAGAAATTTAAAGGAGATCTGAGGGATAAATTTTTCATACAGAGGGTGGTGAATATCTGGAACAAGCTGCCAGAGCAGGTAGTGAAGGCAGATACAATTCAAAGTTTAAAAGCTATTTGGACAGGTACTTGAGTAGGAAAAGGTGTAAAGAGACACGGGCCTAATGTGGGCAAATGGGACGAGCTAAGATAGGCATCACGGTTGGCGTGGACTGATAGGGCTCATTTCTGTGCTGTATGATTCTATGAACTTTCTATGATTTCTGAAGTGTATTGAAGTAAGCAACATCTGATTGCAAACCTGCACCTCCTAAAAGGGAGATGAGCTCTGGAAGACGCATAGAAGCCTGGGGAGAACACAGAGCATCCAATGACGATATGGGCATAGAAGCAGGTATTGGAGTTTATACGTTCTGCCTGTGTCTGCGTGATTTTCCTCTGGGTGCTCCGGTTTCCTTCCACGTTCCAAAGACATATGGGTTAGGAAGTTGTGGGCATGCTACATTGGCGCCGGAAGCGTGGCGACACTTGTGGGCTGCCCCCAGAACACTCTATTGCAAAAGATACATTTCACTGTGTGTTTCGATGTACATGTGACTAATAAAGATATCTTATCTTATCTTGTCTTGCACTGACTCCCACCAGCTTGGCTGCAATTACTGGGGTGTGTTGTGTGGAAGTACAAGTGCAGACAAACACATGGGGAATGAATCAAAGTAGTAGTCAAACAAACATGGTCTTGGTTTTGATTGGATGCATAACAATGTATGGCATGTTGATTCGTTGAGCTCTAGTTTTCATGATTTGTGAAGTAGGGGCAGTGAAACCATCAGTAACATGGAGACGGCAATGTGGTAACTGTGCCTGGATGGGGATATGGACTTCTCTTTATTCCATGTCATCCATGGGAGAAGGTGATCACTGGGGGTGTTAGCTTTTATTTGCAGTGAGGGTGGTGAAGAGCCAGGCCCTCTACAGGGCAAGTGATGAAGGAAGTTAAGCTTGGCTGTTTTGGAGACAGGTGCTGGTAAATGAATAACAAAAAAAAAACACATGACTAGACAAACTTCTTATGCTCTGTTATGAAACTAATCATAGCTGCAGGAGAAGGCCATGTGGTTCCTTTGGTGTGTTCCACCATTCAATAAGCTTGCAGCTGAACTTGCACCTCAAGACTCCTTTCCTGCCTGATCCCATATTCTCCGATTCCCTTGGTATGCAAAATTCAATGATCTCAGCTTGAACACGAAAGATTGAGTGCTCACAGCTTTCTGAGATAAAGAATTACCAAGATTTACATTTCTCTGCCGAACCGAATTTCTCCTCATCTCGATTCTAGATAGTTCAGTCGTTACCTTAAGTCCCCAAGTTTTAGACATTCCACGTGAAGGAAACTGTTTCTCCTCATCTGTCAATGCCTCAGAATCTTGTATATCTCAATGAAACTGCCTCTCATGGTTCTAAATCAAATGAACCCATCTTACTTAATTTTACTTCGTTGTATAACGCTCCTATGTTATGAATCAACTTGTGAATCTGCACTCTGTTGATTCCAAGACAAACAGCTTTAGCTGCGGAGCCCAAAACTGCTCATTGAACTATAAATACAATCTCGCCAAAGTCTAGTACGATCTTAGCATGTCTTCTTTATGTTTCACCTCCAACCCAGCTAATAAAAGCCAACAGACCATTTTCATTCCTAATGGATTGCTATACTTCCATGTTTACCTTCTGTGTTTTGTGAATTACTACACCAAGATCCCTTTGTACACTAACATTTACTAAATCCTTACCACTTAACAAATATTCTAGCCTAGAATTGTATCACGTAATTCCTGTTTCAGGTGCAATGTGGTTCAATTTGATCATACTCAGTATAGATTGAATAATTTCCAGTATAATTTCAAGATTAAATTGATTCAGGCACAAAATTGGACTGGGAACTACCATATGTTATTCATGTTGGCATACCAAAATTTCCCAGGCATGGCATACATCAAATGATGTAATTTTTTTATGTACATATATTTCCATCCTTGCCAATGTAAGTCTCCACACTATGACTGCTGAGGAACAGTATTGGAAGAACTAGAAGCACAGTATGTTGGATTTTTGCATTTCTCATTTCTTAAAAGGAAGACATTCTGCTAACACAAGGAGACAAGACTGGAGAACTTCAGAGCAACCCCTAGTATCACCAGCTATTGCTTTTGTCCAGCCTCCTCGGATCTTAGCAAAAGGAAGGGAGTTAATGCCAAGAAGCCCACAGTTAATAACTCTGGGAAGGACAGGAGGAGGATACTTTGGTTGAAATACTGGAGAACAACACCGGTCCTCAGAAATTTGTCATTGTCCCATATGTTTCCTTCCATGTCCCCATCAGGATTCAACATATTCAGCAATCTGACAGCCAAGAGATTTGTTAATTTTAACAAGTTATAGTAGCTTTTTTATATTAATCTTGCCTTTTCCATTACACCATCTCCCACTTTAGCTTGGATTTCCTTCTTTGGAAATTTAACCTCGACTGGTTCCTCCCTTTTTAAACGGGGACCTCTTTAAAATCAACTAATTTGATATTTTAGCATCTTTTGCTTGCAACTCATTTTACAACATGTAATTTGACATTCTGATGCCCTGTAGTCATCTTTTGCACAAATTCTAAAGTTTGTACAAAATCAGCATCGTTAATTCCTTCACCTTGATGTAATGTGTCAAGAAGCAGCCTCCAGTTTCGTCCATGTGTTGCTCATTCACCTACCAAAAATTTCAGTCAATGCCATTTAGAGTAAGTGAATGTCTCTCCCAAATCTTCCAGTTCTACTCATGTGTCCTGTACTGGGATCCATAATTCTTCCTTCTTTATTAGTTCTGATCCATTGTTATGAGAGGCTAAATCTCCACTTCCAAACAACTTTCAGGACTAAAGTTGAAACATTTACTGATTTCTCCTAATCCGTTTGCAGTATTTTAGCTCTAGTTATAAGAAATTTAACTGTGAGGAGGAAGGACATATTGTTACACAATAAAATCTTTGAACTGGAAGGGCCAACGGGAGTTTTCACCACATCAAGTCTTTAAAATTTCCTGAAATATATACTGACAGATGGAATTATTTGTAAATTTTCCCTTTTGCACAATGGAAACTCAATATACTACAAAGTACATTAAAAAACTCACTACTGTCTAATAGAATAAAAAAAGCTTTATTTTAATAGTTTTGACACAAGTTATACCACCCTTACCTCAGAGTGAGTTAAGCAATGAATAACAGTGTAATAAAATAACAGCAGAATAAAGTAACAGATTAAACAGGTTTCAACAATTACATGATGTTATTGCAAGCAAGTCACAAATCAAAATAGTCAATTATCTTTGCTTGCCTTCTGGCAGTCATTTTTCTTGTTCAATTATTCTTAGTACAGACTGCAATGAACTGAAGCAAGGTTCATAATTTAATGGTCAGAGAAACTCAGATCATTTTGATTCTGCAATTGTTAATCTCTCACTTGAGTTAACAATCAGCTCAGATCCATTTGTAACTGTCATCTGCATCTTGAGGTTTAATCCTTGGAATGGGTGGCAGCTAACACTAACATTGCATCTATTAGGACAGTACAGGTCTTGCGATATCAGTCAATGGGTTAAGGTAACATAATCAATGATTTTCTGTTTTTAGAACTTTCAAGTTATACATAGACTGGGTAAACCAAATTGGTAGTAAACAAGAGGATAATGAATTCTTGGAGGACATAAGAGATGGTTTTCTAGATCAGTATGTTGAGGAACAAACACTATTTTAGATCTAGTATTGTATAATAAGAAATGGTTAATGATGAGCTGACTCTTAAGGAATCTTTTGGGGGCCAGTAATCATAAGATGATAGAATTATAAATAAAGATTGAAAGTAAACCAAAGTCTGAAACAAAAATTTTAACCCTAACAAAGCAACTTACAAAGGCATAAGATGTGAGTTGGCAATGGAAAACTAGATAAATAGTTTGAACCTGAGTAAGAAAATGCCTGACTTTTAAAGAATTAACACATAGTCTCTATAAGGCAACTTAAGAAGTGGTTCAGCCATGGCTATTAAGAGAAGTGAAGGGTAGTATTGGATCAAAGGAAAAGCTTATAACATTGCCAAAATGTATGCAGTATGCCTGAGTACTGGGGAAATTTCAGAATTCAATGAAGGATAACCAAGTTATTGATAAGGAAAGCAAAAGTAGAATATGACCTCAAACAAGCAGAAAAAAAATAGATTGAAGAGCTTCTGTTGATAGGTAAAAAGGAAAAGATTTGCTGAAACCAACATGGGTTCCTTACGTACTGAGCAAGAAAAATCATATGGGGATTATGAAATGACAGAAATTAAACAAGTATTTTGTGCCTGTCTTCAAGGCAGAAGACATAGAAAACTTTCCGAAGCAGAAGAGGACCACAGGCCTAGAGTGAATGAAGGTAGTAAAAGAAACTAGTATGGGAGAAATTAATGGGACTTAAAGGCAATGAATCCCCTGGATTTGATGACATGCATCCTGGGGATTTGAAGGAAGTGGCTATGGAGAAGGTGAATGTACTCATTGTCATCTTCCAAATTCAATAAGTTCTAGGAAGTTTCAACAGTTTGGAAGGTAGCAAAGGTAACCCTCTACTTAAGAGAGGAGGAAGAGAGTAGTTAGCCTAATATGAATAGCAGGGAAAATGCTGGAATCTATTACCAGGGAAGTGGTTATATGGTACCTGGAAAATAATATTAGAATTAGGCAGAATTAACATGAATTTATGAAAGGAAAATCATATTTAAACACACCTAATGGAATTTTTTGAGGTTATAACAAGCAGAACAGATAAGGATGAAACCAGTTGATGCGGTATACTTGGAATTTTAGAAAACCTTCAATAAAGTTGTACAGAAGTTGGAGCATAGGATATTGGGGAAAATACTGGTTTGGTTAATGGACAGAAACAGAGACCATAAGATATAGGAGCAGAATTAGGCCATTTGGCCCATTGAGTCTGCTCCTCCATTCAATCATGGCTGATTTTGTTTTTCAACCCCATTCTTCCGCCTTCTCCCAGTAACCCTTAACCCACTTACCAATCAAGAACCTATCAATCTCTGACTTAAATAAACCCAATGACTTGGCCTCCATAGTCCTCTTTGGCAATGAATTCCACAGACTGATCACCCTCTGGCTGAAGAAATTCATCCTTATCTCAGTTTTAAAGGGACATCCCTTTATTCTGAGGCTGTGCCCTTGGATCCTAGATTCTCCTACTAATGGAAGCACTCTCTCTATGTCCACTCTATCCAGGCCTTTCAGTATCTATTGGGTTTCAATGAGATCCCCCCTCAGAATCAGAATCAGAATCAAAATCAGGTTTATTCTCTCTGACATATGTCTTGAAATTTGTTGTTTTGTGGCAGCAGTACAGTACAAGACATGAACATTACTATAAGTTAACATAAATAAATAAATATTGCAAAAGAGGAATAATGAGGTAGTGTTCATGGGTTAATGGGTTGTTGAGAAATCTGATGGCAGAGGGAAAGAAGCTGTTTCTGAATCATTGAGTGTGGGTCTTCAGGCTCCTGTACCTCGTCCCTGATGGTGGTAATGAGAAGATGGCACGTCCCGGATGGTGAGGGTCCTTAATGATAGATGCCGCCTTCTTGAGGCACTGCTTCTTGAAGACATCCTTGATGGCGGGGAGGGTTGTGCCCGTGATGGAGCTGGCTGAGTCTACAACCTCTGCAGCCTCTTTCAATCCTGCTCAATGAAGCCTCCATACCAGGCGGTGATGCAACCAGTCAGAATGCTCTCCACTGTACATCTGTAGAAATTTGCAAGAGTATTTGATGACATACACAATCGCCTCAAACTCCTAATGAAGTAGAGCTGCTGTCATGCCTTCTTCATGATTGCATCAATGTGTTGGACCCAGGATAGATCCTCTGAGATGTTGATGCCCAGGAACTTGAAGTTGCTTAACTTTTCCACTACTGACCCCTCAATGAGGACTGGTGTGTGTTCTCCCGACTTCCCCTTCCTGAAGTCCACAATCAATTCCTTGGTCTTGCTGACTTTGGTGCGAGGTTGTTGTTGCGACACCACTCAACCAGCCAATCTCACTCCTGTATGAACCCTCATCACCACCTAAGATTCTGCCAACAACAATTGTGTCATTGGCATATTTATAGATGGTGTTTGAGCTGTGTCTAGCCACACAATCATGAGTATAGAGACAGTAGAGCAGTGGGCAAAGCACATATCTTTGAGATGTGCCTGTGTTGATTGTCATCCTTCTGAGTACAGGCCCAGAGACATCAAATGCTCCTCATACGTCAAGCCTTTCATTCCTGGGATCATTCTTGTGACCCTCTCCAGGGCCAACATATCCTTCCTTAGATACGGGCTCCAAAATTGCTCACAATATTCCAAATGTGGTCTGACCAATACATTATAAAACCTCAGCAGTGCATCCTTGCTTTTAAAGAGTAGGTAGAAATGAATCATTTTTGGGTTGGTATGCTGTGACCAGTGGAGTGATGTAGGGATTGTTGTCGAGGCCCCAGCTGTTTACAATCTACAGTATATCAGTGATTTAAATGAGAGGAATCAATCGTAATTTGTCCAGATTTGCTGATGATAGAAAACTAAGAGGCAGTGTAGACTGTGAGGCAAATGCAGATAAGATTGAGGAGGACATCATGAGGCTAAGTGAATGGGAAAGGTCTGGTGAAACCATATCTGGAACATTGGGTACAGCGCTGATCACCTTACCCTAGGATGGATTTACTTGTAATACAGAGCATACCACAAAGGTTCACAGGATGATTCCTGAAATGGGGAAATTGTTCTTGAAGGGGACATTAAGCAAATTGGGCTTATACTCACTCGAGTTTAGAAGAATAAAACGTGATCCAATTACAACTTATAAAATTCTTACAGGGCTTGATAGGATTGATGCAGCAATGACGTTTCCCTCAGATTGGGTGTCTAGAACCAAGGATCACAAAAATCAAAATAAAAGCTTGACCATTAAGAACTGAGATGAGAAAAAATTCACCCTGGATGTGGAATACATCTTTAGAATTCTTTGGCCATAAAATGTGTTTCTGTAATATACATTTTTGGACACTATAGATGCCAAATTAGCTGTAGTATAGTATCTAACATGTGCATGTACATTTGAGCTGTGAAATGTCATGATGGTGAGGGAGCTAAACATGTATGACTAAGGTCCAGACATACACAGAATTGTTTGGTGATAATGCTCATTAGTGTGCAATATGATCTCTTTCTTTTTTTGTGCTCAGTACTCAGCTAACATCCTTTCAATCTCCCACAGCAGAAGGTGCTTGCAGCAAGTAAGACCCAACACTATTGCTATTCAAAGGAGGTCATCAACTGTTTTCAGGTGAGTTACTCTTTGATTTCTACTCATCCTGCTTTAATCCTAAATTTGTGTTTTCCAGAGTTCTTTTAAGTTGCTAATGTCTACAAGCGATTCTGTGGGAGATTCTGAAGACTTTGTCCTGACTTCAAGGCTTCAGTTAATTTAGTTTCTCCCACACATACACTGTATATCAATATATTGGCAAGCAATCACTTTGGAATAAAGCACAGCTAGGAGAATGAGCAGAGAACACTGACATAGGGAACAGCTGCTGCAAGTAGGAGGTGCAGGAAAGTTCTCAGCAGGAGGCTCTTTATGCCTTAAGATGTTCAGGAACCAATTCTCCAACCTGAACCACAGACCTAGATATCTTTTCATCATTAAGGATATTCTCACTGAAATCTGTTGCACTGTCCACTCACATCCACAAGGAAGGTAGTAGGGGAGAGAAGGAGGTGCTCCTGCAACTTGTAAGTCAGAAACACAAATAGAAAAGGGGACATGAGGGTTAGGGAGCAGGATTAGGATGTGGGTGTGCTCTCATTGCCTTAGCAGAGCTGTGCAGTGTGCAGAAGATGAAGTGTCCACATTTGCTAAGTTTGTGCTGGATGCTTTCTCTGGACTGATGCAGTCAGTAAGATCCTATTGTCAGGAAAGCAATGATGTTTTCCATTGCAATCATAGTAGTTGCATGGATCTCAGCATTTCTATGCTCAGCTGTTGTGGAGGGAGAACACACTGCCATGAGCTACCAGGAATGATAAGGGTAGCCTTTGACCTCTGTACAGACATTGCATGACACCTTCCCTTAAAAAAAAACTATAGCTTACTGCATTGGGTCACAAGATGGTGAAGTATCTGGACTCAGGCCTTGGCTGCCATGTTACTCTACCCATGATAGTGTATGACCTATCTGGGCAGCTGAAAATGACAGGCAATGGGGACGATATTATGATGAAAGAGATGGATGGAACATAGAACAGTACAGCACAGGAACAGACCGTTCAACCCACCGTGTCTACACCAACCATGATACCATCCTAAACTAATCCCATCTACCTGCACGTGGTCTATATTCCTCCAGTCTCTGCCTGTTTGTGTATCTGACTGCCTCTTAAACATTAATGTTGTTTCTGTTTCTACCACCTCCTTGGCCATGCATTACAAACAACTACCACTTTGTGTAAAAAAACTTGCCTCACAAATCTCCTTTTAACCACCCCCCTCTCACCTTAAACCTGTGCCGTCGAGTATGTGACATTTGCACCCTGGGAAAAAAGCTCTGACTGTCTACCCTATCCACGTCTGTCATTATTTTATATACTTCTTTCAGGTCAGCCCTCAGCCTCCCTGCCCACATTTTTAAATTGTCTACATTCTGCTGAATCCTTTGACCACCTTCCTCACTATCCACGACCCCACCAGTTTTCATATCATCTGTAAGCTTACTAATCAGCCCACCTACCCACCTACATTTTCATCCAAATCATTAATATATGTTACAAACAACAGAGGTCCTAGCACTGGTCCTTGCAGAACACCACTGGTCACAGACCTCCACTCCTCTACCACTACCCTCTGTCTTGCATGACCAATATTGGGTCCAATTTACCAACTCACATTGGGTCCCATGTGACTTAATCTTCTGGACCAGTCTACCATGAGGGTCCCTGTCAAATGCTTTACTAAAGTCTATGCATACAACATCCACTGCCCTATTCTCATCAGTCACCTTCGACACTTCCTCAAAAACTCAATCAAATTTGTGAAACAGGACCTCCCCTGCACAAAGTCACGCTGACTATCCCCAAAAAATCCACGCTTTTCCAAATGCAAGTAAATCCTGTCCCTAAGAACCTTCTACAATACTTTCCCTACCACTAACATAGATCAACGGCCTAACATTTCCTGGTTTTCCCCTGTTGTCCTTCTTAAACAACAGAACAACATTGGTTGTTCTCCAGTCTTCTGGCACTTTGTCCCTTGCTGAAGAGGATGCAAAGATCTCTGTCAAGGCCCCAGCAATATCCTCCATTTATTCTGTCAGTATCTTGGGATAGATCCCATCAGGCCCTGGGGACTTATCCGTCTTATTGTTTATCAAGGCACATGATATCTCCTCCTTCTTAATATTGACACAGTTCCCCAAAACATAACATTCACCATTCCACTGAGCAAAACCTTTCTTGTTCATGTGAAGCTCCAAGTTATTAAGGGGAGCCATGTAGGCAAATGAGTGTAGCAGATGGCTGCCTGAAGTCCTAGCAAATCCCAGTGCCTGTTCCTCACTGAAATCAAATGAAATGAACTCATTTATTTGCAGGTACAGTACTTAGGTGATCTTTCTGATGCAGCAGTGGGCAGAAAGTTGGGGGGGGGGCGCGGGGGGTGACCGGTTGCTTCACTTGGAAAGATGCTGTGATGAGGAAGCTGAGAGACAATGTGAGAAATCCAAGAATGAGAGCATAGTTGCATGTCACACATCTCAGTAACAACAGCCTGGAAAACCTAAGCCTGCATTGCTCTTCAAAGAAGTCCATCAGGTGAAGTGTCTCTGAAGGCTCTCTGGGAATAAACTCTTCACTGATGGGCATGTCTCTGCCTTTTGTCCCTGACCCACCTGAGGAGCCAATCATTACCATAAGTGCACCCTCAGTAATGGAGTCCTGGCAGTGTGTCACTACGGAGATGGTAGCATAGTGGTTAGCGTAATGCTATTACAGCACCAGTGAGCGGGGTTCAATTCCCACTGCTGCCTGTAAGGAGTTTTACGTTCTCCCCATGTCTGTGTTGGTTTCCTCTGGGTTCTCCAGTTTCCTCCCACATTCCAAAGATGTACAAGTTAGGAGCTGTGGGCATGTTATGTTGGCGCCTGAAGAGTGGCGAGACTTGTGGGCTGCACCCAGCACATTCTTAGCAACGCAAAAAGACGTATTTCACTGTGTGTCTCGATGTACATGTGACTAATAAATAAATATCTTACCTTATTTGGGAAAAACATTCACCGTTAGTTGTAGCACCCTCTGGGAACCTGGAAAGTGTTTGATCAGCTTGCAGTCACTTTTGAAGGTGCTCGTCAAAGGTCTTGATGTTAGCAGGCTGTCCCTTAAAATGACAAGGAATGTACAAAGTAGCACAATGAGCTAGTCCTACTAAGACATTCGTAATGTAGAGCCTTCAGCTCTAATTTATGTCAGTGCGGATGGAAATGGGCTTCATTTGGTCTGCAGCTGTTACTGGGATCGTGCATGATTTCCAATATCATGATTAGTGTTATTTCATTCTTGCATAACCTACTTCTGGTAAAGTTGAAGTGGACTGGATCACATAGAACTGAGAAAATGGATCACAGTTACCACTTCGACAAATCCCACAACTTTCTCAACAATAATAATTTACATTTATATAGGGCCTGTAACATAAAATGTTTAAAGTTGTTTCATAGATGTGTAAATAGAGGAAAATTAATATGAAGTCAAAGAGGCAGAAATAGAGTTAGAGTTAGACAAGTCTAGGCAAAGAGGTACATTTTAAAGAGTGCCTTAAAGGAGAGAGAGGTTAAGAGGCAGAAAGTTTAGCAAGGCAATTCTGGTCCTTAGTATTTTGACTTTTGAAGATATCATGGCCAGTAGAGTTATGAAGGAAGTGAGGACCACATAATAGTCCAGAATTAGAGGATATGCATTCCGTGAAAATCTGAGGGAGGTTACATATTATGGAAAGGTCACATGCAAAAGGGAATTCATTTTGAGGATGTGAATTATATAATTGAGGCATTGCTGAACAATAGAAATCAGCAGGAACTGGATGAAGAGTAATGGGATGTTTTAAGGAAGCATAATTTTGACTTTGATCATGATTCTGTTCATATCCATGTGAGATAATTCCAACCTAGTAAAACACGTGGTTGCAAAATGGTTGCTTGTGACTGAATCTGGAAGATACTTGGTCCAACTAATTTCTCTTTCTGTCTGAGGCTTGTGAATTCAATTCCAATTTGAGCATTTGATTTATTTTTGAAATACGGGGAGAGTCTTTTGATTTCATGCAATAGTATAAAATGGTTGATAGTGAATCTAGTCATTTAAAATATTTCTTTACGTTTTATTTCTATTGACTTGGATGGAAATAAAATCAGGAGAGATGCGAAATGAGCTGCTGATTTGCTATCACTTCTTTTATGCAAAAGCTCAGTGTCAAATTCTACCCCATACTGAGAAAAATTCAAAGCGCTGTTCACTTGTGAGAAATATGACTTAAGTTCACAATGTAATTTTACCTCTTTCTAGCTATGACTTGGTGGAACTAAAGATTTATGTCTGATAATTAATAAAAATCAAATTGCTAACTAATTCTCAATATTTCATAAAGTAGAATTTAATTTTATTTGTTCAACTATACTTGACTATTGGGGAGGGTTGAAATAATTAGATGTCAATTATCCCAAAAAAACCTCTCAAATTATTTTGTGTTATTTCCTCCAGTAATATCTAAAATAATTTAATCATTTGAAATATTTGATTGACTACAAAGAGTTTTTATGTAAGTATACTGAAAGTGCAATGAAATAAAAAGTAAGCTGGCACATCATATATTCAGATAATTTGGAACCATTTCACCTCTTTCCTGATGTTGGAGATGAGGTTGTAAAATTCTGAATGAACTCCACTTCGTTTCAGATCTTCAGGAGAAATGTTGTTGTTTTTCATTTGGCACAGACCTACTCCAGTTGTTATAGAGTTACACTTGCAAGCTTTGTGCTGGATACAAGGTCTTGATTTTAAAACACTCTTATTCAGATGGCAAAAGACTGTGCTAGCACACTGAAAGCGATCTTTCTGTCTCCATTGAGAGATGGCTCCTAAGATTTGGGAAGTGGTCCACGTTTTCTAAGGTTTCATCATGGATCTTTTTATATAGCAGATGCAGAGTGCTAAATGACCTCCGTTTTGTGGATGTTGACAAAGGCCCATTGTCTCGTATGCTTCAACGAATGAGTTGACAATGATCTAAAGCTCAGCCTTCAACCGAGAGAATTACACAAGCTTTGCCTGCACACTCCAGTTCGATGAGAATTGGGTGACCTTGGTTCTGGAATGAAGGTAATGTATGCTGAACAGTTTCCCATTTGTCCTGTAGATTAGCTCCACTCCAGCAGCAAGCTGGTTGGAGGTGAGTTGCAGTTTTGCAGCAAAAAAGATTGAAACATTTTTTCAGGCAATGCCTGAAACCAGTCTGCAGATTAGGTCTGTTGTTGACCTATTGGTTAAGATCATTGTGCACGTATTTACACCTGCTATTATATAGCAGATGTAAAATGAAGAAAAATTTCAGTAGGCATCCAAATTTGGGAAGGATCCTCCACAGTTCCTCTTGATTGATGGTGTCAAAGGCTTTGGTGATGTCAGTAAAGGCTTTGCAGAGTGGTTGATACCGCTCCTGCATTTCTCTTGGAGTTGATGCATAGTGAAGATAGTGTCTATGATGTCTCTAAATGGACGTAATCTACTCCACAATTCAGGGAAAACCTCACTGGGAGGAAACAGTTGAGGAAGGCTCTGGAAATGACTTTCCTACACCAGATGGAAAGTAGACTCCTCTCTTGTTATTGCAATCGATCTGTTCCTTTCTTGAAAATGTCACTGTTATAACTTTGAGGTCCCCGGCACATTCTCCTCTTCTCAGCCTCGAGGGATGAGCTTGTGAATATGTTACTGAAGCTCCTTGTGGTTATTATTCAGAACTTCAGCCAAGGACACCAACAGGCCCCAAAGCCCGATCATTTTCTTGCTGGCATGCGGCCTTTTCAACTTCTCGTCAGTCAAAGTGGTGGTGAGGCTAGACCGGATGATTTGCTGTAGAATGGAATCAAAAGGTCTCATGTCAACTAGAGAGCCATGGTTAAGGAGTTCTTTGAAGTTCTCCTTCCAGTGGTCACTGACTGCCTCCCTCTCTTTGAAAAGATCACCGTTGCTTCTGACTTTCAGATGATGGAGCTCAGGCATTTAAGTTGGAGATGGCCTTGACAGTGCTGAAGCATGTGTGCATGTCATGGGTATCAGCTAATCATTGGACCTCCTGTGCTCTTTCCACCCACTGTCTGTCCTGTAGATCATGAGTTTTCCGTTGAACCCTGGCCTTACAGCTGTTTCTTTTCCCTGGAGGCCAAGTGCAGTTTCAAATCCAGCAACACCTTGCATTTATGAGTAATTAGCTCCTGGATCTTCTGGTCGAAGCTAGGATATTTTGGTAGAAAGCCATGAAGAATGGAGCTAAACAGAGTGTGCACTGGGATTTAATTCTGACTACTTTCAGGGAATCAGGTTAAATGTATACATATTATACACATGTGTATACATTCTTAATGTACTTAATAATTAGTTGGATTTGGAACTGTGCCACAACCTGCCACCCAATCTCCAATTATTGATTCATCACATCTACACTCTACAAACAACCCTAAATGTGTATACAAGACAGTCAGTTCAGTCCAGCAAGACAATCCTGCAGATGGTACTAACAAAGTGAAACACTTTTACCCCAGCTTTTGTAGATTTATTATACATGGTAATCGCAGAAGATGAAAATCATTAATAGCCTCATATATAGAGGGAAAACACCATTCTGAAAGTGTGGGTCTTAAGTAATAATAGATTATAAATTCATCATTTATCTAAACAACTGTCAGGATCAAAGTCTGTGCATTTATAATCGCATTATGGGTTGAGTTATGTCCACTTTTGCCTTCTTCATCATGCTGGAATGTCTTCTTGAAGAGATTAAAATGAGAGAATATGTGATTTGAGATGAAAACTGATAGTGGTGCTTGAATGACAAAACTTCACACAGGCCCCTGTTCCAAAGATTTTAACATAACAGGTCCTTGATAGGTGACAGATGATTGATAGATAATAATTTGTAATGTCTTCAGTTTAGAGGGGAGTCAATCCCAGGTTTATAGAATCATAATTTATGGTTTAGGAAAAGGCCATTCAACTCATTCACGATAACAAGACACATATTGTTTTCACAGCAAAAGCCTTAGTTCACATCCTGAGGGAGGTGAGTAACCAGAGGTAAAACTTTAAAGTAGATAATACTTTGCACAGCTTCTTCCTGATCCCCGAAGGTAATTGAATGAAAAATCTTTGAGCGCTATCTGAAATTGCAATCTCCATTATTCAGGGTGGATCAATTACATTGTATGGATTATCCTACAATCACCTGCTGAAAGGAACACATTTTTTATTTCATACATTCTTATATTCTTAAGGACTTGGGTCACCCAAGCCCAGGATATGATATTCAGTTGCATATCTACCAAAACAGTTGCTACGTCTAAAGGTGACAACCATAGTTTTCTGCAGAATACTTGATTACAGCTGTTCTTCAGTTCCTTTTGTAAGTGGCTGTTTATCTACACTGGTTATAATGGAAATAATTGACATAGCTTTTCATTTGATTGGTATTGGTATTGGTATTAGTTTATTATTGTCACTTGTACCGAGGTACAGTGAAAAGCTTGTCTTACAAACCGATTGTACAGGTCAATTCATTACACAGTGCAGTTACAGTGAGTTAGTACAAAATGCATTGATGTAGTACAGGTAAAAATAGTAACAGTACAGAGTAAAGTGTCACAGCTACAGAGAAAGTGCAGTGCAATAAGGTGCAAGGTCACCAACAAGGTAGATCGTGAGGTCATAGTCCATCTCATTGTATAAGGGAACCGTTCAATAGTCTTATCATAGTAGGGTAGAAGCTGTCCTTAAGTCTGGTGGTACGTGCCCTCAGGCACCTGTATCTTCTACCCGATGGAAGAGGAGAGAAGAGAGAATGTCCCGGGTGGGTGGGGTCTTTGATTATGCTGGCTGCTACACCAAGACAACAAGAGGTAAAGACAGAGTCCAAGGAGGGGATGCTGGTGTCCGTGATACGCTGGGCTGTGTCCACAACTCTCTGCAGCTTCTTGCAGTCCTGGGCAGAGCAGTTGCTGTACCAAGCCGTGATACATCCAGATAGGACACTTTGTATGGTGCATCGGTAAAAGTTGGTGAGAGTCAAAGGGGACAAACCAAATTTCTTTAGCCTCCTGAGGAAGTAGAGGCACTGGTGAGCTTTCTTGGCCGTGGCTTCTACGTGATTTGACCAGGACAGGCTGTTGGTGATGTTCACTCCCAGGAACTTGAAGCTTTCAACCTTCTCAACCTCAGCACCATTGATGTAGACAGGTGCATGTACACCGCCTCCTTTCTTGAAGTCAATGACCAGCTCTTTTGTTTTGTTGACATTGAGGGAAGGATTGTTGTCATGACACCATTCCACTAAGCTCTCTATCTCCTTCCTGTACTCCGACTCATCACTGTTTGAGATCCGGCCTACAACGGTGGTATCATCTGCAAACTTGTAGATGGAGTTAGAGCAGAATCTGGCCACACAGTCATGAGTGTATAGGGAGTAGAGTAGAGGGCTGAGGACGCAGCCTTGTGGGGCTGGAGGTATTGCTGCCTATCCTCACTGATTGCGGTCTGTTTGTTAGAAAGTCAAGGATCCAGTTACAGAGGGAGGTGTTGAGTCCTAGGTCTCAGAGTTTGGTGACAAGCTTGCTTGGAATTATTGTATTGAAGGCAGAACTATAGTCAGTAAACAATAGTCTAATGTTTGTGTCTTTACTGTCCAGATGCTCTAGAGCTGAGTGTAGGGCCAGGGAGAAGGCATCCGCTGTAGACCTGTTTCGCCGATAGGCGAATTGCAATGGGTCCATGTTGTCTGGTAGGCTGGAGTTGATGCATGCCATGACCAACCTCTCAAAGTACTTCATGATGGTGGATGTCAGAGCCACTGGTCGGTAGTCATTGAGGCATGTTACCTTGCTTTTCTTTGGTACCGGGATGATAGTGGTCTCCTTAAAACAGAAGGGAACCTGAGATTGAAGCAGGGAGAGGTTGAATATGTCCGTAAATACTTCTGCCAGCTGATCAGCACAAGATCTGAGCATGCGGCCCAGGACACCATCAGGGCCGGGTGCTTTCCTCATGTTCACTCTCCAGAAGACTGATCTTACATCCTCCACTGTGATCACAGGTTCAGCTGTGTTGGTGGCTGTCAGGGTGGATGGTGACAATCCACTTCCCTTTTTTTCAAAACATGCATAGAATGCATTAAGTTCATCAGGAAGGGATGTGCTGTTGTTAGCTATGCAGCCCGACTTCGTCTTGTAGCCTGTTATGGCATGTAAGCCCTGCCATAACTGGCAGCTGGTCAGGGACTCTTATTTTGAGTTGGTATTGCCTCTTAGCACCCCTGATAGCTTTCTGAAGGTCATACCTCGATTTCTTGTACAGATCAGGATCACCAGATTTGTGTGCAGCCGTCCTCTCCTTCAGTAGGGAGTGGATCTCCCGGTTCATCCATGGTTTCCTGTTTGGGAACACCTGTATTGTCTTCTTTGGTACACAGTCCTCCATACACTTGCTGATAAAGTCTGTGGTGGTGGTGGCATACTCATCAAGGCTGGCAGCTGAGTCTTTGAACATGGACCAGTCCACTGTCTCAGAGCAGTCACGTAGGAGCTCATCTGCTTCCTCAGACCAGCACTGCATGACTCTCTGTACCGGGTCCTCCCATTTCAGTTTCTGTTTGTATGCAGGGAGAAGGAACACAGCCTGGTGGTCCAATTTCCCTAAGTGAGGATGAGGGGTGGCTTGGAAGGCATCTTTGATGGTTGTATAGGAATGATCAAGGGTGTTGGCACCCCTGGTGGAGCAGGAGATGTGCTGATAGTATTTTGGTAACACAAAATGCTTCTGTGATGCTTCTATTACATAATCTATCACTAGAGGGAAACTAAAACAATTTTTCCATTCTTTATTCCAACGTAGACTTGTTATTTTCACTTTCATTTTTTTTAAGTTTTGCAATAATTCCTTTTTTTTAAATGCTGTGTATATTTGAGGTAACTACGCACTATTTTGAACTCATACATTAAGTCTTTCTGCCAATGAAAGCAACTTGAACTATATAAACTTTATCATGAGTTTTATATCACGGACTAACCCGATCTACTTTTTACAGAGCCTTATAAGGCAGGAGACCTGACATAGTACAGAGTATTCCACATGTGGTCTTATCACTGAGTTTCTCTTTCTCTGAAACCCAATCAAGTTGTAACACAATGTGTTAGGATTTGGAACCATAGAGATTTACATTTCAGAAAACGATCAGTTAGTCCGCAGCATTTTCTTTTCTGGAGTAGTCCAAAACTAATCCTTTCTCATCAACTATTGAACCAACTTTTCCTTAAAGAGACACATTTTTGTTTTGTTAGCCAGTCCCATGCGAATGTCTTCCAAGCTCTCTGTTCACTCTGTTAATGGCAATTTTAAATTAATGATTTCACTTTACTTGAAAGTAAGAAAATAAATAGAAGCAGAAGTACCGTAGGTCATTTGTCCCCTTGTACCTGCTCCACCATTCAATAAAATTTTTACCTCAGCATCACTTTCCTGCACTAATCCCCTGATTCCATAAATCTTTTGTTTATTCATTCAAGGGATTTGGGTTTTGCAGGCTGAGCAAGCAGTTAATTGCCTATTCCTAATGTCCTTGAGAAGGTGGTGGTGAGCTGCCTTCTTGAAGTGCTATAGCTGTTGGAGATGTGGGTATACCCACAATGAGGTTAGGGAGGATTTTGACTCGGTGACAGTAAAAGAATGCCGATATATTTCCAAGTCAGGTAGGTGTGTGGCTTGGAGGGCAACTTGCAGGTGGTGGTGTACCCATGCTGTTGCTCCTCTTGCTGTTTCTAGTTGGCAGAGGTCGTGTGTATGTCTAAGATGCTGTCTAAGAAGTCTTGGTGAATTGCTGCAGTGCATCTTGTAGATAGCACAAACTGCTGCTACTGTGTGTTGGTGATGGAGTGAGGGCTTGGTAGCTGGGGTTTCTCTTATTGGATGTCTAAGTATGTAAAACTCTATTGACCTCTGTCAATAGAGTTTTAATACAGCAACTAAGCCGCCACAGCCATCTTGGATAAGAATTCCAAAGATCGTCTATCCTTTGGGTGAAGCACTTTCTCTCCATCTCTGTCCTGAGTGGCCAGACCCTTATTTTGAAAATGTGATTCCCTTTGGTGCTAAACACACCAGCCAAGGAAAATGTGAACTCTGTTTCCACCCTGTCAAACCCCAAAAGAGTTCTGCATGTTTCAATGAGATCATCTTTCTTTCTTCTAACCGCTAGAAAGTATAGTTCCATTCTGCTTAATATATCTCACATGACAACTCCTGTTCCAGGAATCAGTCTGATGAACCATTGCGTTACTCTTTCCTTCATGCCCCCCTCCTCCCCACACCTATTGCTAATAAACCCTTCTTGAACCAGAAACAAAATTGTCAGTGAAAAGGCAAAATGCTGTTGATCCTGGAAATTTGATATAAAGACTGTAAATGTCAGAAATATTTAGCAGGTCATATAGGAGAACAGAGTTAATCTTTCAGGTCTTTGGAAGTAACTTGAAAGGAACCATAACAAAAAACTGGATTCAACTATTCATTCTTGGGGGCCTGAACGTGAAAAGAAAATCTTGCAATATAAATGTCAGGGATAAAAGTGCCAGTGATATTGAAAAAGAACAGTTAACAATGTGAATAATGAACATTGGTACCACTTGATCTACATCCCTTCACAATATTGCAATTTTTAATAGAATTCAGGTCTACTTCTTCAGTTAAACTAATAAAAATGACAAAAAAATTCAATTCATTCTATGTTATCTGTATCAATTTTCAAACAAATTACTTCATTTAAGTCAAAACTTGTGATCCTTATTATAAAGGAAGTGATGCACAAACAAATTGGAGGAAGGCTTAATGAGTGCACAGAAAGATCAAAAACTATCAAATAATATCATGTGGTCTTTCTCTAATCGTTGTCAGACTAAGCCATGTAGGGTTTAATTAATTTGGAATCACTTGAGCTCATCTCAGGGAGATTACTTTTGTAATCCACCCTTGAGCTGGTTCTGAGTTCTCACAAGTGGGCAGTGCTTTCTCATCATATTTCACAACAAGAAAGATTTCATTGTGTTTTATAATTATGGCTTGTAAATAGAATGTCAATAAAAATGGCTTAACTTCAGACGTAGTATTGGACATTCATTAAGGATGCTTTAATATAATTATTAGTTGTCAGATGGTGAGATGCCTTATGATACTCTATTAACTGCAGGAGACTGACAAATAAAATGAGAAGTGTCTCATAGTTTCAGCATTGCGCCATAGGATAGCTGTTTTAGAATACTGAAGCATGTCAGCTCTCAAGGATAGTCATCTATTTTTGAGATAATAAATGACATATAGACATACAACTGAGAAGTACCCACATGGACTTGATTTACCTCGCATGCATTTCTTTATAAAAGTAAACTGATGCCAAACTGATATCAAAGGATAAAACCTCTCGGTATATGAAACTGCAAACTTCATGTAAATGGGAGATTGTAAAGGAATAAATGGTATACCAAGGAAGTGCTCACGTAGGTATGATGAGCAAATTATTTCTGTTGTGTTCAATCTTATCATCAGGCATAATAGAAAGACAAAGGTGTGTTTTGTGACAAAGAAAAGATTGGCTTTATCAACGTGTCATAACTATAGCATTGTGCATTTAAAAAAAATGTGGTTGCAAACAATTTTTCATTATATACCTCAATTTACTTTGCTAGTTTATTCAAGTTGCATTAATTCTGATTACAAACCTTGTCTGCCCCTATTAGTTAGCCCATAAATTATATGACTGAAAAGCAATTCCATTATATATTTGCTAATTTATTTGTAAACCTAATGCTTAGGTGTTAAGGTAGAATGGAATAAGCATCCAAATAGATCCTCCGTACATATTTGGGCATGAAAGTCTCTGCTGGATCCGCAGCAATGCCAGGTTTGCAGAGGTCAGGATGAGAGTGAATCATTCCTAGATTTGACGTTACCAGTACAATGAACAGGACCTTGCTGGCTGGTGCAGTGTCCCAGATTTACCTACAGATTTGGAAGGATTACAGAAGACGCCAGTCTTACTGAGATTCATTCAGAAGCCACATTTTTAAATCTTAGTAAACCAAAATCTCAGATCCTGTGTCAGGTTATGTAAGGTGAATTACTTCTTCAAAATTGTTTAGCTTTAGTTTTACATTTTCAATGTTGTGTCTTTAAGTGTTTATAGTTAACTTCTTTAAAAATAATTTTTAATATTTTTAAATTACTTACTTGAATTTTAATAATTTTTAAATAATTAAATACCTGTCTCAATTTCACAGCCAACAAACTGGTACAGGTATGTTTAATATAATAAAAGAAAATGCAAGCAGGTCAGGCGACATCTGTGGGAAGAGAAATAAAGTTAATGTTTCGGGTCAAAGACCCTTCATTCTGATGATATCATAAGAAAGGGTCTTTGACCTGAAATGTTAACTCTGTCTCTCTTCCCAGAGTCATACAGTCATAGAGTAATACTGCACAAAAACAGGCCCCTCCATCCACCTTGTCCATGCTGACCAAGATGCCTATCTAAGGGTAGTCCCATTTGCTCACATTTGGTCCATATCGCTCTAAACCATTCCTACTCATGTAAGTGTCCAAATGTCTTTTAAATGTTTTATTGTGTTGGCCATGAAGGAATTAAAATGTGAGAAAAGCATCTAACTGGAATGAGTCAAGGACAGTGGAAGTAAACAAACCAAATGTCTTTGTTCTTCCCATGTGCTGGAAGGAATGGAGGCCACCATTTTGTGAGACTGTTCTGCAACCTCCATTTTGTGAACTGGTTTTGCTCAGGGATAGCTGGATCAAAGCAATTAAAAGTGGATATAATGAGGCCCCTACCAAGAATCTGATAGAGATAATTTCCAAATAAGAAGTTGTTTGTGAGCTGTTCTTTGGTAAGATAGAAGATGCAGACTTATGAAAATTGCAGTCTGTGTCTAGAAGGGATTGACAGGATGCTTTTTAGGAAAGTCAAACAGTAAGGGCTTTGGAGCAAAAAACAAAGAGCTGGAGGAACTCAATGGGTCAAGTAGCATCTGTGCAGGCAAAGGGATGGTTGAAATTTTGAGTCAAGACCTTGCATGGGGCCTGAGAGTGAAGGGAAGATAGGGGATATAAAGAGGCGAAAGAGAGTGGTGAGACAGGGGCTGGTAGATGAGAGGTAGAACCAGGTGTAGTGGTGAATGATGGGCAAATGGAGCCAGGTATGGTATCAGGAATAAGAGCTGGAGATTTGAAACTGAAATTGGAAGGAGTTTATTCACTTAGGGACTGGCGAATCTTTGGAATTCTCTATCCTGGACTGTAGGGGATGCTCATTAATTTTAAGGCTGAAATTGATTTTTTTTGAGCTTAGGGTGATAAAGGAACATAAGATTTGGCTAAGTAGAGCTGAAGCAGAAGAACAGCCAAGATCTTGTCAAATAATGGAGTAGCTTGAAAGGCTGTATGATCCATTCGTGCTTCAACTTCTTATGTTCCTGTGCCATATGTGAGTAAATAAAATATTAAATTGAAAAATGAATCATTTGCCTCATGATTGATCTGTTCCCTGCCTTTATCCATTTTACAGTTTGTTTCAGATTCAAGTGACTAAAGTTAAAATCAAGATGGTTGAGATTTTTATTGGCAGCCAATAAACACAATCAATGAAGATTCTTGCATGAAGGAACATGTATACAAAGAAAAAAATCCCCATAATTCATGCTTGTGAGTCATCTTATTTGCAATACATATTTAATATTTTTAATGTGAACTTTCCATGGAATACATAATTGTAAAATCAACTGTATACAGAACAAGACAAGGATTAAGACTGTTGCAGAATTTTGGCATAGTGGAGATATTCTATTAATACTAATGTAGATCTAAACAAATGTTAAGTTTAATTACTGGCATAAATCCGCACAATGCAGAAGTTGATTTATTTTAACAGGTTGTTTCTGCATTAAAATCCTGCAATGTACTTAGACAGTATTAAATAAATCTCCTTTGTAGATAGAGTTCAATTAAAATATACAATGGGGTCCAATTAAGTAATTTTAAACACGTCAGGACTACTTTGTGATGCACTGTTGTGGTACCTGAAAATGCTGTGATGCATATTTTAACACTGCTTAAGTTTGAACTAAATTTGCTGATTAGAGACAAAAAGAAATAAAACATAAATTCCAGGAACGTGTACTGAAAATGCCATGATCAGCAATGTGTTTAATACCAGAATTGTGAGGGTAGGTCATCTTTTCAGGTGGCTTGTTTAGAAGTAACTTGACAAAGCCTATGACAAGATGAAACAACGTAAAGGCAGGAGCAAGAGAAGAATAATAGTTGGATGCCAAAAGTTTAAACATGCTACCTACTTTCACAAAAAGGAGGCCTACTGTCCTGAAATAGACTTTATAAAGCAGCACTGCTTGGGTGAACCTTAAGGCAGTTAATCATCTCAATCCCTCAGCATCACTGCAGGGGCAGGCACGGTAGTGTAGCGGTTAGCATAATGCTATTACAGCGCCAGCAACCCGGGTTCAATTCTGGCCACTGTCTGTAAGGAGCTTGTACGTTCTCCCTGTGTGTCTGCGTGGGTTTTCTCCGGGTGCTCCGGTTTCCTCCCACGTTCAAAAGACGTACGGGTTAGGAAGTTGTGGGCATGCTATGTTGGCGCCGGAAGCATGGCGACACTTGTGGGCTGCCCCCAGAACACTCTACGCAATAGATGCATTTCACTGTGTGTTTCGATGTACGTGTGACTAATAAAGATATCCTATCTTATCTTATCAGAGGTACCTCAGTATGGTGTCCTGGGATCAACCAGCTTCAGCTGCTTTATCAGTGATCTTTCTTCCACCATAAGGTCCAAAGTAGAGATGTTTACTGATGATTCTGTTTGCAACTCCTTCAACAATGAAACCTTTGTACCCACGTGAATCAACACTCGATGAAAGTCAGACTTGGGCTGATAAGTGGCAAGTAACATTCACACCACACAAATTCGAGGAGATGATCAGCTTCAATGAGAGAGAGCGCCTAACCACTGCTCCTTGATTTTCAACTGCATTCCCATTGCCAATTTCACCAACATTAACATCCTGGAGGATGAACCAAAAAAATCTCCGGGCATTCTCAGTGATGTCAGATGGTGTACAACATTCATATACTTTCACCAATCACATCAGCTATGTGAACACTGCAGGCCACAAGAAATGACCCAGACTTGAACCAGAGGCCTGCTTTGGAATTAAAGGTCCAGCTTCACCTTCACCACTGTCAAGGAAGATGAGACATTCATCTCCCTCTCTTTAAGTGGTTATTGGCTGCCCTGACCACACCTCTGAACCCCACCAACCCTCATTAATCATCTCCCTAACTCCCCACAATCCTAATCAATCATCTCCATGACCACCACCAATCAAAGACACATTGTGTTCTACTTCTGAACTTCCTTTTCACTGGCTTCATTAGAAGCATATTTCAGAATTACATTCACAATTTCATTGTGCATTTAAAATAATGTATGCAACTGAGAAAGATTCTTCTGCGGTGGAGATGAGCATGCCACGAAGAGCATAAAGGCTCTGATATGTTTTTAATCACTTTCAAACAATTGTGTTACTGAGAAATCTATTGATAGCTTTTCATAACCAGGAAAGAAAATGATAATGGCTATTATGTTATCCAAATTATAATAATCATAAAAAGCCATCATTTTAGGAATGCCAGTATTCCAATAATACCCCATTACTCCATCAGGACATCTGTGGTCATGAAGAATTATGTTTGTACTGGGATGGCAGGACATGACTCTGAGAAAACCATGGTTTAAATTGGGCTGAATGTATCTGAAGGAATGTTATTGCTTTTACATCAGAGAAAACAGACACTTACCTCTTTTTCATGAATTAAATTGGGGAACAGATGGTTCCATGTTGAAATGTGAGACGTACGTCACTCCGACAGCTCCAGTTACAGATCCTGCAGGGATTCTGACTATCATTGCATGCAACAGGAATAATGGGAAGATGCATTATGAAAACTGCCAACTCCAGGTAATACCAAGCAGGCACATTTGCAGTATCAAGCTACCCCTCAACTTCAGCTGCCCACAGCCCAAGGTGAAAATCTGGTAAAATTGATAAAGATTTTGCAGAATAAAATCAGTCCTCCCTTAGTTAATCTCTGTTAATTCATGTGTTGGTTCACCACCAAATATGCATAAATCAATGTGACAGCAGTAAAAATAAAATCACAATTCAAGATTTTCTTTTTAGCTCTAAAAATGAGTTGTTCTCACTTCTGCTCCTAAAGACTCCAGCTTGTGGTAGGTAATGGATTTATAAAGGTTGCCCTTTGCATTCAAATGACCACTCTCAAACGCAGTGGGACCTTGCAGGCGTGATTAATAGTGAAGGGAAGTGGTAAGGGGGTGTTATGGTAGCAGAGTTTGATCCTGTCCTCACAGTTTCCAACATGAGTGAATGGCATTCCTAGGGGCTCGACTGGATCATGATGTCCAATAGTAGTACTTCACCTGGAATTAGTGGTTTCAGAGCATACTAGTCATGGAGCCTGGGGCTGTTAAGCTCAGTCCAGTCTTCGTATCAATTGAGACATTGGGGCATTTACTATGTAATTTTCTTAAGGGAGACTTTATTTTTGTGTTGGGCTCTGTAGCATTTGAAGATTTTATAAAATGTTGACTTTGTTTTTCTTTATTATTCATCAAGCAAAGAATTTCTCATAGACACTGACAATTGACATTTGTACATATTGGGAAGTGCCATTTACTTATTTCATTTTTAAATTCTGTATTCATGAACTTGGTGGATAGGGAGGGAGTCCATGAACAGTTTAGAGTTTGACAGATTCTTAAAAGACTTTGCCAAATGGAACTGTCAACCTGATCTTTAATGGAGAACAAACGTTATGGAGTTTCTTAATTATAAATGTCAAGCTGCACGGAAGGCCCATTTATATTCAAGCTGCTAATTTACTTTGGTGGTGATCTAGCAGCTGTGAATTTGCACTGGCCGTCAAAACCCAATATGTTCATGAGCTGCAAGTCAAAACTCAGCTACAAAACTGCTTCTGGTTTCACAGATGTCATGTAATCAATTTTCCAGTTTCCATTCCCTTCAGGAGATACCAATGGATACCACTGTATAATTCTGTGGACTGGCATCCCTCTCATACCTCTGAGAAGTGACCATTCACAATACATTAGCCAAATTACCAAGACCTGGAAAGCAAGATTTTAAGAGATGGGAGGGGAATGATACACATCAAGCATCAGTCAAGTAATTTCTAAACCTAATATAGTGTGTGTAATAGAATTTATAGTGATATCCTTATCACTGTTCAGATTTCAATATGAGAGCAATAAAAGATACACTTGAAAGGTTTTTGTCTTCATGAGATACAGAAAACTTGTGTTTTCTACAACTCTTCTCCTAAAGCTTATGCACAGGTCCCTGCTGCCCCTGATCAATTGGAAATTTGTTAAAGGTGGAGAGTATTAGCAGGTTGTTTAAACATAAGAGGGATTTACTCCTGAGTGTGTTGCTGACCTCAACTGGTTCCCTGGTACACAGTGTACAGCAGAATCAATTGACAGTGGGCGAGAGGGGCACCTGAACTGACATTTATGCCCTTTGCTTCAGGTGACTAAGCTGATTACACTTTTTAAAAACCTTTGGGATTCAATGTGAGAGCAGAGTAATTAGCGGAAGTGAGATCAATCTGTCCTGGTTATCTACCAGAAAATGGTAGATTCACCCGTAATGCTTGATAATCCACAGATGCCTTAGAAATAGAACTACCTTCTCAGCCTTTCACTTATATTTCCTAATTTTTATTCCCAATTCTGGGAACCAAACCACTGAGCGTCTTTATTATTTTACCACTTTAAGAATGTTTTGATTCAGTGGATTATTTCCCTTATTTTTTATGATTTGAATTCCTTGCATCTGATAATCTATTTTGTACACTTCCACTCACACTGAAAACAATATTCCTCATCTGAATTTTTGCTTGTGTCTGTAACTTAAAGACAAATGTGTTACAATCATATGTTAAGTTTAGTCAGCTTGTACAACCTCTGCAGTTGTATCTACCTAACATTCAACTGGTTGGAAGTGGATAGGTCACATTTCAGAATGCGACGACATAATTTACACTACACTAGAAAATGTATCAGCATCAAATGTTATGATGGAGATTACATAATGGCTCAGTCTTACTGGAGCTGGGCAGCTTGGAACAGGCAGATAAACATCTTCCTGCAGGGTAGTGTAGTGGTTAGCGTAACGCTATTACAGCACCAGTGACCTGGGTTCAATTCCGGCCACTGTCTGTAAGTAGTTTGTACATTCTCCTCGTGTCTGCGTAGGTTTCCTCTGGGTGCTCCGGTTTCCTCCCACATTCGAAAGACGTATGGGCTAGGAAGTTGTAGGCATGCTATGTTAGTGCGGGAAGTGTGGTGACACTGTGGGCTGCCCCCAGAACACTCTATGCAAAAGATGCATTTCATTGTGTGTTTCAATGTGACCAATAAAGATATCTTATCTTATATCTATAACTTGAAAAATTTGAGTCCTGTAACTGTTGAAATTTGTGATGGCAATAAAGGCTAAGGACTAATAAGAATCTTAAATAATATAACTTACTTGCTTTCATACTCTGTGTCTCTATGAAGTATTTGTTTTCCTTCCTGCCACCTTCATGAATAAGTGTTAATACACCTCCAAATCCCTCTCTTTCTGCACCCTCTAACTGTACCAGTTACTTGACATTTTCTCTTCTCATTCTTCTCACAAAATGAACCACTTCACGTTTACCTACATTATAATTTTTCTGCCATCCGTCTCCCAGTTACATCTGTCTGTGCCCTCTTGAAATTTGCTGCTATCTATTTCACTATTTATTGCTTCACATTTAAGAATGATTTTGAGGTAATGAGGAGAGTGCCATGGAGATTTCCAGGAATGGTACCAGGGATAAGGTTCCTCAATTATGTGCAGAGACTGGACGGCTGGGACTATTCTTTGAGCAGAAAAAGTACAAGGCAGATTAATAAATGCATTTAAAATCTTGCTTTTTTCCCAAGTAATTAAGGAGAAATGATTTCCAGTGACTAAATGGTCTTTAACCAGATACAAGATTGAAGAGTCTGAAGTAGGAAAACAATTTTTCATATTCTGGTAAAGGATCGTCAATCTGGACTGCTTCCACAGATACTGCCTGACCTGCTGAATGCTTCCAGCATTTTCTGTTTTAATGTATTTTTTTAAACATGGTTGTTAAGATCTAGAAGTTATTGCTGAGCAGATTCAGTAGCAACATTCAAAAGAGAATTGGATAAATTCCTGAAATTGAGAAGATCGTTAGAGGGCTGTTGGGATAAAGCAGGGATTGTGGCTAATTTAGTTCAAGTCAGCACAATGGGATGAATACTCTTCTTCAGGACTGAAAATTCTACAATTCTATGGAGCAAATGGGACTTTGATGAACAGTGTGAAGGATGGCTTATCTCCTTAAACATTTAACAATTGAGAAAGAAGCAGATGAACGATGGATACGGAAACTGAATTAGAGTCAAATCAGATACAGAAAGAGAAATAAAGAGGAAGAGAAGATTGGATTAAAAGAGAAGGAGGAGAGAGAAGAGAAAGTAAGAATGTATTTTAAAGCAATAAGTTTCAAATAATTATGAAGGAGTATTTACAGCACACAGAAATGAGAATGTTAATTGTTCCCTTTTGGGTCAGAAAGGCTGATTGGCATTGCATTAATAATGACAATATCATTAGTAGGATGCAAATATTCTTAATTACAGTAATGAGTTTAATGAGCAATTACTGTGGAAATCCAGCATGTTCTTAAAATCCAAAACCTATAAACTCCAGAAGCCGGAAATCTGAAATAAAGGCAGAAAATGCTGGAAATACTCAGGTCAGGAAGCACTTGTGTCAATGACCTTTGATGTGTTGAAAAATCTGGTGAAAGGTCATCAACTGAAGTAATGGCTCTGCTCTTTTTCCATAAATGTTGCCCAGTCTTCTGAGTGCTGCCATCATTTTCTGCTTCTAAGGTCATAAACTGAACAGGGTGGGGGGGGGGGGGTGGTCAAGTTATGGTTGGGCAAAGCAAATGGAGAAGAGCAAGTTCTGAAGATTTGCAACATACAGTGCTTCACTTAATCTCTCAAATTTGCTGGCCAATTTGCCCAGTACAATTGAACAAATTGTCACCAAACTGTCACATTACCACCAAGGATTGTCTAATGGTACGCCAATGCAGGGACTTAGTCTCAATGGTACCACGGATACAGAAAGCATACAGTGGTGTAGATTATAGCCGTCAATCAGCCAAGCCAGGAAAGTGCAACTTTCAATCGACTGTGATCCACTTTAAGCACTGGACCTTATTAACATAAGGCCAGTGGGCTGCGACACCAGATTGACACCACACACTTAGTAGCAGTCAATTAGTAGAGCTAGAAGTGTCCTTGAACAGGTTAGCTGCTAATTGTGCATAAATATATGGAAGTTTAAATGTAGGAAAGTAAGATCCTGGATAGAAAATAAACATGAAGGATTGCTAATAGGTTCATAAACTGGCATTAACTCACTGGTCTACCATGAGCTTGTGGCAAAAGTGCTTGATGACGGACAGAGTGGATATGAGATATTTGGCTATGGGTAAGGCCTTTAATACAAGACGTCTAGAACTATATATAAATAAAGAAGGAATTGGTCTGTGTTCTGGACACCCAGTGTGAGGCTCTGCTGAAGTTGCCATTAGATCCTTGTCAGATTTGGGGAGATGTTGGATTCCCAGCTTCTCCCATCACAGTGGGAGAGCCACACTTCTATTTCCAGTTGGCAATACTAGCAGAAATCTACCCCAATATCTTCATGGTGTTACTTGTGGAACATTTTTGTTGCATTAGGGATAGATTTGAAATGAACATCAGTGCATATGGAATACCATAGTTTGCACAGAGATTATAGGTATCAAATGAAACTGAATGTTTTTTAAACACAGATTGTAAAATAATTAAGTGTAGTCTTTGATCATGTTTAATGTTTCCAAATGTCTGTTGAGAAAATTTCACTGATATTAATTAGTGGCCCTCTACATCCTCTAGCACAGTGTATGTTGCACCTCTCATTGAGCTGTCTGGATCCTCAGTGAAAGATCCTCAGGAGTTCAGAGGTTCCGGCTGCTCAGATGCCCCATGAGTCCTGCTACAAATTGCCTTCTACCATACACTAAAGATCTGTGTTCTGCAGAATATTTGCATATAATTCAATGTTGCTTTGACACAAAAGATTTGGGGAAAAGAAACAGGATTACTCAGAGACTGACAGGAACAGCATTTGTCTCTATTGTAGCATCAGGTACTTTATAATAGTACATCTGCAGGAAGTAAATTAGCTCCCAAGTGGCTTCTTTTCTCTATCTTGCTGTGGCCTGCAGCCATATTTCACATACATGCTGACTTCTTAACTCTACAGATTGCTTTGGGAACAAGTGCTGCTTCACCTATGTAAGCAAAGAGCAGCACTCTTCTGAAAAGCTGACATGATTTTGTCTACCACATTAAAATAACAAATTAGTGGGATGCATGATGCATTTGTACCGAGAATGATGTCTCAATATTGAAAACATCCACTGAAATAATATTTCTGTTACTGACCTGACTGATTGGTTGACCAGATGCCTTTCACAGAGCTGCAACAATGGTAGTAATGGCGTCAAATATTATTATTATCAACAGCTGGATAAATAGTTTGATCCTGCCCAGAGGTCCAACATGGTAAGGGGTTTGCACCACGCACAATCCATGCTAGAAGTGCTTCACTCACCATTTCCGATTAAGCTGTCCAGTCTCTGTGTTTGAAACTAGTGTTTTAAATCAGATTTTTAAAAAATCAGACACATACGCTTCAGGGTCCTTTAATAAATTGGCATAGAAATGAGTGCAGTTTGCTTCAAGTGAGTTTAATTGACAGGTTTTCAGGAATTCTGCAGCCAAGTCTGTGGTCCTTAAAGGGGCCACTGGAAGCTGCCCACCAAAAGATAAGCTCAATATTTTGTTTTCAGCAAACCTTACTGTGGAAAATAGAGTTCCATTGCCATCCAACATGAGAAAGATTGAACTTATTTCTGTAGAAAAGGGAAATGAATCAATTGAGGTCTTTCAGACTGTAAATGGGGTAAACGTGCATAGTGTGGTGTTTATGGGTGGGGGTATACCTTTAAAAATCGTGCATGACATGTGGCATGAATTTTGAGACATTGTTGAACCAGCCATTGCTGTTGGTTGACAGTTGACTCCTATCAATAATGAACGCTTTGTTGATGGCTCCATCTCTGTTATTAAACTTCATCAGTAGCAACACCAGAGTCCGCAAACACTGCAGATAGTGGAAAGAAGATGGAATTTTATTACCAGTTCCACATTAAATCTGCAGACCACTGCACTACTTGCTCTGTTTCCAATTGCTTCTAATGTTGGGGATTAAATTGATTCTGCAGACTGAATATGACACTGGAAATTCTAACCATAGCTCCCAGGATCCATCTAAATGTGGTGGGTTACTCACTGCCAGCATCCTTATAGGTTCTGTGGGTTTGTAGTCTATCTCACATGTGCTCTAACTTTCAGGCCATGGGTGGATATTTATATATTATACTGTAATACATATATTTTTCTCCAAAGGCGATGCACAATGAATGGCATGGTACAATTGTACATCATCCAGTTAACAATTCTACTTTCTAATCTGGATAGAGCATGTCAGCAAACTATGACTAGTTTGGGGCATTGAAAGCAAGCCCAGCAAGGGAATAACTCCCAGGAGCAGGAACCTGACCACACTTCAATACTGTTGGTCAAGGCCGGTATTTGTGCCAGTGAACTCAATCTAAGGGTGGATTCATTTCATTTGCTTTGCATATATTAGAACATAAAATCAACCATTGAAGGCCTGTCAGAATGAGGACAGGAAGCTACCAGATGCCTCTCTCTAATTCACTCATTTACTTCCAGGCCATATGCCATATCTCCAGCTTTCTCTTCCTCTCCCAACATGTAGAATACACTGTTTGTTTCTGCCTATGCTTGCACCTCTTCTTTGGTGATATCATTAGTGGTCCACAGTGTAGTTAGAAGTGTGTGATAACCAGGTGGAGCATTGTGGACACTGTGACTGATGAGAAGAGATAGGTCTCAACAGCCCTGACCCTCTGCCTGGTCCCAGGGATCAACTTGATTCTGGACCCAGACCTTCGGATTCATGGTACCAGGGATTGGCTAGGTCAGGGGTTAGGGATACCTGGACCAAATCCCAAGTACCGTATCAGGCCTTGTTTGATCTTCAGGGCTTGAATTCAGATCCTGGTCCATATGAAAATCTGGACCCAGCGATACTGTGCTGATGGGCACAGGTCTCAAATTGTATAACATGGGGGTCCAGCAGTGGTGGGCATAGTTTTGTCACTCTATACCACTGGGGTGTAGTATTAAAGGGGACAGGTCTGAAACTGGATAACAATTTTTCTTTTTCTGTCCTGCCTGAATGTCAAATAGCCCAGAGTATTACAGTCTCAATATAAGGGAATGCCCATTCTGCATAAATTTCTTCACCCAGAAGGTAGTGAGCCTGTGACATTCTACGCAGGAGAGCTGTAGAGGCAGAGATATGGATGTTTAGATATTTAGAGAACCAGGAGGCACGGGCCAATACTCTGGGCTATTTGACATTCAAACCATCATTAATTTTGCATTGTGCATCAGCAACTGGAAGTGACATGGCTGTTAACATCTGTACTGACACCCACTGGTGATGTACAGCTGCAGCAAAATGATATCCAAATCACCCTTAAAAGTTCAGGGTATTGAAGGTATTAAATAAGATGGTGCTATTTCAAGGATTCAGTCTCATCATGGGGTTCAGGCAACACTTACAGACCTCTTGAGCATTGCTGTCATGGTTTATAATGTCACTCAACATCCTTAATAAGATTACTGTCTTGTAATGCCTTCGAGGTATCAATTATTTTCTATTAAAATGATAGCCCTTTGAATTAGCAAAGATTGACTTTTGAAATAACATTCGCTATATTGCTTCACATGTGTGGAGGCACCAGCAGAAGTGGATAGGTTCTACATAAATTGAAAGGAAACATGAGTGTATCTCCCTGTGCAGCTATCTCTCACTGTATTCTCTACTAAACCAAGCATCGAAGCACAAGTGCATGTTATTCCTCAATTGACTTCTGGGGACTGAATTTCCTCAAGGTCAAGAATTGCAAGTTCTCAGTGCAACTAATGATACCTGCAACTTCTGAGCAATCAGACTCAAAGAGAACTGGAATTTCAGGCTCTGCCCTGCAATTGCTGAATGATTTCAATCAATCAAACAAGACTTGCCAGCAACTAAAAGGCAGGAATAGAATGAATAGTCATTGACATTTGCCTTTTGACATCATGAAAACACTCGGCTGCTAAAGGAGAGAGCAGTAATTTGTTAAAGGCAATTCTTCAGTCTGGTTTTAAAATGTCCCTAGCCATTAAGAGTTTTAAAAGGAGTTCAATGGCTTTGACAGCAGCAAGCTGTCAAATGGCCATCAAGGCGGTCCTGGAACAGAGCTTCAGGATCCACCACCTGAGGCACAGTTGCCTCTTTGTTTTACAGGTTGTCTCTGGCAGAGAGGCTGAGACATGAAGGACATATGGGGCTGCAGAAAGCAAGTGTGGCCATAGTGTGGGAGGCAAGTGTGAGGAGCAGACATGGACTGGCTCCAATAGTTCACACAAGATACAGAAAAATACACAATCCTAACATAAAACTAGCACAGCAAATGAAATTATCCACAAACTTATAGGCCTGTGCAGATGTTGATTTCAGCTGCAATTTATAAACAAAAGATAAAAGAGTAGAGTGCTGGATATAGAAAGAAAGAGGGAAAACATTTTGTGATCTTAGTTTGCCATGGGCAGTCTACACATGAAGATATGTATCAGGATTCTAATATTAGCATTTAATCTTACCATAATTCTGGATTCCCTATTATACAAACAAAAGAGATGCAATGGTAAAGGTGCAAAACAAAGATTAACAAGGAGAGTATAAGAACTGATTGCCAAATACCATGGACTGCTCATATTACCCACATGGACGCAACTGATAGAGCTGGAAACAAAGCTGCCCTCTCTCACTTCTCAGCCAGTGACAGCATGTGGTACAATAATAAAAAAGGGAAAACAAAACTTAAGACAAAAATGTTTCCTATAAGCAGTAAATCATCTGAATGTAATCAATTGTACTTTTGTGACAGATAGCATTAAATTTAGGCATGGTGATTGATGCACAGATTAAATAATATTAGTAAACAAATCACATCTACGAAGGAGAACATGATTTGGACAATTTATAAACCTGCAGCTATTCTGCTGTGAGGAAATCTTCCGTGAATCTTGCTGAAATTTCCATCAACGTCTTGCAATAGATCCCTCCGAGCACAAATCATTCGACATGATTATTTAATTGGGCTACATACAAACCCTGCAATGCGCTGACACCTGCCACCTGATGTTATCTTCCCAGTTGTAAATCTGCGTTTCTAAAGAACTGTAAATTTGACTGTTGGTAAAATGACCAACAGCATTCACGGAGAAAAAAAATGAGTGTGGTTTTTGTATTATACTGAAAAAAATTTTGACCTAGACATTCAATCAAGTAGCAATGCATCACAGCTCAGAAGCCAAACTGATGCACACAGCAATAATATTAATTAGTGTGCATTGCACGTTTGATGCTGTGGCTGCAACATTGATGTGTAAATGTTTGCTGAGAAAACCATATGGACTTTGAAAGGAAAAACAGGCATTAATGGTAAGGGTAAGTTAAAGGGGCAATCCTCACATGGGACACTGTCAAGGAGACCACCATTGAAGAAATAGGGAATTGTCTCCAACGGTCCTGGTAGGGCCACTTCTTGCTTCATTGAGGGTTCTCACCCTGACCATTGTGATGTTTCTCCAGATCCACGTGATGATGAATAATCATCCGTTGAAAAATGCAGTGCTTGCTCCCACCTACAAAATGCCACTTTTGTTTTGGGCATTATAGTTGAGGCATTGTGCTTGAAATGACACTTCTCACCACTTAAACAGCTTTCACTATGGTGGGAGATTGCACTTGTAAGTTTGCACTTCCTGCGTTTATCTAGAAAGTACGTGGGGTCACTGTGCATAACTGTACTGGAGGGCACGGATACCTTACACATCATAACACAACCTAATCAATGCATTGAGAATCCACAAGAAACTGCACTGCAACCCATGTATTGTGCCACTTTAGCACCCACTTCCACGCACATTAGAAATTCTAGTCTGATCTGTTTGTCATGTCAAATGTATAATCATTGGTAGAATTACATGCTGGCTATTTCAACTGACAACATGCACACATCTGACCACATGAGGCTTCACCTTTGCTATTGACAACCTTTGATGGATCATCCATCAGGAACTGCTGAATCACCTGAAAATTATCAGCAATGTGTGCCTTGAACCTGCAACCTTCAACTAAGTCATGCTCAGCAATGAACTATTTTGTAGCACTTTGAGAAGAATTTCTTCTTCTGGAAAATGGTTAGTATGTGAAACTCACTACCACAAAATAACATTTGACGAGAAGCTGGATAAACAACGATAGAAAAAGAAGTTTGGATGTATTAATGCGATGGGATGAAGATGATGCAGAGAAGGTTTGTGCACAAACTGCAGCATAGATCAGCTAAGCTGAATAACCACTTCCTGTGTGGTAACTTCTATATTGCTTCCTACAGATGTCATCATGAAGGGGAGCTAAGGTCTTCATAAGAAGAGCATGTAGTATATTAAGTTGTTAGATAGTTCCTTAATACGTGAGAAAGGAAAGAATATCACTGACAAGCAGTATGGCACTTGTCTACCACTTACAGGTAAAACATTCATTTATGTAGACAAAGAAAGCGTATAAGGTCAGATGTGTGGATGTTTTATTTTTCCCAGTGTGAACTTTTGTAATTATCTGATATTTATCATGTCTCATTAGTACATCGCCAAGCATTATGAAGATTACATTTCATTTAAACAGTAACAAATCAGAGCAGAGCAACTTAAAAGGCAGATGTACAAGAGAAGCAACAAAACGATTCCCTGTGGCTTCTTCAACCTGAGGTTACCAGGAAAGTTGTTAGGAAACCAAGTAGCTGCTTATAAAGAGAAACTTCCAACAAAACAATAATCAGCAACCAGTCAGGGCAGATTTATTCACAGGCATTATCTCAACAGCCTGCCCAGAGCAACATCATAACCGACTCTACACTGTCTGCGATGGATGCCTCAGGAGAGAGACCTTCATTATGAAAGACCATGCTGAGAGATAATGATGAAAAGGAGCTTCTGTAGAATGATTCATATATTCAGGTCCAAAGTATGTGGTCAGTAGCTAAGCCAGTGTAGTCTTGGGTATTTTGGGTTTTTGAGCTGAATATTGCTCTCTTCTCTGCCTGATCAAGTGTTGTGCCCCATATTGAAGGTCGACACTATGTTAGACTATTGTTTATTGACTACAGCTCCACCTTCAATACTATAATTCCAAGCAAACTTATCACAAAACTCTGAGACCTAGGACTCAACACCTTCCTCTGCAAATGGATTCTTGACTTTCTGACCAACAGACCACAATCAGTGAGGATGGGTAGCAACACTTCCAGCATGATTATTCTCAACACTGGTGCCCCATAAGGCCTCTACTCTACTCCCTATACACTCATGACTGTATGGCCAGATTCTGCTCTAACTCCATCTACAAGTTTGCAGATGATACCACTGAGATACCACCGTATCTCAAACAACGATGAGTCGGAGTACAGGAAGGAGATAGAGAGCTTAGTGACATGGCGTCATGACAACAACTTTTCCCTCAATGTCAGCAAAACAAAAGAGCTGGTCATTGACTTCAGGAAAGGGGGCGGTGTACATGCACCTGTCTACATCAATGGTGCTGAGGTCAAGAGGGTTGAGAGCTTTAAGTTCCTAGGAGTGAATATCACCAATAGCACGTCCTGATCCAACCGCGTAGATGCCACGTTCAAGAAGCTCACCAGCGCCTCTACTTCCTCAGGAAGCTAAAGAAATTTGGCATGTCCCCTTTGACACTCACCAATTTTTATCAATGCACCATAGAAAGCATCCTATCTGGATGCATCACGGCATGGTATGGCAACTGCTCTGCCCAGGACCGCAAGTTACTGCAAAGAGTTGTGGACACATCCCAGCACATCATGGAAACCAGCCTCCCCTCCATGGACTCTGTCTATAGCTCTCGCTGCCTTGGTGAAGCAGCCAGCATAATAAAAGACCATACCCATCCGGGTCATTCTCTCTCCTCTCCTCTCCCATCAGATAGAAGATACAGGAGCCTGAGGACACATACCACCAGGCTTAAGGACAGCTTCTATCCCATGGTGATAAGACTATTGAACGGTTCCCTTATACAATGAGATGGACTCTTGACGTCACAATCTACCTTGTTTGACCTTGCACCTTATTGTCTACCTGCAATGCACATCCCTGTAGCTGTGATACTTTACTCTGAATTTTGTTATTGTTTTTACCCTGTACTACCTCAATACACTCTGTACTAGCTCAATGTACAGTATCTGCACTGTGTAATGAATTGATCTGTACATATGGTATGCAAGACAAGTATTTCACCGTACCTTGGTACAAATGACAATAATAAACCAATACCAATACCAATACCTTGTGGCATCTGAGGCAGTGAGTATCTTAATCTGATCAGAATGAGGAACTTTCCCTGAGTCATGAAAATTACCTCCTCCCATTCTGTGTCTCAAAAATTCAACTCTCTACACCCTGTTGTGCCAACCTTCTCCATCTTTCCCCATTCTCTATCCCCTCTCCCTCCTCCGTCTCTACCCTGGCTCTCTTCCCACCTCTCTTCATCAAAAACTGATGTAGGGATCATGAGGGGCTATGAACCCACACTCACCAACTGCAAAGCCAGCCTTTTGCTGGCTGCTTACCATCATGATTTCAGCTTCTGTTCAATAGCTGGATGAATCAGCAGAGGTTCTTTATTGTGAATGGTCTGAACTAGTTAGAATTCACCAGCATGGTCTAAAGATGAAAGGTATTGTGGCTAGAACAGTTCAGTCTGACCAAGAAATCAGCAGGGAATAGTGTGTTATGGGAGAGAATAGCTTGGCTGGTGTTTGGATGCTACACTGGAGGCATTAATGGAGGAGGTAATGAGTAGGAGAGATGTCCTCTCTATACAGGGTCCGGGACATGCTCAGAAGGGAATGGTAGTACATAGTCTTGGTTGTCGACACTAGAAGTCAAGTACTGAAGATTTGGATACATCATCATGTTTATGGTTTTGCAAGCCTCGTACTGATATCTCACAGTCTATACACACTCATTCAATTATATTGGTCAGTGACCAAAAAAAATATTGCATGGTCCTCACTGGCACATTTGCTTTTCTCTTTCAAGACGTACTGGTGCACAACTGGAGGCACCAGAAACAAACCAGAGGGGGCAAGGGATAATTTCCGGTCCTAACCAAGGTGGCACCAGCTGTTATTATGACAGTAGTTGCTCCAGTTAATGAAGCTGAAACTGCAATGACAATATCCTCATACTTTGAACTTAAGTTGAGTTTGAAGCCATTAATATGTTATGGCTTTAACATGGGTAGCAAGGGACTAATTTCTTCCTCTTACATCCTTCTGCTTGATTATTTGTTCCAATATGGTCTCAACTTTTGATCATTGACTTCAACAGGATGGAGGCTTGGAAACTTTTACACTTATTCAATTAACACCAGATCTGTCTGTTCCACATCAAGCTATATCAGACCCTACTCCGCTCAGTCACATCTGATCTACCACCTTAGAACTAACCTGGAATGCAAAGACAAGTCCTAGCTGCTTTTCTCCAGTAGGGCATGTTCTTGAATGACTACTTCAACCAGAACTCCAAGTGCAAGAAGAGCATAGACTATTTTGCCACCAAGCCTGAAACCATATGTCCAATGGTCTTTGGGGCTTCCTTCTCTTCATCTTGGTCATTCTGCAAGCTGTTATAAGATTCTCTGATCCCCTAGCCCTAAACCCATATCTTCTCCAGTGTTTTCCCTCTGCCAATTCCATCTTGTTCATGAAACCCATATACTGCTCTCTCAAACATATCCTGAAGCTCTTGTTCAACTCTGTAGCCCAGCCTTTACCTGTCTCTATAACTTTCTCTAGCCCTACAACACTCCCATAACTCTACAGTCCTCCAAATCTTGGCCTCTTATCCCCCATTTCTTTCACTTTGATATTGGTACACATCACCTCAACAGTTGTTAAGCACTCCTTATGACTGTTGTATTGTGGAGGTCGTGGCTGTCACGTCACCACACTGTCCCCACCTGGTCGGATGACGGCACTGCCCCTATCTGGTCAGAAGACACACCACTGTCAATCAGGGCCTGGCTCCACCCCACCCATCAAGTGCACACCTGACGATTGGTCTTTTAAGCACCTTTGTACCTGGAACACTCGGACAATTGGCCTGTTTGAACTACCTTGGCTGAACCACCCAGCCCTCCAGCAGTATAAAGAGTGCCACAGGCTTGGTTCTGCCTCTTTTGTCTCCAAGGGATGCTGAGGTAAGCTGTGCACTGCTTAAGACAAATTAGTTAAGGATCCCAGGGACCATAGAAGTGATGTTTGCACTGAGTCGAGGGGTGGCAGGCACCGTATTGTTTCTTCCTTGATTCATTTGTACCCAGTTTGTTGTGTGTGTGTTTGCATCTCACCCTTGTTGCGATTTCCCCAATGTTCACGATCACCCGTGTGTGTATGTGCGCATTCGTTCCCACTCATCCTGTCCTGCGTTGTCTTTGTAAATAAATCATTTTAACTCCAAAGTCTGTGTCCAGAGTCCTTGCCCTTCAACACCTTTAGAACTTGTCTTACAACAACTGTGTATAGCCATAAAAACCCGATTACATTTCATTCAACATGATTTAACATGTATACTTTTTTTTCAGTGAAAAGAATTTGTAAATAGTTGATGTTCTCATCAATTCACTGGTGATGATGAACAAAAATTGCAACAGTACACCCTTCAGAGCAGCAGGAAATAATTAGTTGAAGCTACTGCTTTTCTGCAATTGACTCAATGTGTGCAGAAGTTGCTGTTAGATTTCCTACATCACTATGGTGAACGCTGATAGCTTCACCATCATTGTCATTGCAAGTTGCAGGACATAATGTCAATCGCAAGAAAGGACATAGTTAATAAGTAGCTAGATATGGAATCTATATAGGTTGAAATAAAGTTTAGGAAAGGACATGTCAATCAATTAGAGATGTACCACTAAGCTGTAGAAAAGAAATAGAGAGAACATTATTTGATATTCTTTCACTTTTGAGATCAGAGATTTGATGATAAAACCAACATTTATTGCCCATCCCAAATAGCCCTTCAGTTGGCGGTGATGAGAAGGTTTCTTGAATATACTTTATGTTCCTGGTGCTGAAAATATCCCTGTAGTGTTTTAGTTAGGGTGTTCCAGGATTTTGTTTCAATGAATTGGCAAAATACTTCCAAGTCCACACATTGCCTTATTGGATGCCTGACTTGGAAAGGTCTGCTGGCTTTGTCTTTCTACAATGTACAGTCTACATGTTTGGCAGACGCTAACAAAGAAGTCTTAGTGTGTTACTACTGTGCAATTTGTAGATGGTCAACATTTCAGCTATGGTGTCTTGGTAGCAGGGAAACTGAAAACTTAAGGTAGTGAGGTGAGAGGCTAAAGGTTTCATGGTTCTTGTTTGTTGTTGGAGACAAGTGCATAAAAATGCTTAAAAAATAGAATTATAATCCTAGGGGATTTCACTTAGTCTCGACATAAAGGGTAGAGATTTTATGTTGTGTGAAATCCCTTCCTAAGCCCGGACATAAGCAGAATGACAAGAGAGGAAGCACTGATAATGGGAAATGAAGCAGAGCAGACAAGAATAGGAGGCATAGTAGAATATCTAGAGATTAATAATGTCAATATGATACAGCTTAAGATAATGTTTGATAAGGATAACGTATTAAGATCTATGTAATGGATAGGAAGAAATAGCTAATATGAGGGAAAGATTGCAAAACTAAATATGAGAAAAATATTTCCAGACAAAGGGACAGAGCAACATTGCAAATGTTTTAAAGAAGAGATTGAAAGAGATAAGGAGAAAATATATCTGTAAGAAATGTGACAACACTAGCTGAGAATGAAATGTGCTTGATAAATAAATAGGTAGGACAATCTTGAATCTAAAGAAATTGCCATTTCATGGAGTCATGGGATAGAAACATGCCCTTAGACCCATTGAGTCCATACCAACCATCAATCCCTCAGTTACACTAATTCTATATTTCTATATCATATATTTCTATATCATGTATTAGTGATATATTTCTATATCACTAATTCTATATCATGTTATTTTTATTCTCCCAACTTTCTTGTCAACTTCCCCCATAATCTACCACTCACTTACACACTGGAGACAATTTATAGCAGCCAATTAATCTCCCCACCAACACATCTTTGAGATGTGGGAGGAAACTGGAGCACCCGGAAGAAATGCACATGGTCACAGGGAAAACGTGCAAACTCCACATAGACAGCACCCAAGGTCAGGAATGAACCTGCATTTCTGGTGCTGTGAGGCAGCAGCTCTACCCCCTATGCCACATGGCTATAGTACAAAAACAATGAATAGAAAATGAAAGGAAACAATCAGTTTATGAAAGAGGTAAAAGGAATTTTTAGTAAGGCAACAAGAACATAAAATATTGAATTAATAATAAAGTATAAGAGAGTCAAAGCAGAGCAAATATTAGGAGGTAGAATAACATTAAAATGTATTTTGAAATATCAATAAAGAATCCCATGGAAAATGAAAATACTGCAGATAGCAGAATTCTGAAATAAAAACAGAATTGCTAGAAATTCTCAGCAGGTCTGTCAGCATTTTGTAGAAAGAGGAAAAGAGTTAACATTTCAAGTTGATAACCTTTCATCAGAACTGGAAAAAATTAGAGGTGTAACCTGTTTGAATCAAGTACAGAATCATGAAAAGGGGAGTGGGAGAAAGAAGAAAAAGATGGTTTGTGATACAGTGCAGAGCAAGAGAGATTTATCGACAGAAGTCATGGTCTGGATCTTGCAGGCTTTTCATGCTCACTCCCATGCTAATCCAACTGTTTCACTTCTGATGTCCTGTGGGTCCAGACATCCTCCAGGTCTTGCTGTTCTGCCTGACCTGAGATGCAGAGGGGTTCATGAGTGGTGATTATGTCTCAGGCAGTAAATCATGAGGTCCTGCCTGCAGACCCACAGACTGCTTGTTGCCATCAAAGGCTTCAGAACTGCTTTTAAATGTCAATTCTGACCTGAGACACTTGTCACAAACCAGCAACAAAAGAAACACACTGAGCATGATTCAGTGTTAAAAACTATTTTATTAATCACTACTTATGATAATACGTAAAATAAAAGTAAAAATGTTAGTATGTTAGAATTCAAGAATGTTAAACCTCGAACGTTAACCCCAAAACTAAACTCTTTGTGTGTGTGTGTGACAAAGTCCAAAACTCCCAGTTCCGGAATGGTTCTTAAAGTTCAGTTCCGCAAGCCATAAGGTGAAACATGAGCAAGGGCTTCTTCAACAACCACCGTTGTCTGAAGATAAGATGTAGATGTAGAAAAACATAGAGAGAGTACATACGAAATCCAAATGTTCCACGATGGAACCCAAACGACACTTCAGTGTTTACTCGGTAGTGACTTCCTCACCCCGAAAAGCATCCGAACCGTGGTCGTCCACACACAAATACCTGTTTCCTTCTACAGGTCAACAACAAAGTGAACTCCACCGGATTACTTCCAACTTCCATACATGGATTTCAGTGGCAAACACAGTTATTGTTTCTCATCCATCGATAGAGAAAACAAGCAGGCTGGTGTCTCTCTCCCTTCTCTCTCTCTCTCCTTCTTCTTCTTCTAACTTCTTCAACCACGTCATTACATCCTTTATCTTCTATTGACGTAAGCACGCCCCACACACACATACACACACACTCTCTATCTTAAAGGGACTTTCACTGAGTCCGTAACACACTTAAGAACAATTCAAAGGATTTAAATAATTAACAAAATATAAATAAATATAAGAAAACTTAAAAACACATTTGTGATAATTAAAAGTATTAAGATAAAGTAAAATAAAACATACACTAGCACTTACCTTTTCGAACAATGTGATGATCCTCTTCAAGTGAATGAGGCACATAACACTCGACCCAGGCCAACCTTGCCTGGTGCTGAGTCCAGTGGCAGAGTATAAGGTCAGACTGTGCTGTAATGCACAGGTGTGGAAGTTATAGATTAGCTGATCTGCAAAGATGATCTCATTGCCAGTTCTCTAGAGAGCCACCAGCAAAAGCTAAGTAAGGTTTGGGCTAAGATGGCACAAGGCAAAAGGAGCAAGTAAAGAAACTGAAGATGGGTCTAGAGGAAGTGCTATTGTTTTTTTCAATGTTCATTCATGTGATGTGGATGCTGCAGCTAAGGCTGGCATTTATTGTTCATTCAGGACTGACCCCTGGACCATTTGGCTTGCTAGGCAGTTTCACCCAGGAGTTAAGATTCAATCACACTGGTGAATCTAGTGTTATAAAATAGGTCAAATGGGTTAAAATTACAGACATTCTTCCCTGAAGAAGACAAGTGAACCAAAAAAATCCTTGCACCAATCTGGTAATGGAAGCAGGATGAGAAAAAACTTTGGTTGTTAGTCGGGATTACCTTCAACAATGATTTTGTCAACAGTGTTTTGACTGCATCTAACCCATTTACCCTTTCTGTATCTCCCAGAACAACTAAAATTTCCATTTATTTTAACTTTTTTAATACGTAAGCATTGGCATTTAACATTTCACCCTCCATTTTTTCATCACCTCCTGAACATCTACCACTACCCCTTCAAGTATTCTGAAGGGACTGTTCCATTCATGGCACTCTGGTCATGTACTGAAGCATTCCCAGTGCTATTGCTTCCTTCAGCACCTTCCCTTACAAGTGCAGGAGATATACACCTGCATTTTTATCTACCTTTGCTCATCTTTTTTTTCTCACTGCCAGGTCCTCAAAAACTCCTTCAAGTGGACCTTCTTCCTTTCCTGCAATTTAGAATGTGGTCATGAAGCAGTCTCCTCAACATTGTCTGGGAAGCAGAAGTGATTCAGTGATCAAAGGGATGTGGATGCAGGAAATAATGGTATGGTTAAGTAACAAAGGTTGGAACTAAAGGAGAAAAAAGTTGCATATTATGACACCCAGGAGAAACTTCTTTTTTACTGTGAGAAATTCGACCTAAAAATAGTTGAAGACTGATCAGAGCATCTCATAAAGAACAAGCAATGATGACTGAGAAAATGAAGGAAAACAGCATATTGGAATGTGAGATCAACCTTAATCCTTAATCATGTCAATCCACATTGTCTCCCACCTAGGGTATTTTAGTGTTTTTAATTTAAGTACTTCATTCAAAGGATTAAAACTTAACTGTGTAAAACCTGGCTAGGGTGCTTATTGTTTCTAGTCCCAGCTCTCTTTATCTAACTCTTTCAACTGAATGCATCAATATACTGGATAACAATAAAGTAATGAGCAAGAGAACTCACAGGGAATCATAGTTTCATGTGAGGGAATAGAACAGAATATTAAATAGACACTTTGCCTCTTTCATCACTGAAGAGGCCAACAAAGAAACCAAAACAGAAGAACAAGATATTGAACAACTGGAAGGGGTAGGTAATACTATCAAATTATTCAAACATGCAGAGGAAAAGATCCTTACTCCAGGTAGATTGCACACAAGGATATTCCAAGCAAATGGTTACATAAATCTCTGAAGAAAACAAAACAAGGGATAAAGAGAGCAAAATACTGCTGACTAGAATACAAAAGCTGGAAAATACTGCTAAATATATGTACAATTTTGGTTAACTCTCACTACTCCATATGGTTTTGATCTTCACATGACAAAATGAAATTGAAGCACTTTAAGGGGAGGAGGTACAGGAGCCTGAAGACCCACTCCCAATGTTTCAGAAGCAGCTTTATCCCCTCTGCCATCAGATTTCTGAACGGTCCATGAAACCATGAACACTACCTCATCATTCCTCTTTTACATTATTTATTGATTTTTGTAACTTATAGTCATCTTTATGTCTTTATGTCTTGCACTGTACTGCTGCCACAAAACAACAAATTTCACAACATATGTCAGTGATAATAAATCTGATTCTGATTCAAAATGTTACCAGAATTGAAAGGATGCAAGTATAAGGATAAAAAATTAGCATAGTGGAGCTCTAGTCATTGGAACAGAGAAGGCTAACACCGAAATCATTAAAATTATGAAGGTGTTTAATAATGTAGAGATGGAGAATTTGATTCCATTTGATTCCAGAACAATAGGATAAAAACTTTGAGATGTACTAACGTCAAATTAAGATGCTAGGAGGTAATCCTTTACACAAAGAGTGATGAAAATGTGGAACTCTCTGTCATGTGGATGTTTTGAACAATGTCCTTCATGCATGTTAAGGGAAGGGTTGTTGAAGAGATATGAAGCAAGGTGGGAGAGATTAGTTAGAGTGGAAAAAGTCTCATCTGAATTACAAGCAACAGCGCAGCTGGGCCAGATTCAGAGGAATCCTTGACAAATGACAACAATCCATATCAATTCTGGGTAATCTTGGGGTGTTGAATCCAGAACATATCTGGAGTAACATAAAGTTAGAGAAAACAGCAAATGTAGCAGGCCCATTAAAATTATTATGCACTTGTGCTGGGTTTACCACAGAAAGCAATTTAATTCCCACACTGTTTCATAATCACCTCTCTCATTCTCCTGAATAGATCTTTGAACTGCGAGGTTTCTCTCCTATCTAGCCTAAGCACAAGCCAGCTTTATGATACTGTATATGTGATTTTTGTTACATGTCAGTCTCAATGGTACACCACTGTGTTATGCATTTGAGTCTATTGTACATGATCCTCAATAATAAAGAAAATCAATGCTAGTTATTGCAACATCTTTACTTTCATATTCCATTCACTGAAAAAGCATAGACAAAACAAATTACATATTCAGGAACATGCAGCATGGAAGATAGAAAGCGGTGATATTGTTTCTATACTTGTAAAATTCTATTTGTGGTCTAGGATAGGTCCTTAGGTCATTCTTAATTAGATGAATCATCATTCCTAATTTACTGATCTACAACAAAACTTACAATTCAGAGTGCCAAGTATGTGCAGTATGAAGTTTCAAGGTGAACCAAGTGCTTGTTTAAGATCTTTATTTGTGAATTGTACAAGACAAGCTTGAAACAAAGCTTATGAAAGACCCCACCCACCCTAGACATTCTCTCTTCTCCCCCCTCCCTTTGGGCAGACGATACAAAAGCCTGAAAGCAGGGACCACCAGGCTCAAGGACAGCTTCTATCCCACTGTTATGAGACTATTCAACAGTCCCCTACAACGATAAGATGGACTCTTGACCTCACAAGCTACCTTGTTATGACCTTGCACCTTATTGTCTGCCTGCATTGCACTTTCTCCGCAACTATAACACTTTATTCTGCATTCTGTTATTGTTTTCCCTTGTATTACCTCAATGCATTAATGTAATGAAATGATCTGTATGGATGGCACGCAGAACAAAGTTTTTCACTGTACCTCAGTACATGTTGCAATAATAAACTAATTTACCAATTTACCAAATTGTTTGCAAATGCTTTTCCATTTTCTTTGAAAACCACTCAATTTAAGACTGGTGATCCAAAGTGAGATAGAACAATTAATTACAGATGAGTCCAATTTCAACCAGAATGTGTGAACTTTGGAAACTTGGTGAAATACCAAGGACAGCTTTAATGAATCTCTCTGTTGTCCATGGGTCAGATATAAAAAATTAATGTTCTTTAAATGAAAGAATCTCAAAATATTGCTTGATGTTAATGGACCTATAGATATCAAAAGAAACTAAGGCAAAGTCCTAAAACTTTGCTGAGATGTCTGCCATTTATTCCATAGAACCATAGAAAAATACAGTACAATACAGGCCCTTCGGCCCACCATGTTGTACCGACCTTTAAACCATGCCTAAGACTATCTAACCCCTTCCTCCCACATATCCCCCTAATTTAAATTCCTCCAAATGCTTATCTAATAATCTCTTGAACTTGACTAACATATCTGCCTCCACCACTACCCCAGGCAGCGCATTCCATGCACCTCCCATTCTCTGGGTAAAAAACCTCCCTCTGATATCTCCCTTGAACTTCCCACCCATTACTTTAAAGCCATGCCCTCTTTTATTGAGCATTGGTGCCCTGGGAAAGGTGCTGGCTGTCTACTCTGTCAGGCCCCGGGGACTTATCCGTCCTAATATTTTCTAATAGCTCCAACACATCCTCTCTCTTGATATCTACATGCTCCAGAACATTAACCTTACCAACACTGTTCTCAGTGTTATCTAGGCCCCTCTCCTTGGTGAATACTGACTCAATTTTACTCAAACTAAAACATCTTATTTCATAAAAAATGAAATGAAATGGATATATCTGGTACAATCTATTAATGTGTCCACACTGTTTTCTGTCACCTATAATACCTTCAGTTCCTTCATGTGAATTTGGGCAGAGGATCAATCATGTAGTAAGGATGTGTTACTTCACTATTCACGTTTCATAATTGAATTGCAACATTAAATTGTAAAACTTCTATTTTACTTGACATGAGATTTGCTATGAGTGAAGTTGATGAAAGGAGACATTTCAGAGTATCATTGGAAGAGAGCAAGACAGATGAACAAAACAGAACGCAGTGGAGCTCTCCCTCTGGTGCATGGATATAATATTTTTATTGGGTCTATCAGGAAGGATATTTTCCTTTTACATCGACTCTCTGTTTCCCATTTTATCTGGAATTTTGTTATAGATGTTTCAGATCCCATTAACAAGTCCATTCCTTCATTCCTATTTTCTGATTGTCCATACACTCGCCAACTTATCTGACCCCAGGCTGAGTTACCAATACAGTATACTCTCAATCACAAAGCCATCTATTTCTGCCCCCATAATATTGCGTATCTCGAGCCCATCTTACCCCATCTTCTGTTCAATTCCTCTATCGATGATTTTGTTACACACAGATTCAACCATTCCAATGTTTTCTTCTTGTCCTCCCACCTCCACAAATTTTAGCAGAGCTAAAACTCTGCAGAGTGTCCTATTCACAATAAATCCCTTTTGCCCTACACCACTTCTTGGTACTCTTTGATTCTTTCATCAATTCCCATCTACGTGACAAATATGTTGGTCACCTGATTAAATGTATCATAATGTGCTGACAGCTGGCCAGCAGTTCCCTTGTGAATAGCTGGATATTTGCAATGCACATGTTTGGATGTTCCAGACTTCTGTCTTTGTCCAATGCAGTGCCCAAGTCCAGTGGTGCTCCGTAACATACAGAGATTCATTGAGGCTAGGTGCACTTCACCCACATTCATAAAAAGCTACCTGAATGCAAGTGTTCATTTTAATTAATACCAACATTTAATTAATTTATGTAAGTTGTGATTTTATATTTATTATTTTATTGTAATAGTTAAGTGGGTTTCAACTGTTTCTATATGACTCTGATCATTTAGAAACAGAGGATCAGGCTTTTTGGCAGCACAAATGTCAGAAGGCCATTGTCATTGTCCAGGGGCAGGACTTTTGTTGCTGCCACCTGTGGATACAGCCTGCAGGTGGATCCACTTCATGGAACAGCTGGAACTGGAACACCAGCAAAGCACTGGGAGCCACACAGCTGTGAATGGCAAATATCCCCACAGGCAGCCCAGGAGAGGCAAACAGAAGATTTGGGTTAGGGTCAGTGCAATCTAGCCCAAAGTCTCTTTCAGCTTCATATCAATTTATGTCTGTATATTTTCTGAAGTGCTTTAGGATGCTTTACCAGGTTATGTTTGTTTTGCTCTTCAAGGTAGTCAATGACTGCGATCAGAAGTAGCTACAAGGGGAGATCAAATTTGCATTTATTATTGAATAGCAAATAATTTAAATGATGGGATCCTGTAGAAATTTCATTATATATATTTTAATTTACTTCAATATTGCCTGCTCACAATCTGTCAAGGATTTCCTTGGCCACTTATCTCATAAGCACTAATTTAAAAAAATGTGTATGGAAAAGAATTAATGTACTCAAAGTTGTAGAGAACATGAAGTATTCCTAAATAAGTGTTTATTATTTAGTTAAAAACACAGCCATTGTCAGCAGGAATAAAAATTGCAGAGGAGGAGCAGCATTTTTTTCATAAACTGGAGCCAAAGTCAAATTAGAGCTCTAATTGGATGCTTCTCGCAACAGAAGTAATAATTAATACATCTGTAATATCTAAAATAATCATTACCTTTCTTTTTTTGCGATTTTTCCAATCAAGAGAAGATATAAATAACACTTTAAGAGGCAAATGTTGCTTTTGACGTAACTTGAGTTCTGAATATGGATATTCAAACAATATCTCAATGCCTCTGCTTTCAGATGCAATAGAAAAGCAGAGTAAAATTCCATCACACAGCAGTGAGATAAGCTTTTTTGTTGAATGCCGATCACCAGCAGAATGATGAAAGAAGACAACCATCAATGTGTAAATGATAATTTGTAAAGCAATAGCATTCAACAGTTAACTAATGTACCAGCTTACCTGTACTAGCTCAGCCAAACTAACAGTACTCTTTAATTCTTTTTATATTTTTCAGTGTTTCAAATTGTATCGATGAATGGCTGAGTTGAATGATTAATTTTGGTAAATATGCTATTCAGTGCACAAGTGAGCAAGCAGATCGTAGTTTGTCACAGATCTGATCTCTAGTGCTGAGTTAGTGGTTCATGGTCATATCTGAGTGGAAGCAATGGTTTTACATCGGCTTCAGCAACAGTGAGCTAAGGGAGTTATCCATTCAGGTTTATCATCTCCCAGTGACATCAAACTGACAAGTATGTGAGTATCCACTGTGTGAGCCCAGGAATGAGATCAGCTGTGACAGGTCTCACCATTGAGACTCCACTGATATTCACAGACTCAGTTGATGCATGAAGGGGCACATTGGGGAAAGTATTGGGCATTGGATAGGGCCCAGGGAACTGCATGTGCACTTGGCTCAGAGTTTTCTGGAACCTGGAGAAGAATAAAAAGAGGGAATTGATTTATGAGTTCAATTAATTTTCAAATTAATTTTCCATTTTAAGATAATAAATGATTTAATGGTAGAACTGAAATTGTCCCATTAATGGAAGATAGCAGTAATGAATAGATTTCTTACCAGTACTTTATAGTTGTTAGGATCATCAATAGTGGAAGCATCAAGGTTTCAAAAAAAATTATTAGACTTTTAAAAGATGTTGACTGTTTAACTGTGGATCTATAGGTTATATTTTTCTACTGACAGTAGCAATTTAGCTCCTCTAATAACAGCCTAGACTGTGTCTTACTCTTGTTACAAAGAGAAATTGAATTGAATTGAAATTGACCACTCAAACTAATGACAGCACCTTTCTTTGAGAGTTTATGCCTGTAGAAAAAACATTTCTTTCAATGCCTTGGCTTATGACCCTCTATTCAGAGAATGGCTGAGAGGAGCAGTGTAAGAGTTAGCTAGAAGACATGCTTCAGGACAAATAGGCAGCTGAGTTACAAATACTAACCTTAGGGAATCACAAGGAGTGGAAATTAGCCTAAAATGTGGGATTGTTCCCAGGGTATTGGGTAATCATCACATGCTATGTAATTTTGCAAATGATTGCATTCATTATTTCAATTATTTTGTACTGTTATTGTTAATGTATAATGCACTGATTGTCATAGCAAATATATAGCTATCAGTTTGGATTATTGTGCTGGCTAATCTTTTTCTTTCAATCTAAACTACTAAAGCAAATCATCTTGTAATTAACACATTATATTTAGTTGGGGCTTAAGGCTGGGGTGAATTGGCTGCCAGTTTCCTGAGCTCGAACAGTTATTTCACTTCTACAGAACATATTGGCTATCGATTACTTTGGGACATTCTGAAAAAGATGTGCAAAGGAGTCCTTTCTCTATCATTAGGTAAGTAATGTGGCATCAAAGATTGTTCTTCACCTTAAAGATCAGGAATCTGCAAGAATGTAGAAATTGATATTGCTTACTGTCTACTTACTGTGTCTTATATATTCTATGAGACCTTAATCCAAAAGCAGTCTGCATCCAGCTCTGTTATGGCAGGAGGATTCCAGGAGGATGGAGAAAACATTTGAAAGCGAGTCTGAAAGTTTCTTTGGAAAAATGTAAAATTCCTTCAATTCCTAGGAATCCCTTACCCTGACAAGTCAAAGTGGAGATGGAGCAACAGGTTTGAGTCGTAGTGTTCCAACTCCCTTTTCCTCAGACAGCCGAAGTCTTTGCTGGTACAGTGCAGGTGGTGGTGAACTTTGCCATTGATGTTGGCTGTTACTGAGAGGTAGCTTTTGAGATGTGGAAGGTGTTCCACATTTTCCAGTGTCTTGTTGTGGATCTTGATCATCAAGTGGCAGAGTTGTGTGACAGATCCATGTCGGTGAAGGACCAATGTCTTCTGGGTAATTAGTGTTCATGAAATGCTTATAGCTTTAAGAGAGTTTGTGACGTTATGTGATGATGCCACTAACTATATATTCTATCCAACAGATGGATATTCTGAATTCCATGACTAGACTCCATGATGATTACTTGCCTGACTGCACATAATTGCTAGTAGACTGCTCAACATAACTAAGAGATTGTTGGTTTCCATACTAAGTGATCTAATCTGTCATGTAAGGGATCATCCAATCAATTTATTGTAAGGCATGTCCTCTTGTATGCTTCAGGGAAGGGAACAACTTGAAGTTCTGCCTCCAAATGTGATCATACGCAAGCATCGTCTTTGCATCATAAATCCATGATTGAGGTTGAGGTTATCTTGGAGACAATGGAGGTTGAACAGTTTCCTCTTCACCCTGTAGATTAAATCCACTCCAACAGGAAGGTGAGGTGGAGAACTGAAACAAGGAAGACTGAGGAGAGGTTTGGCACGATGCCCTGGCCTTGTTCTACCTCTGCCTGCACTGAAGTTGGATCGGCGATGACCCTGTTGGTTAAGATCACCACTTGCAAGTCATAGTGTAGCAAACATAGACTTATAATGTATTTCTGAAGTCAGCCAAATTTAAGAAGGTGTTGAAGGCACTTGGGAGGTCAAGAAAGGCATGTGCAATGATTGATGCTACTAGCTACATTTTCCTTGGACTTGTTTCATGGTGAAGATTATATCCATTGTACTTCTTGATGGATAGAATCCACATCACATTGCAATGAATATTCTTTAAAAGTTCCTTATATAAAGTTTGTCCCTTTTGGAAGTATTAATCTCTGTAAGTTATTGATTAAATGATGAACTGTATCAATAATCCTGTAATAAATAAAGGAGCTCTGTACCCAAAGTGGGCCTAGAATTTCATTGGCATTAGGAGAAGTGTGTTAAACAAGTGACGTGCATGGGACCAACGTGTGTTTGAGCTTGGGCCAGCTATTGAGAACTTTTATTGCACAGGAAGCCCAGGATATTGTACACAATGGTCCAGGCCTCACACAATGCACACAAAGACCTTTCCTCTGTTCACTTCTGACACCACAGAGCAAGCAGAGGAACTAGGAGAGACTGGCAGTGAGTTGTACTGTTGGGGAGGCCCAGGATGGGGACAATGTATCAATTGAGGGAGAAGGATCAGAATGTCAGGAGTCATCCCAAGCTGTTGGATTGTGGTAGAAATTTGGGAGTCATGATTGGCACAGGAACCAGTTGATTAGGTTTGACTGGGTTAAGGGTATTAAGACAGTGATGCAGGTATGAGGTTTGGCTTGGGTGCCTAATTGGGTGGGGGGAAGGGGGAGGCCAGAGGAAAAGCTGCAGCAAGGACCCAGAAGCAAAATCATGAACTAGACAGTGGTGTCATCTTTATAGCAACTGGACTCCAAACAAGCTGAAAATAAAATCAACTTAAATGATTGCCCACATAAGATGATTACTGTCTATGTCAAATGGTGTTTTGTTTTCATTAGTGAGGTGACTGTACAACTTGGAGCTGCAATGCCATGAATGACTTATAGTCAGTTATAAACAGTGGATATAAGGATAATGCTGAGCTGTTTACTGCCTTTAACGCTTGGGTTATTTACTTTGTTCAGCCAGATAAAGAGATAAATTTGTAATTTATCGACCAGCATACATTTGTTTTAGCCTGGCTAATCATATGGTGGCAATTGTAACCTTGTACAATGTCACTCATGTTGAAATAAGATGCCCATGGGAGTTTACAATACCTTTCCAAGGCTTACAAATTTTGTGGTTCAAAAGCCCAGCTTTGTGCCCACATTACAGCACTGTTGCATGTTATACAGCAGGTAAAGTTACAGTACATATTCAGTGGAGAGTTTCTCATTGATTTAAGCCATCCTCCAACTGATGATTCTTTCAAAATATGCAGTTCAATATCCCCTGTGATTAACTGAGCAATATTCTGTAACCTCTGTCAAGAAAGATTCCCCCAATAAATAACTCCATTCAAAAAATGCAAAAACTGTGGACAGCTGTAGGTGAAGTGAATGCCAAGAATCTCTCATTACGAATGACTGGAAAAATCAGGCCGTGTTTAAAACTGGTGTACTTAGTTCAAGAATAATGATTGACGTGTAGCCAGATCTATAGACCCAATCACAGTCAACAGTCAGCATGGTTTTATGAAATGTAAATGACGTTTGACAAATTTACTGGAGATCTACACAGATGTAACAAGCAGTGTCAATAGAGGGGAACCTGTAGATAAAGTGTATTTGGATTTTCAGAAGGCATTTGACAATGTGCCACTTAAGAGGCTAATGGTTAAAACAAGCTCATGGTATTGGGGAAATATGAATGTGTTAGCATGGATTGAAGATTGGCTATCACACAGAAGACAAGAGAGTTGGAATAACTGGGTCTTTTCAGGCTGGAAGGATGTAAATTGGTGAAGCACCCCAAGGATCAATTCTTTGCCCTCAATTACTTACAATTTATATCAATGACCTAGAGGAAAGAGCAGTGATAAGGTGTCCAAGTTTGCTGATGATGCAAAAGTAAGTGGGAGGGCATTTTGTGATGAGGATATTTGGATTCTGCCACAGGATATAGATAGGTTAAGTAAGGGGGCCAAAACTTGGTAAATGGAGTTTAATGTGGGAAAGTTTGAGGTCATGCCTTTCAGTTGGAGGAACCTAAAAGCAGATCATTATCTAACTGGAGAAAGTTTGCAGATAAGCAAAGTACACAAGGATCTAGGTGCTCTTGTGCATTAATCACAAATGGTTGGAAGGTAGGAAGGCAAATTGCATATTGGCCTTTATTGCAAGAGAGTTGAAGTTTAGACACATGGAAGTACTGTTACAATTGTGCAGGTACTGGTAAGGCCACACCTGGAGTAGCATGTACAGTGTTCTTCTGCTTATTTAAGAAAGAATGTACTGCCATTGGAAGCGGTCCAAAAGATAGGCATTTAGCTAATTCCTGGGATGAGCGGATTGCCCTATCATCAGCAGCTAAAGAAATAGGATCTATATTCTTTGAAGTACAGAAGAATGAGGGGTGCAAAGAAACTTCTTCTCAAAGAGGACCATGAGCCTTTGGATTCTCTGTCCCAGAAGATTTTGGAGGTAGATCATTGGGGACAGTTAAATAGATACATTTTTGAGAGATCAGGGAATTGAGGGCTGTGGGGGAACTGGCACAGGAGAGGAGATGAGGCCTGGGGCAGATCAGCCGTGATTGTATTGAATGGTGGGGTAGGCTTGAGGGCTGAGTGGCCTTTTCCTGCCCCTATATTCTTATGTTATTACATTCTTATGGAAGAAACCCAGCAATAACTCTTGACTGATTACATTCTTCCACTGCAAGTAGTGATTATATTAATTGCATGAAAAGAATCAGATTGGGATGTATTTAATTATTCTGTTACCTGTTTAGCAATTACAGCTTTCAATTGAATCAAATTACAAACTGTGATCTGTACAATGATAACCAATTACAGCTAAAATCAGAAGTGAATTATCAGATGGGTACTATGAACACAATGCAAATGTAAAATGATGCACTGTGGTGTTGTAACCAATGAGCTTCCTCAAGCTTAACTCTGCACTGCCAGTTAAAGTGTGACAAAAATTTCAGTGGCCCAGCACTAAAAACTGAAAGAGAATATTCATTTGCTGACTAACCTTTCAGAGACAGGTGGAAGCTAAATTTCCTTCCAATCCTGAATATATTTTGTTTGCCTTAAGCATTCACACCTCACCTTTCCCACAGACACCTCCAGGGATCACCAAGTTTTTGTATACTTCTGGTGAATACTTCTATATCTTTCAAGAAGACGTCAAAGCTCCTAGTTACAGTTTCAGGCTTCCTCAGTTGATTACTACAGATTAGAGTTCGGGTACTGTTCTCCCCAGTCAGTGGAAACAATCCCTCAACATCCATGGCGGCATGGTGGTGTAGCAGTTAGCGTAATGCTGTTACAGTGCCAGCGATCGGGGTCAATTCCCATCACTGTCTGCAAGGAGTTTGTACGTTCTCCCCGTGTCTGTGTGGGTTTCCTCCGGGTGCTCCGGTTTCCTCCTACATTCTAAAAGATGTACAGGTTAGGAGGTTAACACGGGTATAATTGGGTGGCGTGGACTCGTTGAGCCGGAAGGGCCTGTTACTGTGCTGTATAAATAAAGTCTAAAGTTTAAAAAAAAAGTGAAGTTTAAAGTTTGTCAGTTCCATATGGAGCATGAATCAGGCCATTAAGCCCATTGTGGCCACATCAGCCATCAAGTATCTATCTATACTAATCCCATTTTCCAGCATTTGACCATTTTGTGCCATTGTAATTCAAATTCTCATCTAACTGCTTCTTAAATGTCATAGAAGGACCTGTCTCCTCTCCGTTCCAGATTTCAACCACTCTCTAGATGAAAAAATTCTTTCCCAAATCTGATATGATCGTCCTCACAATCAACCACCAATTTCCACGTCTTCTGTGAACTTGCTAATTAGCCCTCCTACATTCAATGAAATCACCTCTCATTCTTTGAAACCCCAGAGGAGGTGAGCTTATTCTTCCCAATCTCTTTGCATAGAAGTTGCTTCCCATCCCAGTAATCAATCTCATGAACTTCCACTTTACTAGTTACTGCATAAGTATGTCCTTTGTTCAGTAGTAAGTCAAAGCCTGTACAGGGTGACACCAAAATCCTATACAATTGCAAGAAAACTTTTTATTTGCCTATATTCTTAACAGGAAAGTTGACACGAGGGACAAAGCCATCAGTGATCTTTAACTTGCTTCTATGACTTATCTACTGTGTTTACATCAACATAAAATGACAACTCTTTGAGAAGCTGCAGAATCAACAGTAGCACATTACGATTCCATATTTCCTTCCAACACTGAAAGAGGCCATTTCAACCCATTGAATCCACACTGGCTCACAGAACAATCCTGTTCCCTTACTAATTTTCCCTGTAACCTATCCTCCCCACATTCCCATCAACTATCTCCAAATTCTACCACTTATCTCCACACTAGGAACAATTTACAGCGGTCAAATACCCCACCAAAACTGCATATCTTTGGGATGTGGGAGGAAATTTGAACACACAGTGGAAATCTATGTGGCCACAGAGAGAATGTACAAGTTCCATACAGACAGCTCTGGAGGAGGATTGAACCCAGGTTGAACCCTGGAGTAATAGCCCTACCAGCTGTACCACTGTGCCAGCCTAATTAGCAACTCCTTGAAGGTTGGTAACTTATGCAAATAAAAACCAAATTTAGATAAGGAATGATTGGAATATTAAAAATTGGCTGTCAGTCAGAAACCAGCAGGGGAAAGTTGTGGGAAGGATTGTACTCGGTTCTATAACTCCAATCTGCCTGGAATCAAATTTGAACACATTTCATTTCTTTGAAAAATGCTTGCAAAAGAAATATCTCTACTAGTTAGTTCTTGCAAACAAGATTCAGGTAATAATTATTTTTAGGACATTCATTATTAGGACATTTTTGTGTCATTACCATAATTTTAGTTTGCTCCTTATAGATACTTGATTCTTGAAGTGCAGCTGTGAGCAAACTACATTTCACTTACGTTCATAAAAATTGGCCAGAGGCAAGAAGAGTGCACTTTTCAATAAACAATTCCTGTAAGTAGGGATACGAGGTTAATGTTTATATCATTAGAGCTTCTTCTGTATGATTGCATTTTCCTCTCAGTGTTTGCATCTCCTCTCCTGAAGGCAATGATATGGTGCTGCATCTGATTCTTCCTGCATGTGATGCCCTCCACTGCTTAGTACAACTGATAATTTCTCATGTTTGACAGTAAAAAGGTGACTAGTTATTTTCATCAGAACTAAGTACAATCTTACCTATAACCCTCCCCTGCTGCCACTGGCCCAGAAAGGGTAATTTTTAGGCAATATTATCTCATTGTCTGCAGTCCCAATGAGCCACCTCCCACCAACAATGCACACACAATCCTTGCACAATGGTTGTTTTTGAGCATTGCCAGGAGAAATTAGGTTACCTTGAACCAAACAGAATCAGATTTTCTCAGCACTGTTTTCTGTGCAGTGGTGGGATGTAAAAGGCAAGTCAACACCTTTTTCTCAAATTGTTGTGGGCTGATGTGAGCTGAATGTTGATTCTGAAACCTGATCCGATTGGTCAGAAATTTTGGAAGAGATTCACTGCCATTTCCACACCTGAAACCTGCTTACCATGTGTGCTTCAATAGTTGTCCCATTGTGTGTGCTGCCTTAATTGGACTATAGGCCAGGCTTTGGAAGTGGTACAGACATAGCTGAGAACTCAGAAGGAAGGGACCTAGCAGGATTCAAATTCCCTTATACCTATCTTTGGACCCAAGTGTATGCACTCCTATATTAATCTCTGTGGGGAGCAATAGCTCCAAAGGCTGCTCTACAAGTACATCGTGCAATTCTGCTGGGAAAGCATTAGCCACTCACTTGTTTCATGATGGCTCTGCCCGTGGAAGTCAAGATCTCTGAAGCTCAGACTCCTGGAACATTTCTGTGGCAAAAGCTGTCCTTTGCCATATTTTGCTGCACATCACTGCCTAACTACACAGGCTTTAACTTGTCTGCAACCCTATTGTTATCCTTATCCAATTCCTCAGGCGCAGAATTAATGTTTGAGCCCTCCTTCCATCAAGCTGAAAGGGAATTTTTCCTATCAGTGTGAGGTATGCATCCTCCACAAATATGCCTCTCTAATCTAGACTGTCTTTGTAGTGCCAGAATCAGAGTCAGGTTAGAGGAGTCAGGTCAATAACACAGGCTCCCCTTCCTACTCTGCTTCATGTACCACATCCACCACTCTACCAGCATGAAACCAGCATGCACACAACTCCAAAAGTGGCCCTGTTAAGGAACAAATAAACTTCTAGGCATCATTTTTTCATCACATATTCCAATTGTTTACCTTTATTATACATTGTACCATTGACAAACACCTTGATGATTTATTGTGATATTGGAGAAGAAACAAGAGAAAGGACCATCATTTGCCAGAAGAATTTTGTAGTCAACTCTGAGTAAAATCTTGTCAGAGATCTTGTCTACTTCCACATTGTTAAAAGGATTCACATCTCATTTGACTAAATTATTTACCATGTTCTCCATTATATATTAACTTGATACCCAAGAAAGCCTAACACAAATGCTTAACACAATCAGATAAGTATTTATACTGATGTTAATATTTAGAACTAAATTGGTATGGATGGTCAATCAGATTTTTAATTTTCATAGCAATTTATTTCTGGAAGTTACTCCAGGTATAGCTATTTATCACATGATATGAACCTAACCAACAGCATTCTGACATTCCCATTAATGTTTTCCATCTGCATAGAAAATACTTCTATGCACATATATGTACATAACTACCATCTTACTGCATTAAGGTCATACCACAGGCAAATTAGTTTATTGGTGAACTGAGTGCCCTTACTTATCCTTAGCCAGTCTATCCATTAAACAAATGCTGACACAACTGTTATTCTGAGGTATATGTTCCTGTTGCAGTGTTTCAATTATCTTTGATGTTGTGTACAATTTTCTAAGGTCTGCCAACTAATTTCAATGAAAATATTGAGCAAGCTGATTCCTTACTATCCCCAAGAACCTGTTTTGACACCACAAACAAAATGTCCTTCAAGTATCTGAGTGCACTTCTGAACTTACAACATATTTTGGAGAATAAAGTTAAATAAAGTACAAGGTTCCAGCCCAAAACTGTGGGTGCCAAACAGTGCACCATTTAATTTAGTTTTCTCTTCTAATCTATCTCTATTGCTTACAGTACAAGCTGTGCTTATATCACATGCAGTCCAAATTAAGAAATAAAATTGCCTTCAAATCATCAGCAGACTATACTGGGATAAGAATTCCTGTTAGCTGTCAGCTATGGTTCCCAGGTGGTGCTCCCCCTCTAAGTAAAGTTCACACCAAAGATTTCAGTTTCTAATCCAGGTTAAAGTATCCGAGGCACATCATATTGAACAGAAACCATATTGGCCTTCTCATATGGCATCGCTTCAGTTCAAAGCAGGGTAAGAGAACCATTGCTAATGTTTTTCCTTCAACCAACACTATTAAAACAGATTATCTGGTTATTATCAAGTAGTTGGACTTTGCTGAATGAAAACTGGCTGCCAGGAGTGATACATTACAAGAATAACTACACTGTAAAGCTTTTTTCAATATTTGTGAAGAATTCAGAGACACCAAGAGAGAGGGATAGACAGGATAGAAGGTGAAAGGCTTGCTTCCTTCTGTTGGAGAATGTTGGACTGGGGAGAAAATTCACAATATAAGGGATTGGCATTCTGCTATTGAGATTAGGAAATATTCTTCTTTATTTTGTATCTAATAAGCTACTTATTAATTTCCCTCAATTGATATTTTCATATTATACTTTGCTTAATTTTCCTCTATTAATATTTTCATATCAAATGTTCCTATGACATGGAAGAAGGTAGTGCAGCCTATCGAGTCTATGCCAGTTCTCAGAGCAATCCCATCATTTCCATACCTCCACTTATTTCTTTTGTAACCCATTCTCTCTCACATGCCCATCAACTCCACATTGATTCTCTATTGGCCCCCTACACTAGGGGTAATTCATTTATAGTCACCAGTGAACCTATCAACCAGCACATTTGGGATGTGATGATGAAACCAGAGCACCCAGAAGAAGCCCACTCAGTCACAGAGAGAACATGAAAACTCATGCAGACATGTGAATGTACTCAACTGAGCACATACAAGACTGAGATCGAAAGAACTTTGGAATCTAAGGGAATCAAGGTATAAGGGGATCAGCTGGGAAGATGAATGAGATGCAAGATCACATATTATTAAATGTTGGAGCTGGCTTAATGAGTTTTATAGTTCACCCATGTGTCTATTGCATATTCCTATGAAAGTTACATTATAGGGGTACAATGAAAAATTAGAAATATACTGCAGATGCTGGAAGTCTGAAATAAAAGCAGAACATGCTGCATCTGTGGAAAGAGAAAAAAGTTCTGACAAAGGGTTGCAGACCCGAATCATCGACTGTTTCTCTTTCCATGGATGCTGCCTGACCTGCTGGATTTTTCCAGCATTTCCTGTTTTTATTCCATATAAATATATATTTTCTTTCTCGAGGACCATGTTAAACCTACACTAATGAGTCTAAAAAAAATCACAGTTTGTGCCAGCAGAATATTTCTTTCATCACTTTACTATTGTATCAATCAGCTGCTATCAACAAATTGTGTGGCTACAATTGATATTAATGAAATGGAATACTATACAATACCAAAGAAGATTCTGCAATATGTTGGAATGTATCTTATTACATACAAAAAAAAATCACAATAAAAAGTTACAATCCACCATCTGTTTGAGCTTATGATAGCCATATTGCATATGAAAAGAGATATTTCATAAAAGAATCTGGATAGAAACCAGAGCTTAAAATATCTGTGATTTTATTAACAGAAGCCTGAAGGCTAAAGGTTTCTTTGTGAGCATCTGTGTATGTAGATTCTGCTGAAGGCATCATCAGCAACATGAGGCCAGTGAGTTCAAAATTGTGTCTGTTCAAAAAAGTGTCTCTTTTCCTCTAAGTTTTCACTCAACAAAGTTTCAAAATATGTTTCAAAATTCCAGAAAGTGTTTCAAAGAAAAATGCTTTAAAAATGTTCCTTGCTATATTTAAGAGTGGTAGCTCTTATCTGTAATGCTAATCTACTTACTACAGTTGCTTAATATTAAATAACAGTATATAAAAGTTGTTAAGATAAAGCTATTTTTCAGCAGGATTTGGCTATAGAAGTGAATATCCTAATAACAAAATAAATCCAAAACTTTCCAAAATATATAATTGGTCTCCTTACACTCAAAAGTTCCGGTATCATTTCTGGAGCTCCCTTGAATATCTGAAAATAGCCTAATTAGCAGAAACTCCCAGTGGTCATTTGCTCATAAATTTTGTTTTTAATTTACCACAAAAGATCTTTCTAAAGTTGAGTGCCTAGAAATTGGATAGAATGGCACATTCAGTACAAGATGGGATGCAATTTAAATTAAACATCACACTTAAAGGAAAACCAGGAACTTCGTGTCAGTTTTATGACCTGCACTTTCCTTGCTGAGTACTCAGGGTCTCCAATGCACTACTGCACAGAGGAATCAAGGCACTACCTCCATGAATTTCATTCTTGTATGTGTGGCTCATGCACAGTGTGGGTCAATGCCCACTTCATTATTACTTAAAGAGAACCTGCCTCACCATGTCTCAGTCCACGGGGTAGCATTAGGAACCCACCTTAGGTAGGAACTCTTTAAGTAATACACTTACCTGGCTAATTTCCAGGTGTATCCATCACTATGATTGCTATTTCCAAGCCATTAACTCCAGCTCCGTCAATCACAAACACACCCTATCTTGACTGTCAAACTGCTGAGCAACCCTCCCCCTATCAATGATCATCCATCCAGTACTGCTCAAAGAAAACTTGGCAAGTCTGCATCATGAAGTGTGTAGGGAATTTAAGGAGTAAGGTCTGTGGGCAGAGGGTAGGTCAGCAATCAAATAGGGAGAGTCAGTAGCAAGGTATCAGAAGCTGGGGGGGTGTGGCGGGGGGGGGTGGTGTGGGGGAGAAGGTGGTTGGGTTGAATGTTTCCCAAAGAGTGGTGGTGGGATCTGACAATGGGGCGGAGAGAGGTGAATGTTGACAGATGAAGGTGAAGGGATTGGGTGGGAACTCAACAGTGTGAGGGATGTCAGCAGTTCAGTAGTTGGAGCAGTATTGGATGAAAGATCGGTAGTCAGAGAAGAGCAGATTGATGTCAAAGTACAGTGTTCACCAATTCATATCAGCTACATGTACCTGAAAATTAGCCAGTAAATGTATTACTTAAAGAGTTCTGACCTGGAGTGGGTTTCCAGTGTGGTTCCATGGCTGAGACTTGCTGAGACAGGTTTCGTTTAAGTACTATTGAAGTAGGCAACACAGCTATGGACACACTCTGTGTGTGGGCCCCACACACAGCACGAACTTTATGGAGATAATGTCTGGATTCCTCTGTGCAGCAGTGCATCACACACCCCGAGGTCTCGGAAAGGACGGTGTAGGTCAGGAAAGTACAACTCGCAATAAATCGCTGGTTTTTCATGAAGTTTGAACTTTGATGGGGATGGTCGTTATCTGGCATCCAGCTGGGCAAGGTACAAATGGACAAAGTGTGCCCTCCTTGGGTTCACATCTGACGTCAAGCTTGATACCAGATGGTCCAGTTTTACGTTTATCATGCTTTTACATAGAAAGTTGATGCTACTAATGGCCTGCTTGGCAACTGTTGACGGCAACCAACGATTAATTATATTAGTGGGATGAGGAGCCACACACTGACCAAAAAGATGATGGCAGATTTCCCTTTTAGGATGGATGTTAACAAAAATAAGTTGGTTTCATTGCTGTTACCAGTTTGTTTTCAACTCCAGCCAGTTTTAATTAACTGCATTTACTTTCCCCTGACATATATAAGTGATGATTCATGCTCACCTCACTTATGGGGAGAGAGTGGGAATGTAATATTGAGATGAAGGATCAGCCATGAGCATATTGAACGTTGAAGCATGTTTGAAAGGCTGAATGGTCGACTTCTGCTCTTATTGTCTATGTTTCTTTGTTTGTACAATTCTCTGATGGCAACACATGACACAGTGCTGCTAATTTTACAAGGGAAACCCATTTCAGACACAATGGTATCTGTTGAAAATAGAATTCTGGTAAGTGTGTAATCAGAAGCAGAGATGTGAAGCTACATTACCTGGGCAGGAAAACCACCTACACTGGACACTCAGTTACTCAGCCACTAAAATAATCACTGTACTGCTACCACTCTTCGAAATGCAGGAGTAGAAAGTTCAGAAGTTTATAGAGGCAATCATTGATGGCAAAACAGCAAGAACATTGCAGAGGTGCCGAGTCTTAGTCCAGTTTTTTTTTGTTGGAACTAAACCTTAATAGTCACATGTTTATGCATCTGCTGGAGCAGTGGCCTCTAATCTTTGGACAGAATATTTTAGAAAGAAAATTAAGCCCTTAGAGATGGTACAGAGGAAAATTATTAGAAAGCTACTGAGGGCATATGATTTCAGGTTTCTGAAGAGGCTAGAAAAATTGAGATTGTTCTCCTTAGACAAGACAGGTGAAAGGAAATTTATTGGAGCAATTCATGAGGTGTTTTGATGGAGTCAATAGCAAGTATTAGTCTTCACTGGTCAATCGGTTGGTAACCAGAGAAAACAAATTTAGGATTGTTTACAAAATTATCAGATTTGAAATGAAGATGATCCTGTTATTCAATGAGTTGTATTGCTCAAAAGGATGGCAGAGGAGAGCTCAATAATAAACTTCAACTTGTATGTTAGGGAAAAGAAAAGGAATCAAATGGAAAACTGTCTCAAAGTCCATTTATGTTGGATAATTCTATCCTGTTTGTTTTTGTGGTGCACATAATAAAGAGAGTGTCAGAAAATGGTTAATGTTCTGCGTAGGTTCTAAGTTCCTGTCTTCACCATGGATTATATTAAAGTTAGCTGTATAATTTATTAAAGATGGGGCTAATTATCCAGAGTTATAACACACTCAAAGCAATAAATATTTATATGCAACCTCATCCAGACAGGATGCACCCTAGAGAGATTAAGGGTCTGAGTGATGAAATACAAGAGGAGCTGTTAAATTTTCAATCTTCTTGGTCTTCGAAGGACTGGAAGACTTCCTAGATGGTTGCAATATTCAGAAAAGCATGGAAGTATAAATTAGTCAGCTACAGGCTTCTGGTTGAGGAAAATTCAAAGGCTCTTTTATGAGATGCTATTAAGCTTCATCTAAATGGTATTGAATGTTCATTTAAAGAGCATTGAAGCTAAAATAGAAGGTCAGTATAGATCAGGCTGTGTTTACAAACATCTACTGGAATTTGCAAAGGAGACCAAAGCAGTAAATGGAAGATATCCAGTCATGGTAATAGGCTTATCATACCTAAAGTAATTGATAAGATTCCACTTTCAAGGGAGAGAAAAGCGTTTTCTTTTACTGGTAAATTGATTAAACTATAGAAATTGCCAATAAATGGAGCTGACACTGTCTGACATCTATTAACAACTGGGGATTCATTGCAGATAGTTTGGGAGTGCTTTTGTTTACACAGTTGAGAACATGGAAGCACTTACTAATGGTAACCTTATGAAATTTGCTAATGGCTTCAAGCTGCATTATTTGGTTTTTCTGCAAAGTGGATATAAAAAAATTAGTTAGACTTGAAGGAGTTATGAAAATGGGCTAACAAATTGCAAGGTTAGCTTATTCTGAACAGAGTATAAAACAATGAGTATTGATGCAGGGAGCAAGGATAATATAGGTACAATATATGCAATGTATGGTTTTCTATTAAGTGGAATGGAAAGAAGATACGGTTTGTCCTGGTACTGCTGATTGTAACCAAAAAGCATCCAGTCAACATGAAACCATAGATAATGGCAGAAACTGGGATTGGGAGTGTGGAAACTAAACTGGATAGTGCATGTGGACTGGAAGCAGAGGAAGACTTACACAAAATTCATCCTGCCTGTGCATTATCATAATTTCATTGACCCATCACTGCTAACTATGTTCTAATGTTTGCCATAGTGTATCACTGGGGTTGCACTGTGTAAGGAGCACATATGAGGATATGCATCCAAATGCATTGTGGCAGAAAGCCATTAAGGAGCTATAATAGCACTGCTCTATAGGAATCAAGGGGGAAATTCTACACAGTTTGAACTCATGTATTCACAAAGGTTGTGTTTGTTGATGATCAATCACCTCAGCTCCAGATTTAAGGCAGTATCCCAGAGCGAGTGGTAATGTATCGGAATGCATTGAATTACAGAAAATATATATTCAAATGAGGTAGAAAGTTATTAGCAAGACAGCACACTAACTATTCACATGTTCTCTAAGTTCTTGGTTGCAAAACTAAATGTCCCAGACTGTTAAGAAACTGTCACATTGTTCAAAGCACAACACATGACTCTGCAAACTAATGGGATCACATTAGATAAATAGAAAGCAGAAAGTTCCATACTGCTTCAGCAATGACCTTCCACCATGATAGGATCAGAACTGAGGACATTCATTGTTTATTGCAGGATGCTCAATTCCATTCACTACTTCTCAGATAATAAAGGATCCCATTCCTGCTTCAAGCAAGAGCTAAACAGCATTCAGGTATGGGTTGATAAGTCAGACAAGTGGCAGCCAATGACAATCTCCAGCAATAGAGTTTCAATACCTACCCTCGACATACAATGGAGTCACCATGGCCAAGTCCCCCACCATCAACATCTTACAAATCATCGTGTACTAGAAGTTTAATTTCCGAAGATATATCGATACTGTAGCTAAAAGAGCAGGTCAGAGGGTGGACAAAGGGTACATCTTGATTCCCCAAAACCCAAATTATGATTATGATAGAAATATCTCTGGATTAATTCTGAAAGCATTTAAGAAACTCAACAACATTCAGAAGCAAGTAGCCTGGTTGACTGGCACTACATCCACCATCCTGAACATTGATTTCCTCTATCAGCGACTCATTGTGGCTGCAATGTGTATGATCTGATGCATTGCTCCAATTCACCAAGGCTCCTGTGAGCATCACCCAAGTTGATTTAATGATGTGTGGGTTAACTGTGCAAAGGAGAAAAAGCCTGTGTTTCCTGCTTTATAAAACACACTTACGGGCATAAAAACCAGCCTCCAGAAAATGTAAAACTAGAGTGCAGTAAGACCTTTCACGTGATTAAAGTTTTCAAGCTTAATGAATCTTATTTAAGCTTATTACATTTTAGAACTTATAAAGTATCCTAAAGAATTTATGAGTACTGTAGAGAATCATTCTGCATGGTAAATACGTTTGCAAATACATGCAGATGGAAGCATGTGGTTTTGATAATTAAAAAGAAACTTGGAGTGCTCAAGAAGTAGGGAAAGGTTACCAGTGTTAAACAGTTTACAGTGGAATATGGAATAGGTGAACAGATGATTCATATTTTAAAAAAGAACAAGATTTCTTATGAGATTAGCTCTTTTTCAAGTGGTATGACTAATAGAAAATCAATGCACAAGCAATATATGAGGACAAAGCAGCAATGGAATGTTCAATTAGTGTTGTAACACTGCTTGATTATGTAAAGCAGCAAAATGGCACATTCTTGAATGATAAATTGTTTTGACAAGTACTGCAGACAAATTTTACAAAAAAGGCAAGCCAATCAATAAAAGAAACAATACAGTATTTTAATAAGCAATAAAGAGAGTACTGTGATGCACTTTTGATGCCTTTTAATATGTTTGGCATCATCCTCTGCATTATCTGTGTTTTGTTGCATTGTCCATGGAGGCTCTCCCATCTATTACCTTGGATAATCAAGGGTCAAATAGAAGAGGAGCATGATTACACTATCTGCATCTTGCAAATTAGAAAATATTGTGGGAAGAAGGAAACATGGGGTATGAGAAGAAGGGTTAGATATGTGTTGAGTCATCCTCAATGGTCTTTACAATGTCACTGGCTCCTGACTGTAACAGCTGCTGCAACTACCTGTCCAATAAGGTAGTATGGTGCAGTACTTACTCTTTTATGCATCTTCACTGGAGAATTTTCTGAATAAAGTATCTTAGAAAAGTTTCCTGATATCTTTTAAAAGTTACCTTCAAACTTCTAGCAGTAAGTGAACAGTAAAGATAGCACTGGAAATTCTCTGCAGTGCAAGTTTACTCTCATCAACTGGTCATCCCCAGGAGAAGGCATTATGCCAACCACTATCATCCTAAATGGTGTGCTGTCTGAGCAATACCAGGCAATTTAAGTGGCAATCAGCTGTTTAATGAGTCTCTGGATAGCTCTTCCCAGCACAAGCTATAACTCCTTTCCCCAGATTGTGCCTTTACATTGGAAATGTGCTAAACCAGTATTTTAGCTTAAGACCCCATCTTGTTACTTTGAAGATTCTTTAGTTTCTAAGGAGAACCAACTTGTTAATCTTGTTTAGTGATCAATAACTCTACTTGGAGCATGGATGCCCAATGTTAATCTTCTACTCAGTAAGGATTCCAAGAAATTATTATTCGCATTAATCATGCTATGATGATTACAGATTCATTTTTTTGAACAGCCATAAATTTTTATGATTGATTTTATTTCTGAATATTAATTATTAATCATAAATAAATAACAGGAAGAAGCACAACTGGCTCATGATTAAATTTGACTGGAGCCTTGAATTTAGATGATCATCCTTTTATTTGCTACTTTAAATTTAAAACATGAACAGGAATGGCATATGACTGAAATAAGCATTCATTGTGTCACCTCAAATAATTGTATAGTGAAGTCAACAAAAAAGAGCACAACCAGGCAATGATAAGAAGAATTGATGTTTTATAAGTTTGATCTTGATGGTTGCTGACATCACAGAAAGATTAGATTGTATAAAAGTTGTTGCAACAAACTGGGCAAAAGTTTTCCAATAGCCTAAAGGATTTCCTGCTAAAAGTGGTTGCATCTAATGAGGGTGGAACCAATATTCTGAAAGCTTTCATTATCTCTGGACCTCCTGTACTTTGGGGTATTGCACTCAAATGATTACTCATTTTTTGGGGTATGGACATGACTGGCAAGATTGGTCTTTGTTGTTCATCTCTAATTAATTTGAGAAGGTGGTAGTGAGCAACCTTCTTAAACTGCTGCAGTGTTCCTGGTGAAAATACTTCCACAATGCTGCTGGCTCAGGGGCTTCCAAGGTTTAGACCTAGTGACATGGAAGGAACCATGATATATTTTTAAGGCAGGATGGTGGTTAGCTTGAAAGATGGAATGAATTTATGCATAATGATATCTTAACTCCTAACAACATCCACTGCAGAGTACATGGACTTGTACATGGGACAGAAGAGCTCAAATCAAGTGTACATAGTTTATCTGAGAGCTCCTTATAGAGTATCTCTCTGGAATAGTCGATCAATATTGTTACATCCAGAGAGCAGTGAGTCACATGACACAATCCGAAATAGATGTGCCTCAAAGTAACAATCATTATTCATAACTAATATTACATATACTATATTGCTTTCCATTTTGTTCTTTAATCTGATGCAAGATGTTTACAAATTTTACAAATTTAACTTAGTCACAGGCTTCACACACCCTGGGACCTTCACTGTGGTACTGGTGTTAACATGTTTTGATCTGCAGATTCCCCAGAAGTTGATGGATTATCATCCTTCTCTGGGCTCAATGATGTGTCTCATTTTGTCTCTCTTCAGAAATATTTCACTCCCTTTTTTTGCCCTAAACATGTGCTAATGCCAGTCAGATCACCAGCAAAGGACTGGTGAAACTGGGCAAAGGTACTTTAACAGGAGTGCTATGGTGCATTGCAGATACAATCATATATTAAAATGGGCCTTTACAGTTACCATTGGGAGCTGCTTGAAAAGATTCCCACATCGGTATCCCACTGATCACTGGATCTTAGAATGCTCTCCCCAAGGCAGGAACAGTTGAGCTACATAAAAATCCACCATGGAAGAGGAGGGAAACGTAGGAGAGGGGGAATGCAGCAATCTCCCTTGTGTCTAGAAAACCTCAGATTATAGATTGTTCCAATTGAGCTCCACACTGTGAGTGGCCCCATGTCACTATGAAATGACCGAGGGGCTGGTAATTGCAGCTCTGAAGTGATTTGTATAAGCAGGTTGCACACAGTGAAGGGAGCACTATTAATTCAGCCTCCATTATCCTGAGGTTTGCAGGTGCAAGCTGTTGATTTAGACCCTTTAATGGATGTCTTATTGCTGATCTTAGCATGACGTGCTCTTTTTCTGTGGGTGTTCAACGAACACAAAGCATCTTCAGATGTATCTTCTCCTCTTCTCCCTCTCATTTTTCTGAAGGTATCATTCCCTCGTGACTCCCTGGTCCACTCTTCCATCTCACCAACCACTCTACATCTCACAGGACATTCCTCTGCAACCATGGTTGATGCCCTTTTACCTTTTCCCACTGTCCAGTGACTCCCAAAAAGCCGTGATTCACTTCTTCGAATGTTGTGCTATGCACTTGGTCCTCACAATGTGGTCTCCTCTGTACTGGAGAAGACAAATGCAGATTGGATGACCACTATGCAGAGTACCACCAATTGTCCACAAGAGCAAGCTTGGTCAACACCATACCAATGCACCCCTCTCCCTCTCTGCAATGTAAACTTTCCTCACTTTTCCAATTTTGATGAGGAGGCCTTGACTTGAAGAGTTGTCTCTGTATCTCCATGGATGTTGCCTGACCTTCAGTATTTACTGTTCTGTCAAAAACATAAGAAATAAGAGTAGGGCTAGACCATTTAGCCTCTCAAGCCCGAAAAGAGCCTGGCTCTTGGTCTCAGCTCCACTTCCTCACTTTTCATAACTCTTGCCTTTCCTGTAGATCAAAAACCCTGTCAGCCCTGAATATCTTCAGTGATTCAGTTACCACACAGCTCTGAAGTGGAAAATTCCAAAGAGTCATGGTCCTCTGAGAATCTCCGTTGCCCCACACAAAAAAAATCTTCTCAACATCCATATTGCCAAGTCCCCACAGGATTTTACATCTTTCAATAAGATCACCTCATTCTTCTAAAGTCCTGTGAGTATAAGCCCAACCTGCTCAATCTTTCATCTTAAGTCAACTCTTTCGTTCCAACAATCATGCCAGAGAATGTTCTCTGAACTGTCTCCAATGCAAATATATCCCTTCTGAAGTAAAGGTTCCAAAAATGTAAGCAGTACTCCAGGTGTGGTCTTCTTCCAGTTGTAGCAAACCTCCCCAACTATTACAGTCCATCCCTTTTGCAATTAAACCAGCATTACATTGGCTTTCCCAATTACTTGCTGTACTTGAATATTAACATTCTGTGCTTCATGTACAACAGCATTCTTCATTTTTCTCCACCTATATAATACACTGCTTTTCTGTTCTTAATACCAAAGTGAATGACCTCACATTTCACACACTATATGCTGTCCACCTATTTTTTGCCCATTTACTTAACCTTTCTATACCCCTTTTCAGATTCTTTGCATCCTCCTCATAGACTGTTTCCCACCTACGTTTACACCATCAGCATACTTAGCCACAATAAAGAGGGCACTTGATTCAAAATTAGCAATTCAGATTGTAAATAGTTGAGGCCCCAGGAATGACTCCTGTGGCACCCCACTAGATCCCTGTGGCACAGGTTGCATTCAAAAGCTCCAATATATTCTGGCAAGTGAAGAAATGCTCAGTGCATGACTTATAATGTCATTAGGTGTGGGACCGACATCAAGAAATTGTCAGTCAGATTACGATGATTTGTGCACAAAATGTCCGGACCAATTTCTCAATGAACACAATTTTAGCCGGAAGTTATTGTTAGTGCCATTTACTCTGCCAGATAATATCCTAGCAGCTCAATTGAAAATAACTTCCAGCCTCAGATATCAAATGTTCAATAAATTTCAAATTAATAGTCACCTGGAAGATAAGGGTGATGCTGAGGTTAGAATATACCATCTAATCTCTGGATTTCATTACAATTGGTTAGTGAATTGTAGCACTGGTGGACACTTTTGGTACCTTTGTTGAGATTAGAGTAGCCTCACTTCAACGCTTGTTAGTTCTACACAAAACTGAGTCAGGACTGTGATATTCAGATAACACTGTCAACAGCATAAAATATAATTCCATTGACAGGACTAAGTGCAGACAAAGTTTAAAGAATGTCAAAGCAAGGTAGAAACTAATGGTCTTGTTTTTGCTTTGATTATTTATTTAAGGAGAAAATATATCTCATTCTTTTCTTATATAAAATAGTGCCAACGTAGGTGTTTATGCTCAGTTTTAATCAATATGGAAATATTATTCCTGCTTAAAAATGACAGCATTGTCAAAATAGATATTTGGATAGTGTTTTGCAAACCACTGAGTAGACAGTGCATCAGTGTAACTATACCATTTAAAGTGATTGACAGAGGCCAGACACTCTTCCAGTTTGCTGTTTCTTATCAACTAATTTGAACAAACTGCAATATGTTAAATAACTGAAGAAATATTCATGGACATATGACAACAGAACCCATATTATTTTGGACACACAAGAGACTGTAGATGCTGGAATCTGGAGCAACATACAAAATGCTGGAGGAACTCAGTGGGTCAGGCAGCATCAGCAGAGGGAAATAGACAGTTGACGTTTCAGGTTGAGACCCTTCATCTGGACATAGCATTTTTCTTTTCTTGTTAATAGTCTTAGTTCCAAAACTGAAATGTATCTCCCATCATTTATTTCCAATGTCTTAATTCTCTCATAAATTCATGGTATCTTCTAATTCATGTTGATATATTGCACCAGACACCTACAGAAAGCTTAGCCATTGGTCATTCTTCATTTGCTATTACCAGTAGTAAATGTTGGCACAGGTTTGGGGATCTTTCTTCAACTGCCCAGACCCTTGGCTTCCAGACTTCCCTTCCCAAAACCTTTGGTGATTCGAGCCCTCCCACAAAATTTATCTGTCCTTAAACAGGTCCTGTTTGATCAAGTCTTTGATCACTTAATCTAACCTCATTTGGTATCAATTATTTTGATAATTTCCTGCAAAGTTGAGACATTGGGATATTTCACTATGTTAAATATGCTCTTCTAATGCAAGTTGGTATTCAACAGTTGATGATCTTCAAAGGCAAACCTAACCTCATCTTCCATAAGTTTCCATTATCAACTCAGATCACCAGATCATAATCAAGTATACGTATTAGCATCTTCTTGTCCTGAAAGGTTGGCTGCTTCTGGAAGATAAAGATCTTTCTAGAAAATTATTCATCTGGAGCAGGAACACTGGCTATTTTTCTTCTCTACCTGGAATACTGTGTAAACAGCATTATCACCAGCAGGTAGTGACGTGCTGCACAATGTGAGTCAAAGGCTGAATCTTGAATTATTTTAGACTATATAACTCACTTCTACTCTGGGCAATACTTGTGTTCACTGGTGCAATAGGAATAAAGCCATGCCTTTTTTTTTGGAAGATTAGCCACAAAGAGCAGACGTTAAAACTCCAAGCAAGGAAATTACAACTATGAAATACACAGACCTTGCTGATCAAAGCTACATCAATAATGTGGAGTTTTATGTCACTTGTTTTGAGTACTTATAGGCTTTTTGTCAGATTTTTTTTGTTGCTATGAACTACAAAATATCTTTGCTGCCGTAAACATTAATACTTATTTCTTTTGAATAGTGGGCAGTAGTTTATTTGATGGTGGTGTACTATTCACCAACACTGATAGTGTTATACCATTTGCAATTATTTGCTGGTAAGATGCAGCTTTCCAGTATTTGCTAGTGGTATTCTTTCTACCACTATCTGCCAGTTCACTGCTACTTGTTTCAGGTATACCACTTACAGTATTTGTTGGTGCTATACTACTCACTAATCTTACTGTTGGTAAATTATTGGCTAATATTTGCTTGTAGTACACCATTGTCAGTGTACTATTTTCCAATATTTGTGTACCAGCTGCCAAACTGTACATTGTGCCTCAAGAAAGGCCATAATTACTGTGCTTCTGCCAGAGAGATGAATCTTAGAACTATTAATCAGCTTTGCTAAACTTTATAATCGTCAGCTGGAAGTAGTTGATAAGGGGTTGGGTTACAATCCTGCTTGGGTTTATTATACTGATGATTAAAATTCACCAGAAAAAATTAATAAATTCAAAAATATCTCATCATTTGAAAGATAATGAATGCAAAACTGATCATATTAACAGAAGATCAGCTGCTGTGTGAGTGCGCTCTAGACTGACTGATTAAACAAGATGAGCAGCCATTCCAACTTCATGTTGTTTCACAACAGCTCTTATGCTTCATTCTGCTCACCTAAACCATGGTTTTCTTTGTCAAATCTACCCTCAAATGAAGAAGTTTTATGGAACTGGCCCTCCAATTTGATCGTAGTGGGTTATTATTGTACTGCATGTAAATGTTTTGCATATGAATGGATGCTCAGTTTAGTTAGAATTGAACAAACATTCATATGTTCGAGCAGTCCTTTATTTCTCTCCATGATAACCTGGACCACCTAGAATTAGAACAAAGAACACACACGAACATTGCAATTATCCATTTGTAATTTTTCAAACTAACAAGTTCTTGTTAAAAAAAAGAGGATGTGCCATTTTGTTAAAACTGTGGTTACTCACCCCAGAGGTTTTATCAACAGTTGGAAGATCAGAGTTTTCTTCTACTTCAAAGAGCAGGGAGTAGAAAATATCTGCATTGTACAAATGGATTATTTCTGTGGAAAATCGCTGTGTGTGTGTCTTTACAATGGTGCAGGCTAACATCATGATTCACAGGGAAATTAGCAAGCCATTTCCATTCTGGTCAGGACTTTGTGGTGAAACAAAATGCAGTCTTAATTGAATCCCACCATCCCTTCAAGAAATTGGCAGGTGCCTGAGGCCTTGTGCACCACTGACACAAGGAAAAGGTTTTATTTTGCACTCTTCGCCAATGCAAGGAAATCAGGTACATTGGGGACAGGGTGGGTGGTGATTTGGGGGATTGATTCAAAGCGGAGAAACAACTGGGTATAATGGGGAATGATCAGGACAAGGCTGGTGAGAGTAGAGTGCTTGGGGCAAAGACTGATCGCTGGTTTAGGGTTACTTTAGTAGTCACTCAGATGATGGTAGGTCAGAAGTGTAATTGTTGGTTGAGGTTTGTAGTCATAGGTCTGGGCATGTTGGTGGTTGGAGATGTATGGCTATTGTGATTGGTTGAGCAGCAGCTCATTGGGTGTGGGTGTGGGTATGGGTGCAGTTGGGAGAGGGTTATGAGCCTGGGAGAGTGGGGTTGCCATTGCTTCCAGCCAGATATTGTGGCGATTACTGAAAAAGTATCTGTCAGCCTGGGGCCTGCTTAGGAAAGTCCCCTTTAAGTCACACAGAAAAGTCCCCTTTAAGTCACACAGAAAAGGGCTTCATAAGTGGTGTGAAAGAAAGCCTGTGTCTATAGGAGTGGCCTGCACTCTGACATTGAAAGTTGTGGGAGTGGTCTGGACATGCATTGTGTGTCAATGAAGCATATACAGGGTCCTCTGTGCATTACAGTGTCAAATATGTTCATTATCCAGACTGACTTTCATATGATGCTGTAAGCCCCCAGTTAGCACTTCAATTTTATTTTGGAATTTTTATTTAAAATTGGATCACCGAACACACAAAACTGCAGCCATATGTGATTCATGAGAGAACTGGAGGTCATATTTCTCTCCACCCAAGGCCACCCGTTCCACAATGGAAGCTGTTGCTGCAGCTACTTTAAACTCAGTGCAGTAAAACCTGTGCTGCAGCTAACTGTAACCATGGAAATCAAAACCTAATAGCTGCTTAAGAACCAACTGCAACCAACATCCACTTAGTTACCTAAGGCAAGTCCATAAAACACCTCGTTATTACAATTACTGTAGTTGTAACAAAGTCAGCTCTGGTCGCCAACAGTTTCTGACTTCCAGCTAGAAATTTTTCAGGAAGTATTGGGTACAGAACCAGCAAAGTATAATACCATGGTTTAATTGGAACCTTTTCCACCTTGAGCTAATCCATATGGGTGCAGTTTCCTTTCCTTTCTTTCATTACTGCTGCCACAAACCCACAATATAATCTTTGCATTAACTCTTTAGCTTTCTGTACCAATCAGCAAATCTATTCTTCAATTTTGCACCTCATTGGTTTGTAAAATTTATCAGCTGAATATTTTTTGTTGGATTTTGCTCTTTTAGCATGACTTTAAACATGATGCAGTGTGTATTTTTTGCCTGGGTAATGTAGAATTATCTTCCTTTTCTTGGCTTTATAATGCCACATAAATTAAAAGAAGAGGTGAGTGGGAGGAGCGGGAGGAAAGGCAAGGGATGTATTTGTGGAGGTCAGCATGAGAGATGAATGGGCAGTCGAGTAATGATAGAGGAATGTGAGGAAAAAGTTGAAGAGTGAGCACAGGGGAAAAAAACAGGAGTAGGTACAAGAGGATGGAAAGCATTGCAGTGAACCAGAGGTGGCAGGGGTAATGGGTGCATAGTGATAATCATCAGCTTTGGAAATGAGATGGATGGCCAGTAAACATAGGAACATTAGAACCAGTGCAGGGGCAGTCTATCTGCCTCTTCAAAACTGCTCCATTATTCGTCAAGATTATAGCTGATCTTTTACCTCAGAGCCTTTTTGTGAACTACCCTGATATCTCTGCTTTGGATGAGCTGAATGACTCAACGACTGAATGTTCACAGCCCTCCTGGGTAGAGAATTCCAAAGGTTCCTCTCATCTTCTAAACTCTAGAAAATACATTCTGAGTCTATTCCTATTCCAGTTATATGGCAAACCTGTCATTCCTGTTATAAGTTTAGTGGAACTTGTCTGCACTCTATGGCAAGTACATCCTTCCTTAGGTTAGATTCCCAAACTCTACAATATCCCAGGTGCAGTCCACCAAAGCCCTATAAAATTGTAGTAAAAGTTCCTTCTTCCTATTTGCAATTCCTCTGGGCATAAAGACTAACATACCATTTGCCTGCCTATTTATTTACTGCACCTATAATGTTGAGGAGAGGCTTCATGAGGAAAAAAAATGCAACACAGTGCAATAAACAAGAGGTGAGAGGGGCACAAGATCTGTGAGAGTGCAGAGAGCTCAAGAAACAAACAGCAATGTGTAGGGTAATGGCACTAAGTAGAAAGAGAAGATTCCATATTCTTTCCATCAAGATGTTGCCATAGGTGTAATAACCACTGTTGGTAACAACCCTTGCAAAGTGAGCAATGAGAAAATAATACAAGGGATCTGATGATCCCGAGAACTGTGGGTGGTGGGGCTGAGGTTTGTACCCACTCAGTGCTTGGTGTATGTTATAGAAGTGGATCAAAGTGCCCAGGTGGCATTTGAGCACCCAACCTGGAATTGATGGAGTAATGAGGTACCTGGGACATACAGACCACTGAGTGACCACAGCAAATATTGGGTGAGCCTTGTTTAAGACAGTTTATCCCGTAATGAGTTGAAGAGATCTTAAGATCAAAGGTGCAGTGGAACGGGTTTGGATAGAAAAGAAGGAAAAGCCGAGAAATGTAGAATCATCCAAAAACTAGCTGTTGGGTAACTGAAGCTTATCCAACACTTTTGCAGATGTCATATAATAGGAGAATATGTAAAAGCTGATGAGAAGTAACAGCTCCAAACCTCTATGCAAATTAAATACATTTTTCTTCCTAGAATGGGAATAACAAATTTGACAAAAATGTATTAAACCTGGATATAATTTATAGTATGAATGATTCAACATTAAATTGAATCATGTATCTGTGAGCCAGTGCAAAATTATAGCCTATTATTATGCAAGCATATAATATCTAGTTAGATGAGTAATTATGAAATTCAGAAGTTTCCTTTATGTGTCATTTGAGGTATACTTTCTTTATAGTTGCCTAGCTAAAAAAATATAATTAATGAATAAGTGGCAGGTTTACAAGTCGAAAGTAAGCTATTAAAACATTCATTGTAATGAATAAACTAGATCCTTTAAAGTCTTTCACTTAATTGTTGAGACACAACATTCTTCCTTGTAATTATGGAAGTTCTGTGTGCCATTTACTTTCCTAATTGCAAGTAAGTAAATGGTTTTAGTAAGCAGTACTGTTGCATGTGTGGACAATTTGATTCACTATTCCCATTTGAGATTGTTAGTTATTTTTGGAATTAAAAGCAAAAACAAAATGACAGCACTCAGGAGGTCAAACAACATCTGTGAAGAAACAAAGTAAATTTTCAAGTCAGTGACCCTTCATCATATTCAATGTTTCAGGTTACTGATCTTTTCAAGGTCTTCAACCTGAAATGGTAAATGTTTCTCTCTTCACACATGCCACTTAACTTGCTGAATACTTACGGCATTTTCTGTTTTATTATAGATTCACCGTGTCTGCAGTATTTTGCTTTTGACCTTTTATCAGAACTGCTTTTATTGCATTTTTCTGTATCGCCCTTATACAAGATGCACAGGGCCCATTCCAATCTACAGGATATTATTTTCCACCCATTCTTTATTGTCAATAAGCTTCCAGTAAAATACATTTCAGGGCAAAAATTTTCAGCTGATGTACAATTACGGGCTTTGAACATCCAAATGTGGGTTTTACCATGAGGGAGTATCTTGAATTGCATTGCGTTGAGATGAAATTCTGGTGAATATTGTTCAATCTGAAATGAAAAATGAAGTCTGCTTCAGAGCACTGTACATTGTGGTTGCAGTGAATTGGCTCTCACAAATGTGCACATGACATCACTTTGTCACTGCTGAACCAAGCAAAGCCCACAGGGTTGGGGGAAGCATGTTGACATGGACAGGGGAACAACTAACTAATAGTAAACAGTAAGTTTGGATAACTGGGTCATTTTGGATTGGTAGTTAGTAACTGTTGAAATGCCATAGGGAACAATACTGGAGTCTCATCTACTTATAATCTTCATTGATGACCTGGGTGTTGGGACCGAGTCTGCTGTAGCCAATTTTGCTGATGGTACAAAGATAGCAAGTTGTGAGGAGGATGAGAAAAGCCTGCAAAGGGATGTAGATAGGTGGGCAAGAAGTTGGTTGGTAGAGTATAACGGGGGTGGGGGGGGGGGTGTGGAAGGAGAGGTTATTCACTTTGGAAAGAAGGTTTAACAAAAGTAAATTATTACTTAAATACAGTGGGAATACAAAATGTTGCCATATGAAGGATTCTGGAGGGTCCCCGTACATCAAACATAAAAAGTTAGCATGCAAGTATAGCAGATAATTAGAAAGGCTAATGAAGTGTTAGTCTTTATTACAAGGAGTAAGGAATATTAAAGTAGGGAGGTTTTGATGCAATTCCGCTTGACACAGGTGAACAGTATTAAATACAGCTTTGATCTTCATATTTTACAAAGGAAGTGCTTGCATTGGAGGCAGTACACAGAAGATTCACTCGGCTAATTCCTGGGATGAAGTGGTTGATGTATGAAGAAAGAATGAGCAGATTGGGCCTGTACTCATTGAAGTACAGAAAAATGAGTGGTGATCTTATTGAAACATTGAGATTGTGAGAGGGATTGACAGGGCGGATACTGAGAGGGTGTTTCCTCTACATGGAAAAGAGGAGGAATTTAAGAGGTCACGATTCTTTGCTATTCTCCATCCCATAAGTTGTTGAAGCATAGTCATTGAATATATTCAAGACAGAGATTGGCAGACATTTAAACTACAAGGAAGTCGAAGGATGTGAGGAGAGATCAGGAAAGTGATGCCGAGGCAAAGATTGGATCAGCCGTGCTCTTACTGAATGATGGAGCAGGCTGAATTGGCAACTGGCTCACTCTTGCCTGTTTCTTATGTTATCTAAATCTGCTACAATGTGTAATCTGTTTAAATTAGATGCCGAAATTTGTATTCAATATTTTTTACCACTTCCTCTCTTTTCACAACTCCTTCCCACTCCCAACAATGCACATTGTCTATTGTCTCCATGAGGCTCGTGCCAGAATTAAGGTTAGACGTACAAGGAACAATGTGATAACTAGGCAATAAAATGAACATAGAGTCAGAGAATAAGCTGGCATGCTGATGGATACAAAAATGTTAGAGTTGTAAGTTTATTATTGAAATGAACATCACAAATGATAGATGCTGTAGAGTTACATTCAATAGTTTAAGTCTCATCCATTTATTTCCACAGGCAGATAATATTTTTATAATGGAGTTCATCTAAAGTTTCTGTTTGATTGATTTCTAATGAAAGATGCAAAGTATTTTGGAAAGCATGGGGAATTAAAATGCCTCCATTCACCAACAATTAAGTCAAATTTTAATTAAAACCCTCTTATGAACTGGAGGAAACTAAATTAGTTTTCTAAAATATACGTCCTCAATTGGCTAAAAGATTTCTAAAATGATTACTTTCTAAACTTAATGAAAACTTTGTTCATTCTCATCTCCTACTAAATAATTAGGTTAAAATTACCTCCCTGGTGGTTAAATAATCTGCTTAGTGCTCAGACATCAGGATTGCAAGTCCAAGATTCCAACATTTCATTAGTCTGTGCAGGGTTTAGCAGACGTGAGCCAGAGTAACACCAAGGTACTAAAATCCATCAAGGCGCCACAGCTCCTTGTTGGGAAATGTGGACAGCTAAATCTGATTTGGGCAGCACAGTGGCAAACCTAGAGAGCTACTGTCTCATTGTTCCAGCAATCCAGGGTTCACTCCTGACCTTGGGCACTGCCTGTATGGAGTTTACACATCCTCCCTGTAACTGTGTGGGTTTCCACCCACATCTCAAAGACATGCGGGTCACTCAGCCTCTGAAAATTGCCCCTCGTGTGGGGGTGAGTGGTAGAATTTGGAGGGGAGGGGGAGGAATTAAGTAAATGGGATGAGTATAAATGGGTGCTAGATGGTCAGCACGGACTTGGCTGGCCAAAGGGCCTGTATGACTCTAAGACTTTACAACAATCAAGCACAACTATCTGGGCTCACAGAAGATTGACTGTATGAACATGAAGTGGTCTTGGAAAAACATTTTCACCAGTACCAGTGTCTACAAATGAGCAGATAGGCGAATAGCTTGCATTTATGTACAGAAGCATCACATGCCATGTCAGCGAAAGCAGCAACATCTCAAAGTCCTGTGAAAAAGTAATCAGGTGAATGACAAGCATTTTCTGACAGTGTTGTTAAAATACCAGGGAGAGTCTTTGCTCTTACTTGCACCTGTTCTTTATATCAAACCAAAGAAGCCTTGGTTAAATGGATCATCCGAAGACAACAAATCTCTCAGTTGTGCACATAAAAGAGAGCCCCCAATATGTTCCCTCACCCTAGACTGTGGATGAAAACTACAAGCAACAACTTGCGCACATGTAGCACCTTTGTATAATAAAATGCCCCAAGTGTTTTACTGAAGCACTATTTTAAAAAAAGCCACATAAGCAGATATTAGAACAGATAATCAAATACTAATTCAAACGGTTGCATTTTAAGGAATCCTTTAAAATTTGAGAGTCAGAGAAAGACAGAAAGAGAGAGAGTGGGGGAGATTTGAGGTCCAAGGTGTCTTAAACTCACTGCTGGCAGTGAGATTAAAAGTGCAGTTAAGCCAGAAATTGAGAAGCACAGAATATTGTCAAGCTGGAGCAGGTTATGGTGACAGTGAGGGTCATTGCTGGACTGGGAGCCAATTCAAGTCAGTAAATGAGCTACAGTGCAATCCGGGATAGAGTCAAATGAGACTTGGATTGGTTCAAGATCAGGAATGATGGAAGGACCCAGCCCTTGAAGAGGAAATACTCCCATCTTGCGTGTTTCAGACTACTATTGCTGCAATAGTTAAATGGAGCTCTTGTCCCAAATATCTTGTTTTCTACCTGGGGAAGAAATCCATACCTACCCTCATCATTCTCTCAAAATTAAGAAAGAAGTCAATATGGTCCAGTGGTGTTTTATTTAAATGAGCTAATGGTGTTAATTGATTTTCATTTGCCCAGGAGACAATATTTTGCTTTAAAGTTTAAGTAATGATACGTGTACTATTGATGAGATAAAAATAGTGCACCTGTTCTGTTTTCTACAGCCCATTGCAAACTGCCCCTTGTGTGCAGAACTGAATTACTCACCAATCACTTCCAAAGATCCTATGAACAACAGTGCACTTGAAACTATCAGAGACCTCAGGTGAAGAAAGTGTGGTAATATTCAATTACATTGAATATAGTTTGAATAAATGAGTGAACATCATAACATTTTAGGGAATTCTAAAGAAGTTTCAGAACTAAAAGGCCATTTAAGGATGTAGGAATATAAGAAACGAGAGCAAGAGTAGGCCATGTGTGACCCCTTGGGCCTGCTGGGGCATTCATTAAGATTACATCCCTATGGGCTTAGCTGTTTTCCTGCCCAGTATTTATGTTGTCTGAGTCTATTCTCTTGAACATTGGTATTGGTTTATACTTGTCACATGTACCAAGAGAGAGTGAATAGCTTTTGTTTATGTGCCATCCAGTCAGATCATGTCATACATTAGTACACCGAGGTAATAAAAAGAAAAATAGAATGCAGAATAGTGTTGAGGCTATAGAGACAGTGCAGTGCAGGTAAACATCCTTAATGACTCAACATCCACGGCTCCCAGTGATTCAGAATCCTTAAGAGTTAAATTCATCTGTGAAAAGAAATTCATCCTTATCTCTTTTTTCATCAGTTCACTCCTTGTTCTAGATTCCCCACAAGGCCAAACAGCCACACCAGCAACTACCTGTCTATATCCCTTTGAAGGTGTAGAAATGAAAAACCTGAAATAAAAGCACAAAATTTAGGAAACACTCAGCAGGTCAGAGAGAAAATCAGGGAGAAAGAAATTGAGCTGGCACTTCAAGTTGATGACATTTCTCAAGAATTGGGAAATTTAGACAGCAGGTGTATTTAAACCTACAAAAATGGGGTAGCAGTGGAGAGGACAAAGGAAATATCTGTGATAGGATGAGAATTGAGAAAAGATGGATGACACAGAGTGTTCTCAACTTGGAGATTGCGTTGAAGGGTTGTTAATGGCAGCTAATCTGTCTGATGGAGATGGAAATGGAGGGAGGATAGAAGAGAGAACAAAACACTGCTGGAACTCTAAGGTACAGAACACAGCAGTAGCTGGAACTCTGAAGTAAAGGAGAATGCTAGGAAACCCTAGCAGATCAGGTAGTATCTGTGGTGAAAGAGTTCCAGCAGAATGGTCAGGAATTGAAAAGCAAAAATCCACAGATCCTGGAAATCTGAAGCAAAATAGAAATGCTAGAAGCCCTGAGCAGGTCAGGCAGCACCTGAAGACAAAGTGAAACAGAACTGATTAAGTGGAGGCATACATAACTCAAGGCGTCATCACTTTTGCTGCCAGTCTCCACCTTGCTCTCACTTTCACACGGTCCACCTCCAACTCTTCCCTTCCATGTCTTGATTTCTCTCAGGGACTTGGGTTAGGAACCAACATACATTGCAAGCTCACTAATTCCCACAACTATCTCGACTACACCTCCTCTCACCCTGGTTCCTGTCAGATTCTATTCCATTCTACCAGTTTCTCGAAATGAAGATTGGGTAAGCGTGTTGCAGAGCACCTCCCTTCAGTCTGAAAGGGTAACCCTAAGCTTCCAGTTGCCCGTCACTTTTATTCTCCATTCTACTCCCACTCTGCCTTTAGCCTTTTACACTGTTCCAATAATGCCCAATGTAAGCTTGAAGACAACATCTCACCTTCCTCCTGGGCATGCTCAGCCCTTGAGGTTCAACAGTGAGTTTCAGGTAACCAGCCTTTCCAGTTTGCATCAGGACCGATGAATTCTTGTGTACAAGCAAAGAGCTGTCAATGGGTTGGCCACCTTCTGTGGTAGGAGGGCAGAGTCGGCATTTTCAGTTACTGATTTTTCATGATGGAGAAGGGTCATCACCTAGTGGTGTTAGTTCTGCTCTTCTCTCCACAGATACTGCTGAGCATTTCCAGCATTTTCTGTTTTTGTTCCAGATTTCCAGTATCTATTGGCCACTCCTAATGTAACCCGTTTTTTGCTCTCTGACCTATTGGGTTTTGGCAGCAGTCTCTTATATTTCATATTGCCAGCAGCTGCTGTGTTCTGTATCTCAGTTCCACCATGTGTTTTCTTCTCTCTCTTCTGTCCTTCCTTGACTCCCTACTCCCTACAGATTAGCTGCCATTAACAAGCCATCTCCCAATTGACACCCAACATCCATCTTCTCTTAGTCTCCACCTTATCAGAGATGATCCTTGGTTCCCTTCACTCTACTCCCTCTCCCGCAAGCTTAAACATACGTGCTTTGTGAATTTTCCAAGTTCTAAGGAAAGGTCATCAACTTGAAACAGTAACTCTGTTTCACTCTCCCTAGATGCTGCCTGACTTGCTGAGTATTTCCAACATTTTCTGTTTTTTTTATTTGCTTTGAAGACACCTTATATCCTTTTCCCTGGTTACTTTTCCATTGATAACAAAACATATCTAATCAATCTTTACTTGGTCTCTTAACTATTAGATTTTTCAACTGAATTTCCAGTTGTATATATATCAACATTTTGATCATCTGCCCTGAATATTTTGCCTGTTATTCTGTAGTTTGAAAAAATCATTGTTCACTTTGGGGTACCAGGATCTAGTTTGTGCACATCCCTGGTGAGTCCTTGACTTTCTTATTCATGATCCACTGTATTATTTAAAGCTCATGTTGACTTTATTTGAGTCAACACTAAAAATCCATGCCCATCAATTTAATATAATATTACAACATGAGTAAAATCAATTGCACAGTTCGCAAGCCATAAATCCATGAGCATGTTACATCTGGCTGAGCCCGTGATCCGTGTAAATGTCTTTGCAACAAAAATTCCCTCCTGTCGAGCCCATGAATATAGTCATTGGACAACACAGGCCATAGATTCAATCCTTAGCTTTGCTGAGTTAATCAATCTCAGTTATTCAACAGCATCGTGCTCTTCGCAGTTTCTGAGCCAATGACTTGTAAAATCAATCAAAGTATTTGCTATCCAAAGAAAAAACTTGCTTTTATAAGTAGTGCTTTCCACAATCTGAAGATGTCCTCCTATCCTGAATTAGCTCAAATCCACCAGTACCTTTTGTGCTGTGATATGATACAAAAAGAAGTCAGGTGAATGACCACTTGAAGCACTTGTGGTGGTGTTAATAGATGGATTAACTCATTTTGAGCAGTATTCACTGCTTTAATGTAGGAAATGCAGAAACCAATTGTATAGAGGGTCAAATAAGCAACTCCAGACTCAGGACTAGAATCTATTTTAGTGATAGTAGTTGAAAAATTGTCCAGGAATCAAAAATAATAATTCCTCTTCAAAATGGGGCACATTGGGCTTCAGTCCAATCCGAAAAATCAGCATTTGCAACACAGTGTGGAAACATGACAACCTGCAGATTCTCCTCCAAGTGATGCACCTTGGAAATATGTTGTTTGTCCTTTATCATCACTGAGTCTAAATCCTAGAACTCTCCATCCAACAGCACTGTGGGAGTGTCTTCACCATAAGTGCTACTGTGATTCGAGAAGGCACTTCACCACAATTAGGAATGGGCAATAAATATTGACCTAGTAGGATAGATGCTTGGATTGATATGATGTGTGTCTGGACAGTTGTTCTCCAGTAGAAGGAGGTGCTACAGATTAAAAAGGGAGCAGGAACAAAAAAAATGTCAACAAGTCAATAGTCGGTGACTATTATGTTTAATGGAAAAACGCACACTTGTTCTCCAATTTCAACAATATATTCAGAGCTGCTTTTGTTGGCTACATGACTGCAATAATTATCAATTCCCATTTTCCACTAACTGTGTTTCCTGCATTAAATCAAATACCTGGTTAAATTAACCAGTTTCTTCAGATCACATTGAGAGAATGCAAAAAGGAAAACAATCTAAACTCTTTAGTGATTTTAAAAATGTATTAAATTTTTGGAGTTGTTTGAATGAGCATTGTGATATCATACACTGAAGCATATTCCCTCCCTGAATGGATGTTCAGAAGTTATGGACCAAATACCCGCATTCATCTGACAAATCTGTACATGTGCTTGAATGTCACTCCTTGGGCATAAATATCTCAGAGAATGCAAATTAGGATGTCCTGTCAGCAATACAATAAATCATGCACATTTTTTTAAATGCTGAAACACAAAATTGCAGCTATTTCTACAGTGATTCAGGTTATATTACTGAGCCCCAAACCTTTCCATTTATACAAACAAATGCAGCCCATTTAATGCTACTGCTGCTGAAAGTATCATCAATTCCTTCTAATGCAATATCTCATTCAATTTAGCCTGTCTACCACTGTGACCAGTCATTATGGTGAATATTATTGCTGTGGCAAACATGGCTTTTCTCACCCACTTGTTCTGCATCTATTATGCTTCTATACTTCACTGCGAAAAGCTTCCACTACTTTTCTCTAGTAACTACCATGGTTAAGTAAATAGCCTGCATACAGTATAGAGTAAAATGTTTATTTTTTCAATGGAATTTAATCACCAAATTGTTAGTTGAGTCATATTGTGCCAAGTCCTGTATAACCAGCACATGATGTTGTTCTTCCTGTTAATAATTAATTACTAAATTGTTTCTAGTCATAAAAACAAACAACATGGAATGTACATGCCTGGTATTGAAATAATATGAATCTAGCAGCCCATACAAACTCTCATATTCAGTCACTAAACGGATCCATGCAGTGAAGTTAGAAGAAAGGCTGACACAGCAGTTGCAATTTCCCCTGGAGATCTTACATAATGGAACAGAATTGTTATTAAATGTATTAGTGACATCTAGTGGCAGATCAATGATTTTTTGTCAATCTTTAACTGACAGGCTGCCAAATTTGAATAGTTGCTATTCTGGCCAACTGAAATACAAAATATCTATTCATAATTTGGACACGTGGCTGGGCACAACTGGATGTAATCACACCACTCCATTAACTCTCCTCACATTGTCAGATGGGTCATCTTTTTGATGAGGCAGAGTACTGAAGCCCTGCATAACCTCCTGGCAGACATTTTGATATTCAATCACATGGTCAGAGTGCTTCTCCCCAGCCCTACAGTTACTGCCCAGCCTTAACTACCCTTCTGAAGATGATGGCGCTATGTTAGTAGTCATCAACAGTCACATAAAGGTTCTTTAATGAAAGCAATATTTGGCAAGCACAAAGTATTCCGTACCTTGGTAATAGATGCAGAACATACAAAATGTAGAGGTTTCTGCATAGAAAAAAATTGTTAGCACTCCAGAAAGTTGGTGCAATGGTCATTTAGTATACTGATAATTACTTTTATTGAAATATTAGCTTCAACATCTTCCATTGGGCTAGATGTGACTCAAGGCTATGGTGAGTCTTCCCTTTGATTTCCACAGTTAAGTTTTACTTAGGCTCCCTGATGTCATACCCTGGCAAATTCTGCCTTGAGTTTCAAAGTGGTCACTCTTACTCACCTCTGAAATTCTGCTCTTTTGTCCATGTTCGTATCAAAGTTATACTGAGCCCTGGAACTGAGTGTTCCTGGCAGAATCTAAACGGAGCATTGATAAGTTAGGTTATTGGTAAGTCTTACTTGATGGCATTGTCAGTGACAATTTCCAAAAGGGGAAGAATGAGCTCAGTATGATTTGTCTGCCTTTTTTTTGAACAAATCACAATGGCTCAGGTAGCTCTGAAGCACAAGACTTCAGTGCCACAACTGGTACATGATCAAGAACAATGGGCTCACACCAGTTCCTTGATATCACACGGAGTAAATTACACTTGTTGAAGATTGTTATGATGAGGACCTCAGGAGGAGGTTGAGGTGGAGGATCATCTTCTAACTGAATATGACTCTAGTCAGTTTCCACTTCTCCTCTTCACTCATCGACTGATGTCTGCTACATTGAGAATAGAGCTGTTCATGAAGTCCTGATGAAGGGTCTCAGTCCAAAACATTGACTGTTCAATTCCTTCCTTAGATGCTGCCTGAGCTGCTGAGTTCCTCTAGCATTTTGTGTGTGTTACTCCTGAAGTCTCCTCCTTTGATTGGCTATTTAATTCCCCCATACCATTCACAATTGGATGTGGCAGGACATGTTTGGATATTGTTAGATTTTATTTGCCAATATTTTTCATATTCTCTCATTGCCATCCTAATTTCTGTTTCAATTTTACTCCCAGATCGGAAACATTTCAGTTTCTGTTTGTACAGAGGGAGAAAGAGAACAACTTGGTGATCCATAGACTCTCCACAGATTCTACCTACACTTCTCGCTGCCTTGGTAAAGTAGCCAACATAATCAAAGACCCCACCCACCCTGGACACTCTCTCTTCTCCCCTCTCCCATCGGGCAGAAGATACAAAAGCCTGAAAGGATGTACCACCAGGCTCAAGGAGAGCTTCTGTCCTGCTATTATATGACTATTGAATGGTTCCCTTGCACAATAAGATAGACTCTTGACCTCATCATGGCTTTGCACCTTATTGTCTGCCTGCACTGCTCATTTTCTGTAACTGTAACACTTTATTCTGCATTCTGTTATTGCTTTTCCCTTGTACTACCTCAATGAACTGATGTGATGAAATGATCTGTATGGATAGCATGCAAAACAAAGTTTTCACTGTACCTCAGTACATGTGACAATAATAAAGCAATTTACCAATTTATTCCTATACTTTCTACCTCCTTCCAGGCTTTTTGCTGTAGATAATTCTTGTCATCAGACATAAGCTTTCCCCTTTGCTTAAATTACCTTTGAATCTCCTTGGTAAGTGCCTCCTATTACTTCAAGCCTGATTTACCACCAAGTAGTAGTTTCCAGTCCAATTTTGCTCAATCTCTTCTCAGTTGAATAAAATTGGCCTTACCCATTTAAAACTGACTTTCCCATTTTAATTTTGTTCTTTTCCACAACTGTGCTAAGACCAACTGCATTATTATCACAGCCACAAAAATGCTCTCCCACTGATACACCTTCTACCTGCTCAGCTTCCATTCTTAAAATTAAATCCAGAATTAATACCTCTATTTTTGCACTCGTTATATACTGGCCAAAAAAGTTCTCCCGAACATAATATGTGAATGTTGTGCCCTCTATCTTTTACAGCAGTTAATATTAGGGTAAATTGAATCTTCCACTACTGGTGCTTGTGCACTTGTCAGAAATTTGCTCTTCTGTCTCCCTCAGACTGCTTAGAGGTCTGTACTGCACTCACAACAGTGTGATTGGTCCTTTTTTTTCTTCAGTTCAGTTTATGCAGCCTCATTCAAGGACCCTTTCATCCTTTCTCACAGCTCTGCTTATTTCTTTAACAAATATTGCCATCCCCTCTCTACCTCATTTGAAATTGGAGGCGAGGAATCTTGAGGTTCCAGTTCTCCCCTCTTAAAGCCACTTTTCCATCAAAGCATTCATACCATACTTCCAGCAGTCTATCAATGTTCTCAGCACACCTGCCTCATTCACAATAGTCCAATAACATATCCAGACTCTTTTTACCCAGTTTCTAAACTTTGTTTTCTGCGCCTCTAAATTCTCCCCTTATTTATTTACCTCCTATTTCTCTCTTTTCCTTTTTTCCCTTTTAATTCTTCGTTCAGCTTGTCATGTCCCTGCCAGGCAAGTGTCTTTTCTTCTTCTTAGGCTGTCCCTTGGGATTGAGTATGACTGGCTTCCTCTCCACTTTTACGAGTTCTGAGGTGACTGATGTGAGAACCACAGACTCTTCCACTGGTGGGGCAGGAGGTGTCTAATGGGGCAGACAAGTAGGTAGCTTGTGAGGTAGAGCACTTCTTCAGCTCTTTACACAGGACTTCTGTGCATTCCCAATGCGCAGATGCCAGGTTCTCAGTACCAAGCCAAATGCTCCCGAAGCAAGTTTAAACCCTCCCCACCAGTACTGGCAAATCTATCCGTGAGGATATTGGTCCTTGTCTTGTTGAGTCAATCAATCCAGCTTGTACCAGTGCCCTCTTCCCCAGAAATAGTCCCAGTACCGCACAAATGAAGAGCTGTTCTTCTTGCGCCATTTGTTCAAACTCACATCCTATTGTAGTGTAGAGGGCGGCATGGTAGTGCAGCGGTTAGCATAACGCTATTACAGTGCCAGAACCCGGGTTCAATTCCCGCCGTTGTCTATAAGGAGCTTGTATGTTCTCCCTGTGTGTCTGTGTGGGTTTCCTCCGGGTGCTCTGGTTTCCTCCCACATTCCAAAGATGTACAGGTTAGGAGCTGTGGGCATGCTATGTTGGCGCCGGAAGCATGACGACACTTGTGGGCTGCCCCCAGCACATTCTCCAGTAACTCAAAAAGATGCATTTCACTGTGTGTTTTGATGCACATGTGACTAATAAATAAATATCTTATATCTTATCTTATATCCTATTTCTACAACCACTGCAGGATTGCACCAAGAGTCATAGAGTCATACAGCATGGAAAAGGGGCCCTTCAGCTCAGCTGGTCCCACCTAAGCTAGTCCCATTTGCCCATGTTTGGCAGTATTCCGCAAATTCCTATCTTTGAGGTCCTGCTTCTTAATCTCTTGCTTAACTATTCAAGCTCTGTCTTCAGGAACCTCAGCTCTTTCTCTACATATGTTGTATTGTAGGATACTGAGTTATAGGGAGAGATTAGCTGGGCCTTTACTCCTTGGAGTATAAGAGACTGAGGGATGATCTTATAGAGGTAGATAAAATCATGAGGGGTATAGATAGGGTGAGTGGTCTTTTTTCTAGGTTTGGGGAATCGAAAATAAGAGGACATAGTTTTAAGGTTAGAAGTGGAAGGTTTAATAAGAACCTGAGGGGCAACTTTTTTTTACACAGCAGTTGGAGACACATGGAACCAGCTGTCAGAGGAAGTGGTTGAGGCTGGTATGATACATTTAAGAAGTATGTGGACAGGTATATGGATGACAAGAGTTTAGAGGGATATGGACCAAGTGGTGGGAAATGGGATTAGCTTGGATATACATCTTGGTCGGCATGGACACATATGGACCGAAGGGCCTTTATCTGTCCTGTACAACTCTATGACTCTATGTTGTTCATACTAAAATGGACCACAACCACAGCCTTTTCAGTGACTCTCACCTGAATGTTCTGTCATTCAGTGATCTCTATGATCCTGACATTAGGGGAAGTACTTCTAGACACTACTTCCTTGGAGTGTAAGAGACTGAGGGGGCAGACACTACTTCCATCCTGTAGTGTCTGGGGTCACATCTTCCATTCCAGTCAATGGCGGGGATTGCAGATGGTCTTTTACACTGCCCTGTAGTCCAGTAGTATCATGGCCACTATTACCTATAGCAGTTTTTCAACTTGAGAACTTATTTAATTAGCTGAATTTGAATGCATCAGCTTTTGACCTTGTGTCTCAGGAAGCAGTCATCTGAATTTCTGGGAAAGTAACCATTCTAACATATCTGAATTTCTGGGAAAGTAACCATTCTAACATATCTTTATGATCTGTAGGCACAGCTATGGCAAGGTTTTGCTTGACCACTCTCAACTTAGGCACAAGCCCAGATAATTGTAAAGTGGACATATGAATCTCTAGTGGCACTAATCAAAGTAGAGCTTCAGCATTCTCCCACAGTTCTGGTCAATGTTTATCCTTCAATAAAAGTTAAAAGGAAAAGGTGTTCATTAACATGTTATTGTGTGTATGACTTTGCGTTGTGTGTGAATGCCATGTTTCCTACATTACAACAGTGATAATGTTCAAAAACATGTCTTGAACTGTGAAACATGTCAGGGTGACTGTATAAATTCATTCCATTTTTTGTTCTTTTTTATCAGGAAACTTACTGCTCTAACAGTGGTTTCTCCTGTTCTTGCAATATATGTGATACGGAATATCATTGTCATAGCTATCTCAAAACCTGGTTTCTTTAGTTTCAAGTATTTTGAATCAATTTTTCTTCAATCATAACCTTGTTTTTTTTTATTTTTCTCCATTTTGAAAACTAAACGGTCAGGTACTGGAAGTGGATGCAAGGCAATAAATATGTTTAAAAGGGTTTTTTTCAAAAGAAATTTCAATAGCTAATAATTGGTGTTGAGATGAAAAACAAAATACAAGCAGAAAGGGCAGAAGAGAGGGAGAAAGGATAAATTAGACATTAATTTTCTTATTTAGAGTTAGTTTTGCAGTAACTGAACTGCTCTTGCATCTGAATAGTTTGGTAATGTGAAAATAATGTTTAAACATCTCTTTCTGGCAGGGTGAAGTCTGACCCAGGAGATAGTGTTTTTTTTGGACCCACTAGCAATTGAGGGTTTAAGAGAAGGTAACTTCGGCAACCTAGTATGTAATTTCCCAATGCAGTATACATAAGCCTGACACCACCATATGATGAGTTAGATCATGCATATATTGTTATGCGCCTGTTTGCAGTCTGAGAAGACCCTTGAATAAACCTGACATGCCATTGCAGCTCTCTGTACTTCTTGTGTATTATTCTGCATAGTCGGCATTTTACTGGATTCAAGTCTAGGAACCCACGGGGGCAGATACATTACACAACTTGTTTGTTTTTTCACTCTGTCCATTAGACTACTCATTTATAAAGTTAAGGGGTTTTATTCCACAAGAATGGCTTAGCCAACAAACTTGTTACATGGCTGTAAACATATACCGAAAACTTATCAATCTATTGATTCAGCTCTATTTATTGTCAAACTCATTATTCTTTCCTTACCCAATGCCCAGAATCCACTGCATCTACATTTCACAGTGGGAAAAGCCAGACTAGAATAACTTCAAATCCAATTAATGAAAGATGGACATTTCGAGAAATTCCTGCCAGCTGCCTAAAGGTAGTTATGCAAGCTTCCAGTCACATGATTGTTATTACTGCATGGACAACATAATTATTTTAGATGATTACTGACATCTTTCCTTCACAAGAGCCTTCTTTTTGAGTACCTGCAGTGAACTTCCACCAACTTTGCACAACTCTCAATAATGTTTTTGCAATTGATAATAATATTCCTCAATCTCTTCTGCTTATCCAAATTGAAAATCCTGTTATCCTGGAGAGATCATCTAAGTTCACTACTTTGGAAGTCCTCAACCAAATTCTCTCAATGTTCACACTTTTCCAGGGTAGTCCAAATCTACGATACTTCCTTGACAATTATCATTCCCTAAAATGGCTACCTTTGAACTTTCTACAGGACCTTAATATGCTCTATCATATGAAGGTGCCAAAATTGGCCCCAGTATTCCAAATGTGGCCCTTCCAGCAACTTGTATAAAGTGAGGTTCATATTTAGAGCTATCTATCAATGTCCTATTTCTGTATCCTAACACCTACGTTTTCTTCACAGCAGACTAATGAACAATAGCCTCCAAATCAAATTTTCACCTAGTTGTTTTGAACATGCTTCCTTCATGGTGTAAAGTTGCTTGGAATTGCTGTTACTCAAATAGATCCACAGGCATGATAATGTAACGGTTAGCATAACAAAATTACAGCACCAGCGACCCAGATTCAATTCTGGCCAATGTCTGTAAGGAGTTTGTATGTTTTCCCTGTGTGTCTGTGTGGGTTTCCTCGGGGTGCTCCAGTTTCTTCCACATTCCAAAGACGTACGGGTTAGGAAGTTGTCGGCATGCTATGTTGGCGCCGGAAGTGTGGCGACACTTGCAGGCTACCCCCAGAACATTCTATGCAAAAGGATGCATTTCACTGTGTGTTTCAATGCACATGTGACTAATAAAGATATCTATCTATCCTGCATCTTTTATCAATATTAACTGAAATGTGTCAGGTGCAAGGTCATTTCCTAATTCTATCCAGATCAGTTTGCATTCTATCTCTCTAACTGTGAACCCTTGTTCAAATGCCTAGACAGCTCCCAAATGCCCTCATAAAGAATGCAATGGACCAACTCCATCAGTGCACTGAGAAAGGCAAGTTACTGAGACTCAAGGAAATCCCAATTAAAAGATATTACAAAATGACAGCAATTTTTCTCATCCAGATTCAGCAACCATCCACAGGGTGGCTGACAGCTACCCATTGTTATTCCCCCCCTCGTTCACTTCTTGATCCACAAATGAATGGATTTCTCTGAGGGCTTGTGTTCATCTTATTGGTAGAAAATCCAACCTCAATTCTGAATCAACACATAATTTGTTATTGCATTCTATGGGTACATGCTCTAACATGCAACCGCATCATTATGAGCCTACACAGCTTTCAGTCAATCCTGTGTAGAACAAACCATTGGCAATAAGCTTGGATATTTATAGATGCAATCAAGATATGTGCTTCTTCTATATATCAGGAAAGTTAATTGTCCTTAAGAATAGCCTTGTGACTTCTACATAAAATAATTCTTATAGTCCTGTATATGTAGCATTACTACAGGGCAGACCTTGCTTAGTTTTGGAGTAGCTCTGCACTGAACACTTGGCATGCTTGTGAAAATGTGGAAGACCTGCATTCCAGTGAATTCCAGTCTATGCCCCCTCACTGGACTCTCTGCAGAATCCAACAGTGGAGCACAGGATTTGTGATGGGGAACCTACTCCCTCATCCTACATCATCGAGGCATGGAGTCATAGAGTAATACACAGAAGCAGGTCCTTCAGCCCAGCTGGTCCACGCTGACCAAAATAACCCATCCAAGCTAGTCCCATTCACCTGCATTTGGCCCATAACCTTTTAAACCTTTCCAATCCATGTACCTGTCCAACTATCTTTTTAGAAGTTGTTATTGTACTTGCCTCAACCACTTCCTCTGGCAGCTCATTCCACACTTGTACCACCCTTTGTGTAAAAAAAGTTGCCTCTCAAGCTCCTATTAAATCTTTCCCCTCTCACCTTAAACCAATGCCCTCTCATTCTTGATTCTCCAAACCTGGGAAAAGGACTGAGTGCATTCACCCTATCTATGCCCCTCATGATTTTATACAGCTCTATAAGATCATGTCTCAGTCTCCTACACTCTAAGGAGTAAAGTCCTAGCCTGTTCAACCTCTCGCTTTAACTCAGTCCCTCAGATCCTGGCAACATCCTTGTAAATCTTTTCTGCACACTTTCCAGTTTAATAACATCTTTCCTATAGCAGGGCGACCAAAACTGAACATAATACTCCAAGTGCGGCCTCACCAGTGCCCTGTACAACCGCACCATGGTCTCCCAACATCATTCAAGCCCCTTCCTTTCAATGGAGATATCATAGCTGAAAGGAAGGAAGATAAGAATTAGATAGGTTACATTATTTTTAATTATTTATGTTTCAAGTAATATTTTATTTATTTAAAATTCTTTTCATACCATAGGTGATTTTATTTATTTTCATTTGATTTAAATATTAAGAGATTTTTTTTGTTTAATTGCTTATTTCAATTTTAATACCTTGAAATTTTTCTGAATATCAGGGACATTAAGACAAACTGAAAAATCTTGACAGCTGTGACAGATGGCAAAGCTGGAATTGTGATCTGCCATCAGTCAAGGTTTTTCAGAGGAGATTCATGGTTGAGGCTTGTCTCAGTGCACACGGCCTTGCTGCTTGGCTCCAAGAAATTCTTTGTCAGCAAGATTATTTTCCAGATTCCAACAAGGCAAGGGCAAGGTATTATTAGCTGTGCTTCACTGAAGAGTCATTCAATGAAATTCAACTAATATCATATGATACAATATAAGTGTAAAATACCGGAAATGCTGTAAATTTAATAAACAGGGAGAGGTGGAAATGAAATACAGATGAATGGTACATAATGAACTATAGAGTTTTGCAAACATATAATGCAAATAAAGTGGTACAAATGACATGCATGGAAAGAGAAAAAAGACTTAACATTTCAGGTCAGAAATCTTGAGCATGCAACCTACATGGTATAGAATTGCTTGGATTTGCTGATACTCAAGCACATCTTGTTTCTTCTGACTATTCAGTTCTGATGAAAAGTCATTGACTTGAAATATTAACTCTGTTTCTCTCTACACAGGTGCTGCCAGATTTGCTTAGTTTTTACAGCATTCTCTGTTTTTATTTCCATTGTTTTCCCCGTTTTGTAAAAGATATAAATGAAGTTGTAGCGACTCACCGTCCGGGCAAGTGAACTGGCTCAGCAGTCGGGTCGCACGGCGTCGGAGCAGTGAGGCCCAAGATGGCGGCCGGCCTTCGTCTTCCCTGAGCGACGGGGAGAACCCGCGCGCGGGAAAGACTTGATGACGTAGCATATACATCATTGCCGGTTGCATTGGGCGGGAACAGTCTCCCTTAAAAGGCCCGCGCAAGGCGGGAAAATAAACCAGTTCTGTTCTGAAACTCTACGACTCTCATCTTGTGTTCATTCCGCGGTAGCAACCGCTACATTGGTGACCCCAACGGTCCAAACGGATTTTGGACCTGCACAATGGACGGCAACACAGCATCCAACGCAGTGGCACTCAAGCTGCCCACCTTTTGGATGCTTCGTCCTAGCATCTGGTTTCACCAGGCCGAAGTGCAATTCCACCTTCGGCAGATCACCTCCGACTCCACAAAGTACTACCATGTGGTCAGCTCTCTGGACCGGGAGACAGCCACCCAGGTCAGTGATTTCATCCAGTCCCCTCCAGAGGAACATAAGTACCCGGCTTTCAAAGACCTTCTGATTCGGACCTTTGGCCTCTCCCGTCGTGAGCGCGCCACCCGCCTGCTTCACCTCGATGGCCTGGGGGACAGATCCCCATCCGCGCTAATGAATGAGATGCTGGCATTGGCTGAGGGGCACAAGCCCTGCCTAATGTTCGAACAGGCCTTCCTCAAACGACTACCCGATGACATTCGCCTGCTGTTGGCCGACACTGATTTCAGCAACCCTCGTGAGGTGGCTGCCCAGGCAGACATCCTGTGGAAGGCCAAACGTGAGCGCGGTTTGTCTGTCGGCCAAATTGCCAGGCTGCGAGCCCAACGCCCGCCTGAACCAGTCCCAGCAACCGGGCGACCACACCTCAGAAACACAGACGACGACACTGCCAACCAACTGTGTTTCTACCATCGGAGGTGGGGCGCGGAGGCCCGTCGATGCCGCCCACCCTGCAAGTCAGGGAAACGTCAGCGCCAGCCGCCACTAACAGCTACGGCGGCTGGCCACCGACAAAGCCTCCTATTCGTTCGGGACAACCAGTTCCCTCGTCGATACTGGAGCAGAGGTCAGTATTTTGCCCCCAACCGGCCGCGACACTCGTAACAGGCAACAAGGTCCAGTACTCAATGCCGCAAACGGCACAACAATACCAACTTTCGGTACCCGTACACTTCAGTTACAATTCAGCGGCAGCCGTTTCACCTGGACCTTCACCCTTGCCACCGTCGCCCAACCACTCCTAGGAGCCGATTTCCTTCGGGCCCACAACCTGTTAGTCGACCTGCGAGGGAAACGGATAGTCCACTCCACAACCTTCCAGACCTACCCCTGGGAGAAACCAGCCTACCAGCCCCGCGCTTGGACTCCATTTTCCTGTCCGGCAACGAGTTTACCAAGCTCCTAGCCGAATTCCCATCAGTTTTGGCACCTCAGTTTACGAATTCTGTGCCCAAACACGGGGTCCAACACCACATCACTACCACAGGGCCACCACTTCATGCCCGAGCTCGACGTCTACCTCCAGACAAGCTCCGCCTGGCAAAGGAAGAGTTCCGTCGCATGGAGGAGCTGGGGATTGTTCGCAGGTCAGACAGCCCCTGGGCCTCCCCTCTGCACATGGTCCCCAAAGCCACCGGCGGGTGGAGGCCCTGCGGCAACTACCGCAGGCTGAATGATGCCACCATCCCGGACCGCTATCCCATCCCTCACATCCAGGACTTCACAGCGAACCTACATGGGGCCCGCATCTTTTCCAAAGTGGACCTTGTTCGGGGATACCACCAAATCCCGGTCCATCCAGATGACGTCCCCAAAACTGCAATTATCACCCCATTCGGCCTTTTCAAATTCCTTCAAATGCCATTCGGCCTTAAGAACGCCGCGCAGACCTTCCAGCGGCTGATGGACGTGGTAGGCCGAGACCTGGACTTCGTGTTCATTTACTTAGATGACATACTAATCGCCAGCTGTGACCGCCAAGAACACCTTTCCCACCTCCGCCAGCTGTATTCCCGTCTCCGTGATTTCAGCCTCACAATCAACCCAGCCAAGTACCAATTCGGGCTTGACTCTATCGATTTCCTCGGCCACAGAATCACCAGCAAGGGAGCAACACCCCTACCTGCCAAGGTGGATGCTATCCGACATTTTGTCCGCCCCAGCACAGTCAAAGGCCTACAGGAATTCCTGGGGATGGTCAACTTTTACCATCGGTTCATCCCTGCAGCAGCCCGTATCCTGCGCCCTTTGTTCAAGCTGATGGCTGGTAAGGGCAAGGACATTGCCTGGAACGACAAGGCTGCGGCTTCCTTTGTTAAGGCCAAGGACGCCCTAGCAAATGCCACAATGCTGGTACACCCTAGGACAGACGTCCCAACCGCCCTCACGGTGGACGCATCCAACACCGCGGTTGGTGGATTACTGGAACAACTAATTGAAGGCAGTTGGCAACCCTTAGCATTTTTCAGCAGGCACCTTAGACCACCTGAACTGAAATACAGCGCTTTTGATCGGGAACTTCTAGCGCTGTACCTGGCGGTCTGGCATTTCTGGTACTTTTTGGAAGGCAGGCCTTTCACCGCCTTCACTGACCATAAGCCTTTGTCTTTCACCTTCTCCAAAGCCTCTGATCCCTGGTCAGCTCGTCAGCAGAGACATTTGTCCTATATTTCCGAATTCACAACAGATGTCCAACATGTCTCTGGGAAGGACAATGTCGTTGCTGACGCACTTTCCAGACCAACCATCCACAGCCTGTCCCTGGGTGTCGACTACACGGCCCTGGCTGCCGCACAGCAAGCCGACGACAAATTGCCCAGCTACAAAACCGCAATCTCGGGCCTGCAGATCCAAGATTTCTTGGTTGGTCCTGGTCAGCAGACCCTCCTTTGCGACATCGCAGCAGGTCAACCCCGCCCTATAGTTCCTGCAGCCTGGTGGAAACACGTTTTCGATTCGATACATGGGTTGGCATGCATGTCCATCAGATCCACTGTCCGGCTGGTTGCCAGCAAGTTCATCTGGCATGGCCTGCGCAAACAGGTCAGAGAGTGGGCCAGGAATTGTCAGCACTGCCAGACATCGAAAATCCAACGACACACCAAGGTTCCGCCACAGCAATTCGAGCCTACCCATAGAAGGTTCGACCACATCCACGTCGACCTCGTAGGCCATCTGCCGGTTTCAAGAGGGGCCCGGTACCTCCTTACCATCATGGACCGGTTCACGAGGTGGCCAGAGGCAACCCCTCTATCTGACATCACGACTGATTCCTGTGCCCGGGCACTGCTCACAACTTGGATCTCACGTTTTGGTGTTCCAGCTCACATCACTTCAGACAGAGGCACACAATTTACCTCCAGCCTCTGGTCTGCATTAGTGAACATGCTGGGGACGCAGCTGCACACCACCATGGCCTACTACCCTCAATCAAACGGGTTAGTGGAACGTTTTCACCGCCATCTGAAATCAGCCTTGATAGCCCACCTGAAGGGTCCTAACTGGGTTGACGAACTGCCTTGGGTCCTGCTCAGCATACGCACTGCCCCCAAAGAAGACCTCCGCGCTTCGTCAGCTGAGCTTGTGTATGGGGAACCCCTAGTTGTCCCAGGGGATTTCATACCTGCCCTTCGAGACCAAGGGGAACAACCCCCAGCAGTCCTACAAAGACTGCGCAAGAAGCTCGGCAACTTGGCCCCGATCCCCACCTCGCGGCACAGTCAAGCCCCATCCTGTCAGCCCAAAGAGCTACGAGACTGTAAGTTTGTTTTCGTTCGCAGGGCACACCTCGGGCGCCGTTGCAACAACCATATGAGGGACCGTTCTGAGTCATCAGGAATAATGGATCCACCTTTATTTTGGACGTTGGGGGCAGGGAACAGGTTTTCACGACAGACTGCCTCAAACCGGCCCATTTAGATCCGCAACAACCGGTCGAGGTTTCAACGCCGCGACGCAGAGGCCGACCCCCTAAGCGGCGGCTGGCACAGCCCGCGGACCTTGGGGACTGTATCACCGGTTCTGGGGGGAGTTGTGTAGTGACTCACTGTCCGGGCAAGCGAACCGGCTCGGCAGTCGGGTCGCACGGTGTCGGAGCGGCGAGGCCCAAGATGGCGGCGGGCCTTCGTCTTCCCCGAGCGATGGGAAGAACCCGCGCGCGGGAAAGACTTGATGACGTAGCATATACGTCATTGCCTGTTGCATTGGGCAGGAACAGTCTCCCTTAAAAGGCCCACGCAGGGCGGGAAAATAAACCAGTTCTGTTCTGAAACTCAACGATTCGCATCTTGTGTTCATTCCGCGGTAGCAACTGCTACAAAGTGCTATTTATATATATAGTTCCCTTCTCTCCTTGGGGGCTGAGACATTGCTTCCACTCAAAAGTTATGGATTCTGATGTGGCTGGTGAGGCTAATATGGGATCTACAGACTCTTTTGAAGGCAGGGAGGTGGATGAGTCAAAGTCAGAAATCAAAGTCAAATTCAAGTTTATTGTCATATGCACAAGTACCTGTATGAACAAGTGCAATGAAAAACTTACTTGCAGCAGCCATCTGAATGCTCTTTTCCTCAGGGGCAAAAAAACTGACTTGGTGCACTGAAGGCAGTGGTGCATTTTAACATCGATGTCTGCCTTCACTGAAGCTGTCTCTGAAGACATGCAAAGTGGTTCACAATTTATTTGTTGACATTTATTGTTTGGAGTGCAGTGTTCTGCAGTGGGGAAAGCTGGTGGAGGACATTTGTTTTGTGGATTTTTAATATAAGGCCCATTCCCTCATATGCTTCAGTAAATGCATTAATGATGACTTGGTACATGGCCTCTGAATGTGTGCACACACATTTTGATATCTGCACTCTGCAGCTTAATGACTGAAGTTTGAGTGACCTTGAGGCTTAAGTGGAAGAGACAGAAGTTGAACAGTTTCCCTTCAGTCTTGTAGATTAGCATCACTTTGGCAAAAAGCACGATGGACGTTCACATTAGCCCCTTCTTTAGTTCCAAATTAATGGAAAGGATATTTGCACGTAAATGTTTCAGCTACTTTAAGCCATAAAAGATGCACAATTAAACAAAACAATCTAAAAATGACTGTCCAAAATGTGACATTAGCATTTCAAAGTGCTATCACATTAACTGGCTTGCCAATGAAATTCATTGGTAAAAGTTTCTACAATAGATATGAACCTGCCAGAAATGATAAAAGAAATCTGTTTTAGAGGCATTACACTCTGCATATTTAATTAAGTTCTTTTTTAACAATGTACTTATTGCTAATTATGGCCAATAAACCTCTGACATTGAAAATTAACTATTTGAAGTGATGTGTTTTTTAATATCATGCTCCAGCTGTTGGAGATTTTAAAATATAAACTTCTGTTTTCCTTTTCCTTTTTGTCTCTTTTTCCCCTCTCCCTCACTCACTTGGAATCTGGTCTCTTCCTGTCTTTGTATAACTGTTGCAACAGAGAACTTACCTATTGTAATTTACACTCCCCTCTCAGTCCTTGCATTGCACTTTTCACTGTCCTTCAATCAGAATGGTTAGGTGATACACAATTGATTGTGCTATCTTTCATGTCTAAGGTTTTCTTCACTGGAAAGTTATCAGGTTGCACCTTTGCCAATATACAGTAGCATGCAAAAGTTTGGGCATCCCTGGTCAACATTTCTGTTACTGTGAATAGCTAAGCGAGTAAAAGATGACCTGATTTCCAAAAGGCATAAAGTTAAAGATGACACATTTCTTTAATATTTTAAGCAAGATTACTTTTTTTTACTTCCATCTTTTACAGTTCCAAAATAACAAAAAAGGAAAAGGGCCCGAAACAAAAGTTTGGGCACGCTGCATGGTCAGTACTTCGTAACACCCCCTTTGGCAAGTATCACAGCCTGTAAACGCTTTCTGTAGCCAGCTAAGTGTCCTTCAATTCTTGTTTGGGGGATTTTCGCTCATTCTTCCTTGCAAAAGGTTTCTAGTTCTGTGAGATTCTTGGGCCGTCTTGCATGCACTGCTCTTTTGAGGTCTATCCACAGATTTTCAATGATGTCTGAGGGCCATTGCAAAACCTTCAGCTTGTGCCTCTTGAGGTAGTCCATTGTGGATTTTGAGGTGTGTTTAGGATCGTTATCCTGTTGTAGAAGTCATCCTCTTTTCATCTTCAGCTTTTTTACAGACGGCATGACATTTGCTTCCAGAATTTGCTGGTATTTAATTGAATTCATTATTCCCTCTACCAGCAAAACATTCCCCGTGCCACTGGCTGCAACACAAGCCCAAAGCATGATTGATCCACCCCCATGCTTAACAGTTGGAGAGGTGTTCCTTTCATGAATTTCTACACCCTTTTTTCTCCAAACATACCTTTGCTCATTGCGGCCAAAAAGTTCTGTTTTAACTTCATCAGTCCACAGGACTTGCTTCCAAAATGCATCAGGCTTGTTTAAATGTTCCTTTGCAAACTTCTGACGCTGAATTTTGTGGTGAGGACGCAGGAAAGGTTTTCTTCTGATGACTCTTCCATGACAGTCATATTTGTGCAGGTGTCGCTGCACAGTAGAACAGTGCACCACCACTCCAGAGTCCGCTAAATCTTCCTGAAGGTCTTCTGCAGTCAAACAGGAGTTTGGATTTGCCTTTCTAGCAATCCTATGAGCAGTTCTCTCGAAAAGTTTTCTTGGTCTTCCAGACCTCAACTTGACCTCCACTGTTCCTGTTAACTGCCATTTCTTAAGTACGTTATGAACTGAGGAAACGGCTACCTGAAAACACTTTGTTATCTTCTTATAGCCTTCTCCTGCTTTGTGGGCATCATTTATTTTAATTTTCAGAGTGCTAGGCAGCTGCTTAGAGGCTGCTGATTGTTGGGACAAGCTTTGAGGAGTCAGGGTATTTATAAAGCTTTGAAATTTGCATCACCTGACCTTTCCTAACGATGACTGTGAACAAGCCATAGCCCTAATAAGCTAATGAAGGTCTGAGACCTTGGTAAAAGTTATCTGAGAGCTCAAATCTCTTGGGGTGCCCAAACTTTTGCATGATGCTCCTTTCCTTTTTTCACTCTAAAATTGAACAAAACAAAAATAATACACTAATTTTGCTTAAAATGTTGAAAAGAGTGTTTCATCATTAACTTTATTACTTTTGGAGATCAGTTCATCTTCTACTCACTTAACTATTCACAGTAACAGAAATTTTGACCGGGGTGCCCAAAAGTTTGCATGCCACTGTATAGTGTGAAATATTACTAAACAATAAAACTCAGTTTAACTAAAGGCAGACACTATCACCTTCACTATAAGTGGAAATCTATTTCTCCCTCTATTAAACCATCCTCCTAAATACCAATTACTTTGGCTAAGTGTTTGTTCACTCTTCCTTAATATGATTGACTCCACCTCTGTGCTTTGTGATATTTCCTTTTTTTATATAGGCAATGCATAAATATAAACTTTTGATCTTAATTTAGCACCATTAATCTCATTCATATCTCATTCTTGATGTTCTTTTAAATTATATGGTTTGGGAACATCATAATTTTAACAAATGCAAGTGCTTTTAAATCTTAAATAGTCTGTAACTTAGAATATTCTGTATTTCGGTAAAACCAATTAATTGTTTTATTGTGAGGTAAGTAGACTGCTCTCCCTTTAAATTACTGCTTAACAGTTTATGCCACATTTGTGTTTTAAATACATGAATCGTGACAAACTTTAACAGAAAAACTCACAATGGTGGACTAAATTGGCAATCTGTTTATGCAGACACCCCCATGACTATCCTTTAGTAATTACAAAAATCTATGATTATGAATCATTGCCTGGACTGAAGGTAAGATGATATGTCATTGCTTCATTTGCAAGTTAACTGTCAACCACCATTTCCTTTGACAGGTTACTTCAGCTCCCATTCCAAACGTTTTATCTCTCCCACTTCGTTATCTATTGACAAATAGTTATTCATCAAAAAGTGAGTTTAGCCATCTGATCATGAACTTTTGCCAGCATTGTTTTCAAATCATCCAGCATATGCAAAGAGTCAGATGAAATGATATAACTGCTGAATTTCTGTTTCCTTGGTACCCTTTCCTAATAGCATGAGCTCAATGGCAAAATTATGAACTTGCCAAGTGGACATCTCTGGGAATGTTCCGTGCTTTTTTGTTGCATGTCTCAATACAGTAATGCAGGTTCATCAAATGGAAAGAAAGAGGCCAACTGATCCACAATGCCTATGTTAGCCCTAAGGTGGACCATCCAGTTAGAGCCTCTCCCTACTCATTCCCCATAATACTGCATATTTGTCTTCCATTTGAGTATTTATCCAATCATCTTTAAAATGTGCTTTTGAGCATGTTTTATCCACCCTTTCTGGCAGCTCACTGTAGATCACAGCAACTAGCTGCACCATTTTGTTCCTGAAGATACCTCTGTTTTTTGTTGTCCCTCACATCATTTCTATGGTTACCAACTCTTCTGCCACTGGGAACCATTTCTCTTTATTTACTCTGTCAAAATCATTCACTGTTTGAGCATCATCATTAAACCTTCTTTCAACCTCTTCTGAATTAAGAACAACATGTTTTTTTTCCAAATTTCTCCAAATTCTCCAAATTCCAAAGTTTCCCAAATTTCTCCTCATAAGTGCAAACTCACCCCTGTCCTAGAGACATATATTGACCATAATCCACAAGATACTGGAGGAACTCAGCAGGTCAGTCAGCATCAATAGAGTGAAATGGACAGTCAACATTTTGGGTTGAGACCCTCTATCCTGATCCATTTGATCTGGTCCAGATGAAGGGTCTTGTCCCGAAACGTCAACTGTCCATTTCTCTCCATAGATGCTACTTGACCGGCTGAGTTCTTCCAGCATCTTGTGTTGCACCAGATACCAGCATCTGCAGTCTCCTGTATCTCCAGCTGACCATAATCTTACCACTGTGGTATTGTTTTATGTAAATATATAACTATATACTGTAACATATCCATTCACATGTGATATAAATGTATATGTGATGTAATTACAGTTGGTACTTGGTTGTTCATCTTCAATAAAGGATTAGCTCATGTTCTAAATCTCCAAATATCTCCCGGAGTTTTTTTTTAATTACAGTACTCACCAGGTCTACAATAGCTGCACATAAACCACATCCTAATACACTACAAGCACCTTGTCACAAGGATTCATAAGGTTTTCATGCTACACATATGTCCAACCACATAAAAAGGTCTGAAGTCACCTAGTGGAATTTGGCCAAAGTTGCTTAAAGGCTGTTTGAAAATGTAAATTGTACACTGAAAGGTTTGATTTCAGGATGAAAGTCTACTTTTATTTCTGGCCTCAACATTACATGTTGAAGGCTTAGTAAGATTTCATTAAAAGGAAAAATAATATCGGAACCTATTCTGATACTCACAGCCTTTGAAGGTTTAGAACAGGGATTCCATGGAATTCTCTTTTGGAAAACTGCAACATCGTTGTCTGGTACATGAAGTCACCATCAATAATCCTATATTAATCATGTTGTATAATTATACAGTAAAGTTTTCCTACAATATTTCGTGAAGTTGAAGAAAATCCCAGTGATAAAATTATCAACAAAAAAGCAGCAGAATAATGAATAATCTGATAATTTGTTTAAGTGATGATAAAGAATACAGAGTAAAAAAGGGCAGTGAACTTGGTTTTGTCATTAAAAAGAGAGGCCCAGTAAATGCATTGAGAGATAGACTTGGAAATGACAAGCTTCAGGATGACCTGAGATGATAAGAAAGTATAAGTTCAGTACAGCCATACTTTAAAAAATATTCAATTAGAGGAAAGGCAAAAAAAAGTGTTGGAAATCTGAAACAGAGTAGAAACACACACAGACAATGTCTAACATCTATTGATACGAAAACAGAAAATGCTGGAAATACTCAATGAGGCTGTAGAGAAAGAAACAGTTAATGTTTCATGTAGATGACCTTATAAGTGTTTGTGCTTTTATACATTTCCTTTAACATAGTAAAATATGCAAAGTAGCTTCACAGGACCTTTGTCAAACAATACATGATACTCAATATCAGATAGAGATTTTGACAGACTTGTTGGGTATTTCTTGTGTCTTTTGCTAGATTAATATTTTTAGTCTCAACCCATTCACCACTTCCAAAAGAGAGATTATTGATATGGTTTTGGTCTTGCCCAATGTGTGTGTGTGTGTGTGTGTGTGTGTGTGTGTGTGTGTGTGTGTGTGTGTGTGTGTGTGTGTGTGTGTGTGTGTGTGTGCGCGCGCGCACACGTGCATGTGCGCACGTGCGTGTGTATAAAAAGCAAGTGCAATCTGCCAAATTAAATTCCGAGGGCTTATGACAGAAATCTACCTCCTATGTCTGAAAGTGTAAGGATGCTTGCTTCTCTTTCTCTCATGCTAATAGACCTGCTGTGTTTTCTCAGCACCATTACAGCTGAAGTTGAATTAATTCTGAAAGTCTAACAGTAAATGACATGCATCGTGATTGAGCCAGGCAACAACAAGCCTCCTTACTTGGACTGTTGCCTCAGACTGCACAAAAGCACATGAAAGTTTGGTGCTCCAAAAACTTGGTGTAAACAGAATTATTGTTTAATAAGAAATATGACATACAAACCTCCCCGTAATTTATGGCAGAAAACAATCAGATTAAACCCTGTGATCAACCACATGAAAATGCTATTTTATATTAAAGTTGTTACAATATGTTACTATGCCTTATTGATGACACTGAAGCATAAGTGCATGTCCTGTGCATCGTTGTTGTAGCTAAAAGGCTGATGAACAAGAATCTGCCAAATTGCTCATAACACAAAATATGGTTGTAATGGCTCAGTGATTTACCTTATTTTAATTTAATAGCTCTAGTAATTTCATTTTATATATATTTTTTTGTAAATTGAATTGCTTTTAAAGATTGTGATTCAATGGCTGGGATTCATTGATGCACATAAAACGTTCCAGGTTCACTCCTTCAGTTCTTGGTCTCTCAACCACTTAACCAAGTGGCAGTTTTCATCCACCATCAGTAAGAGGGTCATTACAACATGATAATCCATCATGTAACTGTCAATTATTGAACAATATGCAATGAATGATAGATGACAAACAAATCAGAATGCAAAAATTCTCTTGCTAGTAATGCATTAGAAAAAAGTGCCTTGTGACAAAGTGAGCTCAAGGCATCGCAATCCTACATAAACTATACTGAAATATTCACAAGCAATATCTTTAGATATTCATTATTTTGGGATTGTCACCATTTCATTAAACATTACTCATTGCAGACTGGGTCAATGGCTTTGCTTGTTCTGTTTAATGGATCCACCAGCTCTACATGAAGGAATGATAATAAAAAAAATGATGCAGACAAATCTTTTCTGCTTTTCTTTCATACACTATCCTCCATTATGTCACACACCATGTGGCATATTTATTGAAAAGCTTTCGCTGATAGTCCTCTGGAGAAGAATATACACAATGATACACAAGAGAGCGCAATGGAATGCATAACCTTCATTCATTGTGACAAATTATCCAGATATTCCTCGGGGTTTCCCCAAAAGCATAAGTTACACACAAATGTTTCACTCTAGTGTAATGTGCTAGTTCACATGCAGAACATTGTGCTGATAAGATACTCAATAACTGTTCAAATCTGTATTCACTTCAACCAGAAATGATTATGAGGCTGGAATCAGCTCTGTCATGTTCTGATCATTAATAAAATGCACCCTTTGCCCGGTCAGGAGCACAGTAGACAAGATGAAAACCACGACAAATCTGCATGTTGTGCCTTTATTGGTGAAAGATCCAAATCTATTTGTGTGCTTTTGCTGGAGATTTGTTGGACCATTGTGATTATGCTCAGCTTGATAAATGCACTAAGTCTGCGTCTAAACAAATATTTTAATAGCGTCTTTCATGCCCTCAGCACACCCCAAAGCATTTCATAGCTGTTGAATAACTTTAAAAACATAGTTGCTGTTGTGATCTGCACAGAGTCAGCTGACAATTTGCATGGAACAAGGCAATGCTAACAGCAGTAAATAAAATGACTTCTTGATGATGCTGGTCAGGATGTCAGGAGAACTTTGCTCTTCATTGAATAATGCCTTGAGAATCTTTTACAAGAAGAACAGAGGAGTTCGATTATTCTCCAAGTGGTTCTGAAAGCCTCCTTGAAAAGAATGTAACATCCCCACCAACTCATGGAAATCTCTGCTCCATTACTGCTCAAAGTAGAGCATGAGCATTTGGGATGACATTGAGAACCTTGAGTCTATGCATCAGTAGCAAACAGAAGCCCAGCATAAAAGGCAGAAGGAGCACCCAAAATCACAAGCTATGTACCTGTCCACCCTTTCAGGCACCTACAGGCGCACTTGTGCCAGAGTCTTCATGTCTGATCATCAACCAGCTCAGAACCCACAGAAATGGAGTGGAAGCAAGATATCTTTGATCTCATGGGACTGTCCAAGAAGTAGAATTAACTGTCAGCCTGTGATGATGTGCCCAAATCTCTGGATGAGTCTTTTAAGGTTTCAGTAATGACAACCAATGATTTAATATATGATTTCACGAAAATAATTTACTTAGATTAATAGGTGCAACTGTAAAGTTCCTTTCCATAGCTGAATGGGATGAGTATTGTTATGTTTGACAGGCATTATTCAGAAATAAACATCCATCTTAAAATCATAATAATGAGGAGATATGCAGATAGGAACAATATAAATGATAGAACGGGTCTGAATTTTATAACCCTCTGAGCAGACATGGGAATCACAGTGAGTGATTAAGCCAATTTGTGTTACTGTTTTATTTCTGTGATTGGTGCATGCAGGCAGCACTAACTGCTCCATTCATCGACTGTGTGCCTCAACGATGGCTGGCATCAATTAAAGTCAATCGGTACTACCTAAACTCCACCTGACTTGTTAAAGTGAGATGTGTTTTGGATGCAGCAGATTTGGCAGGTGTTTAGAACCTTGTCTGATCTAGAAGACATTGATGAATGACATTGAGACAATATAAGAACATATGAAATAGGAGCAGGAATAGGCCATTCAGCTAGTAAGATCACGGCTGATTTTTTTTTACCTCAGTGCTACTTTCCTGAACTAACCCAATATCCCTTGATTCCCTAGACATCAAAAAAATCTATTGATCTCTGACTTGAGTATATTCAGTGATTGAGCAATGTCGACTGTTTATATCCCTCCATAGATGCTGCCTGACCTGTTGAGTTTCTCCAGCACTTTGTGTGTGTGTTGCTCCACAGTTCTCTTGAGCAGAGAATTCTGAAGATTCACTACCCTCTAAATGAAGAATTTTTTCTCCTCTCTCTTTGAATGGCAGACCACTTATTTTGAGATTGTGACCCCTAGCACAAAACCCCACCCAGGAGAAACACAATTCCTGCAAATCCCTTTAAGAATGTAGTTCATTTCAATGAGACCACCTCTCATTCTTGTAAAATCAAGAGAATACTTAATCTCTCCTCATGTGACAAACCCATTATCTCAGGAGTCAATCTGACGAACTTCTGCAGAATTTCCGCATTCAGAAGCATGTCCTTCCTCAGGTAGAGAGAGTAGACAATATTCCAAATAGGTTGAGTAGTTTTAAATGGGGGTATTTCACAACCTTCATGTTAATTGGCACAAACAAAAAGCTAGGAAATATCTTGATTAGGATAGTTTTTGATAACATGTCCCAGAACTGGCAAAGAGATTCTTGGATTCCATAATGAATAATGAGTCTTATTTAGTTAATATTTTAATGACGTATGAACACAGATCCACTATCTACTAGCAGACAGCAATCAGGAAACCCTTCTGGGAGAGGCAAATTGTCAACTTAAACATTTTAGCTGGTCGTTAACAGCAACCCTAACGGGAAGCCTGGAATTTAATTACTAGTTGTCTGGGTTCCCCAAGCTCTCTGAAACTAGTCAGTGAAAGCAGAGTGACAGAGGATGGGAGCTCAAGATTGAAAATCAAATCTTAGAACCAATATTACAGCTTCACAGCTAGTTTCTTCAGTGAATCTTTCTTCCCAGGAGTTGTGATAGTTATTTCCTTAGCAATGTCTGAAGAAAGTTTGGAACCAACTTGGGTTAACTTTGGTGACCAAATAGTTGACTTGGTCTGATAACTTGCTTACTGCGGCTTCTGCCAAGATGTGACAATGGGGCTGCTCATGCAACACTGTAGTGGGGCTCCAAGGAGGAGCAAGCTGGACACCAGTACGAGTCTCAGGACCAAATGCAGCCTGATGCTAGACCACCTGAACACCAAAGATGGGCTTGTGATAGAGGAGGTGCTTGCAGGAGCCTTTACTCTGAGTCCTGGGCTACAGATGATGGAACAGTTTGCTTTTTTTAAAAACTATTCTCTTGAAGTCCCTAATAAGACCATAAAAAATGGGAATAATAAACCATTCAACCTGATTTGCCATTCAATAAGATATACAACCTAGTACCACTTCCCTGCATACCTATTGATACTTCAGTATTGAAAAATCTAGCAGCAGTGAGGGACATTGACTGCAATGAAACATCATTGCTGATGAAGGCAGAGGTTTTCACAAGAGGGCTTGCTGGGTTGGTGGTAAGAGGGAGACTTCTGGATGGGTTGAAGAGGCACAGTGGAATGGACAAGAGGGGAAATGCTTCCCTCAGGGCCATTACTCTCACATATCCTCTCCCTCACATCCATCCCATTCTACCTTGTTAGGAATAAGGTGCTTGGCTCTTCACCATGAGTCAATGTGAGCTACAGGGACAACAGTAAAATTTCTGTCATCCTACTCACAGTGGCATTCATCACATTGAACCCTAAGTGAGGGCTTGCATGGACTGGATGAATTGCAGTGTCTGATGCTCCATTGAAGTGGCCACTCTTTCCATTGACAAAGTAATCATTGTAAAGTTCTGTGACATCATACTCCTCATGCACAAAGTGAATCCTTCCACTTTTACCAAGGCTGGGCATCTGCTGACACTCAACTATTCTTTGTTACTGCTCCATTCTGTAGATGCTTCATCTGACTGAATAGACCTCATTGCATGCTTTATCCATTGACTGTGCCCAGGTCATTGTGTGATTTGTCCAGTGACTGGACACAGGTCATTGTGTGATTCATCCACTGATTGGACACAGGTCATTGAATGATTTGCCCACTGACTGAGCAGAGCTCCTTGGGTGATTCGTTCTCTGATTGGGCACAGCTCATTGGGTGCTTCATCCACAAATGTAAACTTTCCATTGGTGTCCCCATCTTCATGAAGATCTTTTATGATGTGGGAAACAACATGTGAAAACCCAGCTACCTGTTTCACCAATGTGAAATTCCAAAGCTGGTGGATGGTGTCTCAGCATCTCTTTCATTCACTCTCTGATACACTAAAAAATAGTTGGTAATTCAAACTAACAGCAAGAGTATCTTACTAATGAAACACTTTACAGAGCCAGCTGGCATCCCTTAAAAAGACTTTCTTTCCAACAGCCAGCCTCAAGAACTATCTTTACCAGAACAATGTAGAAACCCAAAGTCACAAGATAATCTCCTTAAAGACCTTAAAACAACAATTATTTTTCACAACCAATATTATAAATGTCACATAATGGATGGAAGGCATGAGCTAGGATGATATGGCCTCAGAGTGAAGGACCTCAGCTGAGGAATTATCACCACCTTCCAGCTACACGTCTTGTGGGATAGGGGAAGACCTCCTGGGACATTAATGAATTAAATCTTTCAAGGTAAGAGGGTTTAAACTTTTCAGTATGCACATAATCACTTTTCACTCACTGCTGACATCCAGTTTAGCTGCTGAATGCTGTGTGGCTGGGAGAGATTGAATTCTGTAACCAGGTTAACTGTGAAAACCATATTTTCCTGTTTTCCACGACCGTGTATTCCAAAACCTCAGTATCCCACAGGACTTCCTCCTCGGTAGATGTTGGTGCTGATGGCTGGAAGACCAACTCTGCATTTCTGGTATGCTACTTTGAGGAAAAGAGACTAATGAATGAAGCTAATGGGATAATATTCACCAGCTAATGTGTCACAGCACCAACCTTTCCTAAGTCACTGCAAAACTAAATCATGGACTGGAGAACTACCTTCCTGCTGTTGACTTCTGCAGCCACCTCCTGCCATGCATTTTTAATGCTGGCTGCAGACCTCTCCCTCCTATTCACAGGGAATAACTCTCTGTAGCCCTACTGCCCCACCAGAACAGCCAGTGAGGTATCACTGAGTCTGTGGACTGCTTTGGCATGTCCAGTGTCCATTTCTCTTTCTCTCAGAATAGGAAATTCCAGAAGACATCAAGCCTAATTCTCCCAAGGTCCCTTTAAATACTGCAATGGACAGAAATTGAGTCAAGAGCATCATCTTAACCCAGCTTCGCTATTGGTCTGGAAATGCAGAACCAAGAGGTTAATGGAAAGGCTGAGTTAAAGCTCAAACTCAGCATTGCTCGGAGCATATCCAAAAGTTGAAATGCAGCCCTTTCAGTTGGTCATGAAATTATTAATTATTCACTGTTGGTAAAATACAGAACAAGGCATTAGAATGTTCTCACAGCTCTGAATTCAGAATTGCAACATTACAGCAATTCACAGGGCCTCTGAACCTACAGATCTTTTCACCCACCAGCAGCAAACTAGTGACACAATGCCATGTGCCGATTGCTCTAAAATTATTTTCGGATGTTGCCTGAATTTTCTTTTAATCTTTGGAAATCCTTTTGAGTTGCATCTCTCTTATGATTATTCTGTTCACAGAATACCTCATGGATGTATCAAGCATCGAGATATAAGCATGTCAAAGGAGAATATGGCGTGCATTTTGTGCCTTAGAAAGGGAAAAGAATTTTGATTGCACAATTACTTTGTCCATCTTTCCCCAACTTTCTGCTTTTCTCCCTTGATAGAACTTACTTCATCTGGGCATGATTTCATTTCATTTGCCTTTTCCTTCTTAGCTAGTCCTTGGGCATCAAGGATGACTTCCTACCACTCTGGTTTTGTGGGTTTTGAGGCAGCTAATGAGGCGAATATGAGAACTGCAGACTCTTCCACAGATGGGGCAGCGGGTGGGTAGCTTGTGAGGTGGTCCACTCTTTCAACTGCTTGTGCAAGGCCTCTATGTACTCCTGATGCATGGACCTAAGGTTCTCAAAACCATTCCAAAGGCTCCTTCTTCTCCACTTCAGAGTTTAAGGGCCAGAGGTTCCCAGGAGTCAGTAGGAATGTTGCCCTTCTTCAATGAAACTTTGAGCACCAGCTTGAATCTTTTTCCCTGTCTGCTTGGTAATCTCCTCCCCCAATAGACCACAGTGTCTGCTTCGGGAGTCTGGTAGGAGGAAAAGAGTGTTTGAAGATCAAGACTCAGACCTGGCACAAAGCTCGTGATTGATAGTACAGCAGTGATCCCTGCCCTCCTATATGCCTCTGAGACCTGGTCTAGCAACAGTAGGTATTTGTCTTTAACCACTAACTCACTGGGGTAAGGGATGGTTTTCAATTTTTCATTCTTAATGGACTGTGTAATTTTCCCCTAGTGATGGAGAAATCATGATAACATCACAGAATCAAAGGTCTCACAATTTTAAAAATAAAATGCTTATGCGTATTAAAATCTGCTCATGAAACGCTGGCACATTAAGGAAGATGAAATTACAATCTGGAAAGGTAGGTGTATCATTAGCAGAGATCTACTGGTTCAGAAACCAATAGGACTAGTCACTCTATTTAATCATGACTTAAATAACACAATCATGCTAAATGATAACACAAATGTTGGATGCTTAAAGGATAGTGTAGATGGGGGCATAAAGTTAAAAAGTAGTACTGATAGATTAACTGACTGGGGAATACTGTGCAAAATGGATTCTAAGCATGTTTGAGTTCAAGTTGAGTTTAATTTCACACCTGATGTCAACTACTCCCCAGAAAATAGATCAGACCACACCATTTTTATCGGTGCTACACCCTGATTTAATCATGATTTTAATGGGGTGCCTTGCATTATCAAATAGACAGGCAGACCTCCTTATGTGTTGCACATCCAAGTCAAAAACATGCAAAGAAGTAGTCTCAATTCTGTACGACACTGATTTAACAGTTGCCCAGACAAATTAGGATGCATACATATAGCTAATGCATTGTTCGAACCAAGAATAGGAAACCAAGTTTGTACAACATTCAAGAGTATTAATTTTGCCCAGTGTCCCTCTGGGGCAGAGAATTCCAGATTCACTATCCTCTGAGAGTGGTCAGTCTGGGTAGATTGGAGCTGCAGATTGCCCTGCCGAACATCACATATCTTACGGCAACAGCCTTTGGAAACCTGAGCGTAAGAATATATTATTCATTAGAGTGATCCAGGCAGGATCTTGTATCTGAGCATTTCTGTTAGATAGGGCCTGTGCACGTGTACACATCTGTGCCTCCAGAACCTCTCTCAGTCATCTGCAATGCCTGACCTGCAGTTTCAATTCAAACTGTCTAGCAGTGGTATGACCTGTTGAATGAGTTGCTCAGCAGTTAAATACCACATCTAGCAACCCCTGATAGTTTGAGCATGTTCTAAGGACTTTGAGAGTCTTTCTCTGAAGCTGCCTAGGATGTGTCCTGATGTTGGCAGGGTGTCTCTTGAAGTGGTGATATATAAAGAATTCAACTTGTTGTGTTCCATGTTTCTCTGTGATATTTTCTGAAACTTTAAGCTCTAATTTCTGTAGGGAGGGGTTAAAATACATTGCATGATGATTGAAATGACCAGGTGTGAGTCCAATGCTGGTAAAATGTCACATCCACTAATTGCAACCAGAAGTGTCCAGTTTAATTTTGTGATTGGTGTAACTACATTTGGAAATGATCACTAATGATATTTACTCTGGATTAAATCAATTCTGAATCACATAGCACTGAAAAAAAAAACAATGTTGCCTGATCCAATTCCTTGGCACACAATTGCAGTGTAATAGTTTCTTCCACTTATTCTTCAGACTTCAGACTTCAAGATGATCCAAAACACTTCACACCCAATGAGCTACTTTTGAAAAATATGGTAGTTTGTTTCTGTGATATTGATTGCAAGGTAAATGCTAATGAGAAAAGCCAGCAAACTCTCCTGTTCTCCAACAATAACTTAGATTTCTTTAGTGCCTTTAACACAATAAGAAGTGCAATAGTACTGAAAGTTGAGTAATGCCAGGGACTTTCTTGGATCCAGTTGAGAGAACAGATAATGTTACAACCAAAGGGAGTACCTCTGAGAATGCAATACTCCTTCATTACTGCATTGAAGCATCAGCCCAGATATATTCTCAAGATTCTGAAATGGGTCTTGAACGCATGTATTTCTACTCCAAAGACAATGTTGCTCTCATTAAACTGGGATTAATATAAAAGACTGAAGTGGAACGATGGTAGTAATAAAATCTCTGCTCTCATGATGCAACACTGAAGCAAGAAACAGCTTCCATGCGAACCACCTGTACCCGTAATGTAGGATACTCTTGGGGGTTTCCCAGTTCACGTCTGTATCTGGGATCATACTATTCTTTGCATCTCACTATCCTTCAGGAAAGTAGTACAACCTTGAACCAATTTAAACTGTGTGAGTTAAACCGTGTAAGTTATTACAAAAGGGGTTAGATATGATAAAAATACAATGGAACAGTGGGGTCATTAATAAATCTATGGGCAGGAGATACGAAAGGTGTAGAGGATGGGTAACAATGGCTGATCCTGAAGAACCCAGTCTCTTTCTGACTGTTTAGGGCAGGCATGGTAGTGTTGCAGTTAGCATAATGCTATTACAGCACCAGCGACCCAGGTTCAATTCCGGCCACTGTAAGGAGTATGTACGTTCTCCCCATGTCTACATGGGTTTCCTCCGGGTGCTCTGATTTCCTCCCACATTCCAAAGACATACGGGTTAGGAAGTTGTGGGCATGCTATGTTGGCACCGGAAGCGTGGCGACACTTGCGGGCTGCCCCAGAACATTCTACGCAAAAGATGTATTTCACTGTGTGTTTCAAATGTACATGTGACTAGTAAAGATATCTTACCTTATCTGTTTGTTGGGAGATTGAGCTTTGTCGGTAAATTGTTATGTTCCATCATTTCATAGATTCAAGCTTTGGCAATTCCCCAGCCAAATTACAGAAATGTTTATCAACTGAAACTATTGAGTAAATAATCAGCCACTTCTTTCATTTCAGCTGATTTGGACTGCATGACCAATATGCACAACAAGTCCACACACCCTTGAATTGGATCTGAGTCTATTAAAACTGATGACGCATTTCATTCATGAAATGAGGGAAGAAAATATTAGTAACCATGAGACAAAACAATGGATGTGAACTAGGAGAGTGGGCAGGATGAGAAAGCTTAGACCAGCTGTCTTGCAGTGACTAATAACCATCTATCCCACATACGTAGGCACATCTGTACCAACAAACATCAATACCAAGCCCTTCCCTGAAAAATTAACAGATTCAAATTAAAATTATGGCATCAAAATATTCAATTATAAAATTAACAAATCTATTTGAATGCTTGAAGAAAAGCCTTTCTAAAAGAGCTTTGGAAAGTTCCACTCTATTTGCTGATTTTGCAATCATTTTAATTCTTTCCCTCCTGAGTACTTTCTTTGTGGCTATAAATGCAAGATTATGGTATGTGTTTAAATTTTCCTCTTCTGCTTTCAGATTTCAGAGGATTTGTGGATGTGATATTCACTTTAATTATTTGACTTGAAGTTCTTCAAGATTTACATCACCCAGCAGACCCTTGCAGTAATAAGTTATTTTGTGAATGTACGTGCAGAATAAGGTAAGTTTCAGGCCATATAATTAACTAGTAACTAAATTACAGTGTCAGCTTTCTCAGTGACGGCATGCATTTTCAGCTGACAATGCACAAAATCAACATTATTGCCGTGCTTTGAATTTTTAAAGATATTTTTTCAGAATGTAGAGAACATACTTCTAGTATTAAAGAACAGTAATTAAATGGTCATTTGCAATGGAAATCAGTGTTCACTTTTGTCTCTGGTTCCACTGCAACTTGGTCATCAATTATTGAGCATAGGTATAGGAGTAGGTCATTCTGTTGATCTGCACCCATTTTCTGAACTTTGCCTCATATCCCTTAGTGCCCTTACTCAAAAAGTAACCTTAGTATTGATAGTTCCCATTTTGTAAACCACAATCTGCTTTTTGAAAAATCCTGGGTGTTAAATCCAATTCAGATTTGCTGTGATTGGTTGTCCTAATAAGATGGATACTGAAAATAGTGTGTCCTAACATTTATTGCCACACATTTTACAAAGTTTAAGCTGGGGTATTAGGAGACTCGAGCACTTCTTCTTTGCAAAATAAAGAACATGTTTGTGGGAAGAAAATAGAATTTTCTAACTTACAAAACATAGACTCTACTTACCTTCAGAAAAGGATGAATATTTCAAGTTGAGTTAATAATACATTTCAGTCCATGATAGAGGCCTATTTACTCAAAGAGCTACATTAAAGTCTGGGTCAATTTAATTGGATATATGAACTAGTTTTGGGTGTGCTAGAAAGTCATAGGTTTTATAGCTATAGAAGGCAGGCCATATCCTCTGCATAGTAATAATGGATGGTAATCTGGTTAGAGATACCACCTTTCAAACAAGATGTTAAACTGAAGCTCCAATTTGCCTCTTCAATGGGGCATCAGAGATGCCTCACATCAAGGAGATCTGGTACCCTCATCAACTTTCCTTCCTCAGCTCATACAATTTAATGACTAATGGAGATCTGCCTACAGATTAAGCACTGCTCATCAAAGCGTCCTGTGCATAGTTTCACAGTGCAAAGTACTTTCTGATGTTTCAATGCAGTAAGATGTTACATAAAACCAAGTCTTGTATTATATATTCTATGAAATCTAGTTTTGCTTCATGCCACTTCGGATACATCAGTTCCATAAGGCTTCTTTTCTCGTTAGCTTACCAGAATATTTTCCTTTTGTTTACTGATATTTCCATTTTGCAGATATCATCATTAAATACGATAAAGACAAAACAGCAGATGCACTTCTTTCCTGACTCAAACACTGTAAAGAACACCAAGTGTAGGTATCTTACTTCATTTGATATTAACCCACTATATAGAAATGAACCTTTTCAGAGAACTGCACGTTTCTCATTCCTGCTATTCAGTAACTCTCCATCACAACCCTTTTCATAGCTCTCTTTCTTTTCAGCACAGTATCTCTTGTTTCTTTTCCAGAGTAAACTAAGAGAATATATATTGCACTGTAAAACAGGAACATGTATTATGATTCCACTTGTGGTGAAGGATAGACACAAAATTCATGCTCCCCTTTCCCTGCCATGACAGTGGTATCCAGACAGTACTGTTTATAATATTAGTTCACATCTGTGGGGCCCAAGGTCATGAGTGGATGATATAAATGAAGTGTCAAAGGAAGGTTAATTATTTTGCAAGTGAAGGCAATTCCCCAGCATTTGCACTCACTGGTAAAGAAGTAGTGAAGCAAGCTTGCCGCTGAGTTCAGGAAAAGCTCTCCACAAAGAAATGAGCACTTCTGTAATATGAGCGTGTTTTTATGTTGCCTCTGCAAACTTAGTCTTTGGTTCAAGGAGATTTCCGGTGCCACAGCTGTGATGTTACATTATCAAAACCGCAAAGATAAAATTAGTGGAAGTGAAAAGAGAAGATGCTGGAAGCATGTCAGGCAACATCTGCGAAGAGAGAAGTAGAGTCAACATTTTGGGTCAAGGAACCTTTGTTAGAACTACAAAAGTGAGAAAACAAATGTGTGTTTTAAGTTGCAGAGAAGAGGATGGGTGGGAGTTATTTTAATGACCAGCAGTTGGAGTCAGAAAAGAAAAATTAAGCAAATTGAACCAAGAAAAACAAGTGTTACCTGAAGTTGTCAATTTTATTTGATGTCTGTGATGTCCCCAGAAAAGAAAAGGTCTGTTCTTTGAGCATATGTTGGGCATTGTTGATGGATTGCAGGAAGCCCAAGACCATAAGGTCCAATCTCTTTGCCTTATCCCAGATGAGTCACCTTACAAAATAAATATCCAATCCTTCTCGACCTCCATCCCATATCTTCTTTGAGCTCTCAGCCTTTGGCCTTTGGCTTCCCACATTTCTCCAATGGTGCCCAATGCAAACTTGAGGAACAGCACCACATCTTCAAACTGGGTACGTTGAAGCCTCAGGGACTTAATACTGAATTTAACAATTTCAGGTAAATGTCTTGTTCTCTCCACAAATGTGGCTGTGCAATTGTGTTTCAGTTTGTATCATTTTGCCTTTCTATCTCTAACTTACCTTGATAAATTTGGTCTGCACATCATCACAGACATCCCCTCTCTGAAACATAAAACACAGTTGTTTTCTTGCTTTTCCAATTCTGATGAAGGGTTCTTGACTCAAAACACTAACTCTGTTTCCTTCTGATATTGCCCGACATGCAGAGCGCTTCCAGCATCATCTGTTTTGTTTTGGATTACCAATATTTGTAGTTTTTTGAATCAATTAGTGCAGCAAAATGCATGATTTTTGATTAACTTTTTATTCAATGCTTTACACAATGTATTTAACACAGACTGCTGAACAAATGTCTCTATAACGCATGTGGAAGCTGACATTACAATATTTCTTAAAATAGAAGCTGAAATATCACAAATAGGCATTTTAAAAGTAAATATTTTTGATTTAAAATTCCTTGCATTTTAAAATGAAATTTAGATACAAGCCCGTCAACATGTTATGTTTGTGTTGAGACAGTGATGGTATTGCTGACAGCTGTAACTATTTCACAGGCAAGAATCTCTGACTTTCGACCAGAACAAGGGGAAAATACATACGTTTCTCTGTCTGGGCAGACAGAAGACCGAATGGACCAACCAGACTCAAATCAATCACATTCTCTCACAGCCTAGCAACTTCCATTACAACCCAGGTAGTGAAGTGGAATCTAACCACCAAACTGCTTTACACAATGTATTTCCTTTCTGTCTAGCAGGATATTTGTTCCAACCCATATGTTGAAACAATAAATAAAAACACAGGACTTTCTCACATTCACTGTATTAATGCCATGAGGTCTTCAGCTTTGAGGAAAGTAATTCATGTGGGCAAGATGGGATACTCTGCTTCTTTTTGTCCTGCAATATCCAATATAATAATAGCAATCTTGCGGAGCGGCCAATGCTGAGACCTGACCTCATTAATAAATCTTTATTTAGCTTTGTAAATCAGGCCATGTGATGCTAGCACAGCGAAACCATGAATTATTCATTTTTTGGTGAGTATAATTTCTGAGTAACTATTCCATTTTAATATAACACACCCTTCTTAATTTGCTTAGAAACATATTTTTGCACATGTTGCAAATAAATACGAAGGTAGGAATTAAATTATAATATTTCTTTAATTAAGAATCACTCTAACATTTCACAAGGACAGAATGAACATAAAACTTATGTCACTGTATTTCACAAAATGCCAAATCTGTGGATGAACTTTAACTAAACTTTAATCCTTAAGCATCATTTACAGATCCAGAGCTGCAGTCAATATTGACTTTCTATTGAACAGAAACATGGTTAAAGGAAAAAATACAATGATATAATATCTTTCATGACTTCATAAGTGTTTTACAGTTGATGAAAGACCTTTGAGCTGTTGTAGTAAAAAAGGAAATGCAGAAGCAATTTGTCCACAGTAAAAGCAGGTGGAACTGTTTAGGTGATGCTGATTGAGAGATAGATGATGGTCAGGTCATCACAGATAAATTGCTGCTTTTTAAAAGAGTGCTAAGGGATCTTTTAAGTCCATCTAGGATACTAGAAGGAAGCTTTTGTCTCCTCTAAAAAGACACCAACACCTACAGTGCAGGATTTTCTCAGCATGGCAGTGGAATGTCAGCCTAAATTTTGTGCTCAAGATTTACCCTGCACCAGGTTGTACATGGGGGCATGGGATTCTTGATAATTATTTCAAAAATCATTGAGGCTAAGGCCTTAAGCATACAAACTCACCCAATGACCTAAAGGACATGTGCATATGTCCCTCCAAAAGCCAGCAAAACTGAATTCCTGAATCCAATCGGAATCCATAGCCTCTGATTCATAAGTGGGAGCACTAATAACAGAGCCCTAGATGACAAGCAGCTTACTTACTCTGCCAGATACACCTCATCCAGTGGGCACATGTGAATACTGATGGAGGTGAAGTATGATAGGGCATGGTTTCTTGGCCCATTTTCCTTCCAACCTGCCTTCTTACCATTGCTTCATAACAGAACACATTCAAGCACTAACTTAAAAATAGCAGATGTGAGATACTTAACGTTTTTATGCTGTTCCTGTCCTTGAATAGCAGCCTGTCCTTAATGACAGCATTGCTGAATCTCTTCCTGTTGGTAATAAGCAATGATCATAACATTTACATTCTAAACACTCTCTCTTCAGAGAAACCATCACAGACATTTAGAGGAAGTTGGAATAGGCTACCCAGTCCCTCGAGCTTCTCATACCATCCAATTAGATCATGGCTGATCTGCACCTTACTTCACCTATTCGGAGTTCCAGAGGCCTTCCTAATAAACTTCATCAAACAGCTTTTAGAGTAATTGAAGGAGATAGTTCCAGATTTTCGTCATCCTTCAGTGAAGATGTGCTGCCCTCAGCATCCTGGTACTAATTTTCACATTGGGTTGGATCGCACTGACAAATGGCCAATGGCTCCACAGAAACCCACCAGCATGTATACATCAGCACATTCCGCACTTCTGTGTCTGTGACTGTGCATTGAGGCCAGGGGCAGTCTGTAACTTCCTCGACAGGAGGTCCTGGACATGCTTTGTATCTCGTTCCTCAGCTTTACGTCAGCCATGGTGGTTTATCGAGTGTAGCCCCATTCATTTGATTCATCTTCATTGAAAAAGGCAAGTGTGGTTGCAAGGCTAGGTGGAGAGGCAGGGTAAGGTGGTGTGTCACAGTGAGCAAGAACTGACCCATTATGTTCCCTTATTCTGGAAGCCCCCACCAGAGGAAATCAATTCTCTCTATCCCTTCAGCTCTTCTTTAATCATCTTAACCACCTAAATTAGATCATCCCTTATTTTTAATGTACTCAAGTGAATACAAGCCTAGTCTATGCAACTTGTCCTCATAGCTTAACCCCTTTGTTTAGTTCATCTTTTGGTTAATGTTTCTTATCCCTTATTCTGATGAACAGTTCAAGCAGCCTTTTAATTACATGTATGAACAGAATCTAACACCCTCACAGTTTGCTCATTGAGTTAATAGTTGTAATTCCAGTTAAAACTGTAGAGTTGATATAATTGTGAGAAATTATGCTTGAAACAAATTAGACCACATGCACTGACAATGGTGCTTGAATATAAAAGTCTTGATTGCAGGTAAGACTTCAAAGTATTTCCCCCTTTTTACACGTGCTGGAATACTTTCCTCACATGGTCTCTCTTAGGTTATGTGTTGGAATCATGGTGAGTATTGAATGTTAATATCAATGTCTGAAAATGTACCATTGAGAATGATAAGTTGCTGGAGAAAATCCTAAGCATGTTCTCACCACTCTGTCCTCCTCCATTATCACCACTACCATTGCCTGCTGGTTTAAAATCCAATCCCATTTTCTTTTTTACCCTTGCAGCCATTGAAATGGTGCCAATATATTTAAGGTGAAAATATTCAGATTCTGCATTCCTTTTCTCTGCCAGATCTCGATTTAATGACATTCCCTCTTCCCTAAATCTCCTCCAGCATTTCTCATCACAGATTCTCCTCTGTAATCCCACCACATCTATCTAGGTCATGTCTCCTTACTGTCTTAAAGATCCTTTGATCTGAATATAAACACACAAAGCGACAAAGTAGGAGCAAGAGTAGGCCTCTTGCTCCACCACTCATGGATAATCTGATTGGAACCTCAGCTTCACATTTCCATCTTCCCGGTAACCTTTCATTGCCTTGATCATCAAGAATCTATTTACCTCTGCCTTAAAAATATTCAGGATTCTGCTTCCGCCACCCTTTGGGGAGGAAAATCCCAAAGACTCAAGATTTCACTGAATGATAAAAGTTCATCTCATCTCTGTCTTCAGATGGGTGACAGCTTATTTTTAAACAACGACTTCTAGTTTGAGATTTTATCTCAAGAGGAAATATCTTTCCACATTGACCCTGTTAGATGCCTCAAGACCTTACATGTTTCAATCAGCTCCATCGCATACTTAGAGTCATATTCATAGCATCGTACAGCACAGGAACCACATCCATGCCAATCTTTTTGCCTATCTACACTAATCTCATTCAGCTGCATTAGGACAGTATCTTTCAGTGCCTTTCCTACTTAAGTGTCTATCTGAATGCCTCTAAAATTTAGTGATTGTATCTGATTCCACCACCTCCTCTGGCAACATACTTTAGATATAACCACTCTCTATGTAAAAACTTATCCCTTATATCCCCTTTAAATCTCCTACTTGTCACCTTAAAACTATACCTTCTTCTTTTTGATACCATGGAAGAAAAGTTTTTAACTCTCTACCCTGTCTATGCCTCTCATAATCTTATGTAATCATGTATGGAATACAATGTATGTTATATGATATATAACATACCATATAGCAGGTATCATATGCTATATAATATATGGTATATGTTATGTCATATATAATCTTATTTATTTCTCTCAGGTATATTGTGAACTCCAGTGGATATAAGCCTAGCCTGTTCCATTCTTCCTCATAAAACAACCTGCCATTCTAATCTAGCATCTAAATCCTGAAATGCTAAATAGTGAGCCTCTAACATAATCTTCTGGTATCTTAGCTGCGCCCTTATCCATGCCATAATTCTATGTAATGACAATGGGAAACCCTTCACCTCAACACCAGGAAAGGAATGCAATAGACATTCTGGAACTCCACTCATGCCTTTATCCATGCAATTATAGTTGTTTTACTTTTTGCACATTTCCATTCCTCTCATTAGAGTGTGGACTTAAAAATACGGAGATCCATAATTATCCAGGGAACAGATCTATATTGTACCCTAAGGATAGAGGCTCTCAGTCATGAGATCACCAATTTTGAGTATCAATTCTAGACTCTGCAACATCTGGGAGGAAGGAGCTTTCCTGAATAAGTAAGAAAAATCCATACTCATGTCTGAACATCTACATTGCAAACATCCAAAATCCAAACTTCATGTAGCCTTTGACTCTTCAAGAAATATTTACAAATCCAATGTATTTTTTTATTTAAGTTCCCATCCACTAGCTTTGTTTCTAGACATTTTAATCTCCTTTGACTTTCACCCGAATCTATCAAATGATTGCACTCTGGAATATATGATCAAGAAAACTCTTGAGTCCCAGAGTCTAGAGTCAATCTTCAACATCACCAATCCAACATTCAAGAGTCTCTGCCTTTTGGGACCTGATCCAAATATATTCGTTAGATATCTTGCAGATCATTAAATGTTGCCTCCACACTTCTTATCTGTCTCTTCTAATATTATGGGAACAAATGAAAGCATTTCCTCACCATCTTTTTTTCAGTTAAATGCCTTACACATAATCTTAGGCCACTCTACTCAAACATCAATTCCATCTCTAGCTAAACTCTACACTTCAACTCTGCATTCTGCTGATTTCCTGCTGTTCAGGACTGTTTAACATAATTATTTCCTACACTCCATCCAGATCGAAAGCTCCAGTCTATCTATGTGTGCTACCCAGCACAGTGATTTGATTGAATTTGGTATAAAGTAAGCACTTTGTTAAGTGTTTATGACTTGTCTTGCAATCAAAATGCATTTGCATAAGGATTTTTTTAAACACTACTTTCCTAGAAAATGGATGTCATTTTTTTTGTGTGGTGTGCTGAACATTAGTTAATGTGCATATGAATCTCCCACAAAAAGTGAAATGGGCCAAAATTACACTAAAAACAGATTTATGGTGGTTTACATCCAGAATCAAATCTAAAAACGGGTCTGTGGAGTTCCCAATGGGAGTTGCATGTAAAATTTGTATCTTTGCTGCGTCGTTCACTGTGAGGGGTATCAGACCATTTTGGAATTATAGAAACAGCTGTACAAAAGGTTGCCATGGAGCTGAGGGAAAAGGCAGGAGAGGAGTGATCTTCCATGCTTGTGGACGTAATGATCTGCTCTTATCAAGCCCTGTGCCATGAGTGACATTACTCCTCTCTCTGCAAGGAGAGGGATGATCAGTGAGACAGAGGTTGCAGTTGGCACTTCTGATGTACTTAATATAAAAAGGTTGCCATCAGTGAAGGAACAACCGGTGAAGAGGTTTCAAATATCCCAAACACACAAGACTGAGGCTGAGCAAGATATCAATGTCAGAATGAAGATCCTTTAATTGATGTCCCACCGCTGATATCAGTGTGAAGTGATCCTATTCTTTCCGTGAATGTTTAATGCGATTAGGGGACGGAATTGATGCTGTGTGACATTTGCCAGTACGGGGCGTGAGAATGACAATGAAGAAATGTCCGACACACCAAGGTGAATTGCAGACAAAATTGCCCAGCCAAATTGCCCATGGATGCAACTTCACCCAGAAATGCTCGCTAAGCTGGGTTATATCCCTTCTATACAGTTCTGTGTACTAGTCACCCATGTGTATTTTTATCAAGTGCAAAACAAATTAACAATAGCCAGATTTAAATTGTTCAATTCCCACACCCCAGTAACAGATAAAATACATAGCCCTTGAATTATGACAGAACTCTTGTCACTGTGACACACACATTTCCAGTATTAGGCACTGAATTGCAATTAAGAACAAGACTGGGGCTGATTTTCCTCTAGAGACACAAGGGTTAAAGTCAAAATTTTGATATCCCTGCTGAGCATTGCAGACATGATATAGGCCAGAAACTGAAATTGTGGCCTTGTGGATTAGTTGTACAATGATTTTATCAATTGAGTATCAAGCTTGCTGCAATTGATTAGCCTGCATTGTAATCAAAGCATTTTTCTTTTTAAGCAAGTGAGCCATCAGGAAAATATTCCTTGCAGGTAGAAAAGACAACCTTGTGCTTCCAACACTAACATAAATAACACCATTAATGAGTTCTTAATAAACCCAGGAATCTGCATTTCAAACGAATACTTCACCAGCTGAATGATGAACATTTAGTCTGCAGACAAATGCAATTTAAATGGGCTAACCTGTTCAGAATTTACGAGAGTTAGTGAGATCCCCTCTCAGCAGGCTATCTGCATTCCCTGTTCCCTGTGCAGGGCTGATTATGTCCAATAAAAAAATGTAGTGATCTTCCCTCTGATCATTTTCAAAAATGCTTCTTTGAATATTATTCTTGATATCCATACTGATTTTATGTGGGACTTTGGCATTGACTAGTACATTATGACTGTATTTTCTATTAACATTACTTGTTATTCCAAACTTTAAATCAGTTTTTGTTTAAAGTCCTGTTAATAATTCATGATGGAGCAAACTGTGATACACGTTAAATGTAAAGGCTGGAAAAAAGTGTGTGTGACTGGAAAGATTTTTTTCCTGCCTATTTCCACTTGCTAATAAAATCCAAATGTGTTGTCTTTCTTTCTCTTTCACTGAACTGCTTTTTTATAAATCGCTTTCATTATCTTCACTACTACCTCATTACCATCTCATTTCTTAGACCAAAGCAGAATTTCCTAAAAGCAAACATTCTTTCTCATGAATGGAGTAGAACTCCACTCTGTGAATATAAAGCATATTTATGGAGTTCTGTTGTTAAGGTATAAAGTGTCACTCATGACTAATTGATTAGGAGCACTGCCTTTTCAGGTAAAAGATAACGCAAGGACTTCTGGCTGCATTCGATTTGCTGCATCTTTCCCTGCACCAATTAGAACATAATGCAATAAATGCATGTTCCTTCCTTGGGGAGAGATTAATCACTGTTTTCATTTTTATGCTATGGTTAGCTATCTCACAGGTCCAGTGACCCAGGTTTGATTCAGACCTTGGAGAAGTCTACACATGCTCCCTCTGATTGCCTGGATTTTTCTCTTGGCGCTCAGGTTTCCTCCCACACCCCAAAGACATGCTGGTTGTTGGGTTAATTGGCTAGTGTAAAATTACTCCTCATGTAGGTGTCTGGTGGGAGAATCAGGGGATTGTTAATGGTTAAGTTGGAGAGAATAGTTTATAGGGAAGTAAATGGGTGAATGTGATTGAGGGGATTCCTCCAAGAATCTGCATAGACTCAGTGAGCCAAATGGCTTCCTGTGTTTTAAGGAAATGTAACCAAGAGCTTCAACATTGTTACTCCAGGAAGATTTTGATTTTTCCTTAGTTCTTTCTTGAATGAAACACAGAGAATGCAGAATAAAATGGTAACAGAACTTGATTCCACTCTCAACAGATGGGATAAATATTAAACTCTCACTTGCCATAGAGATCAAACCACTTCAGTGATAAGGATACCCAAAAATAAATGGTATCACACTGAAAATATTTTTCCAATGTGATAAGGTATTCTCAACAGTAGAGTTCCCATTCCCTTCCCAATGCATTCAAACTGATTATTATATTGGAGCATTCCACAGTACATTTGATTAAGCAATGTTGGAGGTCACTTTCCTAACAATGAGCCCACTGGATAAATCCTGAATGTTCACTGGCCCCAACAATCTCCCACTGTGGTGCTCATGACTTGCACTCCAGAAGTTGCCTCTGCTCTTGCCAAGCTGCTCCGATACAGCCTCAACACTGCCATCCACCCTACAATATGGGAAAAATCCATATATGCGCGCATACACACACATGCAGTCCAACATGGCCAATTACTGCCCCATCATCAGGCTCTCAAATGTTTGCCGGCAAATGTTTTGCTGTCATGAAGATGACTATTGAGAAGCATCTACTTACCAATGATTTGCAGGACCACTCAGGCCCAGATCTATATTCTCAGTCCAAGCATAGATAAGAGGGCTGAACTCCAGAAGTGAGGTGAGAGTGAATGCCTCTGAAGTCATGGTAACATTTGACAGTACATTGCAACAAGAAACTCTTGTTAAATTGATGGGAAGTTAGGTGGATACTCTCCAATAGCTAGAAAGATATCCAGCACAGAGCCCTTGGACATTGCTGCAGGGGTTCCTCAGATGTGTCCTTAGCCCAACCACCTTCAACTGGTTCATCGATGACTTACTCGTTGTCATAAAACCAGGAGCAGGAAGTTGGCATGCAGCAACACGTGGAAACAATCGGACTTATGGCAAGTGTCAGGCAATGAACACCTCCAACCAAGAGAACAACACATCTACCTCTGGTAGAGATGCTGCAGCTGCTGAGAGGAGGTCAGAGCTGGGCAGGCAACAGTGAGTAATTCACATCCTGATTCCTCAAAGCCTTCCCACCATCCACAATGGACCTCAACAGCAGTGTGTCGGAGTACACCACCTGTCTAAGTGAGTGCAGCTCCAACTATTCAAGTCACTCAACAGCCACAGGATAGTCCAACCTACTTGATAGACACTCCAAGCACCACTTTAACTATTCACCCCTCCACCTCCAATCCAGTACTTATCCTCTGTAAGATGCACTTCAGTAACTCACTGCAGCTCCTTTAGCGACACATCCCATCCTCCAATTTCTACCACCCAAGGAGAGAATAAAAGCAGTACATGGGAATACTACCACCTCCAGTTTCCACATCCAGTCACACACAATCTAATCTTCCGCACATCTCAGCATTTCACTGTTCCTTGAACTGTTAGTGTGCCAAAGTCCTGAAAATCCATGCCTCACAGCAGTAATTGATTTGCACTTCTTCCAGTTCAGTGGTACTCATGATATGGTCTCCTCTACATTGGGGAAAGCAAACACAACTCAGGTGACCGCTCAGCAGAACACCTCCATTCAATCCGCAAGGGTGACCGGTGTTTCCAGTTGCCTGCCACTTTAATTGTCCACCCACTCTCACTCTGACCCCTTCATTTAATGAAATACATCATAAGCGTGAGAAACAGCACCTCCACTTTTAACTCAGCAGTGAGTTCAACAATACCAGTACCAATTTTCTGATAACCATCCATACTAATCTTGAATGTCACACTTCTAGCATTCAGTTATTTATTCATTTTATTATTTCAGATTTCATTTGCCTCCTCCTAGTTAGACACACCCTCATAATCCTCTTTCATCTAGTGTCACCACCATGTGATATCCAACCTCTTCTGGCCTCCATCCAATCACAAACATTCCCTTGTCCCTTCTGGTCCTCCCCCTTTTCTACTCAACCTTTAACTTGCTTCATATTTAATCTTTTCCCAGTTTTGATGAAGGCTCAGCGACTTGAAATGTTAACTCTGTTTCTCTCTCCACAGATGCTTCCTGACCTGCTAAGTGAATCTATTTAGGGCATCTATAGTTTTTAGCTTCATATTTCCATCACTTTCTTGGTGGGAGAACCTTCAATCCACACCAGTTCAAGATGGCAAATCACCACCTCCTTCTCAAAGCTAATTAATGATCAGCAATAAATGTTGTCCTTGCCAGTGATGCCCACATCCCAAAAGAAATAACAGTGGTTAGACTATTAATATTCAACACCTTTCTCTTGTTCTTCAGATGTGTGGCAAACGTGGGTGTAATTTCTTATTTCAATCTAGGTTGCACTAAATCATTAAGTCAGACAGGACAGTTATTTATGTTCAATGGAGAATGCAATCTAGGACAACCCCTTCCAAGAAAGCAGTTGCCAAATTAGGTAACTAGAAATGTTTGCAATCATTTAACTGGGGCAATTCCACAGACTGGACTAGTTTCAGGTATTCCCAGATGAGGGAAAGCATCGCTAGGGTTGACACAGAACATCACTGTAAAGTGAGCTGTTGGTCCAGGCTCCAATGGCTCTATCAGATTTACCCACAGCACTATGGACTCCCTATGGTCCAAAGGGGCAGTACGGAGCTCCACAGATTTCCCAGGTCTCAGGCTGGGACTTCTGTCCACTGAACCTGTGTTATGTTTAAATTGACTTCTTTGTGGATCGTAATCTTTACATGGCTGAGCGAATTGCACTGTACCAATGAACCTGTGTCCAATGCTATCTAGAGTCCAACAGCCCTGGTGGTAAGGTCAAAGGAGAGATAATAGGCAGATAACGATCCAACTCTAACACCTCAAGGGCAAAGCAAGTGGATGGAGAGGGCTTCCTTCTCAGTGGGTGTATTGGCAGATGAAGGCTGTCATGGAGGATGAAACTCTGGTTGCCTTGGTTGCCCCGCCACCGGATTCGGGTACGTCAAGGATCATGTGGTTGCTGGTATTCAAAGGCTTCTTCATGCTAGGAGAAACCATGTACAGGTGTCTTCCATATCACCAAATCCTCCTCCGCAGGAGTCCTGTGGGAAGTGAATGAGTGGCAATAGTGGCAAGTGAAGTGCTCTCTGGGATTCTCCTTTCTCAAACCCGCACACAGCTGTTGTTGACTGATAATTGTCTTGTACTACGGCTTGAGACTGAAGTGTAACTCAGCCCCTGTGAGCGTAAATCAACGGTAATGGACCCTTTCTGCTTATCCTACACAGGCAAGGCACTAGAAAAGATGCTCCAAATACAGGCTACCTATTCATCCTCTGCTGGATAGCTGACCCCAGTGGAATTACTCCCTGATTGCAGTCTGACACTAATGGTGAACTTTGCAAGCTAGAATGTTCGGTGTCTGGTGGATAATGTAAATAGTACCCAACCCAAGTGAAAAAGAGCAATGGTTGCAAGAGAACTTGCATGGCATAACATCGCTGTACTCCATAAGCCCATTATAGCTTTCAACCAGCAAGTGGAGGAACTGCAGAGATGATTTTTGCAGCTAGAAAGTCCATGAAAATTATTCAGTGAAACTCCAGAAACTGTTTCTGTGCAGATATCTCCATGATCTTCATCTTTGTTAACTGTGAAGCCCTGTGGCAGTTGGTGCTTAAGTTTCACTGCCCTTAGAATTTTGTTAAAATGGTGAGATTCCCGAATCATCACGATACCACTATTGTGTTCTGCAGTGGCTCAGAGATGGACCATTTCTTTCATTAAAGCAAAGGGAAAAGGAATAACCAGCAACAAGACCAAGTCTTTCCTGGACCAACATGTATGATATCTCTCTCTCTCTCTCTCTCTCTCACAGATCTAACGCCTTGATGATTGGGTTCTTAGCAACTAATGGACCTATGAATTGCACTGATTCTGGATTAGAATGACATGGAGGAAAACATCCTCCGAGGGTTTTGCCAAGAAGTAAGGAAACATTCTATGCAAATACAGCAGTGCTGTTAAATTCAATGAGAAGAAATGGGAGCCAGGAGAAAGGTAGTTACAGCATTTTATTTCATTGAATTAATTTTATATAAATACATCTAATTGTTTCAAAGTGTGCATCTATTTTTAGTGTTTTAAAATTTAATTTTAAAATAGCTTTATTAGTTTTATTTTAGTTTTCTTCTTGTAATACTTCTCAAGTGATTTTTATCAAAGTTCAGTGACTACTTTGATAGTGATTCTGGGTGGGTGAGGCAAGGTTTTACTGGCTGTGAAGGTCCTTCAGTGATCATGGCTGGCCCCTTCTGCTGGGAGAGTTCCTCTGCTGCACTCTGCTGTGCTGGGTCACACTGATGAAGAAGGTATTAGCCTCACAGCTGAGGAATATAACTGACACTGTGCCTGGGAGCAGACTGCTGGTGATATCAGAGACAGCTGAAGATCTACCCCATTATTTTGCAGAAATGTCCTTTCATCTGGAACTTTTGCTTCTAGAATGATTAGCTTAAGAATCTTTTAATGTGGGCCTTAAGGAGATCAGGTGCAAAAGACTAGGTGGCACAGTGACACAGCTGGTAGGAATGCTACCTCACAGCTCCAGCAACCAGGGTTCGATCCTGACCTCTGGTGCTGTCTGTGTAGAGTTTACATGTTCTCCCTGTGACCACATGTGCTCCTTCCAGGTGCTCTGGTTTCCTCCCACGTGTGTAGGTGAGTGATATCCAGGGCAGAGGGAGAGTGTGGGACCGGTAGGAAATTTGGGGAGAATGAAAAGTGATTGGTTCAGGTGGGTGGTAGGCACATTCTCAGTGGGCAGAAGGACCTGTTTCCATGATGCATCATGCTATGACCTTATAATCCCAACTAAGTTTATTTAAAGAGCCCATCCCATTCTTATAAATGCTGGTCTAATCACAAAACAATTTCATTTCATCCCTCAATGACCCTATGATCCATATCTATAGAATGAGAAGATTTGGATTATTGCTGAAGAACACTAGAATGACCAATATTGTGGTGCTGGGAAAGAATGCTGCTTTAACTGTGAGGTCACCAAGCTGCTACTTTACAACACCTAAAGGAACAGAGGTCCTCCAAGCTTTGTACATGATGAGAACTGTACCATGCACATCCCTTCACTGCATGGCTAATAATCTAGTGGAGTAGGTCAGGTTATTCACCTGTAATAAAGTAGATGCATTTATTACACTGGAACATACACCCAATGAACTCTGTCACAGCAGAACTGATGCAGATGCCAATCAAATAGGCCTTGTCTTAGGATTACCTCAAACCTCATACCTCAAGGTCAAGGTTGTTGTCATCCTCGACTTCCTAGCCTCAGGATCACACTAGGTAGTGGCAGCAGCCCTATTCCATAGTTTGCATTTTTGCTGCTCACTGCAGTGGTCACTATAGCTCTATACTTGAGGACTAGAGACTTCCTCTACTTCTCCTTCAACAAGGAAGATGAGGCCAAATATGTGCATGTCGTTGCCAGCATTTCGGTCTTGCTGATGGCCAGAAGTGGATATCCAGGGAACTGACCTGGGTTGTTCCTTTCCCGGCAGTTCACCTTGCTTAATGTATGTCAGGAGCACATTAGTCCAAAGGCTGGAAAGTATAGATGAGGTTTATCTTCTCCTTCTTTGGCTTCTTGTTGATCTCATTGAAAGTTCTTACAGAGATCAACTCAATGGGTGCAGGTGGGTTGTTTCCCTTGACTGAGACATCTAGAACCTTGGGGCTCAGTCTCAAAACAAGGGGTAGACCATTTAGGATTGAAATGAGGAGAAATATATTCGCTTAGAGGGAGGTGAATCTTAGGAATTACCCGTCCTGGAGGACTGTGGAGATTTAGTCACTGAGTTCATTCAAAACAGAGACCAAAAGATTCCTGCCTTTGAAGAGAACCAAGGAATATGGAGATGGTGCAGGAAAATAGAGCTAAGATAGATGATCAGCCATATTGTCAAAGAATGGCAGAGCAGGCTTGAAGGGTCAGGTGGCCTACTGCTAATTCTAATTCTTATGTTCTAAATCCTGCCCATTTTCCATCACTTGTATTTCAGCACCATTACAGTGAAGACAACTAGACAACTGGGAGATTACCAGAGATTACCAATGGACTCTATGGAATTAGATTCCACTGTCTGCACCATTTCGGGGATACCCTCCAGTGCTCACCAGAAAGGCATTTATACTCTGTACTGTCTGCTATATCCTACACAACTAAGCCAAAAAAGAACAGGAGTAAGAACAGAAGGATGTGGAGGAAAGGTGAGCAACACATTCAGTAGGAGTGATAGGAATGGGATTAGAAGGCAAGCCTTCTCTGGACATAGTCTAATAGTCCACTGATTCTTATGAAGACCCAAAAATTTTGCTATAACAGTGTCATGACAAGAGCCTTGGCAGTTGAACACAAGTACAGTACCACTAATAATTACCATTGCTCAGACAACTTCCATTTATTTGGCTCTATGTTCTGGATTTGCAGATAAGCTTCATTTCCTTTGTGTCATTACCCATATTATCAAATTACAAGTATTATCGTGCTAAAACAGGAAATGGAATTTTGTCAATACACTCATAATATTCTGTTTCATAAATGCACAAAGTAGTGGCTGGTTAATGTTTGACTGCTGACTGGAAAACATCAGCACACTTAACTTTCGGGAGCATTTAATTTCACGACTTAATAAAGCAGCATGAATTAGATTAGAGAGGCTGAAGGTTGTTAAACATTATACTAGTTATGAACAAGGCCTTAAGAACAACAAAAGTATCTTGCTTCCTGTAGATTGAGGGCTTCTTTTGTAGGAATGAAGTGAGTACAAGGCTATGCACAAAATGGGCACAGTTTTCATCTTGGCATGAGTTATACCAATGTCCATGAAGTAAAGCAACAATATTCCTCCTGGTGTGTAATTGCACAAGACTCATCCCATTTGCATTATAGAAATCCATGCTCCTTGAAGCAGCGTCATGTTCCGTGCCGAGTTCAGTAGTAGTGTGGCCAGCGAGGAATGCCGTGCCCATTAAGGATTTAATGTACAACAGAAAATAGATTGCCAATTGTTAGAGAAGTCGTCCAAAACAAAATAAACTAAAAAAGGAGTGTAATTGTGAGGGTGTGTCTTTGCTGTGGAAAAGAGAACCACTTACATTCTAAACGTAGTGTGGTTGAGTTGCTCCTTTGGTATTACATATTTTCTGTGATTCATTCACTTTCCATAAGTTAATTTGCTCCCAAAGTCTTTCAGAGAGGGAAATAGATCAATTGGACTTCATTTGCCACTGACAGATATGACTGGCCCAGTTTTATTCATGTACCAGTTCACATACAAGCTGAAATCATGTACTAGCTTAATCACTGTTTAATTATGCACTAATTTAAATCATGTGCTAGTTTAAATCATTCACCAGTAAATTATGCAGCAGAAATGATCTTGGATCAATTCTGATACCTATTTAAAATTACTTTCCTTTTCTGACGGGTTGTTATTGGTGAATAGACTGTGATATTGGTAAAACTTCAAGAAATAAACAACATTTTCAAATGAGTGAAAATACAAATATATAAAATGTGATCTGATGATGTTTATATGTGTCACCTACAGTGTCATTATTGAACACAATACAAAGTATATTGTCTTCAAGTAATCTGAAGATGTCTCAAAAGTTTATAAAGTTTGTCACACATGGTTTCAAATCTATGGATGTCCACATAGCATAAGTAAGTTTAGCATCAAGCTTTTCATGAAGAGAACCCACCCAAAATCTTCTGCAATGTTATCTCATTAAAGTGAAAGGTGAATATAGGACTTGAAAGCATTTATAAAAATCCCTGAGGTACGAAAGGATTGGAACAGTGCTCATGTTCTGACCCAATTTTAACTCTACAATAGACTGTAAAGAAAATATTGAATTCTATTCATAACATGAAATTTTCTATTTTTTGGAGAACATGATTCTTTTGAGATGTACAGTATTACATATCAAAATCTAACTCCACCTGCTTGTATAAGCTCTTTTGAAATGACTGTAATTATTAGTTTAACAAAAAAAAGAATAGTGCTATGTTATTTATTTTTCAGTTAACGGACATATTCCAAATTTATTACAGACAAATGCAGGCAGTTAATTGACCAAAGTAATGAGAACTAGAAATAGCTCATTTTAAAAGCCGTCAAAGATATAATTATTGCTTTATGAGCTGCGACTGCAGAAAGCTGGGTGTAACGGTTCCGCACTTTATTTCATTGGAAATTAACTTTGTACCAGTAAGAATTTAAATCTCTTTGTGTATTGTATTTCTTTCAGCTTATACTTCAGATTTCCTATGACGTTTAAAAGGACTATTCTTCAAAAGTATTTAACTGTCCAGAAAGCACTTGGTATTGTATTGGACAAGTTAACCATTGTCAGTTTCACCAAAGTAGACATGGAAGGCGAGAAATGAAATAGTTTGTGGTAGATATGGATGCATGGAAGATATGGGGCAACACAGTGGTGAAGCTTGTAGAACCATTGACCCAGGTTCAATCCTGACCTCTGCTGCTATCTGTATGGAGTTTGCACATTCTTTCTGTGACTGTAGGTTTCCCTGGGTGCTCCAGTTTCCTCCCACAACCCAAAAACATGCACATTGGTAGGCTGAATGGCCACTGTAAATTCCCCTTTGTGCGCAGGTTAGTGGCAGAATCTGGGGTAATTAATGGCAATATGGGGAAAAATATTACAGGGAAAATTAGTTGGGGAATAAAATTGCTCTGAGCCAGCACAGACTGTATGGTCATAGAGTCATACAGCAGGGAAACAGGCCCATTGGCACAACTGGTCCACACAAACCAAGATGCCCATCCAAGCTCGTCCCATTTTTCTGCATTTGGCCCATATCCCTCTATACCTTTCCTATCCATTTACTTGTCCAACTGTCTTTTAAAAGCTGTTATTGTAACCTGCCTCAACCACTTCCTCTGGCATCTCATTCCATATACGTACCACACTCTGTGTAAAAAAGTTGTCCTTCAAGTTCCTATTAAATCTTTCCCCTCACACTATATTGATGCTCTCCAGTTCTTGATTTCCCAATCCTGAGAAAAAGACTGGGTCCTTTCACCCTATCTATACCCCTCATGATTTCACGACATCACCTCTTAGTCTCCTACGCTCCAAGAAAAAAAGTCCTAGCCTGTCCAACCTCTCCCAATAACTCAGTCCCTTGAGTCCTGACAACGATGTTGTAAATCTTTTCTGCATTCTTTCCAGTTTAATAACATCTTTCCTATAGCAGTGTGACCAAAACTACATACAATACTCCAAGTGCAGCCTCACTAGCATCTTGTAAAACTGAAACATAACCTTCCAACTTCTATACCCTGGCTGATGAAGGTCAGTGTGCCAAGGGCCTTCTTCACCACCCAGTCGACCTCTGATTCCACTTCCAGGGAACTATATACCTGAACTCCAAGGTCCCTCTGTTCCACACTTCAGGGCCTGAGCATTCACTGTGAAAGTCCTACCTTGACTTGACTTTCCAAAATGCAACATCTCTCACATGATGATGAATCAAAATGGCCTCCTCCTATGTCATAAGTAAATATGGAAATATAACACAAAATATAATTGGACAGCTATCATTTAATTGTCATATAAATGATGGTACTTATAGAAATTATCTTCCTGATAAAAATGCCATAGTGCTTTATATTGAAATAGTTTCTTCTATCCAGGTGGCTTCATTGAAACAAACCCTGGTCACATGATGATATAACAGGACAAAATTCAGGAGACCATGAAGCAAATCAAAGGAAAAGTTAGCAGGGAAGTAGAAAGTCCAACAGAAAATTTTAAAGACTCAACCTCCAGAATAGATTTTAAAAGCAACCTATGTACATAATTTCTTAAACTTGTTGGGAAGTTTTTCCTCACATATATAGATATAAACCATTCACTCTTTGTCACTATGATTGACGATGGTATCTGTAATCTTCAAATGTGTCACAGTTTGAACCCATGTCCAGGCACCAGTTACTTCTTGTATAAGTCATAACCCTGACTGATAATAACAAGCTGCATGCAAAGCCGAACTCCGTAAAAATAAAACTGGAAGGATGTGACTCCTCAGAATGAAGGAACATTCATATGAAAAAATTGAGATGGTGAGGCAATCATACAATACTGTGGCACCATTCTCAATGTCATTCAAGATGTTTCCCAATGTCCCATCAGGTCAAACACTGCACCTATATCATGGTAGGGGTTTCTTTAACCAAAATCCCAACTAGTTCTCCTAAGCTGTGAGTGCATTGTATCATGGGTGCTTGTACCTCACCTTGTAGAAATAAATATGTTACTTTTTGCCCATTGCCTGACTCTTTCTGTCTCAAGATTGTGAAGTCTTTATCTCCCTTGGAGCTTCCTACCATGTACTATGTTCAGATGTTAGAATCCTACTTCAAAGTGTGGCTTCAGCACTGGTTTCTGATTTATTGTCATTTTTTCCAATATTTTCAAATAAGGGCTCACTTGATCCAGTTTTAAAAATCAATACCTGAACAAAAGCAGAAAAGTATACATGGAATATTATGGCCTTTGTTGAAAAGGATGGAAAATTCCATGGCCTTCCATCCACTGGTGCTATTGAGGCAGTATTTGGCCTCTAAATATTAAAATTCAGTTTGCTAATTACTGCTTCTAGCAGGAGTCATCCTCATGATTATGCAAGCTAGTTATAACAAAGTGTTAGCTTCATGGTAGCAACAGATAATTCAAAATTAATTTCTGGGCCTCCACTCTTTAACCTTGAGGATGAAGGTTATTCTAAAGCAAGTTGTTTCTGACTCCCTTTCTCTTGTGTCTTTACAAAGCTTCATTCAGCCTGGATTTGTAGGTAGTGAATTAGTGACTGAAGTGCCTGTGCACCACATTCAAGAACTTCAACAAGGATACCATCTGTTCCTGAATGATTGTTGCTTTCACTTGGCATATGTCACTCTGGGATAGCAGCAAGTCTGGGCCAGATAGTTTGCAATGGGAAAGAGTGAAGGACAATGCTGTCATGAGCCAAGTCATGATTGAGAAGTTCTCCAAAGTACTCTTTCCAAAGGACACTGATTCCCTCTTTATCCTTGGTAAGCTCTCCTCTGTTCTTAATTTTCAATGGGATGACCCTTTGGGCATTTTCACAATAGACAATCTTGACAGTGCTGAAGAATCCATGGATGTTACGGTGATCAGTGAGGTGATGAACCTCCTGCACTACTTCCACCCACCATCTGCACTTCAAGACTTGGGTTTTCTATTGGACCTTGGTCTTCATGTGCCTGTAAAACTGGCACTTTTAATTTGAGGTGTGATAAGTTTTCAATGTAAGGGCATCTTGTGTTTAACATAGTACAAAGAACAGTAGAGCACAGGAACAGGCCCTTCAACCCACAATGTCTGTACCGAACATGATGCCAAATCAAACTAAACCTATCTGCCTGCACGTGATCCATATCTCTCCATTCCCTGCATGTTCATGTGCCTGTCTAAATGCTTCTTAAATGCCACTATCGTGCCTGCTTCCACCACCACTCCTCGAAGCTCATTCCAGGCACCTAACTGTGTAAAAAACTTACCCACACATCTCCTTCAAACTTACCCCCTCTCTCCTTAAAGCTATATCCTCTGGTATTTGACATTTCTACCCTGGGGAAAAGACTCTGACTATCTCTCCTATCTATGCCTGTCATAATTTTATAAACCTCTATTAGGTCTCCCCTCAGCCACCAATACTCCAGAGAAAACAATTCAAGTTTGTCCAACTTCTCCTTATGGCTAATACTGTCTAATCCAGGCAGCATCCTGGTGAGCCTCTTCTGCAACCTCTCCAAAGCTTGCATATCCTTCCTGTAAAAGGACAACCAGAACTGCAAACAATACTCCAAATGTGGTCTAACCAAAGCTTTATACAGTTGTAACATGATTTCCTTACTCTTTTACTCAAAGGCCCAACCAATGAATGCTAGATGCCATATGCCTTCTTTATTACCACTTGTATTTCCACTTTCAGAGAGCTACGGACTTGCACTCCAAGATCCCTCTGTACATTAATGCTCCTAAGGGTCCTGCCATTGACTGTATACTTTCCCCCTACATTTGACTCCCAAAGTGCAACACCTTGCACTTACCTGCATTAAACTCCATCTGCCATTTCTTCACCCATATCTGCAGCTGATCTATATCCTGCTGAATCCTTTGATAATTAATTTGCTCCCATATCTCCTGACTATTCTCATCAAGCTAGTTCTAGTGTTTCCTGACAAAGAAGTGTCTCTTCATAGTAGTGACTATGATGGACTTCAGGGCAGTCCGGATGTTATGGTCACTCTTATGCTCCTGTTGGTTGAGAGTCAGGTGCTGTTTGAGAATGGCTTTCTTTGTGGGGTCCTTGAGATCTTGGATGTTGAGTTTCCTGCAGGACCATTTCAGCTGCTGCTATAATTTTGCTGAAGATAACAGGGTGCATTAGGCAGTGTTTGGACCAGCAGTCATCAGTACCTCATCCCCCATGGCCGGGATGAAGAGGACATACCAGGGTGCCTCAGAGACACCATCTTCATTTCTAAGAAGGGAGACGAGTCTGACAGTGGAAACTGCACAGGTTGTCTGCCACAAGGAAAATCATTGCCAGACTTCTTTAATGAAGCATACAAGTGAATGGGCCTTCCACCTAACACTACAGAACTAAGGTCCCAATAAATCCCTGGGGCCTGACCAGGTGTATCACAGATTGTTTTGGGAAGCAAGAGAGGAGGTTGCAGGAACCCTGGCTGAGATTTTTGTATCTTTGTTTGCCGCAGATGATGTGCCAGAAGACTGGAGGATAACTGATGTTTTCCCTTTATTTAAGATGGGCATCAGGGATAAACCAGGAAACTACAGGCCAGTGAGTGGAGGGGAAGTTATTGGAAGGAATTCTGAGGGACAGGATTCATTTGCATTTGGAAAGGCAAGGAGAGAGTCAGCATGGCTTTGTGCATGGGAAATCAGGTCTCATGAATCTGAATGGGTGTTTTGAAGAGGTGAACAAGAGGATTGATGAGGGCAGGATGGTAGATGTCGTCTACATGGACTTTATCAAGTCCTTTGACAAGGTCCCGCATCATTGGCTGGTTTGGAAGGTTAGAACTCATGGGATCCTGGGTGAGTTAGCAAACTGGATACAAAATTGGCTTGGTAGTAGGAAGCAGAGGAAGGACATGGAGGGTTGTTTTTCAGATTGGAGGTCTACAACCATTGGTGTGCCATAGGGATCAGTGCTGGGACATCAGTGTCTGTCATATATATTAAATATTTGATGATAGGTGGCATTGTTAGTAAATTTGCAGATGATGTGAAATTTGGTGGTGTAGTGGACAGTGAAGAAGGTCGTCTAAGATTACAACATGATCAACTGGGAAAATGGGCAATGGAATGGCAGGAGGAATTTAGCCCAAACATATGTGAAGTGATGCATTTTGGGAAGTTAAACTAGAGAAGGACACACACAGTGAATGGAAGAGCCCTGGGGAGTGCTGTTGAACAGAGAGACCTTGGGGTACAAATACATACTGCCCTGTACATGGGAACACAGAGAGACAGAGTGGTGAGGAAGGCACATGGCATGCTTGCCTACATCAGCTGAGACACTGAGGATCAGAGTTAGGATGTCATGTTACAGTCGTACAAAATGTTGTTTAGGCTGCATTTGGAGAATTGTGTGTAGCTCTGGTCACCAAACTGAAGGATGTAATTAAGTTAGAGAGGGTGCATAAAAGATCCACAAGGATGTTACCTGGACTGGAGGGCTTTAATTATCAGGAGAGATTGGATAGGCTAGGTCAGTTTTCCCTGGAGTGAACAGTGCTAAGAGGTGATATGACAGAGGTGTATAAGATTATGAGAGGCATAGATAGGGTAGATAGCCAGTGTGTGTTTCCCATGTTGGAGGTGTCTAAAACTAGACAACATAGTTTTTAGGTGAGAAGAGAAAGATTTAAAGGGGATCTGAGGGGCAGGTTTTTCACATAGAGGGTGGTGGGTATCTGGAATGAGCTGCCAGAGAAGGTAGTAGAGGCGAGTACAATTACAACATTTAAAAGACATTTGTACGGGTATATGGATGGGAAAGTTTAAGAGGGATATGGGTCAAACACAGGCAAAGTGTAGGTAGGCATCTTGGTTGGCATACACAGGTTGGGCTGAATAGCCTGTTTCTGTGCTGTATAACTCTATAAATCTATGCACCTATAACCTCCCTGCTACATAATACCTTGTTCTGACAATAAATGTCCATGATGAAATGCTAGAAAAAGTGGACCACTCTCCTCTGATGGCATACATTGATAACAAAATTTACTGTTTTCTTCCCTGTGACAATGCAATCTTTGACTATCTAAGGAAAAATGTGTTTGAAGATCAAGATCTCAAGTCTAATGTGCAGCAGTGATTCCTGGTAGATCATGAGCTCCTATATGCTTCTGAAAGATGGACATCCTACCTTAGGCACCTCAAAGCACTGGCAAGGAATTACCAACAGTTTTTGCACAAAATCCTTCAAATTCACAGGCAAGATGAACAAACAAATTTTTTTTCTAATAAAGCTCCCATGAAGAGCGTTGGGTTGAATTACTCTGTAAAGATGTTATACCATTGCAAATTGTTGCTGTGCTGGTTTTAGTGGTACAGATGGTGGGCCTATAACATGGCGAGAAGGGAATCAAACTGATAAAGTAATAGCAGCATACCTGAGAAAACCTTAAATTTTTTCCTGCTGCAGGCAGATTTGCACCCTTTTTATAACTTATTGAAAACATTACTGGGTGAATGATTGGATTTCTAGTGCATCATACAGGATCACTGCACACATTATTAAATTTCAAATAACTGGAAAAGGTCCATGGTTTAGTTTTGCTGTATTTGCTTTAAAGTTAAATTTATACTTTGTCAAACCTGTGCAGTGTTTTAGCTCCCAATTTTTTGTTTATTGGTAGGATTTGGGGTTTAGACAGAGGAGAGAGGTGAGAAGCTCCAAACTGCTAGGTGCAAGCTTCCAGTGGATGGGTGGAAGGTCTCTATGGATGAGTGCTGACTGCCGATAGATAGGTCCATTTATTCACCAGCCTTAACAAGCCCATCAAGTTGACCTGGCATTACAATTAGCTAGGGGAAATCTACACATCTAAAAACGCCACCATGCACGTGGCAATTCAAGCAACAACAGAACAGCCCTTGAAGTTGTCTTTTGCAACATGAATTTGTAAAACTTGAATTTCCAACTAAAAATGGAAATGGAGTTTTGTAGCCATTTGACAGGTTACAACTTAATTTATGAAATTATGAATAAGGCATATGAGGAACAGATGACGTTGTTACAATGTGTAACATTTACTTTATAGAAACAATGCTTAGCTCTGCAAGCAATTGCTAAGCACGATGAAATACATGGTTTCTAATTAAAATACTTATTTGGATTACACATCTGATACCTCACCACCAAAATGATTTTATTTGAAACTTAAATTTGAATAAGTTAATCTCATTTTTTCCCCCCATGTACAACAATTATAGCTGAGTTTGTGCTATTCATTGTTACCACTGTTCAATAATTGACATTGCTGTGGTATTATAAAACCTCATCACTATAAATGTAATGACAATATTCTTCTATTGCATTTTGCTTCACTTTTGATTAGATCAAATTTGCATAATGTATTATTAATAATTTTATATATTTCTCAATCCTCTGCCTGCAGATTCAAATACCTTCTTTATGACAACCCCAACTGTTACATTGTAGGAGGCCAACAGACAAAATCCTTGCCCCCCTCTGTCAATTGCTTAAAATGCTTTGTGTGGGATTATCTAAAAATTGATCCTTGGAGAATTGTGCAGGATCTGCATCTTAGCAACATGGCTGTTTAGTGTATAGTAACTTGAAAGATCACATTTTACCAAGGTACCAATTTATTAATAGCAAACAATGAAAATTGAAATAAATATGAACATTAAAATCCAATTTGGCAGTTACAGGACAGGTTTGTGAATATTTCAAGCAAGCTGTAACATTAATCTCTCTCACTTTTGGGAATTATGAAAAACTAATCATATTATCTGATTAATTGTGGTATCTCAAATGCTATTTCTAAAAAGCACAATGAATGTGATTCATGTTGAGAATTCAAAAAAAGGAATTTATGTTAAGTGCATACTTTCTACCTGTATATTGGTATTGTGTTATGAAACTCAGTGCTGTTCAAAATTAATGATTTTTTTTTACAGGACAGAAAAGAATGAGATGTATGGGAAAATGCATCTCAAATTGATTAGCTCAAGCTTGACAACTTCTATGCACTTCAGCTTAAGGCTGCCTGCATTAAATATTTACAAGTAAATATTTGTTGAAACAATTCCAAAATATAAGATTAGCATAATCAAGATTCTAATTTGTAACCAAATTTCACTCAGCTGTGTCAAGATGACAGACTTGTTACTCAGAGATATGGGGGCTAATTCTTGGCTGTAGAAATATCATGACCTCTTCCCACATTCATGCTATTTAAAAAATTATTCCTCAGTATGGAGGGCTGACTGGTACAAATGTTTTGTTACAAATGTATTATTGCCATTATTATTAACTATTTTCAGAGGCAATTCTCATGATAAATTAATCTACTAAGAATTATATCTTATCATACTGACCTTAACTACTTTGAGTTAGTAAAAACATTTATTCTATGTTTTTGAAAGTGCAGTATTTTGCTTTACGCAAGTTCCACTGGTATAGATACGACGGTCTATAATTTAGTCAGCATTCAAGGCCTTCCATCTGCTGGAACACAAAATGTAAAGGAAAGTTTGGGGCTGAAAGGTTTGTGGGGGAGGGAAGGATGAGGATTGGGTTGGTAAGTGGCAGGGTCAGGGCAAAAGTTGTTGTTAGGAGACGGCGTAAGGGTTAGTTGCCAGGGATAGGGGCTGTAGTTGTGGTGGTGAAGGATGGCAGTCAGAGGTAGCAATCAGTAATCAGCTTTGTGGGTATGGTTGCCTGGATGTAACCAGCAGTCGAGGGGAGGAGGCTGGTGATTGAGGATGGCAACAAGTATCATGGTTTGGCCAGTTAAGCCAGACAACAAATGTGTGGGAGGCAAGAGCTGACAGAGGGTCACAATTGGGTGGTTGGATGGGCTCACAGCTGTGGGGTAAAGTTCATGATCCTGAGGGAGAAATGGCTAAGTATATTACTGAAACTGAATTAGGTGCCATCCCTAGTCTGGGACTTGCTCAGGGTGGTCTTCTTTAAGTTGCTGTATATCTGTAGGTTCTCATGCATTGCTGCTTGCTTAAGCATATAACAGATCCAGAGCTAAAAAACAGAACATTCCCTTATGAAGGCAGTAACCCTCAACTAGCAGCAGTGTCAAGTACAACAATGTATCAAAGACATAGTACAAGGTACTCTCAGTTCTTAAATGTACACTCATTTAACTGCACTGCTTTCCCTTTAAAAAGGGAATTAACTCATATATATTTGGCTTTATATATTCAGTTAACATTTATATCCATATATAATTGTACATACAACCAATGATAAATTCACTAAATTTCTTCATTCCTTCATTCAATGAACCCTTGACAGCTCTGTACTATACATTCCAGGTGCTGGTAATTCCAGCGGATCACTTCTCCAGTGAGGTCTCCAGCCTGCTCTGCAATTGCTGCTTGAACATAATGCTCTTCATTATTTTGGATACATTGCACAACATATTCTGGATCATCAGCTTCTCTGTGTTGCCTATTTGCACACAAAACCACAACAGTGGCTACTACCTCTTATCGGTAACCATAATAGTTAAAATTATACATTGTATTGGCACTTACTGGCATTTACTGGACTCTTTCACTGGCTCTGGACTCAGACATTGATTACATCTTTAGGCTTTCTATCTTTGTGTGTCTGTGTTCGCACCATCCTGCAGCCTGGCTCCCATTCTGACTTACACTGGACCTTTCATATTTTTTGCTATAACTTCTGACAGAAGTCTCAAAGTTACCTCCTTTGACTCATCCCTTCTGGATTGTCTCCAAGGCTTTCAATTCTACGTTGACGGTTTTCATTCTTTCTTTACACACACGAGCTGCACTGTACTGGACTGAGATTAGTAAGTCCATACCTGCTATGACATCTCACAAAGGATCTTCAGAACTTCGAAAATGCCTCCATACTGCAAAAGCAGTCCTCCCTTAAAGCATCCAATTCAATCTGTGTTTGATTCAATCCATTCACCAAGGTACTTCAGATACACATCCAAGCCTATGACAAAACAAATTGCCACAATATCAAAGCACATATTTATAGTTACTTCCTTAGTCAACTGTGGCCTTAAGTATTGTGTCCCTGTCGCTCTCCTGCTGTGAAATAGATACTGTTGAGCGTTCTTGTTTCTATCTTCTCATTTTCTGAGTCAACCATTTCATTCCCTTGGGACTGTTCCATAGCCTTGCCATCTTATCAAACTGAGACTGCCATCTTTACTGACAGTTACTGTCTTTAGGAACTGGGTCACATTGAATGGGTGGTCTCAAGCCAGTGGTTTCTATAACCTCCATGGCGAGTCCTCCCACCACTTCCACCCACATGACTCAAACTTTCCACCTTTTACACATTCATGACAGAGAAGACTGTAATGCCATTACCATCCTTGTGAAATGGTTGCCACACTGCAGCTTCAGAGTCGTACCCTGAGCAAAACTGCCTCTTATTCCCAAACCCCACCTTCACCTTACCTGTTTTCTGGAGCATTAAGTCCATCGTATTAAAATGGTTTTGCCTGAGTTTTCTCATTAAATGACTCTACAAATGCCAATCTAAAAAGGTTTGGAAATTATATCTATTTCCCTCTGACTTTAACCTGATCACATACTCATACCCATTCTTGTAGCTCTCAAAAATATCTGATGGTGCCGTATTATAAATGACTCTTCAAGGCTTTAACTTTGCTCTCAGAGGCAGCACTATCAACAGAACAATATTTAATGAAGGCAGTAACTCAGATAAATGGCAGTGTCTGGCGCGACAATGTATCAAAGGCACACCACATTCAATTCTTAAAGGTACATTTACACGTATGTACATGGGCTGTGAAAGCCTGCTTCTGCATCAGTGGCCCAGGGAACATGCAGTCCATACCTGTGTGCCTTAAAATTAAAAAGTACTGTATATATGGGTTCCCCCATGTATTAGTGCATTAGGCACATAGAATGAAAATCATAGACTTTGCAAAACACCTACTGGATGAAAATCTAATCTGAAAAAGAACTAAACTTCCATCTCTCAGGAGAAAACTCTCACTGCAGCACAAGATAAGCTTAACCGGTATATTTTCTTTCACTGCTTTAATTACTCACTGAATCAAGTTGGTTTATTGACAATGTAATGCAAGGGCCATAGCTCTGATTCCTTCACTTATTATTCCACAGTTTCAGGAATGTGTTATAATTGTTTGCCATCCAGAAGAAGAAAATTCATATTTATAATCATTCAGCTCATTGTTACTTTCAAATGATTAATTCTTATTCCATGGGCTTACTTACATAACAGCGAGTGCCTATGTAAATCTCACACATTGGTTCCAAAGTATTTTGCAGAACAGAATAAGCTGCTGATTATTACTTCATTTAAAATATTAGGTTCATGTGGATCATCAGGTTCTAGCTGGTTTGGTCAAAGCAATTAGTGCTTTCAATTTAGCCTGGAAGTAGTATCACAAAAGGTTCCAGGGAGATATGATGGCCAAAAAAAATCAAGAGATTATGAACTGTTTTCTGTAATATGGAAATGGAGCACAAATCCCACACCACAATCCTCTGTCAATTTAAACAGCGTTGGCATGATCTGTATTCCAATTTCACCATCACTGAACTAATGGAGCAGTGGGAACAGACCTTCAATTTTGATCACATCATTAGACAATGTCTGATGATTCTTCACCTTGTGCATAAAAGTGATTTTGGCTCAAAATACTATCAGAATCAAGTGGCTCTTAATACAAGTGCATTAAACACGTACATGCTTGGTATGATGAGACTAAAGTTCTATAACATAGTGCATGTGTAGCATCATCCAAAATACTCAACCATGACCATAATTCCTAATAATGGATATTACATTGATTTGTGGATTAATTTCCAGGCCTCAAAGCCAACATTCATTAGCACTAGTTTTTTCCTTTACCTCTTTTTGCTGAAGCAGTAACTCCAACCTGCACTCAGGAGGCTGCTGAGACAAAATGAAACACCTATGCCTCTGATGCCTCATGTTAGTGGTTTCCTTCCTTGTGCAAGGACAATTTGGTTTTCAAGCAGCCTTTAGAGAAGAAATTCACTCAGACAATAACTGAAGCTCACATGGTATACAATGACCTCGGAAGAAATGTCGTGGGTGATGTGGAGTTCAGTAGCACACATTTTTTTTGGTGCTACAAGTGCTCAGAGCTCCAAATTGGCACATGACTCCAATGTGGAGCAAATGGTAGCAGGGTACCATTTTGAAATGTGCTTTGATGCATCCACACTGAGTGTTGGCTGTAAGTGTGCAGAGTAGCAGATTGTGATGCTGAGTGGCTGCCAGGATTACATCTAATGGTTTATCTAAACTTCACTGGTAGAAAAGGCATTCAGCAGCATGAAGGGCAACCACTCAAGCCTTCTCACCACAATGTTAATCATGGACATCATTAACTGTTTGCTTGTTAATCACTGGCTGGTTTACTTTGGCTGTTGCTACAATTCTACAACCATTTTGTGCTTGGGGCAAAGTGAACTGGTTAAGTGAGATTACAGTCTTTCCATCTGGGATGCCCATGAAATACTCATCTGTTAGCAATAACAGTAACTGCAACCTCGGTTCCTCACTCAACAACAGTTCCATGCCTGACTTTTTCCTTGTAGTTGGTGATCCTATGCGTCTGTTTGACCATGTGAAATAAAAATACCAGAAAATAAAAATACCAAATCAAAATTTTCCATAAAATCCAATCAAATTGCAAAAGAATCAACAATCACCCTTGTGCTTTCCTTCAGTGCCTGACTTGTGTATATCTTTGCCTGCCTTGGTTCTGCCAGTGATATTCTAGTGGCTGCTGTACATCCAGTGGAAAGCTGGTCACTTTCTTTCTATGTAGGTATCTCCAGTGAAAGACTGGTCACTTCCTGTGCAGTTGTCTACAGTGGAAGGCTGATCAGTTTCTGTGAAGGAATCAACAGTGAAAGGCCAATCATTTTCTGTGCAGGACTTTACAGTGGACATCTGGCCACTTCCTGTGCAGATGTCTACAGTGGAAAGCCATTCAGTTCCTGCACTGAAGTCCACAGATGGCCCTGCAGGATAACCGCATGCAGATACAGGCCTGGGAAGACAGGCTGTAGACCTCACCATCTCAGCAATGGTGGGGGGAGCAACAGTAGAGATTGGTGAACTGACAGGCAATGATGTGTTAGGATGAGAAGACAAATCATCTCTTCCTCACAGAGGCAACAGACTCATACTCCATGGAGCTATTGTCACTTCCCCTGGGCTGTGCATCAGTGGCCTGGTAGTCCCTTGCAGGACACTTTGCTGTGATATCCTGCAAACACCACTGAATGCTGTAATCCACATAACGTGATCTGTTCTCTGCAATCTACACCCATGATGTCAAGACTCTGAGCAGCAGGTTGACCATACACAGCAGCAGTGTGAACATTCACTTCAGCACTCAGAGACTGAGTGTCCTCTGCTTGTGCTGCAATAGAAGCTACAATCTGTCAGCGACTGTATCAGGAATGGTTCCACAAATGTGTGAATTGCGTTGGCTATGCTTGAAGGGGTGGCCTCCTTTTGCCATGTTGCCCAAATATTTAATTCCATTCCACTAATCTTTTTTTATTGTGCATACTCATCAGGCTTCTATATTTACTCCCATGCAATAGAAGTCATGTGTGACCTTGTCCTCACGTGGAGTATTGCTGACTCCCACCAGTGTTCCAGTCTCCTCATGCCTGGGGTTCCGTCCAGCGCAGATGTCCCCTCTCTACGAACTGCCAATGATTCGCTCTGCCAGTTTCTGAGCTGGTGCCTGTGAGTGTGACATTGATTGTCTTCATCATCATAGCATCTTTACTGTTCCTCCACTAGTCGATGAGGTTTAAGTTAGCAAGTGTCTGAAATGGAAAGGGTGCCAATATTGCATCATGATGATGTGTAGTGAAACCAAGTGATGCATGCTTACACTTCCCACAGCTAATAAATTAGAGGAGAATGTATGCTGAGAGGAGAGATGAGGAAGAGGAGGCATGATGATAACTTCCTCTTCAATGATTTTAGCCTCACCATTGGCTCCAACCTCAGTAGTTGCCACCCCGGTAACGGTCAGCATTTTCCAAGGGGTTTAAGAAATGGAGCTGTGTTTATCCCATCTGATTAGCTCTCTCTGCCTTGTCATACCAGAGAGAAGGAAGAATGCGCATGAATTTTGTGCAATATGAGTGAATGATGAGGTTTTCACAGTTAAGTCGCTGGCAGAATGTGCATGTTTGAGATGTGGGTGCGGGTGTGGGCTTCCTGAACTGTCTGAGGCTGTGGTGAGCTATAAAGATGCTGTGTATACAAGTTCTGATTGATAGCATTTACTGGTAGGAAGCAGATGACTGATAGGGATGTGGTAAACTGAGCAGTGTCTAATCAATGGTACCATTGATAGAAATCAGCTTTTAGGCAAGCCTAGAATCTGACCCTAATCTTGACCCTTCATTTGAAGTTGTTAAACCTTGCAGCACTGTATCCAACTTCTTGGGGTTTAACCTTTGGCACTGACCGTCAAAAGGTAAAGCTACTTTCTCCAGCTGCCTCTATGCAACTTGCCCTTTTCAATGCAACTTTTTCTTACTCTGCATCTCCTCCACCAACCCCTCAGTACAGTGTATGTAAACCTTGCTCCCAGATTGGTCTATTCTTCATTATTTCTATTTCCACCTGACGACAGCCATTTCAGCCAAACTGCAGTTGTCCTTCAGGAAGTGTAAGCAGCTTTAATCGATGCAGTCTGCCTTGCCTGGTACTGTCAGGCAATGACTATCTCCAAAAACAGAGAGCCGAAGCATCTACAATTGAGATTCATTACCACCGCCAAATCACCACCTTCAACTGTGGGTCTCCATTGACCAGTAACACAGCTGGGCCAGCTATATAAACACTGTGGAACTAGAGCACTCCAGAAGCACAGTGGCAATGCAAGAGACTTCAGATGCTGGAATCTGGAGCAACAAGCAAACTGCTGGAGGATCTCAGCAAAACCCTGCATCAGGAGCCAAAACATCAACAATTCCGTTTCTCCCACAGATGTTGCTCGATTTGCTGAGTTCCTCCAGCAAGTTGTCCGAGGTAGAGTGTCCTGCATTAAGTAACTCAGTTCCTAACATTCCAAAGCCTTTCCACCATCCACAAGGCACAAGTCAGGAGCCTGCTAGAATACCCTTCCCTTGCCTGGATGAGGAGTGTAACCCCAACAACATTCAAGTACCAACCAGGATAAATCAACTACTTGATTTGTACCTCACCCACCATGCTTAAGAATTCATTCCCTTCAGCATGATTTCAGCAAGCATCATTTACAAAATATACTGCACTTACTCGTTTAACCTATGACAGTACCTCCAAAACCCAAGACCTCTACCACCAAGAAGAACGAGGGCACCACCACCTGCAGATCCCCCTGCAAGTCAAACACAACTCTGACTTGGAAATATATTGCAATTTCTTCATTGCTGTTCGGTCCGTTAGGTGAAAATCCTGGAACTCCCTATCCAACAGAACTCAGTGAGTACCTTCACCAAAAGCACTGCAATGATTCAGAGGGTTGCTGGCCACCAACTTCTCAGGAGAAATTAGGGTTGAGCAATAATGGCTTACCTTGCCGGTGATGCCCACATCCTGATATTTCCATGTGTTTGCTGCCCTTGTCCTTGCAGAATGGAGAAGCTATTGGCATGAGAGGTTGGTGAAGAGGTCTTGAAAACTTATTACAGTAATGGTAGCACCGTGACCTCAGCGATAGAGGTGCTGAATGGAGTAATAATGATGTGGGCTGCTTTTCTTGGATGGCGTTGAGTGTTTTCAGAGTTGCACACATCTAGGGAAGAGAAATATATCACACTCCAGTATTGTGCAATAAAAAAAAGTTAAGCAAGGCATCTGCTAACAATGTGAAATGTTTTAAGCATCCTGTAAATAATAACCAAATCCTTCTTCAACAAGGCAGAGTCAGGCCACATCCCATTGACATTCAATAGTGCTACCACTGTGAACCAGCCCCATCAACATCCTGCGGGTCATCATGGATCCAATTATTAGCAGAACAGTCACATAAATACTGTGGATGTTGGAGCTAGTAGGGGAATATGTACTGTTTGGCAAGTTATTTTGTATCAAGTGACTCTGCAAAGCTTTTCCACTATCAACGAAACACGACACTGGCATGTGATACATTACCCTTCACTTGTCTAGATGGTGCAATTCTGCAAACACTCTAGAAGCTTAACACCATCCTGGAAAAGCTGCTCACCTACTTATCACCCATCTACCAGGTCTACCACTGGTCTGGGAAAGAACATTCTGGCTCATAGCTTGTGGAGACTTGTTTAGGTCTCTGAAGACACAAGAAACTGCAGATACTGGAATCTGGAGCAACAAACAATCTGCTGGTTGAGCAGCATCTGTGGGAGGAAAGGAATTGTTGACGTTTTGGGTCAAAACCCTGCATCAGGACTGGGAGGGGAGATGGCTAGTATAAAAAGGGGAAAGGGAGTGATGAGACAGGAGCCCGAGGTGACTGGTGAACTGAGGAGGGGTGTAAGATAACAGGCAGGTTGTGCCAGGTAGGGGAGGGGAGCAGGGGTGGAGTTGGGAGACAGTGACAGATGAATGATAGATGGAGGCAGACAGAGAGAGAAGGGAAAGGCAAAACAGATGCAGTAAGGTGTGGGGAGGGGCGTGCGAAGATGGGAGACAGCTGGATTCAGATAAGTAAAGGAGGTGAGAATGGGAACCATAAGAGGAGGACAGTTGGAACCAGATCAGGGTTGGGGGGGGTGGGGGGTGGGTGATGGTAGAGTGTGTTAAGTGGGTGGAAGGAGCCGGGGGGGTGGGGGGGAAGGGGATGAAGACGGGTGAAGGAGGGCTCATCTGAATCCAGCACTGGTAGTGCTTTGTGTCGCAGCTTATCTCCCTCCAGCAGCCGTCTCCCATCGTCACACGCCCCTGCCCCCACCTTGCTCCATCTGTTTTTTCTTCTCTCTCTGTCTGCCTCCATCTATCGTTCACCTGTCACCGTCTCCCAACTCCACCCCCGCTCCCCTCCCTTATCTGCACTACCTGCCTGTCATCTCACGCCTCTCCGCAGTCATTCAATCACCTTGGACTCCTTTCTCGCTGCGCCCCTCCTCCACTTTATGCTGTTCGTCGTGCCTCTCCCACTCTCAGTCCTGATGCAGGGTTTCGACCTGAAACATTGACGATTTCTTTCCTCCCACAGATGTTGCTCGAGCTGCTGAGTTCCTCCAGCACAGTGTTCATTGTTTCGGTTTCTGACTGGAGTTAGTAAACTTGGGAAAAATATCTGGAATGTTACTCACATATAGAACATAGAACATTACAGTACAGTACAGGCCCTTCAGCCCACAATGTTGTGCCGACATTTTATGCTGCTCTAAGATCTATCTAACCCTTCCCTCCCACATAGCCCCCCATTTCTCTATCATTCAGGTGTCTAAGAGTCTCATAAATGTCCCTAATATATCTGCCCCCACAACCTCTGCCAGCAGTGTGTTCCATGCACCCACCACTTTCTGTGTACAAAAACTTACCCCTGACATCCGATTTATATCTTCCTCCAATCACCTTAAAATTATGCCCCCTTGTGTTAGCCATTGTCGTCCTGGGAAAAAGTCTCTGACTGTCCACTTGATCTATGCCTCTTATCATCTTGTACATCTCTGTCAAGTCACCTCTCATCCTCCTTCTCTCCAAAGAGAAAAGCCCAAACTCACTCAACCTATCCTCATAAGACATGCTCTCTAATCCAGGCAACACCCTGGTAAATCTCCTCTGCACTCTCTCTAAAGCTGCCACATCTTTCCTATAATGAGGCGACCAGAACTGAACACAATACTCCAAGTGTGGTCTCACCAGAGTTCTTTATGATGCATTTGTGTGCCATGACACTTTGTGATATCAGGCTACCTGATAAACAATATCAGCATCAAACTGTGCAACAAGTTGACAGGATTTCTTCAACAATGTCTCATACCAACAGCTTCTATGAGATGAAAGGGTTGACCTATCTTGAGCAGCTAAAGGAAATAAATCAGACTCAGGTTTATTATCACTGATGTATTTGTCGTGAAATTTGTTGTTTTGCAGCAGCAGTACAGTGCAAAGGTATGACATTACTATAAATTACAGACTAAATAAATAAATAAATAGTGCAAAAAAAAAAGGAATAACAAAGTGGTGTTCATGGGTTCATGGACTGTTCAGAAATCTAATGGTGGAGGGGAAGAAGCTGTTCCTAAATCACTGAGTGTGGGTCTTCAGGATCCTGTACCTCCTCCCCAATGGTAGTAACGAGAAGAGGGTATGCACCAGATGGTGAAGGTCCTTAATGATGGATGCTGCCTTCTTGAGGCACCACCTCTTGAAGCTGCCCTTAATGGTGAGAATGGTTGTGCCCATGGTGGAGCTGGCTGAGTCTACAACACTCTGCAGCCTCTTGCGGTCCTGTGCATTGGAGCCTCCATACCAGGCTGTGATGCAACCAGTCAGAATGCTCTCCACCATATATCTCTAGAAATTTTCAAGAGTCTTTGGTGACATACCAAATCTCCTCAAACTCCTAATGAAGTAGAGCCACTGGTGTGCCTTCTTCGTGATTGCATCAATATGTTGGGCCCAGGATAGATCCTCCGAGGTGTTGATGACCAGGAACTTGAAGCTTCTCACCCTTTCCACCGCCAACCCCTCAATGAGGACTGGGGTGTGTTCTCCTGACTTCCCCTTCCTGAAGACCACAGTTAATTCTTTGGTCTTGCTGACGTTGAGTGCGAGGTTGTTGTCGTGACACCAGTCAACCAGCCAATCTATCTCACTCTTCAGCATCACCATCTGAGATTCTACCATCAACAGTAGGGTCTATATTCTTTGGAGTTTAGAAGAAAGAGGGATGATGTTATTGAATCAAATGGCGGGTGGGGGGGGGCAGGTCAAGACAAGACAGATTGACATTGAGATGTTTTCACTAGTAGGAGAATCTCAAATGGAGGGAGACAACAGCAAGATTAGGGGGTGGTCATTTAAACAGAGATGTATAACAACTTCTTCTCCCAAAGGTATTGGTATTGGTTTATTATTGTCACTTGTACCGAGGTACAGTGAAAAACTTGTCTTACAAACTGATCTTACAGGTCAATTCATTACACGGTGCAGTTACATTAAGTTAGTACAGAGTGCATTGATGTAGTACAGGTAAAAAATCAATAACAGTACAGAGTAAAGTGTCACAGCTACAGAGAAAGTGCAGTGCAATAAGGTGCAAATTCACAACAAGGTAGATCATGAGGTCATAGGTCATCTCATTGTATAAGGGAACTGTTCAATAGTCTTATCACAGTGGGGTAGAAACTGTCCTTAAGTCTGGTGGTACGTGCCCTCAGCTCCTGTATCTTCTACCCGATGGAAGAGGAGAGAAGAAAGAATGTTCCGGGTGGGTGGGGTCTTTGATTATGCTGGCTGCTACACCAAGACAATGAGAGGTAAAGATAGAGTCCAAGGAGGGGAGACTGGTGTCCGTGATGCGCTGGGCTGTGTCCCCAACTCTCTGCAGCTTCTTGCGGTCTTGGGTAGAGCAGTTGCCATACCAAGCCGTGATACATCCTGATAGGATGCTTTCTATGGTGCATTGGTAAAAGTTGGTGAGAGTCAAAGGGGACAAACCAAATTTCTTTAGCCTCCTGAGGAAGTAGAGGCACTGGTGAGCTTTCTTGGCCATGGCATCCACATGGTTTGTCCAGGACAGTTTGTTGGTGATGTTCACTCCCAGGAACTTGAAGCTGTCAACCCTCTCGATCTCAACACCATTGATGTAGACAGGTGCATGTACTCCACCCCCTTTCCTGAAGTCTTTCCTGAAGGGTGATGGATCTCTGGAATTCTCCACCCCAGGAGATTGTGGAGGTTAGATCACTGAGGCTATTTAAAGAGGAAGAAGATACATTTTTGAAAGATCAGGGAATTAAGGGCTATAGAGAACTGACAGAAAAGAGATGTGGCCTGCGGTGGATCAGCCATGATCATATTACATGGCAGGGCAGGTTGATGGACTGAGTGGCCTACTTCTGCTCCTATTTTCACTATGTTCTTATTTTCTTTATCCTGCAAAGACCAAGGTTGCAAGTGCATGGAAATATCATTATCTGCAAGTTCCCATCTGGTCTCACATCAGACTGTATTGGAAGTATACTGCCATTCCTTTATCATCCGTTGATCAACATCTTGGAACTCTCCTCTTAACAGAATTATGGGGTACCTACCCCAGAAACACTGCAGGGGTTCATGAAAGCAGCTCACCGGCACTTTCTAAGGGAAATTTAGGAATGGGTAGTACCGCACATATAATGTGAATCAGTAAGATAATCACACAATGACAAGGACTTTCTATTTGATCCATGGGCTCCATGCAAATTACTTTAATATTGCTCTGTGAAAGTATGTTCTGGCTCTTAGCTTGTGAAGGCCAGTTTATGGCTCTGAACTGAATTATTAAATTTGGGAAAATTTCTGGAGTATTACTCACAAAACTGAACAATATGATGCATTTTTGTGCCATTACACTACATGTCATCAGGATTCCTGACAACTCAGGAACATCGGAATCAATCATGATTATGTCCTTTTCTATTATCCACAACACATGCCCTTCAGACATCCGAGATGATTTGCCAGGGAAAGATCAAAACTAGATGGTTTTCCCTGCCCTAATTCTGGATTAATTATGTCAATTGTGTGCTCCCTGTGACAAAACTGACCAGCACCAGTTAACCCATCGCAGTGCAGAGATTAAATCTGAAGCCTCCCTTGTCTGTGTTCCCAATCTCATTGCTCAGAGGGATGTCAGTATCCAGTTTTGTTTACCTGTAGGTTAAGTTATTTCCATTTAAGCTCACTTGATATCACACTGAGGAGAACATTCATTTATCGCTCTTCATCCATCTGACTGAACAAAGTCTTCAATAAGCACTAGAATATATACATCCTGATTTTACTATTCATAAGCGCATATGGGATATTAATGTAAGAATAAGATGTAACATAAACATGAAGCATGTTCAGTCTTCACCCAGACTCTCTCACCAGCAGTACCTGCTCCACGTACAGCAAATCAATGCAAACTACAAACCAGAACCAGAGGAGCAACATGAATAAAAACACAGAAATACATACGTTTCTGCTACATTATAATTCTTGTCTGTCAGAATAAAATGGAGTTGCTAATCTCACAATGCAGTTAAGCTTTAATGCTTAGCACAAGTTAAAAGTTCATAAAATCACCATATAAAATAGTCAGTGCTAGAATTTTCACAGCTATTACATAAATTCATTAAACCTGGTTATGAAAGACAATCATCTGAAATGCTCTTTCAGTTTGAATAGAGGCCAAAGTTCCCAGAGAAGCTTAGAATTTTTTGATGTTTTGTCTAGTTAGCTTCTTGCCTGGTGGCTTGGTAGCTCATCTGAAAATTCAGCCTTCTCGGAAGGGATATACAGATGCACATGGGCCAGTAATAGAAATACAGAGGCAAATAAAAGACTAAAGCATACAGGTAATTGCTGGTGCATGCACTAAACCTAAAAACCATGGCAGCTAGTGGTGCAGCTGCCCCACTGTTCCAGTGACCAGGTTTAATCTTGACTTCGGGTGCTGTCTGTGAAGTTTGCATATTCCCCCTACGACGATGGGTTTTGCTTTGGTGCTCCGGTTTCCTCCCGCTTCCCAAAGATGTGTTGATGGGTTAAATCACCCCCACTGGGTAGGTTGAAGATGAATCAGGGTGAAGTTAGAGTCACAGAGAGATACAGCACGGACACAGACCCTTCGGCCCACTGAGTTTGCACTGAGCATCAACAACCCAAATTAGAGGGTACAGTTTCAAGACAGAGATGAGGAGAAGTTTCTTTACCCAGAGGGTGGTGAAATTGTGGAACTCCTTGCCACGCACAGCAGTGGAGGCCAGATCAGTGGGGGTATTCAAGGAGGAGATAGACAGATATCTAAATAGTCAGGGTATCAAGGGATATGGGGATAAGGCTGGCAAATGGGATTAGAATAGTTTTTTTTTCTCTCTCTTTTTTCCCACCCCATTTCTTTTTCCCTTTTCCTTGGAGCAGACTCGATGGGCCGAATGGCCTGCTTCTGCTCCCTTATCTTGTGATCTTGTGTGATCTTGTGATCTTGTGACATTAATCCTATAATAATTCCATTTTATTCTCCCCACATTCTCAACATCTCCTCCCAGATTCTACCACTCACCCACACACTAAGGGAAAATTATAGTGACCAACTCTTTGGGATGTGGGAGTAAACCGGAGCAGCCCAGAGGAAGCCCAGGGAGAATGTGCAAACTCCACACAGACAGCACAGGAGGTCTGGATTGAAACCCTATTGCTGGAGCAGTGAGGCAGAAGCTCGACCAGCTGTGCCACTGCCCTGTTGGTAGGCATGTGAGAGAGAATAGGTTGCAGGGAAATGAGCGAGGTAAGGGGATTGATGGGATTGCTCGGAGAGCTGGCAAAGACTCAATGGGCTGAATGGTCCTGTTCTGTATCACAAGTGAAATATGAGAAGATTTGCAGACTGAGCAGGGAGTGGCAACAGTAAGTGAAGCAGATTGGGTAGGAAATTTTAATACATAAAGAGAAAATTATCTTCAGACACAGAGCAGTCTGGTCTAACTATAAGCTAATTAGTTTAGCCTTGCCATTGCTGAACATTTGTTCCTGAGATTGCTATCACCACCTCAACTTCAGGAAACAGTAAAATATAACCAGCATTTGTCACTTTGTATGAAGTTATCAAACATTTCTAAGTGGATTTGTTCCAATTCACTTCATAATTGTAGTGATTCATCACTGAAGGGTTCTCCATGGAAAAAAAAAGGTGTGTTTACCCCTGAGCGTGGCGGTTAGGTCTTTGGCTATTTTCGTGTTGGTTATTTGGGCAGCTTGCAATCGGAAAGTAACATTTCACAAATGAGGAGAGGAAAGAGAGGGCGAGAGAATCAAAGGATAATAATAAAAAATGCAAATACTGAACAGAAATTAAAGGAAGAAGTTCCAACTGCCGAGAGAAAACGCCAGGGAAAGAGAAACAAATAATATTAAAACAGAAACGGTGGTGAGGGAGGGGGTTGAAGGTCGTCAGCTGCTAACAACGGACAGACTCCAAATTCTGACACACACTAGTTCGCCATTGGAAAATCAGGCGGAGTCCCAATTAGGAGCACTGCTCTGTGTTTCATGCAGAGAAATGCGATGACAAGGTCGCTTCAGCCCGGGAAACCGCTTCTGGGAATTCAGTGAGGATTGGACACCCGAGTGAGACGGGGGTGATTTGCATCTCCCACAAACTGTCGCCTGGGTCAGTTAACTGACGGGGCTGACCAAAATGTAATAAAATTCTGTAAGCAAAAGTATTAAAACTGAAAAAAAGATAGTGATATGTTCATTTATTTATCTGGAGAGAGAAAAAAAGGTGGAAATGATTGGGAATAAAAAGGGAGAGAGCTGGGTTATCATGAAATGAGAACACTTTGATTTAATTATGTCGATGTAGTATCCATTCCTCATATTAACAGCATAAAGTTCTTCATAAAACTATATATTTTCGTCTTGGAGATGCAGTTTGAATGGTTTCTACACTGTTTAGACCATTGGTTCAGCATTTTTATTGGATTTATGGAATTCCTATATCCAGGCAGAGAAGTGCGTAACTTTGTTAGTAGCCTGGCAACGGGCTACAGTGATTTTAAAACTGGGAGATGATAGAGCATGAAACGTGGCATAAACACTTCCTCACTTTGCAAATGGGTTAATAAGATATCCCAATAAGAATCAGACTATTTAAGAAACCGAGGAAATAATGTCAGTTTCCCCACATTTATTTGAAGTCCTTTTTCCTTGCTGAAGATGTGTGCAAATCTGAACTGCTAGACAATGTTCATAAATTGGAGGAGCAGTAATGAGAAGAGAATTATTGACTTTGGTTATCCATGTGCTCACAGCACGTTGTGATATATTGCAAGTAAAGCTTCCTTGAAACCTCCAGACACTGCAGAAGGGGTTGCAATCACGTTATCAATCATCTTCTAGCATCGCAACCTTTCCATTAAAAACGGCAAAGGCACTATTGCATTAAAAGTAGTTTACCTTTGTCCAATAATACGTACAGTGCATATACAGTGTTTATAGTGTATATGGTGTATATAGTGTATACACTAACATTAGTAATATTGCAACATATACAATACTAATCCTATGGGCAACTGTCCTGTGACCATGCTCCATGTATTTTGGCCCTGGTTTGTTTCAACCTCTGTCCATCTAAATCAGGTTTAAAGTAGGTTGTATAAAATAACATTCATTTCTATGTTGTCCGGCCAGCGCTGAAATGAAATCTCCTCGGTTCCCAGGGGGTTGGTGATTTACTAAGGGTCAGAACAGGGCATTGTCAGGATTATTATCTGTAATTGAGACACATTGAAAAAGACAAAAAAGAATTTAAAAATGAATCAGAGGCAGCAGCGGAACTCGTTACCCACGAGATGTCTCCATTTAAAGGATAGGACTGATGTTTTCCCTTTAAATACATGAACTGGATAATGTTTGAAGAACAGAAAGATGTCTGGTCTCATTTGATCTGTGGTGATCTGCCCAGGGGTGGCGAGGATATGTCTGCCGCCTCTGTTTGCCCGTGTACATTTCACTCAGTCTCTATTCATGTCGATACCGGCCGCGGTGCTCCCTACGGAGGCAAGCAACCGACTGAGGGGGTCACTCGGTGCGAACTGTTTGAAAAAAAGAACTCAGTCGGCGCCACCGTCTCTTCAGAAACAAGGAAAGAAATGAAAATTAAATAGAAGAAAAACTGAAATTCCGCTGCTAACTTTGATCCTCTCCGGTTGCCCAGCAACCAGAAGCGCCTAGCTACATCTTTTCGGTTTGAAATCTTCCCACTTTCCCCTGATCTTTAAACATGTCAACGCATTTAAATGAGGGGAGAGTGCGGGGCGGCGTCAGCTGAACAAGAAGGCGTCATCGCCAAGTATCTTTTGTCCAGCCTGTTGGTTTTACTGTTACTCACTCTCAGAGTTCTGTACCCTCACTCAATGCGCAGCGGTTCCCATCCCACTTACAAAATACTCATTGTTAAAGCCTCCCCTTTGTTAAATTCGCACTGGATTTGAACCGATTTCCTAGCCTATTCCCCGTTTAATAAGTCCATGCTTTCATTAAACTGAACCAGTCCTTTTATTATGGGTCATGTCCCCCATCAACACCAAACCAGTCGAAGATATCACTCCGGTCAAAGCTGACTAAATTATTTACAAGTGAAATGATAGCACTCTCGGGACGCCAGTGTAAGTCTCCCTCTCTCTCTCTATCCTGGTTAAATCAGCGTCAGAAGATGCTGTTCTTCTAAAGAGTTAACTTGAAGCAGTCAGTTTCAGACTCCCAGTTTTTCGCACTGTTATGAATTGCCTCTAAATATGGGGAAACAAACCTTCAGTGGGAACTCATGACGTGAAATCGCGCTGATATGATGGTGTGTTGGACTGGTCACTTTTCGTGATTTAGTCACAAACTAAGAAGATTTGATGTCTTAAAAAAGGGCTTGACATGCAGTTTAAAACACACATGCCTACACACAGGAGATTACACAAGGGATTGGATACGCGCCGTATCGACTCGTGAGTAGACGGGAAGCCGATGAGTTCTAACTCCTGTATCTGAGAAGAATTACATCAACTTTAACGCGTTTTGAACGGCCTGACGCAGCGCAGAGGCGCTATATAAATGTACGTCTTCACTTCCCTTAGTGTGAAATTTAATCAGGTGCAAAAATGTTTATCTCCGCTGATCAGACCAGGGAAGTGAACGCATTTTGCAACAGGTTGAAACTTAACAGGAAAGCAGGGACATTATCAGGACACCCGCTTACAATTGGCAATAGTGGTTAGAAATAGGAGTGGTGTAGGTAGTAACAAAAGGTTAAAAGTGAGCGACCGAATTTGTTCAGCTCATATGTTCAAAGTCCCCCTTATTGTGGTCTTGGGTTATCATAAACAAAATATAAGCACTGTGTTACAGAATTGCACATACCTGAAGTTTTTTTTACTGCAAAATGATTGAAGATGATTTTATAAACATTTGCAGCTGTTGCAGTACGACTCTTCCCCGTAGAAAACCTAGTAATGTTTCAGTATTTGCAATCTTATACACTTAACGACTCAGAAAAAAAACATTCGGGTCCTTACCGGCTTCCAAGCGAACAATCCATTGATAAAAACTGGAAATGCTGGAAACATTCACATGAGAGGCAGCATCTGTGGAAGAGGAGGGAGGGGGGCAGGGTTAACGTTTCAGGTCGATAACTTTGTCTCCCAGGTAAGTTGGTTTATTATTGTCACATGCACCGAGGTACAGTGAAAAACTTGTCTTGCATACCGTTCATAGAGTTCAATTCATTACAACAGTGCATTGAGTTAGCATGCAGAATAAAGTGTAACAGCTACAGAGAAAGTGCAGTGCGGGTAGACAATAAGGTGCAAGATCATAACGAGGGGTGAGACGTTAACTCTGTTTCTCTTTCCACAAATCTGCTTCAACTGCTTAGTGTTTCCAGCATGTTCTGTTTTTATTTCAGATTTCTGACATCTGCAGTTTTGTAAAAAAAAATATTTTCACTTGGAGCAATGCCTTCTGCCGCACCTCAGTTCCCTTATTTCCCAGCACTTCTGCAACATTCTTCTCAGTTCCCTCCTTAATTTTATTTTGTCATTAACTTGTACTAAGGGACACTTAACTAACCTGCACGTCTTTGGAATGTGGGAGGAAACCGGAACGGGGGGGGGGGAGGGGGGCACGGAGTCACGGAGAGATGTGTACTGCCACTAGGATACTTGGTCCATGGGATAAGATACTTCTGGCAATTTTTCCTGATGGCCGCTATTTGGAGCGGCTCCTATGTGCAAACATTTTCCATTGACATTTTCACCATGTCGCTAAAAATAGCGACCAGAACTATTCTTCCTCTTCTCCCCTATTATTCTAACTCGTCCAAAATGTGCTCACCCTTTAGAAAGCCTGGTAGCTAAAGTACACTCACTCACCAAATTGCATGGGATGGGATTACTCCCAACGTCTGCAGGAGCTGAGCGACGCCCTGCCAAAGCCAACCGTGACTTAGCTGCGATCTAAGAGTTGCCATCTGCCATCGCAGACAGGTGATCGGCCGAAGATCTCGGTCCGGGAAGCTCTTGCAGTGAGATGGCGAAAAGGTTGTACACATTTTGAGGAATATATCTATAATCCCCTTTGTTCATGGGTTACTTGGTTTATTAAAGTATACAAAGACACCCACATAAAAAGGGACTGCATTTGCGATATAAACACATTAATCAGCGTGTTTCACTGGTTGGTACGTGGTCGTCACTCATTCCAATGAAGCCACATTTTCTGCAATCTGACGTTTGGATTATTTGCTTTCATTGTCCCAAATTGCCAATGGCTATTGAAAACGCTCTTTCAGATCCTGAGCTTCACGTGTATGTTCAGAGCAGATTGTGCGTTGGGTTATTTTCGAGCTCCCCCCTTGCCCCAATCCTCAATTCCAAGTAGAATTTGCTCACCTAATTCCTCAGGTTGATACCGAATCCACTTATGCAGCCTTACGGCTATTAGCCACAATTCAAGCCCATTAGAGACCGCTATAATTATTTGCTTCAAATTCTAATAGTTTAACATCAATTCTAAATTCCCTCTAATAAAGTTTTGCTTTGAGGCATGGGTAGTCAGATGAGAATGTGGCCCCTTAACAAAGAGTTCCATTAGTCCTAACCAGCTCCTCACCAGACAGAGACTTCATTAGATAAGAGCTTGATCGACCAAGGGTCGATTTAAGCTTGTTTAGTTATTGATTAGATGCAAACAGGCGGCTTAAACTCAACGCCAGCTCTAGAAGTCCCCATTCTGAAAGACCGGCGTTGCCAACCTCCACATATATCTCCGCATGTGGCAGATATACCGGGGGACCGCATTCCAGATGCGTTCAGCAGTTGTTTTTTTTCCCCCCATCTGAATCTTTTTTCCCCTTCTTTTTGGAAATGATCTTTAGGTAGAAGGCAGGGTCTGATGCGGTGACGTTGGTTGGTCGGGGGAGCAGTGCGTGGGTTGGACTGCTGGGGTGGTGGGGGTGGAGGCGGAGTGGGATCGGCGCTCAGTTTCACTCTCTCTCTCTCTCTCTCTCTCTCGTTTTCTCATCTCGGTGCCAACGTGAGTACCATCAGGAGCGATCAGACCGCGGTAAGTGTTGGCTTTTTTTTAAAACCACAGGAGTATTCGCTGCTGCACTTGATGCCAGTTCACGGCAGATCCCAATACAGCCCAGCTCTCGCTCAACCAGCGAGGATCTAAATCAAATAAGTCCCCGTCTCCCCTCTTTAAATGATCCGGAGCAGTTCTTGCCGTTCTGTTTGCTGGTCCTTGTCTCAGGGAAGCGGTGTTTTGCTAGTATGTAGTGCAAGCTTTTCTGCCGGGCTTGGGTGCGCCGCGCTGCTTCTGAGATATTTAGTATGTAGATAGCGATCTCTCTCCACCAGACACTGCTATAACAGGCTTTTTTTTTCTTATTGCTGCCTCCCCCCCCCCTTTCCTCACCCCTCCCACTCCCCACCACCCCTAGCCCGCCACCTTGCCCCTATATATCCATCTCACCAACCTGGGGTAGTGGAAACAGATTACATCTCTCCCAACATCTGATGTTCCATGAGAGGGGAAAAAATTGCTCTTCAAAACTTCCACATCCCGATGGAACGGAAGGAATTTTCGCCTGCGGTCGAGTGATGGGATTTAGTACAAGCCCATGCTGATTGTCTTTATTTTTTTAAAAAAAGACTTTTTTTTTGTTTTCTTCCCTTCCTTAGGTAGAGATTACCCAGTTTGCCGCAGTGGAGAGCGCTTCTGTTTGATTTATACTGTGTATATCTATTAAAATAGATATCTCAAGGCATTGGTTTCCTCTGCGGATTGAAAGAGATGCTTCTGACGAGCTCATGGGTCACGGGTATGTGGGAGCTGGTCGTTAGCGGAGGGATCGGGGAGCAGGGCAGGAGGAGCTAGTTCTGTGCTTAGGGAGAGATCGCAGAAGAGAGGACCGCGAAGACAGCAGCAAGGCGATGCAGCACCTTCTCCTCTTCCTCGTCTACATGGACCCACTGAACTTGCTGCTCTGCACAGGAAGGACCCGCAACAACAGGACGCTGGCCTCTCCCCGGCGTCAAGGGGGCTACACTTCCAAGGTGCAACAGATCAACACCACCGTGGTGGTGCCGGTTCTGCAGATCAACAGGATGAAGCCCTTGGTACTGCAGCACTCGGAGAAATGCCGGGGTCATTACGACGTGGCGGGTCAGTGGGACCCCGATTTCGAATGCAACAGGACTTCCTACAATTACTGCTGCGGAACCTGCTACATGCGTTACTGCTGCCAAGACAAGAACTATCGCCTGGAGCAAAACGGCTGCAAAAACTACGTGACACCCAAAGTGGAAATTCAAGTCACCACCGACCCAGATCGAGACGAACTGGAGAACGTGTATGATCCGAGCAAAGACAAAACTAACAGCACGGTCTACATCAGCTGCGGGGTAATCGCCTTTGTAATTATAGCTGGTGTTTTTGCCAAAGTTGCCTACGATAAAGCGACTCGACCTCCTCGTGAAATGAACGTGTCCAGGTAAGATCACGCTTTGGCTTTTGACTGAGAAAATGCGGAGTGTTCAAACGTGTGTGTGTGTGTGTGTGTGTGGTGACTTCCAAATGTTCGCACATTCCAAGGAGTTCTTCGTCATAACTTCTTCGTCAAAGATTCTCAAAGGAAAATCACCATCATTACAAAATAATATCTTCAAAAATACGGCCATAGGGATATGCTAATGTCAACAATATAGAGGAAAATAAAGCGTAGAGCTGATAGGGAATGGGCTCGGAATCTGTGTGATTACCTCAGGGATTGTTTTAGGTTATTATCTCACACTTTGGATATTGATATCCGGCAGTGAAAAGTATCTCAAGTAGGACGAAGTTTAACAGTCCTCTAGGAATGAATTTAGACTTTTGAGGGGTGGGTTATTGATAACAGATATGGAAATCTAACCCGAAATTTAGAGGCATGGCACGAAAACCAAAAAAAAAACAGGAACCTGCAAAACAATCAAATAAGGCCTTCCACCAATTCAAAGTGTTGGGAGAAGCATTTTAAAACATGCTTCGAGATATTGCAAAAAAGAAGTGACGCAACAAGTAATTTTCCAATTCATTTGTCAACTGATCCAGTTTGAACTTTGGTAGGTTACCGAGTATGGCAAAGCATGTGGATGTATTGGGGTCATGTTAAGTCTAACTAGAATAAACCTTTGATTAAAATTATCTCTATCAATCAATCATTGAAAAAGTGCTGGGATCTCCTGGAAATAGGTGTTTGTAAAATCACTACGGCGTAATACTTAGTTCTAAGTGCAAATTAAGTAACACCTAAAAAAGGACGGACACTATCTTGTATCTACTCTTGGTTTATCACCTAAAACTATCAGGTTTTCAAGCAAGGGTTATTCTTATAATCTTGGGTGATAGTTAAAGTCCTAAAGGTAATTTACAAGCGAAAAGTTTGGGATCATCAGCATCTACTTTACAAGGAATATGGCGATAGAAATGTTTGTATAATGTTATAATTTCTTCTCGGTTAAAAATAATTATTTAATCGGCCAACAACATGAAACCATTTGCAAGGAATATTGTGTCTATTATTATTTCTGGTGGGATTATTTTCCATGTGAAATGACTATTCATTTTATTTCTCTGTCTTTAAAATGATACCAGAGAACATCTTGTACATTGATGACTGTCTGACCATTGCATAAAGGAACCTTTATTTCTTTGGCATACCTTTTAACTTTATCTGCCCATCCTCTAACACTTAACTTGCTGCACAAGTACCTGTTATTACTGTGGAATTAATTTACAGGCAAATTACCACATTCCCATTGATGAAATCAGGTTTTAGATGAACACCTTTGTTAAATGTACTGAGCACATTAGGGAGAGATGTGTGCTCACCTTTGGTATACTGAATCACACTACATGGACTGTGCACCACTCATGGCTTAACTTGAGCCTTTTACAAAACTGCAAGCCATACATTGAGCCCTGTACAATCTTATGGTTCAATATCTTCACTGTAAGAAATGCTCCTGATGCTCCTGTTCCCATTCTCCCAACATCAAAAAAATAGATGCATGCTTAAGCAAGCATATTCAAAGACTATTTTTGTTGCAAAGTATAGTGAAGGTACAGCCAGAAGCATAACCTAGGGCTGCTATGTGTAATGACACACTTTACAAGTTCTGGCTCAAACCTAGGAGTTGGTGTATAACTATTAATCACATCATCACATCATCATTATCTCTGGGCTGATTGCCATTCTTCCATTTATTTTTCCAACATTTACAAACTTCACACACCAGCAGCCGAAGATGCAGAAAGTGTGAGAATTCAAATGCAACCAGCTGTAATGATCATGTATTTTTATAATGAATGAAATATGCTGGCAGAGATATAAAGCAGTAATTGAATCACAGAGTTTTGTTACAATTAAAATACCTTGAGTTTTGCTCTTTCAAGAATGGCATGACTAAAGACTCTTGGTTTCATTATTGCTTTGTATCTACTATCAACCATCCATTTACTTGCATGTAAGAAGACGGCGCCTTTGTACCTATGGATTGTAAGTGTGTAAGTATTCTGTGTAACCGAAGTGCGGTGCAAAAATTAATTGAACTGATGTTGCAGCAATCAAACATTTTGAGGCTTCACCTCATTTTTTTCTTTGAATTCCAGCAAAGAGTATAAGGACATGTGTCAGGGCTTTATTTATTAAAGTTGATAGCTAAAAAATTATTGTAGAGATTCATTGGTTCTGGGAATGTTTTCTACAGCAGCATTATGCCGATAATCTTTAAGCACGGATGCCAGATTTTTCAGTTATATTCAACATATTTGCAATTAAAAGCCATACTTCATAAAAGCTGCACTTCATAAATTACTTCGAAAGCTTCTTATTTCTATTCATGCTCTGGATGGATTTCCCTTAAGGAGATAAGCTGAGTATTTTTAAAATAAAATTAATAAAGAAAAAATAATAAGGTGCAAAGGTGATTAAAATCTTAAATTGTGAAGAAGTTCTATTTTGTTTTACATAAAATTAACTTCTAAGTTGAACCACTCATCCTCCTTCTGCATCAGTTGAATGATAGAAGCATAACACAGCCAAGCGCACTGCCAATATAGGTACAGAGCCTAAACCATTGGGAATCCTACTGTGCTGTCAGTGCAATGTACAGTGTCCAGTGCATTGGGAATCTATGTGTATTGTCAATGTAGCATACAACATTTGATGCATGGGGAGTCCTAAAATACTCCTAGTGCAGTGTACAATGCTACAAACGATTGGAAAATATGGTAAACTCTAGAATACCATTGCAAAAGGACAGCAGTCTTGATATACTGTCAAGGCAATGTATAATTCCTGAAGCTGTAGGAATTCTGGTTTACTTTCAAACATTGGGAAAATTGATTAACATGCAGAGAAGTATAAAATGCCTAAAGAATCATAGCATAATATTAAATTAATACACAATACCCAAAGTATAATCCTAGTGTGGTCAATGTGGTGTAGAATGACAAAAGCATTGGTGTTCTGATACAATGTCAGTATGGTATACAATACCTAAAGCAAAGTGAATCTGGACAAATTGTTAATGTGGTGCACAATGCACAAAACATGGAGATTACGAACATACTATTAAATGAAGTAAATGCTTGAAGCCCTCAGTGAGCCTTGTATACTGTCAGTGTGGTGTAAATTGAAACATAGAATTTGAAGAGTGTAATGTGTTATGACTGAGTATTATATATAATGACTACCGCATTAGTTTGCTGTCAGTGTGGTGTACGGAGCACACAGTGACTATGAAAAAATTTGTTTGATTCTGGGAAGACAGCAGTCGTGGAGTCATAGAGTCAAACAGCATGGAAATGGACCCTTCTGTCCACCACATCCATATCGATCGTTTTGCCCACCTACACTAATCCCCTTTGTCCGCATTAGGAGCATATCCTTCTGTGCCTTGCCTATTTACATGTCTGTCTAAATGCTTCTTAAACATAGTAATTGTATTTGATTCCACTAGCTCCTTTGGCAACTTGTTCCAGATGTCGACCACTCTCTAAATCAAAAGCATATTCCTCAGAACCCCTTTAAAATTCCTTTTGTTAAATCTATGCCCTCTTGTTTTTGATACCCCTACCATAGCAAAAAAGATTTTGACAATTTACCTTATCTATGCCTCTCACAGTCTTATACCTTTCTATCAGGTCACCCTCAGCCTCCTTCACTCCAGGGTAAACAAGCTCAGCCTGTCCAATCTCTCCTCATAACTATCGTCCTCTGATTCAGGCAACATCCTGGTGAACCTTCTCTGCAATCTCTCTAGCACGACAACATCCTTCCTATTCTGTGGTGACCAGAACTTCACACAATACTCCAATTTTGACCTAACCAGTGTTTTGTAAAATTGTAACATCCCAATTCTTATACTCAATGCCTTGACCTATGAAAGCACAAATCCCACATGCCGCCTTCACCCTATCGATTTTGTTGCCACTTTCAGGGAACAATGAGCTTGCATACTGAGGTTTCTCTGTTCACCAAAATTCCTTGGTGCCCTACCTATATGTTCTACCTCTAATTGAGTTCCCAAAATGCACATGTTGGGATTAAATTCCATCTGCCAATGCTCCGCCAAATCTTCCAACTGATCTATATCCTGCTGCAGCCTCGGACAACCTTCCTCACTATCCACAACACCATCAATTTTCAATTCATCCACATACTTATTAAGCAGCATGTTCTAAAATGTTGGGGGTGCTCAGCAGGTTAGGTGATACCCATAGAGAGAAATAGTTAACATTTCAGATCAATGATATGTAGCTAAACTATTAATTCATCAGAATGAGAGTTTTTATATGTATGCCCATCCCGATGCAAAGAATTGTGCTCATCAAAATGACAAATGAGTATATATGGCATGCTTAAAAATTAATTTTACACTTTTAATGTGGTAAAAGCATATTAATATCAGTTGTATAATTATTGAGAGATTTGGTTGTGAAAATCTAAGCTACAATTACAATGGCAATACAACAGATTAAAATGATGTTGTGAACATCGTTAGGCAGGGGCTGAATGAAGCACGGTAATAATTTCATGAGTAATATTCACCATGGACTGGGCTGCTGGTCAAAGTGGGAAACCAGTTGAAAGAAGCAGTCAGAGGTCATCAAAATTAGAACAGATTGCCCAATACATAAATATTCAAAACCAATCAATAAATCCTCATACTGATCAACTTCAAATCTCCTTTCATTCCCATACAGCAGATGGTCCTCTGAGCTGTCGGCCGGGGAACACAATGGAAGCTAGAACCTCTGGAAAATACATTCATATTACTGACCCTTTAACCATTAGCTACTAAATGACAACATGGCCATGCTTATAATTCCAGCACCAATCACCAGCAGGTTGCATTTGAACACACAGTTGTAATATGGATAGAACTCAACAACTGGTGATAAGATTAGTTTTATAGCTTACAGAATAATTGATGGAGAGGGTAGCTCAGTTTATAGATTATTTGGTGAATACAACTCCTGGGACTGTGCTAAACCACGAAAGCTAAATAGGTTGCAGCTCCATCCCCAGTTCGTGCTGATTTGTCAGAGGCACTGTTGGGAAACTATAAATGCATTAAAGTTCCTCTGCCGAGAAAGTGGAACTCAAAAAGTCAGCCTGTTCAAAGCCACTACTTCAAAGTCAAAGTTGACTTTATTGTCATATGCACAAGTACATGTATGCACAGATGCAATGAAAAGCTTGAAAGGCCTGTGGGAAAAGTATATCTAAGGATAAAAACAAAATTGCAGAAAATACTCAGTGGGTTAGGCAGCATCTGCGGGAGAAAAAGGAGTTAATATTTCAGGTTGATGATCTTTCATCAGAAATGAGAAAAGTTAAAAATCAGATATCTTTTAAGTAGGATATTGGATGAGAACAAAGATGTGGCTGCAGTGCATGCTGGTTGACTAACTTTCCAACTCAGACTAACCAGGGTCACAACAGTTTCTTTCTTGAAGCAAGTCCTGGAAGGTCAGAACCTTCACTGCACTTGCATCTGTTTCATTTGGGACACGTGGAAGGAAATGTGATGGGCAAATCCACGGATCCCAGAATAATTTCACAAGGACAGAACCACTGAACCTTCGGAGTAGGAAGGAAGTTAAAATAATAGAAAGGAGCAAAGTCATGAGGACGCTTAATCACAAAGGTGAGAACTGTAAATCCAAGACCCCTTTGTATCCCTTTCTGTTTTCACTTCTTTTCCACTTTGTCCCTGTCCAATCATTCTCTGCTTCATTCAGTTATTTTGAGATGACAGGGTATTATTCTCATGTGTTTTATTATTTACATTTTATTTAGTTGGGTGTTTGAGGTGGTGACAAGTAAATGTAACCTTTTTATAATTGGATTAAGCAGGTTCTGCAGAATCGCTGCATCAGTGCAGTTTCTGAAAAGCCATGTCCATAACTCAAACCATTGGCTGAGTTGACTGCCAGCCTCACCAAACTGAAGGGGAACATATATCCTACTCAGCACAGAGAATGGTAGTATTTGAGCTCAATTCAACGTTTTCATGGTTCCCAATTCTCGATTTTGGAGATTAACATCTATAAAACTGCCACACCATAACCACAGCTACATCATTGGAAGAAAGTCTGTAACAAACAATATTGCTGTTTTTTATATTAGAAATGAAAAATACATCATCAATATACTTTGAACAACATCTTCATAAAATACTTATAATTTTCATACCTTTGCTGGAATTTTTAATGAACGTTTCTGTATGCTTCAAGTGAGCTTGAAGTTTCGTGTCACATTGTGAGAATTGTTCTCTTTCTTTGACCAATACAGCATACAACTCCACATGTCAGGAAGGTTTGGTTTTTTTGAATGATCAAGCAGTATACTTACACCATATATTGATCCTTATGAAAAGGATAAAAGGTGGATGTGTGTTTTTGAAGGCTGAAAAACACTTGTGTGGTTGAGAAAATTTGATAAGAGCAAGAAAATGCAATAGTAATAGATAACTCTGAGCAAGCCTGAACTTAGTCCGACCTGATACATGAATGGACCTCCTCTTGTGTGATGTAGGTTTATCATAGCAATGTTATACATAGACATAACACAATCTTTGCCCCTTTAACATTTGCATTCATCCAATCATAAAACTGAGTTAGAATTTACTGTTCCTTAAAGTTGCTGAAAATTATGCTGTTCAAATTGGTACAATATAGTCAAAACAGTGGTTTGAGGATTTTGACTTTTTTTTGCCTTTGTTATAAATTGAGGGATTGGGAACTGTCTGCACTTATTGTAAATGAAGCTAGGTTGTGTGCAATCTTTGATCCTATGTTATTACTAGCCAGGATTAATGCTGCTAAAGAGGATTGTGCTGTTGGCCCTGATGGAATTCACCCTAGATGTTCAAAGTAGGGAATGGCTTTTGCAAATCCCTGTTCACATATTTTAAAAATAAGTGGTACGGTATTTCTGTTTGGACATCCAAGAGGATTGAGGAACCTGTCATTAAAATCAGAATCATGAAATTATAGGTCCATTTGCTTGACATAGTTGTAAAGAATTTTCTAGAAAGGGTGGCTATCAAAGTATTCCACAGCCAGCCTGGCTGAGAAGAAAAATAATTTCACAAGGACAGAACCACAACCACTTATTGGATGATTTTAGCATGGCCTCCAGAAAATTTTTGGCTGAGGTGTTTGAGGAGATGACAAAATTAGTAGATGATGAACACCTCCCCATTGTTTATCAGGACTTTCTAAAGTTCTCTGCTGAAAAGCTACGATGCAAGATTGAGCTTTGTGGGACTTGCAGGTCAGTTTTGGATTGGATAAGGAGCATGTTGTATTCACGTTGGCAGATGGCATTTGCTAATGGTCATAGCCCTTGTAGTATTGTATAGGGATAAACATTAATTAAAGTTGTTCTTTCTTTTTAATCAATGGAGGCATCAGAAGAAGTTTGCAAAGATGTATGAAAATGTAATAAGCTTCGATGGAAACAATAGATTGAAGGAAGATTCAGATGCAATGAGGGAATGGATCTCGCAGATATAATTTAATACAGACAAATAATTCAAGTGGTCACGGTCAATTCCAAATGTTACGTAGTATTGCTTTAAGGTTGGTGAATGGGAAAGGAACTCTTTTGTTATAGTACATTATTCTTTGAAAGTTCTTGACCAGAGATACAAGCAATTATAAAAGTGAATAGGATGCTAGGACAATTACATATAAGGTATGGACTTTGTCAGACAGGGCCCTGTTTTTATCCAGTTGCATAGATATGGAGGTCCTGGAAATGGTTTGCAGAATGTTTAATAGGTTGCTACCTAACTTAAAGACACTTAATCAACAGTAGAAGCTTAGAAAGTTTCAGCTTCAAAACATATAGATCCATAGTGTTAAAGGGGATACAACTACGATCTTTAAAATTCCAATAGGGTTAAATTTAGTCAAGATGGATAGGTTATTTGACCTTGAAAGATTATCCATAAATATTTTAGGAAATGTTTTTAACCCAAATGTTTGAGAAAACATAGACCATTCTCTGACAAAAGGTTTGTGGGTTCTTGCTCAATTAACAATTTTAAATGTGAGATTGATATATTTTTGTTAGCTGTTTGCTTTAAGAGTCACTGACCCAAACACCTAAAGAGAGTGAGGATACGGATAAGCCATGAATATTTTGAATGGCTGAACAGGCTCAGGAGACAGACTGCCCTACTCCTGCTTCTGTGTCCCTAATACAAAACTAGGTTAGATGTGAAGAGATACTTCTGCTTGCTGAAAATTATTGACTTTGGGAATTTATTACAAGTGAGTGTCAATTCAGTGCAAGATTATAAATGGAACTGGATGTGTTTCTGTAAGCACATCAACTTACAGAAGTGAAGTGGTCAAAGAGGGCTGTGTCATTGTAGTCTTCTGGAGCTTGACAGTTTAGAGTAATTAGAGCCCAATTTCTCACCTCTTCCTCCTGTTTAGCTTTCTCCATGAGATTTCATAATACTGTATGAGGGTCGATGAGGGTGATGGTGTTCAGAACTCATGCAGTGTGGTAGGTTGAATGGGCCACTTGTTCTTTTCTGTTTTGCTGTCTGAGGTCATTTCATAAATGATAAGCTTTTAGAAGTCAAGCCTGGTGTTACCTAACCACAAAAGTTTAACTTATTTCCTTCCTTGTATTGACACGGAGACACAAGAGATGGCAGATACTGGAATATGGATCAACAAACAAGATGCTGGAGGAACTCAGTGGGCCAGGCAGCGTCTGTGGGAGGGTCCAGACCTGTGTCAAATGAAGAATCTCGATCCAAAATATCGACTGTCAATTTCCCTCCGCAGATACTGCCTGACCTGCTGAGTTCCTCCAGCATCTTGTTTGTTCTTACAGAGTCATGGAACATTAGCCTGAGTCTATCATTGAGGTTTGTCAAGAAATAAAGCTGGAGAATATCACTGAAAAAGGCACAAGCTCACAGTTACTCCAACCATTTAGATTAACTATATCCCTGTTTATTTTATTGAGGTATAATTTGGTGATAAATTTTGTAATTATTTCAAATTAACTAAAATCAAGCTGTAAATTTCACAATTAATTTACTTCATGGTTCTCAAATATAGTTAGGCTATTAATTCATTTACACATTTAATGTTGGTCTATTTGAAATAATGAATAGCAAAATTGTAATTAGGTGACAGGAACAATGATACAAGTTCACTAATATGGATTATGAAGAGAATGTATTAAATATATCACACACATAATGCTAAAATTCACATTTATAATGCTTTTTTTCAGCAATATGCATCACAAAATCATTTTTTTGTTCCCAGAGTGGAGCTCAGTGGCAACTGTTTCCAAGTTAATTCACACCACATTGGAATTCAACTGTTAATTTTCAATTATGAATCACTTTGCAGATCTGACACAATTTCCATATCAGGGGCATGTTAAATGACATCAATCCTCCATGATGTATCCTTTTCCAGAGAAATTAGTGCATGTTGTTTTGAGGAGAGCCTGCAATAACCAGGTTTTACTAACACCACTCTGTGGTGGGACCCCAGTCAGGCAAGTTCTTTTACTTAACTCCTTTTTTGCGACCTCTCCATTGTACAAATCTCTCATTCACCAGTCTTACGCTCCAACTTGTCAACTTCACAATCAACCACCACCCACCCCCCTCCCGACTTCCTGATAATTCTAAAACCCTCCAAGATTCTCTAAGCCCATGACTCCCTGGCCTTCTGACCTTTGTAACCCCAAAACTTCCCAAGCCCATGATTCCCCAACTCACTGAATTCCTTGACTCCATGACAGCCCAAATCTCCAACCCCCAATTGACCCATCCCTAACTCCTCAACTTCCTATTCTCCTCCTTGATTCCCCAGCCCCTAACCCCCCAACCTCCCTTACCACCTAGACAGAGACTCCATTACATACCCCTCACAAGACACATTCAGAAAATGTGAAGTTTCTTCTTTCTTTCAATTCATGATGGCCACCAAACATTGTTAGCTCTGCAGAAATATTTTCAGAACTATTGCCAGCTGATGTGAGAAATAAAACTGCCTATAAATATCCCACTCATGAAACAGCAAGTCTTCAACCTTGTGTATTAGATTGGAGCAAGTACAGGTGTATTCATTTTGTGGATCTGTGAAACGTGTCACTTGAATCTCCAACAGATGTTTCGTCATTGTTGACAAGAGAGGGCAGCTGTTACAACTGACATTTATGATCAAGGAATGAAAATAATCACATATTCATGCAAAGATATGCAGCCGGTCTGTTTATTTTGTTTGAGACATTTGAAGAGCTGGTATTTTTAATTTAAATGACTAAGTCTCATTTCTTATGAGAAAGGCTACGACAGCTGTTACTGTCGGTATCGATGGTATTCCCTAAATTTGGAATTACCCCTAAAAAGTCTAAATACTGGAGAGTAAATTCCTACATACAAGGATTAGCTAGCATTTTGAAATAAGATAACTCGCAAAAAAATTCTTAACAATTTTATCTCTTTTTACAAACAGGCTCAAAACTCCCAATATGTGACATTAGGATGAAAAAAAACACATTCTTAACAGGATATTAAAGGGTTTGAAAAAAGTGAAATATGGGAAAACTTTATGCCAATAGAATGATTGCCCATTTAAAGGCCTAGTGTTGGACAGTCAGAAATTAAGTTGCAATCCATTCCCAACAAAGAGAATGAGATGTCTGGCTGCTTGTTGCTTCCTACTGTTTAAGAGTATTAAAGAGTGGTTACTTAAGAGTGTAAAATTCCATGGATAGCTTTAAATAAATCAGCTTTATTTAGCAAATATCTCTAGGTTGGATCTCAGATCATTCTTTCTTGGGTTCCAAATAGTGATGAGAATGCCTTGGTAGATATCCAGAGATTGGCGTGTAGTCTTCAATTCCTTCCTTTGCCACCTATATTTAATAAGTATCTTATTGGCTTATCTTATCAATGTTGTGAGGAAATGCAATATATTGGGAAATAATATTAGTCTTTTCTCAACAGCTCGGCTCCCTGGCTACGAAATGTCATCAAAATCACAAAAGCTACAGTAAACATGCAAACAATACTTATATTACTACCAATGCTTGAGTTTTAAGAATCTACATGGTGTCCCATTGTTCAAACTGAACCAACCTAATCAAAATAGTTTTTGCCTATTTTGTGCTTCTTCTCATTAAGTAACTGCATAAGTATTCTCTGAGAGCACCACTGAATGACCTGTTCTGCCACCACAACTAAGTATGTTCTCTCATGCGAAGGTAGTTTGTTGAATTTCCTTGATATTTTCCTTCAGGTTTATTTGGGTGGCTGGGTAGGGAGTGGAGATGGGAGTATTTGACAGTGTCTAATCCTAATCAGTATGTCTCTTAAAAGAACCATTTGCAATGTCTTCCTGAGTGCATTGAGACACAACGTATATACTTACTTAGAATGCAGCACTACCATCAAAGTTTGGATAATTATCATGTTGGAGAGGAGGAAGAAATCATGAAATAGATACCACGTCATATAACTAAGTGTTACAGCCCTCCATGCAATGGCTTACCACACCACTCTAATGCCATCATTTTAACAAGTTAGGATTAAACCCTTGTTACTTAAAACAAACTGGCATCCTCGCTTGGCCTTGTTATTTCTAGCTTCAGTAATTCACTTCTGTAATCACCAAAGGTCACCTACAGAAAATCCAGGACAACAAATCCACCCGTATCCATCAAGAGGGAAACATTTCCTTCCATGTTACTTAATACAAGTTTGCTACACTTTAATTTCAGTTAGTGTTAAACAATATATATTTTGATTGCCTTTGTTCAAAGCATGCTCTATGTAGAGGTTGAAATTGGAAAACACAAGGCTGGTACTTAAGATCTTATATTGGTATTTAATGCTGAGGATGAATTTGAAAATGATAGGGGATCTGATAGAGCTTGTGGTTGATTGATGGCTGACCATACTAGTGACCTACATACATTTTTGACGATGAGTGGAAAACGCATTACAGAAATAAAAAATGATTCATGAAAGTGAATGCCTATAGCAGAAGAAATTGATAAAAAGCAGAATTTCAGATGAAGCGGGGAGAATCAAGGCTGACCATTTTGTCCTTGCTAATTGAAGAAAATATGATTAGAATTGAAAACAATTAAGTTTTCTAATGTCAAATAATGACATTTAAATTATTGACTGACAGGGGAAAATCAATTGGAGATTGTAACTACCCCAATTAAACACTTTCTGTACACTAGCTGCACAGCACATAACAGTAGGTGAAATTACACCATTGTTACACTTTAAGGATTGCAAATTTACATATCTTTTTGCATATCTCAATAGTAGCTGAGAACATAGTCCAGAGCTACTGCTGGTTTTGAAACCTCAGAACATCTGCTTATTTGAGATACAGATCACATACTTCAAATAAGAGTTTGACAGGGCAAAACATGGCTTGCTGTGGAGAGACCATACAAAGTAAGCGTAAGGGACATGCAATTTACCTTGGATCAGTGCTTTAAAATCTAAGTACAATCATCTACATAAATACAACAAAAACACAATCCTTATTCTCTTGGTGGTTTGATATTCATTTCTGGGAAAATATAACCTTAAATTTCCATGTCTTGACAAAATAAACTCCAATAACAGTTTAAAAGCTAATTTTGAAAAAAGATGCTTTGACTTGAATTTTTAGGCCACATTCTGGTAAACCAAAGAAAACAAAGTTCTTGCCTGGAAATTAGATTGCTTGCTATGTCCCCTCATCCTTGTGTAATTAGCAAACTTGAATGTCTATCTTGCTGATCCATCATCTATGTTGCTAATAAATACAACAAATAGTTTAGGCTTTAATACTGATTTAAGTGGGTTGCAATAAAAAAAAGTGAATGGCTTTGGTTTTAATAGTGATCCCTGTGGAATACCTCTTGTTACATCCTGTCAATTAGAATGTCTGCTCATTATCCCCATTCTCTGATAGAACACATACATTAGGAGAGCATAACATGACTGGTTTGTGACTGTACCAAACCAGTATAACTTGGTATAGTCACAAACCAGTGCCGAGCCTGAGACCCAGGGTTTTCATCCAACATCTGAAGTTTGCTGCACATTGGTACTGCCTGCTAGAAAGCTTAATTTGGGTTCTTCACTTTATAGTAGAGGCAAATGAAGTTATTCTCACATATACCAGAAGTATCCTTCTCATATCCAGTACTTCCCCCATCCAGAAGTACCTTAAATTCTGGGAAAAAATTGCCTTTGAGTTTAAATTTGAGTTTAAGTCACTGCCTTGCTTCTTGTTCTCTCCACCTACTACAACCTTCCAAAATTCTTGTGTTTATCCAGTTCTGGCCTTGTGTCCAGTTCTGGCCTTGTGTCCATCTCTGAATTTTCCAGAACAATCAGTGTATAAACAGAGAGAGAGAGAGAGAGTTGATAAATAAATGACCTAAACGCATGGAGTTGAGGGAAGAGGAGGGGTAGACACATGAGTTATTATTGAGAGTCAATGGCCCATTTCGGGGGATTGAAATAAGAGTGATGCTTGAACAGTGCAGGACACCAGCAAGCTTTACTGGCACAAGGTTGAGGAGCACCTGAAAAGGCAGGGGAAGCAGAGAAGAGAATCAGAAAGTTCTTTCTACAGCTTTCCCTACTCCTCTTCTGAAAGTATTGACTCGTGCCTGTGGTTTGATTCAACAAATACATTCTAACACTCTTCCAATGGGCCCATTGCTCACATTTGAATTGATATGCATGTTGACATGCTTCCCTACCAATGGGCATTGGGGTGAAAGTTACCAGTGTAACATGTGAGGATGGGATGTAAATTGGAATAATATCTCTACATCACTCTACTTTAATAACATGGCAAATAAGCATCCACAATGGCATATGATTTCCCTGCAAGATATTAGTACAGTCTTATTTTCACCATGGTTTTTCACTCTACTAATGATTAAATGCTGGGGAGCTTCATGGATGCTGGACAATGCATGTTTTTGACAGGATGCATTTTCACAGGGAATGATGCATGGTTGAAACCCTTCATCTGGACTGGAAAGAAAGAGGGAAGATAGCCAGTATAAAAAGGTGGGGAGAAGGGGTGGAGCAAGAGCTGGCAGGTGATAGGTGGTGGTGGTTTTGAAAGACCTCTCTGCTGATTTAAAAGACCTCTGTGTTAGCCTGTTCATTGTAAAATCCTCTAATTACAAATCACATAATGCTACGTCGAACAGTCTAGTTCACTGTTTAGAGCATATCTGTTTGAGCAGTAGCTGATTTCAGTCACAGAGGTGCAATTTATCCCAGGAGGCAGTGCAAAGAAGAAGTGGGAGGCCGGTACTTAGTTTAGGAGGATTAAATTATAAGATGAGGGAAATGTTTGCTTTAGAGAATTTAGGGAGTTAGGTAGGAAGTTAAAAAGCAGGACCTCTAAGGTTGCAATCGTGGGATTACCTCCTGTGTTATGTGCTAGCGAGGTCAGAAATAGGAATATAGTACAGTTGAATGTGTGGCTAAAGAGCTAGCGTAGGAGGGAGGGCTTCAGATACCCGGACCAGTTGAATCTCTACTGGGGCAGGTGGGACCTGTACAAGGATGGGTTACACCTAAGTTTGGAGGGGCACCTGTATCCTTGCAGGGAGGTTCGTTGGTGGTGCTCGGGAGGGTTTAAACTAGTGCGGGAGAACGGTGGGAACTGGAGCAGTAGGTCAGCGTGTAAGGTGATTGAGGAGAAGTTAGAGGTTAAGTCAAGTAAGTCTAATAGGGAAAACAGGCAGGGCCGAGGTAATGAACCTGGCAGGAATGATGTTTCTAAAGTGTATTTATTTTAATGCAGGGAGTTAAACATGTAACCAGATAAGCTAAGAGCCTGGATTATTACAAGGAGCCTCCACGGAAACCTGGTTGAGAGAAGGGCAGGACTGGCAGCTCAACAATTAAGGGTATAGATGTTCAGATATTATAAAGAGAGATGTAAAAGAGGTGAAGAGTTGCATTACTAATTAAGGAGAATGTCACAGCTGCACTAAGAGAGGACATCCTAGAGGGCTCATTCAGCAAGGTCATATGATGAGAACTCAGGAATAAGAAAGGTGCAATCACTGTGACGGGTTATGCCATAGGCCTTCCAATAGCCAGTGGGAGCTAGAGAAACAGATATCCAGGCAGATCATAGAATCATATAAATGAACAGGGTTATTGTAGAGGGTGATTTTAATTTCCTAATATTGACTGAGACTCCCTTAGTGCCAGGGGCTAAGGTAGGGCATCCATGAGGGTTTCTGGAAACAATTCATAGATAGTCCAACTAGGGATGAGGCTGTACTAGATCTTGTATTGGTGAAAAAGCCTGGCCAGGTGATCGAAGTTTTAGTGGGAGAGCATTTTGGTAGCAGTGACCATAACTCTAAGTTTTATGGTGTGAAAATGCTAAATTGGCTGAAGGCTAATTATAACTGTTAGGCAGGAACTGGAGAAAGTAGATTGGGAGTGGCTGCTTTAGGGTAAATTCACATCTGACACATGGGAGTTTTTTAAAAATGTCAGTTGATTAGAGCTCAGGACAAGCATGTTCCTGTGAAGATGAAAGATAAGGATGGCAAGGTTGAGGAACCTTGGTTAACAACTTTTCTTGATAAGATAAAGGAAGTATATGTAAGGTTTAGAAAGTTGAAATCAGACAAGGCTGTGAAGGAACATAAAGGAAGCAAGCAAGAACTTAAACACAGGAGGGCTAAAAGGAGCCATGAAATATTTTTGGCAAGTAGAATTAAGGAGAATCTGAAGGCACTTTACATGTATATTAGGAGCAAGAGGTTCGCTAGGGAAAGGATAGGTCCACTCAAGGACAAAGAGGGGCATTTTTGCATTGGTATTCACCAAGGGGAAGGACATGGATGATGATGAGATTAGGAGGAGGTATGGTGATATTAATAGGGGTGTCAATATTAAGAAGGAAGAGGTATTGAGTGTCTTGACAACTATTGATGTGGATGTCCCCAGGACTGATGGGATCTGTCCCAGGATACTGAGGGAAGCAAGGTAGGAGATTGCTAGGGACTTGACAGCGATCTTTGTATCCTCTTTAGCCATGGCAAAGTGTCAGAAGACAGGAGAATAGCCATTGTTGTTCCTTTGTTTAAGAAGGGCAACAGGGACAAATCAGGAAATTATAGTCCTGTGAGCATTACAACAGTGGTAGGGAGATCATTGGAGAAGATTCTAAGGGACAGGGTTTATTCGCATTTGGGAAAAAGCATGGACTTATTAGGGATAGTCAGCAAGGCTTTGTGCAGGAGAGGTCCTGTCTCTCAAGTTTGCTTGAGCTTTTTGAGGAAATAACAAAGATGATTGATGAGGATAGGGCAGTGGATGTTATCTACGCGAACTCTGGGAAAGCATTTGACGTCCCTCGTGGTAGACTGGTCCAAAAGATTAAGTTATGTGGGATCCACAGTGAGTTGGTAAATTGGATCCAAAATTGCCTTGGTCATTTAAGACAGAGGGTGGTGGTAGGGGGGTGTTTTTTCTGACTGGAGGTCTGTGACCAGTGGTGTTCCTCAAGAATCAGTGCTGAAACCTTTTTTGTTTGCAATATATATTGATTTGGTGAAAATATAGGTGATCTGATTAATAAGATTGTAGCTGAAAGAAAAAAATGGTGGAGTTGTTGAAAGCAAGGAAGGTTGTCAAAGGATAGAGATCAGTTGGAAATGTGGGCAGAGAAATGGCAGATGGAATTTACCCGGAGGTGATGTATTTTGGGAAGTCAAATTCAAGAGGAAAATGTACAGAAAATGGTAGGACCCTTAGCAGCATTAATGTACAGATGTTGGGGTGGAAACCTATAGCTCCCTGAAAGTGGCAACACAAGTGGATAGGGCGGTAAAGAAGGCATAGGGAAAGGGCATTGAGTATTAAAGTCCAGAAGGTATGTTGCAGCTATGTAAAACTTCAGTTAGGCCACTTTTGAAGTACTGTGCGCAGTTCTGGTCACCCCATTACAGAAGGGATGTGGAGGCTCTGGAGAGGGTGCAGAAGATGTTCACCAAGATGTTGCTTGGATTGAAATGCATTAGCTATTAGGAGAGTTTGGACAAATTTGGATTGTTTTCTTTGGAGGAATAGCACCTGATAGAAGTAGACAGTACAAAATTATGAGAGGCATAGATAGAGTAGATAGGCAGAGTCTTTTTCCCAGAGTGGAAACATCAAATACTAGAGGGCATAGCTTTAAGGTGAGAGGGGGAAAAGCTTAAAGGGAATGTGTGGGGCAAGTTTTTTTACATAGAGAGTGGTAGGTGCTTGGAATGCACTGCCAGGAGTAGTGGTGGAAGCAGATACGGTAGTGGTGTTTGAGGTGTTTAGATAAGTACGTGAATATGGAGGCATATGGACTTATTCCTGGGCTGTACTGTTCTATGTTCCACTTTCCAATAAGGGCAGAGAAACTGACCTTGTGAAAGTAAAGTAATAAATTACAAAGGATGATAAATCTGGAGAATACCTTAAAGTATGTCACAAAAGTAGGGCACTTACGGAAACTCAAATTGATGGGATTGTAATTAGAGATATGGATGGGGGCAGCTTCAACTGCCAGTGATTGGTGGTGGTGGGAGAACGCAATCATTGGTTGGGAGTGGGGTTAACCACGTCTGGGGAGATGAAATCAACAATCAGGTCAGGAGATTAGAGAGTGGGGAGTCAGTGTGGGAGATCAGTGGCTTGGGTGCAGTCTGATGAGACCCATCGGCTTGAGAGCGTGGGTGAAGAAGGTGATATCACATGGATGTAGGGTTAGAGTTCCAAGGGAGAACTGGGTAAGAACATAAAAGGGACTACATGTGTCAGGTTTTCAGTACTCTCCTGGGATCTCTTAAGGGGTTTTCTTTTAAGAGCTGTGAAAGCCTACTTCTGCCAGACTGTCCCAGGGACAGCTTATGCAGCTGAGTTATGGAAATGACATACAGATATGCATTGCACAGGACCGTATACCTATGCACATGTCCAGGGGTCTCTGTAATGTGCCAGATACACAAAAGATGCAGAAGAAAAATGCAGACTGCAATTTGCATGAATTTTTATAAAATTTGAGTTTTCATTGAAGTTGTATCGTGCAATGCACAAACACATGACTCCATGCACTTCAATTTTGAGGTGATGTTCTGTTTTGCTACCAAGGCAATTCATTTGTTGAAAATGATGCATTACAAAGAAGGTGAATTAGCTGCTTAGCAAATCATGGTTGTAGGTTGACTTGTTATTGGGACTCTTGTACTTTGTATGCTTTATTATGAAAGAAACAAATGCTGGTTGGATCAGTCTTTTAAAATGAGACATTAAGACACTTTCCTGAGTTGGTAAGATCTTAAATAGAAGTTTGCCTCAAACTCAACAGTGTCCTAGTTTTGATTCTACTCCGAGTTGTATTTGCCAGGTTCATCCAGATTGGACTTAAAGGTGTCATAACTGTCCTGAGGATGACTGTACTGGGAAATAAATACTCAGTGAGGTCTCTACCTCTATGACCCCTGATCTCTGATGGGGAATTTCAGGTGAGGACAGTGGACCTGGCTGTGAAGAAAGTGGTTGGTGCATAACTTCATTTTGTAGGCTCGACGTGAAGAATCACTACTTGCTGTTGGTGTTCCTGGCAGTTAAGCCAATTACACTCTGACCATTGGCCATAGTTCAATAGGAACAGGAACAGGCTATTCAGCCCTCTGAGCCTATTCTACCATTCAATGAGATTGTGGCTAATCTGTGTCCTATCTCTTTGACCCAGCATTACCCAGTCAGAAATAAAGTTTAACAGTTTTGAACTTGCGTTGACCTCTAAGGTCAAGGCCCACCAATTGTTAATCCAACAGCTAGAATTTCTGATTTGCTCTTAACATCCTGGAGGGCATTGAAAGTACAGAGTGAAGTGAGAGGATGGGGGGCACACCATAACATGAGCACATGGGTCTACGCCTAGTACAGGTTAGCCCTTGCCCTGCATCAGTACTCTTCGGCAACCTACTACATCACCCCACCACCCAGAAATCCTGAGAATGTAAAAGGGGCTGGCATTCACTTTACTGGATTTTCACCTACTTTTTCCTGATCTTTGCACTAGGGAATGAGTGTTCCCTGAGGGTAATGTAAGGGAACTCAGTCCTGTACTCTGTGTACCTGCTGCACACCAGGAACAAAACAATTACAAACGAAATGCAGTTCTCTTACTATTTACAGTGTGACTGGCAACAATCTGATTTGTGTTGTGAATGCTGATATAGCAGTTGTCTTAGTGATAAGTCTGCTTATCTTATGTACTTAATGTACTTGCCAGGTTTCTAGATTTTCCAATTGGAGAAAAAACACATTATACAAAGCTTAATAATTCCTTTCATACTCTTTAACAATCAGTGAATAAATATTCCAGAGCGTACCCTAATACTTGGTATACAATTTATGAATATTTCAGTGATGACTCAGTTTGTACAAGATATGCTTTTTCTTTATTTTTCTGAACTCTTGGGGGTTTCTTGCTCATGAGAAATGCCAAGCATGGAGACAGTGAAGTTGCAATTTCCGACATTTTCCGAAAATAGTCATTAAGGAGGGGGTGACTGGTGTGAACGAAACTCAATGCCATTTTAGATTCTTCTTGTGGAAGGTGTCCATTTTGGCATCAGACGAAAAATATGGGTGCTTCAGGCACCACTGATTTGACAGTTTTGCTGTGGTAAATCTTGTCTAATTTGAACTTGTTTTGTTCCTCTAAAGTGCAGAACTCCCTCCAGACATAGGAGTGATGATTTGGTAGTTTTTCTCATTTAAGTTTCTTTTTCCATTAAAGATAGCAATAGCTTCAAATGAGAGAAAAACTTTCTGTTTGACAATTTACAGTCTATTCCACGCTCCTTGTTCATTTCATGAAGTAGCAATTTCACTGTGCGGTAATGGCACATGCTGAAATCAGGAGGAGAGACTTCCATAAAATCAAAGTCTCTGATTCTGTGAGTCACACTGTTATCTTTATTAAGAAAGAAGTTATTTTCACAAGATTAAATCCATTCATTGTGCATCATTGATTAGCCGTTTTAAAACTCTAGAGGATTGAGTGTTTCACAAAGGATTCAGTTCCAATAAATCTATATCAATGCATCAATTACATGTGAAATTGCTAGAACTGATTTTTTTTAGAAAACTCTCCATTATTTGGGCAAATTTTCATCACTATACAAGCTGATATTTCAGTATAACATGTACCCAGTGATGTGAAGGGTTAATGTAGTGTCTTCAGTATCCTTGCTTGAACTAATGAGCTTGCATGAATGTCTCAAGGATTGCAGTATAAATGCAGCAAAATCAAAACTGGATCAACAATTATTATATTTTGCATTCTGAATGGCTATCTGCTCTAAGTCCATGTGGTAATGGGAAGTTAGGCAAGATCTGTTCAGAAGGAAATCAGTATTTTCAAAGTTGGGAACAGCTTTGAAGAAATAATAATCTAATCAGAATATTGAAAAAGTAATCAAGAAATGGCTAGCTCTGTTGAGTAACTTAGAACCTCAATTTGTAAATTGGATATGGCCAATAGATCTGAATTGTCCAACTTAGGATGATCAAAAATGCTGCTCAGTGACATTTCAGTATTTGCGATTGTTTTCATACAGACTGGAAGCAATGATCACTAGAATGTTTCATAGCCATTTGAGTAAGAAATTTGGATGAGCTAGACCAGGGGCAGGTACAGTAATTTAAATTGTCAACTTTTGGAGGGCATGCATACATATCCTTAATATTATGTGCAAGTGTTTGCATGTGCATCCACAACCTCATGTCATGCATAATTCTTTTATATGGTTTTGGGAATGGAATCATCTTTTGCTTGCCCCCACCTTGGGCATGATCCTAAACTGGTAAACATAGCAGTATTGATCTGGATGTGTTCCACACCAGTGCATCCTCAGTGGTTTTATGTTGGTGGTGAAGTAAACATAATCAAGTCAGTGTTTTGAGGAGATTGGGAAGTCTCTCTCAACTAACTTCCAGCATTCTAATTGGGTTGCAACTTTAATTGTTGCGGACACTGGTGCATTTTAATAATTTACTTCCTGGAAAGAATCATTAAAGGAAAGATTGGCTTGTATTCAAATTGAACTTTTCAGATATTTACTGAATTTATACTTGTATTTATGCAGAACCTTTTAAGTCCCATGTAGGACATCCAAAAGTTCCTTTCTACCTGTGAAGCAATTTTGAACTGAAGACACTGTTGCAAAGTATCTCAAGACAGCTAGGGTTGACATACTGATGATATTTCTTCCCTGTGAAGAAAGCAACAATTCAATGAAAAATATTTTCCATACATGGATTTATAAACATCAGCAAAAATTAAAATGCAGCATTAAATATTTCCATGTTCCTCTTCTTTGAACATGAGACTTAGCCACTCAAACTTTGGCACAATATGGGGACAAAGGAATGTGGGAACTAGGGTGAAATTCAGAATATTTGAACCAGAGCTGGTCAGAGTGCAATAAACAAACTGATGAAATGATGAAAATAGTGTTGTAAATAAAATTTATACAAGTTTTCTTTTGCAAATTCTGTAGAAATATAGCGGTCATCTGGTTATATGAAACTTGCTTCAGTTGGGAAGGTTTAGTGCTCCATGCCATCCTTAAAAATATGCCACCTAGTTTAACAGTTTCTTGCTTAGGCAAGAAATAAGCCAATGTGGTTCCATCTGAAAAACTTGCTCCTGAGCTATTCTTAAAATTACGGAAAAACACATCATTTTTCTCTTTTAAATCTCATCGATCATTGATGTAGACAACACTGATTCCAATAATGAAGGACTGCTTATTCTATAAAAGATACTGTAGCACGGATCTTTTCTACTTCCAGATTCCTCAAGTGGAATGGAATAAAACTTCTGGGCTTTCAAAATTCATTAACAAGGTTCCACTGACTGACCTGTCCAAAACCTAGTTTAGATCACAATGATTAGACCTAAAATGAACAATCACAGGAATGAAAATTGGCTGCTGCATTTACTGTCCATTTAGTAGGAGAGTGCAAGGGAGCTTTCCTGTCAAGTTAAACTTATTAGCAGTCTAACTACGAAACTATCACTTCAATCGCTGACTTGTAAAAACAAATTGTACTTTTGGTTTTGCAAGAATCTCATTTGAAAGAAAAGACTTATGAAGAATATTGCCTGTCCTTGCAGCAAGCTTGGGATTCTGGAACTGAGCCAACATTAGGAACGGTATTGGTGAATTTATAATGGAGACTCAGAAGTAGGCTAATTAAATGTTTAAATTTCATTTTCATCCCTTTTTGATAGGTGGATAGAAATCATAACCCCCGAAAAAGTATTTTGCTCTAAACCACATAGCCAAGTGTAAATTATTCACTCTATATGCAGTGCCCTATATTTATCAGACCTTCAGATGAATGGAGAACGGGGCTTAGCCCTAGACTTTTTCAGCACCATTATTGAAGAAGACAGGGCAGTGGGCAGAATTTTCTGTTTACATACTCCTCACAGGAGTTTAAAGCAGCTTCTGCGATGATTTCTTAACATTGCCCAAAAACTCCAGGCACATGCAGCTCTTTACTTTGATCATCCCATCAAATGGTTCTTCTTTTTATATTCATGCTACTTGTCAAACCTTAGGTCAAAAATATCCATGCTGTTCCTTGGAAGCAAAACAGAGACATGGTAGGTGCAGAAATGTGAGCCAGAACACATTAGCTAAATGGTCAAGGGTTGATAGGAATGCGTGGTAATTTCAAGGAAAATTATCTCAAATTATCATTTTGTTAAAATTAATTTAGCTCTTCCACAAACAAGCTCAATATCTATTCATCAGGTTAAAAAAGAATGACTTGCATTTACATTGGTCCTTTCATAGTATCAGGAAGTTTCAAAGAGCATCACTGCAAATGAAGTGCTTCATGATGATGCGTAATCACTTTTGTAGGTAACCTAGCAGCCAGTTGGAGCACAGCAGGTTCCCACAAACAGCAATATGTTAATAACCAGATAATGATAGCTGTTTGATATTATGGTAATCACCAGATAATGGGTAGAAATTTAACTCAGTCACTTGAACAAAGTGTATATAGTAGTTGCTGCGTATGCATTCTGCCTCCTCTGGGGAACTGAATGTTGGGATGGGACCACAACATTATACTGCCCACTTAGTACTTGTGGTAAAAGATGACTTCTTCCCTGGCAGTTTAATTCTTCACTGCCAGTTTAGTTGTCTCCATCTGTATAAAGCCAGTATGTCCTCTGTGTAGTGCAGGAAACCATGGGATATATATTAGATTCATTAATCAAGAAATTGCATTGAGTAGCACCTGCTCTTCAAACACATATTGTACTTAAAAATGATTGAACCTGATTTAGATTACACTAGTAATCATTTTGGGCGTAAAATTACATCCATCAAGAAATTGGATTGGGCATTTGCACCAGTGTATTTGATGTCTTCTGAGGTCAGATGACATTATAAGTTACACACGGCATGTTTCCTCTTATCAATATAAACTAGAGCTTCAGAGTCCAACCAATGACCATCAGATAGTCACGGCATAACCAGGACCACATTTCTCTACTTTGTTGCTTTTATGTCTATTTAAAGGGGCATTCTGCAGAAATACTTGACTGGGAAGCTTCAGAACTAATTGTAGGCTTCTCAAGACACTTCCTAAAGTCCATAGAATATGCTACAACTAACAAGGAGCACCTTTTTTCAGCATCCAGCAGCTGATGTACCCTTTCAATAGTGCCTTAGTGGTGACACTTCTGAAGGTGTCACTGTGGCGATGGCTGGTCACTCAGGGTGGGTTAGGGATCGCAAGGAAAGAGGCTATGACATTCTCATCAGCAAAGTGCCCACACCTGCAGAATTTTCGGAAACTGTATCCAGCTGGACTTCTCTGATGAATAACGTTTTCACAGGGTCAGGTTTTCCAATATGGATATCACTGAGATGTGTGAAATGCTGCAGGAAGATCTTTGCTCCTGCTCTTGTGCCTTGATAGTTCTCCCTATGCTGGTCAAGGTCACTGTGACTCTCAGCTTCCTCACCAGAGGATCTTCCCAAGTTGCCGCAGCAGACGCCGTGGCTACCAGTTCGCTGCTCACTGCTGCATCAGTAAGGTCACCCGGGCTTTGTTGGCATGGAGATGTGAATTCAGCATTGACTAGATGACATTTCAGTCACCAGGATTTGCCAGTATTGCAAGCTTCCCACGAGCACAGGCAACCATTGATGGCAACAAGGACTTCCACCTTAGGAACCCGGAGCTTTTCCTCAACAAGAAATATTTCCACTCTCTTATTATCCAGATGATGGTGGATGATTAGAAGATCTACCTGAAAGCAAATACCACTTGACTCATTCACTGTGAGGGAGACCAAACTGCCAGACATGTTCAGTAGCAAGTACTGCCTGGACAGATGGATCGTGGGAGACAAAAACTACACTCTACTTCCATTGCTCCTGAGACCAGTTTTCTGCTGAGCACCGCTACAATGTGAGGCATGCAGGCCCCAGAACCATTACAGAGACTTCATTGTTCCTTGTGTGCTGCACAGCCTAGTTACCCAAAGACTGCATTCAGTATCGGAGGAAGAGGAGCATGTAGACCTGAAGCCTGAGGGACATAAGGGATAGGTTGAAGTGCAACAGGAATAAAGGAGTAATGAACAAGGAAGACTGTCAGGGTAAGTCCCAGAAGAAGATCAGCAACTTCATCTACCTGTAGAGCAGAGGGGTGGGGGGGGGGAGGTATTGACTGCTGCAAAGGCAACATGGGACTCCCTAATGCAGAGGAGCCTGCTAAATCATAGAACATAGAAGAGAGAACAGTACAAACTCTCCAGCCTCCGATACCTATGCCAAACATGATGCCAAATTAAAATAAATTTCTTCTGCCTGTACATGATCCATATCCCTCCATTCCCTGCGTATTCACATATTCTATCTGAAAGGCTTTTAAATGCCACTATTGTATCTGCTTCCACCTCTTGCCCTGGCAGCCCATTCCAGGCACCTATCACTCTCTGTGTGGGGAAAAAAAAACTTGCCCTGCACATCTCCTTTAAACTTTCCCCTCTCACCTTATGTGCATGTTCTCTAGTATTTGAATATGGTTTCCAATTCAAACAAAGTGAGCTTTTCCATATCAATATCAGTGTAGTTCACCATTCGCATTGAAGATGCATAACACAGAAGGAAGTTATTTAACCTGCTGTGTCAAGCCAGACAAAAAAGATCCTCTCAGCTTAATCCCACCTCCCAGTACCAGGTCCATAGTGTTGTACGTCACCACTCTTCAGCTGTACACCCAAGTACTTCATAAATGTGGTGCCTCTACCATCTTTTCAGGCAGAAGTTCCAGACCCCTTCCATCTTCATTGTGAAAAATCATTTCTCCTTTTCCCATTAAATCTTTCTGCTGATTATTTTAAGTCTTTGTACTCTGATTTTTGACTTTCTGCTGATGGTAACATGTCCTTCCTATTTATGGTATCTAAGTTCCTCATAATTTTATATCTCACCAAAGTCTTCTTGCAACCTCTCTGTTCCAAAGAAACCTACCCCAGCATCATAGCTACAAACTTCCAGTCCTGAGGACCTCCTTGTAAATCTCCCCTACCCTTTCTCTAGGGTAATAAATAGCTTTCCAATAATGTGGTAACCAGAATTGTACACAGTAGCCAATGGGCCAAGAGAATCCAGATGACACATAATGATCCCACACATCCTCTTTTGCAGGACCACCTACACTGATCATAATGTTAATAAGTGAATCCTTGATCTACGTATTGAAATGGCTCTCTATAATGGCTAGGATGAGATCAGGGCGATAGTGGGAGATAATATAAGATCAAAGGAGCAGAATGTTGAATCTATCTGGGTAGAGATTAGGAATAGTAAAGGGAAAAAAGTCACTGATGGGAGTTGTCTACAGGCCACCAAATAATAACATTACAGTGGCACAGGCAATAAACCAAGAAATGGAATGGCAGTTGTCATGGGGGACTTTTAAGTTGCACATAGATTGGGTGAATCAAGTTGGTCAAGGCAGTCTTGAGGAGGATTTTTTGGAATGCATCCCTGATAGCTTTCTTGAACAGCATGTTACTACTGAACCTACAAGGGAAAATGCTGCCTTAGATCTGGTACTGTGCGATGAGACAGGTAAAATTAATAATTTTGTAGTTAGGGATCCTCTTGGAAAGAGTGATCACAGTGTGATTGAATTTCTCATACAAGTGTAGGGTGCAATAGTTAGATCTGAAACCAGTGTATTATGCCTAAACAAGGGAGACTCCAAATGGGATGAGGGAGAAGTTGGCTAACGTAGACTTGAAACACAGGCTATAGGATGGGACAGTTGAACAGTGAGATTTTTCAGTGCTCAAGAAAAGTATATTCCAATTAAAAGCAAGGACAGTAAGGGTGGGGAGAGCCAGCCTTGGATAACTAAGAAAGTAAAGGAAGGCGTCAATCTAAAAGCTCATGCATACAAAGTCGCCAAGAATAGTAGGAGAATGGAAAATTGGGAAAACTTTAAAAAGCAACAAAGGATCACTAAGCAAGCAATAAGGAAAGGGAAGATAAATTATGAAAGTAAACTGGCACAAAATATAAAAACGGATAGTAAAAGTTTATATAATTATATAAAGTGGAAAATGGTGGCTAAAGTGATTGTAGGTCCCTTGGAAAGTGAGAAGGGGGAACTAATATTGGGTAATGCGGAAACGGCTGAGGCTTTGAAGGACTATTTTGTGTCAGTCTTCATGGTGGAGGACACATCTAATATGCCAAAGAGAGATGTTATGGATGGAATGGGAGGTGAGAACCTTGATACAATCACTGTTACTAAAGAGGTAGTGATGAGCAAACTAGTGGGCCAAAAGGTAAACAAGTCCCCTGGTTTTGATGGAAGTGCATCCCAGGTTATTGAAAGAAATGGCAGAAATTATAGTAGAGACATTTGTGATAATTTACCAAAATTCTCTGGACTCTGGGCAGGTCCCGGCAGGTTGGAAGACAGTGAATGTCACACCACTGTTTAAAAAAGGAAATAGGAAAAAGGCAGGTAACTATAGGCCAGTTAGCTTAACATCTGTAGTCAGGAAAATGCTTGAAGCTATCGCAAAGGAAGAAATAGTGAGACCTCTGGATAGAAGTGGTTCCTTCAGGCAGACACAGCATGGATTCAGGAAGGGCAGGTCTTGTTTGACAAATTTACTGGAGTTCCTTGATATAATGAGCGCAGTGAATCGAGGGGAACAGTTTGATGTTGTATACTTGGATTTTCAGAAGGCGTTCAATGAGGTGCCGCATAAAAGACTTATCCATAAGATAAGGATGCATGGAATTGGGGGTAATGTTTTAGCATGGAAAGAGGATTGGTTAATCAATAGAAGGCAGAGAGTTGGGATAAATGGGTATTTCTCTGTTTGGCAATCAATTTGGCAATCAAAACCTGCGGTGTGCCGCAGGGGTTGGTGCTGGGCCCGCAACTGTTCACAATATACATTAACGATTTGAAAGAGGGGACCAAGTATAACGTATCTAAGTTTGTTGATGACACTAAATTGAGTGGAAAAACAAGTTGTGCAGGGGATGCAGAGAGTCTGCAGAGAGATATAGATAGGTTAAGTGAGTGGGCAAGGGTCCTGCAGATGGAGTACAATGTTGGCAAATGCAAGATCATCCACTTTGGAAGGAAAAATAGGAGATCAGATTATTATTTAAATGGCGAAAGATTGCAGCATGCTGTTGTGCAGAGGGACTTGGGAGTGCGTGTGCATGAATCACAGAAGGTTGGCTTGTAGGTCAACAGGTTATCAAGAAGGCAAATGGAGTGTTGGCCTTCATTGCTGGAGGGATTGAATTTAAGAGCAGGGAGGTTATGCTGCAACTGTACGGGGTACTGGTGAGGCTGCAGCTGGAGTACTGCGTGCAGTTCTGGTTTCCTTACTTGAGGAAGTCTTTGGAGGCGTGCAGAGAAGGTTCACCAGGTTGATTCTGGAGATGAGGGGTTTAGTCTATGGTGAGAGATTGAGTCACCCGGGACTATACTTGCTGGAATTCAGAAGAATGAGAGTGAATCTTATAGAAACATATAAAATTATGAAAGGGATAGATAAGATAGAGGTAGGAAAGTTATTTCCACTGGTAGGTATTGATATTGGTTTATTATTGTCACTTGTACTGAGGTACAGTGAAAAACTTGTCTTGCAAACGGATCGTACAGGTCAATTCATTACACAGTGCAGTTACATTGAGTTAGTGCTAGAACTAGGGGACATAGCCTCAAGATCTGGGGGAGCAGATTTAGGATGGAGATGAGGAGGAACTGCTTTTCCCAGGGAGTGGTGAATCTGTGTTATTCTCTGCCCAGGGAAGCAGTAGAGGCTACCTCATTAAATATATTTTAGACACAGTTAGATAGATTTTTGCATAGTTGGGGAATTAAGGGTTATGGGGAAAAGGCAGGTAGGTGGATCTGAGTCCACAGCCAGATCAGCCATGATCTTATTGAATGGTGGAGCAGGCTCAATGGGCCAGATGGCCGACTCCTGCTCCTAATTCTTATGTTCTTAGTTCTTAATTACTTTCAGTTGTCTGTTCGCTGACATCTTTTGTGAGGACAAGAAATCAACTTCTACATTGCTTGAATGAGTGGGTTTCCTACACCTGGAGGAGACAAATTGAACCTGGTTTTTGTATAGTGATGCAGGCAGGTCTCTTGGCCCCCCCAGCACACAGGACCTCTGATGAGAATGCCAGGTCTCATCCACTAAATCTAGGGTGGCTTTCTCTTTCTGTGGCCTCTTGCCTCCTCTATGATGGTCATGGTGTGTGCTGCAGTTGCTTGGCTGCCATGGGAAGTGCAGCTGTAAGGGCTGATATCCTTCTCAGATCGGAGAACAGCAAAGCATTGGAAACTGCATTGAATGGAGCCTGGTCCTGCTGGAAATGCAAAGGTGCTATTTTCAACCATGTTTTTACATGTAAACTATCCGAAAGCTGTCTCTGAGATATTTTAGCCAATTTCATGATTTTTGCAGGGAATCTGTACATAGTATCCTGGTGTAACATTCTAAAAAAGGCTGAAATTCAATTTCTAGACAATTCCACCTTTGTTCTATTTAGTTATGTAAGCTAAGGTTCAATTTCTCTTGCCTCCTTTATGTTGCAATAATTGTTTCAATGAGCTCCCCACCAATTTCCAATTCTCCTTCATGTCCTCTCCTGTATTATACTTTTGTCTTGGGTCCTTACTGCTTGTATCTCTATTGCTTGTTCCTCTTCAACATCCTGAATATCTTACAATCATCTCATTGAACCTCTTCCTTGTAAGAATAATTTCCCAATTTAACCAGATCACTCTGCACTCAGTCCATTTGTTCTATTAATCATGAACACGTCTAGTTTAGAGCATCAACAAATGTCGATGCAACTCTGAGCAAAGCAATGATTCTTGAAACTCTTCAGTTGTCGACTTCTTCCATTATGATGCAACTCCATATCTGGTGACCCTGTGCTTTCTTTATTCATACCTGTTTTTGATCCATTTCAGGAAGTTCACCTTTATTCCTTGCCTTCTGACAGCAAGGGCTAATGAGAAGAATTGAGTTAGCTGTGGCCAATAGTTCCAAAGGGAACTTCTGCTGTTTAGCTGCCTGTTTCCAGGCATGTAAGTCCAGGACTTACACGAAGTGACCAATGACCAAAGTGACATCTATCATTCTTCAGAAGTGGAGCCCAGTTATGCTGGAACTCCCCAGCGTGACACTGGGAATCCCCCTCTGTGAACATATGTCAGTCAGACCTGGAGTGGGAATGATAACCACATTGATTTGAATGGGCTTTCCTAGTCCTGCAAGTCAGGTGTTAAAGGTAAGTTTGTTATTTAGTTTTACTTTATTTTAATGTTTTAATTACATTTTGGTGTCTTCAACTTTTTAATTTTTAGAAGATTTTTTGAAAGAAAGCTATCTTATTAACTTTTCATTGTTTCTGAATATCAGAGACAGTGGCACAACTAACTGAGCTGTTGCCTCACAGCTCCAGAGACCCGAGTCAAATCCTGACCTCTGGTGCTGTCTGTGTGGAGTTTGCATGTTCTCCCTATGCTTCAGTTCCTCACACATCCCAAAGACATGTGATTTGGTAGGTGTAACTTGCCCCTCGTGTGTAGATGAGTGGTAGAAATAGGGGAAGGTTTAATGGGAATGTGTAGAGAATAAATTAGGTTAGGGTAGGATTAGTGCAAAAAATAATGTGCTTGATAGTCAGCAAGGACTTGGTGGGCTGAAGGCTCTGTTTCTGTGCTGTATCTTGGAAGGAAGAGAGACTGAGTGGCTCAATGGCTGTCAGGGTGTGCTGAAGACAGGAAGTCAATGATATGCCACCTTACCCTTGCTGACCACAGCTTTCGCCATCCTCGGGGTTGTGCAGTGGGTTGTGGGTTATTGTGGGGGAGGTCATCTCATTTGGCCTTTAACATTTTGCCCAGATAGGTTTGGGTGTGGGGATCAAATTCAGCTTCACTAGGCCCATTATTATGTATAGCACTACATCAAGAATGTTGCTTAAATCTTAGTGCAGATTCCTCTTATCTGCTTAAAGAATCCCAATAGATTTGTCAGACATGGCCTCTATCTCTAGATAGCGTACAATTCCCTCCTTCATTATTCTGTCTAATGTTTTAATTGCTGCAGATGTCAGACTCACAGGCTTATAGTTCCCAAGGTTATCTTAATGTCACTTTCCATAAATTTTACATATTTGCTGTTCTTCAATCTTTGGACAGTAATCCTATTCCTAATGCACCTTTGGAACTGCTTGCCATCTGTGCTGTTTGTTTGTCTCCTTTTATGCCCAAAGCATATCTCTCACCAGCTGTGGCTCAGTTGGTAGTATGCACACATCTGAATCAGAATCGTTGTGGGTTAATTTTTCACTCCAGAGATGTGAGCAGTCTTAGATCTGCTGTCCTTTTGGACGATGTGATTAATATAAGGCCTTGTGGCTTAAGGTGAATGTGACATTATTTTGAAGAGGGACAGAGTTTTTTCTGGTATCCTGGTCAATATTTATCTCTCAATTAACATCTGCAAAGCTGTTTGTCCAGCCATTGCCCCCAACTGTTGATGAGAGCTTGCTGTGTGCAAATCGGTGGCTGTGCTTCCTACAATACAAGAAGGGGTACACTTCAAAAGTATTTAACTTGGAGAAAAAGAAACATGATCCTGAGGTCAGGAAAGGGATTACTTACATGAACATTTTCTTATTTTAATTTCTAACATCTTAATATTTGCTCATCTTGGCAATTCACTAAGGCAAGGCACTACTTACTATATATGCTTCTCATCTTAATAAAATTTGCATAAATGCAGTGCAAATGAAGTTCTCATTACTCATGAAATGGCTAATAATTTGATTAGCAGGTAATATTAAAGTAATTATTCTGACTAATCCATAGATCAAAGATGCTTCTCTTAATCTCCTTGAAGGAAAGGTAAACTTCCGTTTCAGTTGTTGATATTCCCTATCTACAGCCTTAAGAAATATTGTGTAGAAGTCTTCTGAGTTATCACTGGGTTATGCAATTCCAAAGAGAACCGTATCTCACAATTGATATTTGGAATTTTATTGGTGGAAAAAATACAAAGGATTCCTTGGGTAAATAAATTAAAAGAATGGCTTGCCTACTTAGCAGCCAGATTAGAGAAATTAATGTGGAGCCCAGGAGGATGTTGCTTATTGCACAGTTTTAATGAAATCTGTCACTGTGGGTGTTGTCATTTAAATATACCAATTTTAAAATAATGAACTCATGTGATTTCTAGAGAAAAGAATAATCAAGAGGAAAACAATTTTTCCTTGAATAATAAATGAATATGTTAATAGTTAAGGTAGGTTCTTGAAAAGAGGAAATGATCTGCACAGCTCATAGTGCAATGATAAAAAGAAAAATGAATGCATGGCCATCTAAAATGGGGAACATTGAAGAATGACGATATTATAAAGCAGCAATAAAATGAGGGCAATATCAGAAGCTGTAGTAATTACTCAAGAACCACTCTCACCTTGGTGCTGAGTGTGATCCTTTCCAGACCGACCAACCTACAATATGTGTTTTCTATTTAATTACATGGATATTAAATTTGTCCATTGTACATGGGTGACGCAATTTAAAGCTGCTCCAATAAATTCCGAAGTGCCTCCTATGAGCATTGGGTTTCCTGCAGAAATTAGGTGACTGAAAGGTTTTAACGGTGTACATTCAAGGCAGTCAAACACAGGATTATTTACCTCCTTATTTGGGTGACAGTTATGGCTCAGCTGTTGTACTCTCCATTCTGAATTAAAGTTATATGTCCCTATACAAAGACTTGAACATAAAACGTGGCTGACATCGTATTACAACGGTGAATACATTTAAAAAGTACTTCATTGGTAACAGGTCCTTAGACATAGCAGGAAAGGTAAAATAAAGTGTTTAAAAGGCAGAAGGATGCTTTCTTTTATTAGCTGAGGCATAGAACATAAAACCAGGGAGGTTTTGCTAGAATGGTATACAACATGAATGAGGCCATAGCTTGAGTACTCCGTACAGTTCTAGGCACCACATTACAGGAAATAAATGATTACATTTTAGAAGGTGCAGTGGAAATTTAATGAGAACACTGCCAGAACAGAAAATTGTAGGTATGAGACAGAATTGGATAGGCTGTGATTGTTGTCTTTGAAACATAAGATTCTGAGGGGACACTTAATTGTGGAATTTAAAATTATGGTGGGCCTTGATTTAGCAAATAGGAATGATTTATTTCCCGTAGCAGAGTGATCAAAAAACAGGGGGAAGAAAATCACTGAGAGGCTGATAGAAAGCCTAGAATTCACAGCTTGAAAGGACTTAGAGCATAAGTCATATTTAAAATGTACTTGGATAATGCACTTAGAAAGTCCTAACCTGTAGGGCTGCACACCCAGTGCTGAAAGGCAGGATAAGGTCAGGTAATATTTTACTGGCATGGACACAATGGGCCAAATGCCGCCTCCTGTGTTGTAACTTTTCTATGATCCCGTGCAAAGCACTTTGAAATGAAGTTGTGAGAAGTGCTGTAAAAGACAGGTCTTTTGATTCATTTATAATACTATACTTACAATTATACATAATCCACTTAAATTTGGAAGCTGATAAAACGTTGATCCTCAGGGTTATAAAAGATGGACACAGCTCCCAAGAGCAAAAGAATGACTGGCAAACGGTACCAGGCAGCCACAGGGAGTTTGTGGCTTTTGCTGGAAGTATATAGAACATTGAAGAAAGAAACAAAATATACACAGAAAGTGAAAGTGGGAATCTGACCTTTGATAATAGAAATTAACATATTAAGTTCTAGAAGGTCCAGGGTATACATTCCTTGATGATTTCTTATTTTCACATGAAGCATTATCGTTCCCTTTCATCACTATCACTTCCCATTTTTAATGCAAGTAGCTTTTGGATTTTCACACAATCTACCTCTTCCCTTGTAAATGACCTCAAGTCACTCTCCCAGATCCAAAATCTAACAAGCCTTAGTTTACTTTGTCCATCTATACTGAGATTTGGAAGATAACTGTACCAATTTATGCCCTCAATTTAGACTGACACTTTTATCCAGTGTATCAATTTAACCTGGCACTCCCACCCTCCTCCATTACAGTTCAGCTGGTATATCTCTTATTCTCCTGCAGTTTGTAGTATCACTGCTTGTTATTCCAAATTCATGCTGGCACATAGCAAAGTCCCCTTCAATTACTGCTAGTTCATCCTTTTCAAAGTCCCTGTTTGTTCTCTTCAATTGTTATCCATTTTCTCCTTGCACTGCATGCTTTCTTCCTCAGCCCTGGCACTGTTCACTGGCTCTGGTTGTCCACCTTCGTCCTGTTCCATTGTGTAGTTGTTACTAGATTCTGGTATATTGAAGGTGAAAGCTCCGGTTCTCACAAGATCCCAAGAACATAGCAGGATTAGGCCACTAAACCCCTCAATCCCTGCCATTTAATATGACCATGGCTGATCTATGAATTACTCATCTGTGTCAGTTCCACATAAACCTCAATTCCTCAATATTTCAAATGTTTATGTACCTCTTCCCTAAATATAGTTAATGATCTGGCCTCCACTACTCTCAGGGGCAGAGAATTCCAGAGACTCGCCACCCTTTGAGAAAAGAAATTTCTACTTACCTCAGTTTTAAATGATCAGCCTCTTATTTTGCAAATATCTCCCCTTGTTTGTGACCCCCCCCCCCCCATTACCATTTTTTTGTTTGGCTTCTTATTGGGAGGCATATTAAAGGCTTATTGTGGGATAGCTCCAAATGTACCAGTTTTCAGTATTCCTCCAGATAATTATCACTCCCCTGCTCAAAATGGCTCAGTTCAGGAGCTGAACGGAATGGAGGGAATCAGATCTCAATTCATGTCAGGCAGAGCTCTGTTGGTAACACTCTCACCTTTGATCAGCAGGTTGCCAGTTCAAGTCCTGCTCAGACTTGAACATAAAGCTTTGGGCTGACACACCAGTGGGGTACTGAGGGACTGCTGCACTGTCCTTTGTGCTGTCTTTTGGGTGAGGAATTAAATCTAGACTCCCCTAGATGAAATGTAAAATATCTCCTGGTGCTATTTCAAAGAAGAGCAGGCAAATTATTCCCAATGTTTTCCTTCAACTAATATCACAAAACTGGATTATCTGTACATTATAAAATCATTATTTGTGGGAATATTCTGTGTGCAACAAACAATCTCCAGATGTTGCTCCAGATACCAACATCTGCAGTCTCTTGTGTCTACATTCTGTGTGCAAATAGGTTGCTGTATTTCTGTATTAGAACAGTGACTACCCTTCAAAAGTAATGGAGTTCAGGAAGTCTTGAGGTTGTAAACAGTGATGTGTAATTTTAAGTGCTTCTTCAATCATATTCTTTGATTTCCTTCACTGCAAAATCCTAGAAGTATCAATGAAGTAATAGAGCAGCTAATAAGAAGTGGATGACATTGAACTGGAAAAGACTGGAAGTGTTGCCCCTTCTTTGAACAGTACCAGAAGATCTATTTTAGTCATATGAGCTGGCATTGTCTTTAGTTTGATGTCTAATATGAAAGACATCTCCAATCGTTAAATGCATTGACCTAAATCCTTGATTAAAACTTAAAACCCAGAACATTGTCAGTCAGATACAAGAGTACTAGTGTCTGAACAGGGTCGCACGGTGTATCCAAGCAGACAATTCATAATTTATCCTGGATTATTTCTCAATTTCAATTATTGTCAATTTTTTAACAGTCCACAGAAAAATGGCTTCTGTAAAACCATGTTGCATGGAGCAAAGCATTCACTGCATAACCTCTGATGTTTTAGACTTTAAGGCTAATTACTGGCCCATGTTTTAAGGAAGTGATGCCATTTTGCTCGTGAGGAAGAACCATTTGTCATCTGAGCCACATTCACATCATAAGGTCAATTGTAACTTATCAAAGTTAGCAATTAACAGGATGGTCATGGTCTTAAATGAAATTAGAATATTCACCAGCCAGTTAACATTGAAAATTGACTGGCTTCTACTTTAGGATCAGGATGATTTCATATGAGCTTTAACAGGAACTTTAAATTCTGTTTTGGATGGTAGATTCCCTATAAAATGGAAGTTTGGGTCCCATGATTTATGTGGGACCCAAACATCATTTTGGGATAGAATTAGTTAGACTTAATGCAGTCAATTCTCTAAACAATTGGACACATAAAGATGGAGGCATCTAGGAAAAAGACATTTTAACTGAAGGTTGTGCAGCAAGATAAGATATATAAAAGAAATCTAGGGCATCCTCCCCAACTTGTCATCAAGGCCCCCCGTAGCACAGGCTTACTGCATTACCCAATAATGCCAGCCTGAATCCATCATGGAGCATTGGGTAGCAACTACTCACAAGCTCCACTTAAATGAGACTTAGGGCTTTGAAACTAACTGTGACCTCTTGGCCATTCAAGTTGGCTTGTGCTGGTCATTCACCTAAAAGTTGAACTTGTCTTCCCGAGATGCAAATGCAGGACAGAAGATGCAGTGATATCTTTTCTCAAAAAGTACATCAGGTGATTAGCAAATGCAAAAGATTATCAAGTTATAACAGCCTTCAAAGAAGGTACTGCTTTAAACAGTGAATTGCAAATTAGAGTAGAGTCATAGAGCACTACCGCACAGAAACAGACTCTTTGGCCCATCTAGTCCATGCCAGCTTGGTTTTCTGCCTAGTCCCATCTACCTGCACTCGGACCATAGCCCTCCATACCTCTCATTCATGCATCTATCCAAACTTCTCATAAATGTTGCAATTGAACCTGCATCCACCAATTCTGCTGACAGTTCATTCCACACTCGCACCACCCTTTGGTGAAGTTGTTCCCTGTCAGATTCCCCTTAAATATTTCACCTTTCACCCTAAACCTATGATCTCTAGTTCTAGTCTCACCCAACCTGAGGGGAAAAAGCCTACATGCATTCACTCCATCTATACCCCTCATAATTTTGTATACGTCTATAAGATCTCCCCTCATTCTCCTGTGCTCCAGGGAATAAAGTCCTAACCTATTCAACCTATCCCTGTAACTCAGGTCCTCAAGTCCCAGCAACATCCATGTAAATTTTCTCTGCACTCTTTCTTTCAAGCTTATTGATATCTTTCCTGTAGGTAGATGGCCAGAACTGCACACAATACTCTAAATTTGGCCTCACCAACATCTTATACAACTTCAACCTAACATCCCAACTCCTGTACTCAATGCCCTGATTTATGAAGGCCAATGTACCAAAAGCTCTCTTTACAACCCTATCTTTCAAGGAACTATGGATCTGTATTCCCAGGTCCCTTTCTTCTACCACACACTTCAGTGCCCTACCATTCACTGTGAAAGTCTTACCCTGGTTTGTCCTCCCAAAGTGCATCACCTCACTTGTCTGCATTAAATTCCATCTGCCATTTTTCAGCCCATTTTCCCGGCTGGTCCAGATCACGCTGCAAGCTTTGGTAGCCTTCCTCGCTGTCCACTAGGCACCCAATCTTGGTGTCATTCACAAATTTGCTGATCCAGTTTACCACATTATCATATAAATCATTAATATAGATGATAAACAACAACGGACCCAGCACAGATCGTTGCAGCACACCACTAGTCACAGGCCTCCAATAAGGGGGACAACCATCTACTACCACGCTCTGGCTTCTCCCGCTAAGCCAGTGTTGAATCCAATTGACTATTTCATCCTGAACGCCAAGCAACTTAACCTTCTGGAGCAGCCTCCCATGCAGATCTTTGTCAAAGGCCTTGCTGAAGTCCATGTAGACAACGCCCACTGCCTTCCCTTCATCAACCTTCCTGGTAACCTCCTTGAAAAACTCTATTAGATTGGTTAGACATGACCTGCCACACACAAAGCCATGTTGACACTCCTTAATCAGGCCCTGTTTATTCAAATACTTACATACCCTGTCCTTCAGAATATCTTCCAATAATTTACCCATGACTGACATCAGGCTCACTGGCCTATAATTTCCTGGCTTATTCTTAGAGCCTTTCTTAAACAATGGAACAACATTAGCTATCCTCCAGTCCTCTGGCACCTCACCTGTGGCTAAGGACGTTTTAAATATCTCTGCCAGGGCCCCTGCAATTTCTGCACTAGTCTCCCACAAGGTCTGAGGGGACACCTCTTCAGGCTCTGGGGATTTATCCACCCTAATTCGCCTCAAGACAGCAAACACCTACTCTTCTGTAATCAGGATACAGTCACTGACCTCACTACTTTTTTTCCTCAGTTCTATAGACTCTGTATCTGTCTCCCAAGTAAACACAGATACAAAAAATCCATTAATCCATCACCCCTATCTCTTTCGGCTCCACGCATAGGTGACCACTCTGATCTTCAAGAAGACCAATTTTATCCCTTACTACCCTTTTGCTCTTAATACAACTATAGAAACCCTTTGGATTCTCTTTCACCTTGTCTGCCAGAGCAACCTCAGGTCCTCTTTTAGCCCTCCTGAGTTCTCTCTTAACTGTTCTCTTGCATTTCATATACTCCTCAAGCACCTCATTTGATCCTAACCACCTATACCTGATATGCACCTCCTTATTTTTCTTTACCAGGGCCTCAATGTCCCTTGATAACCAAGGTTCCCTAAACCTGTTAGCCTTGCCTTTTATCCAGACAGGAACATACAAATTCTGTACTCTCAATATTTCACTCTTGAAGGCCTCCCACTTACCAAGCATCTCTTTGCTGGCAAATGACCTATCCCAAATGCAGGCCTGCCAGATCCCTTTTGATGCCATCAAAATTGGCCTTCCTTCAGTTTAGTATCTTAACCCTAGGACCAGTCCTATCCTCTTCCATAATTGTCTTGAAACTAGTGGAATTATCACCACTAGATCCAAAGTGTTCCCCTACACTCACTTCTGTCACCTGCCCTGTCTCAATCCCATTCTCTCTAGTTGGGACCTCCACATATTGATTAAGGAAACTTTCCTGAACACATTTGACAAAGTCAATCCCATCCAGTCCCTTTACTGTTTGGGAGTCCCAATATATGGAAAGTTAAAATCATCTATTATCACAACTTTAAATTTCCTGCAACTGTCTGCTATCTCTCCACAAATGCATACCGCAAACCCTGGCTCCTCCCCATCTGCCTTAAGAATGCTGTGGACTCAATCCAAGACATCTCTGACCCTGGCACCTGGGAGGCAACATACCTTCCAAGAGTCTCGCTCTCGTCCACAGAACCACCTGTCTGCTCCCCTAACCAATGAATCTCCTATCACTACCACTTGCCTCTTCTCCCCCCTTCCCTTCTGAGCCAAAGAGCCAGACTCAGTGCTCAAGACCTGACTGCTGTGGCTTTACCCTGGTAGGTCGCTCCCCCCCCCCTCCCCCAACAGTATCTAAAACGATATACTTGTTATTGAGGGGAATGGCCACAGGGGTACCCTGCACTGACTGCCTGTTCCCTTTCTTTCTCCTGACGGTCACCCAGGGGTACTTGTCTCCTGCAACTTAGGTGTGACTGCCTCCCTGTAACTCCTGTCTATCAACCCCCCAGTCTCCCGAATGATCCGAAGGTGCTCCAGTCCCCCAGTACGGTCTGTGAGGAGCTGTAGCTGGATGCACTTCTTGCAGATGTAGTCATCAGGGACACTGGAGGCCTCCCTGACTTCCCTCATCATGCAAGAGGAGCACACCACTGCTCTGGGTGTTATTCCCACTGCTCTACCTGTGCAACAATAAAGAAAGAAAACTTAACAGAACCTCATCTTAGCCTCCACTTCTAAGCCTCTTGAGCCAAAGCCTCAGCTCCCCACTCTTAAACTTATTGAAATAACATTTCCAAAATAGTCCACGTTTGGCTCTTTCTGAATAGCTGTTCTACTCACACTCGGATTATTAATAAGTCATTAAATGGCAATTACATGCCCTTGTGTAGGTCCATATGGTTTAAAAATTATTTCATTGATTCTTCTTTATGGCAAAAATTCTGTTCCCTTATGATGTATGGGTTATAAAAGCACACATTATTACTAATAAATGTATATTAGGCAAACAAAAATGCAAGATTCTAGAAAGTTTTCAGTTCACACATATGCTTCCATGTTGCTAACCTCTTGATCCTTTGTAGCATTCACCGAAATAAATGTCTCACCAGTGATTCTGACTTCTTTGCACTCTGCAACAGTGGCATTCCTTCAGCATCAGCTGCCTCCCACACATTTCAAAAAGATCACAGAATTTCATCACACATCTGAGGAAAATAAGAATTGCTAGATGAAAAAAAAAGACATCTATTTCATCTTATATCAGTTTTTATAACATTATAAAATCATGGTAGAGTTATTGATTATGACAAAATCACTATGACTTGCTGTTCAGCAGATTTGGACATAAAGTGAGAAAGCACTTTGTGATTCACAGTTCCAATGCCACTTATTTTTCCCCATTTACCACAAATTTACCACTCAGTCACTAAGATAATGGCTTGGATTTTTCAGCATTAGTGATGAGAGGTTTTGGGAGATTCCCTTGTAAATTAGGAAGTCCTGAACTTATTGGTTCAGTTCATCTGGCTATTTCCAGGCTGCTCTTGCTGGTGTACCCCATGGAATCCATCTGTGGAGCAGAAATTTTTCTTGTGTTTAATTTAGTGTTTTTAATTATTTATGAGTGGGTTGTGAATTTTTATTTTATTTTTTTTAAAAGTGAATAATTTTTTAAATGTTTGAATTATTTATTTCATGTTAAATAAATTTAACTTTGAAAAACATTGATAGTTTTGAGAGATGGGAAAGCTGGGTCATGGAGTTTGCCACCTGCCAAAGCCTTTCAGAGGAGATTCATGGGCGGAGCTTGTTCTGGTCTGTCGGGATCACATTGTTTGAGTTGTTTGAGGCCCACCACTACTCGGAGCCTTGTCACTTGGCCCTGAGACTATCTGGGAAAGCAAGATCAGTTTTCTGGAACTGGTTAAGATAACTTCAGGAAATGGGGAATCTGGAGTGCGGCTATGGACAACACCCCACGTTAGTAAGATCCAGGCAAAATTTTCCACAGATTAGCTTCATAATTAACCCTCTTCAGGCAAAGACCTTGTCCTCTGGTTCTGCTGTCTTGGAACAGCATGGGTTACGTTATCAGATCTTCTTTATATTCCTAAAAACGGCAACCACATCACCTCTCTTAATGAGAACATCTCAGTTTATGTGATAGTTCTCAATTATGATCAGAACTCTACAGTTTTCTGAGGCTGTTTGCAACATTTTTTTATATAAGGTACAGCATCACTTCATAAGCTGAGCTCTATACTGACCTTTTAGTAGATCTCAACATCTACAGTATTTAGTTTACTGGCTTTGAGCATAGTTGTGAAAACTTCAGTTTCTTGTAAATTTAGATCCCCAGATCACTTTCATTTTCCATACATCTTATTCCTTCAAGTTTAAGCAATAGACCTTTCTTGAAGGTTTGTTCTGACCTTAAGCATTTTGGATTTCACCTGTTACCAGTCTACTCAATTTTCAAATATATTTAAATCTGCATTTGGAAAGATATTAAGCAAAAGAGATTCTAAAATAGATTCCTGTGGGATCTTATTCGTTACATTCTGGAGTTTGATGACAGTTTCTGTACTCCATCCTCCAGGTTTTTATGGCCATTTAGTTTTGAATCTATTCTTGAATATTTCTACTGACTCTTACTTTATTTAGTAGTAATACCAACCTTTCTTGAGGAATTGTATTAAAACTCATACTAAAATCCTTTGACTTACACTCAAAGTAGACTGGCAAAACTAGTGTGATCTACAATTCATGAACCCATAGAAGCAATCTTTCATGATTTCACTTCTGTTCAGGAGCTCCATAATCTTAAATGATGGCTTTATATAACTTCTGCCTTTGTCCAATCCTCAGGCACCTCTCCAAGTGTTTGGTGATTTCTGGCAGGGAGGTGTTAAATTATTTAGTTGCCTCCTTTATTTCCTGAAGGATCCTCTTGTGTACATTCCATCTCCTGAGATTTATGTAGCTCTTCAACAATCATGTTAGCATTGTGAATATTGTTACCGCTTACTTCAGCAACAGCATCCCTACGTCCCTTTCGAGATCAATTAATTAACTGCCTCCTTCCTTTGAAGATGAGGTAGAAAACATCTGAAGTACTGTTAGAACCTATGTGGCATCACATGTTCTAACTTGAACCCACTCTCACTCTGACCTTGCCTTTTCTTAATATAACTAAACTCTTTTCTTTCATACCCTTCACTTCTCTTGCCATGCTCTATTCAACATTTTCCTTTGCTCCTTTGATGCCATTTTTATACTTCGGTCATGCTTTTTGAGTTGAATGTGACTTGAATTCCCTTTTTGTTTGTGGCCTTAAATATTTTATTTCCTCTTTCAGCTATTAGATAGTGTTGTTCAAGTACAGCATTTAAGCTTGGTACCTGGCTGTACTCAGGTTCATTTCACGCTGAGGGAGAATGAATGTTAGAGAAATTAATGAGTCACACCAAGAGAAGCTGCTGTTCATATGTGTTTTACCTGCATGTTTCATAGTAAATATCAAAGAATCAGGAACTAAAAGTAACAAAATTATCGTAAAAGCAGTTGCATTTGTGTAGATACCACTTACAAGGTACCTAAAATGGGGATGGCTCCTTTTTTTTGTGTGAATTTACCTAGAGAGAAAGACACTCAGCAAACAAAGTATGTCTAAGAATAGTAATTAATTACTCATCTCTTGAGAGCATTATGCATCTTTCCTTACGATTTAGATACTTGTAAGGTGAATAGAGGGACATCAAATCAGCTGGGAACATGCAAGGTTCACAGGTGCACATCTGATGAATAATAGCTAGGTTTGAGGAACGCTCCCAAAGGAGGAAAAGGAGCAAAAAGCAAAGTCAAGTAACAAGACAGAATGCATTGTCAATTTCTGTTCGTAAAAGTGAAATGAACAATTCACCATTGTGTTAAGAGAAAAGACTTTCCAAACTCAAAAGACATTGCATGAGCTAATTTATCTGTTTTTCTTGGTTGCTAAACAACGTAGGAAACAATTCTGCTGGTGATCTTTAATAAAAGTTTTATTTCTGCTGGAAGCAATGACATGCTTCCAAGCAGGGAAGCTGAGACTTCACTAACAGAAACTCTTGTTTATCGTTCCTCATCCCCCCTCATGACAACCATATGCCTGTGATGCATGCAGAGCAAAGGAAGCTTACAAAGAGGGTAGAATAAAAGGAAGAAAGACTTAGAGTTCATGGAGGAGCATGAGTCAATTTAAGACCCCAACAAGCAATATGAAGAAAAAGCTAGCAAGGGGTGAGAAAATAGAAGTGACCAGTTTTAAAAGCATAAGAAAGAAATGATCTTTGCAACTCAAAAATCAGGCATGATTAGTCCTTCTGTCTCCCAGACAGAAAGACATCAACTAAGAAAACAGGAGTCAGGAAAGGAAGCAGAGGAGTGGGAGAGTTTGCAAGACAAGTAGAAATCATTTAATATGTGAGTATGACTAAAGGCCATAGTTTAATGGGGGTGAACCTAACAAATCAGGGTAGATATTTATCATTAAAGGTTTGCAAAGAAACAAACCAAGAAAATCTCTCCACCTTTTTATACTGGCTATCTCCCCTCTATCTTTCAGTCCAGATCAAAGGTCTCGACACAAAACGTTGACTGTCCATTTCCCTCCACAGATGCTGACTGACTCACTCTGTTCCTCCAGCATCTTGTGTGTTGAACATAGTGGCACAGTTTCCAGGACAGGAACCTTATGAGCACATGCTCCCAGTTGATCAGATTGTGCTCTGTTCATCTTATCAAAGAACTAAAAAGCAAAGCAAAATACACAGATGAAATCTTGCACTACATTGAGAAAAGAACATGTTGAAATAATATCGCCATACAATTCATGTGCCTAGAATATTGAACTTCTTCATTGTCAGAATAGAAAATCTGAGACAAGGAACAAGACAGCTGAATAATCAAAGTGGAATAAAGCAAAGGATAAAGGTTAGAGTTAAGAAATGTGTCTGAAGTTGGGTCTTGGGAAAAGGTGGATGGGGATGGTGGGTGAAGGAGGGAGGGATGGACGAGGTGTTTTTTTCACAACAAGGAAGAGATAAAGGAATGGCAATCTAAAATATTGTTTATTACTTATAATGGGTATGAAATGAGCTATGTTCCCTCTGTATAGATACAAAGGAAAAGATACAGAAATGAGTACATACATCTAACTAGATGTAATCAACCAACAGCAGGAAGTACTACAGGGGAAAGAGATGTAGTGTGAGAGAACAAGTAAATACACAAGCATAGACCTGGCCACTTACCAGAATGATCAAGACAAGTTAGCCAAAGACACAACTACATCAATAACATGCCAGGTAGGGTGAAATTGAAGCATCCAGAAGGTGAGATTGGATTTAAAACCAAGTGTAAATTGGGCAGGAAGTTTAACCTACACATATAGTAATGGAAAAGAAAGAATAGATATTATTTACTGCCAATACTTGCTAATGAAATGGAGTAAACCTTTGGTGATGAAATTAATAAAGATCTAAAGCTTAAAAGGGGAATGACTCGATGTCAAACATTCCTAACAAAATCAAGTTGTCTGCAACAACATTATTTATAATCACAATTATTAAAAAGCAGCCATGAACCTACACAATCACTTTTCTCCAATAAACCATTTGCTGACGAAAGGTCATCCACTAAAACTGTTAACCTTGTTTCCCTCTCCACAGATGATGCTTGATCTGCTGACTGTTTCTTTTTGATTTTCTTTGTGTTGTCCAGGAGTAGATTTTTTTTGAGCCAGCTGGCTAGAACAAAAATCCTTCACACCTTGCTTGTGTTGATAGCTATTGAACAGTGGAGGAATAAACATGCAGGTCCATGTGTCCTGTCAACAGCTAAGATATCAAGAGCTGTTGAAGTGATGGAACTTTTGGAATACGACATGCTTACATATGTAAGAAGAGGCAAGATGCTAATTTTAAATTGGCATGTGTACATAGAACTGCCACAAAAAGCTATAGTAATGATAACATGCAGAATTGTTTCATTATTAATTGGTTTTAATTATAGAAAATGAGCAACTGTCAGATGAAATGAAAAGTATTTTGAAGTGAGAAATCAGCATAGTAGTGCTAATCAAATAATCAAAAGATGTGGACAGACTGTCACAACTGGCATTGTTTTGACACAAGTTCAGCATTAACACAAGCACCGGGGTGAGTTAAGCAAAATGGAAAATAGTGAATACATTAGCCAACTAACAAAGAGAAATGGCAAGGGGAGTATCACACAATGATGTGTCTCTAGAAATGTTCACCTCTGCTTTCATACCAACTCCCCTTACAATGCCACCCTCTCCCCTCCTTTCCCCTTAAGCCCTCCACAGTCCTGAACAAGCAGCTGTCCAACCTTTGAAGCTATGGGTTAGGTCTACATCTGAGGAGCCGCAGCTGAATAGTTATTAGAAACGTCAGCTGCTAGAAGCTAAAGCAATGTGCTCGCTCATTTTTCATCTTCTTCCCTCTTGTCTTTCCCTCTTCCACACCTCTCACTTTCTCAAGTTGCCCAATACCTCCTGCACCACCCAACTGGATCCTGGAAAATTCCTCATTTTCCATGATCCAAAAAGTTGCTTCCCAATTGGTGCATAAAGATTATTTCTGAATGAAATCTCATTAAAAGTGAGATTAACCTTTCTTTGCTTCTCCTAACCAGGAGGTCTGGGAATCCAATCACCTGATCCATGGTTTATTTGTGCTCAATAATAAAGCCTGTTCAGGACAATGGGTCAGATTACTAATGCATGGCTTAAGGACAGCAGAGACCCCTCTTGCAGATGTAGGCTTTGCAATAACTATGAGGTTTGGTCAGAATAAGCTGTGGCCCTTGGCCATAAAATCCAGTTCTGGGAACCTACATCTGGTTAATGTACTTTAGCTTAAAAACTAATCCTCCTCCCCTTGATCAGGAGCACGTTCCTCATCTCTGGCAGCCAAAACCAATCATTCACTGATGGCTTGACCTGATGCTTGAGGCCTCGTCACGGTCTCCCAACTGTCTACCTTAATGTTCTCCCTGCCCAATATTTCTATCCTGTGGCCTTACCTTTCCCCTCTGACTCATTCTCAGAACAGTGACTTATCTACTTTCCTTTTCTTGCTGCACAGTGGTGGACAGCATAGAAGAAAGGCGTATCATTACACAGCATCTGATGACTGACGCTTAGCATTGATCCAAACATGTGCTGTATTTTGTGGGCTGTAGTATTTTATAGCAATGGGTTTTGAATAAATCATTCATTGGCCTAAAATGCCTACAAATTCAAGAGCTTGTTTCAATAGCTGTGCAAAGGTATTTTAACCAATTAATATAATAAATATGACAACTCATTACTCAATAAATCTGCAAATATTGATCCAGACTATTTTAATGACCCCAAAACACTTGGGTATTGGGTATTGGTTTATTATTGCCACGTGCACTGAGATACAATGAAAAGCTTTGTTTGCATGCATCCAGTTAGATTATGCCGTACATAAGTATGTCAAGGTACCTAAAAGGAAAACAGAATGAAGAATATAGAGACACAAGAGACTTTAGATGCTGGAATCTGGAGCAACAATGTGTTGGAGGAACTCAGTGGGTCGAGCAGCATCTGTGGGAGGAAAGCAATTGTCAATGTTTCGGGTCAAAAATCTGCATCAAGGTTTCGACCCAAAATGTCGACAATTCCTTTCCTCCCACAGATGCTACTCAACCCGCTGAGTTCCTCCAGCAGATTGTTCGAATGCAGAATATAGTGTGCAGCTACAGAGAAGGTGCAGTGCAAAGGCTGTGACGAGGTAGATTGGGAGATTAAGAATTCATTGTTAGCATATGAGTTGTCCACTCAAGAATCTAATAACAGTGGGATAGAAGCTGTCCTAGAGTCTGATGGTATGTGCTTTCAAGCTTTTGTATCTGCTGCCCAATGGGAAAGGGGAGAATAGAGAATGGCTGGGATGGGAAGGTTCCTTGATTATGTTGGCTGATAGCTATGACATAAAGACACTGTACTTTTTTTCTCAATGCTTATTTTTTATGAAATTTCACAGGGCGTTGGCAGACATTTTACGAAACCAGGGACCAATCCCAGTACCACACTTCGAGAGGGAGAATATGACAGCAATAGATGGATCACCTAAGGATAGCTCACCTGTTAGAACCACCAAAAACCATTTTACGCCAGTTCGAACATCCAAGGGCAATCACGGTAAGTAGAACTTCATCCAGAAACTGGGTCCTTATGTGTCTTTCATGATTTCAATTATTCATTGATAATAAATTTCTGTTTGGTGCAGTGGCTTACTAAGACTGTGGTGCAGTAAACACTTCATTCACACACCATGTAATAAACTAGACCTGGCCTCAGAGCGAGACAAGTTAAAGCCTAAATCAGACCTGGGTGTAATAAAACCTGAACAAAAACATACATTTGATTTTATCATCATTATGGCTATTAAATATCGATAATATGTATTTAAACTTATTTTCAATAAGACAACAATTAGAAGGCTCATTACTGAGACAGATCAGAGTTATATGAAGAGATAACTGGCGGCAGTTGCACTGAGGTTAGAGGAGTATTACGTATATCTGCTTGAACCCACAGGCGGAGCTCTGCTGTTAAGGAGCTACTTTTCATGTTTGGAATTGGTGGTCGGTAAAGTTATTTTTCTTAATCTGTTGTGGTTGGTAATCACACCGAAATTAAAAACTCCAGTGAACCACTCAGGCACTTTCAACATCCACCTTTCCAAATAAGCCTCAAGTTACTTCCCGGAGATTGTCTTGAGGCTTCAGTACAGCACAGAATTGCAGAGGGAAGGAGGCTATTTGGCCTATCAAGTCCATTCTGGCTCTATGTAAAAGCAGTCCAAACAATTCCATTTCCTCATCCTCTTCTGCAAGCCAAAAACAATTCTTTTTTAAAAAGCTTCTATTGAAGAAAGAATTCCCCCAGAGAATAATGAAATAGTCCTGACATTTATGATACAACTAATATATTTCTTTTGTTTGGATTTAATTCTGGTGTAAATCAGCTGCTCTTCTAATGCATGCTTCATTTCTCTGCGTCCTAATTCCATCACTATATTGATTTTTAATTCAACATTCGCCATTCTCAACTATCTGCATCCCTTTCTTTACCCATTACATAGAACATGGAACAGTATAGCACAGGAACAGGCCCTTCAGTACACAATGTCTGTGCCAAACACAATGCCGAATTAAGCTAATTTTCCTCTGCCTGTATGTAATCCATATCCTACATTCCCTGCATATTCATGTGTCTATCTAACAGCCTCTTAACTGCCACTACCACACCTGCCTCCACAACTACCCTGGCAACCTGTTCCAGGCACCTACCATTCTCTGTGTGAAAAAAAACTTGCCCTGCACATCTCCTTGAAACTTTCCCCCTTTCACCTTAAATGCATGTCCTCAAGTACTTGACATTTCTACTCTGGGGAAAAGATTCTGACTGCCTACCCCATCTATGCCTCTCATAATCTTATAAACTTCTGTCAGGTCACCCTTAGTCTCCAAAGCTCCAGAGAAAACAACCTAAAGTTTGTCCAACCTCTCCTTATGGCTTCTCTAATCCTCTAATCCAGGCAGCTTTCTTGTAAATCTCTTTTGCACCCTTTCCATATCCTCCACATCCTTCCTGTAATGGGGCAACCAGAATTGCACACAATGCTCCAAGTGCAGTCTAACTGAAGTTTCATTTAGCTGCAACATGACTTCCTGGCTCTTATACTCAGTGCCTTGACCAATGAAGGCAATTCCATTGCTTTGAATCCACTGCTTTGATTGCCTCAATACTGATCCATAATGATACCTTGAAATAAACTAGTGTTTAGTGCTTTGAGCTAAAATTTGGGTGCAAATAACAATAAAAGCAGTGTCATGAGATTCATGTTGGGAATTAACTTCCATAATAAATTGTCATTTTCTGATTGATGGACATGGAAAACATAAAGGTAGTGGTTTGACTATGATGTTGTTATAACTTGATAGAATGCAATAAAAGTGTTTTGAGGTTGAATGAAACATTTGCTTGTCAAGTGTTGACAACACTTCTTAGAAGCTGCTACTTACGGAAGACCATAGTCACTTAGCAAAACGCAAAACTGGCTATTAATAACTGACCTGCATTTCAGCACTGGGCCTGTATGACAATCTTCCAACATCTGAAGAGTCAATGATACATCACATTGTCAACCTTTCCTCAGTGATTAGGTCTTTCACTCTTTCCCTGTTCCAAAAATAAAACTCCGTCAGTCTACCGATGGCCTCAGTTTGCACACCTTGCACTTCTAAATTCCAACCTCCCTGGGAACATGGAACAGACAGCACCTGAGTTAAATGAAAAATAAAGAAGAAAATGGGTTATAAATCTATCCTTGTACTTCAAGTATCTGAGTTCAGATCTTTGCGATGGAAGCTTTTATACTTGCTGCTTCCTCTAGAAGAGCTAAGTGTTAATGTAGGTTGTAGCAGAGATGAGCTAATCATACAAAGCAATCCATCATTCAACACTAAGTTATCATGAAATTGATCCAAGAATGAGCAGGATATCAGGGTTGAGAAATAGTGTTGTGACAGAAGCACAATACTAGTGTGGCTCTGAGATTGGAGTTATGGTGCCTTATTGAGACAAACTGGAATGAAGATTTGTTCTCCACCTCGATCTGTATCGTAATCAAAGTCATGCTTGGATTCTAATTCAGTGAGAATCAGATGTTCAAGACAGGTCTTTTTGATAAAGGATACTTGCTTAGAAATTAGATTTCATAGCTGTTTTCTTCAGCAGTAGGCAATCGAAAATCAATTTAACCCTGAGAATTCCATGTTTTCAACCACGGCAAATGGGAAATACAACTGGGCATGTCCGATCTTGAATCACCATGCTGACCCTGGTATTAATTCTGTGTTGGAAGCACATGGTATCATTCCTTGTACAGTGAATCATGCAGGGTAGGGGAATTTGGACCATGCTGTCCTGGGGATATAGGTCATAGGATTGTCCCAGGAGAACATGATAATAATTGTCCAACTACATCCTTGGAGGTCTGCAGGTGAGTATAATAGTTATCTACACTTACAGGGGTTCAACCCATATTGAGAGGTCTCTCTGACACCCCTTATTTAATTATCTCTCCATTCCCTGACCTGAAGCCAATCCTCCCCCACAACCCCTCTCTTCTGCCACTTCTGACAACCCTTCCCATCCCAATGCCTGTGGTCCCAATTCCAGACCCCTCCTTTCATCAATGATGGCCACCTCCCCGATACCCTCTCCCACAATTTCTCCTACCTCCTCCAAGCCCCAGTGACTTAGACTGGCTGATGACAATTCACCAGTTTATAAGTTGTGCTCAGATAGCGATTCCTCCACCTAACAACTCCCTTGCTCTCACAATGGGCCTGACCTCCCAAGTCTTAGAATAGTGAATGGTACATTTTTACACAGGAGAAAATGTAATGCCCAATAACCTGGAACTGAGGTCTCAGGTCATAAGATATAGGAGCAGAATTAGGCCATTCAAGCCCATCTAGTCTGCTCTGCCATGTAATCATGGCTGATTTTTTCAACCCCATTGTCCTGCCTTCTCTTGTAACCCTTAACCCCCTTACCAATCAAGAACCTATGAATCTCTGCCTTAAATACACCCAGTGACTTGGCCAGTGAATTCCACAGATTCACCACCCTCAGTCTGAAGTCAATTGGGACTGCAACCCAAATCAGTTTCTGTTCCAATGCATGTTTATCTTTCCAGCACATCCCTTAGAGTGCACTGGAATTTCTAGGCAATTGTATTTAATTATTGTAAATAAAATAGATTCTTGGGAGTTTGTGTTTTACTCAGTACTGTTAACATTTGCAGTTTTATAAGTGTATGTAATACAGTTGTCAGTACAATTTTATATATACTTGCTTTCATTAGGCCACACTAGCAGACATAAGAACAGGAGTAGACCATTGAGCCCCTCAGGGCTTCCTGCAGTTCAAGTAGATCATAGTTCACCTGCAACAAACTCCATTAACCCAGCATTTTTCAATATCCTTGGTCTTTCTTTCATAATAAAATACTATTGATCTTAGATTTGGAAAGGTCAATTGACACAACAACCATAATCATTTTTGGGAAGATTTCTATCATTTTTGGTGCCTCCCAAATTGATTCCCAAACATTAAGGTCTAAGTTCATGCCCCTTTATCTTGGATTCTACTATCAAGAAAAAATGATTTGTCTCTATATATCCTGATAAATCATTCTACCATTTTCTTAAATCACTTTTATGATATCATTTCATAATTTTCTTAGCTCATTTAAGCAATTTCATACATTAACCCTTTTAGGTTTGATCAATTCTGTTAAAAATTCTCTGAGGCCAATATGTCCTTCTTTGCATCTGATGGTGAGTACTCAATGGAATGCTCCTGGCGCTGGTCTGACTAAATCTCAATTAACTAAGGCACATCTTCCTCTTTTTTTTATTCCAGGCTCTTTGAGAGAAAGATTTGTTCATTAATTTTTAGACACTCAGATCTCTATGCATCTTCAAAATGCCACATGTCTCACCATCTAGAAAATAGGAGAGATTTGTCTTTCTTGGTTTAAAGGAGGTGACCACACATTTTCCACATTAAACTGCATCTGCCATGTAGTTTCCATTCACTAGTCCCATATATCATTCCATAAAATTTTCTCCTCCTACCTATTTATTTATTTTGTTCCCCACTTGGTATCATCAGCAAATATGGTACATCTCTTTCTGTTTCTTCCTCCTCATTTTAATAAGAGATAGCACATTTATGACTGAGCTGAGGAAAAATGTCCTCATTCAGCAGGTGATGAGCTTTTGGAATTTTCTACTGTGGAAGGATTGATAGATTTCCAGATATTAAGGGAAATGGGGATAATGCTGAAAAGTGACACTGAGGTGGAAAATGAACCATGATTTTACGAATGGTAGAACAAGTTTAAAGGGCCAAATGACCTACTCCTGCCTTTTTGTTTCTTATGTTCTTATATTCTAGCAAAGCAGAAGCCCAGTATAAATCCACATGCCACATCCAGATAATCATTCCTACTACCCAAACAATTATGAATATGTAGATTGCAGATACTGAAATCTGGAGCAACAAACAAAATTCTGGAAGAACGCAGCAGGTCAGGCAGCATCTGTGGAGGGAAATGGACAATTAACGTTTCAGGTGGAGGCTCTTCATCTGGACTGAAGGATAGAGAGGAGATAGCTAGTGTAAAAAGGTGTAGGGAAGGGGTGGAGCAAGAATACAATTAGTGTGCTTTTGTTTTGCTGATAATTTATCATGTGGAACCTTAGCAATTGCTTTTTGGAAGTCTATATAGAAAAAAGCCATTGATACTCACCTGTCTGTATGTGGGTGAACCTACTCTGTAAAGCCAGCTAAGTTAGTGTGACCTGACCTTGCTTTCACAATTCATATTGACTGTCTTGTCCTAAATGTTCAGTCATTCTATCCCTTATGATAGATTCCAATAACTTTCCCACAATTTAGCACTGCAGAGGGTACATAGAATTCAATGACCCATTTATAAGGTACACTCTTAATATATTGCAAAAATGGGTTATAGAATTCCACTTGAAAGCACAGCAACTTCTTCTGAGACTAAAAAAAAGGACTGGGTCTCTGCCATGTACTGTGGTTCCCAATTAAGTAGGGCAGTCAGCTATTGGTATGCATCCTTCCCCAGCTGTGACTTTCTGCCTTTGATCCTTGATGAGTGATATCTTAAAGGATCCTCTGGATGTTGTACATTGGTAATGTATTTTTTTTCTACCGGTTTTCTGGCCTGAATTATAACATGTGGCTTCAGTTTGTGAAAAGGGCACCCAGACCTTGCATGGGAGCTGCCTGACTTTTACTGGGAAGAGTAATGTAGTTGGGGTTGTTTCTTGGAGTCACAGCTTTGTCTCAGGAGCTGCTGGTGGTTCGGTGGGTTCAGTCTCACAAGGTGACACAAAGATGCAGGTGCTGTCAGAGGAGCTAGAATTGCACATGTTTAACTGCATAATCTGGTTCACATACAAGCCCAGTGGGATGCCAGAAATAGTCATTGGACCAAACACCAGTGGGGTCATCAAGAGTGCTCAAGCATGTGTAGTGGTCACTTCCACCTATCACTTCCCAGCTTCTGGTGCTATTCCCATTGCCCCCTCCCCCATCTGCCTATCACCCCTCCTCACCTGGATCCACCTATTGCCTCCCAGCTCTCGCCCTACCCTTTCCCTCCACCTTTTATACCGGCTATCTCCCCTCTATATTTCAGTCCAGATGAAGGGTCTTGATCTGAAATATCGACTGTTCATTTCCCTTCATAGATGCTGCTTGACCCTTTAAGTTCCTCCAGCCTTCTGTATCTTGGCCATCAGTATGTCCAGGCAATAGAACGCTGAGGGGTTTGTTTAACCAACCTGCTTCCTATATTCCACAACCCTACTGTCCTGCCAAGGGAGAAAGCACCCACCCATGGGTGACCTTGAAGCCTTCTGCAACCATTGGGCACCAGAGGAACAGAGGTGTCTTGGGACAACATTTTTTGATTTAGGTTTCCTGTTTTCCTTTTCTCAAAAAGGTTTATTTTTAATGAGTGCAGTTTATGGGTTAATGAGAAAAACATTCTGGAGATCTAGAAATCATCAAATGTAGCTTATGGGGTTTTAAATAGCTGAAGGAAAGGCAGTTTATTTTTAAAACACAGTCCCTTATTGGGTCACATTAATGGGTGTTTATAATGGAATTTAAAATATGCTTCATATTGGTGACTGAAGATGGCAAATACAGATAAACCAGCATATATCAAGAATTCAATTATTATCATGTGGAAATGACTTTTTCAAAATGGACTACCGAGTTAAAAAAAACATAATCTTCCTAAAAGAGAAATGGGACACTTGTTCCCATGGGTTGTCAGTTTCAGGGACATGGGGTGTAGTGGACACAAGGCACTCGGTAAACCAATGGGATGTGCTCAGCCTTTCTTGCCTTTGAACTAAAAAGAAAATGGGTCAGAGAAGCACACAGGCAAACCTGTGATGTACAACGCTTGTAGTCTAACTGATTCACTTCTTGATCAAGATTTCCTGTTTCTGAAGACACTAATCTCCATGTCTGGTATCTGACTGTACTGCAGTGTTAAAGCAATGGGCCATATAAATGTTACTTCACAAGTCATGGTTATCTATCGACATCAATGAAACTGCATTTCAGGAGGATAAGGCATGTCCACCACTATTTCACACCTTCAGCACATATGACAAAGGATGAATTTCTACCTTTACAAGTTCAGTATTTGGCAGATGAGTGGTTTGTGTGTTGTGAATTATATGTTACGTGTTATATAATTACATTCTAATATCACATTTTCTACTGTTAGGTGCTATAGTTAATTCAATCTATAATAAATTCTGAGTGGAGTGACATTGAGACCACTTTATATTCTAAAGCTGCTCGCTCTTACTTTAAAAAATGGGTTAATAACTGAACAGCTTCTAACTGTGCCAACGTTTTTGAATGAACTGTAGTGCAAACTGCCTGCAATGATTTATTTCCCACAAAGTGCTGCATAAAGTGTGCCTTGGTGCCGAGTATGGAACATGAAAGCCAGAAGGTCAATCTCACATTTCACATCGATGCATTGCAACTTGGAAGATTTTTCATGAGTAAATTAAGAATATTCTTTCCAAAAAAGAGAAATGCATCTATTAAAAGTTTATATTTATGAACTGAAATCTGGATCTGTAAATCTTGGTGCTGGTTTATCCCTTGATAAATATGTAAATAAACCAGAAGTTCTGCTTTCCCATTGAACCAAACCTTGAATGCAGAACAGAAGATTGGTAATGTCAGGCCTCAGTGGTATACCTGCAATGACGTGAGGCATGTGGGCTGCTTTCGCAAGTCCAACACCATTATCTCTACCGACAAAAGTTGATAACATATTACCCTGGTAACAGCAGTAAAAATGCAGTGAGAAATAACAATGAATAACTAACGTGTCTCTGACCCAAAGAAGAATCAGAAGACAGTGTCCCCCTGAGTTGACTGGATTAATAATTTGAAAAGATATAAAAAAGGGAATGATGTGGGTAAATTATAGCTTGTAATAGAAGTAGATGAGTTTACTGATGACCTGATCACAATGTATTAAAGCTTTTAAATCTTCAGGCTTCTGTAAATTTCTCCTTCTTGCTAGTTTTCTGTGAGGTGCTCTAAAACCAACTTTGTTGATTGAGCTTTTGATCATTTGCCTTTTATTAGCTGGGGTCAAATTCTGTCTGATTATGCTCCTGCGAAACGCCTTGTGAGATTTTGTAACATTCATGGTATTTTATTAACACAAATTGTTGTTGAATGCAATTTTGCCAATTCTGCAAAGTGCATGTTATTACAGTTCAATGGTGAGTTTTTTTGATGGCAATAAAATGAACAAATCATTCATATTTATACGATTCCAATGAAGCCCAACATCAGCACAAGGAATGACATCTGTCTACAGCCCTTAGACTCAACACTAAATTCAACAATTTCAGATAGCCAGCCTTAACAGTTATTGTCAGAACTGTCCAATTTGGATATAAGAGTGGAAAATTCTGGGGCTGCTTAGTGGCAATGGCAGTGGGCAGGGGACCAGAATTGGCATTTTGGGTTGATGACCTTTCATGATGGGCAATGTTGGCATCATTTCTCTATGCAAGATAACTGGTCTGCTGAGTATTTGCATTATTTTTGTTTCAGATTTCCAGCATTTGCAGATTGTTATTTACTCCTCAGCCTCTGGCCAGTTTTGACATCCATCCATCAACCTGTAATGTCAGCACAGCTTTTCTCTCTCCATACGTTATGTGATCTGCTGGGCTTTTTCTTCACTTCCATTTATTTCAGATTTCCACCAACTGCTGTGTTCTGTGTTGCTCTGTTCCAACATTGTTTTGTTTCTCTCAGCGAAAATCAATCTATCTTTTGTCTCGTCCCTATCACAGATCCCTTTGTGCTCCCTACCTCCTCCTCCTGTACAACTTAAAACATGTCTGCTTTCTAAATTGTTCCAGTTCTGATAAGAGATCGTCTGCCTGAAATGTTAACTCTGTTTCTCTCTCAACAGATGCTGCATTTTCTCTTCTTATTGCAGATTTACTTTTGAGTATGTATTTATATATCAGGTTATTGCATCTTTAAAGAAAATTCCAAAGTATTTTACATGCAATTAATTGTGTTGAAATCCAGTCACTGTTGCAAGGAGAAATCCCTGCCCTTCTCAAATAATGCCAAATACCTATCTGTACCTTTGGAGGAGAACAGAAGTGCCTCGATTTGAGCTATTATGAAACAAATGAGAATAAATTTAAAAAAAACTGCAGATGCTGGAAATCTGAAGTAAAAACAGGTCATGCAGTGGAAAGAGAAATAGGGTGAATGTTTCAGTTCAAAGACTTTTCACCAGAGTGTCTCTATCATTTTTTGATCCTCTGCTGAAACAATCTCACTTAATGCATTTTCCTTTCAATACCCTCTCCGTCCTGCATCAGAGTGTTAGTTTGGACCTGGGACATTGGTGCAATCAAGTTAATGCATGAGAGTATTTGCGACAAAACTTGAATGTGTAAAAATTTAATTCAGTTTAATTTATTTCACCTGATGCTGTGGAAAAAAAAATGGAATTAAAAGCAAATAATAGCAAAGGCAATAATATGACTATTTCACATGCCTCTTAGATTTGTTCTGTTGCAGAAGAGGATCACAAATGAATGCAAGTGGTTGACTACTATATGGTATTAGATTGCGATGGTTGCCCATAGCAACTTTACTACCTGCAAAGAAGTTCACATTTAAAAATGTACTGCAATCAAGTAAGGACTTAAAATAGATTAATTGAAAACTAATGTTCAAGGAAGCTGAAAAATAGGACTATAATAATTCAACATGGTGACACATCTATAATGACTGCAGTGGGGGTCCTATTTTATGAGTGACATATACAATAAGGTTTTTCTACTGTAGCTGCAAGTCTGAATTATTAATTGAGGTGACCTGGACATTTTGGAGGTCACATTCACAGAATGAGTCATAATGCTAGTTTGGGCATTGCAACAAAACAAATAGAACTCAAGTTGAGATCACTTGTAAGTAAGTTTTTTTTTTCCTTATGCCTTGTTGTATCAGCTGCAAGCTGATCTTTTATAGGTTTTCTTTTATTGTTTTGCACAAACTAACATAGATTTCACTGATTTCTTCTTTCCATAAGACGTGTATGAGATCAATCAATGGCAAAGGCTCAATTCCACATCCCAAGTATTGCTGTGGTTATTGTAATAAGACAGCATGTTAGAGACTGCAGGATCTCTCGTGTGACAGTAGCATGATTTAATTTGGACACTATGCTGTAAATATATTTCATAAGTGCTTCTGTCTCGCACAAGAATTTGACTTATAACATCCCCGCAATCCTCATGCCTGTCCTTTAATGCAACTTAAAATATGAAAGAAAGCTCTGTCATGCTGAAATGATGTCATAATATCACATCCTAAACAGTAAATTTGATACAACAAGGACATTAGACCAGGAATAAGCTATTAGCACTTTGAGACTTCCTCGCTGTGCAATGAGGTCATGACTGATCTGTAACTGCATGCATTGATACCTTCTATTACCAGCAATCTACCAACCTAAGGTTTAAAATTAATAATTAACTCAGTATCAGCTGAATGAGAGTTCTGAGTTTCTGTCATACTCTGTGTGCACAAGGGTTCTCAATTGAAAGCACTGTAATTATTAGACTATGCCACCTAGTCAGATTCTGTGACAGAATTATACTTGGAAATTGCCGTGAACCATCATGGGTTCAATAGAGTGACGTTGGTGGTATTGGATGACCATTGTTTTGGTTATTGTTCTGCCACATTGAAATTTGGCTGCTAAAATAAAAGTTTTGTACATTTTTGGATTTGAAATTATGGTATTTGATATCTTCTCCCAGGACCTCTAGCTAGGTTGAGTTGGGGAACTGGGACAAGGTAGGTGCATTTGGGGATGGTGGCTGGGGATTGGCATCAGAACTCAGGTCAGTTATCTACATTGAAGGGTTGGGTTTCTTGGTTAGGAGTTCAGAAACAGAGGGATCAGGAATCTGCTCCAAGAAAGTGCCTTCATGCTTCAAGGTGCAGAGATTAGGGATGTGGGCAAGGATGGAGTATTGGGTTAATGAATGGAGAGAGTAGGTCAGATTAAATTATTTTCAAGTTTATGATTACCAGTGGACTCAACTATTTGCCCTGTATATTAATAACTTAGACATAAAATCAGAAAATGCTGGAAAAACTCAGCAAGTCAGGCAGTATGTGTGGATAGAAAAACAGTCGACGTTCCAAGTCTGTGAGCTTTCATCAGACAAGAAATGTTGACTGTCTTATCCCCCACAGATCCTGCCTGACGTGGAGTTTTTCCTCAGCACTTTCTGCTTTTGTTTCAGATTTCCAACATCTGCAGTGCTTTGTGGTTTTCATTGAAATTAAGAGGTCTTTGTAAGACACTAAAATCAGTGGTTAAAGAGACCGTGAAACAGTGTATTTGGAAGAGAGGATCAGCCATTGTCTCATTGAATAGAAGGGCAGTGTGGGGTGTGTCTATGTGGCCTTCTCTTACATTTTCATAAGACACCTTATTGGACTGTAGATAGAAATCTACAAGATCATTTTCCCTGTCCACACTGAGACACCTCCATATATAAAGAACATCAGATATATCAGGTTTGAGCAGAGCAGATCCATGCTCGCTCGCTCTCTCTCTCTGATTAGCCAAAATATCCAAGGTGCTCAGTCAATTCATTCTGAATTATAGACTCTAGTAATTTGCCAAAAGTGGGTGATGATTTAATGTGTTTTCCCTTTTTATAACTTTCTCAAGAACCAGGTTATTGTTTCATTTTCCTATTTTGGAATATAATAGGGTCGCTACAATGTTTCCTCCTATTTCCTTCAAAACCCTGTAAAGAAAGCCATCAGGTCCTGAAATCTTTCACCCTTCAGTACACTGTTTACTGCATTACAATTATTTTGCTTGTGCTAATTTTGGTGAACCCACATTCCTGAGCCATAGGAGAGACCGCAGATACTGGAATCGGGAGGAACTCAGCAGGCTAAGTAACTTCTGTGGAGGAAAAGGGATAGTAGACATTTTGGGTCGAGACCCTCTGATCCATTTTTGTTTCCTTGAGATGATTGGTCCACCCTTCTGATTTAAATCATTTTTCAAAGGGTGGGCCACTGATGTTTGCAGCAGATTATTGGAATCAAGATCAGAAAGTATACCCTTTTATCTGCGGGCAACACCACAGAGGAACTGCTACAAAAAGAATAACATGCTATATTATGTATAGTACAACAAAGCAACATAACTCAGTAATAAGCTCTATTCTTGTGCTTTGTAATGTTATCTCCCATCTTTGATGTACTGCTGCCTGGTGCCAGAATTTCAGACGACAGGTTGTCCTGCATATCAAATAATACCTTCCAGGCATCCATCCGCCAGAGCTTATTTTATTCCCCCTCAACTCCCAAAGACTGTCTTGAGGAATAGATGTGCTGTTCAGATTTGTGATGCACTTTTTCATCAGGTGTCTGAACAAATGGAGCAGGTTCCAGGGAGTGGAGTGGACACATGCAGAATTCTTAGCTGTGGTGCTTCTGATTAATGTAAAATGCACCATTTTCCTGCTGGTGTTGGAGATCTCCATTAAAATATACAAATGCAAACAGAAAGTCACCTGCATCTTTCCTCCTCAAACCTTTTCAAGGAGTGTCAGTAAGTTATTAAACAACTTCTTGTCTCACTTGTGCTAACTATGCAGAGCATTTACTATGTTAATTGGTCTAAATTGGCTGAATTGATTATTCAAGGTCATGCCCAATATATTGAAAATTATATATAAAAACTGCTGAATACGACAGTGAGACTAAAGCAGGTACCTTGGGGTGAACACAGTTTTGACTTTTAAATCATTCTTTGTTTCTTGCAGAAACTTTACTTTTCCACTGGGGTTAATTAACGGAGCCAGTTTAATTTGTTTTCCAAGAAGCTCATTGCATTGGAATGACCTTGAATTGTCAGCAGAAATCACTGCATTTAATGAGTAAAACAAAGGCCTATGTTAAAAAACTTAACAACAACCACAACTTGAATTTACATATGGCCTTTGAAGTACAAACACCAATCACCTATTGAGCCGAGTTGTAGATTGAAGACAAGCAGTGTGGATATCAAACAGCGTAGCCTTTAAATATCTGGAAAAACAATTGCTTAATGTAGATACAGATTAGTTTATTGACAAATATACCAGGGTGCAATGAAATACCTTGCTTGCATGAAGCTCACGGAGTAAACAGTATACATGGTAATAATAAATACAATAAGCAGAAAACAACAGAAAAGTGCAAAGATTGTAGTGCAAAAATAAATGCTAAAGTGACAATAACTGAATAACTGAGAAAAGTAGAAATAAGAGTACTAGAATATGGCAGCACCACCACGAAGGGAGTGTGAACTCAGCATTAAGTTGTACATTTAGTTTGTGGGCATGTTGTTTTAACTATCAGACTGTGCCTGTATCATTAATGACTGACATGTTTATGTCCTTAATACTTTCAGGCCCCCACGCCACCCCTTGTATTCTGAAAGTGAAAGGTCTGTATTGGAGCTACTTCTGATCCATTGAAAGCCTTTCATTAGTTTTCTAGGTTTGATTGGGTAACTTGCCAATTTATGGTCTCAGCTCCATGCTTGTGAACTCCTGCTTTCCATGGTGATTATCAGCAAGGAACTTATTTAGTCAAGTAAACTGCACAGAATCCCAGAGGTACAATCCCAACATCCATTATTTTGAGGTTGTACATTCTCACTCACACATACATTGTAACAAGAGGTAGGTTATAGAGAAGCAGGTCTTGAGATAATCATCAGAAACCCAGCTGTGCTAATTTGCATTGGTTCTTGCTGTGAGAACAGCCAGTACCTGCAAGGAACAATTTGGGTGGAATATCTCCAAGGGAATTTAGACCTAATCAGAGATGGATTACTAAAGCCTTCTTGTTGCAAGAAAGAACTATATTATGTTAAATGTTACAAATTTGTCTGTTTGCTCCTCAAATAATTGAATTTATTAGCTGAGGAGCAAAATATACATTTTTTCATTTATATTCATTTCTCCTCATTCTTTCTCAAGTCACGCATCACAAGAATCCTGTAAATGTCTTAACTATAAAATTGGGCTCCATTTCAACCTTTGGTCACAAATGTGGCTGATTTTGCTCAAATTTTGACTCAAAATACATTTTTGAACAGTCTGTACAGTTTGACAATTTAGGAGAAGTGCGTTAATAGTGCATGCTGGCTACGTACATTGATTTTTTTTTACAATGCTAATTTGACACCAATATTCCATACTGAACCAGGATGATTCAGGTAATAATGTGTTAAGCACATATGGAGAATCTGGTGCTTAGCAGCAAGAAGAACTATCCCTCACTAACAATACTTAGAGAACCTCAGTTACTTGAATGTTCATTGGCAACTGACTGGAAGACTTGGTTCAGCAGATTTAATGAAGTCAATGTTGGAGGTTGAGAAGACAGAGTACCAAGGCTGACCATTCAGTTAAATTTGGCCACTGTTTTAAATCCCACTCTAAAAAGTTGTAGAGTTGTAAGACAAAGATACAGGCCCTTTGGCACAACTTAGCCGTGCCTACCAAATTGGCTACCTGAGCTAGTCATATTTGCCTGCATTTGGTCTATATCCCTCTAAACCTTTCCTATCCATGTACCTGTCTGCAGTATATCTGCAATACCAGATCACATACACCTGAAGGTACCTGCTGGCAAACATTATATGTTGTCAATTAGTAGAATGCCTTTTCCTAGATATGTACAAGTTAGAGATTGGGACAAGACATTTCAGTGAAGTGGTTTCAAGACCAAAGTTTAAATAATTTAACTACAGCACTATGTATTTGATAGGAAGACAATTTTGCCGTTTGGAATCATTAACTGTTATGCCGAGGTTAATTAAATGTGTCTACTTTATGGCTTTGAAGAGAGGAAAAAGCTCTTTTTGCAAGTAATTGAGTTGCTTATCTGAAAATCTGGGGATTTAACCAAGCTGTTTGAAACTGGAGAGACAATGAAAGACATTAAAGATATTGAACGTGGCCTGGTGACTCAGTGGATCTGAATCTTACTCTCTGTACTGAGATCATTGGTTTATTTCTCCGTTGGCTTTCATGATAGGGCATTCTCAGCTCCCTTCTTATTGGGCACTTATGGATGCATAATGTTGAGTGATATACACATTTAACTTGGCAAATCTGATGGAGAATCATGCAGTTAGAACATCCATTTCCTTCCTTTCTACAGAGAAGGGAAGAAACACCAGAGAAAAGGGGTCTGGTGGGCAGATGTTTAATGTGGGATTCTGAGCAAAGAGAATTGCAGGTATATCAAAAAACATCAACCACTAGGGCAAACAAATACTGATTAAGACTCCACAGGAGAATGAGAACAAAATAGAGATTAAAAAATATTACTGGCAGTGTTTCAAGATTTCCCATGAAGAAGAGTTTCCAAATGATGAATTATGAAAGGAAGCTCGTGAATAATATCAAAGAGGAGACTAACAGCTTTTTCAAGCATATAAAGAGTAAAAAAAACAGGCGAGAGTAGATATAGGACCGATAGAAAACGACGCTGGAGAAATTGTAATGGGAGACAAGGAGATGGCAGAGGAACTGAATGAGTATTTTGCATCAGTCTGCATTGAGGAAGACATCAGCAGTATACTGGACACTCAAGGGTGTCAGGGAAGAGAAGTGTGTGCAGTCACAATTACAACAGAGAAGGTACTCAGGAAGCTGAATGGTCTAAGGGTAGATAAATCTCCTGGACCAGATGGAATGCACCCTCATGTTCTAAAGGAAGTAGCTGTAGAGATTGCAGAGGCTTTAGAAATGATCTTTCAAGAATCAATAGATTCTGGCATGGTTCCGGAGGACTGGAAAATTGCAAATGTCACTCTGCTATTTAAGAACAGTGCAAGGCAGCGAAAAGGAAATTATAGACCTATTAGCCTGACATTGGTGGTTGGGAAGTTGTTGGAGTCGATTGTCAAGCATGAGGTTATGGAGTAACTGGAGGCATATGACAAGATAGGCTGAACTCAGCATGGTTTCCTTAAAGGAAAATCCTGCCTGACAAACCTATTGCAATATTTTGAGGAAATTACAAGCAGGCTAGACAAAGGAGATGCAGTGGATGTTGTGTATTTGGATTTTCAGGCGGCTTTTGACAAGGTGCTGCTCATGAGGCTGCTAAACGAGATAAGAGCCCATGGAATTACAGGAAAGTTAGGAGCATGGATAGAGCATTGGCTGATTGGCAGGAAACAGTGAGTGGGAATAAAGGGATCCCATTCTGGTTGGCTGCCGGTTACCAGTAGTGTTCCGCAGGGGTCCGTGTTGGGGCCGCTTTTTTTTTTACATTGTATATCAACAATTTGGATTATGGAATAAATGGCCTTGTGGCTGAGTTTGCCGATGATACAACGATAGGTGGAGGGTGGCTAGTGTTGAAACGGAAAGTCTGTAGAGAGACTTGGATAGACTAGGAGAATGGGCAAAGAAATGACAAATGAAATACAATGTTGGCAAGTGTATGGTCATGCACTTTGGTAGAAGAAATAAACAGGCATACTATTATTTAAATGGGGAGAAAATTCAAAATTCAGAGATGCAAAGGGACTTGGGAGTCCTCTTGCAGGATACCCTAAAAGTTAACCTCCAGGTTGAGTTGGTGGTGAAGAAGGCAAATGCAGTGTTGGCATTCATTTCTAGAGGAATAGAATATAAGAGCAGGGATGTGATGTTGAGGCTCTACAAGGCAATGGTAAGACCTCACTTGGAGTACTGTGTGCAGTTTTGGGCTCCTTATTTAAGAAAGGATGTGCTGACGGAGAGGGTTCAGAGAAGATTCAATAGAATGATTCCAGGAATAAGAGGGTTAACATATGAGGAACGTTTGACGGCTCTTGGGCTGTACTCCTTGGAGTTCAGAAGAATGAGGGGGGACCTCATAGAAACATTTCAAATGTTAAAAGGCCTGGACAGAGTAGATGTGGCAAAGTTCTTTTCCATGGTAGGGGAGTCTAGTACAAGAGGGCACAACTTCAGAATTAAAGGGTGCCCATTCAAAATAGAGATGGGGAGAAATTTCTTTAGCCAGAGAGTGGTGAATCTGTGGAATTTGTTGCCATGGGCAGCTGTGGAGGCAAAGTCATTGGGTGTATTTAAGGCAGAGATTGATAGGAATCTGAGTAGCCAGGGCATCAAAGGTTATGGTGAGAAGGCGGGGGAGTGGGGCTAAATGGGAGAATGGATCAGCTCATGATAGAATGGCAGAGTAGACTTGATGTGCTGAATGGCTGACTTCTGCTCCTTTGTCTTATGGTCTTATATGTCCTTCTGAAATGCAAGATTGCCCAGAAATAATCTGCAAAGTTGACAGAACTATGTGCAAGTTTATTTGCTAGACACACTTATAAACATAATGTCTCAAAAATGCAATGTTGGAGTTTTCAAAAAACATTTTCTGAAACACCACATTGGTTACAGCAGTGTTGACAGGATACTATGATAGACTTAATACATCTTTCTGCCAAATCCCTAACAACTGTTTCAGTTTCAAGGTCTACACTTCTGATCCTACATCCTGTATTCATCATATCCTTTACAGGACCCTGACAATTCTGTGCTCAAGCTCCTTGTATGAACATAGATGTACTGAGGAAGTGGAACAAACATTTCATTGTTCAAGATGTATGTCTGAACCTTGAGACACATCTTCAAAAGATCCTATGCTTTCGAATCAAGTTTCCTATTGTTATTGTGAAATTTGTTTTTATTTTAAATTCTCAGATGTTATCATTAGAATCAAGCACTTTTTCACTTGTCAGCATTAAGTAGTCATAGGACAAATGGAGGAAAGCACAGCTTCCTTCTTTATTCCAAAAAAGGGGTAAAAGAAACAAACTTGGAAATGCAGCTGGAGCATAACAGTTGTTATTTTCTAAGCTTTCCCCATTGCTCACTTACTCTGGTCAAGGTTACCAATGCTAAAATATTTGGTAGGAACAGCATTGAGGGCAACAGTTGACCTCAGTGAGCTTCATCCAGATATTGTGAAAGGACAACAAGGCTGATCGTGGGTAGGCAGCTGTTTTTCTGTTTCTCCTGATCATTCATTTTCTCCTCACACAAGATCAAGATGCATCCAGTGTTATGGAGAAGCAGAAGGCTGACCATCAGTTCTTGCCATTTCTTCTAGTCAGTGGCTGTCGGCTGAGGCTGATCTATTGTGGCCCATGCTGCCTAATACTCTGCCTGCACCAGTCTGGGCTTATGCATGGAGCATGACTTCTTGGCTGAGATAGAGGAAAGGAGCCTATTAAGGAACTGAGCATGTTAGGAGAGATGGGTGAGAGAGGTGCAAAATTAAATTGAACACAGTCCTCCCAAACCTTACAGCACTTTTGTTAATCATTCATTCATGGGTTATGAATGTTATTAGTGTGGCAACATTTGGAGCTTATCATTAAAATGCACTTAAAGGTGGTGAGTTACCATGAAATGCTAGTTTATTTGGCAAATGTTGGGTAGTGTTTTTTCACATTTTGTTCCATGGATGAAGAAGAAACAAAGACATTTTTCCAAGTCAGAATGATGTGCGACTTGCAATGGAATGCGGGTTACGGTGTACCCATGTACACACTGCCCCTGCTGTTTAAGATTGTACGGGTATGACAGATGCAGTCGAGGATGTGTTAGCAGATTGCTGTCATGAATACTGTGGAGGAGATGCTTTGCAGTGAGCTTGTTCAGTTGTAGAGGGAGTCAACGTCTTAAGTTGTGGATTGTACATCAAATCAATTGGGCTGCTTTGCATAGGATACATTGAATTTATTGAGTGTTATTGGAGCTGCATCTATCTAGGCAAGTGGAGAATGTCCGACACTCTGGACTTATGGATGGTGAAACATTTTTGGGGAGTTAGGAGAGGTAATCACTTGACAATATAACAGCATTTGACATTGTTGCAGCCATAATATTTGCCTGGTTCAGCCAAGTGTTTGATAAATAATGAGCTCAAGAATGTTGATGGTGGGGTGTTTGATAACGATAGCTTAATCCAATAGTGATGATATTGCAGTATTTTATCTCCAATTTATTCACCATGTCAGTATATTTTTTCCATCAGCTTCAGTTGATCCATTTTGTTGTCATTTGTACCTTAAGGACACAGTAACTTGAAGCTGTCGGGATTCTTCTGGTGGGATACAGGCAATGAATAGGCCATAGGCTTGTTCGGTGTATCCACTGTACCAGTCAAATGACAGGAGGCACACTCATTACAATAAAGCAACAACATTTCCCCAGAGAAGGATGTCACCATAATAATGCTGTAGTGCGATGTAGGGTTCAAGTGAAGTCTGGATGATTCAAAATGCTGAATAACGCTCCAGAGGTACATTAAAAAAAGCCAAAGGGAACTTAGTGTTGTAGTTCCAAATCTAACAGCTGGGTAGTTCCTGTGCAACTTCAAGAGATTGCAAATTGTCCCAAACTTTATATTTGCCAGTCCAAAGCAAATTTCTTCACTTCCAGATGACATAGAATGTGGTCATTTAGGAATGTAACTCTTGTACCGATGTTATACATAGAGCACTTCTGGGATTGAGGTGTATATTCAGTATCAGCATCTAACAAACTTTCAGGCAATGCATTCCACCTCAGAACTACTCTCCACATTAAAATAACTTCTCTCATCCTCCTCCTTCATTATTTCATCAATGACCTTAACATGTCTTCTGGCTATTAACCTTTCTACTAGTATTTCTCTTCTTTATCAACCCTTTCATAGTTTTGAAAACTTCTTTTAAATCACCTATAACCTCTTTTAGCTTCTTCAGCCTTTCCAGTTCATCCAGACCTCCGATCCCTAGTACGCCACTTGTAAATCTGTTCTGTGATCTCTCACAGACCTTGATATCCTTCCTAAAGTGCAGTATCACAAACAGAACACAATTGTCCAACTGAGGCCAAAGCAGCATTTTATAAAGAGTTAAAACAGCTTCTTTACTTTTGTACATATAAAGCCAATGTGTTCCATGGGCTCCTTTAACAGCCTTGTTCTTCTATGTTCAAAGATTTGTTTTTATGGAAAACTGGTTTCAGCATTTGGTTAGAGCACATGAAGCATTATTGAATCCCATTCTCTATCACTAAAACTGCTCTTTATATTGGAGATCATCTCCTCACTATAAAAGCACCTGGTTAAACTAGCTTCACCCACCTATATCATGCAACCTCACCTTCAACAAATACTCATGCATTTTTGTCTCCAATGCAGATCACCCATTCAACTGCCTCTGGTGCATTTCCTCCTGTAGTCCATGCATCCAGTGTCCCTCCTCCTGTTTTAGTTCTGAAATCATGCAATTCTTTTAAGAGGCTCTCATATCCCATTTTGCTCTCTCAAAGTTCTTTTTCTATTAGGTCCCTTACTATTCATTTGATTCCACTCCACCCAAGTTATAAACCACCCAAACTAATTTTCTTGGCCCAAGATTAGCCAACACAATTAACGTTTTTCTTCCATGGACAAGTATAGGAGCAAAGAGGACAGGAAGATATTTAATTGGGGAAGGGTGAATTATGAGGCTATAAGGCTAGAACTTGTGAGAGTAAATTGGGATGATATTTTTGAAGGGAAATGTACTATGGGGATGTGGTTGCTGTTCCGGGATCTCTTGCAGGACGTTAGGGATAAATTTGTCCCGGTGAGGCAGAGAAAGAAATGGCAGGGTGAAGGGACCATGGGTAACAAGAGAGATGGAACAACTAGTTAGGAGGAAGAAGGCAGCATACGTAAGGTGTAAGCAGCAAGGATCAGATAGGGCTCATGAGGAATATAGGGTAGCAAGGAAGGAACTTAAGAACAGGCTGAAGAGTGCAAGAGGGTGACATTGAAAAGGCCTTGGCGAGTAGGGTTAAGGAAAATCCCAAGGCTTTTTTCACTTGTGAAGAGCAGAAGGATGACGAGAGTAAAGGTAGGACCGATTAGAGACAAAGGTGGGAAGATGTGCCTGGAAGCTGTGGAAGTGGGTAAGGTTCTCAATGAATACTTCTCTTCAGTATTCACCAAGGAGAGGGGCCTTGATGACGCTGAGGACAGTGTTGGTAAGGGTAATGTTCTAGAGCATGTAGATATCAAGAGAGGATATATTGGAGCTGTTAGAAAACATTAGGACAGATAAGTCCCCGGGGCCTGACGGAATATTCCCCAGGCTGCTCTGCGAGGCGAGAGAGGAGATTGCTGAACTGTTGGCTAGGATCTTTGAGTCCTCGTTGTCCATGGGAATGGTACCGGAGGATTGGAGGGTGGCAAATGTTGTCCCCCTATTCAAAAAAGGTAGTAGGGATAGTACAGGGAATTATGGACCAGTAAGCCTTACATCTGTGGTGGGCAAGCTGTTAGAAAGGATTCTTAGAGATAGGATCTATGAGCATTTAGAGAATCGTGGACTGATTAGGGACAGCCAGCGTGGCTTTGTGAAGGGTAGATCATGTCTCACAATCCTCATAGGATCCTTTGAGGAGGTGACCAGGCAGATTGATGAGGGTAGTGCAGTAGATGTGGTCTACATGGATTTTAGTAAGGCATTTGACAAGGTTCCACATGGTAGGCTTCTTCAGAAGGTCAGAGGGCATGGGATCCATGGAGGCTTGGCCACGTGGATTCAAAACTGGCTTGCCTGTAGAAAGAAGAGGGTTATGGTGGAGGGAGTGCATTCAGATTGGAGGGCTGTGACTAGCGGTGTCCCACAAGGATCGCTTCTGGGACCTTTACTTTTCATGATATTTATTAATGACTTGGATGAGGAGGTAGAAGGGTGGGTTAGCAAGTTTGCAGACGACACAGAGGTCGGAGGTGTTGTGGATAGTGTGGAGGACTGTCGAAGATTGCAGAGGGATATTGATAGGATGCAGAGCTGGGCTGAGAAGTGGCAGATGGAGTTCTATCCGGAGAAGTGTGAGGTGGTGCACTTTGGAAGGACAAACTCCAAGGCAGAGTACAAAGTTAATGGCAGGATTCTGGGTAGTGTGGAGGAGCAGAGGGATCTGGGGGTTCATATCCACAGATCACTGAAAGTTGCCTCACAGGTGGATAAGGTAGTTGAGAAAGCTTATGGGATGTTAGCTTTCATTAGTCGTGGGATCGCGTTTAAGAGCCATGAGGTAATGATGTAGTTCTACAAAACTCTGGTTAGGCCACACTTGGAGTACTGTGTCCAGTTCTGGTCACCTCATTATAGGAAAGATGTGGAAGCATTAGAAAGGGTGCAGAGGAGAGTTACCAGGATGCTGCCTGGTTTGGAGAGTATGGATTATAAGGAGAGACTAAGGGAGCTAGGGCTTTACTCTTTGGAGAGAAGTAGGATGAGGAGACATGATAGCGGTATACAAAATATTAAGAGGAATAGATAGAGTAGACAGCCAGCGCCTCTTTCCCAGGGCACCAATGCTCAATACTTTAAGGTAATAGCATTAAAGTAATTACTTTAAAGTAATGGCTTTAAAGTAAAGTAATTACTTTAAAGGCATGGCTTTAAAGTAATGGGTGGGAAGTTCAAGGGAGATATCAGAGGGAGGTTTTTTACCCGGAAAGTGGTTGGGGCATGGAATGCACTGCCTGGGATAGTGGTGGAGACAGGCATGTCCATCAAATTCAAGAGATTGTTAGATAAGCATATGGAGGAATTTAAAATAGGGGGATATATGGGAGGAAGGGGTTAGATAGTCTTAGGTGAGGTTTAAAGGTCGGCACAACATGGAGGGCCGAAGGGCCTAAGGGCCTGTATTGTGCTGTACTGTTCTATGGTTCACTCAGATACCATAACACCACCTCACCCAAACTCTCAAATTTGCCTTTATCATCCTTGCTCTCAAATAACCCACCCTGACCTCTATCCTCATTGAAAATTACACCCCATTCCATTTCAGAATCTTTGAACTTGTTACCACTTTCCAAATGTATGTCAGATGTTCTCACAGCTCTTATGCATTTCTGATGATATGAGAAATACAAGGGTGTAAATATCAGGAAAGGATGAACAAACTTGGTCTCTTTTCTCTTGACAAAAGCAGAGGGATGACCCACTACAGATTTAAAGCTATGAAGAATTTTGACAGAGTGGAAGGCAAGAGTGGTTCTACTTGTGGGAAAGGACATAGCTGAAGGCTGTCATTATAAGACATTCATCAAGATATCAAAAGGGGGATTCAGAAGAAGCGTCTCTATCCAAAGAGTTATGAGAATTGGAACTTACTACCACAGGGAGTCATTGAAACAAATAGCGTAGGTTCATTTTAGGGAAGGCTGCGTAGTCATACAAAGGAAAAGGAAACAGAGCATTATACTGACACACAAGAGATTCTGCAGCTGTTGGAATCTGCAGCAACACACACAAAATGCTGGAGGAACTCAGCAGGTCAGGCAGCATCTATGGAGAGAAATAAACTATCGATATTTCGGGTCACGACCTCTTTCCTCATTCCTGTGGCCCCCTTCCCGTTTCCCCACTCTCATGACCTGCCCATCCCTTCCCCTGCCCTCATGACCTGTCTGTCTATTCCCCACCTCCTTCCCTTTATTCCATGGTCCACTGCCCTTTCCAACTGGATTCCTTCTTCTCCAGCCCTTTGCCTCTTCTACCTATCATCTCTCAAGCTTCTTACTTCTCCCCCCCCCCACCTTCCCCCTCTCACCTGAACTCACCTATCACCTGTCTGCATGTACTCCTCCCCCAACATTCTTATTCCGGCTCCTGCCCTCTTCCTTTCCAGTCCTGATGAAGGGTGTCAACCTGAAATGTCGACTGTTTATTTCTCTCCATAGATGCTGCCTGACCTGCTGAGTTCCTCCAGCATTTTGTGTGTAGAGCGTTACACAGGTAGGTTAAATGAAGAATGACAGGAGGAGGCTCAAGCAGCGTGTGAATGCTAGCATAGACTGGTTAGGCTGAATGGTCTGTTTCTAGCTAACGTTCTCCGCCAGAATCTCAAATCTAAATGAAGCAATCTCCAATGGTATGAAATGTCAGTTGGCCATGATAGATTAAAAACTACATAAAAGGAATGACAATAAATGAGCAATGGCTGACATTTAAAGAATTAACACAAAATTTAGAAAGAATAAATAGTCCTTTAAGGCACAAAGGCCCAACAGGAAAAGTGATCCAGCCATAGATAACAAGAGAGTTTTAAGATAGCAGCAGATGAAAGGAAAAGGCTTGTAATGTTGCCAAGCCTGAGGACTGAGAAAAATTCAGAATTTAGCAAAGGAAGATTAAAGAATTGATAAGGAACAGGAAAATAAGATACGAGCATAATCTAATGGGAAACAAAAGCAAACTGTGAAAGCTTCTATCAATATATGAAAAAAGGATTTGTAAAGGTTAATGAGAAGTGATCCCTCTGAAATGTACAAAATTCTTATGGGTTTGGTGGTGTACATACAGGAGTGATGTTTAGAGACACAAGAGACTGCAGATGCTGGCATTTGGAACAACAATCTGCTGGAGGAACTCATTGGGTTGAACAGTGTCCATGGAGGGTGGGGGGGGGGGGGCAGGGGAGAGGGGGGAGGAATTGTTGACATTTCAGATCAAAACCCTGGCTTAGGACTCAGGCAGAGCCGATGTCCTGCTGCAGGGTTTTGACCCAAAACATCAATTTCTTTCCCCTTCTAGATGTCGCTCAACCAACTGAGTTCCTCCAGCAGATTGTTAGTTGTTCAGGAATGATGCTTCCCTGGCCATGTGTCTAGAATCAGGTTCACAATCTCAAAAGAAAGGATCCAACATTCAAGGCTGAGAAGATAAGTTTCTTCACCCAGTGGATAGAGAACCTTTGAACTTCTCTACCCAAGAGGTTTATAGAGGCTGCATCACTGAACATATTCAAGACAACTGGATGGATTTTTAGATATTAAGGGAACCGGGGGGATTAAGGGGTTAATGCAGGAAAGTGATGCTGACCCAGTCTTGTGTATGACAGAGCAAATACAAGGGGGCAAAAGGCATTCCTGCATTCTTATATAACCTATGTAACTTTATATTTTAATCCCTCCAACTGCCATATTACTGGGGTAGCTCTTGTCAATGTTAAAAATGGCATCTTTCAATGACTTTGATTGTGGTAAACTATCCCTCCTCATCGTTCTCCACCTTTCTGCAGCCTTAAGTATATTTGATGATCCCCCTCCAGTATCTTTATTGAGCCAAGTGAAACAGGTAACACTTGGACTTGATTTTTAATTTTGGGGAAATTGTCATAGAATTGGCTGGAATGGCATCTAATCCGTTTCCACACTATTCCATTAGAATCCCCATTGATCTGCCTTTGAATCTCATCCGTTTCTATGTGCAGCATCATTGGAAAACAGATGTCAGGGCCCATGTTTCTATCACACAACCACCTCTTCAGACATCTTCATTCTCAGATTTGCCACATTATTCACTGATTTCCAATAGTCAATGAATAGAAATGTCGTACATCCAAAGGTTAGAGTCATACAGTTGTACAGCACAGAAACGGGCCCTTCAGCCCAACTCGTTGATGCAAACCATGATGCCTGTCTAAACAAATCCCATTTGCCTGTATTAGGACCATATTTCTCCACTCCTTTCCTATCCAAATATCTTCAAGTGTCTTTTAAATGCTGTAAATTGTGTCTGCCTCCACCACTTACTCTGTCAGCCTGTTCTATAAACACCACCCTGTGTGAAAAACTTGCCCCACACATCTCCTTTAAGTTTCTCCCCTTACACCTTAAAACTGTGCCCTGTAGTTCTAGATTCTGTCTTGGGAAGAAGACTCATTATATGCGAAAAATCAAAAAAAACTGCAGATGCTGAAAATGTGAAACTAAAACAGAAAATACTGGAAATACTCATGAGGTCAGGCCACATCTGTGGGAAGAGAAACAAAGTCATCATTTCAGGCTGGAGACCATTTGTCTGAGCTTCACCACGTACTTGTTGAATTCACTGCCACTTCCAGGAATGCCCAACCCAAAATTGTACTCTGCTCTCTGATGGGGTTTCCGTCTTGTCTTGTTGACTCTCCATGGTGTCTCTTTCCCTTCTCGTCTTAGATCAGGTGTTGACCAAGACCGGCGTCAACAGCCACATATCTTTCCTTAACAAAGGTCTCCGGCTCCAACTTTCCCACGTGGATTCCAACTAGTTCTGACAAAGGGGTTCCAACCTGAAACATTAACTCCATTTCTCTTCCCACAGATACAGCCTGACTTACTGAGCATTTTCAGCTTTTTCTGTTTTTGTTACCCTATTTATATGCCTCAAATTTTATAAAACTCCACATGGACACCCCTCAGCCTCCTAAACAGCCTATCCATTCTCTCCTTACAAGCAAAGCCCTCCATTACAGGCAACATCCTGCTGGATCACTTCTGTACTCTTTCTAATTCTACCACATCCATCCTGTGGTGTGGTGGCCAGAACTGTACACAATGCACCAAGTGAAGCCTGGCCAATGTTTTGTACTGCTGTAACATGACATCTCAACTCTCATACTCAATGCCTCAGCCTATGATGGCAAGAATGCTGAATGCTTTCTTCACTATCCTATCCGCATGTGTGGCTATTTTCAGGGAACTATGAACTTGCACCCAGAGGTCCCTCTGTGCACTCCTGAGGTCTCATTAATATTTGACATCTCAAAATGCATCCTCTCACACTTGTCTGAATTAAATTCCATCTGCCACCGCTCTGTCCAACTGACCTATGTCCCTCTCTATCCTTTCACAACTTCTCCCTCTACTACTACCACTCCACCAATTTTTTGTCATCAGCAAACTTACGAATCAGTGCACCTACCTTCTCATCCAGCTCAATTATACACGTGATAAACAATTCACCAATCCCTGCAGTACACCGCTGGTTACAGACTTTCAGACAGAAAAACATCCCTCAACTACTCTCTGCCTCCCATCACCAAGTCAATTTTGGATTTTGGATCCAGCTTCCCAACATACCTTGGATCCCAAATGCCCCAACCTTCTAGACTAGTCTACTGTGTGGGATTTTGTCAAAAGCCTTGCTAAAGTCCATGTAAACTATGTCCACTCTGCTACCTTCATTGATTTTCTTAGCTACTTCCTCAACAAAATTCAGATTTGAGAGACAGGATCTCCCCTGCACAAAACAGTGCTGACTGTCCCTAATCAGTCCTTGCCATTCCAAGTGAATACAAGTCCTGTCCCTTGAATTTCTTCCCCCCCCCCCCCCCCAGTAATTTCCCTACTACTGCTACAAAGCTCACTGGCCTGTAGTGTCCTGGTTTATTCCCATTGCCCTTTTCGAATAAGGGAACAACGGTTGCTATCCCCCAGTCTTCTGTTACCTCACCCGTGGCCCTGGCAATTTATCCACCTTATTGTGCAGCAATACCTCTAATACTTTCTCCTTTCTGACACAAATGTTCCAAAATATCATCATAGTCCTCCCCTAACTCCAACCTTCTCCCTGGTGAATACTGATGAGAAGTATTCATTTAGGATTCTGGTCATATACTCTAGCTCCACACATAAATTTCCCTTTTGGACCAATTCTTTCCCCAACTACCTTCTCACTTCTGGTATACTTAAAAAGTATTGGATTCTCCATAATCCTGCTTTCCAAAGCCAGTTCACGTCCTCCTTTTGCCCTCCTGATTTCTTTAAATTCTCTCCTATATCTCTTATAAACCTCAAAGGACTCACTTGAAACCAGTTGCCTATACCAGATATATTGTTCCTTCCTATTTCTGATCAAACGTTCAATTTTCTTTGTAAACCAAAGTTCCCTGGTCTGACCAGCTTTTCAGGGACATTCTGGCTCTGAGCTCTTATTATATCATCTTTATATCCCCCATTTATTGGATGTTTTTCCCCCTCTAGCAGCTGCTCCCAATTTACTTTTGCCAAGTCCTTATACTGTTGAAATCAGCCCTCCCCTAATTTAAGCCTTAACTCTAGAACCAATCTTATCTTTATCCATGACTACCGTGACATGTACTGAATTATGTCACTTTTTCCAAAAGGTTCCTCCACGGACACTTCCACCACTTCCCATCCTCAATCCCAAAGATAAAGTTGAGTACAGCCCCTTCTCTGGTAGGGCTCTCTACATACTGCTTTAATATCCATTCAAGACCAGACCAGTGTCCTATGGAGTTCAGCATGATTTCCTTGTTTATACACTCAATGCTTCCATTGATTATAGCCCAGAATTGTGCATGCTTTATTAATCACTTTCTCAATCTGTTCTGCCACTGAAAATCCCAGGTCCCTCTGCTCCTGTACCCATTATGGAACAGCATCCTTCATTCCATATAGCCCCTCCTGAATTCTTCCATCCAAAATTGCATCGCTTCACATTTCTCTGCATTAAACTTCCATCTGTCATACATCTGCCCAGTCCACCAGCCCATTTATCTCCTGCTGCAACTTATTACTATCCACTCTACAGTTCACAACACTGCTAAGTTTTGTGTCATCTGCAAATTTAGAAATGGTGGCTTGTACTCCCAGGTCTAGGTGATCAGATTAAAGCAGCAATGACTCTTGCACTGATCCCTGGGGAACACCACAAGGTGTCCCTACAATCCAAAGAACAACCATTCATCATGGCCCTCTGTTACTTAGCCAATTTCATATCCATACTATCAATGTCCCTTTTATGCTGTCTGCTTTAATTGTACCAATAATCCCATTATCTCACAAGCCTTTCTGGAAGTCTACCTGCACTACATTGACCACATTATCCTCATCAACTCTGTGACTTCAACAACAAAAGAATAGTTAAAATTGATTTGCCCTGAACAAATCCATGCTGGCTTGACTTAATCCATTTTCTTCCAGATGACTATCCCAGATCTTATTTTTTAAAAAAAAAGGTTTTCCACCACTGAAGTCAACTTAACTGGCCGGTAGTTACTGGCCTATCCTTACTCCCTTTTTTTGAAGAAGGGAGGAACATTCACCACTGTCCAATTCTCTTGTACCTCAATTTGTGTTTTCAAGTTATTTTCCCCAGAAATGAACAAGCCCACTGCTTTCTGCAAATTACCACAATTGATAGAAGTAAATATTAGTTTTCCACAATCATCTATGACTCAGCTGCATTGTTTTTCCCAATTCATACCCTGATTTGTTGATTATTCATACACAAATGTAAATTGTTATTGAAGATCACAATCCCTCTACTTATTTTCCTTACTTTGAATGAGCCAGTGTTGAATTTTTGTTTGATAAACTTCTGTTAAGTACTTTATGATGTTTCATAAGGTTTAGAGGCCTTTTATAATTTCAAGGTTTTATTTTGAATAAAAGGATCAACACTTCTGGTAAACATATGTCTTTGAGACAAAAAAAAATCAAAGATTAAGCATCTAACATCAAAAATCAGGCTGTTCTTTTAAATCTGGCTGCTGGATTATGAGTCACTAGGAAGGTTATTTAATTTTTTTTGTGCAACTCATTTGTCTGGTTGAGAATCTGTTAACAGTCCCTGAAGGTTTATTAGATTTCTCAATCAGACATTAACCAGGAGTTGAGAACAACTGTATTTAGTTATGACTTAAGAGTAGAGAGCTAAACATTCGTGTTCCCATTGACACAAATACGAGTGATACGGAAAATAGTATAAATGGGAAGATAAAATTACAAAGGCATTGAAAGAGTAAATGAGCAAAATTTTAGCAAAAGGATTGCAAAATAAATGATTATGAGGTCAGCTGGTTTGGACCAAAATCAGATAAATATTTTACACATTTATAAACTGGAAGCACTGATTTCTAGAGTACACAGAAGCAGAATCACACAGCACTACATTTTCTGTGCCATGTAATACAATGTTGATGAAGGATCATTTAAAAAGGAAAAGAGGGACTTGCTAAGAGTTGTGAAAAGTTAGTGATTTTCCTTTCGGTGTGCCATATGTCTGATGTGATGGTGTGGGTGTCCAACTGTGTGCAATACAGGAATGGGCATCATTTCTGGAACTTTCAATCATACGTGTGGTTTGCAAAGACCATAATGAAACACGTCTGCATGATATTTTTCAAGCTCGCTTCAGCATTACTTCCAGTGGATCTGCAATGTGCAGCCATAGAGACTGCCTCAAATATGTTCCATCTCATTGGCTCACTGTTGGCTCCACACTCTCACCGATTTGGGTCGAGATCCCATTGACCATCTACTGATGTGTTGACCATCTGGATCAAATGCCGACTGAACATAATGCCAGAAAATAGGAACAAAAGTTTTGGCTCCTCAAGTCTGCTCCATCATTCAGTATGATCAAGGCTAATTAGCCCCAAGCCTCACCACCTTTTCTGTGCCAGTTCCCCTCAGCCCTCAATTCCCTGATCTTTCAAACATTTATCTACCTCCTCTTTAAATACCCCCAGTGACATAGCCTCCACAACCCCCCCCCGTAAAGAATTCCAGAAATTTAGTACCCCTCGTGAGAAGAAATTAATATGCAGTTCAGTTTTAAATGACTACCCCCTTAATCTTGTAATAACGTCTCCTCGTTTGAGATGTTTTGGGATTTTTCCAGTGGAAACATCCCGACATCAATGCTGGCATGCTCCCCAAGATCTTGTATGTTTCAATAAGATCACCCCTCATTCTTCAAAAGTCCAAAGAATATAGATCTAATTTCTAGAGCCACTCGTGATAGGACAACCTTCTCCTCACAGAAATCAGCCGAGAGAATCTCTTGGACTGGACAACTTGAGGAGAGATCGGATAGGCTGTGACTGTTTGCCCTGGAGTGAAGGAGGCTGAGGGGTGACCTTATAGAGGTACAAAATTATGAATGGTATAGATAGGGTAGATAGCCATAGTCTTTTTCACATGGTAGGGGAGTCTAAAACTTGGAGCATGGGTTTGAGGTGAGAGTGGAATGATTTAAAGGGGGTTGATGTGCAAGTTTTTCCTCCACACAGAGCATGGTAGGTACATGGAACAAGCTGCCAGAGGTGTTGGTAGAGGTGGGTACAATTACAGCATTTCAAAAACTTTGGGACAGGTGTATATATAGGAAAGGTTTAGAGGGATATATCTTGGTCAGTATGGATTAGTTGGACAGAAGGGCGTTTCCATACTGTATCATTGTGAAATGCTTTGTGCATTGGGAATCCTGGCAGAAAGCTTGAATCCAGACAGGGAGCTTAGAGGATTCTGATAACAGCTTGGAACAGGACTTGTGCAGGACTTTAATCCAACGTTTCCTTCGTGGATGTGCTGGACAACTTGCACTGAGGACCCAACTGTGGTGCAGCATCTGGTAGCGGATTCTGCAGCTTGCAGTGGGAGCTCAGACAATGGGAGGCAAGGTCAGTCTGACATTTAGTAAGCCAAGATGGTTGTCGTCACCCTGAAGTATGTTCACCAGTAGAACACGGGATAACTGTTCCTGGAGAGTGGCAGTGGCTCTGTGATACATACTCCCACGGTCTGCTTTCAGGAAAAACTTCTTGATCCATTCTTGCTTTTAGTTCTGTTTCTCTGCACATCAACTAGCTAGCCCAGGCTGAGATGGTAGCCCCATGGTGGAGCCAGACAAAGACAGAACAGGTTCAAGGAGCTGAATGGCCTGCTCCTATTCCTACATTCCTAAATCATGAGATGCCTAGAAATGTACCCACATTATACACTTTGCTTCACTCAATGATTGTGGCAAATTGTCTGAGAAAACTAGAACTATAAAGTAGTTCAGAGACCGACATTCCAGTGTTGTGTTGGTTAAATGCATGGGTACTGATGACCACCATTATCTGGAGGTGGACTGGGAGCAGGATTACAGAGAGTGAAGTCACAGACGTCCTTAAAAAAAAAGTATTTTATCTAATGTTGCCGATTCACACTGCTGGTGTGGATTTGTGTTTGTTGGCTACCAATTTCCTTGAACAAGTGACCTTTAAGTAGAACCTGTCTGGCAAGTGTCAATAGACTATTGTGGGGAGTAGGTTAGAGCCAGACCTTGGTCTCAACCATTACTGCACATTGACAAGAAACTGGATTCCACCTTATTATGATGAGTTGAATGTTCTGGATAAGGCATGAACACCCACTTGGATCTCCCAAAGTGGAAAAACATGTCAAATGCATTGCTATAGCATTGTATATATGGAATCACACACTAAAATGGGACCTGTTCAGTTCCAGTCAAAGGCTGTATACAGCACTTACAGTTCCAATGTCATTATCCTGCTGGCAGCTGGGAAACAAGTCAAAGCTTCAAGAAATCTCCCAATGGCAGCCACAGTACAGCTGCAGAAAAGCCAAGGAGATGTGGGAAAAGATAGAGGACAGGGGTTTTGTTGTTCTCCTGCATGTCTGGGCACCTTAGGTGTGATTGCATGACCCAGATGACTCTATTGGTGTGAGAGGCACCAAACCACTGCAAGGTGTGTCTGATCAAGGAGGCAGTGATCTAAAGTGCGAGGCTACGGGCAGTGAAGGGAACATCAGCCATTCCTTCTGCATAATGCTGACCACTGAGAACTGAGGCCAACAGCTATTGTGTGCAGGTCATCAAAAAGACAGCGTAGACTCTTTAATTGCCAACTCACTTCTGGATCACGTGTGACATGGTCCTAGTGTTTCTGTAACTGAACAGTGAATGCCATAAGTTGCAATCAGAAGTTTTAATTTCTGTTGGCAGTGGGAAAAATATTAATCACATGACCTGTGGCATGTCTTAGGTCCCAATAGGCAAGGTGAATGGTGTCCAGATGTGCCTGGACCAATTTCCCCAGTGTGTCCCATTTCACCTGGAAGTGATCACCACCTCAGGTAAAACCATTGTGTGCGCAAATGGGCCCAGTTTCTGGGCTTCTATTTCCCTCACGATTCAGGATTTTTTTTTAAAATTCAGGCTCAAAGTAGTGGACAAGGGAAGAAAAGTAGGGAAAATTGGAGAAAGAAATAATCAGAATATTGCATTGGTAAGAGCTAACCCAGATTTAAGAACTGTAGCATATTCTCAGAGGAAAATCATGATATAATTAGCTGAGTAACAAGCCTCAGTGTAGTCTGGAGCTGGCCCAGTTATTTAATCACGTGCATTAAACTGTGCATTAAAATAGTTCTTTCTTCTAAGTTGGCAAATGGTAAAAGTAATAGCAATTTCTGCTATTTGAAAAGTCTTTTCTGAAGAATATCTGCAAAATACCCAAGATTTCACTTCAGTCAGGCAGTGAAGCTCAAACAAATAGACAAAGAAATATATAAAACTGGAGAAATAAAGGACTGCAGATGCTGGAATCTAGATAAAAAGCACAATGATGCTGGAGGAACTCAGCAGGTGAGACGGCATCCGTGGAGAAAAGTAGGCGGTCAACGTTTCAGGTCAGGACCCTTCTTCAGGACTGAAGATAGGTAAAGGGGAAACCTAATACAGTATATGGGAGGGAAAAGCAGAGCAGTGATAGGTGGAATTAAAACCGACTCTTTTGTAAGCTCTCCTCTTTTCTCACCTCATCACGAATCAATTAGTCACGGATTTCATCCCTTATAACGACTCCTTTTACAACTGCTCACACATTTCCTTTTTTCCTTGTGTGCTTTTGATCCTGCCATGTTATCCTTTAAGATAGTGTTTTTCTAAACCCTGTAATGTTGCTTTTCACCTTCTGGTTTGTCTTTTTTTTGTCTGAATTGACACAAGTATAACCAGCACAAAAATTATATCCATTCTAGATCAATGCAACTTGATGAATATAATCTTCAACGTCAACGATGGAACGGCTTCACGTTTTAATTTGAACCAGAGTTTAAATCATTGAGAAGAACTGGAGAATTTACGAATGTACAATTTGATATTAGATTTTAGGAAGGTAAAGCAATTCCATGGATGACACAAGACAAATGGTGGTCATAATGGAAAAATCTTGCTAGAGAATTAAGTATTCTCATGTAAGAGACCACTGAAGAGTAGGAGAGGTCAGGGAAATGAGATATGGATTTACTGACTGCAGAGATTTTCTTCTGTATTCTTTGCAACGGCCAGAATCTTTCTACTACTGGTATGGAGTTTATGTCGAGACTCGAAAAGAGAGGCAGAATATGTCAGAGAAAGAGCAACCATGATACTTTTGTTTGATTGTCACTGTCTTTTGCGATGATTAGACCAGTTACTGCACAGTCAAATATTTGCCATATTCATTTTTACTTGACATCGTGACCAAAAGTCAGCACTCTCCAGGTTAGATCAGATTTGATAGAGCTCACACAAAGAACAGGTGATGCACATATAGAGAGCTTAATGGCCTCTAGCAGAGTTAACTTATTCAAAATGGAAGGGGGAAGAGGAGGAAATACACTGAGGTGTCAGCCAAGATACATGTTGAATAAAATAGGAATTTAAAAAAATTGAACAAATTTTCTTTGCTTCTGCTATTTACTTTATCCTAATTCAAGGTATAGCAGAGGAAAGTAAGAGGGTTTTACTTCTTACTCCAATTATTACAGGCTTTTTTTTAAGAATAGTAGTATGGCAGCAATAGAACATAGAACCATACAGCACAGGAAGAGGCCCTTTTGTCCTTGATGTTGTGCCAAACTAATGAAGATAATGACACCTAATCCCTTCTGCCTGCACATGGTCCATACCCATATTCCTCCATTCTGTGCATATGCATGTGTCTATGTAACAAACCTCATAAATGCCTCTATCATATCTGCCTCCACCACTGTCCCAGTGCACTCCAGGCACCAAACACTCTGAAAAAACCTGTCCTGCACATCTCCTTTGAATATTCCTCCTCTCCTTAAATGCATGCTCTCTGGTATTAGGAGCATAAGGAATCAACAAGAGTCACCCTTATTATAAATTTGAGTAGTTCACAACATTTTAATTTGTTCATAGAAGGATGCATCACTGAAGGCCAGCATGACTGCCCATCACTGGATGCTCCTGAGCCACCATTTTGAGTTAGGTCAGATGGCCCTTGCAGTGTGTAGCAGTTTTAAAATATAACAAAGTAGTTCATTAGGCTATTTTAGAAGATGGTTAAGAACTAACTACATTGTTGTTGGTCTGGAGTCACATGCTGGTTTGACCAGAAACAACAGCAGATTTCCTTCCTTGAAGAGCATTCATAAAACTGATGGGTTCTTCATTCTAGATTTATTACATTATCCAGATTAAAATTTCTCAGATGAGTTTTTGGAACTTGAGCCAATATCTCCTGATTTTTTCCAGGGAAGGGGAAATAAAAATTAGAGGGCATACAGTAGATTTAAGATAAGAGGAGAAAGATTTAAAAGGGACCTGACAGGCAACATCTTCAGGTAGAGGGTGGTGCTTATATGGAACAAGCTGCCAGAGAAAGTGGGATAGGCAGGTACAATAGCAACATTTAAAAGATGTTTAGATAAGTACATGGATAGGAGGGGCTTAGAGGGATATGGACCAAATGCAGGCAAGTGGGATTAGCTTGGTGGATACCATGGATGAGTTGGGCCAAAGGGCCTGTTTCCATGCTGTATTACTCTATTGATAGAGCAGATTATTGGATCATTAGTCATGACATAGCACTGTGCCTGGAGTACCCTTAATCTGGCATGTGGGAACTCTTTGAAAGACCACTGCCGTATCATCATACAAGTGTGTAAATGTTATTGGCATTTTTTTTAAATTCAGATTTCAGCTATCTATATGATCAGTGATATTTGATGTGTAATGAGGAAATATTAACAATTGTGTGATAATAGTACAAGGAATTCAGAGGTCTTCAGGGGAGATGCTTGTATTTATCAGCCATGGCATAGAATACAAGAACAGGGACATCGTATTACAACTTAATGAAACATTGGTTGGGCCACACCTGGAGTACTGTGTACAGCTCTGGTCACCACACTACACAAAGGATGTGATTGCACTGATAGGGGAGTAGAGGAGATTCATCAGGATGTTACCTGGATTGGATTGGAGTTCTTTGTGGTCATGACCTTTCTGAGCATATATCCAGAGAATGCACAGCCTGCTGTGGATACAAATCACATCACTTACCTTTCACTTTCTCCAGCTAGACTTGCAATACAATGGCCCAGCACCCTGAATCTGACTCTCTCCCATGTTCAGTGACCACTTTCATCCTGCTATGCTGTCCTCAAGATTAGACTCATCTCTCACATGACTGTTTAAGCCACAATGAGACTCCCCCTTGAGAAGGTGCAGACAATTTTTATGTTATGCTGGCCACTAATGATATTGACTCCCTGCAGCTGTGCCAAATTAATCACCAGCACGGTGACCTCTGACTGGGTGACAATATCATGTGCACAAAGCAGGAAATGATCTATCAGAGATTCTAGATCAAATATGCATCCAAATCCCTATGCAATCAAACGTGGCTCCAACACTACTTCAGTAATAAAGAATTGCTAATAGATTGTGGTTTCAAAATATAATTTAAGCTTTAAATTCATTTGAAAATTGTAATACCCTGAGCTTTATTTGCATGGTTAAAATTAACCTGATTACTTATTTAGAAAAACTAACTTCAGCCACTTCTTGTAATTCATTTTGTATATATTATTAAAACATGTCTGTGAACACAGTAAAAACACTAATAATTTGGTTAACATATCACAGAGTCCAGTTGTAATCCATGTTTCGTTCCCTCGATGTGCTGGGTTATCTGATCTCAGCTGTGTTGACAGCAGGGAGATGACTAACCCTGGGTTAGAAGTGCAAAATTAAGTGATCCTAACACCTCATTAATGATGGTAAATGGAAATTGTTTCAGAACACAATCAGGCTGTGCTGGCTGACCAATCCTTCATGATTGAATAAGCACCTGATACTTACTATCTGGTTTCCAATATAAGAGGACTTCAGGACCCCAGGGAATAATACTCCATCAAAGGCCAAATGGCTCAAGAAGATGAGTGAAGGAGAGAACATTTGTAAGAAGGATTAAACTGCTGTACCATTTGAAGTTTTCAATGTGTGAATCATAAGGTGCTTTTGCAATTTCAGACCAGGGGATCCAAAGTCAAGTTCAATCTACCACAGCCAGATCAGTGTTTAAAACAGTTACATGTTAAAAGAGCCCAGTGATTTTCAAGAAAATGCCTCAAATTTCAGTGAGGTCATTGAAGCACAATCACTTATTTCTCTTAATTCAGAAGATTACCACTGTTCACAAAACAGAAGAACACAAAAATCAGTACAGGAACTAAAGTAGCTGTAGAAAGCACTCAGGCACCGTTCTCTCACAGAGAAAAAGAACAAGACTTCTAAAAGATGTTAGAAAATTGATTATGAGCTCAGAACCTTTATTAAATATGTGCTTGTACTATTTAAAATTTTGAGCTCTCTAGGTGTCACTTTGCTGGTCTTGCTCCTATTCTTGTACAGTCAAGTTGCATAACTAAAGAAACCCATTTCTTTTATCTTCTAATGTATTTTTTGCGGCCTCAGAGGTGAGCTGCCCTAAGGGCATTGTTGTTATGCTTACATTTATCAGTTGTTAGAAACAGTTTGCCTAACTCTCATGTAAATACTGGAGATGTGCCTAGAGCAAAAGTAAATATCAAAGTTCATAAAAGAATACCTCCATTGGGCGTGTGTAATTACTTTGATAAAAATGAATCTATGGATTATAATTGCACTTGTGGGATAATAAGAGCATTCATTAAGTTCTGTGCTGTGAAATACACATGATACTGTGCATGTAAGGTAGAAGAAGCTCCTGAAAGAATCAATAAATACATGTCAATAGCATTACAGTATTCACTCTTTCAGGGTATGAAGGGTCAAGTGAGACATTATAATTACTTTACTAACTGAGAAGAATTCGATTTGATAGTCGGGTACAACAATTTTGTTAGAAAGAATAAAAGTAATGTTTCATGCAACCTTATCCAGGAGCAAAGATGTGATCAAATCCTTGTCCTGGGAGATGAGAAGTTTCTACACCAATATTGTCTTCCTCAAATATCACACATGGTTCTCCTGATAACAGCAGTGTGTGTGCTTCGTTTAGACATTTCACTTGTCCACATCTATTACTGGACATAATTTGGATGTTTTCAGCTCACCAGCTTTCTTCTTCATTCCCTGTGTTTTGTTCATCAACTTTGCAACTCTCGGCATTTGGCAGGTTTTTACCTAGGGGCTTGACAGGGCTCCAGATGACGCTGTTTCTTTCCAAACACCTCCAGCAGGAAGCAAAACCACCAAGTAATCTAGTTTTGCCAACTGACAATTGTGTTCTTTCAATGCTGTTTGGTCTGCTGTTAGTATCTGCCCACACAGTTCCCTTTGCCCTGCCCACTCCATCAAGCATCTCCTGCCTTGTATGTGGTTCCCACACTGGCCTCATCATTCACCACAGAACCCACAAACTGCAGTGCAAGTCATCCTCAATCCTGAGGGACTGCCTAAGAAGAAGAATGTCACTCTGACCTTTGAGCCTTGAGGTTGTGTTTCAAGTAAACTCCAGAGACTCTCACACAAAAATCAGTGCTAATGATTTAGTGCAGTATAGAAGAAGTGCTGCACTGTTGGAAGTGCTATCTTTTAGATAAGATATTAAACTGGATATCCCTCTGTTGACTCAGGTGAATGTAAGGATTGTTCTGTGAGGCTATTTCAAAGAACATGATGTTTTTAAAAACTTTATTTACAGCACGGTAACGGCCCTTCCAGCCCAACGAGCCCGCGCTGCACATTTAAACCCACGTTAACATACCCGTACGTCTTTGGAACGTGGGAGGAAACTGGAGAATCCAGAAGAAACCCACACAGTCACGGGGAGAACGTACAAACTCCTTACAGCAGCGACGGGAATTGAACCCTGATCACTGGCACTGTAAAAGCGTCATGCTGACCGCTACACTACTGTGCCTAATATTTATCCCTCAACCAACCTTTATAAAATCAGCTTATCTCGTCATATCAAACTGTTGTTTGTGGGATGTTACTGTGTACAGTTTGGCAGTCATCTTTCCTACATTAACAAGGGTGAGTTGATTTCAAGAGTACTTCATTGGCTATAAAGTGCTTTGGGAGATTCTGAAGTCATGGAAGACCTCTACAAATCTTTCTTTGATAGTAGAAGTCAAGTCATAGAGGTCCTTCATAAAACAACTAACTAGTTTCACTCTCTAATGGAATATGGAAGAGTTTTTTTTAAACATTCAAACCATTAACCCCACAATTCAGTATTTGGGTGGTTCCAGCAGGACAAACAGCATGAAGCTCACTGCTGACTAAGTTGGAGCGGAGTCATTTTAGCAGATCAAACAGTACCTAGGTTCAAACTTGGAGATCCCTAAGCCCTGACTACTGCCTATATTTACCTAGTTCTTCAGAAAGGAAAGGAAGGCCTGCCACTAGAAGAGGAACATGACCTGTATGGATTTTGCAGTAACTTGGTTTGGAGATGTATGATGGGTTTAAATATCCTACTCATTAAAAAGAACAACTTTCAATCAACTAGAGTGCCAACAGAATTTCACATAAAACGTATTTTCAGGGAGAAGTTACTGATGGTTTGTAAGTAAATTTAGCAGCCAATTTGTGAATTGAAGAGCTGTACAAACAGATGAATGAGGGAATTAATAGAAATTTAATGTTGACTGAAGATCAAGAATATTGGCTAGGAGAGCAGAGTAATTCCTTTTGGAAAATGTTGTGGTACCTTTCACATTCATCTGAACAGGCAAATGGAGCCTCAGTTAATGTCCATTCCAAGAAATGGATTTCTGTTGAGGTATCACCTTAGGTTATGTGAACCTCTGAAGTAAATCCAATAGCAATTAGTCATCCCTATATAACCCACAATGAGGAGTTATAGAGAGCCAGGATTTCCCTTAATTGAGTAGGAAAATGCTAAAACAAGCAACATAAATAAAAAAGTGAAACTAGGCAACAAGTGACCAAAAAAAAATTAAGTCTAGACACTTCTGATTCAGAGGTGCCATTGAGTCAAGCTGATGATTATGAGCAATCTTGTTATCACTCAAAGTCTTCAATTTATAGCTGATGCCTGTTTAATTAGCTACAGGTGAGATTCTCAGGTGATATTATTCATTCTCTATATTCAATTATCTCAGTGACTCAGGAGTTCAATGGTCAGATGCAAAACCTTCTGGCCCAGAAACATTTAAATATTTATCCCAACCATGTATCCACAGGTCAGAAATACAATGGGGTATTTACAACAGAATTTACAATACACCAGGTTCATAAATTTCTGTTTTGTTTTAGAATTCTGTGACACTCATGAGGAACAGACCAATTACTCAGTAGTTGTTCTTCACAGTTCTAGAGACCTTCAAAGAGTGTGACGTAAATCAAAGAGCCTTCATTCTCAGTCAAGCATATGGTTAACTAATGCAGCACAGTATTTAGATGAAGATATTCTGTTATCGTTCAATTGCTTTATGTTGTATGGATCACGTATTTTTGACAACTGTAACTGTTGCATTACTTTTGTGATGTAGCCTCATTTTTAGACACCACGACCCAATTAAGAGGGAATCTTTGCCTTGCCATTTATTTGTGAAGGCCGGCATATAACAAGAGAATTCAGCAGTAGATGAGATGCACAAATTTTACTATTCATGCATACAAGTAGGGCCAATTACAGAAGTCGAAACAGCTGTCACCAAGCAATCCCCCATCCTAAAACCATAAATACTGGTGCATGTCATGTATGCGTTATGTTTTGGTTTAATGCTGCTTCATGCTTGTGAGCTTCATTCAGTCTGGCTCATTCATCAAATATAAGTTTAAAGAAAACCCTTTTTGTAAATTATTATTATTGAGCCTGATGCAGATAAAGTTATTGGTAACCAGATTCTAGGGCTCTTTGTAGATGTTGCAGACGTCTGTCCAGAGCATATGAGCAAACTAACTGGGGAAGAACACTAAAATCTTGAATCCTGTTTGAACTAATAATATTTGAACTTTTATGACCCAAAATTAGAAATGTACAAGTCTGTACCAATCAGCCAACCCATCTAGCCAACCACTGGCAACAGAAAGTGACAGTCAAAATGACACGCCAGGTTAAATCCAACAACAGAATAAGGCGTAGTAAAACGATACCACAGCCCTGTCTGTATCATTGTAATAATCCAGCATAGCATGAGTTCCATTACAGGGCAAACAACAGTTGGAATCAAAAGACTTATGAAACAAAAAGATCTTTAAGTTACTTCCTCAAAGGAATTAGCATAATTCAATAAAAGAACTGAGAAAGACTTGTGTTATGTGTACAATCTCAGCAAAAACACTTCAGCTATGTAATTAACCCTAAAAGGTCAATGCTATTTCAGCTGTGGTGGCAACCAATTTGGATTAAATGGGTTAATAATAACTTCATATTTTTTATTCTTAGTTACGGGTTTCAAATTAAAGTAAATGAATAAGGTTGGTTGACATAGTGGATGAGTAGAGTACTTTTCCCTATTTGCAAAGAGGATTGAAATTCAATCAAAGGCGGTAAATTAGTTCAGCATTGCCTTGATCCATATTTGAGCAGGTGCGCGTCTATAGCTCAAAACTATCTATAATTTGGAACTAATTAGGGCTAAATTGGAATCTCACTCAGAGGTGTCACAAGGACAACTGGTGTAGAAAAAAAGAAAAATGAATACAGACATTCATCAAGATTTTGCAGACTTATATTACTTGGACTTTGCTCTAGTGGTTTACTATTTCATTATAAATGTTCATCTAAAGCACTGCCTTTAACTCACAAGCAACCATCTTCCATTAGATATTTATATATGTTGAATGGATTCTATTGTGTAAGATACTTCTGTTCCAGGCTTGGAACTAAAATAAGCTACTATATTTACTGCATTACTATGTTTTCATAGTAGTTTACCCCCAGTCAATATGGTGAAAATTTCAATTTGGGAATGTGATTTTCATTGTCAATAACCTATTCTAAAATAATGTTTGTCATGTTTAAATGTACTGTGCTGCTGCTGCAAAGAGCAAATTGTCATGGCATTTATACCCTGGGTATGTATGCCCATAGCAAAAAAATTGAGCTTGAAATAATCATCCATATGCTCAACCACACTTGATCTATTGTAATCATGTTTATTCGATGACTGTAACTTGCAAATGACCAACAATGTACACTAGAGCTTGTTATTAATGTTGGACAATAACTGAAAAAAGCATTCCAGAATGATGCACAACAGAACTGTATTTGCCTTTTACACACAGCTGCCTATCAAGCGATTATCCAAACCTGTACACAAGATCTTTTGCATACATTATATTGCTGTGGATACACTGGTCTGTTGGATTGGGCATGTTATTATTGTTCTTGATCATGATCTTATGGGCCAATGTTTGTTGAAATTCAAACAACTTTTCAAAAAAAGTAATGATCTAAAAAGAGATAATCAAGTATTAGTCAATAATGACTCATGTACAGATAAAAGCAGTCGGTGTTCTCTCAGGAGCTGAGGGATGTATGTGTTGCTGTGTAAGATTAGTCCCACATTTGCCATCCAGCTCCCCAAGCAATTCATAACCTGATCAGAATCAAAGCAAATTTCTTCATCTCTGGCAGAGCTATTGGTACCAAGAGCAAGTCTGAAACAGCTGAGGTTTTTATTTACAAAGGATTTATATGGCTTGTAGGCCAACCACACTATCAACTCACCACTAACAATTAAAAACAAATCATCACATGAAGGAAAGCTCATTTAACAACTGGAGAACATGATATTCCAATTAGCATTAACAATTTCTAATAAGAGTAGCAAAATGATTTACGAAATGTAGCTGTCAATATTTTATCCTTTTGAGCTGTGCAGTGAAAAATCTTGAGTGCTCAAGGTGTGACAGAAATGTATCTGTGATATTTCAGGTGATTCTGATGAACATCCTAAGTTGGTTACAGATGTAGTGGGGTAAATAAATAGTGCAGGTATTCAGATACAAGTAGAGAGAGAAAAGGTGATGCAATCTAAATCATTAAGGTACATGAATAGTAAGCAATCGAGACACAGCATAAGAAGAAATTGCAAAGTCTGTTTTCAATGAAGGAGTGATTTATTTTATTAGCCTGATTGCCATTTGATTAAACATTGCCACAATTAGTTTTTAACCTCATAAAATCAACTTTGACTGGTCAGTAACCAGTAGAAATGCCCCTTCTGTTTCTCTCAATACTGCAAATGTTTAATCTGACATGCTCTACTTCCTCCCTGCATCCTTGCAATGAGTAAATTAAGACAAATGCATCACTGGAGCTCCTTGATTTGTAAAATTTACAGCGGGTCAGTCTTTAAACCCAAACTTTTTGATTAATTTTAACTTTACTCCCACTCTTCACAACCCTATTATAGCCTTCAGTCTGGGATTTGGCTCATTACTTGGCTTTCTTAACTAGAAAACAGATGTAATAATATCACTATTGAAAAACTTCAATAAAAAACCTTTTTGAAAGACATTACTTCTCTTAAAAAGAGGCAGTTAGGTGTGAACAGAAACTTACATGCTCAGTCTATGTTTCTTGTTTCTATTAATGACAGTTTAGGCTCATAATCCATCAGTAGCAATGAGTGTAGAATCGAGGAGACAATTAGGAGGCAAGCAAATGCCAAGCAGCTGCCAAAAGCAAATTGGCTTTCAGCTTTGTTTTTACTTATAAATGTTATGGCCATAAGGATGACTGCATCGTGGAGTGCAATCTGTTCCTTTTCTTGTGTCAGCTATAGTTTAAATGCTGTGCAGTGCAATACCATATCTTATTGAACCCTGGCAATAGACATCCTCAGAATCACATATCTGGCTTTATCCTTTAGTGTTTCTTTTCCTTCCATGTCAACCATGCTACTTATGATTTGTCATGTTTCTGTTTGTCCTGCTAAATGGTGAGCTGTTGGGTCATTTTTTTTTGGATGGACCCTGATCACAAAGAGAGAGAGGTGACCTTCATTACCATTAGTCTTGCTTTAACCTAAGTCTGGCTGGGTCAGGACTGCAGTGGGGAAAGTAGACTGTTCCTGCTGCCCCGTAAAGTGAAATTAGTAACATTTTAAATATAATTTCTATCTGCATTGACATGAATTGCTAAAACTGCAGCAGATGAATTTGTTATAGAATGTGCAGATTATTGTTTGTCGAATGTATTGGGCTTGTGGGTTCTCTCAGATCTGTACAGTAAGTTGATCTGTTCATCCTTCTCAAAGCAAAAGTTAATTTTCTCTTCATACTGGAGGCACTGACTCATGCTGGAATACAGCTCCATCGGCACCAATGCTTTCCCAAGTGACCATTTAACATCTGTGGATCTGGATGGTGAGTGCTGGCCTCAGCTCAAACCTATTCTCACCTGACATCCTCACAGATACACTTCCCAAATGAACAGGATGCAGGGGTAAAACTCTTACTGGCTTTTCCTTTCATTAGCCTGACAATTGCAGAGCCAATTTTAGCACTGTCCATTGCAGAATGGCTCACAGCACAGGCCATCTCTCTGCTATGACTCAATGCTATCATGTGCACAGTGTATTTATTCATTAGCTGTTGGGAATCACTATATTTAAATTTTTTTAATGAAGTTATATTAATCTGAATATTTGTTCCCTAGTTATGAGATAAGTTAAAAATAACATGATGAATATGTTGAAATTTCTCGATGTCGAACTTATACATGGAGAAATGATTGAGGGGGTTATGCTGTGATTACCCAATTATTAGTGTGTTTACCTCACACCACAAAGAGGGAGCTACTGTTGAAACAGTAGCCTCCACAAATGTAGACAGAAATCACTAATTCAACAGGCTGATACCAAAAGCAATTCTATCCAGGATGGTATTTAACATGTGCTACTTATTATTCCTGGTACTGATGCAATTACAACTCAGCCACTGGGAGTTTGCAGGAATAAATCTCCCTGCATCACTATGTGGTGAACCATCACTTTGGTGATTTAGAATTATGTTGCTTGAGTGAATGGCTTACAGCTGTGACATAACATGTCACTTGTACACTTCAGCACTTATTTTAACAAAATCATTATTAGATGTAGAAGTATTAGCTGAGACTCCATTGGTAACACTCTTACCTCTGAATCAGAAGGTTATTGCTAAAAGTCCCAGGCTGGATACTTGATAAAACATAACAGTCTAGGGGGAGAGTTCAGTGCTGCATAGTGTGATGGATTGTTGGAGGTGGTGTCTTTCAGATGAGACATTAAGGTAAGGACCAATCTGCCCTCTCAGGTGAACAATAAAGATCCCAAAGCAATATGTTGTGGAAGAGCAGGGGAACTTTTTCTGGTGCCTCGGCTAATTTTTGTCCATCATTCGACATTGCAAATTTAGGAAACTTACTGTGCACAAATTACTGATGCACTTCCTATATTCCACAACTGTGACCACACTTCAAAAGCACTTAATTGGCTGTAAAGCACTTTGGAACATGAAAATCATATCTGATGGTCAATATAATGTCCGGTACTCTTTCACTGATTGTAGGTAATGGGCTGATCATCTTTGTTGGCATAGCTATTAATGCTGTAGTCTAGCCATGAGTAGCAATTGGGCCTGGCCCAAATCCCGTGCTTGACCCCAATGTTATTCCTGCGGGCACAGTTACTTTTTGCAGCCCCGTTTTCCAATTGACCTGGAAGCTTTACTGCTGCTGTTCTGCAAAACAAAGTGACCAGGAACACAGGTAGGTCTTAGCGGGTAAATCCTGAGGCTTCACTTCAAACTGCCCTGATGGTCCATAGACTGTACACTGCTATCACAGGCCTTTGAATGGCTTTTAAATTAAAGATAATTCAACAGGATTTGGATGATTAAAAAAAACAATAAAAATAATAAATTTACTTGAAACCAAGTTTTGTTGATAGAACTTAAATAAAAGTATTCAGATTAGATAAAGAAATGGAAAACAAACCATTTACTTGCATCAACCTTTTCAATCAAGGTTGGTGACTGCCCTCAAATGAATGTTTCAATCAACGTCTGCCTGCCGAGGTTGGGATAAAGCTGAGGGTTAGATTTATTTTGCATTTGATGCCTCAGCTCAGATTGTTTATGTTCCACCTTTGGACTCTTTGGAAAGTCCAGCGTGCACCAGGAGTTCAGTTGTGCTGGCACCAGATCTTCAGCTCTTCTCTGACTTCTGTGCTACAGTGTGGAGCAGTGGTAAAAAGTAAGTATGTTTCAGGCCAGTATCATTTACCTGAAAGGCAACTGTTCATTTTGCCTTGTAAATTACAATGACTGCATTACCATCAATAAACTTTATTGCTGGAAATCATGTGATTCAGTAAAGCAGATCCACGGATGAATAAAAGTAGCCCCATGAAGCTCCAATAAATGTATTGTCAGGGATGGTGCACAGCCTATATGTACACAGAGTGAGGATTTTATTAAAACCTGTCAAATGCACCCTGTGATTAAACTGCTTGCATTTGGGTGCCTTCTGTACCTCTCCAGACAAGCACAGTGGACATGGCTCAACCAACAGCCAAGATGTTTCTTTAGTTCATTCATGAATGAGGCTTGTTAAGGTCCCACCAGGTGATGGTATTTCCTTGCACAAGGCCCCATCGCCACATAGGACCCAATCAATTAGAATCAGGACAGATTCACAAAGGAAGCTTACAATAATGGATCTACAAAAGGTAAATTCATACGTAGATAAGCAGAGAGCATGGGTGATTCATGGCCGACAGTAAGTTCTGGCCTAACTTATTTAAGTACATATGTTATGTCATTATTTACAAACAGAGAAAAGAAAACAGGTTGGATTCTTTTCTTTTGAACGGGACTGTGTGAAACATCTTCTCCCTCCTTTTCCTCTTCTTCTTCCTTAACCACTTCTTCCTCTTATTCATTTTCTTATTTCTCATATTCTATTTCATCTTTCTTCTATATTTTCCACTTCTTCCTCTTCTTTGTCCTCCTCATTTTCCTCTTCCTCCTCCTCTTTTACTCTTCCTCCTTTTCTACTGGTTTCTTTTCTTTTCCTCCTTTTTTACCTCCTTGAGATTGAGGACAATTTGCTCCCACTTTGCTTCTGAAGTGGTTGATGAGGCCAATGTTCAACCCACAGATTTCGCAACAGGTGGGGCAGGAGGTGATTGACAGTGAGAGGTGTGAATGGTATTTTGTGAGGTGGTTTGCTCCTTCTGCTGTATACTCAGGGCTTCTGCATTCCCCTGATGTAGGGACTTGAGGTTCTCAATTCCAGACCCAGTGCTCCTTCTCCATTTTGAATGGTCATGGGCTACAGATTCCAGGGAGTCAGTAGGGATGTTGATTTCTTGAAGAAGACCTCAGAACATCCTTGAAATCTTTTCTCATGGCAGAGCTCGGTGTAGAAGTGTAGAATGTCTGTTTTTGGAGTCTAGTGTTGGACCTGTGTATGATTTGCCCTACCCAGTGGAGCCAACAGAATTTTTTTACAGTCTAAGTGAGAAATTACCAAAAATGAATTGTTTAACATTTGGAAAGGTTCAATAGGTTAAATATAAAGATGTGTTCATTTGTGAGAATCCAGAATGAGAGGTCATAAAGAGAAGGTAATCACACTTCACTCACAGTGACTGAAATATGTTCCAATGGAACTGATTAGAATAGGTGCATTTCAATAATTATATGAGGGAGAAAAGTCTTGAAAGTTATGATAGTGGCATGAGGGGAAATAAGTTGGGAGGAGAGTGGCATAGAATGACATAGACCTGTCCTGTGGCTGTGTGGCAAACTCTCTGTAAGCAACTTTTACAATGTTCCTGTAATCTATGGCAGAAGTTATGGTGCAAAGACTACAACTCTGGCAGAAATCTTACTTTGTTCATTTTATGTATGAGTTTTCAATATTCACTAAATTATCTCATCCTCTTTATCAATATTTTTTGGGAGGAAACAAATAATGGGGTCAATTCCCTAATCACGCACTCCCAATGAAACCGGGCGCATAGAGGAAGTGCTGATTAGGAAATCACTGTTCTACAACCCAGACTTTCACCCCAGTATATAAAGTGAGCACATCTGGAGCAGCCAACCATGGAACCAGTCACCTGTTTTAGAGCTAAATGTTGTGGAACAATTTGAAAAGACATTATACATTTCTGCCTCTTCAAGTCACACCAATTAAGCATGCTATTGCCTTTTCAACAGATTTTAAAACACACATGAGAATTCAGTGTTGCACTAGACTGGGTGATAGTTTGCAGATTTGTGTCAAATGAACCTTTTTGTCTTCCTGGAAACTTGCAACGAGTTTCAGGTCAATGGGGTTATTATAGCCCTAGTACATTTAAAACAAGAAAGGGAGCTTTTCATTATAACTGAGCAGGTAACAATTCTTGTTCATTCAGGGTGGTGGGTACAAGATCCAAAGATGTTTGCAATAAAATGTATGAATATTTTTAACTGTTAGATATTAAGGGCTCAAATATTTCTGCCATCCTCAGAGACAGTAAGATCATAAGTCTAACATTATTCCAGTTGCATTTCTTATAAAATAAGAACAATATTTACATATCTGAAAAGGAAGCTATGAAAATCATAGAGTCATACAGCATAGAAGCATGACCCTCACCCCTTCGACTCCACCAACACCCATTTACACTAATCCTACATTAATCCTATTTTATTCTTCCCAATAATTGTCTGAAGCAGATCAAAAATAAAAAGCTGCAGATGCTGAAAGTCTGAAATAAAAAAACAGGAATTGATGGAAACACTGTAGGGACGACACAGAGCCAAACAGTTAGTACTGTTACCTCACCACTCTGGAGACCAAGGTTTGATCCTGCCCATGGGTGTTGTTAGTATGGAGTTTGCACACAAAGGCTCCCCACAGATGCTCTGGTTTCCTTCACATGCCAAAGACATGGTAGGATAATTGGCTACTGTACATTGCCCCTAATGTAGGTGAGTAGCAGAAGAATCGAGGGGGAAATTGATGGGGATGGGAAGGAAAAATTGGGGTTTGTGATAGTGAGTGCTTGATGGTCAGTGCAGACACAGTGGACCAAGGAGTCAGTTTCCATGCTGATGACTCTCTGACTCAGCAGGTCTGGCACTATCTGTTGAAAGAGAAACAAGGTGAACATTCCAGGACAATGACCCTTTGCCTGAAATATTTATCTTTCCAAAAGTCTGAAGGATGCTGTTCCATGGTGTATTTGGATTGTATACAGATAGCTATATAATCTAGGCATTGACATCCAAACATGAATTATATATGCATGAAAAATCAGCTCATAAATGCTTTACTCCCTATGTTCTCCAAAATTAGACAGCTTGCAAACTCAAGCCTGGTCCCTTACACATTTGAACTACCATTGGCAATATAAAATCAGGCAATAAAAGACCAGGGTGGAAGTGAAATAAATGATACAATTTTATCTCCCATCCAACAAAGAGTTCTGGATAACATGGCTGAGACTGTTGTAGGCAACAGCTGGTATTCTATGCACTGGCATCCAAACAGTGGTGTGGTGCCCATAATGGGATTTCTCTCTTCCCACCTATCCATTGGTTAGGATATTAAACTAAGCCCCAGCTGATCTTGGGTAGATATAAAAGATCACATGCCATCAGTCTGAAGATGAGCAGGACAATTATCCCTTGTTCTCTGGCCAATATTTATGCCTTAATGCTACTGAAAGTATAGATAGGTTATCTTGGTTATTGTTCTGTTGCTGTATGTGGGCATCTGCAAACCTTAAACTGGATGCCATATTTCCGACATAACATTAACTGGTGTTTATAAAAAAGTACTTTACACTTTGGGTTGTCTTAAAATTGTGAAAGGTGATGTGTACTGTATATGCAAGTCTTTTGTTGTTCCATTTTTACATATGGCTGTCATAAACCGTATAATTGTAACACCACAGCAACAGTCCTTCAGGGCCTGGGACTGGGAGAGTTGAGTGCTGTCTAATCAGTGTCCAATTATTGATGTTTTACTGTTTTGTTTGGGCATGGCTTATGAAAGCAAAGGCATCCAAATTTTCAAATAAAGAATTGTGCAGGATAAATAAGTAATGATTAGTAATTACTGTGTACAAATGCATCCAGATGCCAGTTACTTCAAAGCTTTGCCACAATTAATAAAGTGGAAATTGTGAATGCTGTTCCTCTTGCCAACAGGGCTTTATGGGAAGGATTCAGGCACCAGTCATGGCTATCGCAGCGGAGGACCAGACCTGCATAACTTCATCTCTTCAGGATTTGTGACACTAGGGCGAGGACATCTCAAGGGTACAGTAGAAACTGCTTCTTTGCAAAAACCATTTCATACTTATAATCTGCAGTCCAAAAGCCCCGACGATGCAATGCTTGTGTGCCCATTAGAAGGGAAGGGAATCTTAGTGTAGGCTTTTGGAGACACAGGACAACTAAAATGATAATCTGAACACCTATTCAGTAATAAATCTAATTCAGCTCCTTGTGTTGTGATTGTAGAGCATGGGATTTGTTCATAATAATCCTGGGCTTTGCATCAGTAAGCCCATCCAAAAAGAAAACAATGTGTTGCAGTGTTTTGCAGTAGTGCAGTATCATGTAGCAATGCTGTTGTCTGTCTGTATTAAAGCTGATCTGTTGATGCTAAAATATTGTAAATGTTATGTTACACTGTGAGGCAATAAATATATTTGTTAATCATTTACAAAGAGAAAGGTACAAGGACTTTCAAGTTGGAACTTTGCATTCAGGAACGGATAGCTGATGCAGGACAGGCATTTGTATAATTCTAGATGTACTTATATATCCTCCTTGTTGTGGACCACAGTTGTTAAAAGCAGAGGGGCAGAATACTTCTTTGTGCAACCCAACACCACCACCCCATTCAAACACTGGGAATTTTAATTCTGCTTTAGCTTGCTCTTGAAGTATACTTGTCTGCACAATAGATATTGCTCCAACTGCAGAATACATTTAAAAAAAAGTCTAATAATTTATTTTCCCCACGTCAATATATTGGCCCTGTGTCTCTTCACCTCTCATTATGTTTGTCCCTGTGCATGCACTCCCTAGTGGATCCAAGCACAACTTCCCATCCCCTGTATCTACCAACCCCTGTGGTCTCCAGCACATTTTGCCATCCCCTGTATCTACCTGATGTAATGGTACACGACACAGTTGATAATCCACTTATATCTACCATACCTCCTCCCTAGTAATGGCTGTACTATACAATAGTAACCCTGGATAAATTTTCCCAGATTTGATGGGGTGACATAAAAGTCAATATCTACACTGAACCCAAAATGAAAAATATCAGCAGGGAATTAATTAGCATTTGGAATTGATTTTGTTCCAAATTAGGTTGTTGCTATTCCAAGTGGCACCACTTATTATCATCTGCTAGTTCACAACTATATAAATAAAATATGTCATATAGATATTTTTATCCAAATGGCTCCTTATGCAAATTATGCGACGTTCAATCAGCATTTTAAAGTGGTGTGCTTACTAAGGTAAAAAGTTCAATGCATTGTGGTTTCTACGTTTATTGAGTCTTTGTAGACTAATATGTCAAATATTCTGTGCTTGGTTGCTACCAGTGAATCTTCCTCTTGTCCTTTGGGTCACCATTTTACAGATGACGTTGCTGTGTTGATGAAACCAGGTTTTCCAAAAGAGTTTTTATGAGCTGTTTAAATGTCTATTAGAGTGCTGTGATTTGCTTGATTAATTGTGGACACGGTGAATGGACAATCAATTAAAGGCAGAAGCCCAGGTTTCCATTTTACTTCTGCCCTTTGCACCATTAATCTTTCACCCTCATCAGATGAATCATGACTTTAGCCTTCTGTGCCAAACACTGGACATCACAACGTAAAGATTTTGTGAGTGAACATTTCAGAATTACTCACCACCCATTATAGATTTAGAAAGTTGCCAAGGCAAAAGTATGATTTGAAAAAGATATAGTTCACTGCACTGTCACATTGATTTTGTTGCACACCAATGCTCATTAGTCCTCAATGGGTAGAGGACAATGGGCATTAAAGTACTCATATTTTCACAACGCATAATTTTTCTGTTCCAATAAAAAAGCGCATTTGGCTTCTGTCTAACATCACTGTGAAGAAGCAGAAACTATTTCACTATTAATGCAATGAAGCATGGAAGCCTACTTATTCTGCCAGCCCCACCAGAAACTGGCATTACAGATTCTGCATTTTCCAATGCAAAAGGATCAGTTTGTGCAGAGCCTTTTAAAATGCATCTTGGGTGACATCCAGTAATATAGACGGCACTGGTCACAACTAATCAGTCCTTTTCTGGGAAAGTTAAAACACAAATCAAAATTGTGTCATCTCTATCTATTTCTATACTGATACCATATCAAAATTGTGTCATTTATATCTGTATATAAACTGGTACCAAATCGAAATTGTGTCATTTATATCTGTCTATACTGGTACCAGAGTAAGCAGGTTAGAACGGCTTTCATATAGATATTCTTACTCATTGCTCATTGCGAATGTTTTTTCATTGTCACAGAATGCAGCATCTGTTTGAAAGCTCTTGTCACAGCTGTAGTAAAGGATTCTGTTTATAATGCTCTTCAATTAGTGAGAGCAGCCATCAATCAGAACACTTGAAATGTCAGAGCATTAACTTTACTTGGCACCATGGGTCAATAAACTGTTAGGGTGTAGCTACTACCAATGAGTCCATTCATTCCTAAGGACAGGGATAGAGACTGACAAGGATCTATCTGTGAGGTGTCCCAGCCATTTCTCAGATCTTTCCAATCTTACTAGTTTAAGTACATGCTCCAAAACTTTTAAGGCGATCAAATGGGACCATTTGTTATGCATTTCCCACCTCTACAACGGGACAGTGGGAAGAGAAGGCCAGAAAAAGAAATAGGAAAAAAAAGGAAAGTAAAGATTAAAAATGGAGTACACTAAATGTTAAAATTAAGAAACAAGGTTGAGAAGGGACGGGGAGGAAGAGAGGCTAGGAATGTAAAAGATGATTTGGATATTTATCAATTTAGAATTAAATCATTGTAATAATTAATTTCATGATAATTGAGCAGACTATTGATAAAATATTAACTTTACCCAAGAAAAGTAAATGAAGAGTTTATTCACAGGTGAGACTGAATCTGACGATGCACACACATGCCTGTTAAAGATTGGTGGGCACAATACTGTTTCCAGAGGCCACCTATTCCATCTTCCTATCCTTGGCATGTTAACTTGGTGTCTAATTTAGCCATGCAGTGACCATATTTGATTATTGATCTGCTCATTAACTAGCCTTAATATGGCAATGCTCAGGCACTACCATAATGGAGTGATCCCACTTCTGAATTCTATCAAGGGTGGAGTCATAGAGTCAAATAGAGAAACAGCAAGGAAACAGACCCTTTGGTACACCAAGTCTGCACCAACCATCAAGCACTCAACTTCACACTCATCCTACCCTAACTCTGGGGCAAATTGATTAAGAAAAGATCTCAGAGGTACACACAGTAATTCAACATCACCTGCTGGTTGATTACAAACTCACAGTATAGCTCAATGTTAGAGCTTAATAAATTTTGGTGGTCTGGAAACTTCTGGCAAGTTTTCGTGTAATTACCTCTTCTTGCAAGAAAATTAGCCAGCAATCAATCACAGCTGGTTTTCTGTTTGTCTCATTTTCTTTCAGTCATTTGCATTTTTTCCAAGATTCTTTTGCTGACCCTCTCCACTGACCTTTACCCTACTCCTGATGCAAAAGATCAACTTGGGTATATTATGTAGATTTAATGAATAATGGACAGGAATAAATCTATGCCCAAATATGTAGGGCCAGTTTTCAATTAGTATAAGTGCCACATATTCCTTCAGTTTGATTTATTCACAATGGAATAAACTTTTGGTTTTTCTTATTTTGTTAAGGTGTTGTCCACCTCAGTGCATCCAGAACACGAACACCCCCTCTCACCACCATTCACTCTGCCTGAAGGAATAGCCAGTCAGAATGCCTTTCCATATGGGCATCCCCAAAGACACCAGCATTAGACAATAAGATCTAAAACTGTAAATATTATTACAAAAAAAACTAAACATCAAAGACAAATTCAGCATCTTGTATATCCTTCATTTCCATAGAAACCTTTAATTTTATTGACCTGCTTGAATGACCTGTGTGTTAGAACAATTCTGCCATTGTCTGTCATCCACCTCCCATGGCGATGTGGATAACATGGATCATCTCTAGGTCAATAACGCAATAGCTTCTAGACACACCAAGTTGTGCATTCACTATCGAGCTCCTCAGTTCTTTTTTCACAAGCATTTTACAGAGGTCAAATAATGCAGGACTTCTTTTCTGTCCCACATCTCTGGGACTTCAGTTTTGACTGTGTTCTGTTCCTATGAGGAATGTTTCACTCTGTAAGCATGAATGGTTACATAGCATTAGCAATTACTTTTCCCACTAATCAGTCAGAGTACAGACTTTGTTTTGAGTGTGCTTAAGGCAATTCTTACATCTTCTCTTACTATTTGTGACTATGGCAGCATGTATATATATGCAGGAGCAGGGTTTAGCAAACCACCAAGTGGCATTTTCTTTAATTGGATTTACTGGAAGATTTCTAGAACTGAAATAATATATGAGGTGGAAAAACTATAGCTGGCCCATAGTTCTAGAAAGGAGCTGAACTAAAGACAAACTGGATGATTCATTCAGTAATTAAAATGTTTACAAAGGTTTCATATTTAGAAGAAATTGAAGCAGCTATAAATTTTCACAGGTGAAAGCAGACAAAAGAAGTAATGCCTATGGTCTGTCAGACTGTGATTTTTTAAAAATGTAACCTGGAGTACACTTGATTGAATTCTCAATCCTTCTACCCCTAATTACAGTAACATATTATATCATTCATAAACAGTGTCATTAAGCTCTCTTGCAACATAATTATCACTTTTAATTAGTTAACATTAGCAAAACAAACAAATATGCCATCTAGCTCTTCGCTCATCCTTACATGGAGGTGTTTAAGACATGGGACCTTGTTCATCCCCATTCAAGTAGTTTTCAGTTAGTAGTCAACAATGCTCATAAATGAAGCTGAGATTTCATAAGGAGAAGCTTAACATCACCATGTGTTCAATAGCTTGATGTAGATATTCTAGGATCTTGTTAGTACAGAAAGCTAATCATAACAATATGCAAAAACTCTATTTTGTCACAATCTTGCAAATTAATCTTTACATTTTTGTGGACATTTTGCAGCAACATGTTATTCCTTTTAAGCTTTTTTTCTCGTACTCCAGAAATTCCAGTGCTGGTGGTAACCATGTCTGAAGGAGTCCAGGAGGTCCATGGATTAACCAACAGCCTATCGTAGCTGCCCTCAACCAGCTTTAATGTATGTGTGTGTGTGTGTGTGTGTGTGTGTGTGTGTGTGTGTGTGTGTATAAAATGATCATCAACACCCAGGCTATGGAAAACTTGGAGAGGAGGGAAAAACAGTGCTCCCCTGATTATTGTCTAATGAACACTGATTTTATATTGGACAGGGTGTGACTAGGATGCCACTCTTCTCTACTCTACTTAGGAGACAGTTCTGCTACATAAAAATTAATCATCTGAATGAGCCACCTGAGTATAGTTTCCAAACATTCAACTGATCGATATACACAGGGAGAGGACTATACATCATGAAACTAAAGGATTCACCAGTAAAAATACAGGGTAATATACTGGCATGGTTGTAAAGGGGTCTTACTGAGGTTGGCAAACTGTGACTAGTGGGTTACTGCAGTGATCAGTACTTTGGCCCCAATATCAACAATTTGACTAAGGGGACCAAATGTTATATTTCCTGGTGTGCCAATGATACAAAACCAAGAAGATGTTGATTATTGAGGGGGATGCAAAGAGGTATCAAGAGAATATAGACAAGCTGCATAGGTGGGTAAGAACCAGGCAGATGGAATATAATGTGGAAAAATATGAGGTCATCCACATTGGTGTGCTGAACAGAAAAACAGTATTTTTTTAAATGGTGTTGAATTGGGAGAAGTTGATGGTCAAAGGGACCTGGATGGACTCGTACGCAGGTCACTGAAATCTAGCATCCAGGTGCGGCAAGAATTAAGAGGATAGATGTTATGTTGGTTCTTATTGCAAGATGATTTGAGTATAGGAGCTAAGATGTCTTACTACAATTATATGTTGCCTTGCTGAGACCCCACCAAGAGCACTGTGTACAATTTTAGTCTCCTTACCTAAAAGAGGATATAATTGCCATGGAAAGAGTGCACCAAAGATCCACTGAACTGGTTCATTGGCTGGTGGGCTCTCCATATGAAGAGAGACTGAAATCTCTAAAGTTTAGAAGAAGGGGAAGTGATCTCATTGAAATTCTTATAGGGCTACACATGGTGTATGCAGGGAAGATGCTTCCCCTAGTGTGACTAGAATAAGGAATGGACCACTTAGGTCTTGGATGAGGAAAGATTTCCTAACTCAGAAGGTGCTGAATCTTTGGAATTCTTTACTCGTCTGTGCTAAAGAGGCCACATCACTGAGTTCATTCAAAAGACAGATCACTAAATTAAGAATCAAGGGGTGTGGAGATAATGCAGGAAAATGGTGTGAGGTAGAATCAGCCATGATCTTGGTGATTGTTGGAGCAGGTTTAAGGAATAAATGGCCTTCTCTTGTTCCTGCTTATGACTATAAAGTGTTACACCTGCAAACCATAGGCCAGGTAATACACATCTGGAATTGGAATTAGGGATGGGAGGGAGTTTCCATGGAGGCAACATTTCTGAAACAAGGGAGGTGGGTTACAGCATACATTATACTGGATTCCAAATTCCAAATAAGGAAGTTTGATAAGTTTTAGAAAGACCATGTGAACTGTTCTCATTAACAACACAAAAGAATTGTAATTAATAAGATTTTATACCTCTATAACTTCTGCTTGGCTCTTCACAGACAGCCCGTTATTCATTGAATAGCCATTTCAATGAAAGATTGATGATTCCTATGTCAAAGTGAATACTGTCTGGGCATCTATAAAACTACCAATGCCTTACGTCACCTGGTTACTCAGTGGTTTCCAGACCAATTATTCAAAGGACCTGCTCCCCATGTCAGTTATCCATGTGTATATTCTGTTATTTTTGAATATTCTGTACATAGTTACTCCATCCCCAATATCCGCTGCCATTCCAAAAATCCGCTGCTATTCCTCCCAAAAATTACATGCTAATTTTTCACACTTACTCTCCAATAAAATTATCATAAAAGAACTCAGTCTTGAAACTTATGCAAAGACACATGTCAGCCCTTGCTGGAAGACCAGAATATCAAATGCAAAACCAAATGATTACCACCGTAACAATACGTCAACCTGTATCTCACTCTTCTCCCTCCCTCACGTAACCTTCTGCTTGAGGCTTATATAGTCACTCACAATACCTTCAGTGTTGAGAGGAGCTATAATTCTGTTGTCACCTTCCCAGCCCTGTGAAAAGCTATACCTTTGTTGGTTTTAATGTTTACTGCCAACCTTTGAGCTATTCGATTAGGAAGTGGGAAAGTAATCCAGCATTTTTAATGTGGGAAATGATAGAACTCTGTCTTTCTGACCATCTACAGTCTTGCTCACCTAGGAGACCTGAGTCAATGGGTTCAGGTCCACATTTACAACTCATCCTCACCAACAGCAGAGAACAAACTAGAACTGGTCACACGTTTAAAAGTTACATTTAAGAGAACATTTTGTTTTTAAAAAATGCTCTCCTTTTAGATGTTTCAATGCATTAAGCAAACAAAAAATGGTCAAACTTCTTTCACTGTTAAGTCTATACCAGTCCAAGGTGTATTTATGAACTATTTTCTGGAGTGATTAGATACTAGCCAATGCATGAGACTCTTTAGTCAATGAATCTTTCAACCAAACCAAGCCATTTCCCATTGAAGAGAGAAAATATAGTGTAAATCAGAGGAAGGGTAAATTTGAGACACCATGAATTGCACATTCTTATTGGGAACCAGAGTTACTTGCCTGTCTGCCTCAGTGCTTGGCCATACTTGGGAATTGTGTGTGTGTGTGTGTGTGTGTGTGTGTGTGTGTGTGTGTGTGTGTGTGTGTGTGTGTGTGTGTGTGTGTGTGTGTGTGTGTGTGTGTGTGTGTGTGTGTGTTATGCAAACATGGATATGTCAAAGAAACTTCAAAAGGAAACGCATCCAGTGACTAGACTCGTACCTGACATAAAGCTGATGGTCAGTCTTGGTAGCAAATCAATGCACCCCAGCACATTGGTATGAGGGTTCCTCAGAGAAGTGTTCTCAACTTCATGCTAGGTAATGTTGCCCTTGAGTATGTCAAGATGCCATATTATCTTTGCCAGGAATCCAATCATTAAAATTCTGGGCCATCAGCATGGATCAAAGACCACTCACTGACAACAGTGTGGCTCCAGGAGCATGGAAGAGGCTGAGTATTCTCTGATGAATACATCACTTCCCAATTCTCCAAAGTGTCTTCGTATTTACAAGCCTGGTAAGTTATCTCCTGCCTGGATGAGTATAGTTTCCATAACATCCAAGAAGTTAAACAGTATCCAGTGGAGAACAGTCTTCCAAACCGTCGGTTCTGCCACTGCCAGCATTTTCTAGCCTTTTTAAAAAACAAGAGGAGCATATTTACGAAGACACCATCACTTCCAAGTTACCTTTCAACTGGCACACTGTTAGCTATAATGTACATCATTATTCCTTTCTTGTTATTGGCCAGAAATCTTTGAATTCTTTGCTGAAGCATCATCACAGCAAAGACAGTTGAAAATCAAGGTGACCTTTGCCATTCAAGGCTTCTCGAGGAAACCAGAGATGGTCGTTAATTGCTGCCTTGCTCATATTACCCACATTCAGAGAGCAAACATTCCTTTCAAAAATGCTGAACATTTTGACTTTTACATGGAGAGACAAACAAGATCGGTCTGTGCTTGATTCTTTACACCACCTGCAGTCTCTTGAATGTTGATTATAAAGGAGTATTAAGTCAAGCTGTGTAAAATTCATTGAACTTGCAATACAGATGTCCTGAGAGAGCAGCAGCACTGACTCTGGCATGACCCCAGAGGAGACTCAAAGGAGGCAGTAAAAGTTAATGGGGTGGAATATAAATGCAGAATCTCAAATCAATCAACCTAGCGGTGATTTATGGCAGATCGCAGGCTCAGAGGGACCTATCTGAGCCAGTCTGACTGTTGCTGCTTTTCATTGGGGTCATTGAATGGAAGAGGAGGCAGGTGGGAGGGCCCAGTTCATTGCCTTCAGCTTCATGGCTGGATTGCAGCATTCACTGCAGCTTTCAAAGGCACCAAGCTCTGGTAAAAGTCATATATCGGTAGCACACTGCTGAATGTATTACAATGGGAAGCAGATCAATTGAATTTTAAGTGTAGCAGCTCCATTCTACTGAGCCCAGTGGCTAAAAATGGCCCAAAATATTGCATCTATTTAGAGCTATTTATTTTATTGAAATGAATGGAAATTAGAATCATATTAATTCCATATGCTGTCTTAATGTTGAAATCCTGCTGCAGACAAACTCTATCATTATCTCTGGGTATCCATTCTTGCTGGAAACATTATCAGGGCATAGTCATTTAGTGAACACGTCATTTATTAAACAGCTTTATTGTTCCACTGCACTCTCCCTCCCCCAACTCGCTGACTCAAAAACAGAGTGCACATTGTGGAGTTAGTTCTGATGATGTAACACCTTGATTATGGACTCTCATTTGCACCTTCAAAAAGGGAATCATGTCGACATTTGCAAAATGATATTTCTGTTGCTAAATATCAAGCTACAGAATTAGACTAGATGCAGAGAATGTTTCTGAAAAGGGCACTGTTTCTGGTCCATTATTTTCATTAAATTCTTGCACCCAATGATGTTTTGCTGTGATTGAAGTGGTTGTCATTTTCATGCTGTAAATATAGGTCTCTCCTGGTTAGCAAACCACCACTTAACAAACCTTCACTACAAGCAAAGGGTTTCATTTAATTTAATTTGTCTCTTAACAAAGGTTTCATTTGCTGCAGCAAAGGACAGGAAACACATTTCAAGACTGCTTTTAAACGCAGGCCGGCAAAAACCGAGAACATTTAACGGTCTTTTTGATCAGGTTAATGGAAAGAGTCTGTGAGATAAACAATTTATTTAAAATGGAGAAAAACTCACTTGATCATCTGCACACCTCTGTCTGGGAACAATGGCCATTGGGTGAATGACTAGTAAGTTTCAACTTGTATGGTTCAATCTGACCAGCCTGGTTTGCTTTTAATTTTTTCACCCTTACTGGGGGTAGATTGATTAGCACCTGACCCCTTTCCCGGACCATGCACAGCGTCTGGTATTCCCCCATGAATATTACGCATTTACTGAAACTCCCGCTATATGAATTTTCACATAACAAAGGTTCTTTAGTAGCATCAATCCTTTGTTAACCTACAAAGACCAGTACTGTGTAATTTGATTTAATAATTGCTCCAGAGAATTCTGACAACAGGTAACCTGCAGCAGCTAGTTAGCTGATGAAGGGTCTCAACCCAAAACATCGACCGTCCATTTCCCTCCACAGATGCTACCTGACCCGCTGAGTTCCTCCAGCAGTTTGTTTCTTGCTCCAGTTTCCAGCATCTGCAGTCTCTTGTGTCTCCAACAGCAATTTGCACTGCACCTACAGTAGGGCCTGACAGAGTGTCCTGGATTGTCCTTACCATATGGATGGACAACTGTTTCCCCTCCTCTAGATGACCATATAATTCCCAATGTTGTCAGGATCGAGTCAATATGACAATATTAGAAATCTACCAGCATATAAATATTCAGGTTCTCTTTCAAAATTTAAACCATTGACTCACGTTGGTTCTAATCTGACTGGCAGGACTCCAGTAGTTAATGAATAAGTAGGTGTTAAACCAGTCCGTTGAGATAAACATTTGAAACATTATCATTTCTGAAGGTGGGGATTACTGCTGCTAATCTGGTATTCAAGTGCATTATGTGAATGGGCTATGAAACTGCAGCGAGAATGAATATTTTTCATTTTAATCTCCTGGTAACAACACAGACTACTCTAGAAATATAGACTTTTTTTACTTTTCTAAATTGAATTTTACCCTTTTACATTAAATTGAATTTCATGCATATCAAATTAAAAATTTTCATGCTCAAGAACATTTATTTTCTGATCCAGGCACCTAGTATCAGAAATAATTGCAACCTGGTTAGATGTCGCATGACTAGGTACCCAGCCCAGATAGGAATGCCAACAGTCCCATACTGAGTGGGATCTCCCATATCTAAAAGAAAACTTGACTGTCCCATATGATTTTGGGACACTTTTTTTCCATTTAGCCAACACAGAGGCTGTGAGTTTGACTGGGTATTCTAATATTAGCCCTAATACCATAAAAGGAATAGAAAAACAAACTGCTGGAGGAACTCAGTGGGTCAAGCAGAATCTATGAAGGCAAAGGAATGGTCAATGTTTTGAGTCGAGACCCTGCAGCAGGACGTCCTGAGTTCCTCCGGCAGTTTTTCACTCCAGGTTCCAACATCTGTAGTCTCTTCTGCCTCCCTAAAAAGGAGTGTCCAGTGACTTAACCATGAGGTTTCCGACGAAATTAGAAACCACACCGTGTGGTGAACAGGATTACCAATGTCGATTGAGTCTGTGGCTGTAGACTAGAGGTGAGAATTTTAATTCTTATTGTTATTACTATTACAGCCTTATCAACCTGGATACTCCCTTGACAGAAATCCAGATGCTGGGTGGACCAAGTGGTAGGTCACCTGTTGTCAGACCTGCCCAGCTGACCAGAGTCACCTTTAATAGAATCCACCTACTCTGAAGCAGAGCTTGTTGGTTTAAATCACATCCCAGGGAAAGGACACACAGTCCAGGAGCAGTTCCCCAATAATCTATGCTTCCATAAATACTTAAAAAAATATTGCTGATCTTTTCCCTTCCTGAGTGGAATTGTGTGCGCTGACAACATGTTATATGTGTTTTTATTTGTTTATTTTTATTTGCGTGCTATTACATGCTTATAGTCAGTGCAACATTGTGGCCCACAGCAAGCCCCACTCACAACCTGTCCCCTATTCTCGGGATATATTGTCGGCCTTCCCAAGTCTTGTTTGGAGTGACTGCCACTATATCAGTGTAAGCACTTTGAATTTCCTGCAGCATATCTTGATCCCCAATTTATTGGCAGTTGTACCACAGTAACACTAGGTGCTGCAGGCACTAACTTGGAACTAGATAGCGATGGCTCAATTCGTTTCATTCAAGAGTGGTATGAACACTTAACCCTTTCACTGCCAGGTCCAATTTAGTGCATGTTCTCACAAAGCAGTGTGTTCTGGCACATTTGAATGTGCTGCCTTTAAAGAAAAACTTGCATTTATTTAGGACCATTCATTCTGTCCTAAAACACCTTAGAGCAAATAAAGTAAGTGTGAAACATTGTCACTGTTATAGGAAACACAGTAGTCATTCTGCACACAGGAAGCTTCCACAAATAGCAAAATGATAATCAGCAGGAAATTCCTTTTTTAATAGTCTTGAGCAAGGAATAATTATTGGACAGAAGTTTGGGGTTACTTACCCTTCTTATCTAAGAAATTGTCCCATTAGACCTTTAACATACATCTGAGAGAGTTGACAGCTGACACACCTAAGTAGAGCATTCCCTCAGTACTGCACTGGACTGTAAGTCTGGTCCTTAGTGCTCAAGTCTCTTAAAGCAAATACTTTCTGACCACTGAGACACAGCTGCGACCTTATTCCTCCATTTTGACAAAATACCTCATTCTGCTAGAGGATTGGATCCATTTCAATGCTACATATATGTAAGCTAGAACAGATATAAAGAACTGGAGACAGGCACGTTAAAGAAAATGTGCAGGCAGGTACTGACAGAGGAAGCTGTCGAAATACCTTTTGTAAAAGTAAGAGAGGATAACTGCTGTATACTTAAAGATGACAGTGTTATAACGGAAGGTGGGAAGTTACCCGTAGATCAACAAATTGGCTTGTTCCTTCCAACCAGATCATTTTCAATCACATTCTTTCCTGTCTACTCCCTTCTTCTGAAAACATTGATAAGGTGACTACTGCTCTTCTGAATATATTTTCAGTTGTTCATTCTTCATACCAATAGTGAGAGATCATCATTGCTTGCTTTATAACTATGCTGTATATCCATTACCATCAGGGGACGTCTTAGAAAAAACACTTTCCCTCCCTCCTTCAGTTTTCTGTTTCTCCTCAATTTTCATTCCAGGTGGCCAAACGAAAAAAAAATCAGCATTAGCCACTCCTGGGCTAGTTAAACAGGCCATATACCCAACATGACTAAGTCTGTGGGAGTCCCGGAAACGATACAATCATCAGATTTAGAAGGGGCTACATGCAACATTTATGTAACAAAGCATTCTTTAAATAAGGCAGGTCAGATTAAGATTAAGTCTGTTTAAAATAACTACTCTATTTAGATGGTAAAAGGGGTGGATTTCCCACTCCAAAAGGTGAAACAGTTGTTCAGAGAAAATAAATAATTTGACTTTCAACTGCAGAACTTAACTTGATGCACGGGATCTGTTACTTGCATCACTCCTTGTGTCATGAAGATGAAAATGCAATTTCCGAATGCTGTCACATTACAGCAAAATCTGGTTTGAAATGGAGGGTAGAAAATACAATGCAGTCTCTGTTTCTTTACTAATGTGTTTGATCAGTATCACATTCCACACCATAAATTGTGTTTCTTTATCCTGTGCAAGATTTAATTCTCATGCAGGTTATTTTGAAGTAGATATATGTTCAGAGCTAATGAAGCTTGGAGCAGTGTCATCCAATAGTCTTCAATTCGCTGATGAATGGTAATCTTTCAGTGGGATTTTATTTAGGTTCACAGGCAAGCCAGGGTAAAATACCTCTGCCATTGTTATAAAAATTGATTGCCTTGGTCAAGTCTTTAGGATAAGTCAGAGACTTAAATGATGCAAAAATACAATTGGAAAATAATGTGGCGGTCAACATCGAATACAGATTATACGATGGAGTTTACATTGGAGCTGAATATTATATTACAGTACAATATAGGAATATAACATTAGGCTTGAGAAAATGGCAGCTTATTCGTTAAGCCCTGCATTCTGGAGTACTTGAAATGTTATCTTCTGTTCTTGGCTTTGATGAAAGCATTCTTGCCTGTGACGTTTGTGGTTTCAATGCTAACACAGGATTTGATTACATGTTATTTTAACTGTCCAGTGGAATTTTCAAAGGGTGCTGCAGTGACATAGGTGATATTCTCAGTGATGTGGCGAATATTCTTTCTTCAAGCAACATCACCAAAATCTTTCCTTCAACTCATTACTCATTGTGAGCTCCTGCTGAATTATGATTATTTACGTAACTAAATATGGGAAGTGCTTCCGTTCACAGAGCTGTGAAAAATGCAATAAAATTCCTTCACAAAACATTTTCCAAGTTTAATTCTAATTTTCAACATTTTTACTTTGTTCACAGTATTTACGTTTTATCTGGCCTTAGAATAGCCATTTTACAATAGTTTCATGGATGATACCTATTGGAACAAAACATGTCAGACAATGTTACCAGACATTCTTGTATTGAGCATGTAACAATTTAAACTCCAGTGTAACATAACCATTAACATTAAGCATGGTGTTATTATAGTAGGCTTATCGTTGAATAGCTGCCAATTGTTGTGATATTACAATGTTATCTTTCAAAGTTATGTTAATTATTAGATTCACAGCAAACAGTCCATGACCTCCCTCCACTCCACCTGACTGATCTTCTCCCAGTGTGCTCCCTGGCCTCTCAGAGCTAGGTTTAATGTTTGATCTGTAACTGTATATCAGCCACAGAATCGACATAAGAACAAAGAAATAGGAGGAGGTATAGGCCATTTGGTCTTTCATGTCTGCTCTACCATTCAAGAAGACAATGGCTGACCTCAGTGCTATTTTCCTGCATTAATCTCATATCCCTTGATTCCCTGATATTTGGAATTCTCTCCTAAAGGCAATCTGGCTACCTGCCTTTAATGCTTCAATGATGTGCTGAGATTGTCACAAAGTCACAGAGTCATACAACATGGAAACAAACTCTTCAGCCTGCCAAGCGCATGTAGACCATCTATCATGATTTACACCTATACTCATCCCTCTTTATTCTCCCCACATTCCTATCAACTTCCCCCCAGATCTACCACCCAGCTGCACACTGGAGGCAATTTACAGTGGCCAGTTAACGTGTATGTCTTTGGGATGTGGGAGGAAACAGGAGTAAATGAAGGAATTACACACAGTCACAGTGAGAATGCGCAAATTCCATACAGACAACACCCAAGGTCAGGACTGAATAATCTAAAAGGTGAACTCTTGATCTCCCGATCTATCTTGTCGTGGCCCTTGTACTTTATTTGGTTTCCTGTTCTGCACTTTCTCTGTAACCATCAGACACAGGAGCAGAATTAGGCCATTTGGCCCATCGAGTCTGCTCCGCCAATCTATCATAGCTGATTTATTTTTCCCTCTCAACCCCATTTTCCTGCAACATAGGTCATGTTCTCCTGTAACCGCAACACTATAGTCTGCATTCTGTTTTTCTTTTTACTACCTCAATGTACTTACGTACAGCATAATCTGGATGGCACACAAACAAAAGCTTTTCACAGCATCTCAGTATGTGTGACAATAACAAACCAATACCAACACCACTGGAGCTGTGAAGCATCAGCTCTACCAGCTACACCACTCTGCCACCCTTATGTAGATGGAAGCTCAGCCAACTTACTGATGACCTGAGAATCAACCAACAGGTCAGCAAGCCATCCACCAACAGTCAAAAGTTGGTTTGCCAGTCAGACATCCCATCAGCTAAAAATTCAGGCAGGCAGGTAGCCTACTAAGAAGCCCAGAAAACAACATATTGTCACTAAGTTTTGGATGACATTTTAAAAAAAAATTATTTTCCTTGCAGCAGACTGGCTTGCTGCATTTCGTCATCGGTACTTCATCAGACCGTGAACCTGCTTCCTGTGATCTGTGTCTCACAGTGGAGATGTGGCCAATTTATTACTGGGTCCCACAAACAAAGATTCATTTACAGGAATTTTGTGACAGTGCTTCACACAGCACTTTAATATCATGAGCAATGACTTAAAAGAACAATACTGATATAGATAACTGAATAACTGAGGGCATACTTCCAACCTGCATCGCCTACTCTGTTGGGTACTGCCCTAATTGTCCAGAAGAACTGCAAGCAACATTGCTTTTGAACTCACTGTTTAGAAGTTTTAAAAAAATCCAATTTGTTTGCACCCGTATGTCACTTTCGTGTTCACCAATATCCTTAGGATTTCATAACACTAGAATTTATCATTTTGCCTTATTAAAACTACAAAAGGTTTATAAAACTGTCCTGAAATTATTTAATTATTCTGGTAGAAAAGTAGTATAATGACCACATTAAATAACCCCACAGCAGCTCTCTCCCTTTCCAAGAGATTTCTAATTGTCCTCCTCCCCACCCACCCACCCCACTCTCGCGCGCGCACGCGCACGCACACACACACACACACACACACACACACACACACACACACACACACACACACACACACACACACACACACACACACACACACCTGTTAACTTAGCTAACCTGTTACTGGCCCAGTTTTCATTGTGGCTGTATTAGAAAGCAAGGGTGCATTGCACAGAAAATCTTAAGAAACGGATAAATTAAGTTGTTCAGGTGCATATTTTGACACATCCTGTTGGAGTAGTATTTTGATCATGTATTAGGTGGTATAACAACAGGTTGCACTGTAAGCATGTGTAACTGGGGGAGCAGACTCCTAAAATTGATCTTGACACTTGCTGCATTAATGGAAAGACACGGGGGTTGAAATCTTGCAGTGCAGTGATAGTAAAGGTCATGATTTCAGCTCACTAAAGAATTGTGTTGAATTGCCTTCCTGTGGACCAGAGCATACTGTGGCTAAGCAAATGATAGTAAATTCACAGCATCTCAAACACCAGCAAAAAGGGAACAAGGGTGCATGTGATGGGTGCATTAGGGAGAGAGCAGCTTGTCAATAATGTTGCAAATGGGATTTGGAGTTATAGAGTGATATACAGCATAAAAACATGGACTGCTGACCATCAACCACCCAGTTACAATGATCCTACATTAATTACAATTTTCTTTTTGGGGGATGGTGGATTTCTTTAAACCAGTTGCAGTCCTGGGCTATAGCCCAGGTTGTGCACAGTGGAGCTGGCGCAGTGGTAGGGGCTTGGGTGGAAGGGATGATTGTGTTAGGCTGTGCACAGCAGCAATATCATATACCATGTTGAGGATGCACATTTTGTGGGTATGTGCCTTTACCAAAGCATTCAGCTTTAAATCCATACACACAGCCCTGGCTGTAACTACTCAGAAAACACATAGTGATTGTAATGTGGAAAACTTTATTGCCTAGAATTTACATGGCACCTGTTTAGATTCAGTAATGGGGTGCATTGGCAAGCTTGGTATGAGGGCTCCTGACAACAAATCTGACAACAAATGGCACATGAGGCCCAAGACATGGTACACTACAGACTAAGTCTTACACAATCCAAGGTCTTTTTTTTGCATCCCTCACAGGTGGGGAGCATGTCAAGGAAGCTGGGTAAATTGGGGTTAAGGTAGTTAGAGGTGTCATGGGTGGAAGGGACACAGGAGTTAAGTTTGGCCGTTGAGATCAGTAATGGGTTCGGGGTGAAGATCGAGCTGCAGATAAACAAGGGTGGGGATGGCTTGTGTGGTGTTGCAGTGAGGTGGCACGTCAGTTATTGGAGGGTGAGGGTGGTTACAAGGTTTGTCACGAGTTGATGATGTGGGGCATGTTGTAGACCCTTCAAGAAGTTTAAATATAATTCATAAAGGGGCCCAAACCTGAGGTCAAATTCTCAACACCACGAGCTTGGAGCTACTCAGGTGGCTTCCCTTTAAGTGACACTGAAGAGGACCTCACAAGCATTGTGAAGACCTGTTTCTGCATGAGCTGCCCCTGCTGTCTGCATGCATCGTCGCAAGTCCTTGAAGTGCACATGTCGTGGCTGCTCCCTGCATTAGCACGTCACCCACAGAGGACTCGGAAGGAAAACTGCTGACTTCGTACAATTCGCAGTAAGTCCACGATTTCTCTTTCGGAATGTTTTACATTGAAATTGAATCATATGGTGCACAAAATCCTGTGTAAAATGTGGGGGTAGAACTTCGTCCAAGATGTCCTGCGTAAAACCAGTTCAGTAGAACCAAATTTTGGACATGGAGCACAGCTGCTATTATATAAGTGACCAAGAACGAAATTCTACCTTTGTTCTATCGTTGCTCTGGTCTATACTAACAGGGTTTATATCCATTGAGTATCCCAGTTGCCTTGAAGTGGTAGGGTCCTTGAAATGCCATAATCCTTGGCCCAGAACTTCTTGCAGTCCAACCTCAGTCATGTTCATCATGCCCTTAGCTGTCCAAATCACCAATTTCATTGTCAATAAAATACATCCATATTTTTCTGCACTTAAAATATGCCCAGTGAGGATGATGGCAAATCAGAGGTCCTGTGACCATTAATGCCACTATATCAATAAATAGATAAGCAGGATGTCAATGTAAACTCTTAAAAGTTACAAAAAAATAAATTGCTGGAAGGACAGTGGGTCAAGCAACATCTATGGACGCAAAGATGTCAAAGTCGACCCGCGCTTCTGTAAATAATCAGACAACAGCAGAACCAAAGAACTTACGATAAATGCTTTATTAGCTTTCGCTAGCGGGAGTGGGAAAATAAAGAGACAGAGTAAACCATGTAACTCTAACTCTATACTGAAACCCAGTCAAAGAAGGTTTGGCTACAGCGTATTTTTATACCCTTTTTTGTGGGAATGCTAGGTGAGAAACTACTCTTACACAGGCAATTGTTTACATAAAGTTTCGAACATAACAAGATATAGGTATAAAAACTACTTCTTCCCACTTGCACCTGCTATTTAAGCTAGACATAACTAAATCACACCATAATGAAATCATTCTTTACCTTGAAAATCCTTTCACAGTGAGAACCATACTAAAAAAAAGCATACTATTAACCCTTACACTGCCAGTTGTTAACCCTTGTGTTCCCAGCTATCTTTCACAAAGAGATAGTCAATGTTTGGTTTGAGACCCTGCATCAGAACTGAGAGCGTAGAGGGAAGATGGCCAGTATATAGAAGTGAAAGGGAGGGTTGAAACGGAGGCTGGTATGTGATGGGTGGAAATAGATTAAAGGGGGGGGGGTGGTGAGAGATAAGGCAGATGGAACCAAGTGAGGGAAGGGGACTTGGAGGCTAGAGACAGAGGCTGGTAGGTGATAGTTGGAACCAGTAAGGGAGTGGTGAAGGGCAGATGAAACCAGGTAGGGAAGGAAATGGTAAAAAAGGGGAATGGATGGAAAATGTGGACAAAGGGCGAGAGAAACTGGGTCCTGGTGGGAATGGGAAAGGAATGCAGGGGGTGTGGGTCAATGTTCATATCGTGGGTTGGAGGCTACCCAAGTGGAATAGGAGGTGTTGTTCTTGTTTGCATTTGGCCTCACTTTGGCAGTGGAGAAGGCCGAGGATGAACAGATCAGTGTGGGAATGGGAAGGGGAGTTGAAATGATGTGCAACCGGAAGCTCAAGATGGACACTGCGGACAGAACGCAGATGACTTTTATGTGAAGGCAAAATAGTTTCATCAGATGTGCTGCTCATTCCAGGCCAATCTTTTCATGATGCTTGCATTGGACCACATTGTTGAAGTGCATGACAAATATACAGGCATATGAGTCTATTGTTTCACTTTGGACCATCTCTGATTAACCTTGCCAGCAAAAAATAACACCCCAGTGATGTTATTTTTAAGCCTTAAGTAGCAGTGGTGAGAAAACTGGTGACGATCCAGGAACATTATAATTATTGTTGTTTTCATCAGGAAGTTGGAGAAGGGGGACTTCAACACAGCACAGAAGAACATTAATCATGTCATAAGTTACTTATGTCATAGTTTCTGCCTTATCATCATTTTAGCATTCCATTAACACAGCATTATAATGGTGCAAATCCTGAGGAAAACCTAACACACTTCTTCATTTTTTATTAAAATACAAGATAATCCTGAACTCAAACTGTATAAAATTCTAATTTTTATGGAAGGCACAAATAATTCAGCTTATTTCAATCATTTTCCCCAGTTTTGTCATGGACACTTTCTCTCCTAGGAAGCTTTGTTTTGATTTGATGAAGCTATGTTGTAGGCAACAATAAGTTACTTTTTTCTTCATTGCCCAACTTTTGTTGCTTCTGCTTTGAGATACCTTTCAATATGAGATCAAGTTGATATCAATAGATATCAGCAATCAAAAGGCACAAGCAGTATTCAGTGATTTTGGCGAATTATTGTACATGTCAGTGATTGAAGTATTCATAATATTTCATGGTTTTGGTTTTAGGACATCACCCAGGGTTTCCTTAGAATTGTTCATTTACTTGCATATACCAACCAGATCTTTATTCCTAATAAGTGAAAACCAGAACTTTTGTTTTGCTTTATGTCAATGTGAAAAAAAAATTGAATAATGAACAAGCATTTAATGCCTTTTTTTATTCGTGGGTGTTTGGCAGGTTAAAAGTGGGAATAGAAAATACAGAAATTACCTTTTTTTTCTTTCAAGCATCAATTTTCTGATCACTTTCCCACTGACTCCCTGTTTCCCTGATGCTGATTCCCATTAAGCAAAGATTCTCTGGGTGTGGTTATCACAAAGTTAATCTGAGAAGTTTGGCTGTTTCCCTCTTCCCACTTCAAGATCACTGTTGCTAACCCTAATAACCATTGTTAGCATTGTGTTTGAGATCGAGTAACTCAATGCACATTGAGACACAAACCAACAGCTTGTAACCCATATTTATGTATGCCTTTGCTCAAAGAATCAAGGCAAATATTTTGTCAGGTATGGTTAAAAGCCCTCAGCCAAAGTTTCTTCTCATAATTCAGAGTAATAAAGTGTTATGTCGTTGAAAATAGGCTTAATCTGGAATAGCCGAACCCTGTGTTTCTTGTGGCCATTAGCTTCTGGTCAGAGATTTGCCCCTGGTGAGACTTTTGTTACCAGTAGAATCTTTAATCCAACTTAAATCTTCCTTAAATAACACTGACCATAGCACAATACAGAGAATTTGGCCCCAAAGTTATTTTCAACTTCGCTGGTCAGAAAAACAACTGTTCTTACTAACTGATAGAACAGCCATCATTTACTACTCCACTGAAACTGCTGTGTCAAGGGCCAACACTCGAATTGTTGTAGGTCTATAACCTCTTGCAACTTCACACTCAGTCTCACATATATTCCCACTCTGCCCAAGGAGATCAGGGCTGTAGGCACTCTCAACTTCTCAATATCGGGACCGTTGCAGGCTCTCTGCCACATTTCACAGCTTCCTACTAATTTCAACATTAAGGAGGTCACGCAAACTTCATACCAAAGGAGAGAATAAAGAGCCTAGAAAGCGGATTTGAAACTAAAACATTTGTGTTAGATGTTACTGCATAAATCACACACACACAAAATATTTTGCTTGCGTTTTGCTTTCCTCTCCCCCAATTTCCCCTTACACCCTTCTTTCCTACCTCCTTCTCCATTCCCCTCCCCCTACTTTATCCACACTATTTTCCCTCATCTCCATGGCAGCCTGCAGTGGTGCTGACCTGCTTCCCAGCAGGCTGTGCACAATATATACAGCAGCCGTGAGCTCTGCAAGCAGCTGCTTTCTGCAGACATGCACATCAGATTTACTGCTTGAGAAAACCACAACAGTGATTCCCTCAAGTGAGGATGTCCAATTTTGTGATTTTTCTTTTGCTGAGCCCTGATTTGGCATGATGGAAAAGTGCAGCATTCATTTAACATGCCAGAAATAACAAATGTAATTTTGAGGTTAACATTGCCTCTTGTGGTTAGTATTCTTCACCTGCTTGTCCAGGTCCTCCCCATTCATCGCTGCAGCACCTATTCTTTAAACCGAATAGCTGGAGGGTTGCTGGCAGGTAGATAACCTTGCTATTGATGAATAGAATAGCAAGTGCGGAAACTGACAAGGTGCAGCAATACACAGGAAACCTTGCAACTGAAGATTGTAATGGTTATGGAACTTATGGAAACAGCGTTAGTTTGAGACAGGATGCTGCTTAACACCATTAAAATGAGGTAAAACAATTTCTAGGCTCCTGTTTAATATTCAGAAACAAACTTGGTGCAAGGATTCTAGAAAATCCAATGGCATAAGAAGATTTAGACAATGACCGATAATATGTCACACGCAAATCAGTAAGAAAAGTAATCGGGAAATGATAGTGGTGATATTGGTAAAGCACATCACAAATTCTGATGCAGAAAATTATAGAGTCTGGTTGCTATAATTTGCAATGCTATAGGATGTCAAGGGTTTTAGTGACATCACACCAACCAGTAACAAGTTTGTTCTCTCTAGTTTCCTGGTGGATGGAGTTGTTTTAATTACTTGATTTTATAGTGGCAGAGAATAATTCATTCAATTCTGTAATGGCATCTGTAAATAGTTCCAAAAACTGAGCTAATGAACTAATTGTCAAATTTTATTCGAAATGCTAATGATGGTTTGTTTTCCCGGCTTCGTAAATCCTGTTTAGATCAAGACATTCAGAATTTAATTCAGTCAGTGAATCTCCCCTGTCATGCCTCATTGAAACTTGGAGAACATATTGCTTTGTAAGCAAGGGAGTGCTGCATCATGTAAAACATACCAACCAATTGTTTTGAGATCACAATGTAAAAGCAGACACACCAACTCAGTTAGAGGCCAGCTCCCCTGAGGTAAATCCTGAAATTGGTTGCAGGATGACCGGTGCTAATCCCTAGGGGAAAATACATTAAGGTGAATTTTTCACTGGGATTCGTAATGGATCTGCTGCCATAACTGTGCAGTTCCTGAGCTGAGGCTTCAGTGACACTTTCCACTCAACAGAGAACCAGCCTTGGGCTAACGTAAACCTTGGCAGGTTTCCCAACTGTACAGCATCCGCTTGCTGAATCCACATCTGGTCAATTTAGCACAAGTGCAGAGAGCCTTTGAAATCAGTGGCAGAAGTTAGTTGACAGGAGATCATTAACTAAAGGTTTTTATTTGATATATTTAAATTGCTTTAAGTGTTTTAAGTGTGTGGGATTTTATTCTTGTAACTTTAAAACTTGTTTTAAAAATAAACAGTTTTTAAAATTATTTTTATTTTGCAATGGATCCTGAGTGACAGTGAATGTTTGTGAATATCAGGGACAATGTCAGTTTGAATGACAGGTTGGACAGCCAGTGAGCTGAGGCAGGGGCAGGGCAGGACCTCTGCACTATGATTGGTGGTCTTGGCATTGAAGTCTGCCACTTGTGTCAGGAGGGTTTTGTGCCACACCCATGTGCTGGGCTGTTCTCCCAGAGAATGATTGTGTTTTGGACCACGCTGGAGAAAACGCACGGTCCATGGTGCAGACAACTAGTTAACTCAAGGCAGTGGAAAATCTTTAAGTTTCTTCTTTCATCTGTGACATTTCGCCCGTGGAGTTGCTCCTAGCAAGTTGGATTACTTGCAGTTTAAACTGGATAATCTAGGTTGACATTTCAGTCTAGTGCTAAGGAAATGCTGCACTGTTGGAAGTGACATATTTCAGATGAGATCACCACTTGTCCTCCTAGGCAGGTGCAAGAGATCCCATGAGACTCGGATTTGTGCCATTCAGTAAGCCGTGTGGAGGACAGATGAAGTAGAAATGAAATAAATACTGGAAGTACTCATCAGGCCAGGCAGCATCTGTGGAGCAATAAAGCCGATTCACATTTCAAGCCGATGACTTACGTCAGATTTACATTGTTTCGTTATTATTACAATGATTCCCGAATTGGTTTATATTCAAAATGAAGGACCATTTGTATCTTGACTGTTATAGATATATATATGATACTTAAATCATTTTTATTATATTAAAGTGGACATGTAATGGATAGATGCAGATGTTGCTATCCAACAGGTAAATGTGGGACTGACCCAGTGTGACTGACCCGTTATATAAAATACTGTTAATTTAATGAAGGACTGATACAGTGCCACTAGAGCTGTGAAATTGGGCTCTGTAGCCCCATTTGTCCCAAATTGTAGGTGAATTGTGTACACAGTTTTGTTTGCCATTGGTTATTGTGTCACGTGCATACATTGGAAATTTGCAGAGGAGCCAAATTTTGATGGGAGTGCTGAAAAACTGGGTCATGGCTATCCCACCAGTGCCTTGCTAAGTATGTATTGGGAACTGAATAGTAAGAAAAACTCACCCCCCTCACCTCTCATCCACTTTCCACCTGCACTATTTAAAGGAATTGTCAATAACTTGCAGGTTTGTTGATAACTGACTGAAAGGAGTTGGAGAGAAATGTGGTATTGCTATTGTCAAAAGAGACAAATAATTCCAATGTCTTCAGGGAGTGCTGTGGCTATGATTTTGATTTCACTTTTAGCCTTTTTTTCTGCCAGAAGTAGGTGTACAGGTGGTCATTTCAGCCTTCCAGCAGGAGAAGAATAGAACAAAGGGCCCTTGACAGAAGAACCTATTCACAATGTGTGATCAGGGCATAGTTTTCCTTTCTACAATTCAGTGTGGAGCAGTATTCAGCAGGGAAATGTTGACTCAGATCTGCCCCAACTGCAGTCCCAGAGCCACATGAGGACCGCTTTCCCATAGGTCAGTAAGGCGATTGTTGCCATGAAATTCTTCACAATTGGATCTTTCCTACAGACATCACAAACCAACAATCAATGGAAGATTGGGGGGGGGGGTGGGGCGGGATGATAGAAGTTCTTAACTTCATGGAGGCACACTCATTGCCATCTGCTAAAGCAGAGAACTGCAGGAAGTGCGTGTGCAGAGGCTCCCGGATTGCAGTCTTCCTGATGGTACAGGGAGCCTACATCGCCTGAGGGCTGTGGCTGAAAATGATTATCACCTGCTCAATGTACAGCTGGTCTGAGATCATCATGGCAATTGCCCTGCCCAAGACCGCAAGAAATTGCAGAGTGCTGTGAACGCAGCCCAGTCCATCACGCAAACCAGCCTCTCCCTCCATTGACTCTATCTACACTTCCTGCTGCCTTGGGAAAGCAGCCAACTTAATCAAGGACCCCTCCCACCCCGGTAATTCTCTCTTCCCCCGTCAGGCAGAAGATACAAAAGCCTGAGAGCACAAGCTGCCAGACTCAAGGACACCTTCAATTCCACTGTTATTGGACCCTTGAACAGATCTCTCATAGGCTAAAAGACGAACTCTTGATTTTCCAATCTACTTCATTGTGGCCCTATTTGTCTAACTGCACTGCACTTTCTCTGTAGATATATATATATATATTCTGCATTCTGTTTTCGTTTCACTACCTCAATGTAATTATGTATGGCATAATCTGTTTGGATGGCACGCAAAACAAGCTTTTCACCATATTTCGGTACTTGTAACAATAATAAACCAATACAATACAGTAGAAGAACCTCATGGGCTATACAAGAATTCTCGGGCCTCTGTCTTTCAGTAATTGCGCTGGATCAGTGAGAGGCTACTTGGGACAAGGATTGCCCTCTAACCATCTGGCTCCTCACTTTGCTACACATTCTGAAGACAATGCTCCCACAATGATCATAACTATCAGTGTGCTGCAAAAACAATTCTGCTGCACAGAAAGATCTGAGGGCACATTACAGGACACTGCAGAGAGTGTCCAATGATTCAACATCAACTTCTGTATCCTGATTTGGCAATTATAGGACCTCAGCTTCTGCCAACATCTGCAGATCAAGAGGGGGAGAAGCTGGAAGGCGATGAAGATGAGGAATAGGAAGGGAGCTTGGAGGTTCCTTCCATACAGTCTGGGAGAGACCAATAGCATTCTGCTCTGAGTGAAGAGAAAATTGCTGCTCCTCCGATAATAGAGCAACCTGAAACCGCATCTGCCAAGGCATGGGGCGTGGGCAACCTCAGGCATAGGATGATAAATGGCAAGTATCGTGCATGCCATGAGATGGTATGACCACTTCTCCTTGACATTAAATGACAGGGCCTTAACTGGATTCCACCACTGTCAACAACATGGAAGTTATGCTCGGCCAGACGCATAACTAGATCAATTTTGTAATTACTGTGACTGCAGGAGTAAATCAAAAGCTAGTTACTATGTGTTGATTTCCTCCATCCCTGACTTCCAAAACTTGTCTTTCGTCTATCTGCTACATGTGAAGCAATTTGTTCCACAGCCTGGATGAGGGCAGCTTCAGCAAGGCTCAAGAAGTTCAACTGTACAAAGCAGCCACTTGATTAGCTCCTGATCCTCCACCCTGAGCATTTGCTCCCTCCACCATCTCCCCATCGTGGCCATACTTGTACCATCTACAAAATGCATTGCTGGGAATCACTAAGATTTCTTTGACAACATTTCCAAACTGCAGACCAAGAAGGTTAAGGGCAACAGATGCATAGGAACACTACCATGTGCAGGTTCCCCTCCAAGTCACACGCCATCCTGATTTGAAAATATATCACTGTTTCTTCATCATTGCTTTGTCTGACTGCTGGCGCTCCTTCCCCAGCAACATTGTGACTCAACACCACCTTCTCCAAGGCAATTGTGGATGGACATTAAATGCTGGCCTTCTGAGCAATGCCCATATTTTAAGTGACTTGAAATAAAGACAAAGAAACTCCCCATTTCTCCACTGGTCCCATCTTACCTTTCTACATTTGTTGATCATCTCATGTCTGATAAATACAGTACAGATGAGAAGTGTACAGTTATCACCCTGTGCATATCCAAAATTTCTTCCTTCCATGTGGCTTTGTCTGCCCTAATTCTCACACACAATTTTGCCCAGTGGTTCAAGCCTGGTTGTTGACTCCACGCAGATAATTCCTCTAAATGCAATATACAATGTGCCCTTTTCTGAGCTGACCTTAGCAACAGTCAGACCTATCTGAGGGCTGCCTTGTCTTTGCTTTTTTCCTGGATTGCTCTCACCTGGTTAGGTGAGCACTCTTGGCAGTCTGAAAGAAGAGGCAGAAGGATGACGGTGAGGAGAGAGATGCAATCCAGAAGTGCACGCCATCACCATCTGCAGCTTGCAAATCAGAAGAACATGTGATTGAGGCAAGTATATTAGTCATAAGTGCACTGTCATCTTCAATGTCCCTGTGCCGCTGTTAGTCGCTCTAATAATAGCCAACACTCTCGTCTAAAACAGCAAGTTGTTCCCCAGTGGATCTGCTCCTGTTGGTACTGGTGACGTTCCACTTTTTCCTTCGAGAGGGAGAAGTCTGTTATAAGTGTCTTGCTATATGTTTGGGTAATGTCTTGCCATGACTGAGTTATCTGCCAGGGCATGGAAGATATAGGTTAAGTATTGGATCAATGGTAAATATGAGAGGGTGTTGGGGAAAGGGAGGCATAAGAATCTCAGGTGGTTGAGTTATAATGGTGTAAAACTTAGAGGAGTGCATGAGGTTGGCAGTGAAGCTGTTGGAAGATCGGATTTAATGATCATTTACTGACAACCGATAAGAGCTCACTAAATATTTTGTCTCAATGTGTTCATGTCCTTGGGGCTTTACTCCTGGCATTGATGTTGTTTGTGATCTTCTCCCACACCCGCTTTGGATCTGGAGGGTTTGTCGGACCCTGATGGGAAGAAGACATCTCTCTTTCTCTTCACATTAACCAACGCAGAATGTGAAAGCCAGTGTGCCTACTCTTTCCCATGTTCAGCCAGGGCTTCCCAAAACCTGCATAACGACTTTTGACAAAGCACCTCCCTTTTGAGATTCAGCCATGGCTTCACATACCACCACCACACTTCAGACACCGACATAACTGGCCTCCGTGGACGTTTGCAAAGCCTGACACTAACTTGGATGCCAAAGACAGGAGATGAATTCATGAGAATGTGGAAGCACAAAATCTGTGATCTTTCTACAGAGAGCCAAATGGGAAGAGGTTCATGATGATCATGATCCCAGTACATATATTTTATTTCCCATAAACTTCAGATGCAGGAGCACATTTCAAGACAAAATTAACATGAATAAATGTTGAAAAAGCAGGTGATATGAATCAGAAGAGTAAAACAAACATTTCATAAAGATATCTGCAGTACTAAAGCAAACGGAGAGTTAAACTGCTCAGATGATCATCGCCCATAACAGAAGCATGGACAGAGAAGCAGAAGCCAGATGCACAAAGGCAAACTAAATAAAAAGTCTAATGTCACCAGTGCTGCAGCATCAATCAATACCTATCATCACCAAGACAGATCTTATGTAAGAACCTTCCTAGCTTTCAACCACTGTCACACCTAGCTCTTAATATCAGAGCATGAAAGCAGCTGAACCGAGGTTCAAAGGAGACTGCTGGGAGTAATATGAAGAGGCTGGAAGAGATGAGACAAGCAATTCAGATCCAGGCAATCTTGCATTGCATCAGGAGGCAATAAATCAGGTGGTTGGGCACCTGCTGAGGATAAGGGAGGACAATCTTTCACAGACAGCGTGCAACAGAAGGAGAAAATGGATGAAGAGCAAAAGATGACAAGTACCATTTGAGAACTTGTACAGTTGGTCGGTCTCACCTGCAACCAAAAAAAGCCAAGGAAAGAAATTTGTATTTCCTCTTGACACTTTAAGGTAAGAGAGGACTGGGAAAAAAAAAGAATCTCTGAAACAAAAGTTTGAGATTCCAACTGTGACTAAACCTCACAAATGAAGCGGTTTGGGACATGAAATGTATAATATAGATGTAACTTTAGATAATGTAATTCCTTTTCAAATATACAGGAACTAGTAATCATTTAAATATTTATACCTCTGGTTTCAAATTTTGAAAGCACTTCCAGGTTCCTGCTATCGATTAAATACTGGAGATAACATGAAAGATAAAATTCATGTTACAATCCAACTGCCATTAAAAAAAATGATCAAACGTGGAGTTACATTTTTATTAAAGCTCTTTAGGGACTATAAATAATTAAAAATTACCAATACTAGAAAGTCATTCCACCCTTGTCCTACTTGTTAGAAGTTTACAGATTAACTAATGTGCTTATTGCATAATAGCCCAGACAATGAACTAATTATGTCATGTAATTAAGGAAAATACTGATGCACATCCTCATGAATGTGCTGTTTAACCTTAAGCAGTTTTATTTGAATGATGAGCTTTCAAGTTTAATGTGGGTGCAGCTGCCAGTGTTCATTTCTAGTGAGAAATCAACTAGAAAAATGATGTCTCATAAGACAAAACAAGAGTGGGTGGAGGGGGGCAGGAGGAGTGGAAGATTACTGGAAATATAGCTGAATAGTATGGCAACAAAATCAATCATGAATATGGTAGGATGCACCTTTCGATAGTGCCCGGTCAACTTTACAAATTATATCAACTAAGTGATCTTGTGATTGGGTTTAAAATACAGATACATCAATTGTGGAATGAATGTGCCTGCATCCCTGCAGTGGGATGGATATGCATAGGCCTTCATATTGGATTGGATGTTTTTGCACACCTGTGCTGGGTTGATGCACATGTACCCTGTGAGCTCACTGAAATCTCTTCAGTAGTTTATTATAAAGTTGGCTGTATATTCCATGTAATTTTGTATTTAATATCCTGGCAGAATTTGATAACTGATTGTGTTTTAAGTGAGTTTCATTGAATTAACTTAGATTGTTATTTAAAGGACTGGAAAGCATCAGGCTTGTTAAATCACTGGGCATTTCATGGAAATTTTGATCTTTCGTATCTCAGTAGAAAGGATTGAGAATTGAATTATATAGGGTAAAGAACATAAGGTCATAAACCATTGGATAGAAGCTGAAAGTAAAGTCAAGGGGTCAGGTTTTGTCATTAGATTTCAATAAGAATAGTAAAACCCCAAGCAAGTATGTCAGCCTCTAAATGGATAGAACACAGCCTACATTTCCTACATTATAGCAAAGACAGCTCTTCACATATTGCAAGTAAAACTCTTCAGGACGTTGTGAGGTCTTGATAGAAATGTAAAAATGTAATTTATTCTTGTTTCCTGTGCTTTGTTATTTCTTTCCCTGATTTGAGTAAAGACTTAAGATTGAGCTCAACAAATGAAATTTGCATTGACTTTTTGGGGTGAAATTTGGCCTTGGTTGGTAATGATACAGCCATAGGTTATACTCACTTGCCTCGTTTGCTTCCATTAGTGTCAATGGACTGGATGACAAGAACTCAATACTAATGGCAGTCAATGATTTTTTTCCCCCAGAATATTTAGTGCTGTAAGATAAAGTAACTTAATTTGCAACTTAAAAACAATTTAGTTTGTTGTTTTGAATTGATTTCAGCAGAAAGTAGATATGCATGTCAGAGGAGGAGATAGAGGATTACCTTGACAGGACACTGTGGTGATGTAATAGTTAAAGTACTGGACTAGTAATCCAAAGGCCTGGATAAAAATCCAAAGATCAGAATTAAAATCCTACTATGGCATCTGTGGAACTCAAATTTAGATTAATAATTCAATATTTAAAAAAATGTCATGACCACAAAACTACTGGATTGTTAGTAAAATCCCATCTTGTTCACTGATGCCCTTCATTGGGAGGAGTAACTATGCCAGTCTTAACCTAGTCTAGTTTACACATCAGCCCAAGCCCACCAATACAGCTGACTCTGTATTGACATGAGAAACCAGTTTGGAGGCATTGAGGGATGGGCAATAAATGTCGGCCTTATTAGTGACACCCAGATCCTGATAAGTGAATTATAAAAATGAACGAGGAGGCTTCAGGAGTGCATAAATATTGGCACAGAGGTAGTTGGGCCAAATAGCCTGTTTGTGTACTGTATATATATATATAGTTGTAGTCAGTTCATGCTACCTAGTGTTTTTCAGGATAGCTTATCACATTCAAACATGTGGAAAAAGGTGATCCACTTCATATTACAAGGGGTGTGCCTGTGACATCTCTCATTACCGAGTTATTAGGTAAAATAGCCACACTGCCAAAAATGTCCATTATCAATCTACAGACCAGATCTGGACATGGCAAAGTTGTTACCAGCTCATTCAGTTTTTGTCCTTGTGAAGATTTGGTGACTAGTATTTAAATTGAGAGAGAATTGTCCCATAGACTATTCAAGTAGCAACCTAGAATAGTCGTGCTTACAGAATCATGTCTTCACCTTACAGAAAACAGGTCACATTCCTCCATTACAATCCCTGGGAATGTCCTGTCCCACTAGCAGGACACAGCCACCAGTGATGGTGGTACAATAGTACACAAGTGGAAGGGAGTGACCCTGGGTGTCCACAACATTGTCTCCAAACCCCATGAGGACTCATGACATCAGACCAACCACAGCCAAGGAGACCTCCTCCTGACCATCACCAACTATCCTCCCACAGATGATGAAAGGGTGCTGCTCCATTCTGTATAAAACATGGAAGTACCACCAAAAGTAGCAAGGGGACAGAATTTACTCTGTGTTGGAGACTTCAATGTCCATTACCTAAAGTGACAGAGCTGGCCAAATACTGACAGACACAGCAGCCACAGTCTGTGCCAGGCATTGAGTGAACTAACATGAGAAATCAACCTACTTGACACCATCTTCACCAGTCTACCAGTTGCAGATACAATTATCATGACAGCATTGGTCAGAGTGACCATTGCACAGTCCTCATGGGGCCTGTCTTTGTTGTTGAAAACCACTTTTCTGCTAGATGCAATGGACACAGAACAGATCTTGCAGCCGAAACTGGGGCATACATGAGGCTCAGTGGGCCATCAGCAATAGCATAGTTGCATTCCATCATAATCCATAACTCCATGGCTCGGCTTAGCCCTCAGTCTACCAACACCATCAAGCAGGGGACCAACAACTGGTTCAATCAGGAATGCAGAAGAAAATGTCAGGAGCAGACGAGGCAGGCTAAAAAAGTAAGGTGAAACTGCAATACAGAACCAGATACATGTTAAACAGCATAAGCAGCATGAAATAGGTAGATCTCATAACTGATAGATCAGAGCAACTCAGATTTGCAGACTTGCAATAACCACTCATAATAGTAAATGGGCAATTAGACAGCTAATAGGAGAAAGGGACTCTGACATTCCCATTCTTCAAAAATGAGGAGGCCTGGCATATGATGCCAAAGACAAGGCTGAAGAACTTGCAACCAGAAGTGCCAAGCAGGCGATCGATCTTGGCCTCCTCCTGAGATTCTCACCATCACAGAAGTTGGTCTTCACCCAATTTGCTTCAAGTTTAAAAAAAAGCTGAGTGCAGTGGACATAACAAAGGCCACAAACACCAGACAACATCTCAGCTGCAGTAAGGAAGATTTGTGCTCCAAAACTAATGGCAGATCTGTCAAATTATTCCAATACAAATTCAACACTGGCATCAACACAACATTGAAAATTGCCCAGGAAGGATCTTTCCATATAAAGCAGTGCAAATCTAATCCAGCTAATTACTGCCCAAATAATCTACTCTGAATCATCAACAAAGTGATTGGAGGTTTTGTAAACACTGCTAGCAAGTAGTACTTCATTAAAAACCAACGTTGTCTGTCCCCCCCATACACCATTCTAAACATTCACTCCCCCCATCACTACTGCACTGTGACTGTGGAGTCATGCAATGCATTTATTCTGACAGCACCTACCAAACATATGACCTCTGCCACCAAGAAGAGCAAGGCAATTGGGAACAGTATGACCTATAGAATTCCCTCCAAGTTACACACATAGAAAGCATAGAAAATTAGGAGAAGGAGTAGGCCTGTCAGTCCTTCAAACCTGCTCTGCCACTCAATATGATCGTGGCTGACCTTCTATTTCAATAACATATTAACTCTGGCTCCCTATACTCCTTGATGCCTTTTGTGCCTGGAAAGGTATTTATCACCTTCTTAAACATATTCAATAACTTGGCCACCACTGCCGCAAAACAACAAATTTCACAACGTATGTCAGTGATAATAAACCTGATTCTGATTCTGCCTTCTTAGCTGCTTGCTGTACCTCAGTGTTTGCTTTCAGTGACTGGTGTATAAGGATACCCAGATCCCTTTGTACAACAGTGTTTCCTCTTCTATCACCATTTAAACAATATTCTGCTTTTGTATTTGTTCTTCTGAAATAGATAACTTTATAGTTATCTATGTTATATTGCATCTTCCACATTTTTGCCCACTCACTCAACTTGTATAAGTTGTCTTGAAGCCCCTTACATCTACCTCACAAATGACACTTCCCTTTAGTTTTGTGTCATTGGCAAACTTACAAATATTACATTTGGTTCCCTCAACCAGATCATTAATAAATGTTGTGAATAGCTGGGGCCTGAACACTGATCCCTGTGGTACCCCATTAGTCACCACTTAACACCATGATAAAGACCCATTCATTCCTACTCCTTGTTCCCTGTGTGTGAACCAATTTTCTCTCCATGTTTGTATAATGCCCTCATTCTGATGGACTTTAATTTTGCACACAAACCTCTTAGAAACATAGAAAACTAGGAGCAGGAGCAAATCCTTCAAGGGTGGTCTGCCTTTCAATAGGAATATGGCTGTTTATCCAAATTCAACATCCTGTTCCACCATTCTCCCTGTGTTCTTTGATCCAGCTCTTCCTTAGAAAAATATCCAACTCCTTCTTGAATACATTCTGTGATTTGACTTTAACTGCTTTCTGTGGTAAAGAATTCCACAGGTTTCACCACTCTCTGGGAGATAAGATTTCTCCTCATTTTAATCTTAAATGGTTTACCCCTTATCCTTAGACTCTGAACCTTCAGTCCTAGGGTTCCTGGCCATTGGAAGCATGTTTCCTGCTCCTAATCTGTCCAGTCCTGGTAGAATTTTATAGCCTGCATATGAGAAACCCTCTCAAACTTCTAAGCTCTGGTGAATATAAACTTAATTGACCCAATCTCACTTCATTTATCAGCTCTGCCATTGCAGGGGTAAGTCCAATGAACCTTTTCTGAACTCTCTCCATAGTAAGAGCATCTTTCCTCAGGTAAGGAGACTGAAACTGCACATAATACTCAAGGTGCAGTCTCACCAATGACCTATAAGATTTCAGCACAACATCTCTGCTCTCATACTTGAAGCCACTTGCTATGAAGTCCAGCATACAATTTGTCTTCTTAGTCTCCTGCTGCACCTGTATGCTTTCCTTCAGCACATGGTGCATAAGAACACTCAGTTGTCGTTACACCTCTCCCTTTTACAATCTATTGCCATCGAGATAATAATCTGCCTTCCTGTTATCATCATTAAAGTGCATCTGCCTCTCCCGCTACCTGTCCAAATCAACTTGGAGCTTCTCTGCCTCCTCCTCATGGCACATCCTCCCACCCAGCTTGCATTGTTCATAAGGTTGAAGATATTACATTTAATTCGGTTGTCCAAATCATTAATATATTTCATGGATGGCTGGGGTCCCAGTATTGATCCCTGTGGTATGCCACTAATCTCTTATCCAGAGTTTTATCAAAGGCCTTCTGAAGATTGAAATGGTTCTCCTTTATCCATTTTATCAGTTACATCCTCAAAAACTCTGGTAGGTTTCTCAAACATGATTTTCCTTTCATAAATCCATGTTGACATTTTGTCTAATCCTGTTCATTGTTTCTAAGGGCCTCATTATCAGAGACTTTTCACTATTCTCCAACAATCTCCTCCTACTGATGTTTGATTATTTGATCCGAATTCCCTGTTTTCTTTATCCCTCCTTTCTTAAATAGTGGGATTACATTTCCCATCCTCCAGTGTACAGGACCCATCCTATAATCTAGGGAATTTTGGAAGATGACAACCAATGCATACATTATTTCCATGGCTACTTCTTTTAGTACTCTGTGATGCAGATTTTCAAACCCTGGGGATTTATTGGCTTTCAGTCCCATTATTTTTCACTGATACTAATTTCCTTTAATTCCTCCTTTTCATTAGGTTCTTTGTTCCCCAGCATTCTGGTAAATTGTTTGTGTCCTCTTCCATAAAGGCAGAACTATAGTATTTGTTGCTGAATTCTAATCTGCACCTAACCTTCAGGCTTGCTCCTTCTTCTGGCAACTTTGTATGATTTTTCTTTTGTTCTAATACTATCCTTAACTTCTTTTGTTAGCCACGATTGGGTTGCTTTTCCTTTTGTGTTTTTGCACTAGAAAAGAATGTATAACATTTGCAGTTCCTGCATCTATTCCTGAAAAGTTAGCCATTGATAGGTAGGACGGATGTCCACCATCCTGCCTATCAATGATGCTCCCCAGACTACTACAGCCAACTCACTCCTCATATCTTCATAGTTTCCTTAGTTTAGATTTAGGATCCTAATTTCAGATTGAACAATTTCACTTTCCATCTAAATGAATTCTATTGTGTTATGGTCTGTCGTCCCCAAAGTATTCTGCAGGGTCACACAGTGGTACAGCTGGTAGAGCTGCTACTCATTGTTCCAGTGATGCAGGTTCAGTCTTGACCGCCAGTCCTGTCTGTGTAGAGTTTGCACATTCTCCCTGTGACTGCACAGATTTCCTCTGGGTGCTTCGGTTTCCTCTCACCCAAAGACACAAGGGCTGGTGAGTTAAATAGGCACTGTAAATTGCCTCTGATGTGTTAGTGGGTGGTAGAATCCAGGGGGACTTGTGGAGAAAATAGAGTGGGATTAGTGTTGGATTAGAATAAATGCATGCTTGATGGTCAGTGTGGACTCAATGGGCTGAATGGCCAGTTTCCATGTTGTGTGATTCTATGGCTTTAAAATAAGATTAGCTAACACTTTCACATTGCATGGTTTTCAATCTGCTCCCGAGTTGGCTAGCTCAGTTTCTGGTCAGTAGAAAGCAGAATGAAAAGAATGGCTTTCTTTTCATTTTTAAAAATATATCTTTCATACTTCGAAGTGTTATTGAAAGTACAACCAATACTTTCAAGACTATAAAAACAGGCACAACATCCTCTACGTTGCCCCTATGCAAAACAAGTCCAAATTTTCGTCATAATAACCAACAATAGATCAATCATAGTGGTACTCAAGACAGTTAAGAAATGCATTTAAACCATCAAATCATCATTGGCAGTTTTTTGCAGATAAACACTACACCATACATATGAAGACCCTGTGCTCATTGTTTTAATGAATGCTTCACAAAGGTATAGACTAGTCGAGCCCAGTCATCTTTCCATGACCCTAATATTTTCAATGTTCTTATGTTACTCAAGGTCCAACGTTACATACAGCTGATCAATAATGTTATTTCCAGCAGGAAAGAACTGCAGACATTAAATGTATTTTACAATAAACACTTTGATGCGTACACAACCTGCCAGTGAATTTAATAAAAAAAATCCACTCACAGCTTTCCAAGGCAAACGTGAACTATTCAGTGATTATGAACTCCTTGAATTGGATTAGTGTTATGTAATTCACTGAGAGATGCTTGTCACAGTTTGTGCATTCAGGTGGTGAGACAAGTATTCAGATTTAGACAGTAAAGCCCTGAGTATCACAGCAACATTTCATGCATAGAAGCACCTACTCAAAAATAAAATGTTTTTAACTATTTATTAGACTTACCAAAATCCTGCCAAACCCCCAAGAAACCACTTAATTCACTGTCTTGCCTGTTATGTAATGTCATCCTTCATTAATTTGGTTAAAAGAAATTATCCAAGTTAATTCCTCACAATATATCTGTGGAGAAGCTGCCCTTTTGCAATGTCTGATGTACAATTTTTTGCTGTAACAATTTAATTCCTCACAATTTATCAACATTGACTCAATGGGGTACATGCCTTTGGTTTAGAATCTATTTTTCACCATAACAAATAATGTTCCCACCAATTGCCCACAGGAATACCAAAATACCTATAATATACAGTATTTTGTTTATGATTTACAAAATTTCAGTCAACAGTTATGTGACTCTTCCACAAATTGCAGAATATCTGTATCTTATCTTTTAATTAACAGAAGCAAATGAAATCAGAGATATTGTATATAAATGCACTGAGTAGTTTGCCATTCAGTCATACAGACTCAGAAGGCATAAACACAGTCCAGGACATTATACTCAGTTACTGGTTGCTCAGGGCTCCAGGGAAATACCCCAAGGAAGTTCAGTTATGACCTCATGGCTTTACGTACTTTTGTCTAGTAAATCAATCTTTTGTTCATATCTCCGAACAAAAGCTTTCACAGAAAATGAAAAAGGAAGCATTTGATACACGTAAGCAGAGGTGAGCCTAGCACTTGAGGGAGAAATGAATAGAAGGTTATACTGATGGCATGAGCTGAAACAAGATGGGGAGAGGCTTGCATGGAGCACACATTCACTGACATGGACCTGCTGGGCCAAATAGTGTGTTTTTTTTAAATTTTCACAGTGATCATGCGAGATAACATAAAACTTTAATTCATATTCGTAGAACATTTTTCCCCAGTTGTCCAAGTCAGCTTCTTGGATACTAGCCAATTATTGGAGATCTCGGGAGAATCCCAGAACTTTCCCCATCTTGGTTGACAATGGAGGGAAAACATTCTGCTGATATTTTATGAATTAAAAATATGTAAATTAAACTTACAGAAGGAATGGAATTGTGAATGAAGCCTCAGGACAGTGTGCCAGGTTGAACCATCTTCAGCTACCTCATCATTGACATCATTGGATTAAAAGCGAGGATGATCACTGATGATTGTACTATAATCAACTCTGTTCACCATTCTGCAGCAAATGAAGCAGTCCATGCCTGTGTACAGTAAGTGCCAAGCATGGATTAAGAAACTGCAAATGTCATTCATATCTAAAGTGGCAGGCTATAGCAATCTGCAGCAAATAGAGTCCAACCACCCAGCCTTAAGATTCAATGACAATACCATTGTCTAGTCCCTGATTGTAAGCACTTTGGGGATTCCATTGACCAGAAACTGAACTGGACCAGACACATAAATACTGAGGCTACAATAGCAGATCAGAGACTGGGTATCCTGTGGTGAGTGACACCCAGTGACTTTACACCACCTACAAGATAAAAGTCAGGAGTGCGATGGAATACTCATCTTCCCCTGTATAAATTCAGCTTCAATGACACTTAAGAAGCTCAACGCCAATAAGGACAAATCATACCCTTGTTTTTGGTAACCCAGTCACAAGTATTTCTTCCACAATAGCTGCTTTGTGAACTGTCTACAAAATGTACTGCAGTTACTCACCCAGCCTACTTCAGCAGCACTGCTAAACTCTATGACCTCAGAAAGAAGGCAAGAGCAGTGAGCATGTGGTACCATCGCCACCTGGAAGTTCTACTCCAAATCACACCGCATCCTGACTTGGAAAGATATCAAGGTTCCTTCAACATTATTGGGTCTACATTCTGGACCTCTCTCTGCAAGAGGTTTTTGGAAGCATCTTCAGTAGGATCAAGAAGACAGCTCATCTCCAGCTTCTCAATGGACATTTGGGATAGGCAATAAATGCTGGTCTTGCTAGCAACATCCACATCCTGAAAAGGAATTAATAAACATAAAAAGACAGGTAATCAAAATGATTTGAAAATCAAAAAAAATCTGCAAATGCTGGAAACGAAGTAAATAATGCTTCATTGACTTAAACACAAAGTAAACTGTGAAAAACCTGCAAATATACATTTAACCTTGATCATAGATATGAAGTATAACAAAGTGCTGTAACTTAGCAACAAAAGCTAGGTTTCATGAAACAGCAATAAAGTTAGTGACTAAATCATTTGTGTTGTTTTAAATATTAGTTGAGGGATAAACATTAACTTTGATGTAACCCCTCTGCCAGTCCTTAAGTAGCAGTTAGATATTTTAACACCCACCCAAAATGTAACTGATCATTTCAAGAGAGGAACTTCAGCGATTGCAGCACTCCCTCAGTAGTGCACAGAGATATTAGACTTTTTCCCTTAAGTCTCCGACCCCACTCCCTCCCTATCAGCAAGTCAAGGCTGCACCAGTGTTAATTAAGGCTAGGTTGGGAAGAAAGCCTTTCATGCTGAGAGTGAACTGTACCCCCTGGGGATTACATGAAAGTCAAATAGCTTCTGCATCAAATGAAATTCTGACATCATGACACATGGAATGAGACTAATACTGCATTTCCAGAGACATTCTGCAAACCAGCTCCAAAGAACAAGTCAGTTGGAATCTGGAGATAGTAATCAGACTCAATTAGTAAATTCTCCAAAGATTCTGTCATCAGATCAGTTGCACTGGTTCATTTCATGAATACCAGGAATAGAGAGCATTCCTTTTAAGTGTGATTGACAGGATAATCTCCAGAGACAAGGCATCCTGCAAGCCAGGGTCATCATGGCTGCCTGACCTGAAAATGGAGATCTTAATGCTAACCAGCAGAAGGACTAGCAGTATGTACAAACCCAATTAATTGGCTTCTCAGTTAACCTCCTCAACTAAATCTGGGATTGCTTTGCTGCCTTGTTTCCTTCACTGAAGTTATAACTATTTGATTTATTGCCAATTACTTGGTAACCAATGATGGAAAATGACTAAAGGTGGTGATTACTGTTAATTACTGTGTAATTTGCCCAAGTGAAATTGACAAAACCTGACTGTTGGTATTAACCAGCAATCTGAGCCCAATTCGCTCTTTATGAGAGATGTTCAAAATGAAAAAGCTATGGTTTTGGGAAATGCATTTATTCAATGAAAAGTAAAGCATCATCTAATTGACTGAAATTTTCTAATGTGAATGCATCAACCATAGAGTGGTGACATATCATGAGGGGTTGGGGTGCTGTAGCTCTAGGAAGGAATTACCAGTTTAACTGTGGAATAGCTTGGAGCTGAGCTGTTCCCAGGAGGAAGAAGCAATTATATTAAATATTTGCACCACACAAACACATTCAATTGAATAATACACACCCTGATTCTGTTCATCACCATTGCCAGGGTTTCAGTTCTAAGTGCATTGCAGAGTGGACTCCGTAGCCCCAGCAGCATTTAAGATACCATGACAAGTGAGCAAGGTCAAACTTGTGCAAGTGCAAGTGTGTGTGCGCTTGCACCCGTGTGTTTATAATTCACATTTCCATTCTGAGTGTGCCTTTTCTGCATTGCCTGGTAAAAGTCTATGTAAACCAGGAGCATTTCACTGTGGGTAAGCAATTTATTTTTTTTATTTTTCAAGATGTGGGCTTTGCTGGCAACATCAACATTTATTGCCCATTCCCAATTGCCCTTCAGAAGGTGATGGTGAGCCACTTTCTTGAACTGCTGTAGTCCTTCTGTTGATGGTGTTCCCACAGGTTGGGGAGCTTCAGTATTGAGACCTAGGGACAATGAAGGAAAGAGAATACATTTCAAAGTCAGGATGATGTATGACTTGGTAGGAAGCTGTAGATAGTGGTGTTTCTACCAACACAGAAAACCAAACACTTCCCACATTATACTCCACCTGACATATTTTTGCACAAATACTTAAAATATTTTATTTCCTCACATCCTCTTCTTTCCCATCTCTCCTGCCTATCTTTGTATCATCAGCAAGTCTGGCTGTAGTACACGTAGTGTCCGAAAAAGGATTTTCTACTGAAGCTCTCTTTTTATAAGTTGAGTGCTCACTGTTGATCTTCATTTCATCTCCACTTCCATTCTTTTTAATTACCTGGTGCAGTGATGTAAGGATCATTGTTATATTTGGTAACATTGTGAGCAATACTGAATCATACCTAAAATAGATTGATCTCTGCCACATTTTCTAGTCCTTTCACTTTAACAGTAGTGTTCGCTTTGACCTTGATGGATTAAAACTGAATGCCAATTGTTTATAACCTAAGATAGACAAAAGGGTAGACAACTTCTGTTTGGACAAATACACATTTATTTTATTTGTATTTCACATTATGGTGGTGTTATGTTTGTTCTTCATCACGAGACAAACTTGGTGTGGGTTTAACATCTGAATATTTATTAAAACAACAACAGGCTGCAGCAGACAGGATGGCTCCTTTTTCCTGCTCTTTCCAGCCACTTCCTGTTCCCCTTGCATTGCCTACTGGGAACTGTAGTTCTTTATTATAACTACATAACAGCACATAATAACACATCTTCCCCCTTTAAAGAAAAAAAACAAACACAATACTTTGTCCTTATAAACCTGCCAAGAACCCTTGTCCACTCAGCAGCTTTCAATCAGTCTCTGAGGTGGTTTTATGGTCCTTTTTGTTCTGGTACTTGTTTTTGCAGGTGTGTTGCTTTCATTTGCTGCATTGGTGTTTTCCTGCGAACTCTGGTCCACCTGTTCATTTTCTCCGTATGCTGGCCCCTTTGGTGTACTTACAGGAGATGAGTCACAGCTATGGGTTGGAGCTTGTGGTCGTAGATCCACGCGGTTCCTCCTCAGAGGTGTCCCTCGCTCTGTCTGGATCTGGTATGAATGTGGATTTACTTCCTCTTGCACAGCTCCTTGCATGGACCATGTGCCAGAATCATGATCTCGGATATGCACTTGATCCCCAGGCTTCAAGACTGGTAGGCTTTTCGCTGTCTTGTGATTCTGTTTCTGTTCTTCTTTCCCTTCCTCTTTAGCCTGTTTGATCTTGTGTGCTCCTTCAGGTGTCAACAGGTTTTCATGTATTGGAAGGTTAGTGCGTATGCATCGACCCATCAGCATTTGGGCTGGTGAAAGGCCGTTCTGCAGTGGCGCACTTCTGTAAATCTTTAGACTTCTGTGGAAATCCTCTCATCCATCTTGCGCTTTCTTCATGAGAGGCTTCACCACCACAACTGAACTCTCTGATAGGCCATTGGATTTTGGGTGATGTGGGCTTGAGGTTATATATCGAAACCCCCAAACATCGGCAAAGGATTCAAATTCACTGCTCGAAAATTGTGGACCATTGTCCGATACTACTTCACATGGAACTCCATGCCTCGCAAACACAGCTTTCAGGAACGTGATAACTGCTTTGCTGGATTTTGATTGCAGTGACGCAACCTCTGGGTAATTGGAAAAGTAGCCTGTTACAACAATATGGCTCTTCCCATTACAGACAAACAAATCCACTCCAACTTTGAAATACGGCCTGTCTGGTGTGGTGTAAGTGGTTCTGCTTGCTGCTTTGATCTGTAGGTAAGGCATATTTCACATGAAGCTGTAGTCCGGCTGATGTCTTGGTTCATTCTTGGCCAGTACATCACTTCACATACTATACGTTTACATTTTTCCTCCCCAAGATGCCCTTCGTGTACCTTCTGGAGCATCTCCTTGCGTAGTGACACTAGAACCACAAACCTGTTCCCTTTGAAAACCATATCTTTCACTACTGACAGTTCAGCTCTGCATGCCCAATAATCCCGAATACACACTGAACAGTTATTCTTTGCTGCTAGCCATCCTTTCCGTATTGTATCATTGAGTACTTTCATTGTTTCATCTGCCTCTGCTGCTTTCCTAATCTGCTCTGTTCTATCCAGAGATACTGGAAGAGAGGTGACAATCATGTCAACATAGGCCTGTATACCTGCATTAACCTGTTGATCACTCTTTTCCGTCTTGTCGACTGCTCGTGACAGAGCATCAGCAGCAAACATATATTTTCCTGGTGTGTAGATCATCTTCACATCATACTTCTTCAGCCTTATCAACATGCCCAGTATTCTCATGGGACAGTCATTCAGTGGTTTGGACATAATTGAGACCAATGGTCTATGGTCTGTCTCCACTTCAATAGCTTGCCCATAGATGTACTGATGGAACCTTTCACATGCATATGTAGTGGCGAGAAGCTCTTTCTCTATTTGTGCATATTTGGCTTCCGCACTTGTTAAAGCCCTTGATGCATAGGCCACAGGTTGCCATTTGCCATCATGCTGCTGCAGTAGTACTGATCCAAGGCAATGCTGGGACGCATCAGCTGATATCCTGATACACCTTTCCGGATCATAAAACTTCAACACGGGCTCTTCGGTTAGGACTTTTCAATGTCTGGAAACACTCTTCTTGCTCATGAGACCAAATCCATTCATTTTGTTGCTCAAGGAGTGACCTAAGTGGTGCTGACCCTGTTGACAGTCGAGGAATGAACTTAGCCAGGTAAGTCACCATCCCTAAGAAACGTCTCACCTCCTCTTTGTTTTGAGGCCTCTCCATGTTTTTAATGGCTGATGTCTTTCTTGGGTCAGGCTTCACTCCCTCTTCAGATATGACATCTCCTATGAAGGTCAGTGTCTTCACACCAAACTCACATTTCTCTTTATTTAATTTCAAATTGACATTCCTTGTCACGTCAAGCACTTGTCTCAGTCGAGTATCGTGTTCTTCCTTGGATCCCCAGACGATGATGTCATCCATCATGGTCTCGGCACCAGGTATGCCATCGAAAATCATGTGGATGGTTTTATGGTAGACTTCTGGTGAGGACAGGATCCCATATGGCAGCCGAAGATAGCGATATCTTCCATGTGGTGTGTTAAAAGTGCACAGTCTTGAACTTGCCTCATCAAGCTTCATCTGCCAAAATCCAAATGATGCATCGAGCTTGCTAAACCATTTGGCACCTGAAAACCAGGACATGATCTCCTCCCGTGTTGGCAATTTAAAATGCTCTCTCTTGATGGCTTTATTGAGATCTCTTGGGTCTAGACATATCCGCAATGCTCTATTCTTCTTTTGCACAATGACCAATGAACTCACCCAATCTATTGGTTCTTCAAGTTTCTGTATGACATTCATTCTTTCCATGCGTGCTAGTTCTTGTTTAAGTTTATCTCTAAGTTGAAACGGCACTTTCCTGCACGCATGGACAACAGGAGCCACTGCCTCATCTATGTGAATTTTGTGTACACCAGGTAAGCATCCGAGCCCCTCAAAGACATCTGCATACTCTTCCATGAGTGTTGTGTGGTCATCTTTGGTATGTGAAGCTACTATGAAAACTCTTTTCACTAGGTTGAGCTTTTCACATGCACTCAGACCTAATATTGGCTGTACTCTTTTTTTCTACAATCAGTAGCTGTGATTTTAAGTGCTGCCCCTTGTGCTTAAAGGTCACCATACAGCCCCTTTTTACTGGAACTTTCTCTCCAGTGTAGCCTGTCACTTTTAACTTCACAGGGTAAATCTTACTCTTCACTGTGAGAGTCTTATAATTATCCATGGATGACAGATTCACCTGAGCTCCAGTGTCAAGCTTGAATGGAATTACTGTCTCATTCACAGTTACTGGAACAATCCATTCTGTTTTACCGGCAGCTATAGTCTGTACAGAATCCACAAAGAATTCCTCCATTTTCTCATCAACTGTGTGCACCTTTCTCTTGTTAGCCCCAGCTTTACAGCACCTTGCAAAGTGATTCTTCTTCCCACAGCTATTGCAGGATTTCCCATAAGCAGGGCACATCTTTGGAATGGGTTTACCTCCACATCTGCTGCATTCGCTGTTTGAGCCTTCCTCTTTGATTTGCTGTTGCTTTCAGAAATGCCTTGAGAGCTGTTTCTCTGTTTTCACAGCATGTACTGTTATGTCTGCTCTGTACAGCTCCTTAGCTTGTGCTCGTGTGGTTTCTGCTGACCTATCTGCTGATTTACTGCCTTTTCCAGGGTCAAATCTTTTTCACACAACAGTCTTTCTCTGAGTCCATTATCTGGACTTCCACAAACTATTCTGTCTTTAACTAGTGAGTTTCTCAAATCTCCAAATTGACAAGACTTACTCAGTGTGTGAAGCTCAGCTAAGTATTGGTCGAAGCTAACACCTTGTTTCTGATCACAGGAAAAGAATTTATATCTCTCAAATGTGATGTTTTTACTTGGGATAAAACACTCCTCAAATTTTTCCATCAAGGTGCCCAACTCAAAAGCTGTCTCATCAATTTGAAAGCTGTTATAGATGTCCAAAGCATCTTCGCCAATCACGTGCAGAAAAATAGACGCTTTCAATTTTTCATCGTTCCTTCCCGCTCTACTAGCATCTAAATATATGTTGAATCACTGTTTGAAGGGTTTCCAATTATCGGCAAGATTGCCAGTCAACTGCATAGGCTTGGGAGGACTTAGCTTATCCATAACGGGAACTCTCGGCCTCTCACCTGAATCTCTCTTGGCAAATCCGGTGACAGCTGAACTTCAGGAACAATGTGCTCCTTCGCCACGCCGGCTGGCTTTTTCTCCATCTTTTTACAGCTTTTCTTTCATACTCACTGAGTCTCTTTCTCAATTGCACACAGTATTCATTTACTTCCCTTGTTCAGACCTCACACCAACTTCTGACACCATGTTATGTTCGTTCTTCATCACGAGACAAACGTGGCGTGGGTTTAACATCTGAACATTTATTAAAACAACAACAACAGGCTGCAGCAGACTTGCAGCAGGCAGGCTGGCTCCTTCGTCCTGCTCTTTCCAGCCACTTCCTGTTCTGCCATGTGACCCCTTGCGTTGCCTACTGGGAACTGTAGTTCTTTATTTATAACTACATAACAAGACATAATAACACAAGTGGTATCATTTTAAATCTTCTGGACCGTTTACATCTTGGTTGCCAGTTGTAGTCTGTTGGGAAGTAGTCTGTGAGCTACGTGAGTACTACCTATAATAGTTTAAGGAGATACCAGCACCTTCAGAATGCTGTATGTATTACCTCTTTACTGCAGACTAACAATAACTACTTTGTGTGCTTTGTAACATCATTATGACACAAGTACACTCATGTACACTTAAAATAAAAATATACCACCGTTACCTGCAGACTTGACTATTCCAAGGCCTTCAATTAAACTTAATTTTATTGCAAGCTCTTACCACCACTTTAATGATTTTTGTCCTCCTTGTATCACTGAGGTTCCAGACCTCAAAGCTTAAAAGATTTAGAGGAAGTTTTATAGATGTGTTCTAGAGGAAAACAATTAAAGGTGGTGGGCAAAAGGTATAGGGAGAACATGGAAGGAAAAGCTAACAGGCAAGCAGAAGTACGACAGTGAAAGAAAACATACAATGCATGAATGCTTTGTGATATTGAATAAAATTACACACTTATTTAAGTAAGCATTTTGATTCCATCTGGATTCCTACCACTGGCATTGGGTTTGACTTTCTTTTTATCATGAATTTATCACCTTTTTTCCCTTTAGTGTTGATGCTGAACCTTGCAATGGGTGGAGTTTCTTTAAATCAAGTTAATAAAAGGTGGTGAAATACTGCACAATTTTGCTTGAACAAATTAAGTGACAAGGTATGACAGGGACATAACCATGGCAGGGTTATGGAAGTGAGTTGGTAAATATAAATCATTTTGATGAGTCACTACTATAGTCTAACATGAACCAAGTCATTTTGTGAAGTTAGTATTCTACTGAGCCATATAATTTACCTCTAAAGCAAAGAACAGTTTCTGCAGAAACAGATATTGGTTTCCATTCCACAGCCAGACTCTATTAAGTTGACAGAACCACAGCTGATGGCAGAGTAATTATAGTGTCTCAGTTTAGAGACTGATTTCAAAAGGTGATATCTTTTCGGTTTGCTTGACCTATCTTAATTTAATTCATCAAATTCACAATGTAGTTGAATCAGAACCCCGTACATGTTTAAAAAAAAATCCCTTGAATATTTCTGGAGTTCATGGAAGATACGGTATAAACCCAGGATATTCCATTTCAATCTCGGACTCTTTTGGAGGGGTAACAACTGGATGCAGAAACACATGATAAAGTGGATTATCTACCTGTTTGTAGCTTTTCCTATTGATGCTTTTAACTGGTTGCCAAGAAATTTGAGAACAACCATCTCCTTGACAGTTTTTTTTTGCTTTCCATCGATGATGAAGTCTCTGCCCGGGAACTAGCCTGAATTCAGGAGGTAAATAATGTGAGGGGGCTCAGAGTACTTCTCTTCTGAGAAATGTAGCACACAGAGACAACCTCAAAAAGAATCAAAAGAGTTACAAAAATGGAAGAAATAATGTCATGCAAATATTCTAAACACAATTGCAGAAACAAGGCATAATAAAACTGTACCTTAAATCATTAAAGTAAATGTTTTTTTTTCATGTTATGCTTTGGATCTGGATTTTTCTGCATCCCAAACCACTGCTGGCCTATTGCTTTCCATCTTGGTTGCTCCCTAAAGACAGAAAACTCAAATCACATTTCCCTCAATGTGTCAGCAGGAGTTATTTTTTGCAAATTGTTATTCCTCTAATGCCCTAGGTGGTAGAATAATTTTCAGCTGTGATTAAGCAAGTGGCTATCAATGAGATCCTTGGGTAAAGTGTACAGTTCCAATTAAGATATTGCTTTGGACCCATCTTTGAGAAAGATTGTGAAAAATAAAATGCAAAGTAGAAGAACCAGCAAGTTTAGAAATGTTACTATTCATTAGCTAAAATATCCAGATGTCCAAACAGAATTGATCAGAAAATATATGTTATTCCTTTATGTTCCACTTTCTGTATTCTGAAGGAGGTTTATGGCCCCACTTGACAAAAAGGTTTTCTGAATAAGTAATAGAAATCAAAGAATATGGATTCTATAACATTAACAGTGTTGGATTTTATATACAAAATGTGAAAATCAGGGAGGGTACTAAATAGAACAATGATAATCACAATTGACTACATCAGACGGGAAACTTATAGCACGTTGAAATATGTACCATACCAGGTAACTCCTTACCCCATTATTATTGGGATTACAGTGCAACTCAATATAACATGGACATCAGGCAACAATTTTAACATTTGCTTTATAAGCTCTCCATATTATGAGTGAAACAAACATTTACCTAATTTTTCTTCATGGAGCAGGGGGAACATGATCGTACCCACAGTATATTCTGAAAACATAATAAAATGAGGCATGTCACACTGTAATATATTGGGTATCAAACCTGGCGTAGTTGTAGAAGTTTTGACGTTGAATATAGAAGATAACCCATTCCTGTACATTCTTTTTAATCAGTTTACAACATTTGACAATTAACTTAACCATCATCCTCCAAAGCCTATCGTTGACTGACCGGCTGGATGGAACTGCACTCACTGGATTCCATTCTTATCTATCTATTTGGAGCCAATGAGACCCTCATCCCACTCCCTTTGTAATATCTTTCCTCTCCTTAAACTCAGTTGCAACTTCATCACTGGTGTTATTGTCTCTCAACTTGACTAAACCAATCCACTTGTGCCATGGTCCTACATACTACTCTCCATAAATCTGAGCCCACCAAAAGTTCAGCTGTCCCAATTTATGCAAATCTCCATTCACTCATTGCATTGATTCCTGGTTAAGCAGTGTCTCAGTTTTCAATTTCTCACCCTCATTCCCAAATCTTTCCACACCCTCTCTCCTCTTTGTGATCTCATCTAATCCTAGAAATCTTCAAGATATCTATAGTCCTTCTATTCTGGGCTGTTGAACATCCCGGGTTTTAATCAGTTCACCATTGGCAACTGTGCTTTCATCACCCAAATTCTTAAGCATTATCTCTGCTCTCTGTTTTTCTTTATTTTTAATGCTCTCCTTAAAACCTACCTCTCTGGTACATTTTACTGGATTATAAGTGTTCTATCAATACAGATTGTTGCAATTAAATGGAGGACACTGTATATTCTAGCCCCACCCAGGATTTGAGCACATCATTTTAGTTGATGCAAATCTGGGATTCCATTTGATCAATGAGATGTTAAACCAAGCTCCCGCCTGCTCTCCATGTGGAACCAGTTAAACTCAATGACACAGAACAAAGAGCTTTGTAGTCCATTGCAATATATAGCCAATAAATGCAGGCCTTGCCAAGAATATCAATATCACAAAAAATGATAAATAATAAAGAACTAGAGACGTAGTCATGGGTTACATTAATCCTTCAATAAACACCAGAGTTTCACTGGACATTTGGTATTGGTATTGGTTTATTATTGTCACTTGTACCGAAGTATAGTGAAAAGCTTGTCTTACAAACTGATCGTACAGGTCAATTCATTACACAGTGCAGTTACATTGAGTTAGTACAGAGTGCATTGATGTAGTACAGGTAAAAACAATAACAGTACAGAGTAAAGTGTCACAGCTACAGAGAAAGTGCAGTGCAATAAGGTGCAAGGTCACAACAAGGTACACCGTGAGGACATAGTCCATTCCATTGTATAAGGGAACCGTTCAATAGTCTTATCACAGTGGGGTAGAAGCTGTCCTTAAGTCTGGTGGTACGTGCCCTCAGGCTCCTGTATCTTCTACCCAATGGAAGAGGAGAGAAGAGAGAATGTCCCGGGTGGGTGGGGTCTTTGATTATGCTGGCTGCTTCACCAAGACAATGAGAGGTAAAGATAGAGTCCAAGAAGGGGAGGCTGGTGTCCGTGATGCTCTGGGCTGTGTCTACAACTCTCTGCAGTTTCTTGCAGTCCTGAGCAGAGCAGTTGCCATACCAAGCCATGATACATCCAGATAGGATGCTCTCTATGGTGCATTGGTAAAAGTTGGTGACAGTCAAAGGGGATGAACCAAGTTTCTTTAGCCTCCTGAGGAAGTAGAGGCGCTGGTGAGTTTTCTTGGCCATGGCATCTATGTGATTTGACTAGGACAGGCTATTGGTGATGTTCACTCCCAGGAACTTGAAGCGCTCAACCCTCTCGACCTCAGCACCATTCATGTAGACAGGTGCATGTACACCGCCCCCTTTCTTGAAGTCAATGACCAGCTCTTTTGTTTTGTTGACCCTGAGGGAAAGGTTGTTGTCATGATACCATTCCACTAAGCTCTCTATCTCCTTACTGTACTCCGACTTATCGCTGTTTGAGATATGGCCTACAATGGTGGTATCATCTGCAAACTTGCAGATGGAGTTAGAGCAGAATCTGGACACACAGTCATGAGTGTATAGGGAGTAGAGTAGAGAGCTGAGGACGCAGCCTTGTGGGGCACCAGTGTTGAGAATAATCATGCCAGAGGTATGGCTGCCTATCCTCACTGATTGAGGTCTGTTTGTTAGAAAGTCAAGGATCAGAGGGAGGTGTTGAGTCCTAGGTCTTGGAGTTTGGTGACAAGCTTGCTTGGGATTATTGTATTGAAGGCAGAGCTGTAGTCAATAACCATAGTCTAACATATGTGTCTTTACTGTCCAGATGCTCCAGAGATGAGGGTCGGGCCAGGGAGATGGCATCCGCTGTAGACCTGTTTCGGTGATAGGCGAATTGCAATGGGTCCAGGTTGTCTGGGAGGCTGGAGTTGATGCGTGCCATGACCAACCTCTCAAACCACTTCATGATGGTGGATGTCAGAGCCACTGGTCGGTAGTCATTGAGGCATGTTACCTTGCTTTTCTTTGGTGCTGGGATGATAGTGGTCTTCTTAAAACAGGAGGGAACCTGAGATTGAAGCAGGGAGAGGTTGAATATGTCCGCAAATACTTCTGCCAGCTGATCAGCACAAGATCTGAGCATGCGGCCCAGGACACCATCTGGGTCAGGTGCTTTCCTTGTGTTCACTCTCCGGAAGACTGATCTTACGTCCTCCACTGTGATCACAGGTTCAGCTGAGTTGGTGACTGTCAGGGTGGATGGTGACAATCCACTTCCCTTTTGTTCAAAACCCCCATAGAATGTGTTAAGTTCATCAGGAAGGGATGCGCTGTTGTTAGCTATGATTGTTAGCTACATTTCCATAATCATCGCACCTTACTGTGTGCAAATTGATTGCTGTGTTGACCCAGAGTACAGTAATGATTATATTTCAAAAGTAATTCATTAGCTGTGAAGTGTTAAAATACATCTCATAATACAAGTTTATTGCTGTTGGTTTAGATGACAGAGAGAAATGTTTCAAATTTTCTCCAAAATGCAGACCAATGAAACCGTGTGATGAAACTACTGCCTGGTAATTACTCCAAGTATTCATCATTCTTTTGTGTTCAATATTATTAATAAATCTTTCTTTAATCCATAGCTAGAGGTAACTATGAAATATTGTAATGTCCAGCCAAATCGCACAATAAATCTTTTGCTGTACACTATTCAGGTGATAAAATTGTTTGTGTCTCATCAAGAATCATTAGATTTATCTTCATGCGCCACTGGAAATCTTTTCAATAAACAAACAGGTTGACAAATCACATTACAGCAATCTTTACTAAAAAAAAGGGAGAATAGAGCCTTATCTTTAAATGAGGTTAAGACATTAATCCTACTTGAGGATTAGCTCTTGTGGTTTAAAGTCTCATCTTAACTCTTTGATTGGATTATTTAGAAATATCCATTTAGTTCAAGTGCAATGGCAGCAGGTAAACCAACACAGACATTTGCTATCTGTTGGGGAAGATTTCTACTGATTATATAACTAATGTCTGGAGATTGGTATAATGTGGAACTTAATAACGCATGGAGTAGTTGAGACTAACAGCTTTTATGCATTTAAGGAAAAGTTAACCAAGTACATGAAGGAGAGAGGAGAAGAAGGAGTGTTGATGAAGAATAGTGTGAGAGGCTCACATGGAGTAAAATAGCCAACATGAGTCTGTTGGGTTAGTTCACATATTTCTGTGCTGTGAACTCCGTGTAATTCAATGCAGTTTTGCCCAGAACATGTTGATGTTGGCATGAATGTCAAACTCATTGTGGTTGGTCTCTATCCTAGAATGGCCAATCCATTCAAGAAGATATTATTCATAAGTTGTCAAAAAAACTTTGCAGCGTTATGCAGTCCAACTGCAGTCACGGTCTTGTCGCTGTAGGTTTGTGGGGAACCGAGGAGTAGTTTTCATCTGGGATTTGTTTCTTCTGGGTTCACACTCAGTTCTGGTGATTACAACTGAGATCAAATCACTGCCTATCTGCTCTTCCCTTTTTGGGGCCTTTCTTGAAACCTACCGCTGTGACCATTTTTGATTACCCTTGTGATATCTCCTCTCACATTAAGTTTTGTCTGATGATGCCTCACTGAACTGTTGGTGTACTTTTCTTTGTTAAAATTGCTGTGGTCCTTGACCTACTTTCCCTCGGCTCTTCCATCCACATCTTAATTCTCCTAAGACGTCCCAAAGCCTCATGAGCAAACAGTTGGCCACTGCGTATTTTAAATGATTGCAATAGCACACATGGTTGTGGAAGATACATAATCCTCTTAATGGATTATCAGCTAATGGGTAGTATTAGATGGTGTTCAATTTCATGTTAAATTAGTCAGTCTTAGTAGACTAGATAGCTGTCTTCAACTTTGAAAAAAGCTGGTGTATCTTAGCATTGCATCAAGGTTAATAAACAACTCATGGAATAAAAGACTATCACATGTAAAGATATGTGATATGCCTGGGTAGAAATACATAGAGTCAGGCATTGACTCAACAAATCATTTGTTTTATTCATTTATTCAGATATTTCATTCATACAGGTGTCTTTGGCAGGTGTAGGTTACAGTTTGCATCTCTTTGCTTGCCATTGAGAAGGTAGTGGTGAGCTTGAATCACCACAGTCCTTCTGATGAAGGTATCCTTTTAGCATTGCCAGGCAGGGAGTTCCAGGATTTAAAACCAGCAAAATGAAGGCACAACTCAACTCACCTCTTTGTATGACAACCCTTCGTCCCTCTAGATGCTGGCGTTGTGGTTTTGGCAAGCACTGCCAACAAAATCTTGATAAGCTGTGCACCTTCTCGATTGTTTGCATCCCAGCCGCTGTACATCAGTGGTGAAAAAAGGGAATGTTTAAGTCGGTGATGGAGTACCAACCTAGAGAGTTGCTTTGTCAATTATGGCCTTGAGCTGTTTGAGTATTTTTGAGCTATAGTCATCCAGAAAAGTGAAGGTAATTCCATTGAATTCTTGATTTGTGCCTTGCTACTGGTGGAAAGTTTTTGGAGAGTTAGGCAATTAGCTACAGATTACCTAGCATCTGACTGCTTTTGATTCTGCATGGCATTTATGTGGTGCAAACCTTAACTGACACTTGTCAGCCCAAACCTGAATGGTGTCTTGCTGAATGTAGGCACAGACAGTGGGATTATCTGATTTTATGACGAAGGATAGTAATGAAGCTAAAGGTAGTTGGGCCTGGAATTTCAACAGCACTGGCCTGAGATTGTACCAGTTGGCCTTCAACAACCAGAACCAGTGGAGAGTTTTTCTTTGATTTGGTCTGACTTCTGCTCTCCAAGGGCAAATGGTTCCTTTATATCAAGGATACTCACCCTCAGTTGATCCCTGGAATTCTTTCCTTTTGCCCAATTTTGGATCACGGCAGACATGAGATCTGAACTTGAGTGCTCCTAGTGGAAACCAAACTCGCATTAGTCAGCGGTATTTGGTGATTAGATGTCACTTGATATCATATTTAGCAACCCTTCCCATTACAATGACTGAGAGCAGACTAATAGAGCAGTAATTGGCCAGTTTGGTTTTATCCCACTGTTTTGGACCAGGCATACATTAGCAATTTTCCATTGTGTTGGGTAGTTCTCAGAGTTGCAGCTTTACTGGACCAGCTTGATCAGAGCCACAGAGAATGCTGAAGCACATCTGTGGCAGTACAGCAGGGATGCTGTTGAGGGCTATATCCTTTGTATCCAGTGACTCTGTCATTTCGAGATATCACAGAGATATCTGTAAAGACTTAAGGAGTGGACTGAGATAAACCATTAATTCTACACTTCTGGCTGAAGATGTCTTCTCTGTTGCAGCAAATGTTTGTCCAAGCTCATGGGGTTTCCTTCATTTAATTTTTCAACAGCTCCCCTCCACTCATGATTGGTTGTGGCAGAATTACAAACAGTTGATCTGATCTATTGGTTGTTCAATCAGTTAGCTCAATCCAAAAGTCGTTATTTCTATGACGTGTATGTAGTCTTGTAATAGCCCACCTCAGTTTTAGATTTAGTGGGTATTGTTCTCGGCATAGTTATCATTGAACTTGGGTTGATCTTATAATTAGATGATAATGGAATGCTGAGTCATGGGGTTGAAAGTTGTGATGCAGTAGAATTCTTCTGCTCCTCATAGCCCACAACACTTCATGGATGCCTGCTTCTGAACTGCTGCCTCTATTTGGAACCTATCACATTTAGCACGGCATAACACAGCAGAGTTTGCTGTCAGTGTGAAAACTCTGCAAGAACTGTGCAGTGGTCATTCCTACCAGGACATGTGCATCATTCCTTGTGAAGGTAAAATTCACACCAAGGTCACCCCTATCATGTTATGTGACAGTACAATCTTTAGGTAATTTAATTTAATTATCTACAGTCTGCACAGGTTATAACAAAAGTCTGGGACAAGACCGCATCCCAGCTGTAGTACTAAAGATCTTCACTCTGGAAACTTCAGCTAAGCTGTTCCATTACAAGAACAATGCAGATATTTCCCTAACAATTTTGAAAGTTACTTGGAACAAATCCTATCCAGACAATACTGCCCAATTATTCTACTCTCAATCATCAGTATAGTGATGGAAAGTGTCAATGACATTGCCATCAAATGGCTCTCCAATAAGCTCCCCACTGAAGTCTACTTCACACCAGACCTCATCACAGTCTTGGTCCAAACATGGACGAAGGAGCTGAATTCTAGAGGTTAGGTGAAAGTGACCAGAATTCAAGACAACGGCTGACCGGGTGTTGCAACAAGGAGCCCCGGTAAAACTGAAGTCAAGAGGCATCAACAGGAAAACACTCCAGTGACTGGATTCATACCTCAGGGAAAGGAAAGTGGTTGTGGCTGTTGGATCTCAATCACCCCAGCCCCAGGACATCACCACAGGAGTTCATCAGGGCAGCACCTAGGTCAAGTTATATTTAGCTGCGTTATCAATGACCTTTCTTCCAACATAAGGTCAGAACTAGGGATGTTCGTTGGTGAACTTTTATAAAGAAGAAAAGACATGGATCCCTCAATGTTACTGTTCCACAGGAACTTGGCACAATTTGTTAGCTCACAATGTTAAGTACCACACACCATTATTTACATGTTAGCAGGCTATTTGAGCAGTACAATAACATATTTGAACTCCAGTTGAACCCAGTGTTGCTGCACAGTTCCAGCCACCTAGGTTCAACTCTGAGCTCGAATGCCGTCTGTATGAAATGGCGTGTTCTTCCACTGACTGTGTGGATTTCTTCAGGGTGTTGTTGTTTCCTGCCACAGTCCAAAGATGTGCTGGTAGATTAATTAGCTGCTGTAAAATGCTCCTGGTGTCAGTTGGTGGCTGGAGAACCAGGAGGAATTAGAGTCATTGTGTGTCATTCAGCCCAGAAGCAGGCCCTTCAGCCCACAATATCTGTGCTAACCATCAAAAACCCATCTACACTGATCTCATTTACCAGCACTTGGTCCATAACCTTCTGTACCTTGGCAATTCAAGTGCTTGTCTGGATACGTCTTAAATGTAGTGAGAGTCTCCCCTTTCGTGACCCACTCAGGCAATGTGTTCCAGATTCTAAGCACCTCTGGGTCAAAAAAAAGTTCTTCTTCCGATCACCTCTGAACCTTTTCCCTCTCACCCGAAACCTATGCTCTAGTTTTTGATACCTCTGTTATGGAGAACGGTTTCCTATCAATGTCCCACATAATTTTGTATACCTCAATTAAGTTCCCCTTCAGCCTTCTCTGCTTCAAGAAACATGAACCCAGCCGATCCAGACTCTTGTCATAAGGCAAAACCCTAATGAATCTTCTCTGCACCCTCTCCAGCACAATCATGTCCTTCCATTGGTGTAGTGACCAAAACTGCACTCGATATTCCAGCTATGGAATAAGTAATGTTTTAGAAAGTTGTACCATAATCAATCTGCTCTTATATTCTAAGCCCAGCTAACAAAGGCTACTATCCAATACACCTTCTTTGCTACCCTATCTACCTGTGCTGCCACCTTCAGAGACCCTTGGACGTGTACACCAAGGTTCTTCTGTTCCTCAATACTCCCTAGGGCCGTATTATTCATTTTGCATGTTATACCCTTATTAGTCCTCCCAAAGTGCATCACCTCACACTTATCAGGATTAAATTCCATCTGCCATTGTTCTGCCCACTTTTCCAATGGATCAATATTTTCCTGTAACTTAAGACTGTCCTGCTCACTATCAAAATTGAGGACAATCCTCCTCAATATCAAGTGAGGAGTTGAAGGGCGTGTGGGGAGACTAGGTTACAGGGAAATAAATGGGGAATGGGTTAGATGGGTATGATTTGAGAGCTGACATTGACTTGACGGGCCTTTATGGCCTCTTTCTATGTCATATGAAAATATGAACACTACCAGCAGAAGTGACTGAACAGCAATATAGAATGTGGTTGCTGTTATGTTTGTTCTTCATCAAGACACAAACTTCGCGTGGGTTTAACATCTGAACATTTTATTAACCAACACCAGACAGCTTGCTTTCCCTCTCTTTTTACAGCCACTTCCTGTTTTACCATGTGACCCCTTGCATTGCCTACTGGGCACTGTAGTTCTTTATTATAACTACATAATAACACAGTTGCTACCTGATTTCCCTTTCATAACACAGGAGACTGAAGCCGATTTATAGTGCCCCAACCTTCTCCCTAAAGGTGATTCATGAAGTAGAATAGACTCTGTACTGTGTCTTGAAACATGATACCGAGAAAGAAAGATAATTTCAGTAAAGCAAGAAATGGCAAAGCATGCCTCAACATCACTTGTACTTTAACCAGTAGATATTCTTAAAAACACAATTAAACACTCCACCTATTCTGTCCTGGAAGCAACACTGAACATTCCTGGTCTGTAAAATGTTTTCATTTACTTGGGTTTATGCAGAGTAATAACTATTTCCTTCCCTTTCAGCACACATCTACATTATTTAGTGCAACCTTTGTGGATCAGAACACATTCCAAACACAAAAAGCAATTCCATCCCGTTGAATAATCACTGAATATGTTGCCTCTGGCTTGAGTTCACTATGTGCAAGACTCACATTGATTCAAATGCACTCTGCTCCCTGGGATTACTTCTAAATTATACTCAAAGAGTAACCCGTGCAGCAAGCTATTCACAGCTCAGTTATTAGTAAATGCAATATATATATTCAATGTATTTTAGATTGCACAAACTAATTGGTTTATGCAAATAACCAACAATCCAAATGCAAACATTTATCCCTAGACCAATTGCCAATACAAGCTAGTTTGAGTCAAAGGTATAAGTTTAAACTGGATGCAAGGGAATAATAAATTTATAGGCCAAGGTGCCTCTGGCTGTTAAAATGAGCAAGCAGGTCCGATCTCTACAGCATGTGTTTGAAAGCAATAAAACATATTTTAAAAAATAATTGAATAAGTCTGGTGAAGGCAACTTTCTGAACTGGTTGGAACCTGCTATAGTTATTTTTTTCTCTTCTGTGAATATCTACGTGAAGGACTTGGTGGAAGACACCATCAACATTGAAATTGTAAGGATTATAAATCTGAGATCCATGGCATGCATTTTGAATGGTGCAACTACCATTTCAGTTCTGAAGAAAATCACACTAAAAGTAGGTGATAATGTTAATTTACGTTCCTAGAAGTATACAATGTAAATGGATTATGATGCCAATCTGCATAGTTCCATTATGGAATTCAGTGCTTCCACTAAATTTAGTCTGGAATGAAAAGTCACATCTTGAATAGTCACTATGAAATTAATAGGTGATCTAAAATATCCTTTTTAAAGTAAATCTGTTGTACATGTGACCTAGTAGTGTAGTTGACTTTTAACTGCTTGCTAAAATGGCCAAACAAGACATTGAATTAGTTCAGACTGTCTCAAAAAAAGTGAATAAATAAAACCAGGGTAAATAATTCTCCATTCCTAGGCAGTGGATTCAGACAGAGGAAAGATATACCCAGCCTGATCTCCCCGAGAAGATCTTGCTCGTTAATATCTAAATCTGCAGAGCTCTCTCACAGACTAATCAAGCCTGACATTGTTAACTCACGGAGTCATGCCTTTCATCAAACCTCCTGGAGTCCTCTTTTACTTTTACTGAACATGTCCCATCCAATGGCAGCACATAGCCTAGAAGTTATACAGACTCATCCTGTGGGTCCTCTGTAAGTAGGGTCTTCAATGATCAAATATGAGTGTGATTTAATAGTTGTCAATAAGTTGGCTGAGTCCTGAGGAACACAATTGAGGGACTGAGTTTCTGGTAGGCAAATCAAGAAACCACGCAAGGGAAAAAACCCACTCACTCTCACCATTCAATAGTTTTTATTTTATTTATTCAATTTTCAGACTTGTCTCTGGCAAGGTGTGCTTTCATTGACCATTCCCATTCGGAAGGTGTGCTGACCCCAACCATTGATTAATTTTTCCCTTATACAACAGGCAGATTGATTGTTAATGTGTCTCAGTCCCATTCTTAAAAGACCTGAGTAAGGCTGCCAACTGTAACCAACACAGGCTGGATTTGTGATGTAAGCCATTGTTTTATAAGAATGGGATTGAAACACTTAACTTCACAGAGGTTAAATTGTTTGATTATTATTTAACACTGAAATAACTTGACAATGTGCAGCTTATATCTTTAGACACAGGTTTAAGTGAGAACAAAGTGTCCCTCAATACAAAAGATGCCTTGGAAGTATATTGAAATATATGAACTAGTAATTTTTACATACACACAGACAGAAGTCAAAGTAATCAGAATGTATTTTGTGTTCCTTCACTTATAAGATGCTGTATCCTATTGTGTAAAACACTTACCATTGCAGTTAGTACAGATCTTTGGAGAAATTTTAATTCCTTTTTAAAATAATTTAAATTGTGTTATAACTTGACACAGGGAATAGTGGAATCTGGGCTTTGTATAAATAGTGAGAATGGAAATCAGACGGAGAAGGGAACTAAAAGATCTGGTTTTAGATTTGAATAAGGTAATTGGGAAGGAATGCCATTTAGGTGAATTATGAACACCAGCATAGATCAGTTCAACCAAATACTGCTTCTGTTGCAAATGTTATGTAATTCTATGCAATTACAGATGCACCATTATGGCACATTTTTCAATTCCCATGACAACCACCTTGTTGCAGGCTCACTCAGGGTTCTCACAGATGGCTAGTGTGGGAACTGGAAAACACCTGACAGTTGTATGTTAGAAGGCACTCTTCTGAGTTATGTGCTGAGAGATGTTGTTGGAATGGAGTCGTGAGAGTTGTACTCCGCCACTGACACCAGGATTGCCTGAGGTTGACACTAGGTGCCTGAACTGGGAGCTTGAGGTATACTTTGTGCATTTGCTTATCTGTACACCAGACACTACAAGGACAAGGGAAGGGACATAGAAACTACATTTATAACTGAAAATTACAAGACATGTTCAAATTTAAAAAAGCATTAATAGGTATAAAGCAGGGAAAGGCCCTATATAAGGCAGGTGAGCATTAACACTTGAGTTTTTAAAGTATTTCTCAAGTATATTTTCTCAAGGCCTTGTTTAGATTTAACTGGCTCTGCTCTTGCCTTGTGCAACAGCCCTTTAAAACTGATTCGTACTCTTCCAGCAGTAAACAACTCAATGGCTAACGTGATCACCTTTCTGGCCAAAGACCTCCACACCTCAGTTTGAATTCTTCTCTCAGCTACCTTCTCCAATTACCTCCAATACTGGGAGCCATTTTCTTCCTCACCATTGGATTATATCTGATATCTGGTCATTATCAGTAAGAAGAATTCCTATTTACTTTTCCAGTCTCAATCCATCCACCATCCTCATTTTGCTTTCTGAGTGCTTCTCTATTTTGCATGGTTCCTTTAATCTGGATGCATTGGTTTGAGTTAGCAGCCTATTCATTGCATTAATCTCCAAGGATTCACATCAAATCTACTGCGACTTAATGATCTTTGAATACCTCCTTGGTTGCCCATAACCTCGCCTATAAGGTTCTTCATTAGGCTCTTTTGTCAAAATTGTGAACCTCCCCTTCCAGCAATAATCTTGGGCTTTCCGTGACATGAATATTTCACAAGCACGGTCCTAAAAATATTTATTTCTCCCAGGAGCTTCCTTTTAATTTTGTCTCTATCAGATGTCCAACCTTTTAACTTCCTTCACATGATTCACGATTTCTTTCTTGCTTTAACATATGTTCCTTCGAATCTTAAACTACACAGTTCATTTCTTTCCTTTTCTTGAATTTGCCACTAGTTCCTGATGTGTAGGTCCCACAACTTACGGGTATGAAAGTAAATATTCTGCACTGCTAAAAGCAGCTATTCAGATCATGGTTCTGTAACCTCTTGAGGGAGCCATTAATGATAAATATTGCAAAAAAAGCTGGAGGCACGTGTTGGGATGGTGCACATCAATGAATATTGAATTATGTTTTTTACTTTTATTTTCAAGAACAATGACTGGTGTTATTTTTCAGTGTTGTGAACACACAAGAGAAGCCTTTTGGAAAATGTTAATCTACCATCAAGAATTTATTGTGCGATACACAAAAAGCTATGACAAGCTGTGCATTAAAATATCCACAGCTAAAGTATTATATTATTTTCCGGGCAACATGCTTTAGGAAGGTTTCAAAGATTTGGAGAGGGTGCATCAGAGATTTATGTCTCGGAGATGAAAGACTTCAACTAGCAGGAGAACTTACAGTACCCGGGCTTAAGGAGAAAGTTAAAGGAGTATTTGAAAGAGATTCAACATTATGATACTTCAAATTGAATAAAGAATGCAGAAGTACTTCCAGAAGCAGGATGCCCTATAACCAAGAGACTCGGATTTTCAGTAACCAAAGGGCATTTCTTTTTATGCAGCAAGTTGTCATCACCTGGAATGAACTGCCTGATGGGTTATTGGGAGCAGATTCAATAATAACTCTGGAAAAAATGAATTAAAAACATACTTGAAATATTTGTCCTGATGCAGGGTTTTGACCCGAAATGTCGACAATTCCTTTCTCTCCACCGCGCAGCCCCCCCCCCCGCCCCCCCTCCCCCCCCCCCCACCAGATGCTGCTCGGCCCACTGAGTTCCTGCAGCAGATTGTTTGTTGTTCCAGATTCCAGCATCTGCAATCTCTTGTGTCTCAATACTTGTCAATGTTGAGCAAAGAGGAGTGGATTGGATTAATTGGATAGCTCTTTCAAAAAGCCAGCATGGGAATAATGGACAAAATGAACTCCTTCTGTGAGGTATCATGTTACGACAGGAAAATTCTCTTAATCTGTTCATCTGAATCCTAGCACATGTTCTTCTGAAAAATTTGGCATGAATTTGTAAAGAATGTAGCCGAGGAGCTGGATGGGCTGGGACTACAAGGGCACGTGGCCCAATAATCATGAAGCACATTAAAAATACATGTACATGCACAATATTTCTTCTTAGCCAGTTCTTCGGGATTGAGAGTGACTTTCGGGATTGAGAGTGACTTGTTTCCACTCTGGTTTTGTTGGTTTAGAGGTAGCTGCTGTGGGAACTGCAGACTCCTCTGCAGATTGGGCAGGAGGTGAGTCAGTGCATGATTTGTGAGGTAGTGTGCTTCTTGTGCTGCTGATGGAGGATCTCTGTGCCCAATATGCATGAATTCGAGTTTATCAATATAACCCCTAATGTTCCTTCTCTACTTTGAGCAGTCAAGGGCAGTGATTGCAGGAAACGGTGGGGATGTTGTATTTCTTCAGCATATCCCTGAATATTTTCCTCTGACCTCCTGACAGATTCAGAATAGAGTGACTGCTTCAGGAGTCTGGTGTTGGTCATGCCATTGACACGGACTGCCCATTACAGCTGACTGGGAGTAATAAGGGCCTCAGTACTAGGGTGCTTGTCTAAGAGTGAACAGAGAAATTGGCTTACAACCTTCCAGTGAACTTGAAGGATTTTGTAGAGACAGCATTGGTGGTATCTTTCCAATGCCTTGAAATGCATACAGAAGTTAGTTCAGGTCTCACGGGCAAATAGGAGGGCAGTGATCGCTGCTGCCCAGTAGACCATGAATTTTGTACCAGGCCTAATGTCTTGATCTTCAAATATATTTTCCTCAATTGACCGAGCTGACGCATTACATACGATGCTGAAATTCAGCATCGATGTCTACTTGTGCCAAGAGGTGGCTCCCAAAATTTGAGATGTGGTCCCCATTTTCCAAAATCATGCTGTGAATCTATATTATCAGGGGGCAGTGTGGTGTAGTGGGTACAGATTCATAGAAGACCTTTATCTTATGGGGATTGAGTGTAAGGCCTACTCTTCTGTTTGCTTCTGTGAATGAGTCAACATAATATAAGTACGCTTAATGTCCCTCTCCAAGAGGGATCAAGTTTACATTCTTTCTCATGTCCTTGTCCCTAATGGTCTAACTAACTACCAGGAACAATCAGCTGGCCCTACACAGAAGAGGTGATAGATTACCTCTTCAAAAGGATGTCAACATTCAATGTGGCTGATTTCTTGATTACACAATTTGGGTTAATGTATTGCTGACATTACTCAATACCAATTATGTGGTAAAACTGGCATTTCATGGTCTATTGTCTCTTCATTTTTTTTCTTATTATTTCAATGGTGTTCAGTGCAGGGGTTTCACTTTTGGTTCACCTGTACATCCAGTAATCAAAAATTAAGATTTAAATTATTTGATATGAAGGACCAAAGCTTTAAGTGGTCATGTTGGGAACATAACTAACATTCCATGAGAAATGACAGTTAAGATTTTGATATGCATCATAACGCATACAGAGGACTAATATTGCAGAACAGGGATAGATAAGATTTGAGCATTTCCTTCTCACTGGGAACTGACCACTAATTATTGCAGCTCACTGACTTTTAATTAAAATGTAGTCACAACTATTGAGTACAAATAGCTTTCACTCATTGAGTGACCAATTGGATCAGATGTTTAAAGTTAAATCATGCTGCATGCCCATTGAAGCAAATTGCAGATTGCTTTAGCTGTAGAGAAATACTCCATGGAGCAATGCCATTTAGCTGCTGCAGCGATTACTGAGAGCTGTGTTGCTGTTGTGTTGAGTCTGAATATATGAACGTTAAGTGGACCATGAAAAAGGAGATACAGGTTTTGTGAGTGGAAACTGTTATATGGAGAGGAGAGGTAAAACAGTAGAACACTTGACAACCTCAGTGACATAACTGTTGACCATCTTACCCTATCACCATTGGGAATACATTCAGCAAAGACACTTGGGGGAACACGAGACCTACAAATAACGGAAGGAAGGTGAAAGAATCAGTGCTGGTCCCTAATACCCATCCTCTCTTGGTACAGCACTGCAAAACCATGGGAAGTTCACAGTGGTCCCCTCTTGCATTGAGGCCCTGGTGTCAAGAAATTAGGATAAATGTTTCCTATCAGGAAAACTGATATATGCTACATACTGACATGAAGGCAGGTAGCGGTTTATGTCAGTCAGGATGCACCTTAAATCCATAGAAGTCAACAACACTCTTGGTCTCAGTAGAAGGACAACTGGAAAGACCAGCCTTCACCTGAAAGAAATGCTGCCAACAGGATGTTAATACATGGGGATGTGCTTTGCCCTAGATGACTGTCATGTTGAAAATTTCCTATGTTGGGTAATTAGCATATAGCTACTCTTGAGCTTTAAGTCTAATGTACTGCATAGGTCTCAGAGTTAGTACATAAACAAAGTACAACAGATGCAAGAGAGCCAAAATAAAAGCAGAAAATATTGGAAATACTCCGCATGTCAGATTACATCAATGGCAACCAAGTATTTTTTTATTCTTAGCCCAGATGTAACTGTTGGTTTCTGTTGAGTTGACTGATCTCACCTAAAGTAAGTTTCCTTCTCCATCTCTAGATTTGAGAAAAGAATAAATCAGCCAGAATTCCTGCTTCTGATTCAATCCAGTCACTCCACCATCCACAAAGTCTGGTCCTTAGCAACTAGCGGACACTTCATCAAGGATATGACTATTGAGCTTCCAGGTTTTCATCAGCAACATAACTATTAGACTGCATGAACGGCATTTAAAATGGACTGTTTAACATGCCCAATAGTTGATCTCATGGGTCTCGCAGACTTGCAGAGAGGTGGAGATAATAAGTTGCTTGTAAATTCCTGTCCTGAACTCTAATATCACAGAGAATATGCGAGAATCCACTAAACCAAACTCTGTGTCATCAACTGTCTATCAAACTCCAACACATAATTTAAACATGCACTTTTTCTACTATTGCTGACTCTGGTTGTATCAAAGTTGAGAAACCACCACTTAAATATGTTAACCGCGATCAGGCTTGGTTGTGATGCAACCATCCTTGAGGGTTCTGCCAATACTCCAAACCATGGACTCAGTCTCAAAGAACTGCTGGCTGGTAACAGGTTGGTTAATTCCCAATTGAACAATAGGAGTGCAGTAACCTCAGGGCTGTAGTCCTTGTTGTATATTGTTGTAAAGGCACCAAATGTGCTATTGCATTTGGAATGAAACCTTCTAATTGGCAGAGGACTGCTCAATAATAGTAAAACAGATGGTTGCTCCTAAAGCTTGCACATTTTGGATCACCTTGTGACGAAATGAGACATTGTGTTATTTACACATGGGTTTGAATTATCTGAATAATGCTGTTGTGGTAAAGAATTCAGAATGGTTGTTCACAAATGCCACAGATTAATTTTCAGTATTAATGTTGTAGGTTCAGCTCTGTAGATTGGTGGGTATGTTCAGTGAGATAGCTAAGGATGCCCAGCAACTGTGGAATCATTCCATAAGCAAGGAGTCAGTTCTTCTTGGAGAGTAAGGAAACTTCGGATTGTGGTGGAGCTGCAGAGGGAGTTTAAAAGTACCCACCTTTGATTGCCCAATATCATCCAACACTAGCTGAAACAAGCAGTTAAGGTTAATAAACAGAAAGTTGTCTCAGTAATAATCTTAAAAGAATTTGTAATTGCTTTGCTGTCAATTTTTGATTTAAGATGCTGTTACGTGACAGCTTGTCTGTGTACCAATGGCAGAGAGTAAAGTGATGGTCATTAATACTAGCAGTCGTCACAATTCACAGAGCACGCTCCCACTGCGCTTCCTCAAGAATAGTTGACAGTTCAGCTAGTGGGAGTCATTTTGCTCTCCCTGCGTGAGCATAATTCAATGGCTATCAGTTGTGTTGTGTATGAAGATTTCACTTGTGGCCCTGGAACTGATTAGTTTCACAGGGATATTGGTGAATTGTGTGGCTTCACGCTACCTACCTCCTGTGGAGAAGTTTGATAGATTAGAAATGCAGGTCAGAGTTAGAGATACAATGAGGCAGAAGGAGCAGCAATTTGTAAAGGTGGGTCACGCTAATCCATTTCAGCTCATCGGATTAGCGCTAAAAATGTCCCAATGTGGGAAGCCAGCCGGAATGCACTGAACTATAGGAAGGAGGAGATTGCAACAAGACTGTAAAATAACATAGGAACTGTTCTCTGTATTATTAAAAATATCAGACTGACAAGAATACAAAACTAATGTTCCCATTTCTCTTCTCAGAGAAAATGCACATAGCAGAAGTTTTCACTTTTCTTCTTTGAGAGCTATCCTGGAATAAAATCTCATGTTTTCCTATCAATAATCTAGCAACAGTATTAATTTAGCCCCTCAACTGTCAATATTTAAATTGATACACATAATATCAAATTAGGTTAAGTCTATAAACTCGTTAGTGTTATTGGAGTATCCCAGTCCTTAGTGCAGCTCGAGACAGAGAGATGGCATTGGAATTCTGATTTCCTGACCCTCGCTCACTATAAATTGGTTTCCGGCTGAAAATGCATGGTCGCAAAACATTGTGCAAACACTTAATACGTTTGTATTCCTCTCCAGTATTTCAAGGCAAATAGGGAGCAGGATTAACAACTTTGAGGATTAACATCAGCTGCAGCACTTTCTGAACTATTGTATTCTAAACAGGCCCATTATATCAACTATTTTTTATCACCCAGTCATGGAAGGATATTATTAAACTTGAGGCTGTGTTAAAGTGATTCTGGCTGACAGCTCTTTAAGCTAGGAAGAACAACTAAAGATATGAACTTCTATGAAGAGTTGATCTTGCTACAATCTAGCAGAAGTTTTTAATGGTGAGGAGGTACAGGCAAAACTGATTCACAAATTGCAGTTAGGGTTCAAGTAATGGCTGAAAGGATTTGTTGTTAATGATTAGGCAGAACCTTTTCACCCAAGGGTGATTATTAGTTTTGTGGATTCAATGAAAGAATGACTTTGTTTTTATTTCACAACCTCAGGCTGCCTCAAAGTGCTTTACAATGCAGCAAAAACTATAAAACATTTCCGAAAAGAATGATTGATGGAATATGTTGTTCTTACAGACTTCCTCTCATCATCTTGTCCACCAACCTAGTCATCATCCCATGTGTACAATACCTCCAAGAATACAAGAAGGTAAGAAAATAGGAGCAGGAGTAGGCCACTTGGCCTCTCAAGTCTGCTCCGCTATTCCATATATCATAGCTGATCTATGCTGGCCTCCTCTTCTAGAGTCATAAAGGACCTTTGGCCCAATTCGTCCATGCTAACCAAGATGATCATCTAAGCTAGTCCCATGTGTATTTGGCCCATATCCCTCCAAACCTTTCCTATCCATGTACCGGTCAATGTATCTGTGCCAGTTTCTCATAAACTTCCATTCCCTGCATTCCATTCAGTGCTGAGGTCTGTGTGTGAAGATAGACCATATCCACATAAATGGAATAATTAGCAGCCAACAGTCACGAACGGTAATTGTCTCATTGTATCAACTGGATCTCCACACAGTCTTTGCACCCAACTCTGACGTTACATGGGATGGTTCATTCTTAATGATTTTATTACATAGTCTGAGCCCAAGTGAAGTCTCATATCTGATTTAATTGCAGTGAAAGCAAGTGTGTTTTAGATTAGAATTTACCATAGTGTTCAAATTCTGTTTTCCTGCAACTCTATAATTTGAAACAACCAAGGCATAACTGCAGATGTTCCTAATAACTCTATTCATGGAATAAAGGACATTTGAGACTCTTAAGTTTTTTCTTAAATTCTGATACTTGTGTCCAAATTGAGAGTTCTTATCCCCATGAGCTAGCCTTGGCAGTGCTGTATTGTTCTCATGCGAGTTAAAAAGCTGAGAGTTCAATTCCCATGACAGTGTCTTGATTATATAATCCAGGCAAACACATTAGGAAGAATCTCTTCACCCAAAGGTGATTAGTGGCAGAGAAAGTCAGAGGAAAGAAGGAAGAATTTGTTTTCCAAATGAGACATTAAACCAAGGAGCACATCTGCCACCTGAGGTGGATATTACAGATCCCATGCCACTGTGCCACTGTTGTGAAGGGTAAGAGTGCTCCCTCCTGTTTCTTGGCATTAATTATACCTTAAACAATATCAATTAAACAGAGACACAAAAGACTGCAGATGTTGGAATGTGGAGCCACAAATAATCTGCTGGAGGAACTCAGCAGGTCGCGCAGCATCTGGTTGAGGGGATGGGGGGGGGGAAGGAAGAAAAAATTGTTGACATTTCAGGGAGGGTTTTGACCCGAAACATCAATTCATTACCCCACAGATGCTGCTTGACCTGCTGAGTTCCTCCAGCACATTGTTTCTTGCTCACTTAAACAGATTATCAATTTGTTTTTAACTCATTGCTATTTGTGAGACCATGGTGTGGGAAAACTAAATGTTGGCTTCCCTGACAATGACTACATTTCAAAAATACATTGTTGTTTGTGTAACATTTTGGGATAATATAAGGTTATGAAAGATCTGTACAAATACACATCTTTTTATCAGTGGGGATATTCATATTCCCATTGTCTGAACCAGCATTTGCTGAATGATTAGACAGAGCTTTTTCTCAGAATGCATTAAGATTAATGGATATATCAGAAGCCTCTTATGACCTCCTAAACTTTGCAAAGTGGTAGAATGATAAATGAATCAGCATGTGACCACAAGCCATAAAACTGCTTTATTAGGAATAGCAGATAAAAAGCAGAAATGTTTTTTTCAGTTGCGTATCTAAGCTTCCTTGAAAATGGAGAGAAATGCTGTTTTTTGCTAATTGCCATATTAACAATAACCTTAAATAAGATGACTCAGGAATAGCTTCCCATTCCAAGCCCCAAAAATCCCAACCATATTGGGTGGATCTAGAGTCACATGGAGGTGAGACTGGAGAAGGATGGCAGATTTCCTAAGTGAACAAACTGTTTTTGTTTAATCTGGTAGTTTTTCATGGTCATCGTTACTAGAACTGGTTGGTGTTTTTTTTACTACTCCACCTAGCCAAAATTAAAGATTATTAACTGAGTTTAAATTTCATGACTGCTGTGGTGGGATTTGAACTCTGGATTGTTAGTTCAGGTCTCTGGACTACCAGTTTAATAATTTAACTACAGCATCACTATTGTACGCAAATGGGACAAGTGAGGAAACAAAATAGCAATTTGCAGGAAATGAGAATGGAAGCAGAATCATTGTCTGACATTACCAGAGTTAAAGTACTGTAACTGTTGGAAATCTGAAATGTTGGTTAACTGAAGTTGTTAAACTTGTTGAATCCTGAAAGCTGTAATGATCTTAGGAGATGCTGTGATGTGAACAGGAGGTGTTGTTCCTTGAGCTTACATTGAGCATCTATGGAGTGATGTGGGATGGTAAGGACAAGGCCAGGATTGGAGTGGGACGGACAGGTCATTGGAAGCTCAGGTCTTCCCAAAGTGATTAACCAATCAGGATTCAGTCTCTCAAATGTAGAAAAGACTGCATCATGAGAAGTGAATGCAGCACAGCAGAGCAAACTAAAATAAGCACAAATCAATCACTGCTTCATGTGGAAAGAGTGCTTGGGGTACCAAACAGTGGGATGGTAGTAAGTAAAAGGTTGTGTATCCTATGCCTGTAGGAAGGGTGACATTGGAAGGGAAGTGTGTATTGATAGCTATGGAAGAGCGAAACAGAGTCCTAAAAGGAATGGTCCCTTTGGAATGTTGAAAGTGGAGTACAATGAAAGATGTGCCCAGGTTGACATTTTCATGGAAGTATGGAAAATTATAGCTGGTGCTCCATTGCATGTGGGAAATAGTGGAATGTAAGGCAAGGACAAGGGTTTCTATTCTTGTACTGGGAGAGAAAAGGGGTGAATACAAAAATGTAAGAAATGGAAGGGATATGTTTGGGGAGATTGATAACAATGATCAAAGAGAAGAATTCACAGTTGAGAAAAAAACAAGATGTATTTGTGGATGGTGGTATCTTCAGAACAGGTACAATGGATAGTGGAATGAAGTCCACAGTGGATATATATTGACTACAAGGTCGCTGTGTGAGCTGTAGTGGTTATAGTTCCCTCAAATGGAGGTAGGGAACTGAGGAATTCACCTGTTCCAACCTAAACTTTTCACAAAACTTGCATTATTAATTTCACATTCCTTTAATCTGATTGGTAAAAGTGATACACAGTGCCCTATTTTTCTCTTTTCAATGTTTTCAACCCTCACTCACAAAAAACCTCAAACATGCAATAGCAAGTCTAACTGCCATGAGATATCTAGCCACAATGAAATCAAGCTCCATTGTTATCTTGTTGGAATCACAAATTGCCCAAAATAACACTTCAAACTAGTTGCGTGTGGAGATGTGCGAGAGTCTACTATGAACAAAGGCCACCTTTCACACTATCCTCAATGTTAGGTAGGGGTGCCTGGTTCCTTTTTAGGTAAAGGCGCAGAATCCAACATGCATCAATTGCAGAATCATCTGGCTAAGATTCTCTATGTTACTGTGAGTTATTAGACCTGTTACATTCTATATCTTATTTATAGCCCTGAATATCAATCCCTTGTGCTGCCTTTATTTGGAATTTGTTTTTGGTCATAACCATTTAACACAAGGCAGGACACCAGCAAACAATTGTACACATTCAGTTCCATCAACTTCAATTCAGCACTAGCAATCAAGGAGGAATTTCTCCCTCTTAAGTCTTAAGTGTCAGAATGTAATTGTTACATATATTGTGTTAGATTTTTGGCTGAATAAATAGCCTCTAAGTTTTATAAAGATTCAGCATGAGTGGCATGGGTAAAATAACATGGTGGGAACAAAATAAGGAATATTAGTGGTGTCTTTACCTGACTTAGTTGACCCCTCTAAAACAAATTCTAAGATTAAATATTGAGCCATAATACCATCTGATTAAGCCCTTATGTCCAGGAACATGCTGAAGGTATGGCTGTAGTTTTGACACACATTCAGATCTAACTGTTCCCTATCGATGTGAAATACAGTTTTGTTAGAATGAACTGAAATCTGGGCTAGGAAGCAAAAAATAACATTAGTTATACTTCCCATCCCAGATCTGCTCTCATTCTTAAGCACCCCCTAGGATTTGAGGATTTGTTTAATTTTAGAAGATTTACATTATGACAGGGAACATAATCAAACAATTCTGACTTCATCTTGGAAAATCAATTTGGAGCACTGTATAAATTCTAGAGAAAAACTCTCCGGAGACTATGAATATGTAGGTATGGAGTTCAACATTTAATATCATTATTGCAATCAGGATTAAATATTCATGATTTATAGTAACTTCATTTCTTATAGTGTAGTCTAGATATACTCTATAAAATTTGAATGTAAAGTGACTGTGGACATATAGGATGCTTCATTTAGATTTTAGTCATGATCTTCAGAATCAAAGAATTCAGATGTTTTACCTGCAGTTGTTGGTTTTAACAGATTAGATATTTGGTACTGGAAAACAGTTTTTACATCAACTGGTTGGAGAAATTGTCAAGATTAAAAGCTGATCTTTCAAATACATCACCAACACTTTCACTTCCTGCGTATCTTCTTCTGCTTATTTATAAGATTGCATTATCTTTTAATGAACTTGTAATGACAATTGCATCACCAAATAATAGGGGATGGAAGGAAGTGGCTGACTATATAAGATCTTTCAAGTAGTGTCAGCTGTGGCTCACAGTTGAGAGCACTCTTCTCTCTGTCAGGAGAATCTGGGTTCAAGTCCCACTTCACAGACTTGAGTGCAAGAGTCTAGGCCAACGCTCATGAAAGAGTGGTGCAGGCTTTGTGGATAAGATGATAAATCAAGGGCCTCCTCTCCTTTTTTCAAGTGGACATTAAAGAAAAAAATGTCTTTCATCCTGGAGTTATCAATTGTAATGGACCAACATTTGCCTCCCCATCCACATTTCTGACAAAAACATTTATCTGCTTCTTATCACATTGCAGTTTGTGCAGCTTTGCCGCATATAAATGGGCTGCCTTGGTTCCTACATTACAACACTGACTACTCTTCAAAAATACATAATTGCTATGAAATGCTTTGGGATCTCCTGAAAGGAATGTAAGAGGCATTACATAAATACAAGTCTTTCTTTCTATTACATCGATGTTATCCACTTCGGGCACATGCTGGAAAAATACATTTATTCTGACAGCTATCACTGGAGCAGACTTTGCTAAAGCCCCACAGGCCAACCGTTGGAGAACAAGGGAGATTTTTTTTCCATGGATAGAAGCAGGGCTAGTCCAACCTTAAATCACACAACAATAAGTATTAGTCACCATCCCCTGTCATGATTTAAGCCAAGATAAATGATTAAACATAGACTGTGTCCTCAGCAGGTTGTAAAGAGGTTTGAAAATAAGGTTCTCAGTAAATTTCTATTGATAACTTTAAACCTCTGAAGTTTGCATTCATGGGAGAAGCTGCACAGGTTAAAAACATATCACGTGGGTGGATTTGGAAAGCATGCAATATCCCAGGATATAAATCCATCATCATCCAACTCAGGTCAGTGATGCTGCCAATATGCAGACCCAACAGCACCCACATCTGCTCCAAAATTGGCTTCAGGGCATGACCTGACAACCTGGATGAGTTACTGATTCCGTCACATCTCCACATTCAGTTTGCCTGGTAGGCAGCTATAAATTGGCTTGCAAACTTTGCCAGCAATGATTTGAGGGAAAGGTTTACAGCACAGAGTGAGGGAGCAAGCTGGAAACACTTGGATCTCAATAGCATCTGCTGCTTGGACTACCTGTTTCCTGAGCTGGGCTATTCTACCTGATCTCCAATATTTGCTTCCAAAGAAGGCATCATTCTGATTCTTACTCTCTGTACTAACAGTAGGTATTTTCACAGCAAGGGGTGGCTGCCTCTTCTGTGTGTTGGAACTAAAAGTGTTTTCCAGGTCCCTAATTTTACACGTCATTAATGGAGCATTAGTTAATTTATACTTGCATTCCTCCCAAGTCTAATTTAGCTTCATGCAGATTAATGGCCAATTACCCACAATTGAAAAGGTGTTCTTACTCGAGGCATAAATATCAATCACACAATATTCTTCCCATAGAAACCTCCTCCTGCACTCCCCTAATAAGCAGTTTAATTGGTCATTTATCACATACCAGTGTGGGGATGCTGAAAGTTGTGTACATTTTAAAATCAGGAAAATACAGCTGTTCAGCACATAGTTTCTTACACTCTAGGGAGGCACTAAAAGTAAAAATTCTACTATTTCAGTCAAAGTAATAGCATGAGTGCTTCAACCTTCAAAATAATAGTATGAGTGCGGTAAAATGGACTCTTGACCTCACAATCTATCTCGTTACAGCCTGGCACCTTATTGTCTGCCTGCACTGTTCTTTCTCTGTAACTGTAACACCTTATTCTGCATTCTGTTATTGTTTTTCCTTGTAATACCTCAATGCACTGACATAATAAATGATCTGTATGGATAGCATGCAAGAAAATTTTTTTCACTGCACCTCGGTACATGTGACAATAATAACCTAATTTACCAACCAGTTTTACTTCATATGTTGAGGATGAATATAATAAATAAGAGAGAGGTCTTAAGCCATAGCATGAGAAGTTCCAGGATCCACCACTATCTAAGGTGATGTGAGTCCTACCAGTGATGTATTGATCAAACCAAGAAGTGAGGAAGCCATAGACAATTTGTACCATTTTTTTGAAACCAGAAGCAATATGAAACCAATAGAAACAGTGATGATTAGCAAGTATTTTTTTGTCATTGGCACCTTCCACACAATGACAAAGTTTGCCAAGGATCAGTCATCATTGTTGCATTACTAATATGACCAATGTTCTTTTTTTTGACATCATTATAATAAGATTGCAGCACCAGGAAAGATTGAAGAGGTTTTGCAAAGGATGTAGCATTTCAAAGATGTTGGATGCTGCACCATGTGGATAAACAGACATCTGCGCAAAATTCTATGGCTTTCATTCACAGAGCAAGAAATTAATCAAATATTGCCTAAATAGTTTGTGACATTCGCCAAAGAATTTGTAAAGAATGCCAATGACACCTCTATATTAAGACAATCCAAGGTTCTTCAATGTAAATCTTTTATTGGAAGGTATGAAGCTGGCTTATCAGAGTAATGTGTTGCTTGCTTAAACTCTCTCTTTTATACAGCCTCATACCCTGCCACAAACTTCGTGGTAAAGCAGATGAAAGAGGCAAGATTTATTGGCTGGGAATCAGGAGGTTTGAGCAATGGCAGGTGTATAATATATCTGAGTGTTAGGAAATTAGGGTGGCATGCTGAATAAGGCCAGGAATCTTTGGGATTTGGCTTTTAAAACTTGCCCACCATACTAAAGGGGAAAAAAAGGGTGAATTGCATCAGGGTTTACTAATCTATAGTGATGGAATTAATCAAAATTCTATTTTTAATCCATGACATTCCAGGGTTTTTATCTAACATTTTGGGAACCTTATTTCATTGGGCCACCAGAGTATGGTGACTGAAGATGCCCATTTTTATTCCACAAGATTAAAGAAAAACAGAAAACATTGGAAATGCCCAGCGTGTAAGAAAGCATCTGTGGGGGGAGAAACAGAGAAAACATCCCAAGTCATGGGCCTTAATGTTAACCCTGCTTGTCTCTTCACACATGCTGCCTGACCTACTGAGTTTTCCCAGCCGTTTCTGTTTTTATTTCCGATTGATGGCAGGTTTTTGCTTTTATATTCCATGAGATTTAGGAATGTTTTGGGAATTATATTTTTTAGCTCTTCCATTCAAATCTTAAATCAAGGACCTTACTATAATCAGAAAACTGTGATGTATTATTGCAAGGACAAAATGACAATCTTTGTTGCAATGATGGTTTTGCATACAATGGTTCAGAATTTCCAGCCAGCAGTAAGCCACACATGCTTATTGCTGATCTGCATGGTGAGCCTGAATTTTTACCTGCAGAGTGTGGTCTGATCCTCAGTGATAGGACTCAGTGTGGTAGTAAGGCCTTGTGTGTGTAAACACTACCACGTCATGTGGCTAGCACAAGCACAACTCTTGAAAAGGTCTTGTGATAGCTGACCAAGGTCTCTCTCTTTAGCTGGCTACCAAAGCTATCAAAATATTGAATGGTTCTGAGTACCTATGATATTCAGAAATTCTCAAAAACAGTTAAAATTCAGTTATACTTTTCAAACTCCATTATATAAGTTTAAATATGAACAAAATTCTAAAACACTTAAAGACAATAAATAAGCATTTAGCTGATTGCAATTAATTCAAGAAGTTGTAAATTACCTCATATTTACTTTGGTCCCTTGCAACATTTTCTCTCTATTCAAATCAGTAATGGCATTCTTTCTGTGCCTGGATTAATCTGGAACAGATTTAGCTACTGGATCCTATAGCATATATATTGGGACTTCACATAATATTGTTTTCCTCTGTGAGTAGTGGAGTGCAGTCTGGAGAAGGTTAATTGGCAAAGAGCAATCAATAAGTTTGCAGCTTCTGTGCCCAAGTGCACACACACAGGATTGGCAAACTTGTGGCACTTACAGTGGGAGTTGCTGGCAGTTCCATTGCAGACTTGCTCAGATCTCCTCACACCTTAGAGTCACAGAGTCATACAAACTTGGAGTCCAACCACACAGACCATCAAAAACCTATTTACACTAATCCTACATATTTAAAAAATTTTCCCCACATTCTCATCAACTCACCACTCACTTGGAGCAATTTATAGCAGTCAATTAACTGACCAACCTGCTAATCCTTGGGAAGTGGGAGGAAGCTGGAGCACCTAGAGGAAACACACATGGTTATGTGGTCACAGGAAGAACATGCAAAGTCCGCACAGACAGGACCGAAGGCCAGGATTGAACCCAGGTCTCTGGTGCTGTAAGGCAGAAGCTCTACCAGTTGTGGCACTAACAGAGGGAATTGCTGGTAGTTGCATGTAAAACTGCTGGCATTTTCCCACAAAATACAAGCCAGTGGCACATGGAATATTTTCACAGTCCCTATGATATTGTAGTGCATGATATTGCCCTACCAATGATTTATACACCCACTAATGCACCCTTAATATCCACTGTCCTTCCAATAAAACATGTAAATAGAATAACATCTGGTGTGATGTATTAAGACCAGCTTATTCTGAGGATACTAGCTTACTAGGGTGGTCCCGTGGCACAGCTAGTAGAGCTGCTGCCTACACCTCCACAACCTGAGTTCATTCCTGATCGGTGTTGTCTGTGTGGAGTTTGCACAATTACCCTATGACTGCATGGGTTTCCCTTGGGGGCTTCTGTTTCCTTCCACATCCCAAAGACATTCATTTGGTAGTTAAATTAGCCACTGTAAGTTGTCCCTCACATGTTGGTCGGAGGTACAATCTAGGGTGAGCTGGGGGAGTTGATAGGAATATGGGAAGAATAAAATGTTATGTAGGAATTGTGGACTTGGTAAGTTGAAGGGCCTGTTTCTGTGCTATATGGCTTTGTGACTCTATCATCGCTCACTATGTTTCAAAAGAACATTCTTTATTTGGCAAGATGCAGGCTCACAACCAAAACTCGAATCAAAGTTAAGTTCCTATATTCATCCCAAACGACCCATGATATTGAAGTGCTTCATGAGCACAAGAGAGGAGCAGCTGTACTGCACCTGCGAGCAATTCATTACATAACAACATGGGGGAAGAGACCAGGTTCAAGCTAGCGGAACTATTCCCTCTAGCAGGAAGTGGTGTGAGACATAATGGAGCCTAAAGGCAAGGAGAAAAATATTAATTACAAAACAAAAATAGAATGTTCTGGGGATGCAGCATGGTAAAGCAACGTACACCAAAGGAAAGCACTAATCCAAGTTAACTTGCTTAATTTTGCCCATTCCAAATTAAATTCCATTGTCTTGAAAAACACTTACTTTTAATTAATCAGAATCTATATTATATTCATATATAAAAAAATTTACATCTTCAATAATGGCTGAAGGTGTCTGGTTTCTTATAAGTAAATCATGGTCTACACATTTGTTTTGGATATAACATACCATTGGGAATTATAGTTACAGGGTGCAAAATATTCATAATAGCTATTCATTACTATTTTCTCCCAACCAATGTTTATTGTACTTGGAGGTGTCTTTTGACCTGCATTATTGCTTTGAATAATTCCATTATGATTTCGCCATGTTCAATATTGCATATACTCCAGCTTCACACAGCAGTATAGAGTTTATGCTGCATTGTATTACTGAACCTCAGGATTGTAATGCTGTAGTTGAGTAATAACAGATGTCATTGATGGATAAAACCTAGAATGGGCAATAAAATATTACCCTACTGAAGGACGCTCACAACTATTTCACTTTTCGGCCAGTAAACCAGGTTTTAATACATTGGTACCACAAATGGTTAAATTACCTATCAGGCTAAAGAGCTAATTTGATTATTTAACATCCACCAAAGTGCCAACTTTCAGTGGAACACAAATGTGAAATGTTTGTGAAGAACTATCTCAAGGCCAGACTGGTGAAAGTCATTTTCATGACTAGAGCTGGAAATTATTTCTGGCATTCTCAGATTTTGTGTTAAAAAAATGAATCAAATTTGTTCTCTCAACAACAGTGTGCATATTTGTCTCTGTTGAGATATATGTAGAATTAAATCAACAGGTTCAATTATAATCTGAACCCTTGTTCAATCTACAGTGTCCTTGATCAAATGAAGTGATAACACTGCATTTTGGTTCCTTTGGAATTTAAGAGCACAAACCCAGGAAATTATCAACCTTTCAGTTTCAACAGGGTAGTTGACACAGCCCAAAACACCTCACCCTTTGAAAGTAGCCCTGCACATAAATCTACAACATCCAAAGAAAAGGAGTTGAACAAAAATTACAATGGTTTTGAGAGAACCTGTGCTGCAGATATATATAGTAATGTTCCGTTATTTTAGTTGCAGTAGACAAAAACAGCAGTGCTGGTGGAGTATGTCAGCACTGAATGCATAGAGCTCATTTTAGGTATTTGGAGAAGGGGCCATACCTCTTCCTGAAGAACACTTTGGTTTTGCCCCCATTTTTGGTATTTTAGAGTCAACTACATTTCTGCATATGATTCTTGGCATTAAAATTTATCATAACAAAGCATATCACATTCTAACCCTGTCTCATCTCTTATTTCAGCCCTTGGCAATTATATAGGTACCATGGCAGGCCATGTCCAATAAAACCAGCTAATAATTTCACACCAGGGAATATTCAATTTCCCTAAGCAAGCTTCAACTAATAATTAAAAAAAATAAACCTTCACATATGGCAACAGCCAGACACAAAATGAATCATTCTGAGGTAGAGAAGGAAGCTTTTTAAAAGCTGCTGTTCATTTGGGAAGTGTGGGAACACATTCTGAATGAATTGGGACTATCAAATTCCACAAACCCAATATAATTTTTCTCTCAAATTTATGATGACAAATGATAGTAAAAAGAAACTAATGACCAATCCCAATGTGATCATCTAACCCATCTAATTCCCTCAGGCTCAAATGATCTGATTAATTGATAATGACAATTTCCAGTGCAAATCAAACATACTGGTTAACCTTATAAACTGACAGAAGATGTTGGAAACAGAATTTTTTGATGATGTGCTAAGCAACGACATTTGTTATCTTCTAATAATAACATAAATATCCATATAATTCAATTGCTATTTGAAGATGTAGCAAAATTCAAGTGAACAAAGGTGCAAGTTTCAGTAAAAAGTACTGTTAAGTTAGGTGATGTGACATCTTGCTTAATGTCCTACTTTTGCTCTCAATTTATTTTATATATTCTCACCTACCACTGTATCCATGAAAGATATTGTCAATAAAGCATTTGTTGTGCAGCTCTACATACTATTTATATTTGTTTTATTTTTCATGTTTGTAAAATTACAGTGCAGATAAAGAGTCCTGAATACACAAACATTGAAAACAAGCCACATGAAGTCAGATATCTGTCTACTTAAGCCAACTAAGCGTTAGGGTAATTCTGTGAATGTAGTTCTGGGTAAAGTATACAGTTCAAAGAATAGGGAAAGAATTTACTTCAGCCTCCTACCTGTCACACCCTTGCATATGGAGACAGAGGAAACTGTAGATTCTGTAATCTGGAGCAAAAAACAAACTGCTGGAAGAACTCAGTAGGTGGAGCAGCATCTGTGTGGGAGAAGTTGACATTCCTGGTTCAAGCCCTGCATTAATACGGAGAGTGGAGAGGGAAGATAGCAGTATAAGGAGGAGCGGGTGAGGGGTGGGATAGGGGCGATGAGTGAAAGGTGGACCGAGGAGGTGTGAGGGATGATGGGCAGGAGGAGCCAGGTGGGGAAGGGGGAGGAATGGAGTTGGGCGACAGAGGCAGGTGACTGGTAGGTGGAACCGGACAAGGGAAAAAGATACACCCTTATGTATATCTTACTCCTGAGATCATCAGATCATGGAATTATTTCTGTCATCTCCAGACCCAAATAAAAAGTTATACTTGGTATCACAGGAAGAAGAGATCATTTGCACTCCGAGGTTCACGGAGAATATAACTGGTGAAAATTATCAAGAATTACAAAGAAGAAAAACAATTTTGTTTGACATTTGATCTGGACAACGTCACCGTCAATCGGAGATAAAAATAATGTAATTAGCAGATACGATCTCTAGATCGTATCCTGTTTCTAGGATTCTTGGTGGTCTTTAGGTGGCACGCACTACAGAACTCCCTGTAACTCAGAGGGCATAGAATGCTTTGTTCTCCAATGGACTAATTATTAAGCTGACTGCTTTCTACAATTTTGTAACCATCTTTGATGAAATAGCATTGGCCATTAGTATCTTGGTCTTTGATCATCATTAATAAGGATACCTTCCCAGCTACTTTTGCCAAGTAGGATGTTTATTGTCTGCAATAGTTCAAATTTTATTTTCCAAAATCAGAACCAAAAATGATGTAAACAAAACATTTTATAATTCCCGGTGGTATTCAGGTTACAATTATGTCAAGAAAGTCTTTGTGATAGTTGAAAAGATTTTGCCTGAAATGAGTTTGGAAAGTCTCGGTCTAATTCCCACAGGCTGTGAATACACAGCATGGACATTTTCTATTAAACTCACATTAATTGGCATTAAATGACCAAATTCACAATGATAGCCCTGGGTGATATGTGCCAGTGGAATGTTGCATTGCTAAATTTAAAGTCAGATTCATGCAGCAGTGTTGGGGTTGGAACTTGAATCAACTATTACTGTATCAAACCAGAAACTTTGAAGAATATCTTCACAATGTGGAAAGGTGCATATTCATCCCAGCAGTGATGGATGATCCCTTAATATCTCCCTTCCAACATGCTGGTACCTCACTATGGTATATCCCTGCTGTAGTGACATGTTCCTAATACTAACAAATTTTCTCTTCCTTGATAAGGATAGTTCTGAAACTTCTGTGAATATGATTAACAAACAGCTGTAAAATAGTATTGGTTCTATGTTGTGGGTCTATGATAACCTTTGAGGCAAAGGATGTGGGTGTCATGGGTGTTTATTGCTCCTTCCCAAATACCTTTGAGGAGGTGGTATTGAGCTGCTTTCTTGAATCATATAGTGAAAATCATCCTACTTTGCTTCTATAATAAGTTGCAGAATTTCAATCCAGAAACTATGAATTATACAATTCAAAGTTAGCATGGTGTGTGGCTTGGAAGAGAACTTGCAGCTGAAGGTGTTTTGATGGCAAACTGCCCTTGTCCTTTGAGGTTGCTGCATCTGGGACCAGTAAGAAACCTGGGGGAATAGGGCAATTGCTACATCGGATACTCAGCTGAAGCTGGGGGAAGGTTTTGGTTCAGCTAGCTGGAGGTAAGTGTCTTGTTGCAGAGGAGTGGGTAAGATTGGATGGAGATTTGGTCAGGACTTCCATCGGGGAGCTTTTGGCAACATAGTTGGCAGTTGAGGGGATCATGGAGTTCAAGTAGGGTTCGATTTTTATAGATCAGAAGTCTGGAGGGTAGAAAATTAACAATGTTGAGTTCAGGGTTTTGGGAAATCTAGTGGGATTCAAGGAATTGGTAGTTGGAAATTAACAGTTTGGAATTTCAGAGATTAGACAACGTGGCATTTTGGCAGGTTAAGGAGCCAGGCAATTGAAGCCAAGGCTGATCACTGAGTTATGGCCGGGGATAATTGAGGCATCAGGAGGTTAAAGGTGAGATTATTGACTGGTGGAGGGGGGCAGGGTAGGGAATGGTATCCTGGGTGAGGAACAGTCTGAGGGATCGAAGATAGATAATGGGAATTACCTTGGTGGGTTCCCACATCACAGTGTTAATAAAATCTATGTGTCCTGAGTGTCCAACAATAGGAACTGCTGAGATTTCATGAACTAATTTTCTCAGCAATGCTCCAAAACCAGTAAAAAAAAATTATGGGGAATGACATCATTTGGTGTGCATTTGACATAGAAATCAACTCAGATGTTCAAATGCAACTTCCGTCCTCAAGTGTTCAGTCAAAATTACAAAACGACATCGTGATGTCTGGGAAATAGTCATTATTGTGTTTAGCTCTGGGCAAAGTCCATCATCAGCCACAAAGCATTGAAATAACCACCACGATATGAATGAATTTCCAGGCCATGAGACAATTTTCTACTTTGTCAGGTGGATGACAGTATTGTATCTGTAGTGGAACACTTTGGCTGGAGGCAGACAGATTCTAAAGCACCGTTCCTTAATACTATAACTGCAAACTTGTTCATGCCCAGTCATTGGTCTATTCAATGCTCTTGGCCATTTGTTTGTATTGTAGTGAAGCAAATCAAATAGGTTGAAGACCAACTTTTATGATCTTAAGTTCCACAGGAGCAAACTGAAGGAACACATATCACCAATGGCTAAAGGAGGCTGCAAATTTTATAGCCTTTTGTACACTGTCATGTGAGGCTCCATTCTCACTGGGGAAGTGAGAGTTCATGGAGCCTCCTTCTTCCATTGATTGTTTAATTGTTCAAAACCATCTGTAATTTGATAGACTAACTTCTGAGCTGTATTGAAAGTGGCCTGACTCAGTGGGTTACAGTACCTTGACATGGTGTGTTGAGTTCTGCTCTCCATATTACAAATAGGATTAAGAGAAATAGGGGAAGATCCAACAATGATTCACAATGTAAAACTAGAGCTAATCAGTTCCAGCATGATGGATATAGGAGTGGAAGGAGGCTGAGGGGCGAAGATCATTGAAGTAGACAAGATTATGAGTGGCATAGACAAGGTAGACTGTAGGAAACTTTTCCCTATAACAGAGGTGTCAAAAACTAAAGGACATATGTTTAGGGTAAAGGGAGAAAGTATTTATAGGGAATTTGAGGAGGAATTTTTTTTGTCTACAGGGTGGTTAAAATCTGGAATGGCAGCCTGAGTGGATGGCAGAAGTGAGGACTCTCACAACATCTTAGTAGTATCTGGGCAAGCACTTGAATTGCCAAGGCGCAAAAAGCTATGGCCCAAGAGCTGAAATACAGTGGTATAGATGGATACTTGGTCTGCAGAGATGAGGTGGACCAAAGGACCTGTTTCTGTACCGTATGGCTCTAAAAATCTCCATCTTCCATTTTACTCTGTACATTCATTTGACCAGTTAAAACATCAGTCAACTCCTAATCTTAATATCAATAAAAGAAACATAGAAACATAGAAAAACTACAGCACAATTCAGGCCCTTCGGCCCACAAAGCTGTGCCGGATTAGAAAATGAATTAGAACAAATATCCTTTCACTTCCAACAAATACCATTGGGACCCATTTGGCAAAAAAAAATCATCTACAAGCTGATCCTTTTAGTATTATCAGTTTTTTCATTATATACGAGAAGTTGCTATAAAGCATAATCTCTATGCAGACCAGGTACATTGTGTAATCTGCCCAATCCTTTGAAAGTGCCTAATTCAGATCACACCCCAGAAGTAAAACCAACCAACCAACCCAGAGGGAAAGCTTGCATGAAAATAAAGTTCTTGTCAAATTCCTGTTAATAATTAAAAGTAAATCCTAGGACAACAACCTCAATTTACAACCCACACTACTCAATTCTGGTCTATTCCATTATTTGGAGACGTTACTGTCTCAGTAGCACAAGAGTGCTCGATCATCCATATCCATGAAGCATGAGCAACTTCTTCCGTATGCACCACTGCACTCTTTACTAACCACCCATTGTATCTTGTGAAGTGTTTAGCACTGATAATGGGAGGGTAACTAGACAATAACTTTGCATTTCTCTCGCAGCTTTTCAGTATATCAGGATTAAAATTTGAATTCATCAGCTGCAGTCATATATCTATTGAACAGCTCAAAACATTAACCAGTTCATCATGTTTTCCCTGAAGGTTCTCATCTTATTTCCTTGTGTTCCTCAATAACAACTGCTTTATTTTCCTATACATTTCTGGTAGCTGCCTACATCCTTCATTTGGAAAGGATGGTGGTAAGAAATCATTTAATGCATCATCTTCAATAAGAGGCTTGACCCAATGTGTCCTTTAAGGTCAAAGTAAGAGGACGTTTTTTTTTGTTATTCACTTATTTTTCAAAGATTTATACAGAAAATTGCAAATCACAGTAATTCAAATAAGTAATCTCAATCATCACAACAACATAGGAAATTGCAAAGAGGGTAACTGGGTAACCCCAGTAAAGTCAGAATTCAGAGTGAGATTACAATGGGAATTATCTTAACCTAGCAGTATTAAAATAGTTGAAATAGAGGTGTTCCATATGCTTGAGTACCAAGTAATGTAAACAGACATCTAGCCTATATCATGATGAGAGCTCCTGGAGCAGTATACAACTCATCCATAAATTATGAAGTATGAACACAGCCACAAGCAGAATTGATAAGGAGGGAGCAATGTTGTTTAAAGGGTGAAGATATAATGCTCTGAGGGTTGAGTCTTTAAACCAGATATGGAAACTGACATTTAGGCAATTGTATGCACAAAGACAAATTTTGAATTATTTACACAGAGGTAGTTTAAGGGAATACATTGTGCTCTTAAAATGGGTTATTATTCTGATATCCTAGACTAGGCAGACCACGGAGGTTAAACCAAGAAGCAGTCACAGTGCCAAAAGGTGGTGACAAACACTGCTGGAGCTAAGGTCTGGAGCAAGTCTTTAACAGGATCTCAGAATGTAAAAGTATAAATTGTCCTCAAAGTGTGATGCCTATTATGGACCAAAATCATAGCTCAATGAATTTAAACCTTGGGATGCATCTAAGGAATTGACAAGTAGATATCAGGAACTGAACAGTAGATATCAGCTCTGCCATACATTTGGATTACCAGTGTGGGAGTGATCCAGGCAGGCATTTGCTTTTTACTAGTTCTCTCATTAGACCCGACTCTGTAGACTACCCTTCCGTCACAATCTTCTTTGCCCAATACATTTGATGTGGCCCTACTGAGAGAAGAGAAAGAATTTTCAAAATGGCATCAAATTATGGTTTATGTTTTCAGACAAAAATCCCAGTTTAGTAGCATACACAAGGTATATATTGTAATTTATAAAAAATTAACTACAAGCAGTGCCCACAAATTAAATGGTCCATGAAAATCAATTGATCATTATCCAGAAACTACTAATGCAAACTGAAGTGCGTTTACATTTATAACATTTATTTTATAGCTGAATTGAGATTATTGCACAAAATTTATCCACTGAATTGTACCTAATTAAATAGTTATAAATGCATTAAGAATATTCACTAATCAAATCTTTCTTGCCCAAAACCAAGTCTGACTTGCACAGCTGATTGTGTGTGTCCCGATTTCCCTTCTATGTTCACTGTGAACTGTGCAAGTTCAAATCCTAAAGTGCAGCTCTTGCCATTATCATTTGCATTTAATTATGTTCTACAGTAGAGACTGTGCTGTGGTCAGCAGCAGTAACACAAAACCATCATGAAAAGCCAGGATTCACATGCAAATTTTGGTCACACCTTAAGGAATTGGAATTAAGAAAAGGCAATGCAAATCTATAGGGAATTATCTTTCAGAGTCTTCTTAAAATGTAGGCATAACATTTAATTAATCTGAGAATTTCCCCAACAGCAATTAACCTCCAAGTGACCCAAAGGAGACCCAACAATTGTCCTTTGTTGTGTTACAGAAACAATTTTTGTAACACATAGCCACACTTCACTGGTATTGTAATGCACCATGCGTTACATGGTATAATAGTGCTGGCCTTTTAAGCAGCACACCTAATTTACTGCATGCTGGTGAATTAGTAATAAGCATATTTGAGGTAATATGCTGTGTCATATCTCTCAACATGCAGCATGGTATTTTTTACCCAATTTACATTCTGGCCCTATCTACGGAGCCGGGGCACTGATGCAAATGCACCAACTCTCCCCATATAACCTAGCAATTTGATTTCCTCAAGACTCCACATGCAAACTGAGTTTAAATGTTAAAGTTTGAGGTTCTTGAATAATTTTGTACATCAGTGCCAAAATGCCAAATGTGTTACGAGAGGTCTTGCAGTATAAATGCAACGAACATCCTGTTCACATGTTTAATTTGCAAAAATGTGTTGGGGAAGGGAGGAGGTGGGTGGGGTAGCATTTTTTTAACTAGTTAATTCTAAGTGGGAACCATAGGTACAGCATGTACACCCATGTCCTTCTAATCACCATTCCTTATTTACAAAAGGTTTAATTTATTTATTGGTGCTATAATGTCTCTTTGTGACATAGGTCTTCAGTTTATGAATCCATTTCTTGTCATAATGAATGAGTACCACTCTTTGCTGATAGGAATACACTGCACCAAAATAACCACAATGCATTTCACCTAGCCCTTTTTTTATTACGAAATTTTGCATAATGAAACCTTTTCCAGGAGCACATCTCTTTTGTTAATTGAGGAACGGCTGTATATTAAGGTCCAGATTGCAGCATTGTGGACTGATTGTTTTTAGGAGATGGAAGCCAATTACTCCTAAGGATTTAAAGAAAACACTCCTGTTATTTTACATGTACATCCTTCACGTATACTTTGTAAGCAGGTAATGAAACAAGATGAGAGGTGAAAAGGAGGAGGGACAACTTGAAACTTTGCAAAAACCAAAGTATCCAAAAGGATTACACAATCTTTTAGTAACTTTAATCTAGTGACATATAGACAGACTGTCCACAATAAGTAAAAAGATACAGTTGAAATGGATTTAAATAATTTAAAAATATTAAAATTATGAAATAATATTATTGAATTTTCAAAAACACATTTAATTGATAAAATAACATTTATTGAAATACTTTTGAAACAAAACACCCACACCTACCTTTTCCATTCCAGTTGGTAATCCCCATTCAAATAATTGAGTGTGGGAACAAGGAGTCCAATTAAGATTGAAGTTAATGGTTATAAGGTGTAAAAGTGTCCACTGGCTTGAATCATACTTAACACACTGCATAGGCACATTGTGATACATAGACATAGTAGTCAGAAGCACACTGACCCATGCAATGCTTTCAGCCAGTGGCCCTCTATGGATGTACTAGTTGAAGAGAAGCACAATCTGGGCCAATAAAATGACAAAGTTTGACAGATCATATACTCAGTAAGAAGCAGAAACATGGTTGACAGAGTGGACATAAATACTGTGGCGACAAGAGTAGGACAGAAACTGGGCATCCTGCAGTGAGTGACTCAACTTCTGACGTTCAAAGCCTTTTCACAAGGTCAGGAGAACATGGAAAGACTCTCCACTTGCCCGCACAAGTGCACCTCCAACAACACTCGAAAAACTTAACACCATTCAAGACAAGGCATTCAAGATTGATATCCCATCCACTTTTAATTGCCACTGAAGCATGCACTACCTACAAAGGTTTCTTCAGCAATTCTTCCCAAACTCTCAGTCTCTACCATCAAGAAGATGAAAAGCAGTAGGTGAATTGGATTAACTTCATTCTCTCATTCCTTCCAATTCACACACTGTTCTGACTTGGATACATATTGTCATCACTGGGTTTCAATTTGGAATCCCGACCCAAGTATGGTACAAGTACCTTCAGCATGGACCAGCAGCTCAAGGCAGTAGCATGCCCACCATCTATTCAAGAGCAATTAAAGGGAGCAATAAATGCTGGCCTTTAAACAACTCCCATATTCCATAAATGCATGGAGTTTGCACAAGATCGTAACAAATTGGGAGTTACAGATGGTAAAATTAGGTAATATTTCATCAAAAGATTCATCTTGTGTAAATGCTAGTAATTAATAGGGAAAATAAATATAAAGAATGGCCATTTGTTCATCTATACTCCCCAATGAAAGTTCATAGAGTAATTAATTATCACTGCAAATTCTTTTAGTTTGCCCTTGCAACTGCTTCATGTCCATTCCATCTGCATAAAATACCTTTATTTAAAGAAATACCTTGCCAAAATCCTTTAAATGTATTCTATTTACTTGGTTTGCAGTGCAGCCTTTTGAAACAGCTCACCCAATAGTTGCAAACTTTCAGTCATATGTTACTAAGGGCAAACTTTTCACCGACATTTACTGTTCAGATCCTCACATAGGTCATTTTTATAGCCACGGCTTTTTCATATCATTACAAAATGCAGGTGACGAAGAATGTTACATCAGTGTAATTTTCACAGCTTCTAACTGATCAGTTAAGCCATTTTGAATTGAAAGCTGCTCAGTTTTTAAGAACTTCTTTTCTTTGCATAAAGAGATGCAGTTTTAGAACTTATTGATGTCATTAGGACAGTATTCAAAGATTTGTCTTTTTTAAGAAAACATGTTCACAGTATTGAGAGTCACTGTGACCCAGAATTCTTTTTCCACTGCAGTTTTGAAGACAATATACGATAATGCTTACAGACAAAATCCTTCTGAAGTCAGAATCCAGCATTATTCCAGTTCTGCTTTGGTTTTCAAATGTTTGGTTGCTGGGGTTCATTCTCCTCTCAAACATATGGTGTGGTCAGAGCCGGCAGCAACAGTACCCAAAGGCTGATGATTCTTGATGCTACATTCTCCTACATTTCAACTGAGAAATAACACAAATGGTAAAGAGCATTGGCCCCACTTTACTTCCCTACAATCTCCCTCAATAACACCTACACAATCGTTGAAACAATTTGTCAACCTTTTCCACCTAAAGCAGCCTAATGTGCATACACAATGCTCTTAATGCTGAGCATTAACTCTGCTCGTTCCTACAATACATCAATCCACTACAATGGATGGCTGTTGGTGACATACTTACTACAAGAATTAATCGTTGTCAGGGCTCTTTTCTTATCTTCTAATATAGTTAGTTGGCCTTTTGAGAAGATCTCGGAGGATAGAAAAAGAAATCTAGAGTTAACAGTCACCAAAATGGGCATTGTTGTCAGCTATTGAAATAGTAAGTTGTCTTAAAAAATAGATCAATATCTTATTCCAAGATCAGTTCAATCCGAGTGTTACAAAAGTTAGATTTTATCATTTAATTTGCTCACACAGTAGGCGAATAAAAGTAAATGCTCTGTGAATTTTTAGATTATACCTTTTTAACATTATCCAGTGACAATTGCACAAAATAGCACTCTGCTGATGGCTTCATTGGATAAAAGTGGTCCCTGGTACGTGTTTACGTATAGGGACCAGTAGGCAGTCAGGATGAATTCCTTGCTAATAGTGGCCAGGCTAGGGCTGGGTCACCAACTTGACTTCCAAATTTTGAATGCTTTCAAGTCTATCACATGTGGGCTGTGGGTATAGTTGAGATTGAGCTCAGTCTGATCTTCATTACATGATTTAGGATGCCCAGGATCATGTGCCAATAGGAAACTATGGCAATATGCTGTACAAATCCCAGCAACCAGAGTCAGACCCCGTCAATGATCAGCACCTTCAAGAGAGGAAGGATGAACAGTGAGTGAGGAAAATGGACAAATATGGACTAGGACAAATAGAATCTGTACCTGACAGAAAATAGTAATCAATAAAACGTCAATGAGAATGCAATGAACATATGCATTCAAGTTACAAGTGAAATATTAGTGCTTTGTCCTTGTTACTTGGTGGCACCTTCTGAACCCTCTGAAAAGCATTGCTAACTCGAAAACCATTATCAGCTATTATCCTGCAGATATAATTACAATGTTCTGAAGGAAAACACTCAAATAAAGAGGTTACTTAAGTAAACTCTACAGTAACCTAGCGAGTCAATTTTTGTGCAAAGAATAATTTAATAAACAATATATTCATCAAGAAATCTTAAGAATTAGCAGTGATAAAATATGTATTTTGTTTTAATTATTCATGTCTGTGTCTAGCACACGTCATGCAAGTCAGTTATATTAGCCAACAGGAAAGTAATAAATACCTTCATATATTAATTGGCACTAATTGTGGTCATTAAGAAAGTGTTAATGTGCCATGCTGCAAATTGGTAGCTTGTTAACAGCTACCTCAAGGTTCAGGTTGGGCAAAGTGCCAATCTGCAAATAGACAAAAGTTATAGAACCTCTGCTGCCAATCAGAGTTCATTTGAACATATTTCCGCTCTCTTGTAGAAGCAGAGATACAATCCATCCAGATTTAAAGGCAAGTGTACAATGAATTTCTTCAGCTAAAGTGAGGAATACATCCCTGCACGGTCCAGATAAATGGCTGAATGAATACTTGTTCTTAGAACTGTCATATAATCTGATCTCAATATTAAGGCTGTTAATTTTAACCAGTTGGTGGGAGTGAGTGTGGTGGGAGTGTAGATTGCAGTGTGGGCTGTTGGAATATCTGAATTGCTAGAATGATGATGTCTAAATCAGTGAACATTTTGTGGTGCTTTTAGGGAAAATAGTATTATCCATTCAAACACTTCAACAATGGAAATAAAGAGGTCAGGGATAAGACATGGTTTATTATATTGAAAGTGCACATTGATTTGTACTAGATAACTGTTTTGTACTATATGGATTCTTTTTACCAGAGAGGAAAGGGTGATAAATGATTGTAATACAAAAGCAAGAAATATGTCTTTTTTTCCCAATGCTTCAATCTGTACACTTTCCTTCAATTATAATTTTAAAGCAGTTGTTTGTATGGTGTTGACCTGTGTATTGGTATTCTATAGAACAGATATTCTTTTCCTGAAATCATCCCCATCATCGGGGGAGATTTTAACTTGACCTGCTATTTGGGAGGCTGGTGGGTTCAGAGTTGCAGGAACCTGTAGATGCTGGAATCCAGAGCAAAAAAACAAACAGCTGGAGGAATTCAGCAGGTCAAGCAACATCTGTGGAGGCAAAAGGATAGCTGACATTTTGGGTTGAGACCCTGCATCAGGACTGAGAATGTACAGGGGAGATAGCCAGTAAAAAGAGGTGAGAGGAAGGAATGAGGCGGGGGCTGGCAGGTGATAGGTGGAACCAGGTGAGGAGGGAGATGATGGACAGGTGGAGCCAGGTGGGGGAGGGGGGTGGGTCGAGAGTCAGGAGATGGTGGCTGGTGGGTGACAGGTCAAGATAGATAAGGAAGGAGAAAAAATGGGGGCAGATGGAGCCAGGTGGGGGAGGGTATTCAAATTGGTTTATTATTGTCACATGTACCAAGGTACAGTGAAAAACTTGTCCTGCATACCATTTATACAGATCAATTCATTACACAGTGCATTGAGGTAGTACAAAGTAAAACAATAACAGAATGCAGAATAAAGTGTCATAGCTACAGAGAAAGTATAGTGCAGGCAGACAATAAGGTGCAAGGTCATGATGAGGTAGATTGGGAGGTCAAGAGTCCATTTTATTGTACTAAGGAACCGTTCAATAATCTTATAACAGTGGCATAGAAGCTGACCTTGAGCCCGTTGGTACATGCTTTCAGGCTTTTGTATCTCCTGCCCAATGGGAGAGGGGAGAAGAGAGAATGTTCAGAGTGGGTGGGATCTTTGACTATGTTGTCTGCTTTACTGAGGCAGCGAGAAGTGTAGACAGAGTCTATGGAGGGGAGGCTGGTTTCCATGATGTATTGAGCTGTGTCCACAACTCTCTGCTGTTTCTTGCGGTCATGGGCAGAGTAAGCCGTGATGCATCTGGATAGGATGCTTTCTATGGTGCATCGATAAAAAGTGGTGAGTGTCAACAGGAACATACCAGAGGAAGAGGAGAGTGGAGGTAAAGACAGAGGCTGGAAGGTGATAAATTGAAGAATACTACCTTATATTCTACCTGGGTATTCTACAATCCAATGATATGAATGATGAATTTTCCATCATCAGGTAACCCACACTCCCTGTGCTCCTTTCTCTCCCCTTCTGGTTACCACTCTCCCCCATCACTCAGCTTCATTCCTGTTCCCCAACTGGTTCCATCTGACCATCATCCCTCCCTTATCAATTCCACATCTGCAGCCTCTTGTTTCATCTGTACATCTGCCCCCCCTTTTATCTCTCTCTTTGTCTGTCTCTACCGATCACCCACCAGCCACTGTCTCCTGCTTCCACCTTTCCACCTCCCTCACCTGGGTCCATCTGTCCATCATCTCCCTCCTCACCTGTTCCCACCTATCACATGTCAGCCCCTGCGTCACCCCTCGCTCCCACCTCTTTATACTAGCTATCTCCCATCTACATTCCTAGTCTTAATGCAGGGTCTTGACCCAAAACATTGACTATCGCTTTTCCTCCACTGTCTGATGCTGCCTGACCTGCTGAGTTCTTCCAGCAATTTGATTTTTGCATAGGTTCAGATGTAATCCTGGTTGTGCACGCCACCAGCTTTCATTCTCCAATAAACAGACGGAATACAAGAATTGGCATTCCACCCAATCTCACAGATTCCCTACCTGACACGTTAGGTTAAAATTACGTTTGGCAAGAATTAGATTTACAAACATTACTGAGATATTTCAACCTTTAAGAATGAATTAATTTTTTTTAGACAATCCTTTACAATCGAAACTACTTTGTCATTTTATTCTCAAATTGTGCTTTCATCTCTTGGTTGTTTGCCGACAAACAAGTAGCGACAAGAAATTGATAAATTGGTTTATTGTCACATGTATCAAGGTGCAGTTGAAAAACTTGGTTTTGCATGTCATCCATACAGATCATTTCATCACATCAGTATATTGAGGTAGTGCAAGGGAAAAGCAATAACAGAATGCAGAATAAAGTATTACAGTTACGGAGAAAGTGCAGTGCAGGCAGACAATAAAGTGCAATGCCATGACGAGTTAAATTGTGAGGTCATGAGTCCATCTTATCGTACAAGGGGATCATTCAATAGTCTTATAACAACTGGACAGAAACTGTGGACATGAGGCTTACAACAGTGATTTCCCATATCTTAGTTACCTTGGGGGCTGTTGGAGGTACACCACATATGCTCCTGGAACTCCTCACCTCCATCTCTCCTCCCAAGACTCACAAGTTTTGAAAATCAAAGCTACACACAATTTATCCATTACCACTTAGTACATCTGTTTACTCTTTTACACTCTTGAGTGGTGTCCATCACCTGATTGTTTCAATGACAGGGAGAGGATGTTAATGAAGCTGTAGATACACCAAGCTCCCAGGAAGTAGGAGTGAAGCATACAAGACTCGAGAACTTTTTGCTAAAAATTAGGAATATTGTTTCAAAATAAAGTAGTACGATCCTTGCTGTGACTGCATTTGCTGAGGTTTACAGTTTGGGTGGACTACTGTGTCATGTGCGTTTTGGAATGTTTCTTTAAGGTTGTATGTGATGCTGACAAGGCCAAATTAACTTGGCCCTAGTTTTTGATTCCTTGAGCTCCACCCCACATTCATCCTTCCAGGTCCGCTTCAGCTCCATCCTACAGGGCTCGCAGGGGTTTGCCAGATTCACTCCCCATCATCCTGCGGCCTCTGCGTTTCTCCCTGCCGCCCGCCTCGTCTATGCCATACATGAGTCACTCTCACTTATCTCTGCGTTCTCAAATGCAGAGATAATTGTTGATTCCTTAAAAGACTTTGATTCCTTGCTTGCACAATACACCAGCAATTCCATATTTCTTACCCCTCTCTACTTGGCAGGATATCTCAGAATGATTGGGAATCGGACCTGTAATGATAAGGACTGGAGGTACATCCATATGCTGGACCAGAAGGAATTACTAGTTTCCCTGCACTGACAAAGATCCAAATCATTGATTTTCATTATTTACAGATACTCATGGTTACAATTTAATAAACTCGAGGCAGATTTATTGTACCTGATTTTATAAATTGCCACAAGGCGACTTGAACTCAAAAGTCCCTGGTTTACCAGTTGAGTACTACTATTTCTATAGCATCCTATTTGACGATTACAACTTGATAGTTTAAGAGAGGATATATCAGCAATGGAGACATTCGCTAGGTACACACTAGGAATGTGAGGGTTGTCCTATCAAGAATGGCTAAAGATATTATCTCTATTCTTTAGTAGAATGAAGGGTGTTCTTATTGAGGTACATAAGATCCTAAGGGTGCATAAGATAAGATATCTTTATTAGTCACATGTACATCGAAACACACAGTGAAATGCATCTTTTGCGTAGTGTTCTGGGGGCAGCCCGCAAGGGTCGCCACGCTTCCGGCACCAACATAGCATGACCACAACTTCTTGACCTGTACATCTTTGGAATGTGGGAGGAAACTGCTACACTACTGCGCCTGCCCACCATAACAGGATAGGTGTTGAAATGTTTCCACTAGAAAGAAAGTCTCAAATGAGGAGTCATAGTCACAAGATAAGGGGACCATTATTTAAAACTCAAGTGCTTAGGAATTCTGTAACTCAGAGAGTTGTGAAGACTAGATCACTGGAGGTATTTAAGGAAGAGGTCAATAAATTTTGGAAAGATCAAGGAACTGAGGGAGAACTGGCACAGGGAAAGAGTTACAGCCTGGGAAGATCAGCCGTAAATGTACTAAATGGCAGGGCAGGCTTGAGGGGCCAAGAGGATTACTCCTGCTCCTATTTTCTTGTGTTCCTTTGATTACAGCTGGAATTATAATTGGCTTCAATGTAACCAAGCTAGGCAACAGTTAAAATAAAAGCGCTATGTTTTCAGTTCCAACGGAGCAAGCATTCCCATTGAATACATGATGGGTTCTAATACCTGCTGTGAACGCATCACCTGCCAGCAAGCACTGTCTTGCATAGGAGAAATGAGAGGGATGAGTCAATACCCTCAGGGGAAGATAGCAGAAAACTGGGGACTATGTTCTTAGAAGATTTTCATCAAAAAAACCCCAAATGAATTAGCTGGCTAATAAAGCACAGCTGTAAATTAAGTATCAAAATGTCAGTGAACATTTCCTAGAGGCCATTTCAGAATGTTCTTTTGGATGCTGGACCCAGAGATAAACAAGATGATCCAGCACAAACATGTTGCAATGTATTCTGACAAACAGATGTGAATGGCAGGGATTAAATGTTCATTCATTCTATCCAAGGGGGGTGAAGAATAAGCTGGATGTATCAAATAAATGTACTAGGTTAGTTTTGATAAAAGGCATAATGTATTGTGTCACTTATATAATGCAAAAATTAGAATGAGAAGTAAGGATATCGTTTAAAGGGATACTGGTTTGATGCCACAGCTGATGAATGTGTAAATCTCTCAAGGTAAATCAACAGGGTCAGTTTCCTGCTGTGACCAAATTGCTCAGATTTGCTATTTTATAATTTGAAGTTATGATGTCTTACCAGTGCTCAATACTCTCTGCAATTCTGTCCATTTTCCTGCAGATAATTATATGCTCTTGGCTTTGCTCATCAGCACCGTCTATAGAAATTGGTGCTCTTCGTCAGGCTTATGTGGATTAGAAGCTTGGGGTGGAAGAATTGGCTGCAAATATGCAGGAAACAAGACAGCAACTATGAGGATGATGCAGCTTAATGTTTCATAATAGTTTAAGATATAATTACATATGTACATGGAGATATCGTAGTTAAGATCACCTGACACACCCAAACCTTGGGGTATCTCATTGTCTGAAACATTGAACACACTATTGAACAAAACCACACCACCTCTTATAATCAAAAAAACATGCTACCGTGAGTGAGATTAAAGCACATTTAAATTAATTGTGCGATAATTAGACAAACTGACCAACGATGCCAACAGTGCCAGGGATCAGTTTCACTTGCAGTGTGACTCGCACAGAATTCAGTGTGTGGTGTGGCTGTAGAAGTGATGCTCCATTGAGCATTGCAGTAATACTGTGCCCTGGGGAATGTGGAGGTGGTGCACTTGAATCACAGTGAGATCTTGGTGCTCCATGTTATCACTTACAGACTGAAAAATGGTTAAACCTGTGCATCAAATGAGAAACACTGTATATAATTGGCAGCTGAAGAGTTCTGAGAATGTTTTGTACCATCATTTTTTTAATGTGAAGCAAACAACAATTACCCAGATTATTCCACTTCTCAGGAATAGGTGTGCCTGTGGATATTAATCAATCCTTCCCCATGCTAAATTCTCACGTCCTTTTTTACAAATGGCATTGTACTATATACTAGAACTCTGAACAAATCTGCTCTACTTATCAAACCAGCCAAGGAATAGGGGATATAAAACTTGCTTTCCTCTTCCCTTTTCTGACAGTAATGAGTGCATCCTTAAGCTTAGTTATTTGAATGTGCTTCAGTCAGTAATGTTGTTTGACAGTATGCATTGTAATTCGTTTAACACTGGTACCTTAACATCATCTTGCTCATGTCTGAGTTCAGTATCTGAAGTATGATATGAAATGGCCTGTAGGAAATGCTCAATGACATTTTGTTACTTACTCTGCAGATGTGATATATTAGCTACCTAATTTGTTACATGGCTCCTATAGCTATCCCCATCAATATGACCATTAGCCTGGCTCAATTAGTGCAAGAATCATTCTCATGGTCAAATCCTGAAGCTATTAAGCTGCCATCCTATTCTGTCCTGTTCCAATAATTCAGATGGAATGAACAAAAAAGAACAGAGAATGATGGAATGAGGGCAAGCACGGTAGTGTAGTGGTTAGCGTAACGCTATTACTGCGCCAGCGACCCAGGTTCAATTCCGGCTGCTGTCTGTAAGGAGTTTGTACATTCTCCTTCTGTCTGTATGAGTTTCCTTCAGGTGCTCCGGTTTCCTCCCACATTCCAAAAGACATACAGGTTAGGAAGTTGTGGTATTGGTATTGGTTTTTTATTGTCACTTGTACCGAGGTACAGTGAAAATCTTGTCTTACAAACCGATCATACAGCTCAATTCATTACACAATGCAGTTACATTGGGTTAGTACAGAGTGCATTGATGTAGTACAGGTAAAAACAATAACAGTACAGAGTAAAGTGTCACAGCTACAGAGAAAGTGCAGTGCAATAAGGTGCAAGGTCACAATAAGATAGATCATGGGGTCATAGTCCATCTCATTCTATAAGGGAACAGTTCAATAGTCTTATCACAGTGGGGTAGAAGCTGTCCTTAAGTCCGGTGGTATGTGCCGTCAGGCTCCTGTATCTTCTACCTGATGGAATAGAAGAGAAGAGAGAATGTCCAGGGTGGGTGGGGTCTTTGATTATGTTGGCTGCTACACCAAGGCAACGAGAGGTAAAGACAGAGTCCAAGGAAGGGATGCTGGTGTCCGTGATGCGCTGGGTTGTGTCCACAACTCTCTGCAGCTTCTTGCGGTCTTGGGCAGAGCAGTTGCTGTACCAAGCCGTGATACATCCAGATAGGATGCTTTCTATGGTGCATCGGTAAAAGTTGGTGAGAGTCAAAGGGGACAAACCAAGTTTCTTTAGCCTCCTGAGGAAGTAGAGGTGCTGGTGAGCTTTCTTGGCCGTGGCATCTACGTGATTTGACGAGGCCAGGCTGTTGGTGATGTTCACTCCCAGGAACTTGAAGCTATCAACCCTCTCGACCTCAGCACCATTGATGTAGACAGGTGCATGTACACCGCCCCCTTTCCTGAAGTCAATGACCAGCTCTTTAGCTTTGTTGACATTGAGGGAAAGGTTGTTGTCATGACACCATTCCACTAAGCTCTCCATCTCCTTCCTGTACTCCGACTCATCGCTGTTTGAGATACGGCCTACAACGGTGGTATCATCTGCAAACTTGTAGATGGAGTTAGAGCAGAATCTGGACACACAGTCGTGAGTGTATAGGGAATAGAGTAGAGGGCTGAGGACGCAGCCTTGTGGCGCACCAGTGTTGAGAATAATCATGCCGGAGGTATTGCTGCCTATCCTCACTGATTGCGGTCTGTTTGTTAGAAAGTCAAGGATCCAGTTACAGAGGGAGGTGTTGAGTCCTAGGTCTTGGAGTTTGGTGCATACTATGCTAAGTTGTGGGCATGCTATGTTGGCACTGGAAGTGTGGCGACTCTTCCGGGTTACCCCCGGAACACTCTGTGCAAAAGATGTATTTCACTGTGTGTTTTGATGTACGTGTGACTAATAGAGATTTCTTATATTCAGCAGGTCAGAAAGCATTTGTGGAGAGAGAGCAGTGGAATTAAGGTTTCAGGTCGGGGCCTTTCATCAGAACTTGGAAAAGTTGGAAATCAAGCATGTTTTATGTTGCAGAGAAGTGGGGATGGTGGCGGGGACAAAGAGAATGTGGTGACCAAGTGAGGCTGAATGACACTAGTGTTCAGCTGGCTGAAAGAGGGTGATGGAGACTTGGTAACCGCAGCTGATCAGCCTGGGGATGTGTGTGGAAGTAGGTGAATTGGAACGGAGGAGAAAAACAAAACAAAATCTATACCAAATGCAGCAGATGCTGGAAATCTGAAATAAAATAAAAAATGTTGGAAATATTTATTTTTGGTGCACAGTAATGTGACTTCATTTAACTCTTGTGCTCACATTGAATTCTCCAAAATAAAACATTTGTACAAACATATGGTTCACACCCAGAAACCAGTGCTGAAACAGGAGCTGTCCAGTTCCTGATGGGATGGGCTGTATTGATTGTAAAAACAGAAAATGCTGGAAATACTCAGCAGGTCAGGTCACATCTGTGGGAAGAGAAACAGGGTTAATGTCTCAGGTATAAGATCCTTCATCAGAACTCAGTTTGATGCAGCCTGACCTGCTGAGTATTTCCAGCATTTTCTGTTTCTATTTTAGATTTCCAGCATCCACAGTTTCTTTTCTGATTTTCACTCCATTGAATGTATTTGTCAACATTTTGGCTGTTCAGCAATCACTGGAGGGTATTGGCCCCTAAAATTCCAGTCCCAACGACAGTTACACACAGTATGGCTGCCGTGGAGGAGAACGAACCCTTCAATTTACTGACTGAGACAAAAAATTCCAAATAAGTGAAAGAAAACAGGCAGGTAGGAGGTCTTGTGCAGAGTGGGAAGGGGTGGAAGTTGGAGGCCTACAAGGGCCACAGTTAGAAGAGTCTGGTGGGAGGTGGCTGGAGTGGTCACTTCCTGGAGAATGAATCCTTGCAGGGTGGAGGAATGCTGTAAGAAACTTCACAATCTTACAAGGTGTGTGGAAGTGAGCAGCAGACCACTGCAGATCCTGCTTTCTTACATTGAGACACTTATCCAGGCATGCACACTTATGGAAACACACCCACGCACTCACGCAACGTGTTGCTCCATCCACCCCCATCACCATTTTAGCCCCTCCACTCCAACATCAAACCACTAAAGACAGGACAACGAAAGGGTTGCTCAATGTGTGTCATCTCCTCCATTCAGGCTAACCCAGCATGAGATGGGAGAGAGGCCACCTATATAGGGTGGGGGGGGGGCTCCTCACCAGTTCACTGCCTCATCAGGTTGACTAGACCCTGCTCTTCCCAATGAGACGCTCAAACTATCTCAAGAGCAGAAGCTATAGGAAATCTTACCAGGTAAGCTGACTAACAATACTTCATTGTGATTATGATGACCTCTTTGATTTGATTTTTAGTCTTCACCCTATTACCAATAATGTTGCTGCATCACCATATGGTACTTCGGATGCTGCCTGTAAGTACATTTATCTTCCGTTTAATCTTTGCAGGGTGTTAGGAGATGCCACCTGAATGCCACCTATTGGAGCTGATCATTTTAGAGGGAGAGAAGGGAAGGACGGGGATGATGATAATGAACACGATACCCCACTCAGGACCAACTCAGACACTGCACCATGAGGGGTGAGCAGATTAGAGGGATTCATGCCACAGGGAGGTACACTGGGCAGGAGCAAGCAGCCGGACTGGGGAGTCGACACATCCATACTGCCCCTAGATGCTTGTACAAGAACCTCAGTTGGAATTCTCCATGACAAGGCTGATGGGATTCACACTGAGATGGCAGGTGCATCAAGGCCTGTTGCAGGAAATGACGAGGAACATGGACCCCATCTCAATGCTCTCGAAGGAGGTGGCATGGAGTCAGGAGATCACGACTTCCATTCTGGTGGCTACATGTGCAAAGACTTGGCAACAGCCCCATGGGTGTTGGTTTCAGCTGGTGGGAGGAAGCCACACAATGTCTTTCTTCCTCTATGCAGTCTTATCCTCACCCAGCAAGAGGTCTGACCTCTGCCACCCAGGAGCAACTTGAAGCTCTAAAGGAACAGAGACAGGCTTTCAGGGAGTAACTTGGCAGAATGATGCTGCCCATGAACAGATCAGTGTTCTCATTGAGTATGGTGATGCCACTTGAGAAGCATAGTCATAGATTCTTACAGCATGAAAACATCCAGCTCACTGTTTCCAAGTCTACAGTCAGTGGGCACAGGGAGGCTGCCCATGAGCTGTTCTCCAGGAGCAAAGGGACGTTAGACATTTAGAAATTTGGCATGGGATCTCTTCTGGAGGTGCAGAGACTTGTCCCTTTCTGCGACTCCTCCCTCATTTGACTCATACCCATCTTCATCATGAACAAAGGCTTGTTCACCTCATATTGAGAGGTGACTGCAAAGAGAAATGTGAAGACAGCATGAATGAGACATCTGTGATTGGGGGACTTTCACCCGACTTGGTTCCAGGTCTGGAGACTAAAGCAAGGCTGTAGCGATCAGCAGCTGGTGAACCATTGTGTAGCCCGTCCCCTGAGTTGTCTGATGTCAGATTCAGCTCATTGCTTCCCCCACTCATGATGGCACCAATTATAGTTTGAGATTCCTTAAGTGTATGGATCATCAAAGCCTGGGACATTCTTCTGGACCTTGCACGGGATGTTTGTCTCTAACTTTTTGTGATTTCCATTCACATTTACCAACTTTATTGGTGTTGAAACTGACATGGGCCGGAAGGACCTGCTTAACCTTGAATGATTAAGTTGGCAAGATCCTGGTTCAGATGATGCGCTTGAATAGAAACAGATTCCTCTACTTCTCACTTATGCTTGAAGCATCCCGAAAGACTGCATAAGATTAATTTGGGAACAATTAAAATGTGAGTGGGAAGTGATGGTACTGGAGTCATGGAGTTATAGAGTCATGCAGCATGGAAAAGGTCCCTTCAGCCCATCGAGTCCATGTTGACCCATCGAGTTCACGTTGACTACCAAGCAGCCATTCACACCAATCCTACCCTAATCCCTTTATGTTCTCACCACATTCGCATCAACTTCCCCCTGAATCTACCAATCACCTACACTGGGAACAATGTTCAGTGTCCATTTAACCTGCCAGCCAACACGTTTTTGGGATATGGGAGGAAACTAGTGCATATGGGGGAAACCTATGCAGTCAAATTGAGAATGTGCACATGTCACATAGACTGTACCAGAGGTCAGGATTGAAGCGGGGTCACTGCTGAATCTACTAACTAAGTCCACTGTGCGTTAAGTGAGTTCTGCATGTTTGCTTACCATCCTCTGCTTGTATGTGGTTAGTTCTTCATTCACAAGATGTGGATGTCACTGGCAATGCCAGCATTCATCGCCACTTCATAAATGACTCTGAAATGAGGAGGCAGCTAAGAGCCAACCACGTTGGTGGGCTTAGAGTCAACATACAGAATGGCAGATTCCCTACCCTAAAGGGCGTTTGTAAACCAGGTAATTACAGGCCAATGAGCCTGACATCAGTAGTAGGTAAATTATTGGAAGGTGTTCTGAGAGATCGGATATACAAGTATTTGGACAGCCAAGCACTGATTAAGGATAGCATGGCTTTGTGCGTGGTAGATCGTGTTTAACGATTCTTGTAGAGTTTTTCAAGGAGATTACCAAGAAAGTAGATGAAGGAAAGGCTGTGGATGTTGTCTACAAGGACTTTAGTAAGACCTTTGACAAGGTTCCACATGAGAGGTTAGTTCAGAAGGTTCAGACACTAGGTATCCATGGATAGGTTGTAAACTGGATTCGAAATTGGCTGTGTGGGAGAAGACAGAGAGTGGTAGTGGATGATTGTTTCTCAGACTGGAGACCTGTGACTAGTGGTGTGCCTCAGGGATCTGTGCTGGGACCATTGTTGTTTGTTGTCTATATCAATGATCTAGATGATAATGTGGTAAATTGGATCAGCAAGTTTGCTGATGACACTAAGATTGGAGGCGTTGTGGACAGCGAGGAAGGCTTTCAAAGCTTGCAGAGGGATCTGGAACAACTGGAAACATGGGCCATAAAATGGCAGATGGAATTTAATGCAGACAAGTGTGAGGTGTTGCATTTTGGAAGGACAAACCAAGGTAGGACATACACAGTAAATGGTAGGGCTCTGAGGAGGGTAGAGGAACAAAGGGATCTGGGAGTTCAGATACATAATTCCCTGAAGGTGACATCACAGGTAGACAGGGTTGTAAAGAAGACTTTTGGCATCCTGGCATTCATAAATCAAAGTATTGAGTATAGGAGTTGGGATGTTATGGTGATGTTGTATAAGACATTGGTGAGGCCAAATTTGGAGTATTGTGTGCAGTTCTGGTCACCTAACTATAGGAAGAATTTAAGTAAGATTGAAAGAGTGCAGAGAAGATCTACTAGAATGTTGCAGGGTCTTCAGGGAAGATTTACAGGGAAAGTTAAGGATGAGTTACAGGGAAAGATTGAACAGGTTAGGACTTTATTCCTTGGAGCATAGAAGAATGAGGGGAGATTTGATAGAGGTTTACAAAATTATGAGGGGTATAGACAGAGTTAATGCGAGTAGGTGCTTTCCACCTAGATTAGGAGAGATAATTACGAGAGGACATGGCTTTAGGGTGAAAGGGGAAAGGTTCAGGGGGAACATTAGGGGGAACTTCTTCACTCAAAAAGTGGTGGGAGTGTGGAAGGGGCTGCCATCTGATGTGGTAAATGCGGGCTCACTCTTAAGTTTTAAGAATAAATTGGATAGATACATGGACGGGAGAGGTCTGGAGGGTTATGGACTGGGTGCAGGTAAATGGGACTAGCGGAATAAAGTTTCGGCACAGACTAGAAGGGCTGAATGGCCTGTTTTCTGTGCTGTAGTGTTCTATGGTTCTAGTGAACCAGATGGCTTTTCACAACAACCTGGTAATTTCATAGTTACAGGTAGACACACTGGGTTTTTATTAAATTCCAGATTTTATTTAATTTCTGCTTTGGTGCGACTTTAACACATGTCTGTGCAAGTGGTCCATGACTCTAACTTTTGGTCTTGTAACTTCACACTGTACTACTGCACCATAAAGAAGCACAGAAAAAATGTATTTGAAAGCACTAATGTTTCTGAATGCTGAAACTGCGCTGGCACACTCGGAGTGGTGACCTTGACTATTGGAATATTTGAACTGCTTTCATTATTTTCGTTTCGTTTTAGTAGGTTCACTCTCATCTCTCTGAAGCATACTGGCTTACTGTTTATGCTCCTGCTGCTGCCTTAATCAAGTGACTAACTTTCACTTGAAAGCATTGAAGGCAAGTGATGGCATTTTGCTCATGTATGGGAGTAGGGGGTAGGGGTTGGGCTGGGGTTATACTTGGTCCCATTTTCACTGGATATGCACAAATATCTGCAGGCTAGCAGACCCCTCGATGATCTGTTCAGCCACGTGTCATTAGAATGAACAGATGATGCTCATCCTGTGTCTCACCCATCCCTTTAAGTATATTTCTGAAATCTGGTCACTGTTATAATGTAGGGCATTTGCCCACTGCAAATTCCCACAAACAGTAATGTGAAGTGACCAGGTAATCTGCTATAATAATATTGACTGAGGAATAAATATTGGCCAAGACAGCAGAGAAAACACTTGTTCATTTTCGGAATAGTGCCCTGGGATCTTTCTTGCCACCTTAGAGAGCAGATATCTTACCCACAAAATGGTACCTCTAACAAAGTTGCATTGGAAAGTCGGCCTAGATTTCTGTTCCTAAGTCTCTGGACTGGGACGTCTGATTCAAAGATGAGAGTGTTACCAACTGATAATTTTCAATGAACAGCAATCAAAGTACTGAATCCCAACAGGCCAATTTTCAAAATCCTCAAGCACATACAATTTAAGTAGTTGACATTTTCTCGTTAATATTCATTTAACTTACACATCTTGGAACTGTTCTTCAACATTACTGTGACAAAAAAAAACAAGTTGGAAAAACACCTACATAATGAAATCCATAAGGTATTGTAATCCAAACAGCAAACTTCAAGCAGTATTGGTGTGAGAGCTAGTTTTTTATTTGGTCATAACAAATGAGAATCCAATCTTGCAGTTGAAACTGACACGCTTTGGGGAATTGACACTGAGCACAGCTAAATCTATTTGATTGCAGGTGTATTGAATAAAGTGTTGAAGTTATTCAATGATGGTGAGCTGGAAGTGAAGGGCAAAAGGCCTCAGTGTCTCCCCTCATCATCACATTGACCCTTGATGGGATGCATTTTCATCTCTGATGTCATCTCCTTCAAGTAAATATCCTTTACATTTCACATGAGATAATGTGTGTTGAGGTGTTCTTTGGAAGCCACAAATTTCTCCACATAATCATCCAGAGTTGTTACTATGAACTTCAAATGTGAGAAGTCTGACAGTTTGTTCCTGTGATGCTCTCCACCCCAACACATTCTTTTAAACAGGGGTCAGCAAATAGGATTAGGAATCTTTAATGCTTTCTCTTCCTGACCCAGGGTCACGCTAGGCTGTCCAATGGTACCAAAACCAATAACTGCACAGATTTGAGCCTTGAACATCCTGATATGTTAGACTGTGTCCCATCAGGCTTTCCTGTTACTCACTGCATAGTGTAGTGTTCCTTGAATCTTGCCTGCCTTGTGCTCATGACTTAGATAAGGACAGGAAGGTAGAATTGATGTTGAAGTTTGGCCTTGATCTTCCTGAGTGGCAGATGGACCCTTTGGATTGAATGATCAACTCCTGCTCCTATTTTTTGCTATGTTCACCCGGATCGTGGCTGTGCCTTTGGGATTAGGCTGGTTATAAACCTAGAATCTTCTGACAGCTGTTGCCATCATGTTGAGGCAGATAGATCAGATTGAAATGGGGGAGCTGAGCCTGGGAAATAGAGAAATCACTCTTGACACCATTTGGTTCAAGTTAAAAGCCTATTATCGTTTCAGAAATTATTTATATTATGCTGATTACTGCAGTGCAATTGATCATGCTGTAATCAATTGCGCTAGTCTGTAGCTCCCTTTACTTCTCTATTCCACCTCCGCTGCATTAGTCGTACTTACTGCCAGGAACACGTGTGCAGTGTTTGAAGCTAATAAGTGAACAATTGAATGAAGAGGGCAAAAGGCTCTCATGCACTGAATTTGCAAAGGCGTTGATGATGGAAAACATGTTGGATAACCCACTAACATCCCGAACATTTAATTTAGTGCCTTCAGCCCCCACTATCATTTCCAGAAGGAAATTCCAAAGGTAGCAGTGGGATGGGAGTCAGTGGAATGACTCACATTGAATTTATGTCAACAGAAACCACCCAAAGAACTCTTACATTCTAGGCCATTGTTTTCAGAAGCAATGAAAATTGTACTAAAGTAATACAGTAAAATTCCAACAAATGTCAGCTGCAATTAAGTAAATATTTTCAACATTCGTCTAAATTTTTGAGTTTTTATTTGGATTAAGGGGACAATATTGGAAAAGTCTCATTATTTGGAAAAATCTCTTGAATGTTACTTTATCCGGCTTCTGCACAGCAACACCTTGAATCCATTCCTCTACTCGTTGGTCAGAAATTCCATTGTGTAGGATGGATTATGCTGGATCTGATCTCTGCTTGCCACTTGTGTTCTTGCCACCGTTACCTTTACCTTCTGCGTCCTTGTGAGATGGCTGAATCTGGAGACCTGAAGTCGCAGCCGTCCTGTGAGGCAGTGTGGGCCACCAGTGGACCCTGAGGCCTGACTCAATGGCTTTTTAAAAATGGCCTTTTTTCATGATTTTAAATGTCTCTCCTACCGAAAATACTACTAAAGAGAGTCCATTTTAAAATTTGTTGGGAAGATTCATTGGTCCAGTCATTATAATGGGCAGGCACGGTAGTGTAGCAAGTTAGCGTAATGCTATGACAGCGACCCGGGTTCAATTCTAGCAGAGACATTTTGAAACAGTTTAAGTGGACCTTATAAAAAGGTAAAATTTGTTTAAAAATACACTTAAAAATAACATAAAATGAAATAAAGAAAACAAAACAAACCAGTTACCTGTGTATCAAGTATCAGTGACCATGGCCAAATGTGTAGGGTGGCACTGTTGACAGCTGCCTAGTGAATGCAGCCTTTTTCTATTGCATGGGACATTGAGCTTTAGCACCCAAAATTGATACGGACTCCCCTTCCTTCAGCTGATAGTAGTTGTAGAATCATCAAAACGTATGGCACGGAAAACAGACCTGTGGCCCACCTCCTCCACACCAACCACAACACCCATCTATGCTAATCCCATTTGCCTGCATTAGGCCCATATCCCTTTACACCTTTCTGATCCAAATACTTGTCCTTTTTCGCTACCCTATCCACCTGTGTTACCACTTTCGGGGAACTGTGGACTTACATCCCAAGGTCTCTCTGTAAGTTATTTTATAAGATTTAAGATTTTTTTGTTAGCAGCATGTACATCGAAACACACAGTGAAATGCATCTTTTTTGCATAGAGTGTTCTGGGGGCAGCCCGCAAGTGTCGCCATGCTTCCGCTGCCAACATAGCATGCTCACAACTTCCTAACCTGTATGTCTTTGGAATGTGGGAGGAAACCGGAGCACCCGGAGGAAACCCACGCAGTCACGGGGAGAACGTAGAAACTCCTTACAGACAGTGGCCAGAATTGAACCCGGGTTGCTGGCACTGTAAAAGTGCTACCAGAATTGAACCGCTACGCTACCGTGCCTGCCCATTATAATTACTGCACCAATGAATCTTCCCAACAAGTTTTAAAATGGACTCTCTTTAGGAGCATTTTCAGACTACTGTGCTGTTGGCTGCTTCTGGAATAAGTCTCTCCCTATTCTCCTCAGTACACTGCCATTCATCTTGATTTGCATAATGCAGTTGGTATATAGCATTCTGTAGCCAAGGAGGACTCTGGTGGAACCCCAGAGCATCACTGACTTAACACAGAGGACACAATAATTGGCCATTATCAAAAAGTGAATTAAGTACATAAAGATGAAGTGAAATTAAGAAAATGAAACAAACCAGTTACCTGTATATCAAGGTCAGTGACTCTGGGCAAATGTGTAGGCTGGAGCTACCTATGCCAGTCCTCGTTCATCCAACCCCTCTGCTCACAACTATGTTCACCAATGGACTCAGTGCTGAACATCAAAATAAAAACTGTGGATGGTGGAAATCTGAAACATAAACAGAAAATTCTGGAAATACTCAGTAGTTCTGGCAGCAACCATGGAAAGAGAAACGGGTTCAGGATTTCAGGTTGAGCTGATCCAAGAGAAGGGAGCTTATGGTGGCTCTCCAAAGAATCACTGGCCAGAGGTGAATATGTTTTGGCCCAGTGTTTGTGTGCATTAGGTGAGAGGCAGTTGTTTAAAGTCCTCCTGGTGTATAACAAGCACATGCACAAGATCACTAGGGATGGAGAGTGTGTCAAATGGCTGTAATTTGACGTCACTGTCATCAAATTATCCTGTGCCCGTGAGGCTGAAGACTTCTGCTGAACTTTGCAGACTGAACAGGCCTGGATACATTGCTACTTGAAAAAGGAACCCAAGCTTACCTTGTCTGCTCCGGGGAGCCCAAGGTATCCATCTTATTTAAAGTAGATCTTTCCTCTTGCTCCTCACCCACGTTCCATATCCTCTGACCCCTCTAATTAACCCACCCCCAAGCAACCATTTCCCCAACAATCTCCTCATGATCTACAGTGCCCTTCAACTCCCCATCCCCTCCAGACTGAAGAACTTCCCCCCCCCCCGCCCTACATCTGGTCCGAGTCATTTCACCCGACCCATGAGCCACACCCCTCTGTCCCACCAACTGATCCCCTATACTCCCTCTGCTCAAACCTCACCCTCCTGATCACTGATCCCACATCTCACCACCTGGCTGACTTCCTCCATAAGCTCTGTAGCTTGTCAACAATGGATCATTGGAAGTATTTAAAGTGGAGGAGGATTAATATTTGCTAGATCGAAGAATAGAGGGGGTATGGAGAAATGGCTCAGAAGAGGCCAACATTGATCAGCCAGGATTGTACTGAATGGCAGTGCAGGCTTGAGGGGTGTGATGCCTACTCCTGCTCTGATTTTCTTGTGCTCTTGCATGAATATACATTTCAGCATAACCTATTGCATGGACCTTCTAATTGTTATCCTGCAAACCCTGTTCTCAGTGCATGTGTGACCATCAGCTGATGGTAGGACTGAGCATAGTTACAATATTCCATTCTCCAAACTCCCCACAAACACCATTGAGCTTCAGATAGGAATAACAGTGGCCATGGGGTGGAACTGGAAGATGATTGAAATTATTAGCCAGAGAGAAGGAAACTGAAGAAAGAATGTGTAAGTGACTAGATATGTATAGAGACTCCGTGACCTGTAATCTACCTGCAGATTGCTGAGCTATTCATTAATGGGATTAATGCTTTTCGATCATATTTTCATATCAGTCATCTGTTTTCATCATCCTCTGCTTTTGTCTTATCTGTTTCCATCTGTTGTTGCCGTGGGGACTGGTTTCCTGCAGAGACAGCTACAAAGGCTTCAATCAGAGTGCCCTGAATTGTATGCATGCATGTACGTATCATGTGTTAGAAACATAGAAAAACTACTGCACAATTCAGGCCCTTTGGCCCACAAAGCTATGCCGAACATGTCCCTACCTTAGAAATTACTAGGCTTACCCACAGCCCTCTATTTTACTCAGCTCCGTGTACCTATCTAACAGTCTCTTGAAAGACCCTATCGTATCCGCCTCTACCACCGTTTCTGGCAGCCCATTCCATGCACTCACCACTCTCTGAGTAAAAAACTTACCCCTGACATCTCCTCTATATCTACTTCCCAGCACCTTAAACCTACGTCCTCTTGTGGGCACCATTTCAGCTTTGGGGAAAAGCCTCTGACTATCTACCCGATCAATACCTCTCATCATCTTATACACCTCTATCAGGTTTCCCCCTCATCCTCCGTCTCTCCAAGGAGAAAAGGCCGAATTCCCTCAGCCTGCTTTCATAAGGCATGCTCTGCATTCCGGGCAGCATCCTTCTAAATCTCCTCTGTACCCTTTCTATGGCTTTCCTGTAGTGAGGTGACCAGAACTGAGCACAGTACTCCAAGTGGGGTCTGACCAGGGACCTATATAGCTGCAACAATACCTCTCGACTCCTAAATTCAATTCCCCGATTGATGAAGGACAATACACCATATGCCTTCTTAACCACAGAGTCAACCTGTGCAGCTGCTTTGAGCGTCCTATGGACTCGGACCCCAAGATCCCTCTGATCCTCCACACTGCCAAGAGTCCTACCATTAATACTATATTCTGCCAACATATTTGACCTACCAAAATGAACCACTTCACACTTATCTGGGTTGAACTGCATCTGCCACTTCTCAGCCCAACTTTGCATCCTATCTATGTCCCTCTGTCACCTCTGACAGCCCTCCAAACTATCCACAACACCCCCAACCTTCGTGTCATCCGCAAACTTAATAACCCAACCCTCCACTTCCTCATCCAGGTCGTTTATAAAAATCACAAAGAGTAAGGGTCCCAGTACAGACCCCTGAGGTACACCACTGGTCACCAACCTCCACTCAGAATATGACCCTTCAACAACCACTCTTTGCCTTCTGAGGGCCAGCCAGTTCTGGATCCACACTGCAATGTCCCCTTGGATCCCATGTCTCCTCACCTCCTCCATAAGCCTTGCATGGGGTACCTTATCAAACGCCTTGCTGAAATCCATATACACTACATCTACTGCTCTCCCTTCATCGATGCGTTTAGTTACATCCTCAAAAAATTCAATCAGGCTCGTAAGGCAGGACCTGCCCTTGACAAAGCCATGCTGACTATTCCTAATCATATTATACCTCTCCAAATGTTCATAAATCCTGCCTCTCAGGATCTTCTCCATCAGCTTTCCAACCACTGAGGTAAGACTTACCGGTCTATAATTCCCTGGGCTATCCCTACTCTCCTTGAATAAGGGAACAACATCCGCAACCCTCCAAACTTCTGGAACCTCTCCCATCTCCATCGACGATGCAAAGATCATCATCAGAGGCTCCGCAATCTCCTCCCTTGCCTCCCACGGCAACCTGGGGTACATCCCATCTGGTTCTGGCGACTTAGCTAACTTGATACTTTCCAAAAGTTTCAGCACCACCTCTTTTCTAATATCTACATGCTCAAGCTTTTCAGGCCGCTGCGTGTCCCCACTACAATCCCCTAGATCCTTTTCCATAGTGAATACTGACATAAAGTATTCATAAGTACCTCCGCTATTTCTTCTGGATCCATACACACTTTCCCACTGCTGCACTTGATAGGCCCTATCCTTTCACATCTTATCTTCTTACTCTTCACATACTTGTAGAACGCCTTGGGGTTTTCCTTAATCCTGCCCGCCAAGGTCTTCTCATGTCCCCTTCTGGCTCTCCTAATCTCTTTCTTAAGTTCCTTCCTTTTAGCCTTGTATTCTTCCAGATCTCTAACATTACCTAGCTCTCTGTACCTTTTGTATGCTTTTCTTTTCCTTTTGACTAGATTTATTATAGCCTTCATACACCATAGTTCCTGTATCCTCTCGTGACTCCCCTGTCTCATCAGAACATGTTTATGCAGAACTCCACACAAATACCCCCTGAATATTTGCCACATATCTTCTGTACTTTTCCCTGAGAACATCTCTTCCCAATTTAATCTTCCCATTTCCTGCCTGAGAGCCTCATAATTCCCTTTACTCCAAGTAAACGCCTTTCTAGTCTGTCTGTTCCTATCTCTCTCCAGTGCTAACGTAAAGGAAGTAGAATTATGATCACTATCACCAAAATGTTCACCCACTGAGAGATCTGACACCTGACCAGGTTCATTTCCCAATATCAAATCAAGCACAGCCTCTCCTCTTGTAGGTCTATCTACATACTGTGTCAAGAACCCTTCCTGAACACACCTAACAAACTCCACCCCATCTAAACTCCTCACTGTCTGGAGATGCCAGTCGATGTTTGGGAAATTAAAGTCCCCCAGGTCACAACAACTCTGTTATTCTCACACCTTTCTAGGATCTGCTTCCCTATCTGCTCCTCAATAACCCTGTCACTATTGGGCGACCTATAAAAAACACCCAGTAAAGTTATCGACCCCTTCCTGTTCCTAACCTTCACCCACAGAGACTCCGTAGACAATCCCTCCACAATGTCCACCTTTTCCACAGCCGTGACAGTATCTCTGATCAACAGTGCCACTCCCCACCTCTTTTGCCTCCCTCCCTGTCCTTCCTGAAACATCTAAAACCCGGCACTTGAATCAACCATTCCAGCCCCGGAGCCATCCAAGTCTCCGTAATGGCCACCACATCATAGCTCCAAGTATCGATCCAAGCTCTAAGCTCATCCGCCTTGTTCACAATACTCCTTGTGTTAAAATAGACACATCTCAAGCCTGTCTGAACACGTCCCTTCTCTATCACGTGCCTATGGTACTTACTCCTAGCTTCCTCTATTTGAGAGCCAAACACCTCTTCTCCAATCTCTCCAGTACGGATCCCACCCCCCAACAATTCTAGTTTAAACTCTCCCCAGTAGCCTTAGCAAACCTCCCCGCCAGTATGTTGGTCCCCCGGGATTCAAGTGCAACCCGTCCTCTTTGAACAGGTCATACCTACCCTAAAAGAGGCCCCAATAATCCGGAAAACGGAATCCCTGCTCCTTACTCCAATCCCTCAATCACACATTTAACCTCCTCCTCATTCTGTTCCTATACCCATTGTCACTTAGCACAGGCAGTAATCTGGAAATTACTACCTTTGAGGTCCTGCTTGTCAACTTCCTTCCTAATTTTCTATAGTCTCTTTTCAGGACCTCATTCCTTTCCCTACCTATGTCGTTGGTACCAATATGTACCACGGCCTCTGGCTGTTCTCCGTCACCCTTCAGGATATCTTGGACGTGATCCGAAACATCCCGGACCCTGGCACCTGGGAGGCAAACTACCTTCAGTGTTTCTTTCCTGCGTCCACAGAATCGCTTGTCTGCCCACCGAACTATAGAGTCCCCTATCACTAGTGCCCTCCTCACTCCTTCCCTACCCATCTGAGTCACAGGGCCGGGCTCTGTACCAGAGACACTGCCACTGTTGCTTCCCCCAGGTAGGCTCTCTCTCCCAACAGTACTCAAACAGGAGTTTGTCAAGGGGTACAGCCACAGGGGTACTCTCAAGTACCTGACTCTTCCCCTTTCCCTTCCCCTTCCCCCTCCTGACTGTGACCCAATTGCCTGATTCCGATGGTCCCAGTGTGACCACCTGCCTACAACTCCTCTCTGTCACCTCCTCACTCTCCCTGACCAGACGAAGGTCATCGAGCCGCATCTTCATTTCCCTAACACGGTCCCTCAGGAGCTGCAGCCTGACACACCGGGTGCAGACGTAGCCTTCCCGGAGGCAGGGAGACTCCGGGAACTCCCACATCTGACATGTACAGGAAACTGCACTCATACTTCTTCCTTAACTCAAGTCACCTACCTTCCCTTGCCCCTTTACGCCGAAGCCCTTTGAGCCAAAGCCCAAAACACTCTGCTCCCTCTCACTCAGCTGCCCGCTCCGACACTGCCTGCTGTATAGTCTGTTTGCTTTTTAAACTGCCCGCGCCATGCCTGCACAGTCCAGCCCCCACTCTACCACTTAAAACAGTTATAAAAGTACCTTATAAAAAATCTAACCCTAGTAATTACAACCCTATTAAAAACTAACCCTTATAGTTAATACCCTAATAAAAATGATAAAAAAGAAAAACTTATCTGCTCCTAAGTCCTCCGAAGCGAAACCCACGAAGCCTCCGAAGTGTTGGATGTATGTAGGTGTTGAGCAGGTGGGATAGGCAACCTGTCTTTGCCAAGTCCAGAAACATTAATTGGAAATGAAAGGGGAAGGTGACTTGATTTTGGAATATGTTTTGTAGGAATTAATCAATTGCCCAAATAATTAAAACATTCAAAATTGTTTAATTGAATTCTTTCTCTTGGCTGTCTGGGCCTGTCTCTTTCTCTTCAAAAGCCCAGTCTAGGTGCTGTATTGACAATCCTCTGCCTTTTTAGTTCAGTTTCTCCGATGTCCAGATAGGCATTGTAGCACCAGATATCTTCAATTAGTTATCAAATTTTGCCAGGGTCAGAACCCTAGAATGTCTAGAACGCTAAGGACAAAAACAACTTATGAGTCATCCAAAAATAAAGGAACATGTTTAGGAGATCAAAAATCAGTGATTTAACCACCTGTTAAACTGTAATTACAGAGCGCACATATAATACACAATGGGAGATAAGCAATTTTATATCATCAGTTTTGAATTTCTATTAATCCCAACTGGACTCAGGCAGCTTATTTTGAGAGCTGAAAGAGATTTGAAAATCAAGTCTTAAAAGTCAAAGTTACTTAGAAATGCAGCTTATCTCATGAAAAGAGTTCTTCAAAAGCCACAACCTTTGATCAAAATTATAATCATCCTTCCATTCAATTTTAGAATTCCAGTTAATGACACGATTCCACTGTGTATTTGATGTAAATTATGTGATACCTTCGCCTGTATGCAAGGCTTTGGGAGTGCAATTTGTATTTGTACAGTAACAAAAGCGACAACTCATCATACAGACACTCCAGAGCAGAAGATTAACCTTGGCATTAATTAAAGTGTGTTTTAATTAATTTGATGAACATTTCCAAGACCTGTGGTTTTCAAATTTGTTTTTCAGGCAACAGACTTTCACCAAATGATTCACCCATGCAACCTGACAATAGTAACAAGTTCCCCAGTTTGTGGATCAGCACTTATTTAAAGAGGCAGCGATTTTTACTATCCCACAACTCACCTGAGGGTCATACCCCTACTTTGAAAACCAATGGCCCAGACAGTTCTCAGCCACTACAACTAACTGTTCCAGCAGTAATAAGCAGAAGTCGATTTTTAATGCAATGGCTACCCTCAGCTTTTCTGGAAAAAAAAATCAGACTTTCCATGCTTAAATCATCAGAATTTATTTACAGTAGTGTGTGTCAAAATATGTGATGTCTGCTGCAGTGGGAGATGGTGGGGTTGGAGCTGGAGAAAGGGGTGGGTGATTATGGATATGATAGTTTGAATTTACGTTCAGCATATTTCTGAGTTGTGCTTCTGTGCATTGTAATGAAGAATCGGAGATGCTCTGGAGATTGGATGTTGGTGCATCTCACCTCCTGCTCTACTATTAGATCCGTTACTGGCTCCAGTAGTGGTTCTGCACTGTACTGAACTGAGGAACCAGGTGCATTTTGCTTCACTCCAGCCCTGCAATAAGCTCATTAGTTTGAATGGCATTGCTCACCTTCATTACAAAGAAATATTCAGATTAAGCTTTTTGTTTTTCTTTTATTTTACTTTACACGTTTTTCATTAAATCAAAGTAGTTTAATGTATTTTTAACTAATTATTTTTTAAGTTGCCAAAGGCTGACAGGATGGTGTGAAGAACAGGGCCTCAGATTCTGCTGCCTGAGGCCCATTCACCACGTGACCCACTCACCCTCATGGAAGGGACACGGAGTAGAGGCTTACAATTCAATGCATTCTAAGTTGCTGTAGGATTTAGAGTGAGTGTGGGAATAGCATGGTGCGAGCAGCAGGTTGGATTAAGCATGATTGGCCTATTATAAAGTTAAGAGAAAGGAACAGTAAGAATAAAGGTCAGAGAATAAAATATGATTAAAAAATAACATGCTGAGAGATTAGAGTGGTTGCAGAGAATAGCAAAATACTGATAAACTAATAAATCTGGTATAATAAAAAATAATATTAAAACTCATGTATAACAATGTACAGAGCATCAGCAACAAGTGGAGAAATATGTAACAGTAGTTAGAGAAAACAGATGATAGGTATAATACAAACATGGCTGGTGAAAAAAAAATCAAGGTTGGCAATTAAATATTGCAAGCTATAGTGTATCAAGAATTGAGAGGGAAGGAAGGAAAGATGTGAGTCATATTAAACTGAAGAATATTATGGCCATAACAAGGAAAAGCATAAATAACAAAGACAACAAAACAGAATCTACATGGGTTGAGATAAAGCACATGTGGTGAATGGCTATGGCATTGGGAGGCCATTACAGATCATCAACCAGTGCAAAGGAAGTGGGTGGAAAATGGTGCCTAAATATAAAAAGAGTAAAAAATTTACTGGTTGCTAGTAGGGATTTTGCATCACCCACTAATCTTCCAATTCCAAGAAAATACATGGAGATTTTATTATGTGTAAGGCTCCATTCACAGAATCACATACCAGCACAGTCTGATGGGTGCCAATCTGTGCACTGAAGTTGTGGTGTCTCTTTCGAAGAGTGATCCACCCACACCCCAAACCCCTCACAGACCTCCGCTTGTACCACATAGAAGTTATATTTATAAAAGTATATTTTGTTATTATTTATTTGTATTATTTCATTATTTTTCCAATTTCTTTCTGAAGGTTATGCTGTTGGATTTGTATCCAGCAGCCTATCAGGTAGCTCATTCCAAATCTGAATCACTTGTTGCCTTAAAAAAATTTTCCTCAGTCACCTTTGTTTTGTCAATCAACTGTAATCTGAACCCTCACAATATCAACACTCGACCTATTGGTAACAGACTTTCTTTCTTTATCAAAATCCTTCATAATTTTAAACACAAATCTAATCTTCTCTTTGCCTGCTCTAAGGTAATTACCCCAGCTCTCCAGTCTCTCTACATAAATATAAGCCCCCAGGCCTGGAACCATTCCAATAAATCTCCTTATGTGCCATCTAAAAAGCTTCACATCCTTCCTATAGTGTGATGCTCAGAATTGAATACAGTACTTCCAGGACCAAACTGATATTTTAAGTAGGTTTAGCTTAACTTCCCAGCTTTTGTACTCTATGCTTTCGTTTATAAAGCCTGAGTTACTATAGGCTTTATTAGCTGCTTTTTAATTCGCTCTGACCCTTCAACGATTTGTACATCTGCACCAAGTTAGTATCTTGCACCCTTTTTGAAATCGTGCAGTTTAGTGTACTTTGTCTCTGCTCATTCTTCCTACCAAACTGGATCTTCACACTTTTCCATGTTCAATTTCACCTGCCATTTGTCTGTCACCCAGAATGTAGCAAATCTTCAGAATTCTCTACCTAAGGGCTGGGATCAATATGTTTTTGGATGTTGCATGAATCTGTATACTGCAGGAAAGTGATGTTCTGGTAAAAAAAATCAACCATGGATGTGGTACAGCCATGAGGGGCTGAATGGACTACACCTGCTTCCATTCCTTAAGTTCTTATATTGATTGCATTCGATTTTCTATATCCTCTTTGAATTTATTAATATTTATCACTTCATCAGCAAAGTTTGAATTTGTGCTATGAACTGCATAGGTCCAAGTTATTGTTGTATATCGAAAGCAGCTGTAAGACCAGCACTAAAATTGAGAACTCAGCTATCTACTGTCCTCCAGTCCTTCAATCCTTTCATCCCAACTCTTGTTTACGATGCCTTAGTCCATTTTATTTCCACATTCTATCTGACTCATGAACCTCAATTGTATTACAAGCCCATTTTGCAGTATATAATTAAATGCTTTCTGAAAGTCCACATACACAGTGCATTGCTCTCATCTACCCTTTTTGTTACATCATCAAAAACCTACAATGACATTCATCAAATACCAATTGCCCTTAACTAATCTCTACTGGGGTGTCTCTCCTTTATTTGTCCATGCTTGTCCAAGTAACTATTGATTTTCTTATGAATTATTATTTTTAAAAGCTTTCACATTACAAGACTAGAATGCCCTGCAATTGGACAGGTTAATTGTCTCTTCTTTTGAATAAAGCTTGCAATCTTCCAAGCATTTGGCATCATAGTATAATCTCAGAGGAATTTAGAGATTGTAGCCAGCACCTCTGCAAATTTTGACTTGTAAAAAATTACAGAAGGAAGCAGGTGATGAGAGATACTAATGGGAAATGAACAATAGTTCATTTAATGATATGATTTAAATGATACAAGAATAATGAAGGGGGAATAGACAGGGATAATGATTACAGTGTACTAAGGTTCAAGGTAAAGATTGTGAGAGAGGCAGTTCAAAGATCCAAAATTAAAACAACTGTGAGAGTATGAGAACAAAGCCGAATATATTAAACAGGAAGCAAAAGATTGACAGAGTAGGCAATATCTGAAAGGGAGTTTACAAGAAATATAAGTCACTAGAGATAAGGACAAAGCAATCAAGAATGAGACGGCTTGGTAAACTGCAACAGTAAGAGTAAAAATATATCTGGAAAAAAGACCATACACAAGAGAAGTTAGAGTTATAGAGTAATACGGCATAGAAACAGGCCCTTCAGCCCAACTTGTCCTTACTGACCATGGTGCCTACACATCTGGTCCCACTTGCCCACGTTTGACCTATGTCTCTCTAAAACCCTCCTATCCATGTATTTATACAAATGTCTTTTAAATGTTGTGATTGTACCTGCCTCAACCATTTTCTCTGGCAGCTCATTCCATATACGTACAGCCCTCTGGGTGAAGAAATTGCCCCTCAGATCCCTTTTAAATCTTTCATTACCCATTTTAAACATATGCCCTCCAGTTTTTAGTTCCCCTCCCCTAGGAAAAAGACTATGTGCGATCAACCCTTATGATTTTATACAATCCTATCGGTTAATGAAAGGAAACACAATGAAAAAAATATAAACCTGTTGCCAGAATTGAGGAGATGTAACTATCAGAAAAGATTAAACAGGCTGAGTTTCTTTTCTGCTGATAGATTGTTAAAATTATAAAAAGATTTGATAGTGTAGTTTTGCTAGTCAATTCAAAATGTGAGGCCAAGATATAAGATAGCCAGTAGTGAACCAAATAAAGGATTTAAGTGAAATTTCTGTGAAAAGGAGTGGACAAACAACATTAATGCATTTAAATTTGATGCTTTTATGACATTGGATTGTATCACAGGAGCAGAAAGGGAACAGGTAATTAGAATGGGAAGAGCTAATGTGAAAGATAAACACCTTCAGAGGCTAGTTGGACCAAATATCTATGTTGTAGATTTTATGTGATTCAATATGACATCCATCCATAACTGAAGTGTTAAGAAGGCTTGTGGAACAGAATCATAATAAGTTTAACCATTGCTGTGCCAATTCTAAAAGAAAATGATTTGTATTCACCAGGTTTTATAAACCAGTAAGGTAAATCTTGAAGCTTTCTCCACACTTCCATGCTGCAGTTGTAGGGGTGTTTAATCAATGAAAATAATACAATTTATCCAAATCTCCAAATATCAATATGTCTGAGCAAGTCATAAATGTTCAAACTGCCCGCAAATCTCTTCCTTTGCAGGGGTTTAAGCCACAAAGATTTCATATGCTGTTATAAATGGTTGCAGTTTTTCAATGAATTGATTACTTTTCTGACAGTGTAGCTTTACTTTGATTAGTACCCATGACAGGATGGGAACAGCAGCTCCCGCTGTGTAAGTGGCAAGTCCCAGGAAGCTTTTCTGGAACACCTCGCTATTCAGGAAGGATGCACTCTGTGAGACTACTGCTTGTGATGAGCTTAATGTCGTACTGAGTCTACACTGCCAACAGATAATGACGGCACCTTAATTCATCTTCTCCACCTTTAAGTGCTCATCTCAGAACAGGAAGCAGGGAAAGATAGCAGGGGGCTAGTTTGCACTGTGTCTGAGATTAAACACATATGGAACTGAAGCTGTTCTGTAATACGTCAGAAATCTGCTGCCCTTTATTTTAGACTGGCTGTCAAGTATGAGCAGAAATAATAAAAGGACTGCTTATGTTTAAAGCACACCAGTATGTGCTGTTTTCTAACATTGGAACTGTATTAAGTTTTGGGCTATAGACCTTGCTCGATGTTGAGATGATAGATTTCGGGCAAAGTCTGTACTGTTGCTGTTTGCATGAGACAACTGCTTATCTGGCACTTAAATCAGTATTGACACTTTCCCCAAAATGTAGCATTTTGGCAGTTAAGTTCCTAGACAAGTGTCCAGGTTCCTAGGCTATGGATTCAAAGACATTCATTGAATTCCACCATGGCATTTTGGGGAATTTAAGTCAGTAAATCTGGAATAAAAAGCTACTGTCAGAAATGGTGATTGTGAAACTATGAGGCAGTCAAAGAAAGTCAACTGGTTCTCTATGTCCTTCATAGAATGAAATCTACTACCATTCCCTAGTCTGATCTATACATAACTTCAGACCTCCCCATATTCTCTTTGAAATGGCTTAACAAAGCATTCAGTTGAAGGGCAGATGGAGATGGATAGTAAATGTTGGCCTTGCCACTGACATCAACATCCCATAAACAAGTATAAAGATAACAGACGTTCAGAAATATTCACAATTTTTGACAGTATTGCCAACTGGCTAAGCCATGGAGTGCGGCTTAGTCAAAAATTCTTCTGCTTGCTTCATGCGCAGAGTTTGATCTATCTCTTCAGTCAGGTAGATTCCCTGCAGTTGAGGATCATGTCAGCTTGGGAGTACGATGATGGTGGGAAATCCATTCAATAACGCAAAAGATCAATTTGAACAATGAGGCTATTTCTCCTTTTTCCAGAGAAAGATAAAACCTTATCCAATGTATTTCTAAAACCTGTGATACCTAACCTGCAAGAAGCACAAGGGCAAGTAGGTACATGGGGCATAAAGGTGCCAGAGTCAGAAAGAAAGCCTGAAGCCACTGTTAAGTAAGGGAAAGTTGCACATTTTGGCTTGGTGGCAGTATAGAAGGGTGTATAAAGATCAGGAAGTTAATGCATGGGAGAGAAGAATCAAAAAAGAAATCACAAGTAACTGGCCACCACTGGATCAGCCCCAGTAATACTGTGGCCACAAATGCAGATCAGTAGCTGAATGGCCTCTGGTGAATGTTTCTCCTCCTGACTCCCTGAAGTGTTTCCACCTACTAGTCAGAAGTTTTACACCATATTTGCCACTTGCCTAGATGAGTGCAACTGCAACAACAGAACAGAAGCTCAGCACCATCCTACACAAAACCACCTACTTGATTGGCACTTCAAGCATTCGCTATCTCCAACACCTCCATACCATTGCTGCAGTACACACCTACAAAATGCACAGCAGCAAAATCAGCATGATAACTTTGACAGCACAAACCAAACGTGCAACATTGACTGCATGTAGCACCAGCACCTGTGAGTTTCCCTTCAAGTCATACACCATCTATCTTGCAAGCATACCACCAATTTTTCTCGACACCTGGGGCAAGATCCTGTGAGATGTTAACCAACCCAAATTCAGTAGCTGCATCCCTACATGAACAGCAGGGTTTTGTTGCCATTTTCCAAAATCAAAGCTTAAACCCTGTGAATTAATAATTCAATTTATAGGCTGATGTGCAAAGAAAACTTAGAATGGGACAGATGATTGTCAGCTTTTAATGAGATGAAGTTTCCGCAGGCTGGTGCTAATGAGGGGCGTGTTCACACTGTATCAGAACACAACAAGGGCATGGAAGATACTTTTCATCTGCTGAGAATGAGGTTGGAATGAAGGCAGTGCCTGATTTGGAAGGAACACCAGGAAATCTTGTTATGGACTAGCTGCAGAGTTGAATGTTCAGTTTTAGAAATGAGCAAAGACTCAGGTTTCATTTCTTTAAGCACAGCTTGGTTATGCAGCCCAGAGGGACGCAGTAATTGATGGCAAAACCAGTCTAATATTAAATGAAAAATAGAACCGTCAACTTAATTAAGAAATATGAGGACAAGTAAATTGATCACAAATATCTTAAGCATGTTTTTAAACCTAATTTGAAGTAAAGTCATATTCAGTGACCTTGTCATTTGAATTTGGAATTTTTTCATTTTCACTTTGGAAATTTTTGGGGGTGGTGCAGCAGTTGTGATGGAAGGGAAATCTAGGAACCAAAGAAAGGTTTGCCAATTGATTCTTATATATGGACTATGGACTGATAGCAGTTAAGTTACAATATAGAATTGGGCATTGAAAAATACTTATCTACCTTGAGTAGATTCATGTCAATGTAGTATAAATCATCTGTTGGATTAGATGTGGATGCCAGATTTTTAGTGTGGTTTGTCAGCCAACAAACAAAGCCTTCCATTTTCAGCTGATTTGTTGTAGTCAGAAGGCATTCACTGGTTTTAGCAACAGGCCAAAATTTTGTGATCAGAAGAAGATACATTTTGGAACTTGATTAAACCTTTTTAATTGATGCCAGGTGCTGCTCGATGCTCTTGAGTTTATGGGAATGCATGAGTGCATGAAGAGCCTAGAGTGCATGAAGAGAACGTCTAAGTTCCTTTAGTAAAGATGTCAGAAATCAGGAGTAAAGATTTACATTTTTAGATTAATTGTGAAAGGATTTGAGAATTATGAGAAGTTGTTCACCCAAAGAGTTGCAAGGGTCTGGACCTCACTGTTTGAAAGGGTGCTGAGGACAGAAACTCTCACCACATTTAAAATAAGTTCATGGATAACCATTTGATCTGCCAAATCTGTACAAACAACTGGAAAGAACAGACCAAGAACTGGGAAGTGCAATTGGTGCATTGTCAACTGCCGTGGACCAACCAGTTTACTTCTATGGTGCAAACTTTTACATATTTAGTAAATGGTAAGAAAGTCCAAGCAGCAAAACAAAAAAATCCCATCAGTAGAACTGAGTGAATAGCACTGATTAGAAATCATGCATGTTAAATTGTAAATCCAAAGCATAACAACTCTGAGCAAAGTAACACGTTCAAGCATCAGAGAGAGTCTGAAGCCTTTAAGTAAAAGCTTAATAAATACATTAAAACTTACAACATTATCTAATCATGTTACTGGAAAACAATTAAAAATTTTATTTCAGTCATTATGTTGGTTACATGGAAGAAAATAATGGGTGAAAAATAATCTCTAAGGTGATTTTTCATTGAGATTAAACAGTTGAAATTAAACCTTGCTAAAGAAAGGAGATAGACACATATAAAAGAATAGCTATTGTGTACTAAAAAGTGTAACAACTTTCAGATTCTATGTGGTTGTGACTGTAGTAAATTACCCTAACTCCTCCTGTTTGACCTGTCCATAGCCTTTGACTTGGTTAACCAAAGCATCCTCCTCCAAAGTCTGTCAAATGTGTCCAGATGAATAGCATTGTGCTCAACGGTTCCATTCTTTTCCAACCAGTTGTAGGCAGAGAATTGCAATATCTTCTCTTCACATATTCACTTGTCAGCTCTGGAGACTCACAAGCATTCATTTTAAACATTATCCTATCGCCCACTTCCTGCTTTCCCAAGGGCTTCCAAAACCGTATTTCAAAAATAAAACACCAAATGTTATTGTTGTTGTTCTCATCCTACCACCTAGACCTTCCCTCCATTCTCCTCCCTTCTACACCAGCAGAAGTCAGGTGACAGTTTTTGACAGAGTTTCCTGATTGTCAAATTTTCTGGGTGGAGCATGCAGTGGAAAGGACTTGTTTATTATCACCAGGAAGGTTTCCTTCTAGCTGTTCCTAGAGGTTCTCATGGGAAGGATTGCTCTGAAATTAGGTTCATCATGGGTCTCAGTGAGTAGCTAAAATGCTTGCTGCTGATTGAAAAGTCCAGGCCGCTGTTCCTGTAAGATGTCTCGGGGTGACTCAGGATAAATACTGACCCGGAATCTTTTAGCTCAGGCAAGCCAAGCACTCTATTTTTGTAAGTGTGCCCAGGTTAGGAAAATTATCCTGGGAAAAGGGCAACTGATTTTCCATTTAAGTATAGACAATCCTGTCCAATATGGGACTATTGACAAGCATAATTATCTTTCAACAGCGTCATTCGAAAGCATGTCTGCTTCCAGATCCATGCTGATAATACTTAACTCTCTCCCATTTCAGCTCTCGTACACTTCTTGTGCCTGAGATGTCATGCTGCATTTCCAACATTCAATCCACAATGAGCGGAAATTTTCTTTAACTAAATATTTGCAAGACTGAAGCCAGCATCTTCTCCCCCTTACCACAGACTTGCTTCCTTGCCAGTAATTAATTTCTTCATTCTGTTTACTGTCTCAGACTGAACCAGGTCATTTGTAACTTCAGCATCCTTTTTGACTCTGAAATAAACCAAGCATCACTAAAATGGTCAATTTCTACCTTCACCATCACTTATCTCTGCACCTACATCAGCTCATCTAGTGGACCTACAGGAAGTTTGCAGCATTTGGCCCTTTGAAGCCATATTAGCTCTATGCAAGCCATATTAGCTCCTTTCTCTCTCCCTACAGACCTGAGAGTTCTACAATTTCTTTTTGAGAGGCCTAATTGAATTTGCCTCCACCACTTCCCCTGGCATTCCACAATTCTAACCACTCCCTGTGTTTAAAATAAATGTTTTTCCTTATGTCATTCTTGGTCCTTTTGCAAACTGATTACATTCTGTCTCCTCCGGTTCTCAGCTACGTCAATGGGAATATTTCCTCTCTGCCTACCACTCTCTCTGGATGCTTCATAATTTTTATGTAATAAAAATTCCCCACAATGCTTCAATGGAGTGTTATCAAAAATTGAGCCACATTAGGACTTGACTAAAATCTTGCTGAGGAAGTAGTTCTAGTAAAAAACAAAAGCACGATAGCAAGCTGGAGAGGGTTTGGTGGGGGTGGGGGGGAGGTGGTTATAGAACATAAGGCCTCGGAGCTGATACATGAGCTATAAGGGGGGGGTGCAATTAAATCAATGGAGGTGCAATAAGGCAGAACTGGAGCAGTATTGAGATCCTGGGGGCTTGCAAAGCTAGAAGAGGTTACAGAAGGGAAGCGTTCATGGCATGATTGAGAATGAGGTACAGCAAGTGGTTTGTATGTGGAATGAACTGGAGTTACATGAGATTGAAAAGATCATAAGATATAGGAGCAGAATTACGCCATTCGGCCCATCGAATCTGCTCCAATTCTTCAGAACTGATACTTGTCAGCCAGCTGAAGTTCATGGGATTGTTGGATGTCTGAGACCTTAGGAATCCAAATTTAGTGATCTTAGATCTGTAAGAAACCAAGTTGTATAAGGTTATTGTACAGCTGTGAGAGTTCACACACATTTGGTGTTTACACACAAAATATTTGCATCTGAACAATGCACATGAACCAGAACCACCAATAATTTAAATAAGATTAAATAAAAACTTCCTTAAACTTCTACAGAGCAGATGTGATATGGGACAAGGCGAGGTGATGCAATACAAGATTTATTTTTGCTAAATGTGTTTTCAGCAACAGAGTCTTGGGAAATGAATTATGCACTTGTTTTATATCTAATATCAATTCAGATCTTAAGCATCAGCCACATTGGAAAAACATATGCAAGATTACATTTTAATCAACTGTTTTTCTTTTAGACATATGACTGTAGAAACTACAAATAAAGGGACCCCCCCCCCCCCCCCCCCCCCACCCCTTCCAGGCTAACACATGAGTTTAGTGGATTTACCTTAAGGTGTCAAAATTGATTTTCCAAGATGAGAATAGTGAGTCAACTATTGCTCTTGATTTCTCTTGCTGAATCACATACTGGGCCCTCAGGAGACTACTCATTTTTTTTCTCTCTATTCCCTGGATTCTTCACTTTTTTTCCTTCTTTATAAACTTTTTCACTTTCTACTTCTATTACCATTAAAATGTTGCTGTTTGGGCTGTTTGGTTCATTTTAATTAATGGGATTAATCAGGTTTAGAAACACCACATAGACCAGATAGTTACTTTGACCATATTGCTCAGACAAATATGGACCAGATTGGTCTACTTTAGCCTTGAACAATCTCGTTTTCCTCAGGCTATTACAATAGGATCAAACAAACTAAATCAAAGGATTTATAGACATGCCACAGCTTGCATTTATATGACATCAGAAAAATCTGAACACGTGATGGAGAAAAATATTTTGAAAAGGAGGGGTTTGTAATCGGAAGAGTGGAAACTATTTATAATGCCTCCGCGTATTGAGAACAGGGTTGGAAATTGAAAAGTCAGCCATCTAATATGTTTAGTACATCTGTGGTCAGATGCACAAGAGGGGCAAATCGAAAAGGTGAAAATGAAATGCATGCAAGCCAAGAAAGGAGAAAAAAAACAAAAGAGAAAGAAATGCGTTCAGGGCTTTGTGGGCAGGAGGAAGGATATTGTGAGGTTGGGCTTTATCTGGCAATACCAATTGATCAGATGGTCTTAGATCTGTGGGAATGATGCCCATGAGCTCCTTCCATTTGTTGGTGCTGAGCTTCTTACTTCCCTGTTCTGTGCCTTTACCTGGGACCTCAGCAATATCGTTTAACCTCAGGAATGTTTCTGCTGGTTTGAAATACAGGCTGACTTTGCTTGTATCCCTCAAGCTCATCAATGTTTCCAATGCATCATCTGCCTGCCATTATCACTTCTTAGAGAACCCTGTTCTCTATTTTCTTTGCACTAATTCACTGTCCTACAACTCTTTCAAACAGGACACCCCACCCTCACTGCTGACATGTGATCTAAGCCTATTTTCTTTTGTCTCTTGCACAAGCAAAGAACAAAGATAGATCTATCAACAGGGTACCTTTTATTGAACGCAGTAACTCTCAACTGAGCAAGTAACTCTCAAGTTATGGGTGGAATAAACTGTTGTATTGTCAGAAGACACAGATAGATTCAGTTGCCTATCATATTTTAGGTGTGTGAGAGTGCACCAGCCATTATTATTTCACTCTGCCTCAATGAGAAAAGATACAAGTCCTTGCCTGCAACTTGCCACAGTGTCACTGTTTATACTCATGGTTCCTTCCTCAATCAACAAGATGTTCTTACATGTTCTGTCCTTGTCACTTTCCTCAGTTGAACAATAAATGCCAATAAGCATTCCTATTGCTCATTACCCAATTCTGCCACTCCCACGGCACTCAGCAGACCTTTTCTATTACTTTGCTGAGCAGAGACTGGCAGACTTTACTGACAGTTTCATTCTTTAAGGACATGCCCCCTTATGAAGTATACCCTACCCTATGCCAATTATAATACCAGAGTATCTTGACCAGTCATTCCAAATCTAGGTGATTCCCATACCACCCATGGCAGGGTCTCTCACCTCTGGCATTCTTGTAACTAACTAGTTTCTGCTGAACCCACTTGTAGTTTCCATGTGACCTAGCTGTGAAGAAAGGGACCATGCTACCATTACTATTTCTATAGACTTGTTCCCTGATTGCAACTTGGAATTATACTCTGAGCGAAACTACCCTACATTGAGTGCCACTGCCTCCCTGGAATCCATGCTACCTGCTCCCTGCAGTGTTAAGTCTATCATGTTAAACAGCTTTGTCTGAATTCTCTCATCCACCATGTCATAGGTTAAGCGATCCATCAATGTCGAAATGAAAGCTGTACCTTTTCATTGGTGTTTTTAACCTCACCACATATTCAGCAACTATTTCCTCCAGGTACCTGGTTACACATGCCAGCCTTGTAGATCTCAAAAATCTCGGCAGAGTCCAAGTAAAATGTTCCTAAACAATTTTTACTCTGACTTCAATGAACCCTTGTCTCAGGTTCATAGCATTTGTAGACTCAACATCAGTCCCTGAGCCTCCAGCCTAAACAGTGGTAACAAGATCACCTTCCACTTCTCACTTTTTGCTGTGTTTCTCCATCTGCATCCTCACCTGGGACTCAACAATATTGTTGGCTCTCAGGAACTTTTCTCCACTTATTCCATGTACAGGGTGAATGGCTGAGTCTGCTTGTACTGCTCAAGCATTGTCATGCAAACACCCCAGTGTATGTCGTGTAGACTCTTCTGTTTTTTACTTGCATTAGCAAATAAGAGAGTACAGTAATCAACAGAACATGTTTACTGAAGCCAGTAATTCTCAACCAAGAGCAATGTTTGTTTCAAGAATAAATTGAAGTCTTACCAACCTTGGTAGACTCAATTCTTAAAGATACACATAAACACTACACATGGAAAGTGGTGGTGATATGTGTGTGTGTGTCTTAGGTTAAGGAGACTAATACTATAGTGCTAAGTCAGTGGTCCATGTTCTCTAAGCTTATTGTACTCTAGTGATCAGTTTTACCTGATGAGAGCAAGGACCTATAATGATGGATGTTATGAGAGTTGTGTGTCAGTTATAATCTTTGGAGAAGTGTGCCAGTGTTGCATCCAAACTACGTAATTCTTCGAAAGTAGTGAAACAAGATTTTTCACAAAAAGAAACCTTAGACCATTAGCAGAGCATTCTTCATCCCTGTTTATCTCATGACTGCATCAATGCATTTTCGGTACTCACCTCAATTACTCTTTCAGACACTGAGTTTCACATTCTAACTGCTCTCTGGGTAAAGTTATTACTCCAGAATTCTTTACTGAATTTATTAATAAACTTCTCATATTTACGCTCTCTAGTTTTGGTTTCCACTTTAACTCCATGAAATCCTTCCATATCCCAAAGAATTGTTATCAAGTCTCTCATCAGTTCTTCATTTTTTTAGGCCAAAGAGCATCAGCCTGTCCATTCTTTCTCAGTGGCTTCCCATGTCAGTTCAGGTATTGATCTAGAAACTTTCTTTCAACCTTTTTAGTACATTCAGCCCAAGGATCTGTATTTGAATTCCCATCCACATTGATGGGTAAATCTCCTGTCTCCTGCCAGCTGGAAAACTCCTTTTCATTTAGCAATCCCTACTCAAGTTGCACCCTGTAAAGCTGTCTATGGATTATCACTATATTGGCACTCTTTCAAAGAGACCACAAAATTCTGCATTTCATGGGAAGACTTGACTTTTTTTTAAATCCTTGCAAAGGGTAGTCTCTAGTTCAGAACAAGAAATTTAAAAAACATTGCAGCTTCACTCTTATCGTCAAACTACTGGGAACACTGAAGATTTTACTCTGTTGTAATTCCTCCCAGTCTATTGTTTCTTTGCTCCAATCGCTGTTAAAGGCCCACCATTATCTGCAGCAGCTATCCAGTCACTACTGGATGGTAATGTAATTGGCAGATTTTCTGCCCAGCATTTCCATTCTCTTTAAATTCCATCAATAAAAGAAACATAATGAGGTCACCACTATATAAATCATTTATAGTGAGGAATTGAAGATGCAGTTGATGGTACTTGTCTTAAGGCTGTGTCCCTGCAGAACTTCTGCTGGGCAGCGATGTCTTTGGACTGTGATGACTACCTTCAACTACTGATATCTCCTTTGAGTAGGAATGCCTTTGGCTACCAGAGTGCTTCCCTTTGTTTTCTCTCCTGCTTCCCCTTTCCCCCATCCACTTTGTCCCCGGCTTTGGCAGCTGTTCCAAAGCACCTTTCTGTAATAACTTGGGAACAATGACAGCTGTTGGCCAAGGAAATTAGTTAAAGTCTTTTCTAATAACACAAGTAAAATATGAACCCAATGGTATAACTGGCATATAGGGAATGATGTTACAAAACAGAAATGTAATGTCAGGCTTGAAATAACAGAAATAAATCATCAGGGTTTCGCTGATCTTTTATCATTTTACTGCATCAGTTTCACTGCTGTTTCACAAATGCTTCATGATATCCATTATTCAATAGTAAAATATGGCAGCTGAGGACTAGATCCTGTTTGGACCCAATCTTTGGTTAATAGGAACCACGTATGAATCTTATGGGACTTGACGTTTTCCTTGGGGCCATTTAGGTTTCAGCAGCAGCTACATCTTTTGAAGCCTTTTGATCTCTTTCCTTCACCTTCGTTCTGATGCATTCATTGTTTGGGAATCTCACTTTCTCTCTCATCTATCATATGCTTCCACAGAATGTATAGTGCTGCAGTAGGTCAGTCAGTCCACTGGTCTATGTCTGTTTATGTCCACATGAAGCCCCCCCCCCCCCCCCCATCCTCTCTACCTGACCTATCAGCATAACCCATTTCTTGCGCTCTTGTGTATTTATCTGTATATCTTTGCTGTGCGGTAGAATGTTCCACATTCTAACCTAGCTGAAGATATTTCTCCTAAACTCTTTACTGGATTAGTGACCAACTTGTATTTCTGACCTTTACTCCTGAACAATTTCCCAAGTGGAAATGTATTCTCTATCAAACCCTTTCACGACATTAAAGACCAAGTACCTTTGCAATATTATGTGGACAGTGGTTAGAATGTGAAATTTACTGTTTCAAATAGTAGCTGAGCTGGCTACCTAAAAAGCATTTAAGGGGAATCTAGGTATACAGAAAGGAGGAGTAGAAGAGTTTGTTAATGGTGTAAGGTAAGTTTTGTAAATAAAATATTCTGTTTTGCCTTTTTTTCTTCTGTAACCCTCCCTCATAGACGATAACTACTTGGTGCTGGTATCACCCTTGTAAGTGAACTGAAAAGCTGTTGGCATCAAGCCGGCGCAGATCTAATCTGTCTCACTGGCGGGCATCAGCAGCCTTTCCACTCAGGGTACACAGCCTTCAATCTGCCGCACTGATCTCTCTGAGAAACAGCCAAAAGCATCACACCTGTTCCCAATAAGAAACACTTAGCTGTTCAGCCATCCTACCGAGTTCTCTCACACAGCCACTCCCACTGACAAACCTGGAGCCAACAAACTGCACCATGATCCGCCTACACCCATAAGGAACACAGAACCATCAAGCTGCTCTACTGACATCATCTACATCCATGATGTTAGTACTGTCCTATGGATCTCTTTCTCCTCCACTAGCTATCATTCTACATTAATACATACAAATTACATAACTATTTGTTTAATCACTAAAAGTAGATATTTACAATGTCTGTGAAAATCCTCCCCAGTTGAACCTGGTCATGAATCATGAGTAACAAGTGTGATGACCTTTTCAATGCACTGTTGTCATGGGGATGATTACAATAAAACTCCAACACATGATGACACTGGAATAAATGTTCAGTATATTTTAGGGTTTGAGAGAACCCACTGAAGCTATTTTGTGATTCCCAGCTAGTTCCTTAATTCTCAATGTTATTTCCAAAAGTAAATATTACAACTACTTTTTTCCTGGAGAGTTACTACCCAAATCCAGATCCAAATTCAGCAAACCTATCACCTTCATTCTTCTGTTGTGATAAAGTTTGTTGAATTACATCCGTCTGCGTGTTTTGATTTCCCTCAACTTACTGAACCCTTTAATTTTCACCGTCCATTGGCTTTAGCTACGCTCTGCTGTTTCTCACCAAATGGGCAAACCAAACAAGCCTTACTGTTTCAGATCACAGAGCTGATCAGATGTCGTTTGGCTGTCCAGACTTACTAATTTGTCATACGTTTTACCCAATGAACTCTCTTCAAGCATCTATTATTGAAAGCACAGAGTTCCCTTGAGTACCTTAGTTACATTCTAAACCTCTGTAGAGTAGACCTGAGAACTGATCCACTAATGCAGGGTTAAAAGAAGGACTCTTAGGGGCTGGTTCTTGTGTAGTGCCATTTTCCCATCCAAGACTTTGGTTCTGGGTTACCCTCTATCCGCCCCATCCTCAATCAAATATTGGCAGTTGGTAACTGCTCAATCTTTTCAATGTGATAGCTTTCCATTCAACAGCTGTATCTCTTATTTTGCACCAATTGTCCTCACAGTAGTCTTCGCTTATGTTTCTAGTCCACACCAATTTCTATAAATTAGTAAAAATTTAGGAAGGTTTCTTCAACAGCTGCCTCTTCAGATTTGAGTTTAATTCTCTCCATGCAGAATTTTAGCAGAAGCTTCCTCAACTACTCATGAAGAAGCAGCTGACAGCTAGAAACAAGCTGCTGGTTTGTTGTGTGGTCTCCCTGTGTACTCCTTATTCCGTTCAATTTGTGACTATACTAACATCTCCAAATCCCAGCTGCCCAAAATGGGAGCCAATGATTAAGTACCTAATCTCCAGAGAAAACACGCATGATAAAACAAAAATCCAGATTGCAAACGGAAAGTCAGAGCAGATAAAAAGAGACACGTGGGATATATTTGTAAGCATTTTACTTAATCTTAATATAGCTTCATATCAAAGAATTCTAGCCTTGATCACTGGTCTTTGTTTCTCCAAAGTGGTGCCAGAAAAAATATTTCAAGTATTTTTGATACAAAGTAGGAAAAAAAGGAGAAATTGTTTTATGTATTCGAAGGATGGTTAAACAAAACAGCAAGATCAAATAAAAATCTGGATGAAGTATTTATCTGCAAATGATCATACCTAGAGATTAAAGTCACCCTTTTAAACAAGGAGTAAGAAAATGCAAGAGTTGCTTTAAATGCAGTGTCCCTCAAAGAATTAATAATCACCATTAACCAAATGTGGCTTAAACTGAGCAGATATCGAAGAGTGAAGTAGAGGGGTGGATGGGGGTGATATAAAAAAAATGAAGATAAAGTTCAATTAAATATTCTAACAACAGAAAATGCCCAATAATCATGATAGAATACAGTAAGTAGAGAAATAATCAGCACTGGTTAATCAAAAGTTTCCAGAAATTATCTTACAATGTAACTTATACTGGCAGGAATGTAGATTTCCAGAAGTACAATGAGGACTTTTAATCATAATCATGTACAAATGAACAGATGATGACACCATTGTTTACTTAAAAGCCATGGTTAAAGGGACATGCCCTTATGGAAATCACTTTCATATTTATTTGTCCTTGACAGGCAGAGTCACAAAATTAACAGATGCATTCGATGTCAAACAGCATTATTCAAAATAGTTAGGGTTAATTGATGAGTAATTGTCCAATACTTGCATATTAATGTGAAACCTTTAAATACAGTTAAGTTTTGAGGTGGGCTGAACAGGGCTGTGAAATTAATTGAAAGTACTGTTTTATGTTAGGATACAGTTTCAGGGGTGCTCTGTACCCAACAACTACCTAGCAGCCAACAATATGTTGCTGGCAAGAAAGACTACATGGCCAAGCCTCTTCTGACCACCACAATATGCACTTCAATGGACACTTTCCTGTTCATGCTGTTGTGAGAAAGGTTCTTTTGGTATCTTAAAGATAAAGGTCTGGACACACAGTGTAATTTAAAAATGGTTTATTAACAAAGACAAACGCAGGACAGAATGAATGGGAACAGATGCACACTCGCACACTCTCAAGCATGAGATCATGAATGTGGAGGAAAATCGCGACAGAGGGTGAGGTTCACACACACACACACACACACACACACACACACACACACACACACACACACACACACACACACACACACACACACACACACACACACACACACACACAATAACTGGGTACAAATGATCAAGGAATAAACTATACAATGTTTGGACACCCTGATTCTAGACAAACATTGGCTCTTTGGTCTCGGGAGTCTTTAACTAACTGCCCTGGAGTAGTGCACAGCTTACCTCAACATCCTTGGACACAGAAAAAGAGGAAGAAAAACCAAACATGCAGCACTTTTATGCTGCTGGGGGGCTGGGGAGCCCAGCAAGGACAAAGGTGTTTTAAACGGGCCAGTAGTAGATGTGGCCAGGAACAAAGGTGCTCGCACAGACCAATCCAAGTGGTCCAGCAAGACAAAGGTGTTTACCTAATGGGGCGGAGCCGGACCCCTGATTGACAGTGGTATAGCTTCTGACCTGATAGGCAATGCTATCATCCGACCATGGGGGTCAGTAGTGTTGTCACTGTCATCTGACCCCTGGCCTTTCATACTACACATGCTCAGATCAAGCCAGGAAACTTTGATCCTGCTTCCTGGAATGGTTCTGAGGGTAACTTCTTTAGTGTGAAATAGTTTTTATTTTAAATCCCCCAACCTGACCAATACATCATGGAAGTATAACTTCATAACATCACTGTGAAGTGTGTGGTGTTATTATGTGCTCCATGATTTTATCAGAGTTTACATTCAGCCGCCAGGTGAAGCTTTAAGATGCCAATTGTGCCACATTGGCCATGACTGGTCCTCATCTCATTCAGAGCTGCCCACATGATCTGTGGGAGGTTACAATCCAGTTGTTGAGTTAGATTCAAGATGTTTGTTTAAAAAAACTACTGGACACTTCAGATGCTGTAATCTGGAGCAAAAAAACAAACTGCTGGAGGAACTTAGCGGGTCAGGCAGCATCTGTGGAGGGAAATGGACAGTCAACGTTTCGGGTCAAGAATTTTCATCTGGACTATTACCTCCTTAAGTTTTCCTCCAGGATGTTTTGGGGCTGTTGAATGGGGTGCTGTGTTCGTATCCAAAAGATCATGGGTCAAGTTGGGAGATCTTGAAGGTTGGAGGTGAATGAGAATGTCCACAGAGTTATTTATGTAATATGTTTCTCTGTATTTAAATGCATTAATCGAATGGAAGAGAGGCGATGCTTGAAAATAATTAAAACCAGTCACTGCCTTAAGAGAGTTCAAATAATGAAGTGCCATTGCTATGACTTGTAGCAATGTCCTTGAGCTTGAGTTGTTTTTAAAATTCCAGAGATTCCCCTCACTACTGGGTGGTGTTGTGTATTGGTGAGTTTGATGTGATGAATTCAGCCCTTCTTCCTGCCCCAGTGGATGGAATTAACCAATAGAGGAAATATCTAGGATTAAATGTGGTAGAGTAGATATTTTTAACTGTGCCCACCTGATGGAGTGGGATAGGCGGGACACTGGCATTTTACCATGCACCATTCCATTCTATACTGACTTCAATAGAGAAGAAAATTCTGTGGATTGTAAGACAATCATTACTCCTGATTCAGTAAGCTTTCTGTCGAGTGCAGCAAGTTAAATGATTGTCCCCATAGCCCTGCCCCCCATCTCCAGTCCAGCAGGTCTCAGTTGCACATTGAGTGGTGCTACAAATTAGTCGAGTACCCAGGAGAATTAATTTATTGATTTCCATCTGGCAGTCACTTGTCGCTAATCTAAAGATTTAAGGCATACATAAATTTTGAATATACATGAAAAGAGACCGCATACTTTTTCCAAAGTCAAAAACAAAATTTTGGAAAACTAGCAAGAATGCAAAATTCTCAGGATTCATTTCTTTTGAGTGACAATTCTGCTAAGAGCTGAAAAAGACAATTTACATCAGGCTCCCTTTGTTCGGCTCCCAACAGCTGGGCTGGCAGCAGGCTGATTCCCGATTTCCTTTACCGAAAACTATTGGAGGGTTTGTGGAAAGAGGAAATCAGGGTGCAACAAATATAACACAAGACCCTAACCAGAACTGAATGCAGGTAATGACTAAAGCCCATGTTAGTCAGCAATGCGGCATGGGTGCCATTAGCCAATGTAATTAAAAACAAAGCTGCTCTTTGATAAGATGCTGCTCAATATGCTTTTGAACCACTCCAGCTCAGAGGAACGACAGATTGGCCAGAAACCAAATCACATTGGGGACTGTCAAATCATGAGTGGCAAATTTAAATGCAAGACACAGGAATCCTGTAAAATAAATCCATGCAAAGAATTACACTGGCTGACAGCAACGTGAAGCAAGGAATGCTAATAGATAACAAGGAAGGGATTACAGACCCTGTCATTTTAAGGACAATGCTACAAGTCATACCAATGGCGCTTCATTATTTGAGTTCTCCAAGGCAGTGACCAGCTTTAATTGGCTTCATATGTATTAATTTTAAAACAGTAGTTACATATTTTATGTGTACATTTGTCTTTTGTTCTGATAACTTCATCTTTGGTATTGCGGTAACAAACCAGTATGAAAGTGATGCAGGTTTTGGGAACCAACAGCAGATAATAAGGTCTGAGCTGGAAGAAAATAAATCATAGTGTGGCAGGTATTCTAATGCTGTATCAGCACATTCCCTGGAAGTAACCAAGCACGTCTTGTACAGTAACTGTGTAGGCAGCCTAGAGTCAGACAAGGAGTAAGTTTAAAGGATTTTTATGGTCAGAGGTCCTTCAAATCACTTTGTGTCATTTGTATAATAGGCAGTGTGCAATGCTGTTGAGTGATGCAGTGAGGTAATTGAGATTTACATGACTGAAGATTGCAATTATGGGAGCATGGGCTATAGGCAGATCATCTCACACTCTGAGCTGATTCCACGGCTCACACAGAGCAAACATAGAACAGTGAAACACAGGAACAGGCCTTTCAGCCCATCATGTCTGCACCAACCACGATGCTAGTTGAGCTAATCCCATCTGCTTGCACATGATCCATATCGCTCTATTCCCTTTCTGTTCATGTGCCTGTCTAAATGCCTCTTAAACATTGCTATTGGATCTGCTTCTACCACCTACCATCTAGATCTATTTCACAAGCACACTCACTGAATTATCTTTTGATATCTGGTTCAGTACACAGTGTGATGTTTTATATCCAAATTTACAAAATAGCTGGGCAGGAAAAGACCAGCTGGTCCACTCAGCTTGCTCTCAGCCATCAGTTATACCCCTGGAGGCATGAACACCTGCCTATATTACACTGTGAAAGTTCTTGCTCTGACTAACTTGCCAACAAAAGCACTGCCAGGAAGTAAACAGCAACTTTATTGCACACATTTTTTGTTCATTTCTTTACTTGTGCAACCAAGATGTCCAGAGCTCAACATTCCTCAGTCACAGCATATCAGAAGACAAGTTACCTTTGGGCAATTATTTATACCTGCAAAATGAATATCAAATAAACTAAATGTAGTGTACTTCCGCATTACAGCAGTTTGGGTAATAGAAAGTCACCCTTACGGAATTCACAAATCACTACCAAACAATTTAAGAACATAAGAAATAGGAGCAGGAGTCGGCCATCTGGTCCGTCGAGCCTGCTCCGCAATTCAGTAAGATCATGGCTGATCTGGCTGTAGACTCAGATCCACCTACCTGCCTTTTCCCCATAACCCTTAATTCTCCTACTACGCAAAAATCTATCTAAGTGTTTCTTAAAGGTCCGTCCTAAATCTACTCTCCTGAATCTTGAGGCTATGTCCCCTAGTTCTGGTCTCACCTACCAGTGGAAACAACCTTCCTGCCTCTATCTCATCTATCCCTTTCATAATTTTATATATTTCTATAAGATCCCCTCTTATTCTTCTGAATTCCAGTGAGTATAGTCTGAGGCAACTCAGTCTCTCCTTATAAGCTAACCCCTTCATATCCAGAATCAACCTGGTGAACCTCCTCTGCACTGCCTCCAAAGCCAGTACATCTTTCCTCAAGTAAGGCGACCAGAACAGCATGCAGTACTCCAGATGCAGCCTCACCAGGACCCTGTACAGTTACAGCATAACCTCCCTGCTCTTAAATTCAATTCCTCTAGCAATGAAGGCCAACATTCCATTTGCCTTCTTGATAACCTGTTGAGAAATAGAATAAAGATCTGCATTATGGAATTTATGTGAGAAAAATCACAAAATAAAAACAAAATGCAAATGAAACAACAAATTTAGTCAATTTTTATCAAGGGTTTGCATTATGGAAAATCGTGATATGGATGGTTTTCTAAGAAGGCAACTTCTCTGTAACACAGGGCTGTACTGTATACCTGACATTAAGGGAGGCAGAATGACAGAATATAGAAATGCTGTTGTGTTTAATAAAAGTCCTTTAAATCATTCAGTTTTCTGCAAGTTTTTTTGCCCCAGAATAATTATTATAAAATTCCCTCTTCTACATCAGTGTGAGTGTAATGCTGATTTCAGTTTCCTGGTCATTATATCTGCTGGGTAACTCTGGAACAAGCACTAGCCAATTGTCATTCAGTTTGGGACTGACTTGGGACTTGAGCATTGCAGATTGGGTGCCCAAGCTGGGAAAATTATATGAGAAAAAGGAAGTCTTGTACCGATTTCCAACTTAAATATGAGGCATCCATTCCAATATGGGACCATTGGCAACCCGAGTTTATTTACATTTCTTAATTGGTTTCCGCTGTGCATATGTCCATCTATCTATATTTTTGGTCTCCAATCATCTTCCACCCCTTGCCAGTGGATCATTACCTCATACTTTCAAGCCTGCTAATGGCCACCCAACATTAAGAGAAACCACATGCAGGTAACTCTCTTTCCTCAGTATGAGGTTTGGGATCTGGCACATCAGGATCTTCATGAGCAGCCCCAGCAGTAACAGATCTGAACATTGCTTCACTAATATAGCTGTGATCCCAGATACTTAGACAATGTCATTGCTGCCATAAGGGAAACAGAATGAGGAGGAAATGGCCAGCTCAAAGAGGGTACACCTTCTGGAAGGACACAGCACAAGAGGAATGCCATCTTCATGTAATGACCTTTGCCATTTCAGTCCTTCCCTTTGACTCACATAATCCTCTGACTCACTCTAACATGGAACTTGGTCATCAGTGTATACATTCCAAACCTGAAAGCTACAAATGAGGCCAAGGAGGGCTTCTACTCCAACCTTGAAAATACCCTTATCAGCATCTCAGAGGGTGACAAGTTAATCTTCCTGGGCAACTTCAGTGCAATGTATTAAAAAGGCACAATCCTCTGACAAGGCGTGATTGGCAAGGAGGGAGAAGACAAAGTCATCTTCCCTGACAAACTGTTTTGAGCACAGACTTGTCATACCAGCACGCTGTTCCAACAGTGAGGTGAGACAAGGTGTCATGGTGAAACCCTGGATCCAATGATCATCTGGGAAAGAGACTGCAAGGATGACTGGATCACTCAAGCCACAACAGGTACCAATTACTGTTGGACTGAACATGACCTAATCTGCTGTTACTTCTGTCAGCCTGGCCCCAAAGCAAAAATGGCAATCAAGAAGATTAATTGTTGGAAGTTCTCATGGACTGCACAAAAGTGGGTCTTCTCAGAGAGCACCTCAGAGACAACCTTATGACTCCCAGGCAATGTGAGCTGCAGAATGTCCACAGCATCTGGACTGGCCTGAAGTTTGCCATAATTAGATAAACAACATAAGAGTTTGATGAGAATGACCTGGAGTTTCAGGAGCCACAACTATAGTTGCAATGTATACTTGGATTGAAAACTTCACCACCTACCTCAAGGGAATCAAAACAGCTCTATGGCACCCAAAGGCTGAGGCTGAGCAGAAGGACCATGCCTTAAAGTGGGTGGAAAGGATGCAGAAAGTCTGGCAACTCACTGATAATGACAACATCCAAGGCATCTACTGCTCAAATACCAAGGCCCCACCATGCTGGGAGCCAAGAACTTCTTAACAAAAACAGAGATTGTCAGAGCCTGCTGGGGCAAACATTTCACTGAACTCCACAGCCATGCCATTGTTCTTAACATGAGAGTCCTTCACTCTATTCCAGTCCTGCAGCACCCCCAACCAACAAGAAGCTGCAAGGTTGACTGCATCATTCAAGCCACAACAGGCACCAATTACTGTTGGATTGATCACCACCTAATCTGCTGTTACTTCAGTCAGCCTGGCCCCAAAGCAAAAATGTCAACAGAAGCAAAACCTCAAGAAGATTAATTGTTGGAAGTTCTCAGGGACCACACAAAAACGGGTCTTCTCAGAGAGCACCTCACAGACGACCTTATGACTCTCAGGCAATGTGACCTGCAGAGTGTCCACAGCATCTGGACAGGCCTGAAACTTGAAGGGAAGGAATTTCAGTCACAAATTTGCAACCCCATCTCCCAAATCTGGGAGGAGGAGGACGTGCCAGGGGACTGCATAGGCATTGTAATTGTGGTGATCTTCAAAAACAAAGACAAATCCGACTGTAATAGTTACAGAGCAGTCATCCCACTGCCTGTCACGGGGAAAATCATCTCCTCAATCACCTCCTCCCTGTTGCTGAAGAGCCATTTCCAACATTGCAGTGTGGGTTCCATGCATTTAAAGACATTGTGGACATGATCTGCATTGCACAATAGGTCCAAGAAAAACAGAGAACAGCATCAATCAGAGCTCTTACCAAAACCTTTAACTTCATCAATCAATGACTATGGAGCATTTTTCTCAAATTTGGCTGCCTGCAGAAATTTATCTTGCGTCTGCTAATGTGATGGGATGTAAACTGTGACCTTAACCAGGAAATCCACAGCAGAACCAGTCCCAGTGCAGACAGCCGAGGCTTCGTCATCAGCACAACACTTTTCTAAGTCTTTCTCACCTCAATACAACACCTCAAAAAAAAGTCTTCAATCCTGAGCAGTTGTCTGCCTATCCCAACTTCTTAAGTACTGTAAACTGGAGAATAACAGACTCTTACAAATGTTGACACTTGCAAATGACTGGAGCAACAGAAGCTGCTGGCTGAAATGAGACAACAGCTTTTCTCCCAGTGGAACTATTTCTAGGATGTTTAACAACAACATAGAATTCTAGTAATTAAGGAAAAGTAGGCTGGCAAGCATGGGTCCCATGGTTTCAATTGCTCAAGGGCATGTAAGCATGAGTTGCTTTCAAATTGCATGGTATTAAATGCCTCCATGGTGCAGAATTCACCACAGATTAAATTTCTATTCTTTTTCATCAAACTTGAGAGGGAGCTTATATGTGGGAAATAGGTTTCTCTCTGATCTAACAGAGACCATGCCATTGTTTTAATGTGAAGACCCATCTGAAGTAAACTGCCCCCTGGAGAAACATATCAGTGAAATCTGCTCCTGCACAACTGAAGGAGGTCCATCCTGACCAGATCCAAGCTGGTGTTGGGAACACTTCAGATAGGTCCACTTTAAATTATGTACTTACCTACTCTCCATTACCACTGCATTGGCCCCCATTCAGTTTCTCTCCCCAACCAAGCTTGCACCTTTCAGCCGCTTCTGTCCAACCACTCTGTCCAGGCACCTACCTCCAGGCCCTTTTCTCTTCCCATCCTCCAATCCTCTGAACCTCCCACTTCCCAAACTGACTCCCAACATCCAACAAACCCTGATCACAGAAGGCAACATCTATCATCAAAGTTCCCCACTACCCAGGCCATGCTGTCTTCTCGCAGCTACCATCAGGCAGGAGGTACAGAAGCCTGAAGTCCCAGACCACCAGCTTCAAGAACAGTTACTTCCCTTCAACCATTGAGCTCTTGAACCAACTGGCACAACCCTAATCACTACCTCAGTACAGCAACACAATGATCACTTTGTACTACAATGAGCTTTGTTTTTTTGTTTTGTTCTAATAGTGTTCTTTCTTGTATAATTTATGTTTAATTTATATTTTTCTTGTGAATGTTGTGTCTCTAATGCTATGTGCCTGTGATGCTGTTCCAACTAAGTTTTCCATTGTACCTGTGCATACATATGACAATAAACTCAACTTTGACTTTGACAACCCCCCCACACCCCCAACACCAATCACATCAGAATCGGAATCAGCTTTATTATCACTGACTTATTTGATGTGAAATTTGTTGTTTTGCGGCAGCAATTCAGTATAAAGACATAAAAATGACTATCAATTACAGAATAAATAGAGTGAAAAGACGGAATAACAAAGTAGTGTTCATGGGTTCATGGACTGTTCAGAAATCTGACAGTGGAGGGGAAGAATGTTCCTGAATCACTGAGTGTGGGTCTTCAGCCTCCTGGACCTCCTCCCCGATGGTAATTGTGCAGGTTCCTTGTCCAGACAATTTTTCTGATTCATAACCAAGCCCCTTCCCCAACCTCGGGGCTGCTCTCCCCCATGCTTCTGTCTTACTCCTGGACATACTGAGGAAAAGCTCATGATATCAGGTAACATCACTGTTGAATTTTAAAGGATGGATCTACATTTGCAGGTCCACTATGCAGCTGCAGTTTTACATCTTTTTGTAGGCACTGATGAAAGTCTAGGCTGTAATTTTTTACTGTTAAAATGAGCCACTTAATGTTGAAAATAAAAGACTGTGATGATAAAATGCCTTTCATGATACCAGGATATCCAAAAGTGTTTTACAACCAGTACTTTTGAGGTGTACTTACGGTTGTAATGTAGGAAAGTCAGGAACCAATTTGCACTTATCAAAGTCCCACAGACGACTGGAGATAAAGACCAGATACTTCATTTTAGTGGTGTTGGATGGGAGGTGGCAGGGAGGGCTATAGGTATAAGCCAAGGCCTTGGGTGGAACTCACCTATTCTCCTTTGAAAAGTGCAAAGGAATATTTTATGTTCAACCAAGGAAGCAGGTGGGGCCTTAGTTTAACATCACATCCCAAAGACCATATCTCTGAGAGTGAAAGTTTACCCAGCATGACCTGAAGTGTTACATAATTCTAGGCAGTACATAGCCAACAACCCAAAATTGAATCTAAGATACAACGGAGTGATGGCAGAACAGTGATCTAATCAAGCAGCTTCCTCTCAGGCTGCTGAGAGTGAGGAAACAAAGGTGAAATGCACGCACGACCATTGGCCACCGGTCTTGATGCTAACCTGGGTACTAAGAATATTATATATGTCTTTATCTCCCTATCTGACCACTTAAGTGCAATCCTTGCTGACCTCTTATTCCCAATCCCTTGTAAACTCCAGTCACCCAAAACAATATTTCATGCATCCTCTAACAGTTGTCCATGTAACTACTAAGCTGCGCAGGCTCCTGCCCCAAATCTTTACCTTCATCCTCACTGCTAAATCTCATCTTGGACTCATCCATCGGCAAACGTGTTTGAAGCCTCTGTCAGGGACTCACTGCAAGACCCCCAGTACCCATAGCAAATTCTTCAGTTCCTTGGGTCCTACTGCCTGAAGTTCTCGGCTGAAACTCATTAACTTGCTGCCTTCTTCAAAGAACATTACTTCAACCAGATTTGTAGCCTTTCATTAGATTTCTAAGTATTTGGATTCCATATGGCCATATTTAAAATATCTTTGTGTTCTTTATCATAAAGAAATTCTGTAAGCTCAAGATGCTACTATTGTGACAGCACCGTAAACAATGAGAGTGATGCTTGGGCAGTTTCGAATCATTATTGATCTCTTTTCTAAGTCACTCTTCATTATTGTTCATATGTACTTATATCTGTCAGCTGTTTCACCATATTTGACATCAAATTGACACTTTTGTTTGAAGCTTTTAAGTGAGAAGATAAAAAGACATAAGAGGGCCTCAGTTATAGGGAGAGGTTGGCCGGACTAGATCTTTATTCCTTGGAATGTAGGAGAATGAGATGCAACCTTAAAGAAGTGTTTAAAATTATGACAAGCATCAATAAGGTGGATGGTAAAAGTCTTTTCCCCAGGGTAGGGGAGTCCAAAGCTAGGGGGCACAGGTTTAGGGTGAGAGGGGAAGATTCAAAAGGGAACTGAGGGCAACTTTTTCCACGCTGAGGGTGGTCAGTCTATGAAACAAGCCGCCAGAGGAAGTGGTTGAGGCAGGTACAATAGTATCATTTAAGGAGCAATTAGATAGGTACATGCAGGGGTGAGGCTTAAGGGGATATGGGCCAAATACAGGAAATTGGGACTAGCTGGGTGGGCACCATAGTTGGCATGGACTGGTTGGGTGGAAGGCCCTGTATCCATGCTGTATTGCTCTCTGACTCTTTGACTAAGTAAGTGAATCAAGGGATGTGGGGATAGGATGGGATAGATCAGCCCATGATTGTCTTGCAGTAGGGACTGTGTTACCAACTCTTGGCCTTGCTTGCTATGTTCCATTGTTCTGGCTCTCAGGAATGAATGAGTTGAGGTAGCAGACAGTTTGATGAAACTTACCTTCTTTAGCATAAGAAGGACCTATTAAGTCCTGGTGAATATACAGATATAGGATTTAGCTTTATGGCACAGAAGTCATTGCATTTCAATGACGCAGTTATTTTCAGATTCTGTTCCTACAAGTTAATTAGCATGAGACATAATGGAAGCAAAACATAAGACAGAAATTCACCCATGGCTACATTCTTTACACATATAACATTATCACATTTGTACATTGTAATCAACTTCAGCAATTCCCTTCTATTGAAGTTAATAAATCTGAAACACAAACTAGTTCCATTAATGGTAACTGTATAGCTACAAATTATCATGAAATCCCATCTGGTTCACCAAGATCCCCGATGGGAAGAAATCTGTCATTCCTACCTGATTTGGCCTGCATGTGACTCCAGACCCATCACAAAGTAGATGATTCTCTGGATGAAATGGCCACTTGGTGCAAAGCCATTTGGTGATGGGTAATAACTGCTGGCTGTGCCTGTGACAGTCTCGTTCTATGAATGAAAACAAAGTCAAATTGAATTAATTGCAAACAATTTCTAATTGGCCATTTATTATTACCTCTCTGGTTCAGCACAGAGTCTGTTATTTATGGCCAAGTGCAGCTTCTCTAAGTACTTGAGGCATTACCTTATTTGTCTAGTCATCTGCAGCTTTGAAAAACCAATTATCAAAAGAAGCTGTGCTCTCTGCTGGCACTGGCTGGGGGTGGGGTTGAGCAGGGAGGAATAGCTTGGCATCCTGTCACCATCTCCTGAGGACATTTCCATTTGCAGATGCCTCTCCATTCTTTAGTCTACATAGTGATTAAATATAGACAGCTAGACTGCAAAGAATTCAATATTCCAGTGCTAAAAACAATCCAAATCTTTAAGGTCACATCAATATTATGCATTTGCGTTAAATGCCCTTATTCACTAATGTCACAACACAAGATTGCAAGCTGCTGTTGATGGGCAATTTTCAGTTATTGCAATTAAACCCAAGCATCAGTTAGAAAAATAAAAATAGAACTAGATTTACCTTTAGTCCTTGTGGTAACCAACTTGTTGGAAGCATTTAAATGTATATTGCTGCTTGTGCTGAACAGAAGAGGGAAAAGCAGACTGGCCTACTATACCAAGACATGTCAATGACACCACAAGTTCAGCATCTATTATAACATGAATAAGGCATGTCTTCAAAGTCTTTAATGTAATTACCACTGTTACGATTTGATGGATTCCTATTTTCATATCAATATGAATATATTAATTTCTGTTAAGTACTATTAGTTATTTCTACAATTTTCCTTGAAATTTCAAACAATGGCATTTAATTCATTGACAAGGAGCTAAATGCTTGTGAAGCATGATTTTTCAAATAAATAGAAATGTGCATAAAATTATCTTCATAATTCCAGGTTTGCATCATGAATGGGTTTAAAGTACTGGAATTTAGAAAGGTGTATAAATTATTACACCTTCTGAACTGTGATTGCATCGCCATCCAGTTTCCCTCTGCTGTTGAACATCCACATACACAAAGTGCTTCCTACACAGCATTAACCGTTAATGCTGTCTACACCAATATTGCACAGTGGGCATTAGGAAAAATCATTAGATAGAATTTTATCTCCGAACAGCACTAGTAAGTTGAACACAAATAAAGAAGATATAATTCAATAAGAATGCTGGCAGAATATTTGAAAGACTGAGCTGCTTTCTGTGCTTCAGTAGATTATACTTTGCACCAGAAACCACGAATGGGTTTCTTATTCAACAAGCAGTCACCTCAATGATGGTTTAAGCTGTTCTAACCCTTTTGGATTTGAACAGTTTTCTGGGCCAATACAAACAACAACCAGGATTCTTGTTTATTTTTGGAGCAACCACGTATAAAGATTACAACATATTTCTGGGTTAGACTGTCCAATGCTTGCTACAAAAGAACATAACTTTCATGGAATAATTTCAATTGGACTCCTACCACTCACATTAAAATAGTGTCTACATTTCATAATGTACTTTAGTGGTAGACACATGAAAGACTATTCAAATGCAGGCTCTCTCTTTGCGAGCTGATGAAGAACTAGGGACTGTGTTTTCAAGTTGCTTCTTGCACATTTCATGTGAGCAGGATGCTCAGCCACATATAGCCTTCACTGCAGACCTCAAGGTGCTAAACAATAGAACCCTGCTCCTTCCCACCTCACCAACCCAATCTTGTACTCTTCAATTGGCCTACTCACCATTAATACTCTGCCAACCATACTCAAAGTTTTCTGACGTTACTTGTTTCTGAAATTGCTTGGGAATCGGTTCTTCAGTCACTCTCCTGTGTGCATTTAGCCTTTAAATCTTGTATTCTTGAGAATTTATGTGGGTCTGCTCAGAGACTCACATCCTTCAATATAAACTTTGAGCTTCCTTAGAATGTTTTTGTCACTCCAGAAGTTTCAGTTTACTTTCTTCTGAATTGTCAAAAAAAAACTCAGTGTGTCCTTCTCCATTATAGTGTGGCCAGTAAGTTGTAAGGAGGATGCAATTTGACTTGTATATCAATTGCTGGTGATTATTACTCACCCAGAAGGAAGAGCAGCAAAATAATCTTAAGATCTGTCTCAGTTGCTCCCAGGTTTGTGTTGGATAAGTTTGATTCTGCCGGTTCTTCTTCAGTGTCTGTAAATATGAATATTTTATTCCTATTGTTGTAGGTGTTCAAATAGAAATAATAGAGTTTACATTTTAATCTAATTCTAATCCATAAAAATAGCACCAAGTTGATGCTTCTGAAATATTCAAAGAAAAGCAGGTGCATTTCCTTTGAACCACCCATGAGAAAAATGATCCTGACAAAACAAGTCAAACAATATTTGTTGAAAGTCTATTCTGAGCCAAAGTGTGCCTTGTTCATTAGCAACCCCTATAAACTGGCAGTTAGCAATGACTTACATGAACACATCTTTCAAGATTACAGTTCCTTTAATTATAGAAAAAAAGGTGAGAATTATTGTAAGGGTACAAAGCAACGTTTATATCAGTTCCAACACCTTGCAGTTATAAGATATGAGAATGAACAGTTGGGAGATACTCCCTAATGGGGAGTATAGGACCTGCTGTGATTGTAAAACAGCTTAGTAGTGGAGTCACGATTTTCAGTGCTGTAGTTATTAACCTGTTGCTAAGCAGGAGTGAATGTACTTCTACATCCCAGTAACAGTTCAACATCATATTAATACTCTCCCCCAGAGTTCAATGTACTGCTTGTTATCTGGTAAAAAGAGAATTAAAAAAAAGTTGTTAGTTGTTCCCCCATCTATTCTGACAGAATTAAGATTACATATAGGTAGGGGCTGATTGATAGTGCATTTCATAAATATACATCTGAAGATTTTGGCAGGTATAAAACTGGCTTGGATTGTTGGGCTAGATCACATTAACTTTTTTCCTCAATGCATTCTAACCATATTCAGAGCCCATTATATTGTCTCCTGAATTGCTTCTTTCCCAAAATTTCAAAGTGGGAGGGGTAGTTACCTCAGATTAACATTCCCCAAACATATTTGTCCATTAATATTGATTTTTGGTGTCACTCACTTATCCAGTCCTTTTAAATCTTTGTGTTTCTATGCATTTTGGGACTTGATTCTTCACCTACAATCTCAACAAAATGTGCTATTGTTGAACATTCAAGCTTCTATTCTGTATTCATCCTCTTCTGGCAACAGATACAAAATTACTGTTACAAGAAAGGCAAACAGGAACTTCTGCCCTGGTAATATGGACAGAAACAAACCTTTCAGCCCACCTTGTCCATGCCACCTAAGCTAGTCCCATTTGCCCGTGTTTGGCCCATATCCCTCTAAACCTTTCCTGTCCATGTACTTATCCAAATGCCTCTAAATGTTGTTATTGTACTTGCCTCAACTACTTTCTCTGGCAGCTCATTCCATATATACACCATCCTCTGTGTGAAAAAGTTGCTCCTCAGCTCTCTTTTAAATCTTTCCCCTCAACTTAAACCTATGCCCTCTAATTTTTGGTTCTATTTCCCTGGGAAAAAAGACTGTATGCATTCACCATATCTATCCCCCTCATGATTTTGTAAACCTTTATAAGTTGTAGAAAATATTTGAACATTACAAACCCCACCCAAATGCCATAGAATCTTTTCTGCATTCAAATAACACCCCATGCATGGGTTGAGATAAGTCCTTTCAGCAAAAAAAAACATTCTTTGCCATAGAGTGGGTAAGGGTAACATCTTTAATATCACTATCATGTGCTGTAAAAATATAAGGAAAACCAACAAAAGACTAGCACTTTTGAAACCCTACCTCTAATTACATTTCTATGCCTATAATCGTGAGTAATGCATTAGCTCCCTGGATAACAGTATACTTAAATGCTTTTGTGTCAAGGAAAATTCAAAGAAGGATCACCCATTGAATTTGCAATGGATAGTTTCTTGCATGTGTAATATTCTGTAAATGTTTTGATACAAATAACATCAACACTACTTAAATCATTTTATCGGCCCAATGTATCGTTTTCAGTCAAGATATTCGCCATTACTTCACTGGGGAGACTTTTCTATGAAATACAACTGAAGAGAAATTTGTGCAAAAACAGAACAAACAAGATCCCAGTCTACGATTTTACATACTAATTTTCTCTAGATCCCAAAGACTAACAGTGTAAATATATGCTAAGCTCCTTAAGCACTCGTAAACTGTCATATTACTGTAAATCTAATACCTCCATGCAAATTGCTTTCTGTACAATAGCTGACTTCCTATCGACCCCTTTTAATCCATTTATATCTACATAAATTTTCAGAAAGTGTGTTGTACATTTAACCAGTGAGCTATTTATTGTAAGACAACTGTCAAGTATTTAAGATATATTTATATGAGTAGGATAGATTCATTCACTGACTAGAAAAAACACTAATCCACCCTGCTGGCTAGTTGTGACTAGTTTTTAACATCTCATAATAGTAGATCAGCAGATCACAATAAGGCGACTCGTTTGGACAATTCCAGCACCTGATCAGTATAAGAATCCTTCTACCAGCCTCAGAGAGTTAGCTTTGAAGCTAGCTTTCAGGGATAATTGACAATGTTAATAGTAACAACTGCTTGCTGACAGGTTTGAATAATTAGTCCATTGATTTTTTCTGATAATTAGCAAAACTTTGTCTTATTTTCCAGACTCATCAATTCCTAAATGTGTTTGGTTGAAATTGATTGGGTTTACTCACAGAATGAGAAGCCAAACATCATGGCTTCTCATCAAACAACATACGCTTGCCAACATTAACGTTTTTCCTATATTATGATCCATGTAACTAGCTCCAAATGATAGTAAGTAGATAGTAACATCGGTCAGGTTGTTTCAATCACCAGAGCATTATGCTCTGACATGGTTATTCAAGGGACAAGGATGTTGATACACCAACACTTGCAAACCATTCTGCCACCTTAGAAACATATTGCCCTTCCTTCATTACCATTGAGTTAAAATTGATTTAGCTCTGATCTAATAGCATCTTTGCCCCCAGGACTGCAACGGTTCAAATAATGTGTCTCACCCCCACCGTATCATGGTCAAAAGGGAGGATGCCCCTGAGAGAATAAGAACATCTCAAGAGAGAATAAAAGAAGGTGGCTCCATGTCACAAAGTTGGGCTTCATTTAACAAAAAGATCTAGGAAACAAAAAGAACTTTGACAAAGGAACTATAATATATTGCCTAATGATTTAACCACAGCAAAGTGTTTTGTTCCATAATGCTGTGATTCATCTGCCAGAAGTTATTGCAGGTTTTTTAATAGTTTGATCCAGAGAGGGTGAAATGCAAATGGCTTAACTGGCTGCCTCAACATAAAATATGCTTTACTTGCTGTGCGCGTTCCCCAAAAAGATATCCAGGCTCGCATGTCTTGGATTTATGAATTCAGGTTGTGCACACTAGAATTGTATTTGAGTATAGATCTTCAAATTGATGTGAATGATTTTTAAAAATGCATGCTTTTTTCAGGATCTAGGCATCACTGGCAAGCCAACATTTATTTCCCAGTCCAAATTGCCCTTGAGAAGGTCATGGTGAGTCACCTTCTTGAACTGCTGCAGTCCTTCTGGTGGAGGTCACTCCTTCAGTATGTTGGGGGGATAGTCCCATGATTAGACCCAGTGATGATTAAGGACTGGTGATATATTTCCAATGTGTGCATTTTGAAGGGGTATCTGTAGCCAGTGGTATTCCCACATGCCTGCTGCTATGTTCCTCTTTGTCAAGGTCTGAAGAGGTGCTGTCAGAGTAGCCCGGGTGGGTAACTGCAGTGCATTTTATAGATGTTACACACTGAGCCAGTGTGCATCAATGGTGAAGGGAATAAATAGTTAGGGTAGTGGGTGTGGTGCCATTCAAATATGCTACTTTGCCTTAGATAATGGCCAAGCTTCTGGAGAGTTGTTGGAAAGGCACCTAACTGGGTAAGTGGAGAGTTTTCCATTTCACTCCTGACTTGAACCATGCAGATGGTGGAAAGGCATTGGGCTATCAGAAGGTGAGTCACTTGCTCCAGGATGTCAACACTGTGATCTGCTTTTATAGCAATAGGATTCATGTGGCTGTTCCAGTTGAAGTCCAAGTCAATGATGACAGCCAGGTTGTTAATGGTTGGGGACTCAGTGATGGTAAGGCAATTGGGTGTCAAAGGTAGGTGATTATATTCTCTCTTGTTGAAATGGTCATTGCCTGGCATGTTGGTGGCAAGAATATTACTTGGTACTTATCAGCCTATGATTTGATGTTGTTTAGGTCATGGTCTGCTTCATTAACTGAGGTAATGTAATCATAAGCAAACATCCCTACATCTGACTTAACAATGGAAAAAAAGTATTGAAGAAGCAGTTGAAGATGGTTAGATAGTGACTGTAGTGACATCCTGGGGATGGGGTGATTGATCCCCAACAACCACGGCCATCTGCCTTTGTGCCAGGTATGACTCCATACATTGGAGTATTTTCCCTTTCATGTCCAATGACCTAAATTCTACCAGAGCTTATTGATGCCACACTTGATCAAATGCTTCCTTGATGTCAAAGTAACTATTCTCAGCTCATTTGTGGAATTCAGCTCTTTGGTCCATGTTTGGACAAAGGATATGAAGAAGTGGTCCTGGAAAACTTTAAAATGGACATCAGTGAGCAGGTTATTGGTAAGGAAATGTTATTTGACAGCAGTATTGTTGACAACTTCCATCACTTTTCTGATGAGTGAAAGTGGACTGATTGGGTGGTAATTAGCATGATTGGATCGGTCTTGCTTTTTTGTGAACAGGATATTCTGGGGTAATTTTCCACAATGTCAGGTAGAAGCCAGCATTGCAATTATACTGGAACAGCTCAGTTAGATCTGCAGAATGGGTCTTTGGTACTACAGCACTAATGTTGTCTGATCCCGTAGCCTTTGTTATTTCCAGGGTCCTCAGATGATATCACATGGAGTGAATTGAATTGGACAAATGAAGTTGCAAGGAGATCTGATAGGGGTATTTAAAATCATGAAGGGTAAAAACAGAGCAGAGAAAGAGAGAGAGAGTTTGCAATGGTGGCATTAAGAGACATGAAGATTTTTTTTACAGGATGAATGATTATTGGTATTGGTTTATTATTGTCACTTGTACTGAGGTACAGTGAAAAACTTGTCTTTCATACTGATCGTACAGGTCAATTCATTACACAGTGCAGTTACATTGAGTTAGTACAGAGTGCATTGAGGTAGTACAGGTAAAAACAATAACAGTGCAGAGTTAAGTGTCACGGCTACAGAGGAAGTGCAGTGCAGGTAGACAATAAGGTGCAAGGTCACAACAAGGTAGATTATGAGGTCGAGAGTCCATCTCATCGTATAAGGAAACTGTTCAATATTCTTATCACAGTGGGATGGAAGCTGTCCTTGAGCCTGGTGGTATGTGCCCTCAGGCTCCTGTATCTTCTGCCTGATGGGGGAGGAGAGAAGAGAGAATGGCCCGGATAGGTGGGGTCTTTGATTAGGCTGGCCGCTTTACCAAGGCAGCAAGAGATAATGACAGAGTCCATGGAGGGGAGGCTGGTTTCCATGATGCACTGGGCTGTGTCCACAACTCTCTGCAGTTTCTTGTGGTCCTGGGCAGAGCAGTTGCCATACCAATCCATGATGCATCCATATAGGATGCTTTCCATGGTGCATCGATAAAAGTTGGTGAGTGTCACAGGGGACATACCAAATTTCTTTAGCCTCCTGAGGAAGTAGAGGCACTGGTGATTAGGGTGTGAAATGCACTGCCAGTGGTAATAGTGGAGGGAGATTTAAATGTAGAATTTGAAAGGGAACTGGAATAAGTATCTGAAATGAAAAAAATGTAGGGGTATAGGGAGAGAACTGGGGAATGGGACAAGCCGAATTACTCTTACATAGGACCAGCAGAGATTTGGGAGGCCAAATGGCCTTCAATTGAGCTGTAACCACTCTATAGTTCTCTCACAACTCGGGCAAAGTTAAATGATGCCAACATCTGTAGCCCTTGTTTTGTTGTTGCGTATTATTAATTCATGATAATGCTCAAACTTTCAAATTACTTTACTTGGTAGTTGTCTGTGACAGAAGACAACCTTAATTTATCTTTGTCTAAGGAGGTGTGTGCCCAGATTGCAGAGACTAAAATTACTCTCTTAACCATGCTGTGCCACTTTGCCCTAAAGTCAAAATGTTTGACACTACTAGTCAATCTGCCAGTGGATAAAACTAACATTGAACACTTGCATCTTTGTTTCTCTGACCCACTTCAGTCCATATTTCTGGATGCCAATAATTTCTAAAATGTAGTGTACTAGGATTATATAAGTATGGATAAATGATTTCCTATGTGAAATGAATATCACCTTTAAAACAAATGTTACTAATTGCCAATGGCAACATTTGTACTTTCAACATGACACATGACATTTGAGTTGCCAAACAATAAAATGTCCTGAGTTTGAAAGTATGTTAAAACTAAGGCGCAAAAATACAATTATGTTGAATTTCAATTTGGCATTCTCCTAACATGTCAGATTCACATTTGTGATCTGGTTTAAGTCATAGAACAGGACAATTTTTGGCAAAGGAAAGTGAAAACTATTTGAAAATCAATTTGGACATTAATATATGCGCTCATTTAATACATCACCACCACATGATCACCTGCTTCCCTCCTCCAGATAAATCTGGTAAAAATGCGCCAAGCCTGAGGGCACCAGCTACCATGCTTGCTAGATTACTAAGCATCAGAGCAGTGCTGTACTATCGCCTGAGGAATCAGATGTTTGCTGTGAGCCATCTGTGAGCCTCCAGTCAATGTTGCTCATTTGCAACATCCTATATTTTTAAAATTTATTTATACAGCACGGCAACAGGCCCTTCCAGCCTAACGAGTCCGCGCCACCCATTTAACCCATGTTAACCTACCCGTACATCTTTGGAATGTGGAAGGAAAAAAGAGCACCCAGAGAAAACCCACGCAGACAAGGGGAGAACGTACAAAGTCCTTACAGACAGCAAAAGGAATTGAACCCCAATTGCTGGCACTGTAATAGCATCATGCTAACCGCTATGCTACCTAAATATCATAGTAGAGAAACTACAACAATTAGCTGGTTTAGGCAAAGACATACAGAACACAGAGTGTGCAGGTTTAATCTCTGGCCCTTCTTAATTTACCTCATTTCAAACAGTATAGAAGCCCGAGAACACTAGAATTTATTTTGACCGCCCAATCTGAAGATTAAGAGAAAATTGGAATTGGCCAACGTTCCTTGTTCTTACAGCTCTTGTATCCTTTGTGATGAAAGCAGCAGGCACTTGAGGCTGTGTAGTCAGACATCATTGCCATATTCGTTGTGTGAACCTTTATATGAAGATCAGACAATAGGAAAGTTGTTGCTATCCTGGCAAGTAGGAGAAGGAAAGGATTTAGAAAGAAACAAATCAGCTTCTTTTGCATGGGTAACCACTGTTTTGACTGGCCTGCTAAACTGTTCCTTGGTTAGCAAAGCTGTTCATCTCAGAACAGTTTCAATATATGAATAGTGTATGTGAATTGGAGCTGTAAAACAAACTGAGAAATCAGCACCTGCATTAGAGCCTGTTCACTTATGGTTCAGAGCAGTCTGAATTATAGATTAACATCTGCTGTTCTAAGTTATTAGTACAACGTGTGAGATTCATTCACTGGCCTTAGAGAAATATTAGTAAATAAAATATGCAGGGTTATAATTCAGAACTTCCTTTCAAGACTTCCATTATGATTGAAGAGGAAAAGTAAGTGAAGATGATTTGGAGAAGTCCTTAAAACATTCTTAGATAAGCCGTTGAGGCTCTCAGAGGACCTCTGATTTAGAACATCTCTGTCCTATAGCAGGATAGAGATTCAGTACTAAAGCAAACATTACTGATAAATGTGTGTTGCAATGGCAATATGAAAAGGGCCGCAAAACTGTTCTATGAATAAAACCACAGGCAGTAGGCATTCTTCTGAGTCTGGGATTTAGTTAATGAGACTTTTACTTGTCCCACTTAAGGTCACGATAACAGCAAAATCAAACTGCTGGAGGAACTCAGTAGGTCAAGCACCATCTGTGGGAGCAAAGGAATTGTCGACACCGTCCTGATGCAGGGTCTCAACCTGCAATGTTGACACTTCCTTTATCCCCCACAGATGCTGCTTGTTCCTCCAGCATTTTTTTTCTCCAGATTCCTGCATCTGCAGACTCTTTTGTCTCTATGATGAAAGCAAGAATGGCTAGACAAAGACCATGTAAGAGGAGTCAGAAATTGGTTGGAAGGACTTGAAACTCTGGTGGGGAGGGGATGTAATCAGATGGTGCTGGGTTTAATTTCCCTTTGAGACTTGAGCACAAAACTTACTTTGTTGGGGTGGAGCGAAGGGAGTCTGAGTGGGGAAAACCACTCCTCCTGTAAGTGCATGGATCTTGGCTTTCCCACTTCCTCTTACCTTCTGCAGGTAACACAGCTTCCAAGAGTTAAAAGCAAAAGCAACATTTAAATGGAAGTGTACAACCTCCTATAAAGGTAGTCCTGACCAATCCAAGGCATCAGCATGGAGTGATTGCTTGTTGCTTGACTGGCCGCCTGAGAGTGGATTAGTCACCTATCTTAACCCCGAGAGTGAGTAGATCAGATGCTCTTAATTTACCTCCCAAGTGTGGTTAGTCATCTATTCCCCTCCTTGTGATCAACTTCCTGAGTATGGATTCATCACTTACTCACTATCCACCCCGCCACACATCCACCCCTCCAACACCTCATGACACATGTCTGTGACGGGCAAGTTGTTGAAGATGGTGTTAAATTTGTGATTTAAAATTCGTTGATTCTCACCAGCACCCAACCCATCCATCTGCAGTTAAAGTCTTACCTCTAACACCCCCCACTGCCCCCCCACCACTCCCCACTGTTCCTAACTCTCAACAGGTTTGATCAAGGTGCTGCTCTATCACTAGATGATCAAAGTGAAGGGCATTGATCCCAGCAGTGACAGGCATTGCTTTGATCAACACAGAAGGAATAAAAATTCTGACAGAAAATCAAACCAGATAGAAGGCAGAGATTATAGTTTCACATAGACCTACAAATATTAAACATAGATGGATTAAACAAGTTAAACTTAAAACAGATGACCTATTTGTTGTATAAGTCAGGATTGACCTGAAAGATGGTGACTGTCAAGTGGTATATTTTTACTGCATCTTTACATAATGAAAGCTGCTACAAATCTATGAATTGGAGATACTCAACTGATGAGAACCAAGCCAATTAAAATGAATGCATATCATTAGATTTCAATGAGGCTAAAGGTTTTCAAAGAAGGCCTTACATACAATAATTCCTGTCTAATACCATTGTGGCTCAATTGGTATTACTTTTCCCCGCAGTTGTGGATTTAATTCCCCCTCAATACTTGAGCAAAATATTTTGCCTATCCTAACCACATTCACAAACATTCAAAACCTATTAATATTTAATATTGAAAACAACAATTAAAGCATTTAAGATATGAACAATCACATTAGATTTAAAATAATAAAGGCACCAGAAACACAATAACAGTTAAATACATTTAAATTTAATTAATTCAGCAAATGTAAATGATCTGAAACTTGCCTCTATCACCACTATTGCTGTCCATTGAAAAGAATAGAATAGCTAAACCAGTTCCAAAATTTACCTGGTACATGTTTAGCATCCAGATATTGTAATGTAACAGCAGGGAAAATGAAGGATTTCAAAATACTACTGCTGGAATGCAAGGTCGGAATACAAAGCGAATGACAGTGGCAAGGATCTATCAGGAAACTTAAGATTTCCCTGTTAATGTAAGTGGCCCTCAAAAGGATTGGATTGTCAATTTGTCCCCCCCCCCCCCCCCCACCAACAAAGTTGTGCAGCCCTAGTCTAGGTTTTTAATCCCAAATTCCTGGCTGGCTTTGAACCTTTTGACTCAGAATCAAGGTTACATCCAAAATTGGGAAATGAAATAGCTTTGACATGGTGTGAATAACTGAAGCATTGTACCAGATGGGTTAAGGTACAAGTTGATGCAACTGTGCAGCAGGCTTTAAGAAATATGGACCACCATGGCAGATTGGGTCAAACATCCAGTATTTTCCTCATGAGGCACAATGCATGTACAGTCCTTGTTGATCCATCTGGTTCACATTATGGGGCAAAGATTTCCATGACTTTTTTTTTAAACCATCTTTACATTTTGCCTTCTGTGCCTGCTTTTATGTGTTTGATGTGCATAGTACTTTTATATGTCTTGCCAGTTTACCCTCATGATCTATCTTCTCCATTCCTTTTTTAAATGAATGAATCCAAGGCTAATGATTTCTTAGTGTGGTTTGAACCATTGTGACTAATTTGGGAATGCTAACACTAAGACAAAGACTTATTTCAGGTTTTAGGAACATGAACACTGGCTCAAACAGAAATGACTTCCATGAGCTTAACCAACCTCTTCCTTCTACCAAACTAATGAATGGTGAAATTAATTGATATACAGTCAACAGCAAAGCATATGCTGTCTGACATCCAGAGCACTTACTAAGATATCCTATTGGGTTTTATCATTCTGGGTTGTGGGTGTTGCGATGTGTCCATTCCTAATTGCCATTCAAAGGGTAGTGAAGAATCAACCACATTGCATTGATCACATGTAGACAGCAGCATGTTAAGGATGACAGATTTTCTTCCTGCAAGGACATTAGTGAACCATATGGGTTTTATGACCATTCAGTAGATTCAAGATTACCATTCATTCCAGATTTAGTTACTTGAATCTTAATTCCCCAGCTGCTGTATGATCCAAACTTGTGTCTCCATATCAGTAATCCAGGTCTTTGTAAATAAGTTCAGTAACTTAATCACTATGCTACCATACCCACAGTGTGCTTACTGTAAATTGCAGTGTGGTGTTCTCTGCAGAAGATCAGGGGTGCATTGGAAGAGGACCAGCTGTTTAAAAGGAACAGGAGGCAATGAGCATCATGAAGGCTGAACCAGGAAATGTTTGTTATTTAATGAAATGTTGAAAAGCATAGAGAGTTAAAATGGGAATAAGAGGGAGAAAATCAGAAAGAAATATTCAAATTTTTTAAAAGCTGAGGACAGTAATTGAACACTGAAAAAGAATTTGTCTTTAAAATTTTAAAGTTAACTTTCAGTACCAGAGAACTTATTTGGCAACAATGATCATACTTTTGACTTACACTGATAAGGATAACTTTTACTAGCATCCTTGCTCAGTATCTATAATGTAAGCAGAGCAAATTCACACCATTCAATGTGTTTCATTGCAGACGTTTTCAGTGACATATTTAGTAGAAAAAGCAGGGTAACTTACAGCAAATTCTTGACTTCCATGACCAACTATGCAGAGTCAGACTACAATATACACTTGATTTCTCCTTCGCCCCTCCTATTTCTCATCAATGTGATGTTTCCGAAAACAGCATCTGAAGCCACATCAGATGCCATGTGCACATTGACCACACACTGCTCTGCTTCACCATCATCTCTCGATCCTTCTAGTCTCTCAAAGCTGAGATTTCGTCCGGTCAGATATTGCAAAGATCAAACTACCATCACAACTCAGTTCCTGGCTTCATGCTTCTCCACAGAGGTGGATCTAGATTGGTCATAACCTTGCACTCCCATTGGTCCTTGAACTGATCCTGTCCATTACCAAGATTCTATCTGTAACACTGCATCTGTGTCACAGCCTCCTGTCAACTGCTGCTGAAACCCTCCACCATTTCTTTATCATGCATAACAAATCCAATACTTTCTTGGTCAACCAGCAGCTTTGCATTCACTGTAGATGTGACACAACCCTAACTTGTTGCCTGTAATCCAACTCATGTCAAGATGTGTTCGCCAATCACCCCTCAACTCAATGACCCACATTACTGGTCTGGAAGAAATCTAGATTTTAATACTCACATTATTGTTTTCAAATCACGCATCTCTTCCTGCCTCCAGCTCCAGACCAACAATCAATTAAGGTCTCTGCTACCCTCTAGTTCTAGCCTCTTGAGTACTTCTGATTTTCTTAATCTAAACTCTGCAATTCCCACCTTAAATTTCTCCACCTCTCTACTGAGGTCACTCATTAAGACATATTTTCTGCCCAAGCTTTTGGTCACTTACTCTCAAGCAGCTTGGCATCAGGTTTGGTCTGATAACACTCATGTGAAATACGCGGGAACATTTTACTTGTTGCATTAACACCCTGTAAGCTGCTAAAATTAGTGGAATGGAATGGTGGCACAAGAAGTCATAGGATTAGTAATCAGGTGGCCTTAGTGGTGACAGTTCAAACCATATCACAAGAGCTGTGAAATTTAAATATAATTAACTTATTAATTAATTAAAAGGCAAAGCTCAAGTCAGTTCGGGTGACTGTGAAACTACTGGATGCTCGTAAAACCTCACCTGGCTCACAGTGACCTTCAGAGAAGAAAATTTGTTCTTCTTATTTGACCTGGCCTAAATTTGACTTTAGACCCATCAATGTGCTTGACTCTAAATTGTCCTCTTAAATGACCTAGCAAGGCATTTACCTGTATCAAAATTGCTACATTAAAATAACAACAAGGATAGGCAATAAATGCTGGCCTTGCCAATGACACATACATCCCTTGAAATAAAAAGAGAAAGTAAACTCATCACAAATCAAAGATCAAACCTGGATGTCCTTATTGGTGTTGATCACTTGCACTCTAGACAGTTCATTTACTAGCCAACACACAGGAGGCAGTTAACGCTGGTATTGATATTCCCCAGCCCTTCATTCAAAATCTATGGTCGGCAGACAGTTTGACTGATCCTGCACCAGTACTAGGTATGCACAACAAACACCCTCCTGCCAATATACTGCTCCAGTGAGATTCAATATTATTAGTAGAATAGAATGTACACAGTTTGAATGTTAAGTACAGTTCCTGCTGCTGCCTCACCTTTCAAGAGTTTTTGATACTGAAAGCTCTTCTTTCCTAAATAAACTGGAGCTCTGTATGTTGAAGCTGTCAAAACCTTTACTTTCATCTATAATTCACATTTATATTCATAAAATTAATTTTGATATGATAGACGCTTTGAAATTTCTACAAGTGTATGTATGGTCCCTTCTTGGTGCACTGCAGTATCTGAGTTACAATGCACAGTATAAAAAAAATGAGATACTGGCATGACATTTGTACAAGAAGGATGAACATTTTGATAACACTCATGCTATTGCTACCTCTATCTGCAATGCCATCCAAATAATTATTAGCTTTTATTTAATCATCATTGTGCCTTGTCCTGCTTAGAAAACATCAGCTGTATTGATATGGCTTGCAGAAATACCTAAAATTTAAAGCACAAAAAAAGGATGCAATGGCCAAATGGTCAAAGCCGATGCTCAGGCTCCACATGAACCCCCTCCCTCCCCATCACATCCTACCTTGTTAGCATTTCTTTCTATTCCTTTCTTCACATATAATTATCCAGCTTCTCCCCACATGTACCCGTACTATTCATGTCAACTAGAAACACAAGAATACAACCTATCCATTTTACAGCGTACACATAAAAAGGTTGAACTAATAATGCACAAGCTATTGCTGATCAGTGCAAGAGATATATCCTTGTCCTCCTATTGTGAAACATGCAGCATATTATCAGTATCATCTTCCCAAAACAACACTACAAGCTCTTCATAAAAATGAAAGCATTTTCTTTTCTCCTTTTTGCACTGAAGAGTGTGTAGAATACCCGAGGGAGGAATACATGCATAGAGTGGAAGGTTGAGGTCAGATAGCAGGGCACATTCCAATTTGCAGCTTTAGCAACCAGGCACACATCACATATACTGGCCCATTATTGGCAAGCATGGTTTTGAATAATAACAACCACACTCATGAGCTGCAGGAGTCTGTGTGCAAATGCTCCAGGATGTTCAATGTTTTATGTGGTGCAGTTCCTGCTACCTTGTTGATCCTGAGGGTGCAGATCTTCATCCATATTGTCAAGATTTCAGCTTCTAACTATGCACACTGCTCTCCCAGTGATGGCTCTTGAATTTGTTTCCTTGATAGCCTTCAAACAATGACACTGCATCTTGAGGGGTGAATGTTATACTTCCCCAGGGTTGAAGAGCTAGAAAAAAGTCCAGAGTCTGTACCAGTGTTGAAAATAATAAAGCCACAAAGCAGAAAATTAAGCAAAAGAGTAGTTAAAATACAAAAGGAAGACAGCAGTTAAAAATGCTTGAATACTGTATCATTAAAATATGAGTTGCTGAATTGTAGTATGAAATTTGCTTTGAGATTTTAAGCTCTATTATAGTTACGGTACTCTAACTATAAAAGAACAGCCTGAATTTTGTAGTCAGTGACCAATACATTACATTTGCCTGTAGACTTCCTGTGGATCTTATAGCTGTTCCAAATCCAAAAGAAGTACTGCACCCTGCACAGAGCACAGGGGCCTGTGTGAACAAACCAAACAGTGAAATGTTCTTAACCACTTTGAAAAATCATCACTGTCTAAGGTAGAGCCTTAATCATGTCAGAATACTGAACTTTGTGCTAAATCATATACAGAGAGGAAAACAGAGAGAGAGAGAGAGAGAGAGAGAGAGAGAGACGATAGAAATGGCAACAATAAAATGATACAGAAAGAAAAAATAAAACAGAATATTTTTGTAAATTGATATTTTTTAAACTTTTCAACTCCTAGTGAATGAGTCCCTACATTTAGAAATATTAATTTTCAGTTGCATAAAGGTTATTTAGGAGTAATTAAGATCTGTCACATGGAAAGTTCCTAACTTTCTCAGGCACATAAAGACGGTCTTTCATGTTAGTACTTTTGACTTTTCTCACCATTTGAATGTGAAAAGCAGCCTCTTGGTGAGATACCTATATAGTTGAGCTTCTAGAGAAACAGGACAAATATGACAACAGTTCTTTTGATTTTCACATTCAGCTCTAAATGCTATTAACAAGGTGGGTACTGATCGACCCACTGATAGTTTCTACAGCAAAATCCAGGCCAGCATGTGACAGATGTTATTGGGAAGGAAAATAACTTTACGTTTAACATGTGTGAGCGTGAAAGGGAAAACACAGCAATAGCAGGATTTATATTATCCAGCAGAATAAGTGCAATAATATTCCTTTTCAATCTCTTGACTAACTTGCATGTACATATAAGATAAGATAAGATAAGATCTTTATTAGTCACATGTACATCGAAACACACAGTGAAATACATCTTTTGCGTAGTGATTTTGGGGGGGCAGCCCGCAAGTGTCGCCATGCTTCCGGCGCCAACATAGCATGCCCATAACTTCCTAACCTGTACGTCTTTGGAATGTGGGAGGAAACCGGAGCACCCGGAGGAAACCCACACAGGCACAGGGAGAACGTACAAACTCCTTACAGACAGTGGCCGGATTTGAACCCGGGTCGCTGGCTCTGTAAAACATTGTGCTAACCACTATGCTACTGTGCCGCCATATCATGCATGACATGGAAGGACTTCATCTTACCATTTTTTATCATAATGGTATATCTTGACTTTAATAACAGCTAAGAGATATTGACTAACTCAGGATGTAGCCTTGTTACAATTCCCACAAAATATTCTGAACAATTGACCAGCACGTCCATTGGCAAGGGATCTAAACAGCTGGCAACTGTTTCCACAGAAATCCATCTGACCACTTGGCCAGTTATTCTATGGAAGCCATCTGATTACTCGGACAGTACTTTCCTGGATGCTTTTGGCAAAGTTTCTGTATTTCCATCAAAGGATTACAAAGTACATTCATTGTATTTGTGCAGTGAATAGTGATGTATCATATGGATTATGTCTCCAAACATTGCAAATTGATGGTATAAATACATTTCCCCAAGTTAACTTTTCAATTGATTCTGTGCCATGTGTGTGCAATATACTTAAGGATAATTTACAAGAAACAAGATGATAGGAACGGAAGTAGACTGTACAACCCTTCTTGCCTGTTCTACCATTCTGAAGGTTTTGGTTGACTTCCTTGGCATTTGAATAACTCCTAATTACGGCCTCCAGCTAGAGCCCAGCTCCCAACCTATCTGCCTTGGGGAGTTCCAATGTTTTACAATGATTACTAGCTCTCAGCTTTTCATTCACGGAAGGAGTCTGGCAGTATCTACCATCTCAACCCCTCCTAAGAGTTTAAACATTTCAAAGAGGTCACCACCAATTTTTCTAAACTACAACCCATTCTTCTGGGGTAAATTTCTACAATTACTGGTTTAATCCCCAATGTCTAAGATTGCTGATAAATGTTAAAAACTTGAATGGATATAGTTAAGTTTCATGGAATCACAGAGCTGCCCTCAAGATCTTAGCCCAGATTGTCCTCTTAAAAACTGTCATTTCCACTTGGACCTGCTAACTAGGCAGAAGTTCCAAGGTCCTGAACAAAGTTTGAAGTCTCACTGGATTTCCCATAGAGTCCAGCAGAAGAATGCAACTTCCACAGACTTCACTACAGGGAGGTCATTTTTTTATTTTCATTGAGTCAGCTTCAATGTATTTAATTATTTTAATTGTTTCCCAGTGTTTCACTTATTTATTTTTATTCTTTAATAAACTCCTAAGATAATTTTTTAAAAGTTTATGACATTCAGTCTTTGTCAACCAAGCCTGGGACCAGTGGATTCCCCTGAAAGAGAAATGGCAGTGAATTCAGCCCTGGGGAAGTGCTTAACCACAGCTCCCAAAGCATCTATGGCAGTGAGGCATGCCATGCACAATCAGAAAGCTCCTGCACCACACAGGGCCTTACCTATAAGTTGGCTTTTTGGAGCAGCAATGTAACCAGAGACCCACTTCATGTATGTGTGAGCTTCAAGACCAAGCAATCGGGTAGCTCAGGCAACTCGCCAGTCAGGGCAGACTAGAGTAATGAGATCCAATCTGTTTAAGCAAGCATATACCCTGACAGCATGCAAGTGTAGTTATTTGCCTTTGTGCCAAAGATGATCAATTCACAGAACATCATACTACACAGAAAGAGTCCTTCTTTTTACCTTCTGATTTGGAAAGCACTGCCTGAAAAGATGGTGGAAGCAAACTTAATTCTAACTTTCAAGAATTAATTGGCTGTAAAGGAAAGATTTCCAGAGCTGTGGGAAAAATGCAGTGGTGTTTGACTAATTGGATAGCTCCTTCAAAGTGCCAGCACAGGCATGATGGCCTCAACGGCCTCTTTCTCTGCTGTGTGAATCCATGATACTGTAAATCAGGCCTTGTTGCAAAACACAGGTCTTGTTTGAAGCTGTAGCACATTGGTTGGTTATCATAGAGATTTATAATTCCAAAATTATATTGGTTATTGCATTTTCCACAATAAACCAACAATTCTTTTCTTAAGAAGCATCTGGGCAAGCACTTGAATTGCCAAAGCATAAAAGGACCAAATGCCAGAAAATGGGACAAGTATATACAGTATTTATTGATGGTCATCATGGACGTGATGGGCTGATGGACCTGTTTCTGGTCTGTGTGACTCTATGACTCTTTTGGAGATGGTGCTAGTATTGCAGTTCAAATAAATGTCCATACAGATCTTAACATTTGGAATCTTGATTCAGACTTCTATATTGTATTTTTATAGACCATGAAAGCCATTAGTTGAACAAATGATCCAGAATAACACCATATCTTCAAAAATTCCACTTCAAAGTGCAAATTTTCCAAGCTATTCTGTCATGTACTTGTCACCCCTGAATAATTGCAGATACCCAACTAAATCCAATATTTCCATAATGTGCTCAGATCTGACAACTGCATTTATCTAATTTAGTGATAAAATGTTTCAAGGGGCTTCTCTGTGAAAATAGCACATGTAAACAATTTTACAAGCTGGACATTGTTGAGTAGGCTGAGAAACCTCTATGACTCCCTCTGGGCAATGAAGAATATCAGGAGCTTGAAGCTATGTGCTCAAGTACCATAGTCTCAGCATCCTAAATAGAGTCAATGTGGCAGACAAGTAGAGGTATCATTCACCTTTCACAAAAAAATAGTTTACTATGGATATTGATATTGGTATTAGTTTATTATTGTCACATGTACCTAGATACAATGAAAAGGTTTTGTTTTGCATGCCATCCAGACAGATCATGCCATACATAATTACACCACAGGAGCAAGGATTTATGTGAAACCGTGTTAAGCTGTTTTAGCCCAAGATATTACATATAAAGTGGATGACCAGTCATGAGATGATCAAGTGAACCTAAGAATTCAGAAATTTTGAGTCCTTACTTGCATATCCTTTTATTTAAAATTTGATTACCTTAAAATCATTTGGCAATCTAATGTTTTTCTAAGGCCTTTTTCAGAGAATTAAAATGACAACCTAATTCAGCTATGGTTTGAAATGCCCATTCATGGATTTTAGTACTTATTCTATGAAATCAAAAGCCTCATAAGCAGAAGAAAGAATTAACAAAACTCTATTAAGCACTGTCAGTATTTCCTAAGTCACCCCCTTCCCTCCCTCCCTAGCCCTAACCCCCGGCTAAATATGCCACAAATGGCTTTGTAAATTAAACAAAGAATTACTCACACATCCTCAGGAGACTGAAATTTTCAGCAAATGCGGTCACAAGTATAACCATAGCCTCAATGCCAGGGCATCTAAGCACAGCAAGCAAGTAAATCAGTCCCTTCTCTGCAAGATTTATTTTGTAATAGATCGCTTGCACATAAATGAGATAAATTCACTGCTTATGATTCAATACAATAAATCATTTCAAAGTCACACCACATTTTTTTAGGTGACCTGGAATGGTTTCAAAACATTGGAAAGGAATGCAGCAAACTTTGTCTGACTGACGCAAATGCAAGCTATTTCAAATAAATTTCTGTCAATCTTGAAAAGAAGAAAGCCTTTGAGTTAATTTTACAAAAATGCATCCTCAACAGGGAGTCCACATTTGCCAGGAGCATGCATTTATTAAATCATCCTCACATGTAAATAGTGTGGAAAACTGATACATCAGGTCTCTATACCATGTGACCAAATGTAATTCAAGCAACTCTTCTGATGAGATTTTAATCAAATAATTTAGTGGCTTTGCTGGTAATGCTCAGTGCTTAATTATATTCTCTCCTCCTCCTTTATTTGAGGCCCTCATTTGCATTCTCTTGGTAGGTATGGAAAACGTGAGGCCTAATTGAACATAGCTGAGCTTAATTTTAGGGTTATTCTGGGAACATCCTGAGATATGCCCAGAAACTGCTGCTAGGGGATGGTGGAGGAGGGGAGGAGGATGGTATAGGAAAGGAAGGGGATGGCAGAGAAAATGAAGGTGTACTTGGGAAGGGGAGGTAGATATTGGAGGATAGAAGGAAGGGGGATGATGGAGGAGGGAAGGGGGAGAGGCATGGTGGAGGAGGGGAGGGAGATGGCAGGGAATCAAGGTGGTGCTAGATATTAAAGCAAACAAAAGGTTTGATCTTTGCCTTTGATCAGGGTGAACTTGCCATAAATATACTGGACATCCATTCCAAGAATCTCTGCCTAATTATCTTGGTAGTCAGATTGAAGTTATGGATTGATAAAGGATTTCAGAGATACCGATCTATAAAGAGTTGTTTATGGGAGTCAGATAAAGTTACAGTTCATACCACACACATGACATCATTTCATTGAGAGTGCAGAAAGCTAAAGTGCATCAAAGGATATCAATCTTGTTCAACAGGTTGTTTCAACTTTTGGTGGTAGTGGATCACCAAGCAAGGTGCACATTATGTTCTTCATCAAAATTCTTCATCAAAATATCAGCATCTACATTGTTGCTGTGTCAATGCTGACCCCCACAACAGGCAACTTGAAGACCTTTGTCAATAGGTTTTATCAGTCTGGCCACCCTTCTCCACACGTACCGGTGACAGGGCAGAAGATGCTAATGTCAATTTGGGTGGACTCTAGATCTACAACAGAGGAATAACCAGATAAGTCCCAGTATAAACACCGAGAATCTGTTCAGTATGATATTTCGCTCTTCTGCATTCCCAAAATCTTCCTTTCCACACTTCCTTTTCCCAACAGAATCCCATTTCCCCTCCCCCACCCCACTCCTGCCTTCCCAGTGCATTATTACTCAGAAATGCAATTGCTTTAGGTTTTTGAAGCAATGGGCAAGACACAAACAGCTACTGGCTTACTGCATCTACTCCATTCCGATGGGTGCACGAGGCAAATGTGGCTTTTGCTCTATCCCTGCATGACACTTGGAAGAAGTTTCTCTCCCCCTCCCTTGTGTTAATATTTCCCACATTAAGTTCACCTTATCCAAACAGGCAGCATGTATTTCCACTTCACTCTACCTGTTCAGCACCCAGGGTTGGGTGGCGTGGGTGGGATTGTGTTGGTGAAGGTGCATAAAGTAATTTTCAAGCCTTTTACCTACCTACCTTCTTTATGGAATTGTCTAATATTTCCATTGTGCTTTTGCTGATATTTTTCAGTCAGTTCATCAGTTTTCCAGTATAAGTAATACTTGTAGCATGAAGGTTAACATCAGGGCAGGAATTAATAATTTTAACAAATAATTTGCACAATTTTATCATGAAGTGGTCTTGGTTACAAATAAAATGTTGGGTTTAAACAGAATATTTACCATTCCATATACATTCTAAAACAGTTCATTTAAGAAGGTCCTCTATCAGTGGTTTAGCAGAACACTGACACTTGTAAATTCTGATTCAACTTTATCAAGGTAAACCTACAATTAAGTGTGCAACCACATCTGAAAAAAAAGTTGTCAATGTATTACCTATTTTGAAAACAGGAAGTAACATTATGCCAGGAGTTATTGTTTAAATAAGACATAAAAATGGCATGTTTATAATTCACAAAATGGTGGCTGTAAATTGATGAGTGCCGTGCAGTAATATAATCAGAATCAATCAATAGGTGCCTGTCAAAATTGGATTTGTTTTTCATTCTGCACATACCACATAAGTTACCATGAAAACATCTTCAGTGTGCAGAATAATAGTTGAAAAAGTAAATAAATGGTTCACGTGAATAAATCAGAAAGCCATTTTTGCTCTTTGCCACTTCCAGATACTGGACTTTGACCACGACTTCAGTTTCTTATTATTTGCCTCAAAAGAGCTTCAACATTCAGTGGTTACATTCATCTCAATACCTCCTACCAAAAGAATTTGTCGTTTTGAGGAGAGGAAAAAAGTCATGAGATTCTGTTTAGATGATAAGGATGAACTTTCCAGTCTCTACAGACAACATAGTGGAGTCACTATCTATCCATATATCCACACTAGAGACACCTTGCAGATCACATGCCCAGTTACCAAAGACAAACACTATTTTAAAGCAACTGAACACCGATTACAAATATAAATACAAGAGAAATTTAAGATATTTGCTCCAATCTTTACCATAATTTCCACTCATACAAATAATGGAATATAACATCTGTAGTAATGGTATACCTCTGGTCTCTCTTTGTATCTGCACTGCATAGGCTTATAAGCAGGACAATTTTGGAATTGTAACCTTTAAAAGTTGTACAACGTAGAGACTTGTGAGAGAGGCAGGACGACAGTCAAATGTTGCCAAAGGGCAGCTGGAAAATAGTCTTAACAGAGAGACTAGAGAGATCTCACTTGCTCTTATAATGAAAACAGTGCTTAATAATTGCACATTTAATACAGGGGAAAAGATACTGTGCCTTGATGGTGCTGCATTTGATGTAACTGTGCATTTCTTGTGAATACAAACAAGACAACCACTTGATCTGCTGGAGGAGAGGAACAGGGCTCCTCCAGTTAAGGAATGAGCAATGCTAGACAGCTTGGCCAGGCAATATCCTTCACCCTTGAAGAACAACACTTAGGAAGAGACTCCAGAGATGTACTGGGCTTGAAAGAACTGGTACAGCAACTGGTGCTAATATATGCTTCTAGAAATTGGATTGCTCCCATATTTAATGTGCTAAATGGATGCTGTGTTTACCCCAATGTTCAACTGGGGGACTTGCAAAACAGAACGAAATCACAAAATTGGAGAAAGTTACCTTTAAAAAATGTAGAGAATCATCTATACTGTTTTACTACCATTACATTTTTTCCCCATTGGCAGCAGTGTGCAGAGTTTTCAAGTTCCATGTCAATTCCCCACTGACCTCTGGGACGGCAGGTCTTCTTCTTCTTCTCAGCCAGTCCCTCAGGATTGAGGATGTCTGATTTCCACCCGAGTTTTGGGGGGAGGGGGTCTGAGGTGGCTGATGAGGCCAATCGGAGAACCACGGACCCTTCCACAGATGGGGCAGGTGGTAGCCATTGGGATGAATGAGGGGGTAGTTTGTGAAGCGATCTGCTCATTCTAAGCTGGGGTCCTGTGTGCTCCTGATCGACAACCTCGAGACTCCTGGTGCCATCCCAAATGTTCGTTCTCCACTAGGGCAATCATGACCAGAATTCCCAGGAGTCCATGGAGCATTTTTTTCAAGGAGGCTTTGGGCACATGCTTGAATATTTTCTTCTTGTCAGCCTAGTAACCTCTTCCCAAGACAGAGCTTAGAATAGAGTATGTGTTTTAAGAGTCTGGTGTTGAGCAAAAACTGGTGCAGCTTGCCTAATATTGCTGCGTGTAACTGGGGCCTCTGTACCGGGAATGCTTTGAAGTACATTCTCCATGGCAGCCATGGTACAATAGCATAAGGTTTTTTATGAAAGGGAGAGATAGTGACGTGGAGAAGAGAGGGGGAACACATTATGGGTAGTACAAACTTCTCTCTGTAGCATTGGATGCTGAGGGGCAACCTGGTAGAAGTATATGAGAGGTAATGATAGGGTAGAGGCTTCTTTCCCAGAGTGGAAATGCAAATACTAGAGGGCATAGCTTTAAGGTGAGAGGGGGAAAGTGTATAGGATAATAACAAGGCAAGTTTTTTACACAAGGAGTGGTAGGTGCCTGGAACGCACTGCCAGGAAAAGTGGTAAAAGCAGATTTAACGATAGCAACATTGAAGAGGCATTTAGACAGGCACACGAACAGGGAGGGAATGGAGGGATATGGATCATATGCAGCCAGATGGGATTAATATGGATTGGCATCATGGTCGGCATAGACATTGTAGGCCAAGGGGCCTGTTCCTGTGCTGTACTGTTCTAGGTTCTATTATGCAATTTGAATGGCTATATCCACTTCCTCCAACCACCCCACAAATTTCAGCCCTTCTTGAGGAAAGGGCATTGTGTTAGTTGGAAACTTCATTGTATACATATAGGACTGAGGATGTGACACATGTGCTTGAGTAAGTCATACTGGAAATAGGTCAATTGTGTTAAAAAGAATATGCTTAAAAAGTTTTTGTGCAAGTTTCTTGGCAATAGTTTCAGAATTAGTGATGGCAAATCAGTCTTTATAAAGAATGCCATGAACAGCTGAACAGCAGGTCACTGGGTTTATTTAAGAAACAGCTAGACACCATCAAAGTCAGTACATTTGTAGGATGGAAAAAAATGGGCCAGAGGGTTGAATTCATTGCTGCCTAACTTGAGGGATAAAATATTTCCTGGCCATTCTGGAGGCAAATCTGACTGTATCCTTGCTTTGCTGAGCTGTGGCCAACCTAGATGATGTGATTGGCACCTAATGCATTCAGCTCCTTTAGAGTAGGCTAAGGATAGGATAACCTTTCATTTGGAGATCTTATAATGTTACTTAAATTGAATAAATGTACTGACTTGTGCCATATTAAATATAAAACTGTACTTAATCTGCCTTCCAGGACTTTCCCTTAACCTTTGATTCCATCTTTTATTTTTAATAATGAGTGATGTATGTTCTACGTTAACTCCCCTTGCAAACTTTGACCAAAAATGGCAATTAAGCAAGCTATTCATGTCCATATGTTATCCCTTTAACACAGTGGGAAAATTAAGTGGTTGTATCAATGTTGAGGGATTATTGAAGATATCTCTAAATTACAGAATCAGGTTGACATTTATTTTAAGTTCTTCGACACAGATTGTGGGATTTGACAGGTTTTGGAACATATGAAAGGCAATGGGGCAGGTATAATCCTCTTCAGACATGACTGTAGTATCATTAATTTTTGAAGTTTTAAGATTGGGGATGTTGAATTAAATTTGTTGCATAAATGTGCCGGACTCTTCAGGAAATAATCATATATTTGGCAGAAAAAGGCCAGCATCTAGTTATAAGAGATATAAATTCAGGAATGAGCCTGGCTTTGCACACCTCATTCTTAGAAATTATGGTTACCTTAATTAAAACAGTTGATTTATTTGTAATATTGTCCCAGATACATGCATTTGCTTGTGAAATACACAGATATAGGACCCATACCAGAAGGTTCAACATAATTGATGTACTTCTAATCCAATCCTTAAAATGGACCACTGAGAGGAAAAAAAAGTGACCTATATTCCTCAGAGAAACTCCCTTATTTGGGTTACAAGATCATTAAACTTTCCTGGTATTTAAAGATATTGCCTTTCCTTTCAGCTTCTGAATAGTACTGTGCAGATCATGTTTAGCAATCCCTGGTGGAAAGTGTGAATTCGACAATTATGTCATTCAGAATTAATTTCAAGATCCAGGAAAAGTGTCCAATTTGATTAGGTGAAAATGGACTGATAGCACTGCTAAAATTATGCCCAGAATAACTCATTCCCTAGGCAGAGGAATTGTAAAACAGGAATAAAACAAGTGGAGGAGTATGATTAATGGGATTGCTCTGAGAGCCAGCATAGACTCGATGGGCTAAATGGCCTCCTCCTTTGTCATATGAATATGGATAAGTCTGAATGTAATTTCAATGTGGGAGTGAGAAAAGAGTAGCAACTCTTTTTATTGGATTTTCAGTATTGCGGTAGCAACAACAAATGACATTTTCACCAAATACTTCTAACTTTTTTTCGTTGCATTGAGGGGAGGATAATTTAGTCAAATTCATAGGTGAATGTGATGCCATTTCACTCACAAACAAGATAACAGATGAATGTTGGGTCAGTGCACACCTATTATAGTTCCTTCTTGCAATGCTTGTACAACTCAACACGTTGCAAAAGAAATTGACATTTGCATTCATCTTGATTATATTTTCACTTTGTAAAAATATCTGTTGCAGACTATCTCATTAATTGTATTAGAACAGACAATGTTACTGAAACTGTTGCATTAAAAATATATTCTTTTTACATATTTGGTTTTAAAACATCATGGCCTAGAAATTACTTGACTGTTGATTAATGACCTAAGGCCAACATTTTGGGTCACCCTTATGCTGGAGTGAAAGCTCCATAAAGATCAAGGCCTTCAATATCAAGGTTCATAGAACAGCATTGTTAGATTTCACTGCGTAACAGCGGGTTGCACCAGTTTCAGTAGATTGATCTGTTGCAAGTTCTCAGAGTTGCCATCATTTAACCTCGCAGTTGGGATCTTGACTCAAAACTTTTAAAGTGACATAGCATAATACAGAGCAGCGCTCTTCCAGCTTGAGTCTGGAGTTCGGGCACTGCCCACTAAAAGCATCAAACCATAAGATAAAATGAAAATAAGCATGTCTGCTTGCTAAACAGCTTGTGACAGAGACTGTCAGCCAACCTGGAATGATCCGAGGTTTGGCAGCTGAGTAACTCTTAGCCTGATCTCCAGGAACAAAGCTTTCAAAGCTCATGTGGTTGTATATGCGACCTCAGTGTGGACAAAGAAGGGAGATTGAGCATTGGGCCCTTTATTGGGGAAGTATGTTAGTAAAAGCTAGTGATTCTCTGTATTAAATAGGAATTTGTAGCGGTTGCTACCGCGGAATAAAACAAGACTCTACTCGGAGGATTGCCAAACAGAACTGGTTTATTTTCCCGACTTGCGCGGGCCCTTTAAGGGAGAATGTTCCCGCCCAAAACAACCGGTAATGACGTAAGTCCTACGTCATCAGGACTTTCCCGCGCGCGGGTTCTCCCCGTCGCTCGGAAAGACGAGGCCCGCCGCCATCTTGGGCCTCGTCGCTCCGACGCCGCGCGACCCGACTGCCGAGCCGGTTCGCCCGACTAGACGGTGAGTCGCCACAAATTGTCGTTTTTCAGACCAGTGAGGTTGAACTTCACACTGGAGATGAAGCCTGGATGATATACTACTGTTATCATCATTTGGGGGAATCTTATTGCCAGAAAAAAAATGACTCGGGGCAAACATGAATTACACCAAAAAGTCAGGGATTGAATTCTCCAAATTTAACTAAGACACACAGGAACGGGTGCAATATTGCTCTGCATCTGATGAAGCCAATTTTCAACTGCACAGTGCTTTGGGTTTTTCTTTGGAATTACGCAAGGGAATTTCTAGCCCCATTTAGTCCAATAAGCTGCATCATACTGGAGCCCATTCCCTGACTATAATCATCTATGATCCCACATAGCCACATGTACTTGCACCAGGAGTGGAGGGACAATCTTGCTGGGCCTTTTCCACGTTGTCAGGTAGTGAGGAGTTAAAGTTGACTTGTTCTTGGTGATGCAGTGCAGAGACCCTGAAGGCAAAATGGGGACAGGCTTTGACAAAAGGCAAAACTGGAGATGGGGCTTTGCTTCCAGTCAAAGCCTGTTCTCGATTTTTTTTTAGAAATGAGACACTTAAAAGGATTAAAATTGATGTAAATAAACAAAATAATCATTTGTAAAATACAAAAAAAGTTAAATCAAAACAAACAAAAATACTTCAAAATAATTGAAACAGTTTAAGTAAAATAATGAAAACCAGTAACTCACCTCTGCTTTCCAATCCACAGGCTTCAAATGCACCATTACATCAATAGGATCTCCAGTCCAACAGCAGGGCTAACCTGGTGTAGGACGAGGGTAATGTTGGGGGACACCAACAAAATAAGACACCACTGCTGGACTCCACATGGTGTGTATCACCCAGTGAGTCTCAGGTTTCTGTGATCAGCAATGCTTGGGCAGAAATCTCGGATTTGCTGAAGTTTAAATGTTTCAGCACCAGTTATAGAGTCATGGTCAAAGAGTTGTGCAGCATAGGAACAGGCCCTTAGGCCCACCATCAGGCCTGTCTTTACTAATCCCACTTGCCTGCATTAATTCCATATCCCTCTATTCCCTGCTCATTCAAGTACCTTCCCAGGAGCCTCTTAAATGTTGTCACTGTTCCTGCCTCCACCACCTCTGTTTGCAGCTCATTCCAGATGCCAACTCCTCTGTGGGTGAAAAATTTACCCCTCAGATCTCTTTTAAACTTCCTCCCTTTCACTTTAAACCTTTGCGCTCTAGTTTTAAACATCCCTACCATGGGAAACAGACACTGGCTGTCTACCCTATCTGTGCCTCTCATAATTTTTATATTATGATTGGAATATCAACACAATCCAGTAGGATTCACTACACTAACTTATTAGCTTCCTTTATTCATGAAACAGAACAAATAATTGCCCGGAAATTCATCCCCTGTCAGCAACACAAGCATTCTGTATTGTATTGACATCAATGGAATGATTTGACAATATGTTTAATGCGACCAACCGCCACCGCACCATGTCACTACCCACACACCAAGGCCTACTGAATACTAAGCGATACCACACAGAAATAATCTTGTGTCTGAGATACTAAGCAGTCAGGTAAGATAACAATGAAAATTGGGGCTTTTGACTATCCATGAGATTTAATTTATTCCACTACATGTCCCACTTGATTTCTCAGTCTTTCGAAGGCAAAACTTGTTGAATTGGCTCCACTGCTACCTTTAGAGGTAGTCTCCTATTTGTTGGAGTGGGTTGAGGGAAGGGTGGGATAAAGAGGGGAGGCATTCACAGTTTTCTGCTACATAATACAAAGCATAATCTCCACCTTCCCAAATCTGACTTTATACTAAGAGACTTTTGCTCTGATTTATCACCTGTCTGGGATTTTGTGGAACAGTTTGATTTAATGAACATTCAAAAGAGTCAATGCATTAGTAGCATGCAGCTTGGCACGTTACATATGTTCATTTAATGAGGGATGTGACTGGCACTTTGTACTAGACTAGAATTGTAACCATGGTTTCAGCAGTACCAGAATATGTCTTAGATTGTGGATGTACCTGGGGCTTGGCTGTAAATATTTTAGCAGAAAATAACCCTCTTCAACTGCAAGGAAATTACAGAGTTCATTCTTTCACAAGTAATGCACCCTACCAATTGATTGATAAAAATAAGCAGCTAAACGTTTCTTTTCTAAAGTCAACTATAGCAAGAATGCTGGATGATAAATAGTCTTTGACTGCAGCCAAACAGAGCTACCACACACGCCCTTGTATGCAGCTTATTGAATTCCCACAGAGCTCCTCGTTCATGGCAAGCAGGGTCTCTCCGTGGGTGAAGGCCTTTGCAAGCTCAAGCAGTTCAGATAAAATAAAACGGAGCATATCTGCTTGCTAAGCAGCTTGTGACAGAGACTATCAGCCAGCCACAAGCGTTAAGAGCCAAACCTATGCCTTGGGCCAGCGTGCTTGCAGAAGCTTTCTGAATGATCCGAGTGCAGAATTTCATTCAAAATACAGCTTTTCATGACTCCAAATTGGCATGCGAGGGTGGGTGCTTTACATGGCTGTTGACATGGGGCATATCCCAAGCGTGAAGTCTGCCTTTTGTGAACCACACCAAAGATGAGGCCATAAATCTGAAAGAGTAAAAGCAGCAGGTGCCACGTGTTACTTGAATAATTCAGAATGGTGAATTAGCATCAGTGTAAGCTTCTCTCTCTGTCTCTCTCTCTCTCTGTCTCTCTCTCTCTCTGTCTCTCTCTCTCTCTCTCTCTCTCTCTCTGTCTCTCTCTCTCTCTGTCTCTCTCTGTCTCTCTCTCTCTCTCTCTGTCTCTCTCTCTCTCTCTCTCTCTGTCTCTCTCTCCAGTTTGGCTTTCTTGCTCAATTCCTCACAATGTGCCTGACTGTTCCAACAAGCCTATGTCTGTACTATGACAGCTTGAGCATCATAACCAAATCCTCTCAGCTCCTTCCATCAAACACTGGACAATCCATAGATAAATTTACATTGGGTCCCTTCTTCTCCCTCTTCTCAAATTCACATCATATCTTCTTTTCAACGTAACAAAGCGATCAAGTGGTTGTGCAATAAATAACTGGTCTGCGTTATGTATTAGTTCTCATGGAATTAGGGCCTTGTTTGATAATAGCAAATATTCGATTACAGTGAGAACACAAGATGACAAGTACCCAGACCTATTCACGAAGCTTCCAAGTATAAAGTGAATACAATGACCTTTTTGTGCAAAATTACCAACATGAGAAACATTCCTAACAGGCTAGACTGACGCTTTCAGTGTGAAAGCATCAAAACTAGAATTGACTGGGGAAAACTTCACACTTGACTCATTATCTGAAGGTTCTGCCTGGATCAGTTTCTATGTCAGCAATGATTGAATGTGGTGCCTAGGTACAAAGCTCTAATTTGAAATAAATGTATTCGCAAAATAGCTAGATTTTTAGAGATTGAAAAGTAATGTTAAAAGGATTAAAGGCCGGAGGGTGGATTTCTATCGATACCACTGCCATCAGTACTAATGTAAATATGACTAGTGATTTGCCATGCTCTGATGCAAACATTGGTCTGATCTTCAGCAGCGCGACAAGCCGAAGAAGTGAATAGGAAAAATATAATCTGTCTGTGATGCTGGAACTTTGCCAGTAAATTTCCAGACCACATGAAGTGTCATGAAGTTAAATGGTCTGTTGTCCTCCAACAATTACAGAATAAGGTGAAATGGATTACTTTCCACAGCTGTCTGGCACCAATGCTTTTACATTTATAATTTGTCTGATTAATATTATCTTAAATCAATGCTATTGGTCTGGAAATTGCATTACTGTCTTATAATGAAAGCAAAACAACATTGTGAATCAGCCTGAAGGGCGCATAAACATCAAGATCTTTTATTGCGAGATTCACAAAACAGCATTATGGTGTTTCCATGTGTAACCCCACACTGAAACTAAAAATGTTGGTTTTAGTGTGTTATTTCTCATTGATGCTTTGAAAGTTCTCACAGTTGCCACTACTTAGACCAGCAGGTGTTATCTTTGCAGTAATAAAAAGGGAAAATGCTGGAAACTCTTCATACCTCAGACAGAGTCTGTGGGGTTAACATTTCAGGGCAAAACTCCTTTCTCAAGAATAATCTTTGCTTGCAGCCACTCAGAGGGACAATGCAATCAACACTTCTAACTGTTGGGGAGGATTACTACTGAATGAATGAATGCTGTAATGGTGGGAGCAAGGTGGGGGAATCTTCCCAGGGGATTTAGAGTTACCTGGACAAGCTGATGAAGAAAAATGCCAACAGAAGGCATGTTCTTTGTGCAAGAGGCTTTGGAGGCCCTCCGGTCTACAAATTTTCAGGAAGGCTTCTATAGGGAATAATACTATATGAGTACTATCTCTAAGTGCCTGCAATTTGGAAAAGCCTGCAATGCAGGCTAATGTTCACCTGTGCAAATACCTATGTCCTCGATAACCAAAATTAGGAGACCTCCCTGATATAGCAAGTAGGACCAAACCATGAGAGGTAGCAGCAGTAACTTGGAACAAGCAAGCTGTGAGTGACCATGACCTTGATCTCTTAGTCCACCATAAGTGAGTCGATATTTGAGACCAAGGAGATTAAAGATCTCAATGAAGAACAAAGAATGTTGTTTGAGTGTTGGCCCTTTATATAGCATGGTTTCCAGGGAAGAGGATTGATGAAATCTGCTTGTTCTTTGAGGAAATAAGAATAAGGAGATTCACCAGGCTAATTCCTGGGATGAGAGGGTTGTCCTATTAAGAGAGGCTGGATAGTTTGAGTGTATTCCTTTGGAATGAAGGGTGACCTTATTCAAACATGTAGGATCCTAAGGGGCCTTAACAAGGTGGATGTTGAGATGTTTTTGCTAGTGGGAGAGTCACGAACAAGGCGACATAGCTACAAAATAAGAGGCTGTTCATTTAATACAGAGGTGCATAGAAATTTCTTCTCCCAGAGGGTTGTGGTTCTCTGGAATTCTCTGGCCGGACAGTGGTAGAGGCCAGTTCATTAGATAAATTAAAGGTGGAGATAAATAAATATTTGAAGGATAAAGGAATTGAGGGTTGTGGGGAACTGGCAGAGAAGAGAAGAGGCCAGGATAAATCAGCCATTATCATATTGAATGGGTGGGGCAGGCTTGAGGGACCTGGTGGCCTACTCCTGCTCCTATTTTCTTGTATTTGTGTGCGTGTCTATGTGTTCTCGTTATAAGAATTCTTGTTTTTCAGACCACTGAGGTTAAAAACTCACACTGGATAAAATCTATGTGTTTCACTGCTCCTGACATCATTTGGGGGGAGGTTTACACAGAAAGTAAAAGATGTTGGGGCAAGCAATTTTTTTACCAAAAAGTCAGGGGTTGGATTGTCTGATGGGCACTAAGACTTCCATTCCAATAAAGCAACTGTTTAATACACTTCAGTTTTTTTTTCACATTTCTACAATGCACATTGACATAAAGCACTTCTGAATCTTTGGAATGCCCCAAACTACTTGACTCTCATTAAGTTACTTTTGTAATCACTGTTGTTTTTTCAGGGAAACACAGCTGCGGATTTGTCCAGAGCAAGGATGAGCAAAGGGAAGAAAGACAAATGATTAATTAAACTGTTTGGCTGGTTTGCTGAAGGATAAACATTAGACACATTACACAAATAACTCACTGTTCTTCTTTAAATAGTGGTATGGGATCATTTACATCCATTCCATCAGACAGAATTGGCTTTAATTTGATGGCTAACATCAACATCTTGTCCCTCACTTTGCAGTCATTCAAGGCAAACTTACATTAGTAAGCAAGCATAATAGGATAAGAATCATTATAGCGGAAAGTGGTACCTAGAACATCATTAAATATCCCCAGATGCTTCACAGCAGCACTTTGAAGCAAGATTTAATATCAAAGCAAGTAATGAGATACAAATTCAGGTGATTAACTTTTAAGGAGGGTCTTAAAAGAGCAGAAACATGTACAGAAGCAGGGAGTTTTGCAGAACTTTGAGCAGCTGAAGGCACAGCTGACAGTGGTGAGGAGATTGAAGATCAAAAACTAAATGTTACTATCAACTAGGATGGCAAAATTAGGTGATTCAATTGGCCAGTTTTCAGTTTTGGGAAAGGAAAAATCACGTAAATATTCTGCTTGACTCCACTATTCAGAAGTTATTGCTGTGGTTGTACCAGGTTGGACTGGTGTATATCGTTATGCCATGAGTTCAGATTTAAAAGTTCAATATTGGAACATTAACATTACAAATTCTGTAATAAATCTTTCCAAACTATTATAACATCCTGAAATCCATGTAGTTTACAGAGAAATGTGGTTGTGCAACCTCAGATAACTTGCAGTTCATGTCTTCTTGTTCAGGTTTCATTTACAATACTTATTACCAGGCTCATTAGCATTCGGTACTGTTTACTTGTCAGTTATATTGTTCCTCCCAGGACTACCCCCCCCCCCCCCCCCCCCCCCCCCCCCCCCCCCCCCCCCTTGGTGTTTGGCAAATAGCACCAAGACAGCAGCAGCATTTTCTTCGGAATTTACTTTGGCCCCCAAGTGACTACAAACAAATTTGCTGTTGATCTTTGTAGCATTTTACTATTGGAAGCTTTGATCAATTTCCTGCTGTAATTAGAGCTATATATGTTACTGTCTCAGTGCCACACACCAATAGTTATTCACATTATCTATCACAGCAAGACAGTCAGGAGGCAGCAGGAACAGAGGCTACATAAATTGGAGATTGCCTCCTGGAATTGTGCTGTAAGGCTTTGGCAAGTTCTTGATTTTCCTTGGGAGCCAGTCACATTTCATTGACAGATCATTCAGCCTTGTGCTGCCCTTTGGAAGTCCTGTCAAACCAGCCCCACTCTCCTGCTGTTTCCCCTTTGTCCAACACTTATTCCCCTTTCCGAGTATTCATTCAAATCCTTTCTGAGAGCTACGGCTGAAGCTGCTTCCATTATCTTTTCAGTTAAAGTTACATGAATTTCAGCTTGCCTCTAATTAACAACTACTTGGAACAGAATTTCCAAGCACTGCAAGGGGTTAAGGGAGGACTTAATTGTGGCAATGCATCTGTTACCCACCTTCTAGAGTTAAGGGTTTGCCCCAACATATAAGCAAAACCAGCAGTTCCAGAATAAAAATATTTCTTTTACAACAGAGAACAACGAAGGAAGGTATCAGCCATTAAGTGGCTGTTGTAATTAGTGTGCAGCAAAACATTCTGAGTGGTAACGTTAACAAGAAAAAAACTTGAAGAGAACTGATAATGAATGTAGGTACTGACCAGCTAGATTGAAGTTGATTTGAAGTCATTGATGAACTGGCAGCACAAGATTCTGAGTTTTCAAAGTGCACTTGGAGTACCAGGGCACGTAGAACAAGAACAAAGAACATAGAACACAGGAACAGACCCTTCAGCTCATGATATTATGCCGAACTAATTAAATTTATAATTAAACACCTAACTAAACTAATCCCTTCTGCCTACACAAGGTCAATATCCCTCCATTCTCTGCACATTCATGTGCCTATCTATGAGCCTCCTAAATGCCTCTATTGTATTCCAGGTACCCACCACTCTCAGTGTAAAAAAACTGGTCCCACACATCTTTGAACTTATCCTTCTCACTTTAAATGCATGCCTTCTAGTATTAGACATCTTGACTATAGAACAATGGTGTCGCTTTTAGAGCTGCTGCCTCACAGGTCCAGTGACCTGGGTTCTCCGGTGCTGACTGTGTGGGGTTTGTACGTTCTTCCTGTGACTATGAAGGACCAGATTCAGATTAGTTTATTGTCAAGGGTGCAGCTTGCTTGTGTGAAGCTCAAAACAGTATACCTGGTAATAATAAATACAACAATAAATGTAGCAACGAGCGCAAAACAATGGAATGGTGAGAAGTATCGTGGTGCAACCCGAGGTACTGCAAAAAGAAATGATGAAGGGACAATAGCAGAAGAGCTAGAATTAAGGGGTCGAGAACATTAAGCACCACCGGGAATGGGGTGTGATTAGTTCAGCAGTCTGATAGCAGTGGGGAAGAAGCCTGTTCTTGAGTCTGGTTTCTTCCAGGTACTTTGGTTTCCTCAATATCTGTGGATGTGCTGGTAAATTAATTGGTCACTGTAAATTGCCCCTAGAGCATAGGTAAGTGGCAGAATTGGTGGTGGGGGGGGGGGGGATTTGACAGGAATATGGAGAGAATAAAATGGGATTAGTGTAGGATTAATGCCAATGGTCAACACAGACTCAGTGGTAATAGACTCCATATACAATTCTGGTCCCCACATTTTGAAAAAGACATGTCAATAAAAGCATTGAAAGTGTGCAGTGAAATACAACTAAATTTCTGGTCAATATTGAGAAACCAGGCTGAGGGATACAGCAGAAGATGATGTTATTTATACTGGAGATAAAATGTATGGAAGAGAGATTCTTATTGAAGTATTTCAGATCATAAAGTGCATAAACAATGTAAATACCACTATGTAAATGGTAGTCATCTATTTTGTAAGATGGTATTAGAAATTGAATAAAAAAGGGAGGGAGAATGCAAAGCCTATTTAGACAGAGTGTTAATTCATGGATGGGACTGCCAAGTGAGATACTGTAGCCTAATTGTCTCAGCAAACTTAGGAAAATTGCTGGGAAGAAAGCAGTAACATGAGGGATGAAACTACTCAGGCACCAGGACTAGATAGGTTCCCTTTTTTGCTGCTGTAATCTCAAGAAATTTAACTGATTGCTCTGGCTCTGCCTCATAAACTCCAAGCCTAAGATGTCAGGTCTCAACAGAGTTGAAGAAAGATGCATTGGAGGTAAGATTCTTCCATGACAACATGAAAACGTTAAAGAAAGTAATCAGTGACAGAGGAGGAGTGTAATATCCAAATAAATACACAGATTGATACGGCAGTAACTTCCTGCTTTCTTCCAAGACTTTCTAAAACATTCCTTCAAAAAAATAATAGATACAATGGAGTCCCTGGAGTATAATTGATTTTTTTATGCTTATTCCCAAGAGAGGGCCATATAGTCTTCAGTCAAAAAATGCAAGCCTACACGTCCCTTTAGAATGACAAACTGTATGTAATAATCCCCAAGGATGAACCTAGCTCACAAAAAAACACAGAAATTCGGCACATATGTCTTAGAAAAACATGATTAAAAGACTCTATGGCTACTACTCTGAAAAGTTGAGTTCTGTCAACATTGGAGTCAAATTGAAACACATTATGCTTGTAATTAATCACACCTAAGTAATTTCCAGTTTCTTGGTCCTTTATGGGTATCTTTCAGTAATGGATAAGGTGAGACTAACAGCGGAAGCAGTAGATGGTAACATCTCAGACTCATCTAAACAAGGGAAAGTCACTGATTGCTGACAAACTGCCTGGTTTCTAGATGCAGGCGGGTAGGAACTGAACATCGAGGAAAAACACCCAGCCATATCACTTGAGTGCTGAATTTCCACTGCTCTTCTTTGAAGCCATTCACCAGACTGTAATCAGGACATTACACTGTTCCTGATGACCCAGCTTTCAGAAAGAATCTCTGATCCATTCTTATCAGGTCATACCACAGTCACAATCAGGCTTGCCCATTCACTGTGGTTGATTTTCTCAATTACTCCCTGCAATCTAATTCTACAGGCATCATTTCCTTCAGGGTACTTTCCAACTTGTGCCGACTTGACAACAAAACACGAGGCAGACAACAACCCAAGAAACCAAAGTAGCAATGTTCAATCTTTTTAATAATTCACTGTCTCTACTTTTACTGCCACTGGATAAACAAGGAACTTGATGTAGTAAATCTAATTCCTTCTGTTCCCAGACCAGCTTGAATGTTCTGTTAAGCATATTGGAATAGTACAAGTGAGCTATTGGAATGCATTTGTTCAAATATATATCCGATGTTTGGTTAACAGTATGCATGATGGAATAGGCTCTTAGATTGACACACGTCTTTTAATGTTTAGACGTCTGTTCAAATCCAGGTTATAATAATGGTTCTATTGTGAGGACCTTTCATTGAATGAGTTTCATTCCAATTAGCTAATACACAAATAATTTCAAAGGTGCTGCACAAATGGTAATGTCACATTAGTGTATTAGAATGTATACTCCAGAGGCTGTAAAACATACTGTTGGTACCAAGTAATAGGGAGGTCTACTTAACTTGAGGTATGTAGTGTCTATGGGTTTCTTTGATGTTTCTGCTGGTATTATCATTCAGACTAGGTACAGCTGACAATAGGACGAACTTTATTGGAGGCTGAAGAAACGGCAGTGTCTGGTACAACAACATGTCAAAGCTATGCCATGTGGTACACTCAGTTCTAAAAGAAAATGTAACATAAAATATCTATTGGTGGTGCCTGATAAACATAAAATATGAATAAAAAATGGAAATGCTGGGAAATACTCAGCAGGTCTGGCAGCATATATATGGAAAGAGAAACAGAGTTATCATTTCAGGTCAATCACCTCTTACTAACATCGATTGGAAAGTTAACTCTGTTTCTTTTTCATAGGAGCTGCCTGACCTGCAGAGTACTTTCAGCATTCTCTGTTTTTATTTCAGATATTCATCATCTTCAGTTTTCTGCTTTTGTATAAAAATCAACTAAGCATCTTAAAAAGAGAAATAACTTCATCATCATGTTTTGTCTGAAGTTAAGAATACTTGTTCTTAAACTTTGGGATTCATTGAGCCAAATAGTCTTAGACCTGGCCACCTGCCTTGAATCATCACGTGGGATCCTGCACGTCTACCCTGACCTCGACTGGATCTTGCTGATCTTCTGTGCCCTTGAGTCAAGTCATGTCTGCTGTCAGGTGACATAAAACTGAGAACCTGCCCCCAGAATGGTCCTGATACACATTGATAGGAAGCAACACTGAGGGTGAAGGATGTCTCTGAGGCATTTTACTAGCTTTTTAATGTAACTGTGGTGTATTAGAGCATGTACGTTTGAAGTAACTAATTAAGAAAATACCTACCTTCCCACTTATCTCTCAGTCAGCAGGTCCAGAACCCCTTTTGAAACCAATGGATCTCAGATCCTGTGTAGGTTTCACCTGGTTTCTTCCTCTTCCTCTTCCTCGTCCTCCTCCCAGCATCGAGGATGACTTCTGAGGAGGCTGCTGAGGCCAATGTTGGAAACTGCCGACCCTTCCATAGATGGGGCAGGAGGTGGCTGACGTTTCAGGCAGATGGATAGATTGTGAGGTGGTGTGCTCCTTCCACCAGTTACACAGGGTCTCTCAATTCAAGGCCCTGAGGTTCTCGATACTATCCCATTTGTTCCTTTGAGCTGTCCTGGACCAAAGGTTCCCAGGAGTCAGTGAGATGTTGCATATGTTCAAGGAAACTTGGAAGACATCCATGAATCTTTTCCTCTGCCCTCTTGCTAATCTCTTCTTGAATAGAGTGTCTGTATCAGGAGTTTGATGTTTGGCATATGCCCAGTGTAGCCAATTAGACCATAATACATAGGAGCAGAATTAGGCCATTTGGCATATCAAGTCTGCTCCGCCATTCAATCATAATTGATTTTTTTCAACCCCTTCTCCTGTTTTCTCTCCTTAACCCCCGTACCAATCTCTTCCTTAAATACACCCAATGACTTGGCCTCCACAGCGCTCTGTAACAATGAACTCCACAGATTCATCACCCTCTGGCTGAAGAAATTCCTCCTCATCTCAGTTTTAAAGGGACATCCCTTTATTCTGAGGCTGTGCCCTCGGATCCTAGACCCTAACGGAAACATCCTCTCCATGTCTACTTTATCCAGGCCTTTCAGTAATTAAGAGTAGCTAGGGCCTCAATACTGAGGACGTTGGCCATGGAGAGGATGCTGTCATTAGTTTGCTTTTCCTTCCAGTAAATTTAAAGGATTTTGTGGAGACAGTGTTGATGGTATTTGTCCAGAGCCTTGAGATGCCTCCAGTAGGCAGTCCAGAAGCATATAAGAGGGCAGGATTCACTGTGCCAGGTCTGAGAACTGATCTTCAAATAGCTTTTCCCTCATCCACTCACAGGCTGTTTTGGCACTTTGAAGGCAGTGGTGAATTTCATCATTGAGTCATATCGCTGACGAAATTCATATTCGAAGTGAGCCATGTTTTCCAGGGTCTCTATTACCATATGTCAGTGTGGTACAACAGCAGCAGATTGGTGAGGACCTAGGTCTTTTGGGTGATGAGTGTAAGGACCTTCCTCCTGTATGCTTCAGTGAAGTGCTTAGGATCCAAGTGGCAGCTGCCTTGTGTAATACTGGGGAATCCCAGCAAGACCCTACTCCCCCATTGGACTCTGTATGGAGTTAGTCAGTAAGTCTTGCATTTGTGCGTTACATGATGTGCAAAGTCTGAGATATACTAAAGTTTTAACTAGTTATTCCATTTAAAACTGCCAACACCCCAATATTTTCAATAATTTTATTCTATTTTGATTTCTGGACATTGTCATTTCATCCATTGTTGTTTCTGTCATATCAGTGTAGAGTCATACAGCACAAAACTGGGCCCTTTGGCCCATCATGTCCATGCCAACCTTTTTGCCCATCTACATTAAAAATGCCCAACCTGAGAACTGTTGTTGACAACGTTGCAGTTAGCTGAGGCTGATTTCTATCAAATGACCTCTGGGTTATTGGCCCAGCACACTCCAACTACACACTATACTTAAGAAGCTCAGACTGCTTTTAAACCTTTCATCCTCATAAAGTTGGCTGGTCCACTCCACTTAACTATTCGATCTAAAGCTGGTAAATTCTACAGTGCAGATCATGTGGGGCCTGAGATTCTTCAGGAGCTGCTCTGCTAACAGGGAACAAGTGGCCCACAGTGGCTACATCAGATATATTCCCCTCTTTTCTGTGATATAGATGACATTAAACATTTAGAGTTGAATAAAGTTAGGATTAATTATCATGACCTTGTAGCTTTCCAAATGTCCTGAATAGAAATGACCATGGTTCTTAACTGGCTCTTGAGCTTTTTTTGCAAGAGTTGAGTGGTGAAATACCTGGAATGGTCAATAAATTCCACTTTATCCATCTGATAATCAATTGTTCTGACAAAGGATCTCCAACTTGAAACATAACTCTGTTTCTCTTCCCATAGATATGGTCTGATATGACCGTATGGTCCAGCATTTTCTATTTTTGTTCACTATGCTGCCTTCCCATGGTGGGTCTAGATAGAAGATAAAAAAAGTGAAAATTCCAACTGGAAAATGATTACAAATATACATGAAAATCAAAAAAAACTACAGGTGCTAGAAATCTGAAATAAAAACAGAAAATGCTGTAAACACTCAGAAGGTCAAGCAACATCTGTGGAAAGAGAAACAGATTTAAAGTTACAGGTTGACGACCATTTGTAGGAAAATTATTACATTTGAATCAGGCTGAAGTTTCAGGTCCATAAAATATAAAACAGGCTCTGTATCCTCTGAAGACAGGTAGACTGTAATAAACAGTCATGTCAGTTACAGGCTTGTGAAGATTCCACTGCTGATTAAGCCTTGGAAAGAATGTTCAATATTTCTTTTTGTAGTAGTAGATTGGAGGTAAAGGATGGAGATTCCTTTATTCCATTAATGTTACAGGAAGAATTTAAAGAAAATATCTGAGTACAAAATAAAGTGCAGGCAGAGATGGCTCTGAAGTCTGTTTTATTTTGTCATGCAGTGTTCCAATCCGACAAACAGTCCTTCTCTCAACAGCACAGAACAATTCCACAGATTTGAAAGCAAGGAGTTCCCTTCAGCCAACTTTCAATATTGCTCCTCACCACTCGTAAATAAAAAGGCACCCAGTAGCTGGCTTTGAAATATCTAACACAGTTGGTTACCAAAATAGTCAGAAGTTATCTGATGCATAGCCAGGCTAAGTATGCAACATGGCAAATGGAAAATACAGGTGGGTGCTCAGGGAGTAAATGATAGGGTATGTTGCATATTTGCTTACCCTAAAACCTGAATCTACCATTTCTCTTCTTAGATGCAAAATGAGCAGGATTTTCTAAAAGGACTTAGTAAAAACTAAGTTATAAAGAAGATCTGACAAATGGAGTATAATGTTGGAAAATATGAAATTATCTTATTGCAGAGAGTGGTGAATCTCTGGAATTCTCCACCACAGAGGTTAGAGTATAAGAGGAGGTAGGTGATTTTTTTGAAAGACTGGGGAATTGAGGGCTATGAAGAATTGGCACAGAAGTGAAGTTGAGGTCTTGGGTAGATCAGCCATGATGGCCTACTCCTGCTCCTGTTTTTTTGTGTTCTTTCTCTTGTGGAAAAAAATTCAGAAATATACATATTATCTAATTGGTGAGAGATTGCAGAGCTTTGAGGTGCAGAGAGATTTGGGTTTCCAAAGCAAGTTGGGGAAAAAGGCTAGTATGCAGGTCCAGCAGGTAATTAGGAAAACTAAATGAATAATATCATTTATTGCTGGGGAATTAAATATGGACATAGGATGACTTTATATAACTTAAGACATCTGGAGTACTGTGCACAATATTGATCTCCACATTAAAGGAAAAATGTAAATGCATTGGAAGGACTTCAAATATCATTTACTAAACTGATATCCAAAATGGGTGGATTGTCTGATGCAGAAAGGTTGGACAGGCTAGGATTGTATCTTGAGTTAAGAAGAGTTAGAGGTGACTTGATTGAAACATCAGATCATGAGGCATCTTGATCGGGTGGATGTGGAGAGAATGTTTCCTCTTGTGGGAGAATCTAGAACTAGAGGTTATTGTTTAAAAATAAGGGGTTACCCACTTAAGTTAGATCAGGCAAATTTTTTCACTGTGAGGATCATGAGTCTTTGGAATTCTCTTTCTCAAAGGGTTGTGAAAAGAATGTCTTTGAAGTAGAGATAAATAAATTCTTGATAAGCCAAGGGGTAAAAGGAGTCTGAGTGGACAGGAATGCAGAGTTCAGGTTACAATCAGAATGGGATGGAGGGGTGAGGGGCCTACTCCTGCTCTGAATTTGTATGTTGGTGAATTCACAAAATGAATTCATGTTTCCTCTAATTCAGGGTTCCTCTTCTGTTAAGCTCCAGCAGAGATCCTGGTCATTAAATTCCTGACAGTCTGCTTCACTCCAAACCATGAGATTCTTTCCTGTCAGCAAGATAGGTTAAAAGGAACTGCAAAGAACTGAGGAGCTGTAAGGCTTCCTCCAGCGGAAGTTTTGCTAGTAGGTTTTGAGATTGGACCTCATCAATTAGCGTGGTTACCTCGACTGTGAAACATATAGCCCTTGCTGCTTTAATGACTGGAAAACATAAACAAAGATCTGTTAGCACAAAAGGCAAATAAAGGTTATTTCCAGATGAATTTTCCCTTATTCGCCTGGATTTCCTTGCTGCTTTATTGTTTTTCCCAAGATTTTAAATGTGTCCCTGATGGATGGGTTGATAATTGAATAGTTCTGATGGTCCAGCCATTATGATCTTAGGCATGTTTGTATGCGCATATTTCATCACAAGTTTGGGTGCAATTTGGGCACATTCTGATATCAAAACCAGGGAAGAATGTGTTTCTCTTCTTTCCTAATGTATTACATTTTATATAGACAGCAGCTATTTACCAACACAGACTTTATCCTTGGAGTGCACTGGGACTGTTGTCAAAGTGAACACTTCAAGGTCACAACAAGTCCAAAAAAGTTTGCAATCAAAAGTGATTACCTCTATTTTTCTTATATTGAGTGAACCAAAGTTCCTTTGGATATCTTTCAATAGCTCAATAATTAATCAACTCCTGAATGTCCTAACATTGCTATCTGTACAATTGTGTGTACACTTGTGGATGTTGAAAATATGTAAGATTTTATTGCATCTATTGAGCAGGTAGTAAGCAATTGACAACAGCAGATGTAGCATGCTTCGCAGCACTATGGACGTAGTGCCTTTGCAATTTGTATGTGCTCATTCAGTCTTTCAATCAGTCTTTCACAAACCTGCATTGAGGTCAGAACAAACTGCGCTGCAGATAGAATTAACCTACATTTCTCTCTGCACAGCTAGCTTTGTTTATTTAGTTTGCACCTGCGGGACACTCTGCGAATGAGATACAAATTAACCAGATGCATCTCAACAGGACTTAGAGTAAAATTATAAAATAATTATCAACCATTCACAGAGAAAAAAAGGTCCAGGATGATTTAACTAATTTGCCATTTCTCTTTTGCCTTCAGAGACCTTTAGGCTTGGGTAACTAATGTCTGCTTAAGCTGCATGTTGGAATGGACTTGACCTGAATACCTGAATATAAATTCCATCAGTTACAAAGTCAAATCTGATAAGCCTTGATCTCAAAAGTGTACTGTAACTGGCTTACTGAGAAAAGTGAGAATATACACATGAAATGAACTTCTTTGAAGTAAACATTATTAACAACAATGCCGGCAGCGTGTCCATTTTATGCATAGACAGTTCCCACATACAACTAGATGAGGAGTTAACAGTTAACTATTGACTGAGGGAGAAATCGCTGCATGTCTTCAAAATGTCATACAATATTTAATGCTCTTTTTTCAACTGATTCTTGGAAGTCAAGTAAATATTGATAATTTTGTTGAAATATTCGAGCTTCAAGTCAAAATTAAGTGTGCCTTATTTCACAATGTTCCAGCCCAGTAGACATGCAATACACACCTCTTCATCTGGTTCTTGGAGAAAAAAAACACTCTTTTCACTCTCACTGGAAAATTTAGAGAGCCGATGAGAATAAAATCCACAGAAAACTGGCTGCATGTCATTTTTTGCAAGATGAAATCATCCATACAGAACCAAGAAAAAGTGACTTCATCTAAGATCTCTCGTAGCTTTATGCTCTTTCAAAGCTCATTATATGTAACATTGAATTCCATTCCTTATCACTGCAATTACAGTTAGATAATATTTTAACTGTGAACTGTCATTGTAGCATATATATGATAATATAAACATAAATTCACATCTTTGCTCAATTTTTCTTCCTAAATGTTATAACAAAAATGTAAATCAGGCTTGCTCTGCAATCGACTTGTATCAGTTATTTACTTATTGTTGGCTTTCTTGTAATTCCTTCATCCCGGTGAATACCCAAATCTGAACTATATTCTTATGAACAGAATAGCCAAAGTCTTTAATTATTTTTTAGGATATCAAACCTTCATCTTGCCCCCTCTAATGCATCACCACTGAACAAGTTAGTGCCCAAATTTCCCTTACTGCCCCCTCACTCTTTCAAAAGTCCTATCATCTGTGCTTTATTTCAAAAAAACCTTTCACATCATCCCCTCCACCCTACCCTAGTGAACTATTCATAGAAGAGCAGTAAGTTCTACGAATGTGTGTTCTTAACTAAACTATATTACCAAAACTGATCTGATTGATATATGTGCAAACACACTATGTACAATATTGCTACTTTGCTGGATTACACCAAGCAATTTATTGTATGTGAGGCATTGACACGTTTGTCAGAACACATTTTCTTCTTCTTGCATTGTTAGCAGAAGTAATTTTCTCTCACTGCTTTATTCTACATCAGTATATTGTTGGGAGATACACCCCTGCCTTATTTAACAAAATAGTACCCCTGCACCACTCCATCACATTTACTATATTGGGAAACAGATCTCCTGTTCGTCTTGCAGCATCTATGGAGGGAAATGGACAGTCAGCATTTCAGGTCGAGATCCTTCATCTGGTCTGTCTCTCCGCAGATGCTGCCTGACCTGCTCCAGGCACTTTGTGTGTTGCTCCAGGTCCCGGCATCTGCAGTCTCTTGTGTCTCCCTCCTGCTCGACTTCATCCCTGCGCCTCCTGGCTTCTGGTTTTCATTCTTCAGTCAGTTTTCTAGGTAACTCACCAGTCAACTTTCCATTTTAACTTCAATTGTGTTCTTTTTGCTCTTTAAGTAAATCAACTCATGATTTAAGTATCCTGGGTTACAGTTAGAGGCACTTTTTAATGAACAAAGTGCTGCAATTATTTTATTTTCCCTTACTGAATAATGTCCCATAAAACTCTTGAACCAAACAATGGTAAAATATAAAACACCACTGAAAATTTTATTTCTGCCTTTACAACTGCAAATTCCAAAGAAACATAACTTGTGTGGGATTTTCATTAATATTACCATTGCTAATGTAGTGTCTTAGAATATAGAACAGTACAGCACAAGAACAGGCCCTTTAGCCGACCGTGATGCCAAATTAAAATAAACCTATTGTCCTGCACATGATTCATATCCTTCCATTCCCTGCATGTTAAGGTGCCTGTCTAAATGCCCCTTAAATGCCACTATCATGTTTGCTCCCACCACCACCCCTGGCAGCCTATTTTGAATTCAATCTACTATGCTGCCATGTATCCCATGCATCTTAATCTTCCGGATCAGCCTACCAAGGGGGACCTTACTAAAATCTACAGACAGCATCCACGACCCATCGATTGTCTTCATCACCTCCTCGAAATATTCAATCAAGTTTGTGAAATGTTACCAGCCCTGCACAAAACCATGCTGACTATCCCTAATGAGCCCATGTTTTTCCAAATGCAAGAAAATCCTATCCCTACGAACCTTCTCTCAATAACCTGGGATAGATCCCATCAGGCCCTGAGGACTATCCACCCTAATGCTCTTTAATAGACCCAACACCACCACCTTTTTGATCTCAACATGCTCTAGATTATTAGCATTCCCCACATTGATCTCAATATCCTCCATATCCTTCTCCTTGCTGAATACCAATGCGAAGTACTCGTTTAGTAGCTCACCCATATCCTTTGGCTCCAGGCATAAATTCCCTCCTTTATCCTTGAATGATCCTACTCTCTCCCTAACTACCCTCTTGTTTTCAATGTATATATAAAATGCCTTTGGATTTTCTTTAATCTTACTCACCAGGGACATTTCATGGCTCCTTTTGGCCCACCTAATTCCCTGCTTGAGTTCTTTCCTGCTCTCTTTGTATTCCTACATTTTCTGAAAATTAATCTCTGTGAAACCCTTGCTTTCTTCTGTAAGATATCAGTATAAGATCTCCTGGACTGTAAATGTTTTAATTCATTAAACAAACGATGCTGCACTCTACACAGTCCTATTTTACTTTGTCTACCATCTACAGGGCCTGGCACCATGTAATATGATAATTATACTTTCACGGATGAAAGGAAGACAGAAATGAAAGGATCAACTGTGTTTGATCAGGTCTCCTGTCAGCATGAACTTTAATCCAGCACTCAATCTATTCTACTGTCCCTTTCTCTGGTGTAGCCCATATAATTAAAACCCATTCAAACTTCATTAGAAGATTACAAGGTTTTATAGTTTCTTTTCTTCCTTCCCTTTTTGTATTAATTTTACATTACAGATATTCCAAACACCCAAAGTTGCCAAAAGATTACCACTGTGATCTAATTTCCAATAATATACAGAGCCCAGCTAACTTTTCATCTAAAGGCAATAGAAATTATTTTTGTCTTCAACCTAGAAGTTATCAATAAATTACTGTCAGACAAGTATACCATTAAAATCCAATACACACTTTACTAAAGCATTACAATAATCTGATAAATAGAATTAAGTTTTCCACCAGTTATCTCAATGTGTTCAAATAACTTCTGATTAATAAATTGTGTATTTGCTTCCTTTTAATGGGAAATTATTTTCCATTCCTCTTCATGTTTAGATGTTGCTCTGAAAAAGAAAGCCTTACATTTCATGGCCTCAAGGTCTCTCAACATGCTTTACAGCCCATGAAATAATTTTGAAATACAGTCACTGTTGTAATGTAGGAAGCAAAGCAGCTGTTATACACAGCAAGCTTCCAAAAACAACAATTTGATATTGAGCAGATAATCTGTTTTAGTGATGTTGACTAGCTTGCTGATTGCAAGTTAAGTGGTAGCCAAAGTACAAGGGGTAACTTAAATAAAAACAGGAAATGCTGGAAAACCTCAGCAGGTCAGGTTGCATCTATGGAAGGAGTAACAGTTAATGTTTCAGGTTTGGGGTCCTGCTGAGTTTTTTCAGCATCTTCTGTTTTAATTTCAGATTTCTAGTGCCTGCAGTTCTTCTGATTTTCACAGGGGATAAATTCCCTATTCTTCTATGTAATAGTGGCCTGGAATGTGTTACATCCACCAGAGGATGCAGATATGGCCTTGGTTTTGAGCCTCAACCAAAATACAAGGTAGCTGTAACTCAGTACTGCACTGGAGAGTCAGCCTCGATTTTTGTTGTGCTTGAATCTCTGGAGTGAGACTTGAACCTTCTGTAGTGATGATCACTGGCGCTGAGTGTTGCCATTTCTCAGGAAGCCATTCTCCCAGAAAGCAAATGTTAGCAGATGATCTCATCAGAGTGGCACCACACTCAAGCCAAATCTGGTCTTCAGCTTTCTCTGGTCCAGTTTTCAGCCATGTGACATTGCCAGTGTGGTTCCCTCATGAATAATTTAAAAGGCTGATACAGGGCCTCCCCATGTTTCGACAGGGTTCTGTTCCTGAGAACTGTTTGTAACCCGAACAGTTCGCATGGAAATGCAGCTGCCCGACAATATATTTAAATAAAACATAGGACAATAAAGAGCAAACATGTAGTTAAACCAGGGCATTTAACTCAACCATGCAAATTTCTCTGCAAGATGTAATGATCATGCCGTGAACCCAGTTTCCACACAGCAGGAGATGCAGCCCCACAGCAGCCAGCAAATCAGTCCCACTGGTCTCCCAAACACTTGATTGTATATGTGAGCTCTCCGTAAGTCAGCACTGGTAACTTGGGGAGGAACTGCACCTCTTTTAAATTTCTGGTTACTTTACCTCAGCACTTTAGAAATTCTATACTTTTTCATCAATAAGACTATGATTATCTGATCATTTAACTCTATGCTATTTGCATTTGCTGGTTGTGTCAAAATGGCCTTATGTTTCCCTATATTTTGACTGCTCAAAAATACTTAATTGGTGGTAAACTTCCTTGTAGTTGTTAATATGCGATATAACTATGTCTTTCTTACCCAACATTCAAACACATACTTCCAGCAGTCATCACAGGGATCAATTAACTCAACATAGCAGAAATCATACTTTAGATTTCCCCAGGACTTATGGCAGAATTTCAAATTTAACCAGCTGATTGACAGCGAAGGTTTGTTGTCTGAAATGTTACCCACTACCTCCAGAAACCCAATCTAATCTTGTGTTGAATCTTTACTATATACAAATGTACAATCGAGGTGGTCTTCATGAAAGATATTTATCATTATGGACGAGACACAACTCTGTAAATGAAAATCAATAAAACTGCAGATTTAGGAGAGGAAGGAGAGAAGGCACAAAGTGCTTTCAGCACAAATTCTTTCCTCCACATCAGTGTTCCTCCATCAACTTCATAAGTCAATGATTAGTTTCAACCAGAAAGTGTTCCTAATCTGAGAAATAGAATAGACAATGTTAACCAGTGAGGATTTTTATTTTGAGATTATTTAGTCATGTTGTCATACTTAGTTCTTCCAGTTGTTCTTTGTACCAGTTTCCAGCATCTGCAATCTCTTGTATCTCTTCACCTGTTCTGTGGATTGTTTCATGTTATCATATGTTCCATCCCCTGTACTTAACCCATATGTATTCATAATAGCAAATAATGGAACAGCTACCAATAGGTTGATGTCCTCTCTTTAAACAAACAAATGGAATAGTACTCCAAGAAGTCAAACAGGGATTGTGAATGTCACCTCAACTCGTGATGGACTGAAATTACTCCCTTTAATTTTCTTCAAAGGATATTCCTGAAAATGTGATCTGTGTATTTTGCAAAATTTACCAGGCCAGGGAGCAGGATCTGTAGCTGCTCCCCAGTGGTGTGATGGAAATCAGTGTGACAGCTTGACAACTGGTAGTTCAAAATGGAGACATGTTCTTTTCAGCAAGGATCTATTGCACCAAGTGACCTCAAGCTGTCTATTCCTACACAGTAAAGATATTTTCAACATTTTGCTGGGGAAAGGAGCAACTTCACTGAAATACTCTTTGCAGTCAAAATTTGCCATGTGAAAGATTAAATTTAAATAGCTAAACAAAAGAGACTGATGTAAGACTATAAAATAGTATCAGCAGCTATCATGTAAAATTGTAAATTTTTTGCTGCAGTTATTCATCAGTTGCTTGTGCACTGGGACTCTGCTAGAGGTGGATCTATCTTGGACTGCTCAGGATTTCTCATATCGATTGAATTTCATTCACTTTCATTTGTTCAGATGTAATAAAAATAGACATAAAAAATGTTGGAAACACTCAGCAGGTCAGGGACCACCTCTGGAGAGAGGAACAGTTAACATTTCGGGTCCGGATAGTATAGATAAAATGACAAATAAATTGCAAATGAGCTCCTGGTACATATGTAGAGCTTCTCCAACCAAACTTTAATAGCACCATGTCAATTCAGAACTGTCCTTCATTGTCACTGGATCCAAATCCTGGAGCTCCCTGCCCAACAGCTTTGTGTGAGAACCTTCACCAGAAAGACTGAAGTAGTTCAAGAATTTGGCTCACTGCCATTTTCTCAAGGACTTCTGGAGAGGGCAATAAATGCTGCCAGATGAAGGGTCTCGACCCAATGACTGTCTATTTCCCTCCACATGCTGTCTGACCCACTGTATTCCTCCAGCAGTTTGTATTTTGCTCCCTATTTCAGCATCTGCAATCTCCTGTGTCTGCCATAAATGTTGGCTTGGCAGCAATATCCTCATCCCATACATAAGTTAAGAGGAAGCTCTGTTTCTAACACTCAAGCTATTGATTTTATATCCACCAGTAGTCAAGGGAAAGCTGTACTGTGTCTGATTCTGTACCATCTATAGAGCAAGTGTTCCTGCATTTAGTTTCCTGGTTACTCCTTGTGATCTCCTCTCCATTGCTGAAGGAAAATCGTACAGTCATCCATCCAGCACCCTCTGGAATTCGTCTCCCAGCATTTCTTCTCTTTTGATATTTTCATCTCTGACCCAAAAGTTCTCTTAAATTTCTCTGACCTTTCCTTCCATCTATCCATTTCCTAGAATCGTTGCTGTCTACCTCATGATGCTGTTAATCACTCAAAGACCTACTTCTACATAGTGTTGTTCACCACTCTGTATTCCCCATTATTCTAGGAAGGCTCATGCCTCCATTTGTGGTCAAGTCAAGCTCATATACTGGTCCTGATTCCCTGGCACCTGCTTTTGGTCAAGAGAGACACAACAATGGTCATTGAAGCTGAAACCATGCTTAAAACTCTCAGTCCTGTGTACAGTACAAGTTTTAACACTGAGAACAAAATAAGCCATTCAGCTAAGTCTACCAAAGCATTCATATTCAATCACTCATAACTCAATAAAATGTTCATTGATAGCACAATGGATTGATTGGTATGTAAATTAGCAGAATCACATCATACTTAAGAAAAATGAAAACAGGGGTTCTGGGATTTATAAATTCAAGGTACAAAACTGGTGACTCTTAATAGATGGCAGATATAATTTTCTATTTGGTGGGTTTAGTCAGGGATATTATCCCCCTTGGTTTCAAGTAATCCAGTAATTATTGTTGTCTTTATACTTGAAGTCAACAATTGCTCTTATCTCACTGCCTTCCATTGGTGTATGATCTAGAGCCTTGAAGTTAGTGACACATTTATTAATTATTCAGGAATTCCACATCATGAATAAAAAGATTCCCAATGTTTCAGACTCTCTTCTCTGTTACATGAATTGAACTTGCCTTGTGATAGGATAAGATTTCTTTATTAGTCACATGTACATCAAAACACACAGTGATATGCATCTTTGTGTAGAATGTGCCAGGGGCAGCCCTCAAGTGTCGCCACTCTTCCAGCACCAACATAGCATGCCCACACCTCCTAACCCATATGTCTTTGGAATGTGGGAGGAAACCAGAGCACCCAGAGGAAACCCACGCAGACACACAGGGAGAACGTACAAATTCCTTACAGACAGTGGCCGGAATTGAACCGCTGGGGTGATTCAGCCACCCCAAAGAGTGCAGGGACAGTCAGTTCACTCTGGAAAATCTCAAACAGCTTTTCTTGTGCTCTTGATACTACCCAATTTGCTGGCTAGCGAGTAACTGCATCAATATGTGATCTGTACAGGGAACGGGAGCAAAACTAATTTAGAGCAATACCATGGTTTTCACCCAAAAGCATTCCAGACCATCACTTAATATGTTTCCTGAGCAATTTAAATGGTAATTGTTTTGGGGCTATAGCAAGGAACTGCAGACAGTGCCATATGGTATTGATCTTTTTACTGTGTTGTGGAGCCGAGTTGGAAAGCTGTGTGCCATCTTCTGTGGCAATTTCTATATAGCATTGATCTACTGCCTAACCCAACAGAGAGATGGGGCTAGATTCAATTACTTTACATTGGCATTAACAGATTACAGTATTTGAAATAATGACTTTTGCAAACACTTTGTTTTTTCAGGTTATATAGCCTGTCAGTTGTTTTTTGTGTCACCGCAGATGTTGGATGTTTCAGTTAATGTGTTTGTTTAAGAGATGTGTTTTTATGTTGTCTTTAGGAAAGGAGGAAAGCCAAGGAAAAGGGAAGTGAGGGAAGGAGTTGAAAAGAGTCGTCTCTCTGAGGACATGTTTGCTTCAATGGTTAATTGTCCATCCAATCAAAGACACCAGTTTCCAAGTGTTTCCAAAGCAATATGTTATGACAGCCTTGGAGCTGCAGAAATTTTCACTGTAGAGATTTTCACTATATCTGTCTTTTAGATGACAGATTAAACTGAAGAATAATGTGTGCTCTCGGGTGAATATAAAAGATCCTATGGCACCTGCTTGAAGAAGAGCAAAGGCATTCTCCCTGATACCTTGAGCAAGATTTATCACTCAAGTAACATCAGTTAGTTGGTCATCATCATATTGTAGTTTGTGGTACCTTGCTGGGCCCAAATGAGTTGCTGTGTGTCCAAACATACAACAGTGACTGCATTTTGAAAACATTGTCCCCAGAAGCTTTGGGACATCCTGAGATTTTAAGTAGTGCTCAAGAAAGCCCTTATCCCTTTTAGCCATAGCTCTGCTTTGTCCGACAGTAAGGCTGCTCTAAATTAACTTTTCAAGATGTCCAAAGCATTAATTTCTGCATAAGTGAATAGAATTTAATCAAGATAAAATAATGACCACCCCAGGTGTTGCACAAAGTGTGAACTGAGCCAAAATAAAGGTGAGAAACTACCAAGTAATCACAAGAGCTGGCAGGGAAGAGAAATGCCCAACTCTTTACTCCCCAAATCAATGAAACAAATTGGAAGTTCTATATTGTGAAAGTATTGCCTTTGGTTTTTATTTCAATCAAAGTGGAAACATTTTCATAGGCATGTGCAGTATTAAGTACTGGAATATACAAAACAGCCTTTGTTTATTTATAAGCCAAGATTTGAAATGAAACTATCTTATAATTGAGTCAGATTTTTTTTTGCTGTAGGTTGCCACATCAATAAAGTAACTCTGTATGTTTATTTTTTTTTCAATTTATCTATAGTGAGAAATTATATAAATTCAATAAGGTATGTTATGAGATCAAATATGGGAAATTAAAGTATATCTTTAAGAATTTCCTACCTTTTCCAATCTTATTTTCTCAATTTTCCCTTTGAATCAAGCTGCAATTGTTAAAGAGGGTCAATGATTTGCAATAGATCTGTAACTGGAATGGAGGTGGGAGTCAGTTAAAGATGAAACAATCATTTTTGTAATGTTGAGGAAAATGCTTGGGCTAGCATGCCCATGTTGATATAGATTTGTTAACTTTGGGGCTGTATTTTATAATGTTTGAATAGAATGATTTTGTAAAAGTTCACTTTGAGCTTACGTTGAATGCCTTCAATATCAGAACAATCTGGAAGTCCGTGCATTAGTAAGTATTTATATAGGAGTACATCCAATTAATAGTATATAATACTAAAAGAATTTGATTATATTCACAAATTCATTCTCAGAATCTGGGCATCACTGTGAAGTCCAGCATTGATTGCCTAACACTAGATGCCTTTGATAATGTTCCTTAATGGTTTCTTTGTGTGTAGGTGGCTCCACGACTTTGTTAGTTAAAGAATTCCTGTTGATTGAGCCAGTAACACTGAAGGAATGGTGATACATATCCAAGTCAAAGGTGGTGTGTAGGTTGATGGGGAACTTGGAGGTGATGGTTTTATTGTCCACCTGTTTTTCTTGTTCTTCCGAATGGTAGAGGTTGCATGCTGGATATGTGTTGCCAAAGGAGATTTGGTAAGTTGTTGCAACACTTTGAAGGGTGCCACTGTGCACACCTAGTAGAACTGCTAGCTCCAGCAACCCAGGTTCAATCCTAACCTCCAGTGTGAGGAGTTTGCTTGTTTTCCCTGTGACCACGTTTGCTCTGCATGCTCAGGTTTCTGCCCACAATCCAAAGATATTCAGGTTACCCGCTGTGTAGAGTGAGCAGTAGAATCCGGAGGAGGTTGATGGGAATGTGGTGAGAATTAAAATGGGATTAGTGCTTGATGGTCGTTGAGCACTGAGTGGGCCAAAGGCTGTTTCCATGCTGTATAAACTCCATGACATCTTATGAAAAGTGCATTCTGTATTTACGATATGGTCAGAATAGGAGGGGTGTATATTTAGCTATATAATTAAATAATGTGATTTTTCTTCAAAGTAGTTCTATATATAAATACATTTAGCACTTTTTTAAAGCATGCAAGACATATTTAATAATCTGAAGAAAGCATTGAATTGTTGAAACAATCCAGGATGCACTTAAGTGGTAAATTTTCTGAAGAGAAGATAATTTAGGGCTGATTATGCTTGGAGGGAAAAAATGTTTGGCAAGACTCTCACAATTACTAACTCCAGCCACTCCAGTGAAAGACATTTTGTTGTAGTTATACCTCACTGAGTGGTTGGTGCCCATTAGGAACTCCAATGATATAACTATGAAAAGATATCTTGAATATAACAAAAACAAAGTTGTGAACGAGAAGTCAGAATTGTTTCATATGGAGGCTGGAACAGGGGAAAAATGTAGTTGTTAAATATTTTCATTGACTGGATGCTACAATGTATTCTGGATGTCTATCACAGTGTTATATGGACAAATTGAGAAGCAGGCACATTTGCTACAGATTAATTAGGGCTGTACAGATGACATTAAATGGTTAGGAAACTGTACAAGAATTCTACCTAGAGTTTAAACCCCAGTGATATATAAAAATGTGTTGAGCAAGTAACTTTTAACTTCAGGATCATCTATTTTAATATGTGTATGTAGTATTATAGTAAGGTAAAGTTTTCATAAGTGAGGAGAGATTGAGAACAATGGCTAAGATTTTCTGCTTTGGTTACAACTGGCCATGTAAGCACAAACTGTAATAGTTAAAAGAAGTATCTTCTATCAAATCCCTTTTGCATATCATGGACATGTCAAATATTCGTTTTAAACATAATCTTAAAAACTGCATCTAAAAATGGTATATTTAAGAATAGTAACTAGGTCTGTTATTATTAGCACAACTGAAATATGTATATTTTACGCATGTTCCCTGTTATTACAGTGTTGTAATAATTTGGTTTTTTGAATAACAGTCTAAAATACATTTCCACAAAGATGATAAAGGAGAATCACTTTGGAAATGTCATGTCGTACAAATATTTATGGTGCGTACCTTTTGTAATCCCTTACCATGCAAGTTTATGTTGTATTTGCAAATACAGTAACAAATACAAGCTGGAGTCAGAAGTCCTTATGATAAGGGATCCATGGATGGAAATACTACAGACTGATGTCAAATTAATATCAGCCCAAAAGCTTTAGCAAGGCACACAATTTGTCAGAGATGAATTCATGGTGGATGACTTCCATCGAGTGGGGCATAAAACCAGCATTGCAAAAGATCCTATTTGCATTGTTACCCTAGAGCAGTTTCCTGACTAGTGGGTTTGTTTAAAATTGTTACCTCAGTAATCCAGCAACCTTGACTCCTGATTTGTGAGAGAAAAACTATGTTACAAATGTAATTTGTTCCTGATGTTCTAAATCACATCAACATTCTTTAATGGCAAAGCAGATTGCAAGGATAGCACGCTAAGCAAAAATAGAAGCTTGCTGAATTTGCAGAAGTACATTTAACAAGGTGCAGAATGTTCAGGTTCACAGGTGCCTTGAGTCATTTTGTCCTGTACCTATCTATTTAAGAACATTTTTGTACAAAATGTGTGGTAACATTTGACAAAGCTTGACACAGCAAAGGATTATATTTTTGGCAAATACCCAGAATGTATTTTTTATTGGATTGTAAGTCTGAGAACCCTAAGGAAACATATGTATTACAGAAGAAATTAGTAAGGACTACAGTCCAATTGGTAAAATGTATTGTAGATGAGGATTCATAATCAATTAAGTATCAGCCTGGTAGATAGGAAAAAGAACCATACATTGATCAGAAATATCAACGACATGGACCAGGGAGCCTGGAAGAGCGTTCTGTTGCAACTGTCTCCACCACGACATCACGCATAAGCGGCATGATGACGTTTTTGCGACGCGATGACGTTTTTCGACACAAGTTACATCATCACGACGCGAATTACGTCATCGCGTCGCGTGGTTACGAAACAGGAAAAGCCTTGCCTAGAAACAGGGCAACGAATGCCTCCCCTAAACTCAGAAGGCTACCAAAAGAGGAGGACAGCTGGGCAATTGTGTTCACACGGCGCTTGGTGTCATCGAGATCCACGGAGTGCTCCTTAATGGCCAAGTTACAAAAACAAATGAGTTTGAACATTAATTACTGTGGCGGTGATTAACTACTGCTTATGAAACCGCATGGCACTGGCTTGATGATGTTACACAGAGCAACAGCTGGAGCATCACTGAGTTTAATGTTCCTTTGAATAACTGAGGCATATTGAATAACTAATATAGTTTGGAAGAAATTGTCTCTTCATTCAATGTAATGCTAAATAAAATTCTGCACATGGTTCCTTTACATTGCAGAAATTATTGGTTTGCCTTGTGCAATTGATATGTTCAAACTGAAAATGCACAATGAGGGAAATGCAGAGAAAACAGAAAGGCAGGTTATTTTATAGTTTTGTTGAGTGTCACATTAATAAGTCTGGAGCACAAGATTTGCATAGATTATCTGAAAGAAACTTTGCTATTCGGAAAAATATCACGTGGAATTCAATGTTGCTCTCTTTGGGAAAGTGGCCAAGTTAAAGAAAGTGCTACACTTGCCTGTCTCTGACACCTATCCATTCCTATCCCAACACATCATTTCCAAATCATGAGATCATTGGGAATCAAAGTGCAACATTGAGCACTTCTTATGTAAAACAACTTTACATTGATTGACAAGGGTAAACATGGAATTACTATAAAAAGAAGGGGATAAATTGTTCCTGTGCCAGAGATTTGAGTAGAACTCTAAAAATGGTAGATTACATACAAAGAATCTCAAATCTCTGGTGATATGAGCTGAAAGATATGGACAGACTGCTGAAAGGTCAGTGCCTACGCAAACTTTTCTGATTTTGACAGTGGACATAATATCAAGATCTCAAAAAATAGCAAAAAATCACTTCCCTGCCTTTGCCTTTGGGAGACAGGAGGTTGGAAGTTGAATGCCTTAAAAAGAATTTATCAATGGATTATAAGGTTGTATAAACTGACCTAATCCTCATACTTACAGGTGATTTGTTTATCAAGCTGATAAGAGTTAGGTGCTATTTCATTATTCTCAATAGTATGTGAAAACAAGGAGAAACCCTTGAAACAAAAGGAAAATGTGGGACAGAATTACAATTTATCTGCGAATGCAAGATTTGAAAAATAATATATGTTTCCCCACGAGGCCTGTTCTAGCTCAGCGAAGTGCTACACAGTGGCTGGTGAGGATGGTTAGTGGGCCACAGATTTAACTGTATGTCTGGTCTGCACTCCAGTGTCTCACTAAATAATCCAACTGTATCTCAAACTCCTCAATTCTTTACTGTCCAAAATACCTATGCAGTTCATCTTTTGTTTTATGTTCTTCTTACATATACTAATATATTGAATGTTGCTATCTATACTATATAGCTAATTGGAAACAAAGTATCTGTTTATTCTGGCATATCAAATATGGCTGTGATTCAGGAGCACACAATTCTATACTAAAGCTCTTAGCATGACGATTTGTGCAATAGTTTAATTGTGTACAGTTGATATAATTAGAAAATTACATTAAAATGTGCACTAAACTTTCAGGAACTATTTCTGGATGCTGTAAATTTAGCCGTCCTTCAAAGAACCATACTTTGAGCACACAATTACTTGCAGAGTGACTGTCTTGAAGAGACAAGTGTGTACAGTTAGAAAGTTTTGGTGTAGAATTATTTGAGTGAACAAAACAATATTGCGACCTGTTCTTGATGACATGTACAAAGCTGTAGTTCCAGATCTCAGGAAATGTTGGGGGCAGAGGAGGATGAGGTGGGATGGGTGGATAAGGGTCTATCTACAGGAAGTGCATTTACTGTAAAAACCAATTATGCAATTTTTGGAGCATGCCTGAATTATAATAAAGGCAAAATGTTATTGTTTGGCAACTGCAAAAATGTTAATTTCTTTCCATGGTAACTTTATCACTAATTACAAAAAATAAAACTCCTGTTCTAAAGAGTCATGCTGCAGCGTGTTAATGTGCCAGGCAGCGAGGAATCATGACCAGACTTGTGAGTGCACAACACCCATGTCCAGCACTGAGCAGCATGGGAGCATTAACCTGTGCACTCACTCTGTGAAGAAATATTGCTATGAGGATATGGGGTAAATAAAGAAAGAAAAGGGTCAGAAATATTCCTATGTGCTTTGTTTCTCAAAGATTGAAATAATTGAAAATCAACTACTTAAGTGATACTGCATTTCAATTTTGCACAGTGGATATAATTACAAAATTAGATTGAAGATTCTACAGGAGGCTTTTGCAAATACAATTATGTTGTGCCTTTCATGACCTAGAATTGCTTTACAGCCACTAAAGTAATTTTGAATTGTGCCCTCCATTCTAATATATTGCAGCCAGATTGTGCACAGTAAGTTCCCAAAAAAATATGATAATTAGCAGATAATCAGAGATGGAAATTCATTTGCAAAACTCCTTAAGGGAATAGAACTGTGCAGTTGAGAATCGAGGTATCCTGGAACAGAGCAATTTTGAATACTTTTCTGTGACTCATAGGGAAATTCATCTCCTCGTTTTATAGCTGGGTTTTCATGTCCTCCAGCAATTATTTTTGATATAAACCTCCCCCAATTGTAAGCAGTAGCACAATGTGCAAAGTCCATTTGTCGTGAAATTTTCACACTGAAACATGACAGTTCTTATTCTTTCACGAAACAACCAGTTTTTACTAATTTCATTTCCCCTTCAACTGTGCAATTAAAGAGAAAACGTTGACACCGAATTCTTTGTTCTCACCTGAATCAGTGACCAGATACAGGCTCACAGATATGCCTTAACCGGGTTACACATGGAGGTCAGCATCACAGCCACTCTCAGCTTCTGAGTCTCAGGGTCATTCCAGGTTCTGCTGCTGATCTCTGCCACATCTCATGATTTTCCTTCAGCTCACAGATGGGCATAGACACCCGCCTGCACAGCAGGCTTTCCCAAAGTGCAGGCACTTGTAGACTGTTCCTGTTCTTACAGAGACCTCTTGGCAACTTCCTACTTGGAAAACCAGATTTTTGTGGCCCTGGAGGATCTTTGAGATCCTTTTGTACAAAGAACATTCCTTCTGTGGGTACCAGTGTTACACGTCCCTCTGACTTATTGACAGGGCTCTCTCAACACCCTTCCATCGTTGCAGCATTGATTCTTTCAGTTGAAGTACTCCACTGTACCCGTAAGAGCATTGTTACATTGCTGAATGTCTCTGGGAGAGCTGGCTGCAAAGATTGCATCTGCTGGGCTACATGCTGACAGCTGGGAGAACTTTCAAGTCATCAGTAGCAAATGCAATGGCATTAAACAGGGAAACACAACAAAGCTGTTCTCTGAACCTCACAGTTTGGTCTTGATCTTTCTACGACCTTCACAGAAAGTGTTATGATGACCCAAATGCTGTTTTAAGCTAAGAAGAGCATAGAATACCAAGATGATTATTGCTAATGAGGCACTTCTTACTTTATAACAGAAAGTGACAATCAAAGTTTTAATCAGTTTCCTAATTCCAAAATTATAACCGCCTGTGTACTTGTGACATCAATAATTTGCATGGTGGAGTCAAAAATATCCTAATCTCATGAGAGCTATGGAATCTCACAACATGGAAAGAATAATTTGCCCCTGCATGTCAACACAAGCTCTCTAAATGCCCTTTATCTTTTCCCATTGCTGTGCTATATTGTTTCCTTCAATAATATTTTTGGCTCCCGTATGGAAGTTAACACTGAATCGGCTTCCACTATGCTTTCAACCAGTGGAATTCAGATCTTCTTGTAAAAAACATCTCCCCATCTCACCTCAGGACCTTCTGTCAATTACTTTAAATCAGTGCACTTTGGTTACTGACTCTTCTGCCAGAGAAAATGGGTTTTACTTACATATTTCATCATAATTTTGAAATCGTCCATAACTTTTCCTGCTCTGTGCTCGATCACATCTCTTATTTCCTCAGCAACATTTGAATTGCTTTCTTTATTCACCTAGAAATGCTGCGATTAAGCAAAATACATGCACTTATGGCCTAATTCAAGCTGGCTTCATGTTACTGAGTGCCTTGCTAGTGAGCCAGTGGACTCTTAGACTGTAGTTGCATGGTTCAGTGTTACATTCACACAAACGCACTAAATTGGGTAAGGTAGCAGAATCCTTCTCCACATTAAATTGACCATTTTCCACAGGTATCTGAGCTTTACTTGAAATTGAAATTGTTTCTTAAATGATCAAAGGATAATATTGATGATAATGGCTATTTGGCCCAACTGTCATTATTTGAATATTTCTAAGGTTTTAGCCTGAGAATTATTTTGCTTTTAGTCACCACACTAAACAGAAGAACAAAAAGAGAAAATGAAATTGTAAATGCAAGGCATTGGGCATAGAACCAGAAATTGCTAGAAACATAAGATCCATCAGCATCTGTAGAGAAAAGAGAAAAACTAACACTTGTACATGTTCAAAAAAAAGTAATGAAATCTTCATGAAATTCAGATTCAACTCAGCCATTTCAGGTCTTAACCACTGCTTTCTTTTTATTCAGACTAGCTGTTCCCATTACATCTCCTCTAAATCTGCTTTTTAATTCTTTACCTATCCTGAGACATCTCCCTTCTGCTCTACATCATTTCTTTTTACCATTTAATTACTCCTGTTATTCACCTTATGACAGATTTTAATTTATGTTCTTCCTCCTTTCCCCTCTTTGCTTATTTCTGTACATTCTGTCACCTGTTACATCTATAAATATTCCCTGTTCTGATGAAAAGCCACTGACCTTAAAAGTTATCTCTGTTTCTGTCTCCACTGATGTTAATTGAGGTGTTGTGCATTTCCAGTATTTCAATTTTCATTACTTGAATTATGTTTTTTTTTCCTTCTGTGCTGTACTTTATATAGGTTTCAATTAAGTTTAAAAAGTTGTTTTCTACTTACATACTTTGTCCAGCTCATGAAGGTTAACCTAGAAAATCGCATAAGTTAGCCAATGACCTGAAAAAATATTGATATAGGCAAAGAAATGATGACAACTTTAAACATCTTGTGACTATATATAGCCAAGGTTCCTGCTTCAACTTATTGTAAGAGAAACAGAGTATAATATAAATAAGGTCTTGCATTGGTGAGACTACACCTGGGGTATTAGGTACAATTTTGGTCTTATTACTAAAGGAGAGATATGCCTGCATTTCAGAGAAGGTTTAGAGAAGGTTCACTTGGCTAGTTCCTGGATTGTAAAGGTTGTCATATGAGGAAGAGTTGAGAAACTTGGACCTATGCTCATTGAGAGGTAGTCTTATTGAATCATGTAACATTATGAGGAAGCTTGACATATTATATATTGACAGGATGCTTTTCCTCAAGGGGGAATCCAGAACAAAGGGTCATAGTTTCGGAATAAGGAGATTCCTATCAAATTAAGAGAGTGAGAAGGAATTTCTTCTCTTGGAGAGTCATGAATCTTTGGAATTCTCTACCCCAAGTAAGTTATGGAGGCTAAGTCATTGAGTAATCCAGGGGTGAAGTAGATATTTTGCCTATAGGGAAGTCAAGGGAAATGGAGAACATACAGGAAGGTGTTGAAGCCAGAGAACAGATCAGACATGATCTTATTGAATGGCAGAATAAAGAGAGAGGCCCCATGACCTACTCCTGCTCCTATATTGTATGCTTTTAACTTCCAAGAACATTGTATTTTCTCCATATTCAAGTTAACTGAGTGGCAATTCTCTGTGCTTTCATTATAATTTGGGTCTTGAGTCTAATCAACATACATAATGGAAAAGGAGATAGAAGAGCTCCCAGTTTGGATCAGATGTTTTTGCTTCCTCTTTCCTTGTCTAATGTAACCATTTAGCTGGGAGTTGACAATACTGGTCCTTGGATATCAGAAGCACGCATTCAATGAGCCACTGATGATGCAAAGATCAAGAGCCAATTTTGACCTATATTTCATAATAAACAATGTTTCCTCTACAAGTACATCTCAAAGTGATAGCAGTTTTTTTTGTAGCTCACATGCTACCTCCTCAGATTCAGCCACTCCTTCCAATTTTGCAGTATCTAGGATTTTAACTTTGTCCTCCAAGTGGTTAATATAAACAGGAAAGATCAGGACTTTCACCATTACCAATCCCCATGCACTCAGATCATCAACTCTCTTCACACTTCCCCCTATCATCTCTGCAGCAGGCACGGACTGCTTTCTGTTTTTCACTCAGTTGCTTATCAGAGGTTAGCTTGAATCCCCACCACTGTAAACAAAATTAGCATTTTTTTCTTACGATTTTCCTGGTATTGAAGGATTAACACTTTGTATCACGAACTGCCATGGGCAAAGTCTATTACATTGTAGAATTCTTATTTATTACTGTGTATTTTTTGGAATGCCTTTTTTCTCTTCTTCACACCATTTTTCCATTTGGAAAATACAGGAAAATTAATTTTTCAGCCATAGTTTTTTGGTGCCAACTCATCACAACACATTACAACATCTTCCAAGCACCTAACCATGCTTCAGTGTTTTATGACTAAAGAGCGGAAGTGGGGAAAGAACATGGTTTACATAAAAAGGGAATTTATCTTAATGCCTCCAGAATTTTTTCTTTGAGTTGCCTGCAGCAGAAACAAGTAGATCAGTCTTTAATTCCTGAAGACAGCAGGAAGACCTAGAGGTTTGGTAATCCTGTCAAAGATAATAGCTAATCTTTTATCACCCTAAGGCATATGCTGCTGCATATATTTTCAGAGCATCAGCTTTTCAATGGTGTGATTTACCCGCCATTTTCTCATGTTAATGAATAGAAGTGCACAACTTAATGGTGATTGGAACACACTAATTATTGTGTCATCTTTAAACTGGCTGATTTTGGTGTGCAGGGAATAAAAAATACTCTGCAACGTTGTATGCTACTCAGGCTCCCATTTTGCAACTTCCCACATGGCCCTGATCTCAGTTTCTGCATCAAATCCTCCCCTCACCTATGAAGATCCAGCAGTTACTTTTACATGTCCAGTAAGCTAACAGGGTGCTAGGTAAAAGAACAAGTAATTTATGAAAACCATAATCTCCACAAGAAATGGTACTATTAACATCAAGTAAAGGGAAAGAAAGATTCAAGGAATGAGCTCTTACCAAAATTAATATTTCCTCATTGTTGGTGTTGGTGCCTTTAATAAGAATAAACATTTAGCTGTAGTTCTGTTTGTGCAATTGTCAGGAATAGGTGATCCTATAGTATAATGGTAGGACATTTGTGAAGGCAAAGCCAGTGTTAACCCAACTGCTGATGTGCTAAAATGGATCCTTAAGCAGCTGGTTGTTGGAGTCATTGATGCGGGAAAATACCATTTTGCTAACTTTCCCTTCCCCATTGAGTTTAGGATAATGTACCTAGTGTGAAATAACCTGAAAGATCCTTCATTAACCAAATTCCTCTGTAGAGGCAATCACAGTAAGCATGGGCTTTACACGATTAGCAAAGTAGGTTTTATAAAATGTTCACATAAACTAATAATTCCATCGTGATTCATTAATCAGTGATTACTCCAGCCAGCCACTGCTCTATACAGCAGGTGGAAGTGAATTACAAGTCTGATGATCGGCCAGGGATTCAAATGAAATATTTCAGCTACAATGTTAACAGCAGCAGTTAAACCCTCCGTTTTTCTGGGCTGTCTGATCCAGCAGGTTCATTTTTGCTGTATTGGGAGCTAGAGGACTAATTTAATAAAGAACTGTGCCAGAGTGCTTTAATTAACTGGAGGCCTCCCATTGCAGCATAGAACTTACAATGATCAAAATGTTCTGGATGAGCTGCTCCCACATTCAGGTCGATGTTACTCCATGAAACGTGATGGTCATTCTCTACAGATCAAGCAGCTTTCCCATTTGCAACAGCAATGCCAATAGCCAAAATACAAGTGTTTCCTTTATTCGTCTCATTCATTTTCCTTCTCCTCTCACGTTATAATATGCCAGGTTCATTGATGATTAGCATAGCTATATCAAAGTTCACTACCTCAGAACATCTAAATGAGTTTTATAGCCCATGAAATAATGATCACTTTTAATGATTTTGGTTGGTGGGGAGATGTAGGTCAGACGGCCAAGTGGAAAACATCTCTGTTCTGAGAGGTTTTGTATCGACCTAAGAGATCAGAAAGGCTTTGGTGTTTAATGTAAAAGGTAGTACCACTGACAGTTCAATACTCTGTTAGTCCTTTGCTGGAAACTCAGCCTGAACTATTTGCTTAGGACTCTGGAAAAGGACCTAAACCCACAGCCTTGGGACTCAAAGGTGAATGTGGTACCATTGAGGGAAACTTGTTAGCCCTAAAGTCCTGGAGCAAGATGTCATTCTACATGTGTAAGTCTCAATTTTGAACATGAGAAGTGTAATTTTTCATTATAGAGAAAATCACAACAGATCTTCATTATTTTATAAGGGCAAGTTGTTTAATAGTTCGATAAAACTCTGATTAGACTCCCATCTTGGATACTATATTAAATTGTTTGCCAGAATGATAGTGGGACATAAGGCATTAAGGAGAGGAAGTAGACTAGTAATCCAAAAGCAATTTTGATGAAGGGTCATTAGCCTGAAACATTAGCCATTTCTATCTCAACAGTTGCTGCCTGACCTGCTATTTCAGTATTTTCTGTATTTATTGGAGAGAATAATCTTCTGTTCCCATAGTTGATCTACTTGAGGTGCTTATGGTGTCTGAAAGATCGGAGATGATAGATGGAGAAAAAAAAACTATTTCTTCTGGTGAATAAGTCTAGAATAAAGATATTATTAAAGTTAGCCAGTTCAGAGAAAATGTCAAGAAGTAATTCTTCAAAAAATAGTATCAAAAATATAAAACTTTCTCCTTTAAAATTTATTGAGGCTGGTTCAAATGAAAATTTTAAAACCAAGCTTGATAGATTTTTGCTAGGTAGGGCTATTAAGCATTCCAAAATGGGGGTAGATGGAGTTAAGGTGAGGGTTGATGGAGCTAAGATGCAGATCATATAATCTAACTGAATGGCTGGAAATGCTGAGTTATCCCCTTCTATTTCCATGTCCTCACAGATGAAAACACAGACACTGGCTTGTAGAGGGGTTCCAAGTAAAGCTACAAGGCACAGTCTATGAGTCCTAGAGTCAATTGCGGTTCCATTAATACAATATCACTGAACTTCAGTTAATTTGGGAAAAAAAAGCAGAACACATGACCACTCTGGCCTTCTCTCATTCAGTTCCAAGCTGAACATCTATTTGCTAACCAAACCATCAAAGAGAACATGGTAAATATGAACCTCACAGTGCATTGCATTCTGTTCTCCCACCAGAATTCACTTAACATGTACAATAGAATAATTCACTCAGAGGTGCAGCACCTACTAAAAGAAATTGCATGTCAATATCTGGCTTCTGCCCATGGATAAAAGATTCTGAGATGATTACAGCAGGTGCTGCTTACTGAGTATATCAATCAGCTCTCTGTTCCTTATCTGTGTATAAAATTTATTCTGCAGTAAACTAAAGGCACTTTGACATTTATAGGAAAAACATTTCTCCACTGTTACTTGACAGAAATCATGGACATTCTAAAATCCATGAAGAAAATGACATGAGAATAAAACAAATTGCACAGCAAGTTGTTAAGATATGGAATACACAGCCTGTAACAGTGTAAGAAATGCATTCAAGAGAAAACTTCAAATTTGCATTGGATAAATATTTCAAGTAGAACAAATGCAGGGCTGTGGGCAAAGAATAGCAATGTGTGACTTACTGGATTGTTTTTCAAAGAGCAACACAAAAAAACCTGGAGGAACTCAGTGGGTTTTTCAAAGAGCCTACATGGGATACTAAGGGCTAACTGGCTTCCTCTTGTGCTGTATCATTCAATGTTTCTGTGATTCCATTTAGAACCTTAAGGAGTCCCTGAATGACGGCTTCTAGTTTTCTGTTGCATGATCTAATACATTACTAGGTTTTTATCAATGCTGAATGAAAAAATAATTCACTCCAAAATATTTATCTTAATCATTGATTAGTTCTATGGCTGTTACAATCATGAAAACCATTAATACTGGTTGAGTTGAGGCAGGGCAGTGCTTTGGATGAAAGCCAATGAGACTCAGAGTGAAATCATGGATGTCTTCAGTTTTAAAACAACAGATGTGAGTCACAGTTGATTTCCTCAGTCTATTATTTATAGACTCAGGTTGGTGACATACTATGACTTTTGTTGTTCTGTCGAATTCCTATCTGGTAGGGAATACCTCTTTACATAGTGATTTATTTTTCTCATTTAACCTTTAATCCCAAAATTATTTGACAATTAAAGTGAAAACAGGTGCCACAAGTAATTTTAACAAACCAAGTCAAGGGGCAAATAGGTGATGAAAGTAAAATGATGTGAAAGGAAATCAACTGGACCTCCTGCTCACGTACACTATGAAATGATGCATGCTAGATAGTGAAAAATAAACTGCTGGAAGAACTCAGTCAGTCAAACAGCATCTCAAAATGAATGGTCAACATTTGCGGTTGAAACTCTGAGTCAGGGTCTCAGCCCAAAACATCAACCATCATTTGCCTCCACAGATACTGCTCAATTCACTGAGTTCTTACAGCAGTTTGTTTCTTGCTCCAACTTCCAGCATCTGCAGTTGCTTGTGTCTCCATGCTAGAACGCACACTGGTGCAGACTGGATTGGAACTAATGGCCTCAGTTCTGAAACCTCCATGCCAACACCGTCAGTCTTCCGTTGACAGCCACAAATGAGAATGGTTGCTAGAATGTGATGCTGGAGAATTGTGGTCATCAGCAACAAGAAACATCAAAGTTGAGTTTATTGTCATATGCACAAGTACATGTATGCACAGGTGCAATGAAAAACTTACTTGTAGCAGCATTACAGGCACATACCATCAGAGGTACAACATTCAGAAGAAAAATATAATTTATACAATAATTGTACAAGAAAGAACACAATTAAAACCAAAAGTTAAACAAACTTGATGACGATCTGCATCTCCCCCTCCCACACTATCACAGATATGTCAGTCCTCGGCCTCCTCCACTGCCGGGAGAATTCCAAGTGCAAACTGCAGGAACAGCACCTCATTTTCCGTCTTGGAACTTTGTAGCCCAGCAGCATGAATATTGAATTCTCCCACTTTAAGTAATCCCCACACCCCTTCCCCACACCCACCCCCACCCATGCTTCTTCTTTTCTTCCCTTTCCTAGCCTATCTCTCTTTTTCCTACTCCACTTTTTTGTTCTCTCTCCCTACCTTTGACCCATCCCCTGGTGGATCTGCTCTCCCCTCCTCCCCCGCACTTGCCTTTCACTATTCTCTTACCTGCATCTACCTATCACCACCCTGTGCCCACCCCGCCTCCCCTCTTTTGTCCAACCATCACTGCTCTGCTCTTTCCTCCTATATATTGGGCTTCCCCTTTTCCCATCTTCAGTCCTGAAAAAAGGGTCCTGACCTGAAACGTTGACCGCCTGCTTTTCTCCACGGATGCTGCCTGGCCTGCTGAGTTCCTCCAGCATCGTCGTGTTTTTCATCAGTGCTAAATGCCCATTGTGTTTTTATATTTGGTTTACAAAATTCAGTTCTGTTGTCTTCAGTGGAATCAAATTTCAGAAGCAGAATACAATGTGCTTCTGTGTTGTATATTGTATATACAATAAAGGACAAATTAATACCCCAGGATTTGTATTTGATGTCACAATTAATAAAATTTAAATATTACTATAAAATTTGAGATAGTTCAATGCATTCCAATGCTGAAATTGACTCAAACAATACACAAAATGTTGAAATTGTTCTTAGTTTAATCAGTAAAAGCCCAGTTTAATTTTTTTTAAAGATGTCTGTAATACATTCAACATGGCTGCCTAGTTATCCTGACAATTGTTTAGATACTGGAGGACAGAGAAATAGTCTTGCTGCACACTTCAGTCTATTTTGTGGCCAATTTTAACCCCTATATAAAATTCCATGAGAGTCCTTTGAGCTGTCATAAATCAAAATGGACAACCTTTAGAATTTTTAATGACTGCTTGATGGAAATGAATTGACAAGACTCTGGTAACATCATTAAACATTACGCTGATAGTGATAGTTTTGACATGTCCCATGGGCTTGGCTATTACTGTGACCATAAAAATGAAGCACTGTCTTCATTATTTGGATGGAGCCCACGATTTGCCTGTTGTCACTGTCCTTGCAGTAACATCTGTCTACAGTTCCAAATAGTTTCACTGTAGGCATTCAGCCAACATAAATTAAATACATTAAAGAACCATGTATTGAATAAAATTTATCCAATTGTAGAAGTGAAGTTCTAAAAGAAGCATTGGAACACTTTTATCTAAAATGACAACCACAGTGTAAGGTGAATATGACTTTCATTGTAAGATTTCTAATGTGATTTTTCAATGAAAGCTATATTTTACACAGATCTCTCTCTCTCATCTCACCTCTTTGTGTGTGCTTACCACTAAAGCTTATCAAAGATTGTACCAATCTAACCTCCAGGCCTTTCAAACTATGAAACAGCAGACTGTAACTGAGACTGGAGAGACAGAGATGGACTTTATCCCTTTCACACCTGACAACTGTCATTGCTCCCATTGAATGCAGTTAAGGGATACTGAGCTGGAATCTATAAATCTTAGCACTTGAATGCGAGTAAAATGACTGCACTGAAGAAAATGCAAATTTTATTTCACCCATTACTCGCAGGGTAATCTTTTAGTTTTAGGTTGAGATAATCATGGAAAATTTATTACAGACATTATTTATAATTCTTTATTGCATACACTACACAAGAGATATCCTAGTATCACACAGGAGGACAACTCCATGCATCATGATAATGGTGCATATGGGCTTCATTTCCATTTCAGCATTGTGTGGGTAGAGGCAGAAGCACCGAACAGTATCAAATCGATGTGATCACATGTTCACAGCTTCTGTTAATAGTAGCACAGGAAAACATAGAAAATTGCACAACTGCAGTCAAAGGTGCAGAGAAACTTACAAGACATTTAGTACTGTTCCCAAACACAGAACGACCTGACCAATTTGTCTTGAAGTAGTTATCTATTCCGTTTGAATTCCACAGCTATCAAAGCAGAAAACACTATTGGGACTTTATTTTCAATCTGAAAGATATTTGTGGATAGAATACATTTAAAATCATTTTGGTATCTCAGATACACAAATCTAAATGCAATTTTTTCCTTGTGCAACATATCAGTTTCAATTACCAGTTATTCAGATATCCCATAAACAGTGGCCTAAATCCACTCAGATTTGTTGTTGCCCAGAGTAGCATTTACTTGAAGGATAGGGATAAGGCAATATCAGGCTAGAAGTTATATTGTGTAATGTAATGCTTTTGTATGCTGTGAGATGGGATTTTATCCAAAGCCTGTTTGTCAAATGTTGTTGGGTACTCTAAGCATATGTAGCTCTGTGCATGGTATTGGGTTGCCATGCAGTGTGGTCTGAGACTGGTGTTCCCAACTAGCATATTGCACATATTGAAGAAGAATGGCACGGACCATTTCAACACAGGTTTTCATGTGTTGGAAGCTCTTCGTGCCATCAGATTCTAATAAAGTGAGCATTCTGAACATGAGGAGACATTATATGTGGGAATTATGAAACAGAAATTAATTTTGAAATATAGCACAAAATGTCAGATCTACATCAAATGAATTATACACTCCAATTTGATATCGCCGTTTTGTGCTCCTGTCCAAGATACATTTCTCCTCCTGTAAAGCCACACACCATAGGAGAGTACATGTTTTTAAAATTGGAGCTACTTATTATAGATGTTTCTAATGGCTGCATAAAATAACCAAGTCTCATTTATTTCTATGAGAAAACCATTCTCTTGTTCAATCACTGTCAGTATGAAAAATCAAAAACTGCAAGATTGATGTAATGTTGCCAACAGCAACAGACACACTGTTTTCATGCATGAAATTGTTCTTGTGTCCACTGCATTTCACGTGTGCTGTTTGGAAGGAGAACTTTTCTATCTTTGAGAATTGTTATGATGACTAAGGTGAAGCATATTAATGTTGAGTAATGGATAATTTTTCACTGTTTTTAGAATTAGCATCAACTTCTCCCAGGTAAGAAAGATGTAAAATAATTATGTTTCAATCCTACTAGTCAGATCTTCACAGTGAAATCAGCACAATACCTTTCCATTGGATCCAGAGTTAGGCAATGGAACCATACCCAGCAGCTGCTAATCAGAACTGCACAAATCCCACTCATATAATACTACAGGCAAACAGAAAAGAAAAACTTCCATAAAAGTCAAAAAACTTTTAGATGGTGGAAATCTAAAACAAAAACAGAAAATGCTGGAAAGTCTCAGCAGGTCAGGCAGCATCTGTGGAAAGAGAAACAAAGCAAAGTGAAAACAGAGTTAAGAAAAGACTTTTATATCATCAGTCTTGATTGCATTTGAATTCAGATAACAGAGGAAGCAGACCAATTTTGACAGCAGTACACCATGTCAGCTTGTCCCTTACCTTGGTTTAAAAAAGCAACCTTACCTCACGGTACCATTCCGGAGGGAACCTCAGCCTTCATGGGAAGTGCTGCACATTGAGGGAACACACGGGGTAACCAAAAATAGTCCTTGCCAACAAAATGGGCATTAAACCTGAGAGCTGACTACGCTATAACTCCAGACTTGGTCTGAACTATCACAACTTAACAAACATTCTGAATAATTCTGAAACACTGGGAAATGCTCAACATTTTTTTAAAAGGGAAAAACAGAAAAAAAAATCAAGCTTAAAAGTACCTCAGAAAATGAAAACATTTTAATGTATATTTTACACTTTGAAAACATAAAATTAACAAGTCAATTTGCTGAAACAAAGTTTGATGGAATTGGGGGATTATGAAAATCTAAAATACGGTAGCTGTTGAAAATCTAAAATAAAGATAGAAAATGCTGGCCAAGTCACATCTGTGGGAAGAGAAATGGATTTAAGGTTTCAGGTTGAAGACTCTTCACCAGAATGTTCTGACAAAGGGTGTTCAACCTGAAACATTAACTCTGACTTCTCTTCCCACAGATGTTCAGATAGACCTGGGCGTACTTTTACATAAGACTCTGAAATGCAGGTATAGCAGACATTTAGGAATGTAAATGGTATATTGGTCTTTATCAGTGGAGAAGTTGCGCATAAGAGTAAAGCTAAATTAGTACAATGATATAAAACCGTGGTGAGACTACACTTAAAAGTATTGTGTTCGATTTTGTCTTACTTGCATAATAACCAATTTATTTGCTATTCAGGGAGTGCAACATAGATTCACCAGACTCTGAGATAGCAGATCTCTCATGTGATGAGAGATTGAGTGGGCTAAGTCTATATTCTTTAAAGTTGAGCAGAATGAGAGGGCTAGATAGGTTAGATGAGGGAGGATGTATCCCCTGACTAAGGTCTCTCAAACTATAGCTCACAGTCTTAAAGTAAGAGTTAGACATTTTGGACTAAAATGAAACTTTCTTCACTCAAAGCATGATGAATCTTAGCAATGTTCTACCCCTGAGGGCTCTGGTGACTCAGTCCTTGATTGTATTCAAACAGAGATTGACAGATTTCTGAATATTAGAGCAATCAAGAGATATGGAGATGGGGTGGAAAAATAGTGTAAAGGTAGAAGATCAGCCATGAATATAGATGGCAGTGTAGATTAGAGGGGATGAATGGCCTAGTCCTGTTCATACTTCTTATGTTCTTATTAAAGATAATAAAAAGCTCTAGGAATATATCCAACAAGTATTTTAAGCTAATAATCCATTTTAAAGTATTTTAAATGGGTTATTTAAAATATTTAAGCCTAATTTCCCATTATTAGAGAGCCATACAGCACTGAAAAAGATTTGTTGGCTGATTGAGACCTCACTGACTATCAAGCAGCACTAATCCCATTTTTATTCTCCCCTCACTCCTATCAACTCCCCTCAGATTCTACCACTCCAAACAATTTACAGTGGCCAATTAACCTACAAATCTGCACAGCTGTGGGATGTGGGAGGAAACTGGAGCACCAGAGGAAACCCATTCTGTCACAGGGTAAATGTGCAAACTCCACACAGACAGCACAGGAGCTGTTGGCAGCAGCTCTACTGTGCTGCTTAGATCTTAGCTTATCTGTAACTCAGTACAGTTTCCTGCTTTTATTCCATTGTCACCCATCAGCTTCATCCCACTAAGGAACAATCAACCTCAGTTTTGCAGTGTTGACATAGGAAGTTGTGGACTACTCTTTGTGTGAAGAAATGGGGAAAGAAATTCTTCCATGCCACGAAAGCCTTGATGACTGTCTAGCTATAACAAACCTTGGGCGCAGGCTTCCTGCTGCAAAATTCTATTGCACACACCATCCAAGGCATCCTGCACTGTAAAATGGCATTTGGACATTTTATACACGGGAAGGCATTTTAAAGCACAAATCTCATCTCCAGGCTTTGTACAGTGGTTTGAAAGCAACTCATGTGATGTTTCTGTAATTTATGGCTTCATCTGAAATGTTCAATCAGATGTCCATCTTGCAATTGCCCCCAGAAGCTCAATTTCTTTTAATGATGTACTGCAAAGAGTCAGTTTTATGCTGACAAGTGTATTTCAAGGTTTCAATTTTTGCTGAGAAATGTTTTTGATGTACAGGACAATATTGGTAAACAAGTGCCAGGGTTCCACTGATTTGGACTAGGATATTGAGTCATCTTTCACCTTGATTAACATAGAAAAGGAAAGCAAATTAATTCTTAGCAGACTAATAAAATACATAGTGTTACCAGCGGTTTTCAATACCCAGGATGCTCTAATGCTAAGAATAAACAAACTGTATTTGATGGAACAGGACCTCTGAGGGTAACAGGCTTAGTGGATTTACAAAAAGCTGTCATATTGTTCTTAGCTTTAGAGCAGTATAGGGATTTATTTAATACGAAGGATAAAAAAAAATCAACACAGAATGTGTCTTTGTTGTGAGAAATTCCAATTAATATGTATTTTAACACAATCATTCTGTCAGTCAATATCATAGCACCAGCTTCTCTATTGTAAATCATGTTGTAATGCTTGAATTTTTTTAAAAAGTAGAGAATGCCATAGTGAGCTTCTGGCCCATGTAAGAGAAAGTAATAGCCAGTGCAAGTCAGGTTAGACCGCTGCTTTCTGTCATGCCACTGCTTCCAGTCACCCCGACCATTGATCCTCCAGCTCTTCCAGGTACATTGTTCTTAGCTACGGAACTTAATGCACTCCCATCATGGAGGAATTATTTTGCAGATAGCAGGATCTTTTTGCATTCTAATACAGAAAGTATTATCCTGCTGCAAAATGGAGTGGTGCCCATTTAAGACCAGAAGGAATAAGTGCTTTAACTATCAACGTACTGGGAGCCAGGTAGAGGATGTTCAGTGGATTAACAACTGGTTATACAACACAGGCTGCTCTGCAAATTAGAAAACCCCTGAGTGAGGAACTGGCTTTCTTTTCTAAGATTGGTTTGTGACTGTAGAATACGGGAATGTCCAAAGTTTGACAGACAAACATATGTGTGATACCAATGTAACATTAAGGAGCTATATTCTTGAAAAAATATCAACATATAAATGGTGCATATCATTACCACAGTGTAAATCTGCAGCAACTTGCAAATAAGGGGATATTCCTGAAAAGTGGGAATGGTCAAAAATTATTGGATAATTTGTGCCATTCTGCTAGTTGCTTCATAAAAAAATAGTGTCTTGCAGTTAACAGTCATGTGATTTTCATAACGTTGTTGCATAAGACATTCAATTCCAATTAAATTTAGCAGAAAAACATATGTCTATAATTAAGAGCTTGCATATTTTTTAGCAACACGACAGTTATGAATAAGTGCCAGTCATCTGTTCTGGCTCCGGAAAGTTCATTCTTTCAACAAGTCAGATATTTTTGGTGTTCTTTAAAATGTCAAAGATTAGATTTTAAATTCAATTTCCTCATTTATTTTTCTTGCTCTCTTTTCTCTCTGTCTGTCTTAATCCAATCTCACTTTCTGTTTATTTATTTCTCTTTCCATATCGATTCGAGATTGATTTCTTCCATTCTAATTCCTACTTCTTCTCAGGTTGTTATGTTTCATGCCTAGGAATTGAATGGTGTGTGTACAGATGCGATGAATAGTTGATGCATTTGTTTAAAACCCAAGACGCTGTGTGCTACTGAATGAATCTCACTCCAGGAAAACTCGTTCTGTTGCATGGTTCACCAGATCACAGCACATAGAGTTCATGAAGTAAATCTAGGCCTGATCACTCAAGGGCAGGAAGTGGTTGAGGGGTACTAAGCTTGGGCCACTGGAAATGATAACCAGGAATCTGAAGGGGATATTTAGTAGGTGTTATTGGGCAAGGACTGGAAGGAGGATTGGGCCTACATGTAGGTGGAGGGGTCAGGAGGAGGGTCATCCATTGGGGAACATTTGGTGGATTAGTGATTGGGGTTGGGGGAGGTGGGGTCAGTGGATTGGTGCTTGGTAGTTGAATAGATTGGTCGTTGAAAGGTGGGCTGGGCAAAGGCCCCAATTTGGGATTTGAGGTCCCAAGAGGTTACTACTTGGGTTCAAGGGTTGGGTTGAGTTGGTGGTGGGTCCAGGATATACAAGTATAATAGTTACCAAAGACTTACTTGATAGAAAAATCTTTACTGGTAGGACCCCATTGAGTATTGATGGACCCATCGTCACAATCGCAGGTCTACCCATGTAGTCCACAGGCTGTGCACGAGTGGACCAATACCTGGGATGTCTGGCCTCCTTCATACATCAACACATCATACCACAGCAGATCTAGAAGGGAAATTGCTGTCTTCACACACTCTCAATGTCCTAATGTGTACGTAATATTTTATTATTCTTTGCAATTGATTCCTGCAGTGCACAAAAATAAGGCACTGCAGAATCCACTTTTTTAAAACTTTAAAAACTTTATTTATACAGCACAGTAACAGGCCCTTCTGGCCCAACAAGCCCGCACCGTCCAATTACGCCCCTGTTAACTTACTAACCCGTATGTCTTTGGAAGGTGGGAGGAAACCAGAGCACTCGGAAGAAACCCACACAGACACAGGGAGAACGTACAAACTCCTTACAGGCAGTGGCCGGAATTGAACCCAATCACTGGTGCTGTAATAGCGTTACGCTAACCACTACTCTACCGTGTCGCCCTCTTTAGATCTCATTGGTTGAGGACATCTAGGTCACAGACACCACGTCACTCTAACTGCACTGCCAACAGTTTGTTCTTCTGGCAACTTACTAGGCAAATGAGGCAGACAGGCAACAGTGTAACTGATAGGGTACCAAAGGTCTTCACACTGCCCCAGTCAGCTAACTGCAGCCCTGTATTATTTTGAGATGCAAAAATGCCCATTAGTCTATCTAATCTACCCTTTGAAAAACATTATCAGTTTCCAAATAGAGACTGAGAACAAACAGCCCTGTGACCATTACCATCAGGAGTTTTCCAGTCCCTTTTCAGAGTCTGCCAACGATTTCTGTTCTGCAACAGCCGCCACATTCTGTTCCACAATTCTATGAGCCAGGTGCTTAACATTTCCTACTTTCCTTGACACCTTTAAATTTACACTGACTCTCCCAGTACTAGGAAACTGAGTTTGATGAAGAAGCCTTCCTGGATTCAAATTCTTCACTCCTGTTAACTAAAGAACAGCTTTTAAGCAATTTGCAATCATCATTTCCATTGTCATAGAGCAAGTCTCAGCATTAAAAAGCCTTTCTTTATAATACGAACTTTTAAGTCCATGAATGGACCTTGTAGTACCCCACCAGAACTCCCAAAATCAGATGTGCCAGGTCCCATTCCAATTAAATGCTGATGAATTTTCCAACTGACCCATAAATATTCATTATTATATAACAGAATCAAAGTATCATTATGACACAGAAGGAGGACATTTGACCCATTGAACCCATGCCAGCTCCTTGTCAGATAATCCCTTTCTCCGTCTTTCCCCATAGCACAGCAATTTTTCCCGGAAGTGCCCATGCAGTTTTCTTTCCAAAGCAGTGATTGACTCTGTTTTCAATTTCCTAACATAGAGTGAATTCCAGATCACAAGTACTTTTCTCCTCTCATCCTCCTTATGCCCTTTGCCAAACTATACATCTCTGTCTCCTTGTCTACAAACCATCCACTAATGGGTAAAGCTTCCCACTGATTACCACAGCAACACCATTGTATATCTTCATAAAATCTTCTCTCCATTTTCTTTGCTTCAAGAATAACTTAGACTTCCTCACTGCAACAGGGTAGTTGAACTTCTATTGAAGGCACCTGCTATGCCGGCCACAGGCTGCCACAGGCCCTGATAAATTTAGGAGTGACACAAATGCAGGTACAGATCGATTGGCACTGCCAAATTCATTATTGTTGCACCAATTTTATGCCCCCTCTCAGTTTCCTGTTCAGACAGATATAGACGGAGAGGTCTTCCTGCCAGTTAACATGTCGCATTGCGTGAGTTCAGTACACAGTGATTGCATGCTGGATCCATTGAAAAATGGTCTTGCCAGACTAGCAGGACAGTTGTAATTTTTTTTTAACTTAAAATGTTTCTGACTTGTGATTCTGCCGCCTACACATGTTCCTTATCTAATGTAGCAGATGGCACATTTCAAAAGGAAATGTGTGCACGTTATCTCCCTTCCATACTGGGATCATAGTAGACTGTTTAGCATTGAAGAAACTGCTAACTGAATAGCTGAATTTCTAGGTCCAAGTTCATGCTGCACAGATTAGTGAAAAACAGAATCAAAAAACTAATTCTACGCTTTTGTAACCACAAATGGGTTACTTTTTATACAGAAAAACAAACTGGATACTATTGCATTTATCTAAATACAGAGCACAGTTCGTAATCCAATGAATCAATAAAAAAAATTCTTCAGGGGCAAGACCAACTTACTTGAACTACATGCTGACAGCACAGATCTCTTTTACATATACTTATAGAACTAAGTTGTCCACTCATCGGTTCTGAGTTTGGAATTTGCTCTCTACATTCAAATAGGTGGCTGCATGCACTGGTGAGAATGCTGATTCCTTGTATGCTATGTGGTAAAGATGTTAACATCTGAAGCAAATGTTCCAGTAAAGAGGCCAGGGCAGTAAATGCTGTGTACTGTACATGAATTATAGCAAGGCCTTTGACAAGATCCCAAATGATAGCCTGGCCCTTCAGTCCAGCTCTCCATGCCAACCAAGTTGTCTGCATGAGCTAGTCCCATTTCCCCACATTTGACTAATGTACCTCCAAACCTTTCCCATCCATGTAGCTATTTAAATGTCTGTTAAATGTTGTAATTGTACCTGCCTCTACCACTTCCTCTGGCAGCTCATTCAGAATTAGAATCAGAATCAGGTTTATTAGCACTGACATATGTCGTGAAATTTGTTGTTTTGCGGCAGCAGCACAGTGCAAGACATAAAGATGTAAAAATTACCATAAATTATAAAAATAAATAAATAGTGCAAAAGAGGATTAACGAGGCAGTGTTCATGGGTTCATGGACCATTCAGAAATCTGATAGTGGAGGTGAAGAAGCTGTTCCTGAGACGTTGAGTATGGGTCTTCAGGCTCCTGTACCTCCTCCCCGATGGTATTAACGTGAAGAGGGTAAGTCCCGGATGGTAAGGATCTTTAGTGACGGATGCCACCTTCTTGAGGCACCACCTCATGAAGATGTCCTCAACGGCGGGAAGAGTTGTGCCCGTGATGGAGCTGGCTGAGTCTACAACCCTCTACAGCCTCTTGTGATCCTGCGCATTGAAGCCTCCATACCAGGTGGTGATGCAACCAGTCAGAATGCTCTCCACTGTACATCTATAGAAATTTGCAAGAGTCTTTGGTGTCATACCAAATCTCCTCAAACTCCAAATGATGTAGAGCCACTTGGCATCTCTTCTTCGTGATTGCATCAATGTGTTGGGCCCAAGATAGATCCTCTGGGATGTTGACACTCAGGAATTTGAACTGCTCACCCTTTCCACCTCTGACCCCTCAATGCTGGAACTCTTTCCCCAGAGCAAAAAGGCTGAGAGCTGACAGTATATAAAATTATGTGAGGCTCAGATGGGGTAGGCAGCCAGAGTCTGTTTCCCATGATAGGGGGGTCCAAAACTAGAGAACATAGGTTTAGGTGAGAGGGAAAAGTTTAAAGTAGATCTGAGCAGTAAATTTTTCACACAAAGGTCTGTTGTTATCAAAGTGGTCATAGTGTTGCTAAACTGCAGTGACTTATGGTTTTGCTGGTTGGTTCAAAAACCAAATGGTTGAAGGGAAGTAGCAGTTCTTGAACCTGGTGATGTGGGACTTAAGGCTTTTGTACCTCCTGCCCAATGGTAGCTGCGAAAAGATGGCATGGCCCGGATGGTGGGGATCTTTGATGATGGATGTTGCCTTCTTGAGGCAGCACCTCCTGTAGATACTACTGATGGTGGGGAGGGATGTGCCCGTGATGTATTGGGCAGAGTCCACTACTCTCTGCAGCTTCTTACATTCCTGCGCATTTGAATTGCCATATCAGAACATGATGAAACCAGTCAGGATACTTTCAAAAGTACGTCTGTAGAAGTTCTACAGCACATCTGTTGGACATCTGTACAACTCCCTCAGACTTTAACCAGCCTCAGGAAAGGCCAGGAGAAAATAGTAGAACAAAACAAAAAGTAAAATAATACAGTACAGCTAACAAATGTCCTTTCTTGAACAACATAAACTTCTTTTCCAAACATACTTTAGTGTCTGAAGGGATCAGTAATGCATTTACTACAATAGTGAAAATCATCAGAAATCTAGCCACATCCCAATTTTTGCTCCATCTCTAACTACATTCAGCAGCTGTACTCAGAAGTATTACCTACTGCAAATACTTTATGCAAAATCTTAACTTCTGTAATAAATTTTTATCATTGTTTTTATAAAATGGATAATAACTTTTTTACCAACTGCATTGAAGGGTTGGCAGTCTCCATGTCTCCAAGAAGCTCAGTAAAATACTGAATCATCATATAGTTTCATTTCATCAGTATAACATTAATTGCTAATCCTTACTTGCAGTAGAGGGAGTGCAATGAAGGTTCACCAGATTGCTTCCTGGGATGGTGAGGTTTGTCCGATGAGGAGAAATTAAGCACACTGACCGTTCACTCTCTTGAATTTAGAGGTGATCTCATTGAAACAGACACATTTCTTACGGGGATTAACAGGCTTGCTGCCTTCCCTCGCTATTGTGTCCAGCACCAAGGCTCATAATTTCAATATAAGAGATTGGTCATTCAGAGACTGAGATGACATTTCTTCACCCAGAGAGAACATAGAACAGTATAGCACAGGAACAAGCCCTTTGGTCCACAATATCTATGCTGACCATGATGTCAAATTAAACTAAACATATCTGCCTGCACATGATCCATATCCTTCCATTCCCTACATATTTATGTGCCTGTCTAAATACCTCTTAAATGCAACTATCGTATTTACTTCCACCACCACTCCTGGCATCATGTTCCAGGCATCTATCACTCTCTGTGTAAAAACCTTAATCCGCTTATCTCCTTTGAACTTTCCTTCTCTCACCTTAAAGCTCCGTCCTCTAGTTTTTGACATTTCTACCCTGGGAAAAAGGGGAGTAGATCTTGAAATGGCTCCCCAAGAGTGCTGTGAAGTCTCAGTCGCTGATTATATTCAAAAGAGAGATTAAGTATTTTTGGATCTAAAGGGAATCGAGGGACATGTGCAGGAAAGTGGTGCTGAAGTAAAGGAGCAGCCATGATCTTATTGAATGGAGGAGCAGGTACAAAATGACGAATGTCAGTCTGAAGTAAAATTATGAACCAAAGAATTTCTAAGAAGATATGAACCATTTATCTTAAACAATAAGTGCATTCCTTTCCACATGCCAGCCTTCTATGAGTGTTCTCAGGATACTCGGCACAAAATTGAGCAAAATTATCACAAAAGGAGTCCACCCTATTTATGTGCATCAAGTGAGTGCTCTGTGTACCAATGCTGCACGAGCAGGTGACCCACAACGAATTTGGGACATTTCTGAAATCTCTAATTAAAATGTCATTAGCAAAAGACTGCAGATGCTGGAAATCTAAAACCAAAACTAAAATTGTGGAGATACTCAGTAGGTCAGACAGCAGCTTTGGACAGTGAAACAGAGTTAACATTTCAGGTTGATAATATTTCCTTAGAATATTTAGAAATGAAACAAGTTTGAAGTTTCAGAGATTGGGGCTGGTACAGAGAGAACTTTCACAGAAGTTCTCCGTTGTTCTGCAACTTTAAACTTAACTTATTTTTAACTTTTGTCAATTCCCATGGTCATCAATCTGACATGCTAACTTTGTTTTAACTCTCTGCATGTGCTGCCTGACCTGCTCAGTATTTCCAGTGCCTCTCATTTTTATTTCATGTATTGTAAAAATCATTAAGGTGGCTTTCACCCTGAATCACACACAATAACTTTAACTGCACATTTCCTCACAGCAGTTTCTATGGAATTCACAGATGCCATGTCACTGCTGACCAATGGGAACTCTTAAAGAACACTCATTAAGCAGCAGTATAACAACACCAAACATTGTTGTGGAGATGAGGGAAAAGGGAGGCTAAGGTGGTAAGAGCTCTGTCCTGTGTGTCTGAGCATCTCCACGTGATGGTCTGCCCTGCTGATCACCTGTGTCCTGAGAGACTCCAAGGCACTGCAAGGTGGAGCTCATCAAAGGCCAGTGATCACAGCAGCATCTTGCACTGAGGTACAGAATGTAAAGATGCTGCCGTCATTTTCAGTCCTCTGGCAGAGAATGTGGGTAAATCATCAGTGTCCAAGTAGGGATATTGTAAGTCACATGTCTCCATTTATTTACTATGTGGTTGTCTACATGTTTTACTGTGAGTGGAAAACATAGATTGTAGGTTGCACCTTTAACAGCCAATTTCTATCAATAAACATGAAAATTGCCACTGCACACTAATTGACGTCTTTGGGTCTTTATCTGATACCAGACTAACAACGGACATCAGATAAATTGCGCATAAGAAAATTTGCAGGAAGATTAGTTTACTTGTTTTTGATCACCAAACAAAATACCTGAAATACATTCAGTAAGGCCTTTGGCGGAGACTCTCATGATATTGAAGAAATATCAAAATGAGCACTTGAGTTGTAAAAGCTTAGAAGACTATGGGACTAAGTGCTGGTAAGTGGGACTAGTATAGACGGGTACTTCATGGTTGGCACGACCTGGTGGGACAAATGGCCTTTTTCTGTGTTGTATGATTCTAGGCCATTGTGACTTTATGACAATGGTGTTGCTAGAAATATAGTACAAGCTAAGTTGGGTGTGTGCTTGCTTCTCTCTCCACTGCACTCTTCCCCATCTTCCATTGCTCAGTTCTACAATTTTGAGCTCTTCTGTTGACACTAGCAGTTAGGTCTATTGAGATGTTTACAAAATTGCAAGTTAATCACTATCTTAATTGCACTGTTAAACAATAATTGAATTCTAATATTTTTGTATGATTGATGGAAAATGCTTCATAAACAATAAGTGTGTAATTTAAAATTCTCAGTGTATTCAAATCCCTCTGTCTGGTTTTCCAACGTCTTCTTGTCTGTCTCTCTGCTCTTTGACCTCTGCACTTCTCCAGCTTCAGCCTTGACCTTGATTTCCTTTATGTCACTATTGGTGCCACTTACCTGTGACAGATGTGGATGATCGGTCAAGCTGACCCACCCCGTCCCTCACCAGGCAGAAAGTATCCAGCTAGGTGTACTGAAGTCACAGAAGGCAGAAAGCTTTAGGCAGGGCACAGCTGAAAACCCCCGACTACCTTTAACAAGAGGCAAATTTGGGACCTCATGTCAAACCCTGTCAAGGCACAAGACGAGAGTATGATGGAACACACATTATTTTCCTGGCAATTTCAACAACGCTCAAAAAACTTGACAACATTTGGGACAAATCAGTTCTTTTGACTAGCACCCCATCAGATCCTCTCTAAATCTCTAGACCTCTTACCCCTTACCATAAATTTATGCCATCTAGTTTTAAATACCTCTTCTCTGTTGAGACATCGATAACACCTTATTTTCCTACCTGCATACATTTAAGTGTCTGAATAAGGGAAATATCCTGGTTAAAGCCCCATTTTCTCATTATTTCCTTCTTTTGTTTTCCTATATCTCTGCCTTTGGAAACATTTAGCATAAGTACTTTTTATCTCCTGTTTGCCCTCAATGACTACAATGAACAGAGAGAATGTGATGTACTTTATTCTTTGTCAGATTCCATTTGGTGGGTCACTCCATTTAAGACCATCCTTTGCTTAGGCCAGTTTTTAGTACTTTTCCTTCCCCTTCTGAATCTTGTATTTATTAAAGATTTCTCCATCCAGCATTTATCTCAAGCCTTCTGGAAAATCAAGTGGAAGATGCCTGCCATGTTTGCTCAAATCAGAAATTTGAATTTCCTTTCAATAAACTGGGTCAGGTTTGTCAAACGTGTCCTTTGATTTCTGAAGTCATGTTGGATGCTTTCTATGATTCCTATGTGCTCCAAATACTTACCATCAGCTTCTCTTACAGTAGCTTCCATTAACTTCCCCAACACTCTCTGGTGCAGATCGATGATGCACAATTCCTATCACTCGACATTATTTCCCTTTTTGAATAGGTGGGCAGAGAGGGAGGAGGTCATATATACCTTCCTCCAAACTGTTGGCACGGCACCACTTGCCAGTAAGCTGATAAGAAGTTATCCATTACACACCACTACATCTGCCATCTCTTCGGCAGCCTGAAATAAATTAATTCACACCCAGCTGCCTTCTCTTCCTTGACCTCTTTAATGTATTTAAGGCAATGCCCTTTTTGTCACCTGCAAGTAGCTAATTACGATCTTGATCCATGGCACAAGGGGCACAAGCAATCTGTGTTGTAATAAAAACATATGCAAAGGGTTTGTTCAACTTTTTCAACAAGGCATTATAATTTCCTAATCAGTCCTTAATGATTCTATACCATCCTTGTCACTATGTTGCCATGGTTTGTTTTTATTAATGCTGCATCTTTGAGTGTTGACGTACTTCTCCATTTAAGCAATAGCATCCATCAAACATAAAGGGATCTGTAAGGTTTATCTTCTTGCTAAGGCATTTTAAGTATCCCTTTCCTGAGTGTTGCAGTTGTCTTCATGCAGTTTCTTCTTGTGAGTAATTCACTGTTAAATTGAAGGAAGAGGCAGAGTTAGACCTGTGGATTGGGAAAACATTGCAGACGGAATACTCAAGTGTAAATACTGACTTCTGCTGTTTCTGTAGTCTTATAAATAACAGTATCCTTTTACAGTTGAATTGTATTGGTATTAACAGTTTTTGTTCCACCCGTAAGTAGTTGTGAAAAGGAATATTAAAAGGGGAAAACAACTCAAAATTAATTCCTGTGAGGCACATCATGCAATTGTGTCAGTGTGATATATTTCACCTCCAAAATTCATTTCCATTAACTTCAGTGAAATTAGTTTCAGAGGTAGAGTGCAATGAACTAAATAATATGTTTGATGCCCCTTTCTGCAAATGATTTTTGATTTATCAATTAGTATGGTTGGCATTAGTATCAAAAATCTACCTAAAACAATCAAGGAAGAATTAGAACTGAAAGATGTTAATGTGAGCAGAGGATAACATACATTACCCCCACAGTTCCATTATTTTTTTTAAAGTTGGGCTTATGGTGGAATGAATGACTTGTGTTTGTGGCATCTAATTATATCGTCCATAACACCTTTGTGCAATTCACATGCATTAAGAACATAAGAAAAAGAAGCTGGTATTGGCCAGAGAGATTGTCAAGTTTGCTTTGTCAACCAATAACATTATGGCTCACTCTGTGCCCCAGATCCAACTATCTACCAGATCTCTGTTTCTTCTGAATCTTTTCGTGTCCAGAACATATTTTTTTGCACTAGCCTCGAATATGGACAATTCCACATTTACAACCCACTTAAGAAAATACCAAAGGTTTGTAACTCTCTGTGTAAGGAATTTCTCCAGCCCTTTATCCTGCCCCAAGGTCCTAGGGTCTCCAGGAAAAGGGAACAGCTCTTTAGCACCTGCCCCATCAATCCTTCCCAGGATCTTGTGCATCTCAATTAGATCATCTCTCATTTTTCTGAATCCTGGGGTGCAAGAGTCAATCTTAATGACTCCTTACAGGTCAAGCCCATCATCCCAATTAATTATTTTAAAGAGCAGTGACTATTATTGTGTAGGTTATGTTGGCAGTTACATTGTACACAAGATCACACAGCCAGCATGCAATTACTGACCAGTTCATCCAGTTCACTGGCATTTGATTGAAAGAGCAAGGTTCACCAATATATTAGGATAAATCCTTCTTTTGTTTGCAAAGTTGTATTGAATGTTTAATATCCAACCAAGTTAGCAGAGCAGCCAGAATAAACCTTGTTTGAAGTTTCATTTGGAGATTAGTTTTGCTGATAAGTCAATAAGAGTGCTAACTATTATTGTGTTCTAAAATTCTGGTGTGGAACTTGATCTGAGAACTACCAGACACAAAGCAGAAACTAAGACAAAATAAGTCACACCAAACCTTTAAAGGAGCAGGAAAGAAGAATTGTTATACACAGAACAAAAGTGAATATTGACACCACAATGTCACCACATTTGATTGAGGGTGAGATTAGAAATCATTATTTTAATTTAAAATAGTCTTTTAAGGACTGAGAAAGAGCCAGCAGTACCCTACATATAATTCTCCAGTAAGTGAATGGTAGGTTCATAACACAAATTATATGTGTAAAATCAATCGGTAGTGCAGTCAGTAATCCTGAAATCTCCGTTCTGTCCAGGAATTGTGAGGCCACAATATGCAATCTCAACAAATTGACTAGTGAGAAGAACTTCCATTACAATAATGAAGGCAGGCATAAATGATGCACAAAATATTTTTTAATGAGTTGTAGCAATACCTGTTATCATCTTCTGTATGAGAGAATGGTGCAGATTCCATGTGGTAATGCAAGTTTAGACTCGAAGAAAAGTCATGCTTAGAAAACTCAAAATAATTTCCACTTATTTGAATCAATTTAGAGGCAAGAACAAAAATAGAGAGATATATTGGATAAATATGTGGCTGCAGAGATGACGTACTGGGGAAGGTTCAGATTCCTGAGACATTGAGACAGATTCTGGGAAAGATGGGACCAGTACAAATTCAATAGATTACATCTGGGCAGGGCTGGGACCAATATCCTCAATGGAGATGTTTACTGGGGTTCCATGGAAGGTTTTAAACAAGGATGGTAGGGGCTTCAGAAATTAAACAGAGTGAAAGAAGAAAAGGAAATTAGGTATGAAATAAAAGACAGCGAAGGAAGAAGTAAAAGTGGAAGGCAGAGAAAACCAGAGTGAAAGGCAAATAAGGCTAAGGTACATACAAAATTAGGGCTTTAAATGTTAAAAAGACAACTCTAAAGGCACTGTGAATTAATACATGGAGCATTCAGAGGAAGGTGGATAAATTAACAGTGCAAATTGGCATAAACAGTTATGATATTGTTGCTATTACAGAACAGGGTGACCAAGGATGGGATCTGAAGATACAGGGGTATTCAATATTTAAGAAGGATGGGCAAAAAGTGAAAGGAAATGTAGTCGTGTAGTTAGTAAATGAGGAGATCAATGTGATGGTGACGATGGACATTGGCTCAGAAAATCATAATGTGGAATCTAAGGAACACCAAGAAATTTGTTTATCAGTCCCTAAGCAATAGTGCTGATGTAGGGGATGGAATTAAACAGGAACTTAGAGATGCATGTAAGAAGGATGCAGCTGTAATCATGGTGACTTGAGTCTACATATAGATTAGTCAAACCAGATTAGTAATACTGTGGAGGACAAATTCCTAGCGTATGTATGTATGGCTTTTTAGGACAATACATAGAGGAAACAACCAGAGAACAGACTATCCTAGATTAGGTATTGTGTAATAGGAAATTAATAATTAATAATCGTGTTGTGGGTGGCTCTTTTGAGAGAAGCGATCAGAATGGAGAGTAAAGCAGTAGAATCAGTCACAAGGGTGTTGAATCTGAACACAGGCAGCTGCAAGGGTATGAGATGCAAATTAGCTTTGATAGGTTGGGAACTTTAGTAAATGAGTTGATCGTGGAAAGGCAACAGACAATAGTTAATAATGTACACATGAATTACAACAATTATCCATTCCTGTCTGACACAAAAATAAGTCAGGAAAGAGGGCTCAACCATAGTTTACAAATTAAATTAAGGATTGTGTTAGATCCAAAGAAGAAGCATTTACAGTTTTACAAAAAAGCAGCAGGCCGAAGGTTTACAAGTTAGAATTCAACAAAGGAAGATATCAAAAATTTTATTAAGAGGGGGAAGATGTATTATAAGAGTAAGCTTGCAGTGAATATAAAAACTGACTGTATAAGCTTCCATAAATATATGAAACAGATGTAGCTGCCCAGTAGTCGGAAATGGGAGAAGTTATTATTGAGGACAAAGAAATGGCAGAACAATTAAACATTTACTTTGGTCAGTCTTCACAAAGAAGAACATATATTTTAGGGATAAGGGTCTAGAGAGAGGGAAGAACTAAATGAAATCACTGTTATTAAAGAAATAGAGCTATGGAGTTAATGGGGTCAAAGGCCAACAAATCCTCAAGATATAATATTCTACACCTCAGAGTCTGAAAGAAAGTGGCACTAAATGCAATGGTGGTCACCTTCCAACATTCTTTAGTATCTGGAGCAGTTCCCTCAGATTGGAAAGGGACAAATGTAGGCCCACAAGATGCAGTAACAGAACACTTGGAAATCATTAATGGGACTGAACAAAGTCAGCATAGGTTTGTAAAAGGGAAATCATGCTTAACAAATCTACTGGAGATTTTTGAGGATGTAATTAACAGAATAAGAAAGAGAGAGCCAGTGGATGTGGTGTTTTGACTTTCAGAAGGCTTTAGATACGGTCCCTCATAAGAGGTTACTGTGCAAAATTAAAGCACATGGGATTGGGGATAATATATTGGGATGGACTGGGAAATAGGAATAAGCAGGTCTTTGTCCAGCTGGCACACAGTGACGAGGGGTATGTTAATCATTTGGATGAAAAAATATATGTAACATCTCTATATTTGCAGGCAACACAAAGCTAGGTGTGAGTGTGAGTGTGAGCTGTGAGGAGGATGCAAAGAACCTTCAGCATAACTTAGACAAGTTGGGTGAGTGGACAAATGCACAGCTGATGCAGTTTAATGTGGATAAACGTGAGGTTATCCACTTGAGTTCTAAAAACAGAGAAGTATTACCATCGGAATGCTGAAAGTGATTATATCTGAATTGGTAAAAAGGGAAGGTACAATAAGGGTGTCCTTGTATAACAGTCACTGAAAGTGAGCATTAAGGTACAATAGGCAGTTAGGAAGGCAAATAGCATGTTAGTCTTCATTGCAACAGGATCTAAGTGCAACAGCAACAATGTCTAGCTGAAGCTGAACACAGCCTTAGTGAGACTCCATATGAAGTTTTGTCTCCTTATCCAAGGAAGAATGTTCTCACTATAGAGGGAGTGCAGCAATGATTCACTAGACTCATTCCTGGGATGGAAGGATTGACATACAAGGATAGGTTGGGTCAATTTGGCCCTTCTTAACTAAGCATAGAAGAATGAAATCTCATAGAAAGCTATAAAATTCTAATATTACAGGGCAGATGAAATATAGGGAGGATATTCCAAATGGTTGGAGAGTCCTGAACCTCAATATGGGGTATTTCATTTAAATCCAAGATCATGAGAAATTACTTCACCCAAAGAGTGGTGAACCTATGGGATTCTCTACCAAGTCATTAAATAAATTCAAGAAGGTGGTAGATATATTTCATAATGCCAAGGGGATCAAGGGATGTGGGAAGAAGGCAGAAACAGGACACTGAAGTGAATGATCAGCCATGATCATGTTGAATGGTGGAGTAGGCCTGTAGGGCCGAATGGCCTGTTCCTGCTACTATTTTTTATATTTCAGTGATGTGAACTATGAGACCGAGCATTCCCTTTGTGTTCTCTCATTATCATAAGACGGATACAGGGCCACTTAACATACAAATGTTTTTCATGAGTCTAATGCAGCAAGTTTAGAGGGTTCGCTGAAGGAGAAATTTGTTCTTGGTAGCAGGTATTACACACAAGTGGTAGTGGCCGTGCTTTGTACCATACTTCTGAAGGTTGGTTCTGTTGCAGTCAGTAAAATTAAATTTTGAAATCAGAGATCAGCACTATCACGCGTCTAGCACACAAGATTGAGGAAAAATTTTGAACTCCTTTTATACAAGTAACAAATGTATGATGTTTAAACATTGAATATGATGTTTGAAAAAATTACTGGCAAAGGAGAGTTCTACAATCAGAGACGGCATGCTAGTTTTGAATCGTCATAGTTAAATTTGCACCAAAGTGCAGTCAAACAGCAACAGCACTTGGCATTTAGGTGGTGCCTTTAATGTAATATGACAACCCAAGTTTTTCCTAACAAGTGTTATTAGCCCAAGCTACTAAAGATATTAAGGCTGTCAAAATCTTGGTCAAAGAGATAGGTTTCATTAAATATATGAATAAGGAGAGGGAGGTGAACAGGCACCAAAATCTTTCCTCTTAAAATCAATTGTGAGCCAAAAATAAACCACTTTGATAAAAAAAATTGTGAATGAAAGTACTAATATTTCAAGTGATTTAGGTCTGTACAGCTGGAATCTGGCTGAGGAAGAGGTTAAACAAATCCACAGCTAAATATAACCACCTTGCTCATTTTTTTTACTCACATCAGTACAAAAAAATCCTGGTGCAACTCTCAAATCCTTCCACCTCCCTCACCTTAGAAAAGGTATTGAAATAAAGGAAGACAGAGGATTGTCACAAACAGCAGCTCTTCAATTAATAATTCAAAGAATAAAATAAATCCCTGTTCTTCCTTGTTGCAAGCTGTGGACTCAGTATGTGAGATTGCCAGTATCAAAGTTCACATTCTATCTGCCTACAAGTATATATTTTTTGTTGCAGAGATAACATCTATGTCAGTGCAAACTCTAAGAAAGGGATCTGTGATTTCAAACAGAAAAATCTGAAGCTTATGCAGATAGCAACATGGAGTGTGGGTACCATACCTTGAAGCAAGACTGCTGTGCCTTGAAAAGTATACCAAATTCAATTTCACTCTCCTTCCCAAGACAACGCAGCATGGAATATAAAACAGGAGATAAAACAGAATGTGAAAAGAGAACAGTGGAATCCAATTTCCCATGCATTCAACACACCGCTCACTGATATGACAAACAAATGACCTTCCCAATCCTGCATCCTTACCTTCTATGGCCCAAATCTACCTCCTGAACCATAGTAATGTGGGTGTTTCTTATCCATCTGCTGAAATAGCCATTTAATAAAATAAATTATAAAAAAACTGCTGATGCTTGAAATCTGAAATCAAAACACAAAAATGCAGGGAACACTCAGGAGATGAGGCAGCATCTGTGGAAAGAGAAACAGCATTAAAATTTCAGGTTGAACCAAACCAACACAAGCTGCTTATGAAACCAGCATTCCATTGACTTTTCAAGGCAATTGTGGGGGACCAATAAATGCAAGCATTGTCAGTGATGCCCTTTTCCTGTGAATGAATAAAACAAAAGATCGGCTCATTTAATGATTCTTTCAAGCTCCTTCTACGGACTACCACTTTTGCAACAAAGCTTTTTACTCGGACTGGATGTATACACCTGAATTCCAGAATAGCAGCAACTCAAACTTATAGCATTACTGCCATTTAAAGGGAAATAATGATGCATTGAAGCTGAAATGCAATGTGTCTTTATAACTAATTTGCACCTTACATAAGTGTCCAGCAGAGAAACAACGGGCAAACATAAAATGAGGTTTAAGGCCAGGACCTGCTGCCAAGCTGCCTTATCTCCCTCCCCCACCCATAAGGTTAGGCCTAAAAGTAAACTGACTGCTGGCAAATTCATGTCCCTAGCTTTGCCAGCTGTCAACGATTATCAGTACTCAAAATTCCCAAAACCATCAAAACGTAATTTAAAAGTGTAAGAGTATAGTAGAAATAAAAGAAATAAAAAGTGAAGTTATTTAACAACATAAAACACTTTAAAATAATTAAATCATTGAAGCAAGCATGTAATTCAAAGAAATGTAAATTAGGATTACATTTTTCTTTCACAGCTCCTCCTGACAGTCTAATCTAATGCAGGTTCAACATGCAGATTCCCCAGTACTGAGCAGCTCAGGAAGTTTGTTTTCCATGGACTTGTTTTTGGAGAGGAACTGCTGGTATTTTCCACCAAGTTCCATCCCATGCATTCTGTGGGTTACTGGTGGAGCCACATGATATATGATAGCTGATCAAATGAACATGCTGAAAATCTGGTAAAGATGCAAGGAGGCCAAGACTTTTGGCATATTACCATTTCCCTCATCCACGTTGGTGCAGTTTATGTGCAATCTACCAGTAAATTTGAGATCTTCAGCTTATAACATTTCAACAGGTTAGATGTTCAGAGCAAACACTAGGGCCCTGGGGAGAGTTGTAGAAGGAGGGCCCCAGGAGTACAAGTATATAGTTACCTGAAAGTGGCAACACAGGTAGACCAGGTGGTGCAGAAGGCATTTGGCACGCTGGCCTCCATCTAATAGTCAGGGTATTGAGTATAGGATTTGGGATGTTATGTTGCATTTGTACAAGACGTTAGTGAGGCTGCACTTGGAGTAATGTGGACAGTTTTGGTTATCCTGTTATCGGAAAGACGTCATTAAGCTAGAAAGAGTGCAAAGAAGATTTACAAGAATGTTGCCAGGACTGAAGGGCCTGATTTAAAGGGAGAAGTTGGGCAGGCCAGGACTTAATTCCTGGGAGCATAGCAGACTGAGGGGTGACCTTAGTGAGCTGTATAAAATCATGAATTTCCCAAGGAAAGAGAACCAAAAACAAGAGAGCACAGGTTTAAGGTGAAAGGGGAAGGATTTAAAAGGGACTTGAGGGGCAGCTTCTACACGCAGAGGGTGGTGTGTATGTGGAATGTCAGAGGACGTGGTTGAGGCAGGTACAATAACAACAGTTAAAAGACATATCCCTCTAAATTCCTCCTATTTATATGAGCCAAATGCAGGCAAAAGGGACAAGCTTAGATGGTCCTTTGGGTCAGCATAGATGAGTTGGGCTGAAGGTTCTGTTTCCATGCTGTATTAGTCCATGGTTCTATGACTCTATGACTCAAGACTATATTCTGCTTGCTCGAGAGGGCACAGGAAAAACAGGCTCAAACTGGGCTCAGGAATCCTTGCAAGAAGCCATCCTGCATGCGATGGCATAAGAGAGCACACAAAGGGCAGATCAAGTTAAAACAACAGCTCAATTCAAGTTAAGGGGTAGGACCATCCTTCTCTTACACCTTGCCTCAATTTTCTCCAATTTCAATAGAAGCATCTGCACAAACAATATATTGTAATGCAGTCTCTCTTTGAAGCCATGACTAGTGGCAAGCTTTCTAACATTTTTACCTTTTGTCATTGTAGGCTTGGACTCCAGTCACTGAATGCCTGCTGGTGGTCTGGACTGTGGCAGCAGCGCACATCACCCTGATTAGCAAGCACATGCACAACTGCACACATGCAGGAGGAAACACTTAGTGAGCTTGGTAGCACTTATTGAGGTAGAAGTGGGGAGGACAAGATGAAAATGGAAAAAGAACTAGAATCTCTTCATCAGAAGCTGTCATGGTCATTATCAGCCAACTCATGAAGTTGCTCAGAAGCAGCAGTGTGTGAAACAGGACACTGTAAAGCTTTTATTACTCATCAGTGGGAGGGGAGCCCCTTGCTGAAGGAGACATCAGTCACCCATTTGATATGTGTGTAGGCAGCATATTAGTTGGTAGCCTGCCAGAGAAAGAAGAGATCATGATGATAATGACTTTGACTCCCCATGACATGCTTACTTCATAAGTAGAATGCAAATAATAACGCTCTGCTATTGGTTCCCTACCAATCTAGAAAATGTAACTGAAGGTCAGTGGGCATTGGTATAAAAGGTGTGAAAGTGCAGTTAATGATCATACAGTTTAATATATATAGTGATTTATATTAAAATATTAATTTATTATATATAACATTATACACTGATATATAGTGGTGATATAGTGATAATATAGTTATTTCATAAATATATATTGTGAATAAAAAATTCAAAATTGTTAAAATTTCTACAGCAAAAATAACAGTCTGCAAATTTTGTACTAAAAGGCATCTTCCCCTTTAAGAATACCTTCACACACGCAGCTTACTTTGTACTGCTTCACAGTGAGCAAGGTAGCAACAGCTTCAGCCCATTGCAAGCATCAGGGAATTGCTCTACAACTTCAATTAATTGTTTGGGACATGTCTCTTTAACTTAAATATGACTACATGTATAGAAGGGTCATCCAAAAAACCCAGAGAGTTGGTGTTGGACAGACAAAGTAAGAAATAGGAGCAGAAGTTGGCCATATTGCACCCTCAGCCTCCTCCACCATATTATGGCTGAACCTTTACATCAGTCATATTTTAAAATCCATTCTGTACTTGAACAAGTGGCAAAGTTGACTGGAAAATCTAACCCAGTCTCCTGGCATCACTGCTGACTTTGTTAGTGGTCATTCCCTTCCCACTCTTAGAGTTCTGGTCTTAACTAATCCAGACTATACTCAGATGAAAAAATTGCAGTCACCATGGCAGCAGAGGTCACAACTCAGTCTCAGAAATGGAAATTTATTATGGCAGGTGGAGGCAAAGACTGAATGCATGTATCTGATGCAGGGAAGCAAGTGGATTCAACAATAGGAAGGTCACAATTATTTATAAAATGAAACATGCTAGCACACATAGAATATTACTTCAATGTGGTGATTTTTGTGATAATTTACATATGGAAACATTTTCTGGCCACTAAAATATGCAAATATAACACGATGCCCTCGGCACATATAAATCGCAACCTGCTTCCTTAAATTATAAATGTGCAACAAATCTCAAGGTAGGGCAACAGCTATGTGATCTGGCTCCTGAGCTGATTAATGATGGAACCAGCAGGTGTTCCCAAAGGAAACATAAATCAACTGCATGGTAATCTTGTGAAGGCAAAAGAAAAATCAGCAAGACTGGTAGTTACTCATTTAAAGTTGATCCACCTATCAGTGACGCATCAAATTATCTTGCACCTGTATTTGGGAAGGGAAAGGAAATAAGTGTATCCAAATGACGTATTTTCAAACCAAAGGTTTGATTCTAACACAGACTCCATTTTCTGCTGATATGTGCCAAGTCTTTCTTGACGGGCAGAATTGACTCCAATCCTTTTCCTTTTTTCTAGACTGTTTCCGAGATCCTTTCCAATATTCCAAACCAACAGGCCATAAGGAAAAAATTGCATATCTGGACTGGGAGGCCAAAAACGTCCAGAGGTTTCCCCAAAGATACAGAGAACTTGGATCCCTTGGTATGTTAAATTTCTCAACTTCCATACCTGACCTTCCTTCCTCACCCCACCCCCTCCAAAAGCAATGTTCAGAATGCTAAAGGGTGCTAATGATCTCTTTCCCCCTTCAGCAATACACAGGCTCAACTTTTCTGCTGTCATTAACACATCTAAACAATTCCATTAAACAAATTAAACTATAGCAGTCTAAGGCTCATATTCAAATGAATCTTCTGTATGCACTGGGTGATAACAGAATGGGAACGTTTAACTGTTCAACAAAATTTCTTCCCTCTGCTATTTTAACATAAAAAGTAAATCAGTTGACATCACAATTAAAATAGATAACAGGAATTTCAGGCAGATGTGTTTAAATGTTTTTATACAATCATTCTACAGTTTCAAACCAAAAGCAGAGATCTTACAGATCTGTTAAAATCATATTTATTTTGTTGTAAGTATGAAATAAAAGCAGAAAATGCCAGAAACATTCAGAAGGTCAGACAACATCCATGGAAAGAGATGCTTCGAATTCAGTACCCTTCATCGGAACTGAGAAAGGGAGAAAAGTAAATCAGTTTGCAGTAGCAGAGAAGGTGGGATGGGGAGGGATGGGTAGAACAAGGAGAATATCTCTGATGGGGTGAGACCAAAATGGGTTGATGGGGGATTTAGAGTGCCAGTGAAGCACATTATGTTTCCTTGTCTGTGCATTGAGTTGTTAATAGTGAGGCTGTGGGACAATTCCAACAGGCCAAACAATAAGACTAGAAAAGGAAAACTGAGTAAATTATGATAGGCAGAAATGGCCAATTCTGATTCAGACAATAAGAAAGAGTGAGTTAACTTAAGTTATCTTAAGTTGGAGAATTGATATTGATTTCAGAAGGCTGGAATGTGCACCGACAGAAAATGAGATGTTGTTCCTCTAACTTTCATTAGGCCTTGTTGTAACAGTGCAGAAGGCCACAGATAGAAAAGTCAGAGTGGATTTGTGATGGAAGATTAAAGTGGCAGGTAACCAGAAACTCAGGGTTGCTCCCACACACTGTACTCAGGTGCTCCGCAAAGTGATCACCCAATCTGCATTCTACTTCTGTGATGTAGAGGAGGCCACATTGTGAACAACAAAAGCAGTACGCTAGATTGGAAGAAGCACAAGTGAATTTCTTTCACCTGGAAAGACAGTTTGGGTACCTGGACGGTGGGAAGAGAAGAAATTAAAAGAACAGTGCCATGAGACTGGAAGATGGGAATGGAGTCATGAAGGGAGCAATCCCTTTGAAGTGATGAAAGGGAACAGAATACATGTCTGGTGGTGGAATGTTGTTCAAGCTGGTGGACATCGTGAAAGACTTATTGGCTCTAAGTACATTCTTTCTCTCTCTGCAAAATGCTGCAGCAAGCATTTATGTTATTGAAGCTTTACCATCAGGCTCCTAAATATAAGATACACTTCTTCAGATGTGTTGAACTGATAGACTGTCACAGCAGCATAAAATAAAATGGCAGACAGTATGCCCTGGTTCCATGTGAGAACTTCAGTCACTTGTTTAGTACCTGCAGAGGGCAGGGCTATGTGCATGTGTTGGGATTAGACTCACAGTGGCTATTGGTAAGACATTTTTGTCAGAATAATCTGTTACTTTGATGGACATTTTACATGTCCATAGTATGCTGCCACCAACTGGGATCTCCATGTTATAACAACAATCCCACTCTTCACCCTTACAGATACAAGGAAGTAACTTACAAGTTCTGAAAAACATATGTATTTAACAGGTTATATAACCTGTTTTAGAATATCTCTGGTAACGATTATATACGATTTAGTGATGTTGCATTGTGTAATTGCCTGTAACCAGTCTCTATCAATCAAATAGTATCCTTGTTTGATATATGAGAGAAATAAAACTTGAGCCTCAAAACACCAAAGGTAGATAATTGGCCACGTAAAGGATTCATGTACTCTGGTCCAGACATTTACTGACATGATGGTGTATTTTTGAGCATTAACTTCAGTGTTTTTTATGTGTTAGTGGAAATATGGTCATTTGTCATGATTCATGCACTTCACGAAATGTAACCAGACACTCCAGCGCATGGCATTTGCCAGTGTTAATGGGATGTTAGGTGCACAGAGTGACCACAGAGTTACATCATCTGTCATGCAACATTTGTGAGGAAGAGCTACAATCGAAAATGGTATTTTTTTTAGAAGCAACATGAGGTACTCAGGGGGACTCGTGTTTATACCACTCTATTCAAGACACCTGTGCTATTTCAAGGGTTACTTACGCATGTGTCACTTCTGCAGTGTGCTGCACTGATCTTTGGAGAATCCCTGAGGACTTAGGAGATGACTAAAACCTGTCTGCGCAGTTTTGGGTGATGTGCATTGCCTCGTTGCCATGGGAGTTTTGGTCGTGGTTCTGCTGGTTGTTCTGCATGAACTGGAGCTACAGACAGCAGAGGAGGAAAGGAAACCTCATAACCTTTAATTCTACTGCTCAAGGGGAACAGACTTCCATTTTCAGCTCTCCGAGAAACAACATGACAATATTTAAGATGCATTTAGACAGGTATATGGATAGACCATAAGACCATAAGACATAGAAGCAGAATTAGGCCATTCAGCCCATTGAGTCTGCTCTGCCATTCAATCATGGCTAATTTTTTTTCAACCCTATCCTCCCGCCTTCTCCCCATAACCTTTAACTCCCTTACCAATCAAAGGTTTAGGAAAGGTGAGAGGATAGGAAAGGTTTACAGGGATATGGGCCAAACACAGGCAAAATGGGATGTGCTCAGGTAGGCAACTTGGTCAGCATGAACGAGCTAGGTCAGAGGTTCTATTTCTATGCTGTATAACTGGATAATTCAATGGCTAGTGTTTTGTAAGTCAGTGGACTGACATCAGTAACCTTCTGCAGGTAGAGCTCCAGTCACGTCACCATGCCCCGGCTGTTCTGCCACTGGAAGTCAAAGTCACTTATCACCATGAATTTCCTAGTCCCCATTCATTCCAGGCAGCAATTTTATATCCCTGTTCGCTGCTCACTGCAGTGGCACCATCTGCACAAGGAACTGGCATACAGATTTGTGAGTATTGCACTTCCCGAAAGTTCAGGGAACGCATCCTGCACTCATAATACTTTGGACGACCCTTGAGAACCTGAAGCTCTTCATGAATCACAAGGAATTTCACTCTCTGAACATCTAAATCATAAGGAGAAGAAATTTCACTGGTCATCGAGGAACTTGTATGTCTCCTTTACGTTGTGTATTCCATGTCGACCAGCATATTTCAGTCACCACTTTGCACAGAGGCCCACATCTTGTAGATTCGGGCTATCCTCACCTGGTTCCTAACACCTGTCCTTCATGAAGATGGCCACAGGGACACCACAAATGCCTTTTGCAGACTTCAGGATGGGATTCTACTGTCTGCACTGCTCCGGAGGTGCCCTATAGTTCTCTCCAGAGAAGCTTGGAAAATATTAGTATCAACTATTGCATCCTTCATGACCTTGCCCACAGAAGAGCAAGCTTTGCCTCGGGGTCTTCAGCAGGAGGTAGTTGGTGGCATAGAAGGAGGAGGTGGAACTGTTACAAAGGAGGAGAATGTCGACAGCTGGTGTCAAAGAGAAGCCCTCTCTAGATTTGCTATCTGGCCATGACACATTGCCTAGAGATTCTCTAGGAACCCACTTGACAGGGTACATAGTCAGGCAGGGTGGGCAAACATGTTTCGGTAAAAGAATTTGTAGCATTACGTGGCCTAACAGTCCTAATGGTTTTGACTCTATGGAAGGCAACATCTATACCAGCAGCTGTTCACGGGAGGATTGTTCAGTATACTCGGAGGAATAATTAAGTGCAATCGACAGTTCATTGAGGTTCTTAGAGAGAAGGGATGTGATTAAAGTTTTTATCCCTGCAGCTGGACTACCACATACACACCCTGCCTTCCCAGTGCTGATGACAGCAGGAAGTCTCAGTGGTGATTCTCCCAGTGTAGTCACGGAAGCTTCAGCAGTGGCAAACATGTTTATCACTCTGTTTGAAGGGGACAACTCCCACTCCTGAGGAATCTCTTGTTGGAGTGAGCAGCTAATTATAAGACGTTCTGCCAATCCTATCGCCTGATGGCTCAATGTTGTATCAAAGACATAAATACAATCATGTCCAAAACAAACCAAATAGCCAATGCTTTGAGCCTCACCAGTGTGAGGAATGGAAGTAAATACCACAGACACTGCATATCCTCCTTGACATCTCTCATAGGCTAGCCGACAGGTCAGATAATGCATCAAATATATCAAATTGTGTTTACTGCAGTCTTCCTACGTATGGTCCCGATCATATTTCTCATCCAAGTCCTCTTGAATAGAAATAATACAGTAAATGACTTCAACCTCTGCATCACTAAACCCTTGAATGAGCTGCAGCCTGCTGACGCCGGGTGCCTCCACATGTGAAGGACACACTTCTGCTCCTGTTCTGTCTGCACAAACAGTGTCTGATCTAATGCTAGTGGGTGTCAAATGCAGTGAACGTTATATCTCTCTTCCATCTCAGCAGAGTGCTCCTTATGCATGAGAAAAAGACGGGCTAGGTTTTGTGATCCTGTGGTAAAAGGCAAAAAGATAGGCCTATTCCTGATGAGTTTGTACAAGTGCCCAGCAGACATACAGAGATAGATTATTAATGGTGAGAAAGAGAAAGGCATGTAAAAAGGCCGTTTGGAAGCCCATACATCTTCGCCTGCAACATCCTCAGCTCCAGCAGGTATGATGGCTGGGTAGCCCAGTGGCCAAAAATCCTAAAATCTTCTCCTCCACTGTGCATGTGTGGATGTTTGTGTGGGGTGAGGAGGGAGCCTTGGGCTGTGTTTGCTGTAAGACTGCCTTTATTAGCTACAGTAAAAAGAGTCAGAACACGACAAAGCGAGTGAGGTCAGATTCTGGGATTGCTTTGTAACTGTTTCCAGATTCACTCTTGGGGGTGATTTCATTGGCCACCTGCTGCTTAGTGTGAACTCTCTGATAACGATGATGCAGAGTAAGATACCTTCCTCCGCGCCTCATCACAAAGATGTAAATCCTTAAGCATGAAATGTGCACCTTCTCTGACAAATCCACCTCACAAATATTTCAAAATTTCGCTCAGAAACATTTTAATAGTGCACACTATTCACTTCCAGCAGTGTTCTAACCTAGTAGACAAGTGCTCTTGAAGGACTGGAGTACGATTGCCTGGAGAGGTACACAATATTGCAACAGGTTGTTGGCCAAGCATTAACACTGTAAACAAAGCTGTGCATGCTCAAAATGAGCTAAGACATCTTCACCTGGCTGCAGTGCAATACTGGCTCCAGGACACACCAGCATGAAGTGATGTGGTTAACCATGTGGTGCAGGTTCAGAAGAGAATAAATTTTTATGTCTCTCTCATTTGCTTCAGTGATCTGGAAATAAACCTGGAGTGAACTATAATTCAGGGTAACTAATTGAAGCTTTATTGTCCCTCTGCTACCAAAGGAACCTGCAATAGAATTAATCTGATGGGAGCTTAACAAGGGTCATGGTTGTTCCAAATGCAATGACCACAGTGAAAATTTATTAGCATTTCATTGAGTCCCACTCAGAGAGATGAAAACACTGCATTGGGAAAGGGGAGTATTGTGTACTGGAATAATACTGTTCACAGAGTTATAAGTGATTATTTATTTGTGTAGTTCTGCCATTCATCATAATCATTGCTGTAAACTGAAGCTGATGGAACCTTAAGGCAGGTATTTTCAGCAAACACTACTTGTAGAAAGCCTTAATAGCCCTGCCCTAGCCCACCTATGCATGCCATGATGGGTCACACTCGCTGACAGTAGCAATCATGGGGGTTAGTCCCATGATGTTTAAATTCGTAAATTGGTTTATTATTGTCACATGTACCGAGGTGCAGTGAAAAACCTCTCTTGCATGCTGTCCATACAGATCAATTCATTATAGCAGTTCATTGAGGTAGTACAAGGTAAAAACAATAACATGGTGCAGAATAAAGTGTTACAGTACAGAGAAAGTGCAATGCAGGTAGACAGTAAGATGCAAGGTCAAAGCGAGGTAGATTGTAAGGTTAAGAGTCCATCTTATCAAACAAGGGAACTATTCAATAGACTTATGACAGAGGGGTAGAAGCTGTCCTTGAGCCTGGTGGTACGTGCTTTCAGGTTTTTGTATCTTCTGCCCGATGGGAGGGGGTAGAAGAGAGAATGTCCGGAGTGGGATCTTTGATTCTGTTGGCTGCTTTACCGAGGCAGCGAGAAGTGTAGACAGAGTCCATGGAGGGGAGGCTGGTTTCCGTGATGTGCTGAGCTGTGTCCACAACTCTCTGCAGTTTCTTGCGGTCATGGGCAGAGCAGTTGTCATATCAAGCCGTGATGCATCCAGATAGGATGCTTTCTATGGTGCAGTGATAAAAATTGGTGAGGGTCAAAGGGGCCATGCCAAATTTCTTTAGTCTCTTGAGGAAGTAGAGGCACTGGTGAGCTTTCTTGGCCATGGTGTCAATGTGGTTGGACCAGGACATGCTATTGGTGATGTTCATTCCTAGGAACTTGAAACTCTCAACCCTCTCGACCTCAGCACCATTGACGTAAACAAGAGCATGTGCACTGACCCCTTCCTGAAGTCAATGACCAGCTCTTTTGTTTTGCTGACATTGAGGGAAAGGTTGTTATCATTGACACTACGTCACTAGGTTCTCTATCTCCTTCCTGTACTCCGACTCATCATTATTTGAGATCCAGCCCACTGTGGTGGTATCATCCGCAAACTTGTAGATGATACCACCATAGTTAGAGTAGAATCTGGCCACACAGCCATGAGTGTATAGGGAGTAGAGTAGGGGGCTCAGGACACAGCCTTGTGGGGCACCAGGGTTGAGAATAATCGTGGTGGAGGTGCTGCTGCCTATCCTCACTGATTGCAGTCTGTTGGTCAGCAAGTCAAGGATCCAGTTGCAGAGGGAGGTGTTAAGTCTCAGGTTTAGGAGTTTGGAGATGAGTTTGCTTGGAATTATAGTATTAAAGGTGGAGCTGTAGTCAAGAAATAGTAGTCTAACATAAGTGTCTTTACTGTCCAGATGCTCCAGAGATGAGTGTAGGGCCAGGGAGACGGCATCCATTGTAGACCTGTTTCGGCAGTAGGCAAATTGCAGTGGGTTGAGGTTGTCTAGGAGGGGGGAGTTGATGCATGCCATGACCAGCCTCTTGAAGCACTTCATGATGGTAGATGTCAGAGCCACCGGGTGGCAGTCATTCAGGCACATTACCTCGTTTTTCTTAGGTACCAAGATGATAGTGGTCTTTTTAAAGTAGGTGGGAACCTTAGATTGAAGCAGGGAGAGGTTAAAAATGTCTGCAAATACCTCGGCCAGCTGATCTGCGCAGGATCTAAGGACACGGCCAGGGACACCATCTGGGTCAGTTGCTTCCTGCAGGCTCACTCTCCAGAAGATTGATCTTATGTGGGCAATAGTGATTTGGGTTCAGGTGCATTGGAGGCATGTTTATATTTGACATGTCACTTTATAGTGAGGATCTCTCTAATAATTGACTTTAAAGATACGTGTGTTAAATGTTGCACTGCACTTCAATGAATCAGAAAACCAGTCTCCAGCACAATGGGACAGTACGTTAGGAAACTATTCAGAAGCACAATGGGACAATGCATTACAATCCACCAACAGCAGAGTGCACAGTGGGACAGTGAATTAGAGAGTTAGCCTAGAGCACAGTGCACAGTGGGACAATGAATTAGAGAGATGCCCTCAGCAGAGTGCACAGGGAGACAGTGAATTAGAGTCAGCCTATTGCAGAGTGCTCAGTGGGATGGTGAATTAGATTCTGCCTCTTGCTGAGTGTACAGTAAGTCGGTGAATTAGAGAGAGTGCCTGCAGTGGAGTGCACATTGGGATCTAGCTGCATACCAGGCCCACATTCCCGAACCCCAGCTCCAGACGCACACTTGGCCCATTCCCAAACTCACACAACAGTTCCACAGAAATCTCACAGGTTCAAAGTGGAGAAGGATATTTGGGATGGTATTGAGTGCCTCAAGGCCATGCATTGGAAGCACACAGAGGCAGTGAAAAGAGTGCACTGCCTCACAAACTATCCACACATCTGCCCCTTTAACTGACTCCAGCCCCATCTATGGAAGAGTCTGTGGTTCCCATCAGTCACTTCAGAACCCACAAAATGGAGTGGAAACAATACATCCTCGATTCCTACAGACTGCCTAAGAAGAAGCATATTGGGACAATGAATGAGAAAGTTTGCCTGCAGCACAGTGCACAGTGGGACAGTGTAGTCAGATTCAAATTTGTATTGCAGTCAGTTGATAGCATGCAAGCTTTTGAGAACTTTACCACTGAGTTACTTGTTGAAGGGAGGGATCAGAAGAACATCATATTAAGCTCCAATCTTGCTTTTTCTTCACACATTATCTCTCTGCAATAGAATTATTCTCATCGCCATTGCAGATCAGGGATTGAGGCAATAATGAATAGTTTTCATTTGGTTAGGAGAATTCCTGGGTGTCTATGAAGTTCAAATATTTAGTGTAGAAAAAATTAATGGCATAAATTAGATAGATATATGCTGGATCATGAATGCACTTTTTTATAATTTGTAATTGTAGAAACGTTGGATTGCTTCAACATCTGAATCTACAGATGGAGCTCAAGGGAGAGTTTGGCTTACTTTCAGCCTGATAATGTGGTTACATATTCCTTTGTTAATGATTTTTAACCCGCAACCAAAGTAAGGAATAAGGTGAAAGGATTTTAATAAACAATGGTCCACAATAAACCATATGTTGCTCCTCCCTGCGGCCTGGGTTATTAATCAAAACATGGCAGTTAATTCCAATAAAGACCATATTTTATTGTGGGGTATTACCCATATCACCAGCTCAGAGAATTGCACAAATTATTTTAACTTTACGGAAATGCTGAATATTTTTGTCTTCATTACTGCATGGTTGCTGCACATACATTCAATATTGAGTTAGTTGTTGGAGGAGGAACAGAAGGTGGCAACTTGTATGCAAGGAGAGCATCGAAAGAGGGTGTGCACCTTCCAATATTACCCAGATGGTACATGAACTATCCCAGGTGCCATGAACTGGTTTTCATTTAGCACAGTGTTTAGTAAGTTGTATCTGTACAGGGAGGCAATAATGAATGTGTACTATCAGCTTGAAACGGATTTGCAAACACATTGATCCATTAGCTCAGCATGATTCTCACTGTAAAAATGCCCGTGGCTCTCAATGTTTACACAGTAGAGCTGTACCAGACAGCAGTTGATGATCTATCCACAATCAGTCAGCTTAATGCTCACTACAACATAAAAATTCTCAGGTGCCCAGTTCAGCCATGCTATGTGTTCAACAGTGACTGGCAGCAGAGACTCCTCCATTAGTACAGCTTCCCCACCACATTCTGACCTGTGCCCGTATTGTAATTTATGCACCACTCCACAATCCCCAGGTTTAGCCACATAGGCAAGGGCTGTTAAAAGGTCAGAAAGAAAGCACCATCAGAAAATGCCAATTTCCCAGGGGTTTTGCACAAAATATACTTGTTAGACGATACCTACGTTTTTTGAAGTGGGTCTTGAGAACATTGTTAACCATTGTAGTTGCAATCAATGGTACCTATGTACAGCCTTGCATTTCAGCAGGTAACTATATAAAGACAAACATATGAACAAGAATCCTGTCCAAACAAATACTTGCAATGCAGCCCTTCAAATATCTGAATTACACATAGCATTGTGGATCAAACTGAGCTTCATCAGTTGTAGAAGCAGGCTGCACACTTTAGTCATAGATGTTGGCTTCCTCATGGAAAGGATTGAGGAATGATAGTCAAAAAGATAAACGGATGTATTAAAGGATTATAAAGATTTCTAGCAGTAGGATACATTACATACATCCATTAAGATTGCTCAGAACAACGTAGATCCCACATGATACTTCTGCAGAAACCTAATATGGAACTGAATATCAAAATTCTGCAGATGCTGGGAATCTGAAATGAGAAAAAAGCAAATTCAGGATACACTCAGCACGTAAGGCAGTGTCTGTGGAGAGAGAAATAGAGTTAATGTTTCAGAACATTGCAGTTCTACAGATGCTGCCTGACCTGTCAGTTATCCTAATATAAAATTAACAGTTGCTTACACGTTGTTCTTCCATTCTTAAACCCATGTCGGCAAATGTAAAATTTCTCATGCTACTGCCTGATTCCTCATTGGAACAATGAATGACTTAAACTTAACTACGTGATTTTTATCAAATAATAATGCCTGCAATAAATGTGCTTCTTCATTTGCACAAGGATACTATTCCATTTTTTATTCATTCAGGGGATTTGTGCTTCACAGGCTGGCCAACATTTAATTGCCCTTCCCTAATTGTGCTTGAGAAGGTGGTGGTGAGCTCCCGGTGTGGGTATACCCACAATGTTGTTAGGGAGGGAGTTCCAGGATTTTGATGCAGTGACCGTGAAAGAACGGTGATCTATTTCTAAGCCAGGTTGGTGTGTGGCTTGGAGCACAACTTCCAGATGCTGGTGTTCCCATGCTTTTGCTTCTCTTGTTCTTCTGGCTGGTAGAGGTTGTGGATTTGAAAGGTGTTGTCTAAAAAGTCTTAGTGAGTTGCTAGAGTGCATACTGTAGGTGGTACAAAATGCCATCACTGTGCATCGGTAGTGGAGTGAGTGAATGGTTGTGGATGGGGTGCCTTTCAAGTAGGCTGCTATGGTGTCGAGCTTCTTGAGTGTTGTTGGAGCGGCACTCACCCAGGCAAGTGGAGAATTTTCTGTCATATTTCTCACTTAAGCCTTGCAGATGGTGGACAGGCTTTGGGGAGTTGGGAGGTGAGTTATTTGCTGCAAGATTCCTAGCTTCTGACCTGCTCTTGTAGCCACATCGTACTACTCCAGTTACTACTCCAGTTCAGTTTCTGGCCAACGGTAATCTCCAAGGTATTGATGGTGGGGGATTCAGTGATGGCAATGTCTGGGGGTGATAGCTGCATTTTCTCTTGTTGAATATTGTCATTGTCCGGAACTTGTGTGTTGCAAATGTTACTTGCCACCTCTCAGCCCAGGCTTGGATATTGTCCAACACTTGCTCTATTTGGATGTGGACTGCTTCATTATCTGAGGAGATGCAAATAGTGCTGAACATTGTGCAATCATCGGCGAACATTCCTAATTCTCACCTTACAGTTGAGGGAAGGTTATTGATGAGGCAGCTGGAAATGGTTGGGCCAAGGACACTATCCTGAGGAACTCCAGCAGAAATGTCCTGTGGCTAAGCTGACTGACCTCCAAACACCACAACTATCTTCCTCTGTGCTAGGTTTGATTTAAGCCAGTGGAGGGTTTTTCCCCTGATTCCCATTGACTCCAGTTTAACTGGGGCTCGTTGATGCCATACTTGATCAAATGCTGCCTTGATGTCAAAGGCAGTTACTCTCACTTCACCTCTTGGAATTCAGCTCTTTTGTCCACGTTTGGACCAAGGCTGATGAGGTAAGGAGCTGAGTGACATCGGCAGAACCCAAACCGAGCTTCTGTGGGCAGGTTGTTGCTAAACAAGTGCTGCTTGATAGCACCATCACTTTGCTGAAGATCAAGAGTAAACTAACAGGGCAGTAATTGGTTGGGTTGGATTGGTCCTGCACTTTATGGCAGGACATACCCGGGCAATTTTCCACATTGTTGGGTAGATACCATTGAGCCTTATGCCATATGATTTGCTAGGTATCACCTGTGTGTTAGCTTTATGGAATAAGTAAGTGCCTGGCCACAAAACTAACACCTCTGTTTTTTTTTGATATTGGGATAATTTAAACCATAAAGGCTGTACACACTCTTTTCATATGCATTTATAGTAAATGGGCATCACTAGCAATGCCAACATTGATGGAGTTGTACTTGATTGCTCATTTGTTGGTGGTGATGAGCCACCTTCTTAAACCATTGCAGTTAATGTGGTAAATGTACTCCAAGAGTGTCATTGGTTAGGAAGTGCTAGGATTTCAATCAGTAATGATGAAGGAATAGTAATATACTTCCAAGTTGGGAAAGCGTCTGCCTTGGAGGGCACTTTCAGTTAGTGGTTCCTATCTATTTGCTGCCCCATTGTAGAGTTACTGTTGGAAATGTCTTGACAGGTTGCTACAGTATAATTTTTGATGCACGCATAGCAGTATAAGTACATTGGATGTGGAGGGAGTGACTGATCAGGCCTGTTGCAAGCAGGCTGTCTTAACCTGGATAGTGAGTGTTTCTTGAATGTTGGAACAGCAATCTTCCAGGCAGGTGGAATATATTCCATTACATTCCTAAGTTGTGCTTTGTAGATGGTGGAGAGGCTTTGGGAGTCAGGAAGTGAGTCACTTGCCCCAGGATTCTAAGCCTCAGACCTGTTCTCGTAGCTACAGTATTTATGTGGCTAGCCCTGTCAATTTCTGATCCACTTTTGTTGATGATGGACACTCTGTGATATTAATACAGTTGATAGCCAGGGAGAAGTGGTTAGACTCTCTTTTGTTGTAGATAATCCATTATTTTGCATTTGTATGGCATAACTGTTACTTATCTGCCCTTGCTATTTGAACTTGAAAGCATTAGAATATCACTTGAATAGTTCATTTGATTCTAGGGCTGGAGTCTTTGAGAACCCACCTACCCCTAGGAAAGTGACAGCGCACCATAGCTTGAAGCCAATACGGTATAGTGTAAACTACTGCCCTTTCTAATGGTGTTCACATCCTAGACATTGTCTGTAACTCCTAAACAGCAGACCAGAAGTTGGCCACAATGCCCCAAGGAAGTTCGCAGCCTTAATCTGAAAGAGTCAAAAATTCAGAGAAAAAAGGCATTAACCGTGCAGATTACAGAGCTGTCAACCAGAGGCAAGGCTCATTTCGTGACAAGGTATTAAGATGATACTTCCCTAGATAGGAGAGCTCCTCATATGCATATGTATACAGGTCCTCCCCAGGTTACAGCAGGGTTCCTTTCCTGTTAGCTGTTCATCAGAAGATGCCAGTAGCCCCTCAGCAGCCAGCAAATCCATCCTGCCAAGCTCCCAAATGCTCGTATGTATATATGAGCTGTACATAAGTCGAAGTTTATAACCTGCAAAAGACCCATCGTTTACTTGAAAGAAAAATGTTTGCATTCAGTTTTTAAGAATATAGTATCTAATCACAGAAAGATTATTCTGCATATTAATACTGGCACCCCAAGAGTTTTCTGATGCCCTCATCATGTGACAAAGCACAATGTCATAGAGCATAGAACATAGAACACTACAGCACAGTACAGGCCATTCAGCCCACAATGTTGTGCTGACATTTTATCCTGCTCTAAGATCTATCTAACCCTTCCCTCCCACATAGCCCTCCATTTCTCTATCATTCATGTAGCTATCTAAGAGTCTCTTAAATGTCCCTAATGTATCTGCCCCCACAACCTCTGCTGGCAGTGCATTCCACGCACCCACCACTCTCTGTGTAAAAAATTACCCCTGACTTCCCCCTTATACCTTCCTCCAATCACCTTAAAATTATGTCCCCTTGTGTTAACCATTGTCACCCTGGGAAAAAGCAGTAAGCAAAGTAAACCACACAGAATTTAGATTTCAATGAAAGTAAAAAAATCCCTGCAGATACTGGAAATCTGAAGCAAAACAGAAAATGCTGGAAAAACTCAGCAGGTTGGGCAGCAAAGAGAAACACTCAATCTTTCAGACCTGCAAACCTTCATCAGTTGTAGACCTGAAATGTTGACTGTTTCTCTTTCCACAGATGCTGCTCGACCCGATAACTTTTCCAGCATTTTCTGTTTTTGTTTCAGAAGTTCAAACTCAACCTTTTTGGCAGCAAATATATGTAAAGCAGTGGTGTATTATAATGTATCAAATTCAACTCCATTGAAGTCAATGGACCAAATTTAGAAAGTGGTGCACAATGTGCAGTTGCTATCAAACTTGCACATTGAACAGATGCAGCAGGCTGCGTTTCCATCCTGCTGCCTCTAGCAGAACCAAGTCAACTCTGTTAACAGGCTACTAGTTGCACTGGAAACCTTTCAACAGCAGAGAAACACCTTGGCCTGCGTCGCTCAACATCTGTTACCACTTCCTTGACTACCATCCAAATGTCAAGGGAGGTGTGCTTTGCAGCTTTGGTACAATGAACAGTGTGAGCAGAAGGGCAATGGTTGCACACAATATTTCACATGGTACCCTCGAGAGGATGGTGGCTGGCCTTGTACCAATATAAGCCAGCCTGTTTTTGGTGAACATCTGCATGTGTATCTACAACCATTCAGCATTGAGGTGAGCATAAATCTAAAAGCATCAATTAGTATCAGCAATGAGATTTCTACACATACGCAACATCTAGTAATTAAAAACCAAGCATAAAACTTGCCTTTGGAATTCGTTTACTAATAATTTAATACATTTTTATGGAAAATTATATTTTGTGATGCTGAAGTTTTTTTAACCAGACTAAGAAAACAAGACAGAAATGATTGGAATCCCTTTCAAATTAAAATCCCAAAGAAGATGCAAGGGAGGTCTGATGCATTTTCAACCAGAACTGATAACAATTAATGTGATTCAATCATTACCTCACTTTACAGCCCAAAGTATTTTTCTATTTATCGTGCAGGATCAGAATCAGAAAAATACCTGAGTTAATATTTTAGTCACTATTCATGCCTCAGTTGTTAATAAGGATCATTTGTTCTGTAACATTATTGCAAAAAGCTTTTCTTTATTTTCTCTGCATAATGTAACACTTCATTTGATTAATCACCAGTACTGCACAATAAAATACTCTTAATGTCTTAACTCTTCTGTCCTCATGCATGATCTAGGCAAAACTTAAATAATATTGGAAACTTGTTAACCATAGGTAATAACTAAGCATAAGCAACTTAGAATATTTATACTTATGACTGGATCTCATCTTCTGAATCGGGATGTGACTCCAGCACAGAGTTGGGAGATAAAAGTCACTGTAATGATTTGAAGTAAATTTACTTTGGAAAGCCTCAAATGTTTGCTGAAAGAATGAAATGTGTCTATTGGTTAGCAAATTGGTGCAGTTAGTGGAGCTGGTACAATCCTGACCTCCATTGCTTTCTGTGTAGAGTTTACATGTTCTCCATATGACTGTGTGGGTTTCTTCTGAGTGCTCTGGTTTCTTCCCAATTCTCAAAGATGGGTGGGTTAGTAGATTAACTAGACACTGTAGATTACCCTTAATGTGCAAGTCATAGAGGCATAGACCAATACAGCACAGATACAGGCCCTTCGGCCCAACCAGTCCAGGCCGACCACAGTGCCCACCCAGCTGGTCCCAATTACCTGCGTTCGGCCCATATCCCTTAAACCCCTGCCCCTCCCTGTACCTATCCAAGTGCCTCCAAACAATACTATTGTACCTGGCTCAACCACTTCCTCTGGCAGCTCGTTCCATATATTCACCACCTCTGTGTGAAAAGGCTGCCCCTCAGGTCCCTTTTAAACCTTTCCACTCTCGTCCTAAACCTATGCCCCCTAGTTTTGGACTCCTGGGGAAAAATTGATACCATCCACCTTATATATGCCTCTCATAATTTTAAACATTTCTATAAGGTTGCCCTTGTTCTCCTACGTTCTAAGGAATAAAGACCTAGCCTGACCAACATCTCCCTATAACTCAGGCACTCTAGTCCTGGCAACATCCTCGTAGATCTTTTCTGCACTCTTTCTGGTTTAATTTTGTGTTTCCTATAACAGGGTGACCAAAACTGTACACGGTACTCCAAGTGCAGCCTCACCAATGACTTATACAAACGCAACATAATGTCCCAACTACTATACTCAGTGCCCTGACTGATGAAGGCCAGTATGCTAGACACCTTTCTCAGCACCCTGTCTACCTGTGACATTACTTTCAACAAACTATGCACTTGTACACCTAGGTCTCTTTGTTCCATAACTCTCCCTAGTGCCCTACCATACATAGTACAAATTCTACGCTGGTTTGACTTTTCAAAATGCATCACCTCACACTTATCTGATGTGAAATCCAATTGCTACCCCTCGGCTCACTTCTCTAACTTATCAAGATCCACCTATAATCTACAATAATCTTCTTCACTATCAACAACACCTAATCTTGTGTCAGTGCAGACTTACTGATCAAGCCTTGTGCATTCACATCCAAATCATTTATAGAAATAACAAGTAACAAGGGCCCCAACACTGACCCCTGCAGCACACCACTTGTCACTGGCCTCCATTCCGAGAAACAACCTTCAACAACCACCCTCTGCTTCCTACTTCCAAGCCAATTTTAAATCCACCTAAATAGCTCTTCCTGGATTCCATGGGACCTCACCTTGCAGACCAGCCTACCAGGCAGGACCTTATCAAAGGCCTTGCTAAAGTCCAATTAGATAACTTCCACTGCCCTACCTTCATCTACCTTTTTGGTTACCTCTTCAAAAAACACCAAAAGATTCATCAAGCATGACTTTCCACACACATAACCATGCTGACTCATCCTAATCAGACTCTGTCCATCCAAATGCTGTCCTTCAGAATTCCCTCCAGTAACTTCCCCACTACTGATGTCAGACTGACCGGCCTGTAGTTCCCTGGCTTGTCCTTGCTGCCCTTCCTAAACAACAGAATGACCTCAGCCACCTTCCTATCTTCAGAAACTTCACTAGTGGCTAACGATGAAGCAAGTATCTCCACAAATTGATGGGAATGCTGGGAGGATAAAATAGAGTTAGTATAGGGTTAGTGTAAAGTGGGTCCCAATGGTCAGAACAGAACCAATGGGACAAACAGCCTCCTTCCATGCTCTATTTCTTATAAATAAATGGCTTTTCCTTACCCTACATCCTCCCACATCTTGTGGCTCCTCCATCGCTGGATTACTGCTATCCCCTTTTGTTTTAGCGTTGAAGGCTGATAATTTAGTTATTGCCTTTCTGTAGCAACACACAAGATGCTGGAGGAACTCAGTGGGTCAGGCAGCATCAGCGGAGGGAGATGGACAATTGATGTTTTGGGTTGAGACCCTTCATCTAGACTGAAAGATAGAGGGGAGATAGCCAATATAAAAAGATGGAGGGAAGGGGTAGAGTAAGAGCTAACAAGCGATAGGTGGATCCTGGTGAGGAGGGGTGATAGGCAGTGTGCCTGGCACATCTGACTCCATATCAATATGACTTCACCTCATCCATCTCATCATTTAGCAGCAATAAACATTCGACAGGACAATTAAGAAATAAATTGCAATTTTATCATAGTTTTAACCAACCAGGTCTTCTGTTCAAGGTCTTACCCTTCTGTTTAATCTTTTTCCACATAGTGTGCATGATTAAAACATTAAGTACTGTACACATTAATTTGTTATCATATTAATTGCTTGTGTTAATCCAGCCCTAGCTCTAGTTAACACAAATGCTTCATTGCATTTATGAGTGAATGATTGTGCAATTACTTGTTCAGGGACTTGAAATATCATCATGTTGCCAATTATGTCTATCCTGATTTTTTTTTAAATTTCATGCAAAGATATTTCAAAAGTCCTCCACGTTCTTTGCAAATATGAACTAAAATCAGCAATATTTACAGTAAGCTTTTATATTATTGACTATTCCTAGATTTCCATGGCGTGAGCTGATATTAAAATTCCCCAATATAGTAATAATTTTGTTGTTCAGGAAAAATAAGATACTTGCAATGTTATAAAACAACAAACCAGCACTTACATTGTCTCCAAATCTCCACTAATTCATTCAAAGCTGAGGTTCACTTCTCATCTACCCACTAAACCAACTCTTACCTCAGCCCACTCCTTGTTGAACGTCCTCAGGTAAGCTAGTTTTGAGCTCATCAGCGAGGCCCACTGCAGATCAGTGCCTAATCAAATATTAATGATAGGTCCTGCCTACAGAATTGTATTGACAGCCAATTATGACACATGTCCAAGCTTACCAACTGTGAAAGAATTTGAATGTGTGTGAATGTCAGAGACATTCATAAACATTCATTAAAATTCAACCATAAAAATTGAACTTTGCTAATCCTTAAAATTTTTTGAAAAGTATTAAAAATTAAAACACTTAAAATCAATTAAATACATTCAATTTTTGATTAAAACATCAAATTGCCCTTTATTTACCCTTGCAGCCATGCATGTGAATGGTGTCTCTGTTCCTGTGCTAAACTGAACTTGGCATGGGTTCAGCAGATCGGTATGCAATATAAACACTGAAAAATCAGAAGTTGCTGCTGGATTGAATAGAAAGACCACAAGTGAAGCTAAATCACTTTACATCTATAAACTTATGCGTTTTTACAGAAATAAATGCCAACAAATTTGCATGGTATTGCCAGCATTTCCGTGAAAGATTCAAGACATAGTGTTTTTAAAATCTTGCAGTGTCCAAAAGCACTCTGCAGCCAATAGATTTCTTTTGGTGTTATTGCTTATTATGTAATGGAAGAAATTGAAGCAATCAAGTTGATCAAAACGCAGTTCCTTTAACAGCAAAGTGATTAATGAATAAATAATCCACTTCCCTAATTTCAGTTTAAGTATACTGTAGATGTTGATCAGATCACTTGCCTGGGAAGTCCTGAGAAGAAGAGCATGTCCATTATTCTTATCAATTGGACATCATTTCCTACAAAGCAGCAAAAAAGTTTCATCACTGGAGTGGGAATTGAAGCAACTAACCTCAAGATCAGCATTGAGAATGCTTTAGGCATCACTTTCAACGTTTCTGAACATTGTCCATTATCTCCTATTACATTTATTTTGGTCACTTGTGATTCCATACACCCCTAGCTGAATTAACTTAATTGCAATTATAAGTGACCACTCTTGCTGCAATAAAACTATGTGGTCTAAAGGTTGTGGAATACGCCTCAGGGCCAGTTCCTTTTCTACCTGACCATCTTTTCATGGAGGATCTCTTGTGCACCTTGAAAGGAAAATGGCTTGGTATTGGGAAGAAACAAGACATTTCAACAGTGTTGAGGTAGGGATCTCAATTTACTGGTAATTTGCTGGCAAGCAAACATTATTAGTAATGCCAAACATTCAAGAGAACAGCAGAGGTAGAGCTCCTACAGCAATACAGTAAATACAAGATATGGAGACCAGTAAAGTACAATGGTGTATTGTCTAAATGAGCAGTTGTAGCCTTGCCTTCTGAATAACTTTTACAGAGTAAATTAAAAATGATGAGTGAAAATTGATGTGTCAAGTATTGTAACATCATAACAACTGTCTTTGCTGTGTAAATTTGAAATGTTTATGTTGTGTCAGAATTTTGTGATACTCTGTTAATCATTCAGTTCCTTGTGATTGAAGTCATTGTTTTTAATTATAAATCTGCTCACTTCTGTCATCTATTTATTATGATAAATGGTTTGAAATATCTACCTTGTTTAAACATTAATGATTTCTCCACCACCCTAGATTCACTAGCTAGCAGTTGGGATGAATAACTAATAGATTTTGTTGGTCTCTAGTTGATTTGTGGCTCCTATGTTAGTGAATAAACTTGAAGAAATTGGATTGCTGAATCTCAAGATTTTGTGAACAGATTAATATGTTTTGTTATATTGCTTAAATGTATTTAAAAAAGAAAGAACAGCTGCTTTTAAAGTAGGGTGATTTTAATTCAGACTCTAAGAGAGTAATATTCATAAGCCAGCTGCCTGTGCTCCCATTCTTTATCCAGCCAAGAGACTTACAGTCCAAACGGTCTACAGGATTGTAATTAGAATAATCTGGATAAGCACCAAATTCACACAAATCAATCTTGTAGAATCCATATTGCAACACAAGATTCCCCAGAGAGAAAATAAAAACTTCTCTTTCTCCTACTTTTGCAATGATTTACATATATCACAACAGTAATACAATCATCAATAAACTGGTGAAAATGCAAATGTTGGCTATATTCAGTTATGACATTTTTGTACCTTTTCAAGGTACAGTATATTTGCTGTATAAATATGCAATTTTTTAAACAATTAAAATATTTATTCATGTATAATTTGCCTGCATTTATTTTTGCTTTACCCTTTCTTTCTTTGCTTTGCAGGTAACCATCACCATAATTACAATCACCTGGGGTTGATCAGTCCCACTCAAACTCCCACTAATGGTGAGTACAAAGTGTATACTGCTGAAGGAGAGGGTCCAACTCAGTGGGGTTTTTCCTAATTCTTTGAGTTGGCAGGGGGAAATGTTTATGTGTAAATATCTGGGGATTGAGTGGGCCCATGGACTAATATTGACTCATCTAATTTTAAAATTAAAACAGCAGTTAGGAATTGGTATTATGCCAGCATTTGCTAAATACTCTTTTTCAACTCTCTTTGTCTACTTCAGCATTTCTTTGTGCTAGAATTTAGGTAAATATCATCAACATTAAAGGAAGAATGAACTGCACCAACATAGCTGCCTGTCCTCACTGTGCCCCCAATTTGTTTTGAAGTGGATTTACTATTGCATTGTAGGAAAACCTAGCAGCCCCTTTGCACATAGCAAGTTCTGAGAACAACAATAAAACGAATACATAGATAACTAATAGTCATATTACTGTAGAGGATTGATATTTCTCAATTGTCTAGCTAAAGTTACCAGGAAGTTCAATGCATAATCTACATGTTTGAAATGTTTCTGTGATGGAATCTTAACAGTTTCTTACACTAATGAGTTTGTGTCCTTACCAAGCTACCCATTATTGGTGTTATAGATGAATTCCGACTTCATTTGGAAAATAATAATTGCAATCTACTTCATTACCTCATATTAAATTTAAAGTTAGTAATCTGCTTTAAAGATTGCTTCACACTTGAGCTTTTATTTTCTATCTTTATACAGCAAATGCTCTCTACAGCTTGGCATACAGTATATAGCACCTTTGGATATCTCATCATTGTCTTTGTCGAGTATTTCTGTTGAGATGTTCATTTGGTATCCTAACTATGAAGCCTTGATCTAAAGTGGACTTAGAAAAGTGGGAAATAATTGAATCATGGTATAGAGATAAAATTCAATACACTAAGTCCAAAATTTGGTCTTTGATTACACATAATTCTTTGATTCTTTTTGTAATGATTTAAAATCAAACAGCTATTCATCCAGAAAACAGAAATTAGTGGTAAATTGACTTATTATTGTCACATGTACCGAGGTACAGTGAAAAGCTTTGTTTTGCATGCCATCCATACAGATTATTTCATCACATCAGTACATTGAGGTGGTACAAGGGAAAAGCAATACAGTTACAGAGAAAGTGCAGGCAGACAATAAGGTGCAAGGCCATGACAAGGTAGATTGTGAGGTCAAGAGTCCATCTTATCGTACAAGGGGACCGTTCAATAATCTTATAACAGCAGAGGAAGAGAGAATGACTGGGTTGGTTGGCATCTTTGATTCTGTTGGTTGTGGTTTCCATGACGTGCTGAGCTGTGTCCACAACTTTCTGCAGTTTCTTGTGGTCTCGAGGAGAGCAGTTGCCATACCAAGCCGTGATGCATCCGGATAGGATGCTTGCTATGGTGCGTCTATAAAAATTGATGAGAGTCAACAGGGACATGCTGAATTTCTTTAGCCTTCTGAGGAAGTAGAGGCGCTGGGGTACCCTCTTGGCTATGGCATCCATGTGGTTGGACCAGGACAGGCTATTGGTTATGTTCACTCCTAGGATTGTTGGAGCTTTGGAATTTCTCTGCAGTTGAACATGAGAGCTCAGAGACACAAGACTGGGCACAGCACTGTCACCAATGATGGGCAGTAACTACATTAGGATATGCTTAAATATTCACTGTTAATTATAGAAACATAGAAAACCTACAGCACAATTCAGGCCCTTCGGCCCACAAAGCTGTGCCGAACATGTCCCTACCTGAGAAATTACTAGGCTTACCCATAGCCCTCTATCTTTCTAAGCTGCATGTACCTATCCAAAAGTCTCTTAAAAGACCCTGTCGTATCCGCCTCCATTAGAACAAACAGTGGGAAATAGTTGATACAGAAATCTGAGAATAAACATTGGTAGAGATAAGGTTTTATCAACAGGAAGAACATTCCATTATGTTGGAATATTTTTATAATTAAAAGTAATAAGGAACTACCGTTTTCAGGATGTGCACAAAAAAATGTTATCCATAAAAATAATCTACATAATTTGCACTGAACAACTTTGTTTTTTTCCATCTATAGTTACATTGACAGGGGCGTTTTCATTGATCATCTGGGTTTCTGAGACGTGGAAAGCCGTCACCATTTTTTAGGAGTCTACACATCAGACAATGGAAATCCTTGCATATGTTCTGTTTACTCACCACTTACTAAATGTTCTCTTCTAAATAGACACTTCCTAGTTACTAGGCTAGAAAGTTAAGGTGCACACAAGTAAATACAAGCTACCAATTATTGAGATTTAACTACTTACAACTGAGTTTCATCATTAGGCCTATTCCTGCTCCTGTTGTCAAGACCAGCTTTGCCATTGTGGTAATGGATTGCAGAGTTAGCTAGAATGGTGGTCCCAATATGTGTCCAATTATGACACATCTGTTCTTATAGAATCTATCACTCAGCTGGCTGGCTGGTCAGTAATTCACAATACACTGGAAGTGCCCAGTTATCAGATTCGCAATCCTGTCACAGACATTTGACTTGATTCTGAATGTCCTGAGGAAGTGCATTGTTTTGGAGCCACATCCATACCAAAGGAATCTTTCAAAAATGGGTAACAAGGACCTAAGGATTGTATTGTCTTGAAGGACGCTCTTATTTGAGCAACTTAGTAGTTCCTGCCTAAGTATGCTCAACCCTTCCACTCCTTCTTGTACTGATTTTCCCAGTACAGTTTTCACCACCCCACCATTAGATCTGAAGGCTTGATCATGCCTGACACATGATTGGACTAACCACTAACCACTAACCACCAAAATGGCTGGATAAATAACCTTGTACGATATCACCTCTCATGGCCAAATCCTCTACCTATTATCTAATGGAATATGTTTCCAGGTGCACATTTATATTCATCGTTAAGATTACTGTTTGCAATTGTATTGCAAATTGACAGCACTAAACATCTGATATAACAGCACAACATAAAATTCATTCTATTGAAGCTACCAACTTGCAGTGAACTTCTGGGTCCAAAACTATCCATTTGTCATTGCCTTTTTCTCCTCTCCATTGTATCCAGAACTTCCACTTCCTCATTTGTTTCCCTTTCCTCCCTCAGCCCCTTGCCTCTCCCCTGACTTCACATTACTCTTACTCACATATACTCCACATTAAACATATGTGGAGTAACTTGCAATTTCGACCAGCTCCAATATGATCCCATCACTCGTCACATCCTGCCCTCTCCTGCTCTTTCTGCATTTTGCACCAGCAGACCGAGCCATGATGCAGGATCTGATGATCGATGCCTCAGTTTCCATTACAACATCAGCAGATGCTACACAAGGCCTGAGTGTGGCAGGGAGATCAGATGCTTGAGGCTTTAGAGGTACCACCACCATAACCTCTGATAAGAAAGGTGGTGAAAGGTTACCACAGATAGGCGCAAATGCAGAGTTTAGGTTACGGTCTGATCAGCTATGAACTTATCGAATGGTGGAGCTGGCTACCCCTGCTCCTAGTTATATGTCCAAATGCCTGTACCTAGCCTCAAACTCTTCCCCCACTTCCAAAAGGATACAGTCTGTGCCCTTGCTTCATTTATGATGCTCTGCAAAAAGAATACCAATTAATCAGTTGCTAGTGAGTAGTAATGGTTGCTCATGAGAAGAAAGGCATTAATTTTGTTTGATCTAAAGCACTGAGGTTTCATGGTGTCTGGACTCACTACCAGGGAATCATGTCGATGATCCAACCCAAAGGTATAACATTACTTGTCCTGCCAAAGGTGTAGACTATATTCATGGTAATCTGATCTGGGATATTGGCCAAACCTGGCCTTGCATTCTGGAGCATCCTCACTAAGCTTTCTAAAATATCTGCAACATTAAAAAATGTTTATTTTTATTATTCATTTATGGGATGTGGACGTTACTTCCAAAGGACAGATGTCCATCCATATTTGCCTTTGAGACAGCAGTGCTAATGCATTTGAGCAAAAGTACTTCTAAAATGCTGTTGGGTAGGGGGTTCCAGGATGTAGACCTGGTAATAATAGATGAATAGTGATAGTTTTCCAAATCAGCATTGTATGCAACCCGGAGGGGAATCTGCAGGTGATGGTGTCCTGATGCACCTACTGCCCTTGTCCTTTCAGGTGGGAGAGTTTGCAGGTTTGAGAATTGTTGTCTAAGAGGCCTTGATGAGTTCCTACAGTATATTGTTGAACAAACAATATACTATATTGTTGAACATCACAGGGAAAATTCCCATTTCTGACTTTATGATGAAAGGAAGGACTTTAATGGACTAAGTGAAGATAGCTGTGACCAGGACACTGCAATGGGGATCTGGTGCAGATGTCCTGGGACTGGGATGATGACCAACGACAACCATAACCTCCACTTTGCATGAGGAACAACTTTCGTAAGTGGAGAATATATCCCCTAATTGTCCTTGACTTCACTTTTACCATAGCTACTTAACGCCACACTCGGACAAATACTGCCTTGATAGTAAAGGCTTATCCTCACATTGCCACTAATTTTGACCTATTATACTATACTTCTGATTGACGAGACTTATGTTCTTCATTAGCCTTTACAGCAAGAATAGTAGGTAATAAAATACGTTCCCAGTGAGTCAGTAATTCTGGGTTGATTCCATCAGTGTGGACAACTGCAGCACACCACATGAGAAGCAGAATATCTCCGAGAACAACTTCCTTATTTCCAGATTTAGAAATGCAAAAGTGAGCACAAACGTTGTTGCCAGTTTTTTGCTCTGTAGTAATTGTATCATAGCCATGCCTTTATTATTGTATCAAATTGAAGATTGTTATCTTCATTCTCTGATTGCTAACCCCTTAAGCAATTCCCCACCCATGCCCTATGCTACCTCCCAATTCCATGCATTCCATGGTTCAGAGTCTACTTTTAGAACTATCAGCAGTCTTATGGAAGTCCAAATAAATAGCTTTTTTACCACATTCTTTTCCTCCTCAAAAAGTTCAGTCAGTTCCATTAGACATGACTTACCCTTTACAAATCCATGCTGACTTTCACTCATTGTCCTCATGCTTGATATGCACTCTGCCCCACATAATAGTCTCGCAATTTTACTGTGATGGTCTCCCACATTTGCAGAACCTGTTTAAGCAATAACTGAAAGGTAATATTACTGCTGAATTAATAAAAAAATGGACTTCATACGTGGACAATACAGCAATATTGAGTAATATTTTATATTTTGGAAAGTGTTCCAGTGCTTTATGTTTAAAAATTCACTAGTTTCTATTCATGATATCTCGGCATGAATGTTAGTTTAAGTAAATAATTTTGATAAGTGAGTCCAAAATGCAAAACTGATTATTCACTGAACTTGAATTGACTGTGAAATGAAGTATACTAAAATACACATAATTTATAGCTTCACTGCATCTTTGATTATACAAGTCATGGTGTAAGATAATTTTGTGTAGCTAGATGAGAATTTTTTGAGCCTAGAAATTTGATTTTGTGGTGCAACTTTTCATTGCACTCTGCAATTGATTTTTATCTGAAACCCAATTGCATTTAGATACTGCAAAATATTCTTTAATGCACAAACTACAGAGTAGGATAACATATGATTAATGTCATTTTTGCAGTTTCCTACCATGAATACACAACGCACAAAAATTCCAAGTCTTAAGGGCAGAACCAGGTCTTATCAAGAGATATAAGCCTGCTTCTGCTTTATCTAAAGGGATCGAAACCATCTAGAGTAGGCAAGTCCATCAGTGAAGATTCCAGCAAAGTGAGTTGTTCTTGCTTTAGATAAGGTCTTGTTTTCAAAGCTCTGCTGTTAATATTCTCAGTGGTTGACCCCTCTGTCCCACACTGCGATCATAGTTAACTTCCGTTGCACTCCACTCTCTCTTAACCACCTCCTGTCTCCATCCTTTCTTTCATCTCCCAACCCACTCCCCACAATTTCCCTCCTACTGCCACTCCCTGATCTATTCCCCAGCAGTAAGGGTGCAACCGGTGTGGTCAGTGGTGCATTTGGGAAAGGGAGATTAAAATGTATTACCTTCTTGGTGTTCACTTCCACTACAGTCTCCTCCCACTGGCTTGACAGTGTTCCCAGGTAGCTGTCTGTCCCTTGTGTAGTTAAAGAACAACTTTCCTACTCTCCATCTCATTCACCATTACCTCAAGTGCCTTGCTGGAGAAACTGGGGACCCAGTCCCTAAGGTAAGTATTCATGCAGTGAGATTGATGGAGTGACTGCTGGCACCATTTTCAGTAACAAATCCCTTTCTCTTTAAGAGATGCAGGCTTGGGTTTGAATATCCCTGGCCAGTTCCAACTGGTACTAGCTGTCCCCAGAACTGAGGAACACTTATCAATGCTATGGCTAACAATGCTTTAATCATATTGATGTGGTCCAAGCACCGAATTCCTGGGTTACCTTCATCAGCTGAAATGGACACAGGTTGCTCACACGTTGCAAGTCCAATGCCCATTTTGCACTGTTATCCAGTTTAAGTGGATTCAGAGCTTCAAAGTGAAGCAATGCATTTATATTTACCATAACAACATTAACATCAAGAAAACAGCAAAGCCATGAGAAATAGCTGACATGTTATAAAGGGCATTATCTATCTAAAATTGTGATTTTTTTTTTATGGTCAATTCACTATTTGTGAGATTACCATGCCTTTTTCAACATGCTTTGAGAGGCTGGTCATGGCACGTATCAACTCCAGCCTCCCAGACAATCTTGACCCACTGCAATTCGCCTATCGCCAAAACAGATCCACAGTGGACAGCATCTCCCTGGCCCTACACTCAGCTCTGGAGCATCTGGACAGTAAAGACACCTACGTTAGACTATTGTTTATTGACTACAGCTCTGCCTTCAATACAATAATCCCAAGAAAACTTGCCACCAAACTCCAGGAACTAGGACTCAACACCTCCCTCTGTAACTGGATCCTTGACTTTCTAACCAACAGACCGCAATCAGTGAGGATAGGCAGCAATACCTCCGGCACAATTATTCTCAAGACTGGTGCTCCACAAGGCTGCATCCTCAGCCCTACTCTACTCCCTATACACTCATGACTGTGTGGCCAGATTCTGCTCTAACTCCATCTATAAATTTGCAGATGATACCACCGTTGTAGGCCGTATCTCAAACAGCGATGAGTCGGAGTACAGGAAGGAGATAGAGAGCTTAGTGGAATGGTGTCATGACAACAACCTTTCCCTCAATGTCAACAAAACAAAAGAGCTGGTCATTGACTTCAGGAAAGGGGGCAGTGTACATGTACCTGTCTACATCAATGGTACTGAGGTCGAGAGGGTTGAGAGTTTCAGGTTCCTGGGAGTGAACATCACCAACAGCCTGTCCTGCTCAAATCACATAGATGCCACGGCCAAGAAAGCTCACCAGTTCCTCTACTTTCTCAGGAGGCTAAAGAAATTTGGTTTGTCCCGTTTGACACTCACCAATTTTTATCAATGCACCATAGAAAGCATCCTATCTGGGTGCATCACGGCTTGGTATGGCAACTGCTCTGCCCAGAACTGCAAGAAACTGCAGAGAGTTGTAGACACAGCCCAGCGCATCACAGACACCAGCCTCCCCTCCTTGAACTCTGTCTTTACCTCTCGCTGTCTTGGTGAAGCAGCCAGCATAATCAAAGACCCCACCCACCTGGGTCATTCTCTCTTCTCTCCTCTTCCATCGGGTAGAAGATACAGGAGCCTGAGGGCACGTACCACCAGACTTAAGGACAGCTTCTACCCCACTGTGATAAGACTATTGAACGGTTCCCTTATACAATGAGATGGACTACAACCTCACGATCTACCTTGTTGTGACCTTGCACCTTATTACACTGCACTTTCTCTGTAGCTGTGACACTTTACTCTGTACTGTCATTGTTTTTACCTGTACTACATCAATGCACTCTGTACTAACCCAATGTAACTGCACTGTGTAATGAATTGACCTGTACGATCGGTATGCAAAACAAGTTTTTCACTGTACAAATGACAATAATAAACCAATACCAATACAAGTAAGCTGGATGGGCTAGAATGTATTCAGTGGTCAATATCAAATGAGTTACTGTAAAAGGATTTTAGATCAGAGGTCCCGTACAGTAAACTGAACATCCCATTAAAGGCCTTTGTTTTTGCTCTGTCATTGTGCAAACTGTTTTGTTTGCTGCTGTGACCTGTTATGATTATTAAGCAGTCAGTGCTGAGAACTGACTTTCCCTAGTTCCTTCCTGCATCCTGACACTACTCTAGATTCAAATGCACAATTCTAACCAATATAATTTTCAAATATTATAATTAGACCCAACAGTGCAGTAGGAATTGATAGTATCCGTGCTGTTTGGTGGGCTGCTGCACAACAACCCCTCAACTGGAAGGCGCTCCTCTCCTTGAATGTGATGATTTGCAAATGTCTCGACACAAAGTATGCCAGAATTTTTTACAATGCGTCAAACCCTCAGAATTTGGCTTTCTCTGAACTTTAAGGAAGCCTGTCCCTTTGCTTCCACTATGGACAAGTTGGGTCAAAAAACCTGTTTTCTATGCTCTATAGCTCGAATGGTCCCACTGAAAGGAGTCTGAACAACAACAGTTTAGTCTAAGTAATTCATAATTGGTTTATTATTGTCACATGTCGTCCAGACAGATCATTCCATGCATAAGTACATCGAGTTAGTAGAAAATGAAACTGATGCCAGAATGCAAAATATAGTGTTACAGTTACAGAGAAGGTGCAGTGCACATAGATAAATAAAGTGCAAGAGTCATGATGAGGTAGATTGAGAGATCAAGAGTTCATTTTTATTGTATGAGAATTCTTACAACAGTAGGGTAGAAGCTGTCCTAGAGCCTGGTGGTACTTGTTCTCAAGCTTTTGTATCTTCTGCCCGATGGAAATGGGGGAGGAGAGAGAATGACCAGAGTGGGTGGGGTTCTTGTTTCTGCTGGCTGCTTTCCCAAAACAGTGGGAAGTGTAGACAGAGTCAATGGAGGGGAGGCTGGTTTTTGTGATAGAATGGGCTGCATTCACAACTTTCTGCAATCACTTCTGGTCTTGGCAGAACTGTTGCCGTACCAAGATGTGATGCATCCAGACAGAATGCTTTCTATGGTGTATCTGTAAAAATTAGAGAGGATTATCAGAGACATGCTGAATGTCCTTAGCCTACTGAGGAAGTAGAGGCACTGGTGTGCTTTCTAGGCCATAGCGTCTACATGACTGTACCAGGACAAGTTGTTGATGATATTTGCACATTGGAATTTGAGGGTCTCAACCATCTTCACCTCAGCACCATTGATACAGACAGGGGCGTTTATGCCACCCTGCTTCCTGAAGTCAATGACCAGCACTTTTGTTTTGTTGACATTGGGGAGGAGGTTGTTGTCTTGACACCATGCCACTAGGCTCTCTATTTACTTCCTGTACTCTGTCTCATCATTGTTTGAGATCCAGCCCACTACAGTGGTGTCATCTGCAAACTTATAAATGCCGTTACAGCAGAATCTGGTCACACAATTGTAAGTGTACAGGGAGTAAAGTAAGGGGCTGAGGACACAGGCTTGTGGGGCACCAATGTTGAGGATAATCATGGTGGAGGTGTTGCTGCCTATCCTCACGGATTGCAGTCTGTTGGTCAGGAAGTCAAAGATCTGGTTACAGAAGGGGCACCAAGTCCTCGGTCTCGGAGTTTGGAGATGAGTTTGTTTGTCCAACTTGTATTGGACTAATATAAACCCAATCCAACTTACTTATGCATTATCCATTCCTTTCATTATTCTAAGGGCAGAAATCTTCTCTTTTCCTTTGTCATTTTTGTTTTATTATAAAATGATTGGGGAAAAAAACACATGAACCATTCACCTCTTTAATTTCTAGAAACAAGAGGAAAATTAAATTTATTCAATTCATCCCAATACTGAATCAAAATAAGCAATTACCTTCTTGTTTCTTTATTGGTATTCCTTCTATGTATGCTTGTTCTGTATCTAATATGGGATCAACTCACTGCTCTAACAAGCGTTCTATCTCAGACTGTATTCAGCACAATTTGATAGCAATCTGTGCCAGAAACTAACAAAATGTCAGGGTTAAGTCCATTTAACTACAAGTTTCATTAATTTATCATTATGTCCTTTGTTTTCCTTAATCACATTCCTAATAAAAGTTGACAAAAATTTTGACTATTATTATTTTCACTCTTAGTAAGACAACCAAGCATTGTGTCAGCAATAGAACTAACTGGGATCGAAATCCAACTGTGTGTTTATTTTTAAAATGAATAGGTTAATAACTTCAAATAGTGTACACAATGATTTACATTAATTTTATGTTGTCTATTTGGCAAGGCCTTCGACAAGGTCCAGCATGGTAGGCTAGTCTGGAACGCTAAGTCCCATGGAATCCAGTGAGAACTAGTTAGGTGGATTCAAGATTAGCTCGGAGGTAAGAAGCAGAGGGTGGTGGCTGAAGGTTGTTTCTCAGAACGGAGGCCGGTGACCAGTGGTGTGCTGCAAGAATCTGTGTTGGGACCCTTGTTATTCATTATTTATACAAATGATTTGGATGCAAATGCACAAGGTTGGATCAGTAAGTTTATGGATAACACGAAATTAGGAGGTGTTGATAATGAAGAAAGTTATTGTAGATTACAGGGGGATCTTGATCAGTTAGGGAAATGGGCCGAGGAGTGGCAAATGGATTTCAACACAGATAAGTGTGAGCTGATGCATTTTGAAAAGTCAAACCAGTGTAGGACTTATACTGTGAATGGTAGGGCACTAGGGAGTGTTATGGAACAGAAGGGCCTAGGAGTAAAAGTGCATAGTTCGTTGAAAGCGGCGTCACAGGTAGACAGGGTGGTGAAAAAGGTGTTTAGCACACTGGCCTTCATCAGTCTGGGCACTGAGTAGAGGGAATTGGGACATTATGTTGCAGTTGTATAAGTCATTGGTGAGGCCACACTTGGAGTACTGTGTACAGTTTTAGTCACACTTTTATAGGAAAGACATGGTTAAACTGGAAAGAGAGCAGAAAAGATTTGAGGATGTTGCCAGGACTAGAGGGTCTGAGTTACTGGGAGAGGTTGACCAGGCACATCTTTATTCCTTGGAACGTAGGAGAATGAGGGATGACCTTATAGAAATGTTTAAAATTATGAGAGGCATAGGTAAGTGGATGGTAACAGTCTTTTCCCCAAAGTAGGGGAGTCAAAAGCTAAGTGGTATAGGTTTAGGGTGAAAGGGGAAAGGTTTAAAAGGGACCTGAGGGACAACTTTTTCACGGAGAGGGTGGTGAGTATATGGAATGAACTGCCAGAGGAAGTGGTTGAGGCAGGTACAATAGTATCATTTAAGAAGCACTTGGATAGGTAGATGGCGAGGCGGGGCTTTGAGGGATATAGGCCAAACACAGGAAATTGGGACTAGCTGGGTGGGCACTGTGGTCGGCATAGACTGGTTGGGCTGAAGGGCCTGTATCTGTGCTGTATTGCTCTTTAACTCCATGACTCTATAACTGAAAGCTACATCTCTCTTATCTAAAGTTTGCATTTATATAGCAGTTTTAACCTAGAACTATTATGGAATTCCTCAGAGATTAATCAGACAATAACAGACACTGAGCTAGCCAAGATATTAGGAAGGTTGACCAAAATTTGGACTAATTGGTGGGTTTCAAGGAAGGTTTCAGTAAAGTTGGGTTTCTATATTAGTACATCGGTGTTATGGGAAAAAAAGACTATGTGGAAAGGTTTATCAGAATTTTGGAATGATTTGTTGACCCCAGTTGTTCAAAGACTCCATGTCAAAAGCATCATGCAGGACAGTAGGAAAACCATGTACCTAACACAACAGCGTTAACAAAGGTTTATCAGCACATAAATTGGAATGCAGGAAATATTAGAATAAAAAATGAGCGATTACATACCACTATGTACTTAAAAATTTGGTGGCATTATTTGTTTTTGAGATGAATTAAGACTGGACTGAAATAAATAAATCCAATTAATATAAAGCTGTTTCCTTTATGGTTTAAAATCATCAGAGACTCTGTGTGAGATGTTTCTTCTTCTATTTATTATGTAGAAAGATTGGGCATAGCTTAATGTTGCAGAAAGTTGTAAAGGCAACTAATTAAATGTCCATCAGACAGTTTGATTAACACCAAGTCGCTCATGTAAAAAGCAACCAATGTATAATTTCCTTTTACCAAGGCAGGCCATTAATATTTTGATATTAAGTTTATAACAAGATTTCACTTCAGCTCTATGTGGAGATTTTACAGCACTTCAGTTATTTGTTGTACTAACTCTACCTATTGTAATTCAAAGGGCTCAAAGGAAAGCCCAGTCTTATTTTTAAATGGCAATGTCAAATGAGTAAAACTTATTTGCACTTAAATATAATGATGAGTCATCAGCATGAAATTCAAAAGTAAAACACTGCAGATGCTGGAAACCTAAATTTAAAACAGAAGATAGTGGAAATACTCAGCGAGTCCAGCAGCATCTATGGAGGGACAGAAATAGAATTAACATTTCAGGTCAGTAACTTTTCATTATAACTGGGGAAAGTTAGAAAAGAAAATTGTAGTTGCACAGAAAGGCAGTAGGTGTGGAAAGGAGAGAAGGGAATGAATGACACAAGTGGTGATGGAGCAGGGTGAAGGAGAACAGTAAGGCTGGTGAATAACAAGAAGTATGTTAGATGAATGTGAATGAAGTCAAAATAGAAGCTTTGCTTTTAACCTTATTGAGAAATTTCAGTGAAGAATCAAACACTGTAACGTGGGATACTGTTAAGGATAGTAGAAGCTGAAGAAGTTTGGATCATAGTTGTTGGGTGATGCCATGTCTCAGAGAACTATTCACCACAGATAGCACATTGATGGAGCTATCCAACAAGTGTCATCTTCTGATATTTTTGCATTGTGCATCACATCTTCACTTTTCAAACATTTTTACAATTCTCATTTAAAAGTACTATTGATTCTATTTATTTTACTCTTCCATGTTGTTCATTTCAGATCACAATGACTCACTGCAAGAAAACATTTCATTGCCCCACAATACTTTCATTGTTTTACTTGAAATCTGTCTTTGTATTACTGACCCTCTTGCAACAGAAACATTTTCTTCCTATCTTCATGACCCCTGATCACTTTGAACAACCCTGTTATAACCTCCCAACAACCTTTACTGCTGTAGGGAAATCAATTCCAGCTTCTCCAATCTCTTCAGGTATCTCAAGCTCTTCATCCACTGTACCATTCTAATTGATGGCCTCTACCTGGTCTTGACTATATTCTAAAAACTCTGTTGATCTCTTGAGATGGAGGCAAATAATTTTTTCATTATAATGTTCTGAGAATGTATGAGTGAAGATGGGCAATGAGTGCAGTGATTTCAATAGAAGAGAATCTAATCAAAGGCACTTTTGGTTATTTAAAGTCTTACTAATGCTATGTTTCCATAAATTGCATAAATTGGTAACATCTGAAGTGACAACTCATATTTTTCTCCTAAAACCAGTGGGAAAAATCTGCTTCTGGGCACAAAAGTGAGAAAAAATTCATAAATCCAATTAAGCAGGGATTTCTTGTGCTTTTCTTGGAAGAAAGGGTGTAATATTGGTTGGGACCAAATAAGACTGTTTAAGCCTTTACCACTTTAATTGCTGTAATGTGTGATTGACTGCTGTGTGTGATTGAATGTGTATTATTACAATGATGTTTATTGTGCAGAGATTAGAAGACTTCCAAAAACCATAGTAAGAAATGTTAGTCCTGTAAGCTTTTGCTTCATAAAATCCTGTTGTTGTTCTTTGAATTACTTACTATTCTACAGTATGTTGAATCAAAATACTGAGTCATGGTAATAGAATTGCTGGTTGAAGAAATTATGAAATTTGGATGCTGTGCCTGAATTGGAATTCTGAATACCAAATGCTAACAGTGAAACTTTCCAATTCAGATAATAGACGTGAGTCAGCAAGCTGTGTGATTCAATTGAGAAAGTACATTGTAAAACAAATAAAAGCATCCAAGTTGCTGGATTTCCAAGAATGCAACTCATCTGAAGAATTGAGAGAGTGGAAGGAAGAGTTTATGCTGCATCATGACTATGCCGGATAAACCAGTACAGGTGACAATGAAGGTGTTATTGTACTTCATTGGTCACATGAGCAGAGAACGGTATCTAAACCATAAAGCCCTCAAATGAGACCAAAGAGAGCAAGCACATTGCAATCCTTCTGGAAATGAAACAGTTGATTGTTAACACTTCTTTATATGCAACAGGAGCAGGGAGAATCATTTAATACTTCCATATTAGAGCTATGACTGTTAGCAGATAATTGGAGTTTTGCAGATTTGATGGACTGCTTAGCAGAAATCAGATTATTTGTGGAATCCAGGAATCCAGTCTGAAGGAATGCCAAGTTTGAGAAAGATTTGATTCTACAAAGTGCGTATGTCATGCAAACCAGTGGAACTATCTAAAGCCAGGCTGGAAATATCGCTTGACCAATAGCAGGAAGTACATGCAGTGAAGCGCAAGATGCAGAATAGGGTAAGCACAGCCAAGGTGGCTTAGATGCCTGTTAGAGTATTGTAGGCAGCAGCATGAGCAGCTGAGAAAGAAGTACCCTGGATATGGGTTGAAGTGCATTTGGAAGATCATTTCTATATACATTGTGCAATGATTAGGACATCGAGTGCATAAGATGAGTTCTGTCAGGTCAGAGGCAGGGTCAGATTCTGAGCACCAGCTGAACACAATGTACCTGCTGCCGGATGAAGTCATGTCTGTAGAAGGAACAATGTGTAACCAATTGGTAAATTGGTTTATTATTATCACATGTACCAAGGTACAGTGAAAAACTTTGTTTTGCATGTCGTCCATACAGATCATTTAATCACATCAGTACATCAAGATAGTGCAAGGGAAAACAATAACAGAATGCAGAATAAAGTGTTACAGTTACAGAGAAAATGCAGTGCAGGTAGACAATAAAGTGCAAGGTCATAACAAGGTAGATTATGAGGTCAAGAGTCCATTTTAGCATACTAGGGGACCGTTTAATAGTCTTATAACAGCAGGATGGAAGCTGTCCTTGAACCTGGTGGTACATGCTTTCAGGCTTTTGTATCTTCTGCCCCTTTGAAGAGGGGAGAAGAGGGAATGTCCGGGGTGGCTGGGGTCTGTGATTATGCCGGCTGCTTTACCGAGGCAGCAATAAGTGTAGACAGAGTCTATGGAGGGGAGGGTGGTTTCCACAATGTCCTGAGCTGTGTCCAATTTACCAATTGGTTACACATCGTTCCTTCTGCAGTTCCTTGCGGTCTTGGGCAGAGCAGTTGCCGTACCAAGTGGTGATGCATCCAGATAGGATGCTTTCTGTTATGTTTGTTCTTCATCACGAGACAAACTTGGTGTGGGTTTAACATCTGAACCTTTATTAAAACAACAAAACAACAACAGGCTGCAACAGACTTGCAACATACAGGCTGGCTTTTTTTTCCTGCCCTTTCCAGCCACTTCCTGTTTCCCCCATGTGACTCCTTGCATTGCCTACTGGGAACTGTAGTTCTTCATTATAACTACATAACAACACATAATAACACACTTTCTATGGTGCATCAATAAAATGTGGTGAGGGTCAAAGGGGACATGCTAAATTTCTTTAGTCTCCTGAGGAAGTAGAGGTGCTGATGAACTTCCTTGGCCGTGGCGTGCATGTGATTGGACCAGAACAGGCTATTCAACTTAACCTAGGAGCAATATGCAATTTCCTACCAAACTCAACCATCAGTTTCAAGGAATTTAGCAAAATCCAATGAGTCGTGCTGCCAATGTAAAACAAGACTACACCAAGGCCAGCAGGAAGATGCTCTCTGATGACAGTGAACCCAAAGAATTAAGAGAGCTGTGATTGGATTTCAAAGTACCCACACTGAAAGTATTACAGCATGGCAGACGGAAGTGACAAAGGCACACCAAGGAGATTACTTCAACTCCGGCAACCACTTGAGTTCTACAAGTTGGATGAATATGCAACTGTGTTTCATTTATCAGCCAAACCTGAAGATGAAAACCATCCAGTCTTGGGTGAGAGGAAGTTGTTGGCAATACACCTGCAGAGCATCTTCCAATAGTTCTCAAGGAGAAAATTAAATCCAGGTTGGAGACACTCCTTAAGGCCACTAGCATAGTTATGTGTGTATCTGAGCTGGTGTGTGTTAAGATATCAAGAGGCAAGCTGAAGATCTGCCATGAGACCATCATGGAATTTGGAAGAGGAGCCATTACAATTTGAAGATGATTTAAGACATCTTTCCCAACCTGAATGGTGTGCTGTATGGATATAGTTCTTAATGTAGAGATCTCACGTTTAAGCAGTTTCCACACATCACTTGATATATATCATTAAAGAGATATGACCTTTGGAATCAAAATAGCACCAGAGGAATGTTATTGGATACTGAAATTAAGGGTCTCAGTAGGGTAAAGACCATTGTAGATGGGAAAATAACAGGAGAGGAGGTAGAGTTAGACCATGGACAAGAGCTGAGTGTCCTGGTGATCAGGTGCAGGGGAAGCAACTGAAGATGAATGCACAAAAATTGTAGTTCAAAATAAAGGAAGTCTTCTTCCTGTGTTACTTGATTGCCTGAGATGGTCTGAAGCCAGATCCAACAGAAGTCCGTGCGTAAAGGAGAAGCCAAGCCTGGCATATGTTGTAGGAGGATAACACTACTGTGGTTTGTCAGGTATCTCAGCTAAGTGAGATGTGCGAGCTGCTCAGACGGTTGACTGAGATAGATGTGGAATGAAGAAGTCAAAATAATCAAAGTTACAGTCACAGCAGGGCTTATGTTGTGACGCATTGATAAAAGGAGGAGCTGATGTTATAAGCAGACATCTCAGAAATAGGCATTACAGCAACAATCCTACAGGAGGATCAGGTGATAATACACACAAGCAGATGCACACATTGAGAAGGAGCCACTTGCTATGATATTTGGTCAGGAGGGGATTCTTATCTACGAAAACTGTGTATCAGCACAGTAATCACATACTACATGACATCAAAAAGCTGCAGACACTGGAAATCTGAAATAAAAACAGAAATTACTGGAAACACTCAGCAGGCCAGGCAGCTTCTGTGGAAAGAGAAACGGTTGATGTTTTCTGTCACTCTTCCCACAGATGCTACCTGACTTGCTGAGCTTTTCCAGTATTTTCTGTTTTCACTTGAGATCCTTGCTGCTAAAGACCCAAACACTTGTCAGAGTGCATGCATACATTGTTAATATTTGGTACTGTCCAGGCAAAGGCTTGCAGTGAGGTAATACACTTGGCCGAGTATACCTCAAGGGTGCAAGAGATGCTAAGGATACTGAGTCTGGGACAATGAATATGGTGAGATGTATCCCAATCTCCCTCCCACTGATGCAGGAGAGCAAGGGAGCTGGTAGACAAGATGATACACTGCAGCCCCTGAAGTGATTGATTCAGACAGAATGGAGACACAGCTTGATTCTGGACCTTTTCTCAGGCTATACTTCCACATGCATGATGAACTGGGCACTCCAGGTCATTCAGTCTTCAGTAATTGTTCCTGAACTACAAAGGAATGTCATAATTAAGCACACTTAGTCCTTGGGGAGTGAATGTCTGTCTTTGCAGAGTGAGAGAAAATATATACTGGTCAGGGATGGACAAGCATATCAGAGTTCTTGTGCAAAAATGCAGATCTCTGGAAAGGAAACAACCAAAGAGAAGGCTTTATTCCCATAAAGGGTTTGGGTGTCTGTTTGTGAGCAGCAGGTCATTACTAGCCTCACTGGTAACTAACTGACAGCTTGATCTGACCCAGGGTTGAAGTCGAGTTAGATCTGTTTCCCCTGGATGGGGAGAAAAAGTATCTGTTGACTATTTTTCAGATTTTTGGGAGATAGACTTCTCCAGAAAACAGTCATTAACAAGCTCAGAGGATAGTCTGCAAGATATGGTATCCCCACGGTGCTGGTTGTGGGTAATGGGCTAGAGTTCACTGCAAACAACTTTACAAGGAATGACAGTTTGTTCACCAGACCATATCGCCTCACCACCACAGAGTAATAGAAAAGTAGACAAGCTGAAGGAGGCTGGATCATTACAGGCACATCCTACCTGAGTATCCTAGTGTTTCAGAACGCCCCAATCCAAGGGACAACTAACAGTCATGTACAGAGACCCATGGGAAGACATAATAGAAGTCTGCTCCAACAACAGAAAGGCTGCTAGAGATGGAAATCCAAAAAAGTGTAGCAAAGTAACAGGAGATGACCAAAGAATGACAGCCACAAGACCACAACAAAGGTGCCAAAGTTCTGGCAATATCGAGAGTTGGAGAGACAGTGAGGGTGAAGTTTACATCAAATGTAACAGAAGGCAATGGTGCGTCAACATATCCCACACCCCAGGTCATACAACATTGTGAAAGAGGGGTGATTTTCCATATTGAAACCACAGACATCAGCTCAGGAAGACCACCCAAGAAGCTTGCTTGACAGAAGCAGAGATGGAGATGTCAAAGGCTTTCTCACTCAGCAAAAATAACACAACTGAGCAACACATCCCTGGAGAAGTATAACCTGCTAGGGCCAGATATAAAGGGGCAGTCTTTATACCCATGTATCTGGAAGCCTTTGTGTCAAAGCAAAGACCTGGAGACAGGGTAGTTATTTTGGATTTTTTTCATTTTGCTTTTCATTATTAAACAAGGGATGTGAGAGAACAGCTTTACGCAACCAGAGCTGTTTAAAAGCTGTACCATTGTAAGAATTGTTTCATATGATGAATTGCGCTCTATGTTGTTGCAACTATAATTACTGTAGACTATTCCAGAGGCACAGTAAGAACTGGTATCCCAACACTGCAAGCTCTTCGTATATTTAATTACGTGTCTTTATTGTTTGAATTGAAGGAGAGTTGACAGGCACATGAGAGAGAATGGGTTACAGAGAAATAAGAGGAGGAATGGGACTGATGGAATAACATTGTAGGAGGCCATTTGGCCCATCAAGTCAATGTTATAAGGAAACATTAGATATGAATCTGAAGCTTCAAATTTATTTTTAAGGGTCATACTTATATCTTTTTTCCATTTTATATACTTTCCTTTGATGCAGTGTATATAGCAATGGGACTTTATTAGTGGGGGCTTTTTATCCAAGTCGTCATACATTCAAATTTGGCTAAGAAAATGCAGGATGAGAGTTCCTCTCTCCATCACCCTTTCAGACAGCAATTGCAGGATGCCATACACTCCTTCAGAAATAAGAGATCAAATAAGAAACAAAACGATCTAGGTGAACCGATGTTAAAAACAAGGAAAGCAGCAACACAGATCAATAAGGCTCTGAAAAAAGCAAAGCATTTGTTTTTCATTCAGCATAGAGATGCAGCAAGTGGAGATGATGCCTCATGGTTCCAATAACTCGGGTTCCATCCTGACCTACGGTGCTGTCTGTGTGGAGTTTGCATGCTCTCTCTGTGACCCTGTGAGTTGCTCCCTGGTTTTTCTCCAACATCCTAAAGACATGCAGTTTGGTAGATTAATTAGGCACCATACACTGCCCATGATATGTAGGTGAGTCCCAGAATCTCTGAGGAGTTGAGGGGCATGTGTGGAAAATAAAATGGGATTAGTGTAGGATTAGTGTAACCACGTTTGATGGTCAGTGCGCACTCGATGGCCATTAGACCTGTTTTTGTGCAGTATGACTATGATTCCATTGTGAATCATTTCTTGAGGGATAGATCTGAAAAGCAGAGAGGCTAATATTAAACCTGTATGAAACTTTGTTTAGATCACAATTATACAATGTACTCTCTGGTCTCCATGTTATATATTAGATCTAAAGGAACTGGAGAAACTACAGAAAAGATTCAGAAGTATGATACTGGAGCTGAAAGAATTTGACCTAGCAAGTTAACAGTGGCTCATTTTCTTAGAAAAGGGAGGGCAGGGGAGTGAACTGATAAAGTCTTTAAACTTATTAAAGGATTTGATGTGGCAGATGTTTCCATTTCATTGTAAACTCTGATAGAAAACTAATTTTTTCAAAAATTGTGAGACGGCTAGAGAAGATTTGCAGGCTGTAAATGCAGGGAGCTGTTTAGAAATACAAACTGCAATTAGCGAGTGATATAAGCCAATAAATAGTTAACATTTTAAGTGAATTCTAATTTATTTCTTCATAATTAATTTTTGATTAAATAGGTTAATAAGCCAATATTATCTGGGATGCTGAATTTGTCTCTTTATAACAAATGCTCTCTCAGACTTTTCGCTGTGGTGATGATATTGGATTTAAATAACATGTGCATCTTGATTAATTGAATAAAAGGCTTAATGTCACTTGAAAATAGGGAAACTATGCTCTGATATTACTACACAAAACTTCAAGCATTTTCTTCAAATTCCTCTGCATCTTTAACAGAGGTTTTAATATAAGGAAACTAATATTTCATTCACTACTTTAAAAGAGGACTTTCAAGTTATTTAATATCTTTCAGATCCACTGAGTATTTCAAACTACATTGGAGTTAGTTAATTACTTTTGGATTAAAAAGAAAATATTGAAAATATTCAACGTCTAGGGTGGGAGAAACAGAATTGATATTTCCTCTCAATGAGCTGAAAGGTCACCGACTTAAATATTCAGTCTTTTTTTTTCTTTCGATAGATACTGCCTGACCTGTTAAGTATTTCTAGTACGTTTTTGTCTCTGTTATAGATATCCAGCAACTATATTGCTTTTCCCATTTCTTTTCATTCCTGTTATATTTTAAAAATGGCAACCAAAGCAAAATTCCATAAGCTCAGATAGTTGACGGACTAAATGTTGTCCAAGATAAAGAAAGAACTCCGGATTTTTCATCTAGTACCAAGGGATCCTTTACATCAACTTGAGTAATCAGCAATGTGTGGAAGTTTATGACTACTAGGCTAATTTGACATTGACATCAATGATGTGGAAACTAACTAATAGTGAAAGGGGAGTGTTGTATGAGTATAATAATGTATGATCACTAAGACCTCTAACTGCTCGGCTTATAAATACACTCCAAATCTTTTATCATTCATATCTATATCATGGCACCTGAGTGCTGTCTGACATTGGATGGGTTTAATAAAGTACACATGGATGGACTAAAATGTGATATGTAGGATAATGGAATGAGAAAGTAAGGTGTAAAAAAAAGAGGAGAGGTAAAAGACCAAAATGTTTTACTTGTGTCAGTGAGCAGACGAGATTTTATTTATAGCCCAGCAATTTCTCACTTTGGCTAGTGAGAATAACACTCAAATTAATCATGTTACTAGGAATGTTTTGTCGAGGGGCAGCACGGTAGCGTAGCGGTTAGCCCAACGCTATTACAGCGCCAGCGATCAGGGTTCGATTCCTGCCGCTGTCTGTAAGGAGTTTGTACGTCCTCCCGTGTCTGCATGTGTTTCCTCCGGGTGCTCCGGTTTCCTCCCACATTCCAAGGACATACGGGTAAGTTAAAATGGGGGTTTCAAATAGGCGGTGCAGACTTGTTAGGCCAGAAGGGCCTGTTACCACACTGTAAATAAGAATTTTTTTTAAAAAAGTAACCTAAAATCATCTCTGTTGCATGAAATTCAATTCCTAGCAGTCAAGGGGTGTTTGTTTATTCTCTTTTCTGATATGTATAGTTTTTATTGCACTGTATAGTGAGTTCTTGTCCTCAGACACAGTGTTATTCCTTGGGAAAATTTAATAGAGAGACCAAGATCCAGCAGTGACCTTGCACCTTATTATGTACCTGCACTGCACCTTCACTATAACTGTAACACTTTATTCTGCATTCTGTTATTGTTTTACCTTGTACTACCTCAATGCACTGTTGTAATGGATTGATCTGTATGAACAGTATGCAAGACAAGTTTTTCATTGTACCTCGGTACATGTGACAATAATAAACCAATTTACCAATTTAATTTACCATTATGTAGTTGAAAAGATCAGAAGAGTTGATAAGGTAAATGATGACACCAAGCTTTAGTTTTGAAAGACTACAGAAAGAATTAAGAATTGAGACCTCTACCCTGTGCAGATTGTGACTGGAAGTTTAATGAAATCATTCTGTGGTGCTGTGGCAGCAAATCATTCCCTTCAAATGGCATATCTCTCTCATGCTGATCTTGTATGGATAGAGAAAGTGACACATGATTAATCAAGAACAGTGCTTGAACATCGGCTAAAACTGTAAAACCTTTAAAGCTGCATCACAGAAGTGAATTTAGACTGAAATATTCACTGATTCAAAGAAGCAGCAGAGGAGGAAGGTTTCAACCACAGTAAGACTAAGGAGTGGAAGATCAGAGAAAGGAACTGGGAAAGCATTTCAAAAGTTTAAGCTTAGATGTCTGAAGGCTCCTGCTGTCATTCGTGAGATGAATCTAGGAGATCTCCAGGTGAGTTGCCAAGACCAAAAGAGTTTAGTTACGGTGGGGAGATTGGTTAGGCAGCAGATATTTCCTTCGGAACACAAGATGTAAAGGGAGATTAAATCGCCTGAAGAGAGCTGGGATGAAAGTAGTTATTAATCGAAAGTGTGGTGGAGATGGAAACTCTGATGTCATTTAACAGGATCATAGGTGAGAATTTAATGCATCATCACCTACAGGGCATCAGACTGAGAGCTGATTGTAGGATTAGTCCAAGTTGGTCTTTTTTGCTTGGCTTGTACGTGATGGGCTGAATGGCTCTTTTCTGTGTTGCAATTTTCAATGATTCAGTGATTTCTCTGATTCTAAGGACATGAATAGATCACTTAGCACCACAAAGCGCTTCTGACATTCAGTGAGAGAGAGGTTACAAAAACAAAGGTTATATTCCCTGGACGTTGCATCATTTGCCATTTATAGAAGAAACCTCCGGACACCCACCAACTTTCATCCCTTGAAGTATTTCATAAATTCACCCCGAAAAGACCTACGACTAAATATTATGCCGTGTCACTGAGTTTTGGAACCCCCAACTTGTGGCAATAGTTTTTTTCATTCTACCCTATTATTTCCCCTCAATATTGTGAACATTTTGACCAAATCGGTGAATAAACATTTAAATTTCAGTGTGCACAAGCCTAGTTTTGTGATCCCTCTTCAAGCCTGGGATCAGGAAGAGAGATTACGTAGCTTTGGTAAACCTAAATTGTCTCCAGGGCCAGTGTAGACTTCCTACAAGCTGCTTATGGTATTCCAGTTCGGTCTAACACAGGGTTTGCATTGTTGGACCGTACCATCTAGCCTACCAGAAACAAAAGGCTAGCATTCTAATATGACTTACAACCCTAAATTGCTTTGAATTGCCACTGTTTCTAGTCTCATCATTTAGAAAGTACTCTATTTTATTATTTTTTATGACCTTGCATTTCACCATACTAAAATGGTTTTAGCACAATTTTCTCCATTTGCTTAATCAATTAATACCTCTCTGTAATTTAATGCTGAAACTGAAATACCATAAGCAGCTTGTAGGAAGGCTACACTGGCCTTGGAAAGAATTTAGGTTTACCAAAACTATGTAATCTCTCTTCCTAATTTTAATCCCAGGCTTGAAGAGAGATCACAAAACTAGGCTTGTGCACACCGAAATGTAAATGTTTGTGCACTGATTTGGTCAACATGTTACTTTCTTTCTCTACAGTCACTGTTGATGTAAAGTAATTATTAAACATATTTGACATTAATTTACAGTATCAACATTATCAGTTCTCAGGTTGTTTTTGAACACACTTTTGTTCCCTAATATAAAAATCTTCAGTTGACTTTGATATCTCTTTCAAGTTCCTTTTCACAATCCTAATTTTGCAGCTCTTAATATGTTTGATCAACTTTTGCTATTCTTCATGCCTTTCCCAGTTGCCAGTTTACGAATAATTTTGATCCTTCTTTTTTCATCTTTTGCCCAGTAGAGTTACTACCTCTTAAGGATATAAACTGATTCTGTACCACATTAAATTATTTCTTTCACTCATCTTGTAGCTTTAACTATTAAGAGATTTGCCAGTTTCCTGTGGACACTCTGAATTCTACTGAATTGAAATCAACCTTAACTAAATTTAAAATGTTAGCATTGTATTTATTTCTCATTTCTACCTTTTGAGATCTTAAATTGAACTTGGTCTTCTTATGATTATTATCATAGAGTCATAGGGTAATACAGCTTTCAGCCCAACTTGTTCATGTCCACCAAGGTACCCATCTAAGCTCATCCCATTTACCCGTGTTTGGCCCATATCCCTCTTAAATCTTTCCTATCCAGATCAACGTTTATGCACCACATCTCTTTACTCATCAGATATCGATTATGACGTGCTCACTTGTTGGTTCTAAGACATTTCATCCGTTGCTATCCCATACACATTCAAGAAATTCTTTCACTTTTTGCCACAAGCTAGTCTGCCTATCGGAATGCAAATGGAACTTAAAACCTTCCATTAAAACCTCCCTGTATTTACTATGTACTAACCTAACCTTTGCTTGTCTCCATTCTACCACTCTCAGCTGCTAGCACAACTTGTAATACAGTCTCATTTATTTCTTAGTTCTATCCACAGAGTCACCTTTACTTCTCATTTTATCCTCTCTCATCTGTGAGGATATGATTAATTGTAAAGTCTACATCTCTTTCTATCATTTTACTGATCTCTCCCATAGACCTGTTAACATTAGTTCCCAGTGTTAACCACTTGCAGCTTTGCCTCAGTAATGGTTATCTTGTTATACTCTCCAAGATGAATCATTCATTCAATTGATTATACTTGTTTAAATGGTTCTTACTTGGACCACACATCCAAATCTATCCTTCTGCTCCAGTGTTTTATTTGTAGGTTTTTATTTTTCCCTCTCCTGAATGAAATACCTCATTTCATTTGTGTTGGCCAGACCTGAGATGGAGACATCTATTATAGATGTGCTTACTTTTGAGAGCTTTGCAATCTACAAACTTACTCTGCATTCCAAACACAAAAGCTGCTCTGCCATATCTAATCTCACATTATTTATAATTTATGTTTATATCTAGGACATGGACATAGGATCGACTACTTTAGGTTTAGGGGTCAGCCTAGAAAGTTATTTCTTCATTTATCTCCCCCCATTTATGTTGTCAGGTTCCCAGATGCTATCTCTCTTCCAAGTTATTGTCAGGTTTAGCCACTTAGGGGCCTGTTTCCAGGCCTAACTAGACACGATCATCTTGACTATCTGAAGATATTAGTCTCCTTTTCAGATTCCAGAGAGCTAAACTTATTTATTGTGAACTTAGTAAAGCAAGCAAACTTCGAGAATTAACATTAGGAATTTACACCTAATTAAATATTTCAGTTCACATAATTAAATAAGACAGAGTATAAAAAATGGATATGAATTTATCAGATTAGTCTTTATTATTTCTTACATTTTGAACATTTTGCTTTATGTCAAAATCCTTCTGATAACAAAAGTATTCAAGAATCTGTTTGAAGGGGAAGGGTTCACAAGGCCCATACACACCCTTTCTTTATCATTTGGTTGTTTGAAATTTGCTAATCCATTCTACTAATTGAAGTGGGCCTCAAAATTGTTTCACAATTAAGCACCTGCTGCACCAACTCCTTCCTTGTGAATTATCCCCTGCATTCTTCACATGTGGAAGTGGATTCCTGGAGAGAGATAACAATGTGTTTGCTTTCTGTAATACTATTACAATTACAGTGTGCAGGTGTGCTGATTAAGTGATGGAATTCTATTTAAGTTCACATGCTGCTGTAGCAAAACATCTAATTAGCACATACGGTGACATCCACCAGCATACAACCTGTGCAGGTTTTTGAGGAGAAGAATATAAGCATCGTAGGTCGTTGTTCACTGTTCAACTTAGCCGTTGGTATTTATGTTGTACTGCAGAAACAAAATGACAGTCAAAGTTATGAATGTATTGGAATATAGAATATGATACAGAATTGGAACAGGCCCTTTGCACAATGTCTGTGCCGATCATGATGCCATTCTCAATGAATCCCCTCTGCCTACACATTGTCCAGATCCTTCTATTCCCTGCCTGTTCATGTGTCTGTCTAAATGCTTCTTAAACATTGCTATCGTATCTGCTTCTATCACTTTCCCTGGCAACGCATTCCATCCTATCTACCCTATCTATTCCTCTTATAATCTTATTTGTTTCAATCAGGTTGCCCCTCAGTCTCTGATGCCCCAGAGAAAACAATTCCAGTTTGTCCAACCCCTCCTTATAGCTAACACTCTCCAATCCAGGGAACATCCTGGAGAACAACTTCTGCACCCTCTCCAAAGCCTCCACATCCTTTCTGTAGTGTGGTGACCAGAACTGCACAGAATCCTCCAAATCTGGCCCAATGTTTTATACAGCTGCATCATGACTTCCCAATGTTTGTACTCAGTGCCCCAACCATTGAGGGTAACTGTGTTGTACGCTTTCTTTACCACCCTATCCACTTGCATTGCCAATTTCAGGGCTTGCACCCCAAGGTCCCTATGCACATCAATGCTCGTAAGGATGCTGCCTTTTACTGTATACTTTTGTCTTGCATTTGACTTCCCAAAATGCACCACCTTACGCTTCTCCAGATTAAACTTCATCTGCCATTTCTCTGCCCAAATTTCCAACTGATCTATAACCTGCTGTATCCTTTGACAACCTTCCTCACTATTCACAACTCCACCTATGTTTGTGTCATCTGCAAACTTACTAATTAAATCATCTGCATCTTCATCCAAATCAGTTATATATACATTACAAACAACAGAGGTACCAGCACTGATCGTTGCGAAACACTACTGGTCACAGACATCTAGTCAGAATAACACCCCTTACCACTTCCCTCTGTATTCCATGGCCAAGCCAATTTTGAATCCATCCTAACAAGTCACTGTAGATCCTATATGACTTAATCTTCTGGATTCTGCATATTGGAGTGGAACAGTTGGAAGTGGCTTGGAGCCAGCTTCCAGCAAGATTTTGCAATTGTCTCTAATTTATATCGTGGTTCATATTGAATACATCACTAGCCATTCACCAGGAGAGTGACACATAAGCTCTCAAAATGGTTGTGTCCAGATAGGATATATTAAAGTGTATGAAGATTATGGAAAAGACAACATTAAAATTCCATCAATATTTTTCCCTTGTTCTTTAGGATACTTTGCAAAGACTATTATTTGTGATCTTGACGGAATATCATAATATTTGGGCTTGTGTGTAAATCATATCCTGTTGGCCAAAATACTGGCCAGTCTATGAGCACTGTGGAACCATGTCGCATTACGAGAGAAGGAGAAGAAAACAAAATTCATCGTGTCCATACAAATTGTGTGTGTGTGTGCGTGTGTGTGTGTGTGTGTGTGTGTGTGTGTGTGTGTGTGTGTGTGTGTGTGTGTGTGTGTGTGTGTGTCTATGTCATTGTGTCATAGAGTTAAACAGCATAGAAACAGAGCTTCGGCCCACCACATCTATGCCATTCATTGTGCCTATCTGTGCTAATTCCACTTGCGTGCATCAATTCTATATCCCTATATGCCTTGCTTATTCAAGTACCTGTCCAGATGCCTCTTACCTGTTTCCACCACATCCTCTAACATTCAGCTCATTCCAAATACCAACTACTCTTTTTGTGAAATATTTACCTCTCAGTTTCCATTTAAGCTTCCTCCTTCTAGTTTCAGACACCCTACCATGGGAAACAGGCTTTGGGTATCTAAGCCTCTCATAATTTTATATACCTCCATCATGTCACCTCTTAGTTTCCTTTGCTTCAAGAAAACAGACTCAACCGATTCAATCTCTCCCTATCACTCAAGCCCTCCAATCCTGGTAACATACTTGCGAATCTTTTCTGCACCTCTAGCTTAATCACTTCTGTCCTTCAGTGTAGCAACCAGAACTGCACGGAGTACTCTAAGTGCAGCCTAACCAATGTTTTGTACAACTATAACATGACATCCTATGTGGGTGTGTATATGTATGTGCACACACATTTCAACGGTTGGGTTGACAGGTTATTCCTTTAAGAATAACTTCTGTGCGATTTAAGTCTGGCAAGCTTTCATAGGCATTGACCAAAATTAGTATTGTTCTTCTCCAACCATTATACTATTTAACGTGAAGTAACAAGCAATTAATACCATCTGTTTCCTCCATGAACTTCAAAGTGACCAGACTTGTAATTTTGTTTGCTGCCATTAAGAAAAGAGGACTCTCAGCTCACCTGGAGCTCTCATTCTTGGAAGGTACAGGTGAAGTCCTTATATTGCTTGGCTACCCTGGGCAGCCTGTACTTATGACAGAATTGTTTCCTTTGCTGAGTTGTGGATGCAATGTCCTAATATCCATAGTGACCAGCCAGCCTTGTTGTCTGTGGTATGTATCGACTCTATTTGTCATTGTCTGGCTTTTCACTATTTGTACCAGAACAAAAGCCCTTATTGACAAGCTCAGCCAGCACATCACAAGGCTGTTTTAATGTGCCATACATTGAAAAGATGCATGATGGGAAGATGTCAACTACAGTGGTCATTACTAGATACAAATATTCAGCTATTTAATAATTGGCTGTGGTGTCTTGGTGTAGATATTTCTAAGTGTATCCATCATCGTTTGAGCACCTTTGCAGATGTGCATTTCTATTCATCCTGTAATAGAAAGGCCATGTTAATCCTCACCGCTTTACAGTCATTGCATTATATTACTGGAGTTATTACTGGCTATCCTAGTATATATTAAGCATAAATTATTAACTGGATCTTTTCCATTAACGATTAGCTCACTCATCCCTATGATATGATGCAAAGTAAAATTGAATTCCACAGTGCAATTTATCTTGATAGTTTCCGTTTATGCAGAATAGTTACCAATTCCTGCATTTTTATTAAATCCTTCAATGTTTAATCAACTCATATCATTCATTTCCTGCCTGAATCAAAGGCTATGATTTAGTTTTCAACTTAGCTTCTTTTTTTCCCCTACGTAAACCTAAAAGAATATTTTACAAATGTTGCTTTGGTTTGTCTTGAAGTTGATACAAACTCAGAGGATTTCAACATTAATTAATGGGAATCCCCCCACCCCACCAGCAATGAGGTAGGAAAAGCAGCAAGGTGGAATAGTTGTTAATAAATATAAACCTTGTGGCTACAAACATTATAGTTTCTGAAGTGTATATGATTTAAAACTCATTTTGGAACAGGGTACTGCATAATTGGAACAATTACAATCAGTACAGATGTGTACACCAATGACTGTTGATGGACATGAGGGGACGTAAAATTATGAGAGGTATTGATAGGGTACACTACAGGAAGTTTCTCCCCATATGAGAGGAGCATAAAACTGGAAGACATAGATTTAGGGTTAGAGAATAAGAGATTTAGAATGGATCTGAGAGGGATCATTTTCACCCAGACAGTGGCGAATACCTGGAATATACTGCCTGACAGAGTAGTGGAAGCAGAGTCACTGACAGCATTTAAAAAGTGTCTAGACGAGCACTTGAATTGTCTAGACATAAGAGGGCTATGTGTCAGGTGCAAGAAGATGGGAAAAATACAGAATGGGTGCCCACTTGATCAGTGCGGACATGGTCAGCTGAATGGCCTGTTTCCATGGTGCTTGACTCTATGACTGTATTATGCATCTTGCACATTCAATCCAGGATGACTTTCAACCCCAATGTATTTTCTTTTCCATGTGAACTTCAGACTTATTTATTGATCACCTGAGGGAAAGAGGAATTTTTTTTCCAGAGAATTTTTTCCTCTTCTACACCCTGGGATTTTCCTTGCCTTTGTTTTCCATATTTCTATATGACACAGGAGTCTATTTCAGCCAATTGTATCTATGCCAGCACTCAGAGCAATTCCATTTTCTCTACAAACTTTTCTCAGTACATTCTCATCAGATTCTACCATTCACCTACACACTAGGGGCAACTTACAGTGGCCATTTAGCCTACCAATCCATATTTCTTTGGGATGTGGGAGGAATCTGGAGCACTCAGGAGAAACCCATGCAGTCACACAGAGAACATGCAGTCTCCACATAGACCAGACCCAAGGTGAAGATTGAACCCACATCACTGGAGATATAAGGAAGAAGCTCTACAAGTTTTGTCACTGTACCATGCTACAGGATGTTTTTTGCACAGGAGATTGCTAGTTGGCAGGATTGGGGTTGGAAGCATTTAGTTGTGATGTTGAATAATATGAATAATGAAAAAAATCATGAATAAAGCCTCTTGGTACCTACAATTATCATTCATGTTGTAACAATCCTGCATTGGGACTTCATCATTTTGCAATAGTTCATCCTGAAGGAGATTTCCATCTGGGTTTGTGATGGGCTGATATTTGTCATTGTTTTAAGAAGGTGCTGCCCATCTTTATTATTCAATGTTCAAAATTAATAGTATTTTAATGATATTTTAAGCAAATTTAGTTAGCACAAGGGCTGAGAAAGAGTTTTATAGGCTGGAATCTCCAGGAATTCAAAATTAATCCCCAGATCATTGCTGTGAGTAAACCAAAGAGAAAAGTCATAGGGCATTAAAACAGCAATTATGTAAAAGTTTTCTTTGAACATTTTTTTTGTCTAATAGTAAATGGACATAGTCAGAGGAAAAGGCCTGTTTGACTGAGAGTCTGATTCATTCATTTGAGGAATGGGATATTTTAGCTTTCTGATTGGTGCAAGAAGGCAAGATGTCATTGTAATTGATGTGTTAACTGACCAATGGTGACAGCCTGCTAGTGGATGGTTGAATATTAAAGGACATGGGATGAAACTGCCAGATAAACATTCAGCTGCAGTTTTTATGCCAAATAATAGGACGTGCACTGAAATTGTATGGCTCCCAAGGCCAGCTTGATTCATGGGGACCTGCGTTGAACACAGCCTCACTGCCATGATTGAGGCCTATGTCTGCCTCCTAGATATGTGGTTATCAAATGACACTAAAGAGGCCTTGAATGGGCAGGGAAGACCATTCTATCAGCTCTGTTCAGTGCATTACGTGATTTGAGACCAAGGGAATCTAATGATGGAAGGAAGTTTGAGGGTTTCAATGATTCCCTGAATTTATTCATTTATTGCTACAAGCCAAGAACAGTGAGGCCAATTTTAATGGGGCAAAATAGATGTTAGGGAGGGACTAACACCCTCAAAATGGGGCCGGAGCACTTGCTGCCTTATTAATGCTGATGCTCCTTGAAATTGTACCTGTAGCAGAGTTTATCTAACGTGCTTCCGAAAGAAACCAAATTCAGCCATATATGCCAAGCATGCTACATAACACCATAGTGAGGCCCGGTGGTCAGTGGAATGGTGGGGGTCAGAAGTAGAATTGGGGCTGATTGACAGGTAGAAGGTTTGGGACCAATCAGTAGGTAGACGGTCGGTTTAGGGTTAGTAAAGGGATCAAGCTGAGTGGAAAGCAGAGACAAATGTTGGTAGGGAAGTCAAGGCAATGGTAGGGTGTTAGGGATCATAGTGGAGGAAGAATAGTTAACTGAGTGGGAGGATTGATGGTTGGGTGGTGAGGATGGCTTGTTCGATGGAGGTTTAAGTGCTCTTGGGCTAAGTGGTAGCCAAGAAGAGAGGTTGTCAATGGGTTGGTGGGTGTTGGCAGATATGGCAATTGGGTCTTTAGACAAATGGAAGGCCCTGAAGGAAATTATCATGGACTTCATTCTATGTGCATTAGGCTCATGATTTTCCATTACTTATTACTTTCATTGAAACCTAAATAAGATAGTACTCAGGAAACTAACACTGGTTTCTGTTCTCCTTGACTGAGGGGAGAAAAATTAACCAGGATTTCTGCTAACTCTTATGAAATGTCACTCTTCAAGATATGTGGAAATGCAAGTTAGATTAGCTATGATAACAATTTAGAAAGGTCACTTGATCAAAATGTCTGGCGTGGAACTTTTTTCACATGTACTATACCTTTCAAAAGTGGAGTGGAGGAGAGAAAGTTGACTTAAGTGCTGTTAGACTCCCACTTTACTCATTCTTAAACAAATCTTTTTTAATTTCACTCCACAGAAAAACCTCGGATGAACAGTATTCTTACTTCTGCGACCGAGCCATATGACCTATCCTTCTCAAGGTCCTACCAGAGTCTGTCGCACCTTCCGCCATCTTACGAATCTGCAGTCAAATCTGACATAAGCAAGTATTCTTCACTAAAACGATTAAGTAGGTGTCCCATAATTTTCCATTAACATTATTTTGCATCATACCTAGGATCTTGGATCTGGTAACTTATTTTATTTTTAAATGCCACAAACCTGTTAGTGTTTTGGTCTTTCGGTGTCCTAGCTGTTGCTCAAACCAGAGTAACAACTGTTCAAATTCATGGTGACCCATTCTTCATGGTGACCCATTCTTCATAGATGGTCAAGGTCTTATTGCCATTATGAAGTCCTACAGATAATGTAGCTCGAACAGGGCTGGATGAAGTTCAGTGTGGTCTCAAATAAAGTGCAGATGCTGGAAATCTGAAATAAAGACAGGATTTGCTGGAAACATTCAGCAAGTCAGGCAGAATCTGTGGAAAGAGAAACTGAGTCAACATTTCACACTGAAGACCCTTCATTTTCCCCAAAGGTTTTCCACCTGAAATGTTGTCTCAGTTTCTCATTCCAGAGATGCTGCCTGACCTGTTGAGTGTTTCCAGCATTTTCTGTTTTTATTTTAAATGTGTAATTACTTCATGTTGTGACATCTTTCACTTACAGCACTATTGTTTGAGCCCTGATTTTGTTGCACATGCAAGGCAAATGTGGCATGAATACTTGGAGCGGATCACTGAAGGCCCCTCTTTAGCAGAGCAAAATGTTACTGTCAGAAGCAGAGGCCGTTATGGTTCAGGGTGCAGATAAGCTAATCCTCCCATTGGCTCAAAGGGATCAGGGACGTGGTTCCCTGATTTCTGGCTGTTGGAGAAGGACCATAGTGAGGATACTGCTCTTTCACCACGGTTTATAATGAAGTCCATCCTGTAATGTGAATGAAGCCCACTTCACAAAATCGGGTATTTCAGGATTTTACGGAAACATCTTTTCTTACAGTAGTTCTTTTTGATAAAATATGATCATTGAGGGTCCTGAAGTCTGATACGGATGGAATAAGAAGTTAAAGTTTGCTAGCCGAGCTGTCTAAATGGATTCAGATGCAATAATATCAACAATAAACAACCTAAAAATAAGAGGAATGTTGCACTATTAGGAGAAGGAAATAGAACATAATGAAAGCGAAATGTGACATAAAATAAAGATAATTGTCATATAGAATTGGAACAATGTAAAGAAAAACAGAAAATGCTTATAAAAGGTTACGAATCCTCACAAAGAAGATAGAGGTTACTGAAGACAGCAATTATTTACGTTATTAAAAAAAAGGAAAAGAAACTCGATAACATTGAAAATGCAGCTGAACCTTAAAAATGTGAAATGTTAGGACATAAAAAGGAAATCTAAAATGTATGAAGAAAACAAATCAAAGTAGATTTTACTAAAACAAAATAAGCTTAAGCCAAAGTTGCAATTAAAATGAATAAAAAGTAAAAGAAAGATGCCTGCAGTTTCCAGCCAATATAAGAAGCTGGAACTTATTAGCAAGCCTGGTGAAATGTAACCTGGTGGCCTCTAATAACGTAGATAGAAATAACTTCATAATTGTCAACTTATGTAACCACAAGAAATTTCAGAGCCACTTTCTGATTGTAAAGTCTTAAATTAAGACAGGTAGAATGACCTAAAACAAAGAAGTGTTAGCATAGCTCAAAATCTGCACACAAATGGGAATTCCATTACTCCGAGGGGATGAACAGGCACATGAGATGCAAGACCGGCAAACTTTGCAGTACAAGTGTGGTTTTACCCTGGAACATGACACCAAACATCCTGGGAATCGTAATTGTACTTTACTGAAAAAAACAAGCCGATCAACTTTCACATTGGACAACTGAGTCAAGGGAAATGTACGTACCATGAGAGTTGTAGTTATGCTGCTGATGCCTGTCTGCTTCAGCTATGTTTTTTCATTTATACCTGTCCTCATGGGAAACATTTCTGTCAGTATTTATCTGTTAGAAAGGCAGCTCATGCATCACACAATCAGATGCATTCTATGTTACACATATCTCTGCATGAATATGTATGTACAATTCTGTTAATGAAATCATAAATGACTGCTGTATTACAGCAAAGGTACACAAGTCATACATGCCATATATGTTGCTTAGTTCACTATTAAGTTGATTGCAATTTAAATGCCCTAAAGCAAGTTGCAATTAAGGCTGCTGTTCTTTTTTTTAACTAAATCCAGACCTGGATTGTTGGTGGGTGAGATTATGGCAAGAACCTTCCTGAATTTTTCACTGCTATTAAAAATACTGCAAACCAATAGCCCTACTTTGTATGACACAACAAGAGGTGATTAAACAGAGATATCTCCTTCTCACTATTTACATCTAGTTTATATTCTTGGAATCCGAAGACATCTTGTTTGAAAATGGGATCACCCAATTGAAAGTGGGATATGTAACAGCCTTAATTGTGCTTAATACTGTCTTTTAGAAATGTAAAATATTTTATAGATGGCAATCTAAAATGTGATTCTAAATCACCCCTGCAGGTGAGAAGGAGATGGATGAGTACTACATGAAAAGAAGGCATCTTCCAGACCTGGCAGCAAGAGGAACTCTGCCTCTCCATGTTATCAACATGAATCAGGAACACAGTAACCATAGAGAGAGGCCGAGACGACCAGTGCGAGCCATGTCACAGGACAGAGTCCTGTCTCCAGAGAGAGACGTGCCTCAAGAATGTGTCATGTCTTATGACCGCATCCTATCTGATGAACAGCTGTTGTCAGCTGAACGCCTTCAGTCCCAGGATCCTCTGCTCTCTCCAGACAAAGTTATGTCCCTCAAACGCTCTGCATTCCGTGAGAAGGCCATGTCCAGGGCCTTGTCTCAATCCCACACAGATGTCTTTGTATCTACACCCGTCTTAGATCGTTATAAGATGACAAAAATGCACTCACATCCCAGTGCCTCAAACTCTTCGTCCAATACCTTAAGTACAAATCAGACGAATCACACTGCTGCTAAGCGACATGCCTTTGCTTCACGTCGGCACAACACAGTGGAACAACTCCACTATATCCCAGGACATCACCGTAATTACCATACAGCCAGCAAAACAGAAGTAACTGTTTGATCGTAAAAAGTCCATCGCCGATTCTACAGTAACAAGAGTGTGGAAGGTTTGCCAGTGAACCAAAGGACAATGGCACTGTCAGACTACACTAACTACTCACACTCTAATTTCTGATATGTTATTTAGGCAAATGTATTTGTTTATCTAAACAAAATGGTATACTATACAAGGCTTCAGTCTTTTCAGAGATACTTAACATCAATTCCTTGTTTTATTCAAGGTTTTCATTTTAGTTGGTACATTAGCACAACGGAGGGTGGTGAACCATTCAGGTCACCTGACAGTTTCTATCAAAGGAAGCCATGTGATATGGTAATCAATTGAACAAGCTTGGAGCAACAAAATCAAAGGTTGAATTTCTAGCCAACTACTATTGCTACTTTTGGAGATTGAAATTATTTGTTTGGAAGAGACTGATTATTAATTTGGGAATTAGAATTGTTGAGTTTCCTCAACATAAAAACAAAGATGCTTGTACCATATCATCCCAAATAGTGTGTTTAAAATTTTCCATCTTCTGAGCATGTACAGTAAAATTTAATTAGACCAACTCGCAGGTAACCATTTCCGTACACAAGTTTGGGGCACAGCTGGCTTTCCTTCCATGCTTTTTTTTTGCCCTTTGAATGGTTGCTTAGAATTCCAAACCTAGGGGTGGTCAAGTAGTTTCATTATAGAAAGAATAAAAATTGCATTATTGAGCATACCTCTGCCACTTCTGATGAGTGGTAATGAGTTACGTGTTTTTTTTCCAAGAGTATGAGTTTTTTACTGAGTGGAAGAATTCCTGAGAAATCTGTAGCATTTACAAGATAATAAATTAATTTCATGGGCATGGGACTCTGTAAATGAACTTTTGAACCTGGGAGGATGTTACCAACTAATCTTTGTTTTTAAAAACTTCATGTGCATTATTATCAAGTTTGCTTCTGACATATGAAATGCCACTCAGATAGGCATTGAAGTCACTAATCGTGCCATAGGGCTAAACTTAGTGATGGTTTGAAGTGAACCTCATGAAAAGTAATCATTTGTTTATGTCAGTCAACAAGAGGTGGTACCCAAGAACTTGTAGGCATGCAGACAAGTTAAAGTTTCAGCAAACCGTAGAAGGTGGAGGAAACAGATTTTATCCATTTGTAATGTCATGAGTGGCATGTAGCATTGTTTTCTTCTGTACTTTTACTTTTCTGTTTTTCATCCTTCTCTTATTTTATGTGTACTTCTTTTTGTTCAGTCCTTCTGTTCAACATTGATTATTCATTTTTTAACTACATCCACTTACATTTGTTGTTCTTCAGTTTTCCAGCATATTCCCCTTGTCATTTCCTGCTCACCTTAATTCCCCTTATGCACTGATGATGCTTCTAACGGTTCAGGTTGGATAGGCAACATGCTCGTCTGTACATGCAGTGCAGTACTGTGGAGAGCTGTACACTGGCACAATCTAATGATGGAATTCAGCATATTTTAAGAACAGAGTGCACAGGACTCTTAGGCTGGATCTGAAAATCGATATCCCCACAGATTAGCATGTTAAGTATTCAGATCTGCTGCTTGCAAAACTGATAGAGCCTCTGGAATTGTTAAAACAAAGTATGTGAAAATTGTGATTTGTAAGTTTGAAGCTATATATAAATACTGGATAAGTGCTGGCCTGTTGAGGCATGTATTGTATAGTGTTGAATGATGTTTAAGTCATTGAATGGCTTGTGGTGACCTTACACACAAGTGGAAGAGATCCTATAATGTAGCAGTGGTGTGATCTTCTGTGTTACATAGGTGGGCTGGAAATGTACTTGGGAATTTTTGTGCAATGTAGGCCATTATGTAATAATTAACTCGTTAGGTATGGATTTCATTAGCAAGTTCCTAAAAAGTGAATACATCACAAGTAAAAATATGATTATTTGAAACCATATGCTCACACGCTTCTCCTATCATGATTCCTTTGTAATATGTATGAAGTCATAAAAATATCAGCAGCATAACATATTATCCACCAATATCAATGAGATCCCACCTCATAGCCCTACAACCAAATAAGGAATGTGAAACAAAATTTGCATTACTTTAAAACCTAAAGGAAGAATAGCTTACATTGTAGTCAGTGAAATATGATCATAGTCTAAATAAATCTTTTTACAGAGATTTGAACACTCGTGTTTGAAGGTCATGGTTCAAATCCTATTTTCACTAATATATTTAAACTTACATTTTCCATGCATTTAGACAGGTTAGTCAAGAAAGTTGTTGGCATACTTGATTAATGCATCTTGAAAGCCAGGGAGGCAAAGGAAGTCATTAAAGAAGCTCAACATTCTATCACCTAATGCAGAGCCATGCTGATGGCAGAGATGCAGACATTAATTGTCTAGGCTTACTGACTCAATAAGGAGTTTGTTCAGACACCAATAAAGTGGAGAGAAGTGCAATAAAAGGAAGAGTTATTTCTTTTATAAAACGATTAATCCTCAGACACATTTTCCTCTTCAGTTGACACTGCTCCATGGGCCAAGTAAGTTTTTTTCTCGGTACCTCAATTCTTGTGGGTGGAATTAGTCTCATCGCTGACAGTGTGAATAGCTAATTGCTTATAGTATCAAGATATCAGTCAACTTCTGTGTTCTAGTCATTGCAGTGAAATGGAAGACTAACCATAAAATAAGCCCAAAAGATAAAGCCAAAAGATCCAGTGCAATCAGTTTCACACAAATATTAGTACCTTGTTATACTGATAGAGGCTTTTTGCTCAGTACAGTTCATATCAGTCACAAAGCTTAGGACAGCAAGGACAAAACATTCATCAGTGGCAAGCTCATCCAGAGTATTAGTATGGTTAAAATTGCAATGCACAAAGCAGAGATCAAAATGGGAGAAATATACGGAGATGGAAAAGGATTTGTAGTTTTTAAAGGATCTAGTACACCACTGTTATACTTTGTATATTATCTGTAAATAACACAGTGACACCAACTAAATAAAAGTGATGCTTTCAAGCTAATGTACATTTTATTGATTAAAGCACAACAATAGTTGCAACTTACTATTTGGAAGGGTGTTAAAGTCTATCAACAATGTTAAAGTGGTGTTGCGAGTCTTAAGTGAAAATGTTAAAAGGGTTATTTAGGTTGTTACAGTATAAAGTATGAAATTTACAAGTAGGAGATTATAGGCAGGTGCCCTTGAGAAATTGCATTCCAGAGAATAAGCTGTGGTAAATTTATAATAAAATGGAGATAGAGTAATCATTTGTCTAATCCTCAAATAATAGAGTAATCCAAACAGCAGTTGATTGGAAAATTGAATAATTATTTTGTAATTAGTTGGGACCTCTTACCATTATAAATCAGATTCTAAAATTCTTCTGCCAGCAATGCTTCTAGAATTAGTAAAAGTGACTCCCTGTTGATGTTGCAAGAGTGAACCTGCCTCTCCCAAGACTAAAGAAACTGGCACTAGTTAGATGTCTCAGCCCACAAGTAGCTATCCTTGACAATTGCAAAAGATCCAATGGTCCACAGCATGAATAACACCCACCTTTCAATGTTATTGCTCTCTTTGGATGACAACTACTTTTTAAATGATTATTATCCATCCCATCTAACTGAGATAATTGCAGCATCGATCATGAGTTTAATCTGAGTTCCTACCAGTTAGAAAATGTTGGATTTGGAATCCCTCCAATTTGGCTACAAAACTAACTCAGCATTGCAACCCACCATTTATTATTTTACTGTTCTCTTTAAGACATTTCCATTATATTCCTAGCTATTTTGTCACTGTGAACATTATCAGGTTCTTCCAGGGCCCCTATTGTATTTATTGCCTATTCCCATCTTAAGTGCATCCCACTTCACCAGGTTCCAGTGGAAATGCATCTGCCCTGAACCATGTACTGGTTCAGTTCCAAAGTATTGTTTCCTTCCAAGTTTCAGCTCAGTGTCATGCTTAACACCCAGACCAAGATTGCTTGGTCACAAGTCTGGGAAAAGCACCTCTGTAAGGCTTGGTTCAGGTGGTTACATTACTATATGTCCTAAATAAATGAGTGCAAATCTCATTATGTAGGACAGATTGGGTCCTGATAAATTCACTGAGCAGACCGAATCCACCAACAAAGGAAAGAAAAAAATCTGCATTTATTACTGAGAGAACCTCACACAGTGATCCAAGCACCAATGATACCAAGCTGTAGCTATGACTTGAGACAAAAGAAGCACATTGCAATGAACTTCAGAGGCATAGTGCGGCATGCTGACACCATGATACAAGAGGCCTACACAACCAATCAGAGATGAGTTTTTAAGCAAAAGTGTTGACCATTGTAAATGGCGGTAAATTCTAAAGATGGAACCTGTAGGAAAAGGTTCATGAGACAAATAATTCATAATGGTCACAGCAGAAGGTTCGAAGCATTTAACACTTTGCCATCTAAACATTACCAACTAGCAGTTAGCACACAGGGATCATGAAAGGTAAAGCAAATTAACACTGGAACACTAACTTGTGCGCTATATCTTCCACTCATAGTGCAATGATCATTCTCTAAAAAGGATTTGCAGTGAAAGCAAAGTGAAATAGCCCATTTCTCATGAACAAGTTTTTGGGTGATTATGGGCTGGGAGAGGTGGTCGGTGGGGTAACGGGAGGGTCAGGAGGCTGAGGTGTGCCTGCACCAGGTGACAGGATACAACATCCTTCCACTGGGATTACCACCTACAGAAATCTACCAGTGAACCAGGAACACAGGAGTAAAGTAGTGGATGATCGCCACAAACAAGGAGGAAAGCAAGGAAAGGTAAGTCAGCAGGGAAAACCGCTGGTCAATCTATCTTTCAGAAGGTGCTAAATAGTAGATTGTGCAACTTTGTAATCGGATTGTCAAAGGTTCATCATTTTGTGAATTTTATATTAGGCTACCATGTAATCTAGTAGATTAGCAAACTAGTTTGATAAAAATTTAAATAGGTACACTGCAGAAAATGTACCCTGCGTGTGGTATAACATTGTTGTGGAGGGTGAGCTATTGAAAGTTTAAATTGTACCTTAAGAGGTGCTGTGATTATGCTGTAATATTGGACACACTGGGGAGCTATTTAAGTTAGTGCACTAATTGGATACAGTTTAAACCCAGGCAACACATTTTCTTTCCAAGTCCTGCAATGGATTTGTGGCTTTGTTTGATGGAAACTGTTATATTTACTGCATAGTGGATGCACCTCCACTTTGGGAAGTCTGTAACACGTTATGTTCACTCTACTTACTAATAATCCAATCCATATGATCTGTGAGGTCTGCTACAATAGTATTTCTTTCTGCATACCTCCTCAGCTTAGGATTTGTAGCAGCCGTTCAGCCTTCTCACCGTATATAAACTTGGGTGAAGTTTTATATCCACAGTTTTGAACTAGCTTCAGAACCAGTTGCAGTGTAATAGCTAATTATCTTGATTAATAAAAATAATACAGATTAGAGTTTTTTTGCAGCTAGTATTTAACTGGCTATGAGACAGACTATTGTTACTATAACATTTTTACTTTAGTAGAAGACAATGGATTTGCTAAGAGAGAGGTGGTGATTTTGTGTTTTTGGTCATTTTATGGATTGTTTATGGTAGTATACATAACAATGTACCTTTGTAACTGTTACTTTGCACAAACTATTGGTTGAAAATTGAGTAAGCTTCAGGATGAGCAGTACTTGACTGTTTCTCTGTAACTTAATTGTTGTTCAAATTACCTGTAAAAGCACATTCTGTATGTACTGTATACAAACTGTAACGAGTTTAGTAAAACTTATATAGTCTTAAGGACACTTTTTCACTTTGTCAGTTACAACTATTTATGGATTCAGAAAAAAAATTAAACCAATTTAAACAAAACAAAGCTGCCTTTGAAGTTAAATTGTTTCTGTCTCCATTAACTTCTACTTTCAACAGTGAGGATTGTTTGCCTCTGCTTCCTTACCAGCCATGTTTACCCAGGTATTCTCTGAGGCCTCTCTGTTAAACCATCCTTATCTGTGGATTAGTGTTAGGGTTAGAGTCAAGGTTTAAACTGATGTTCAATGGGTGAAGAGAGAGTGCCGATGCAAGTCATTTTATCAATGTGAAGATTGATCCTTATCTTCTAAATAACAGATTAAAGAGTGTTACTATTGCTGTCATTTTAGTGTTGGCAGGCCACAGCAGCAATACATGTACAGTGTGCGGATCCCAGCCTGACTTTGCAGGGGAACAGCAAGACTGCCCTCCAGGAAATAATCCCATAGTACTTGGAATAGAAATGCAGCGTTGCAGCTCTTTGATACATTTGTCAAGCCAGGTATTAAAAAGTGATCATAGGTGCCCTTGGGTTGAATGCGTCATGGAATTATTTTCACATGTTTTGAACAAGTTTTAAATTTAATGATCAGAACAGTAATTCTGTGCTTAAAAATATTGATTATGAATCAGTTTCAAGCTAAAGAAAAATAGAGCGAGGTCTGCCACAGTTGGATCAATTCTACAGTTAACATTTGAAACCCAGATATTCCATTTCTATTTTAAATTCAATAACATCATTGAAGTTAGTACCTACAACAAATAAAATCACTACATTTCCAGTAGATGTTCAATATTGGACCCTTTGCACCAATGGATTAGCATTTTATTCCTTAATGAAAATTTTGATTCCATTTTCCACAAGGAATGCATTCAAGTATTTCTAATGACAGTATCAGCAGGAGTAGATTCACCTTAACTGTGGCACACTGTGGGCGTAAGCATACAATCTGGGCTTGCACTCCAGGGAACGTCACACCATTGGACGTCATTCCTCAGGCAAGATTTTAAAATGGTGAATCAGAAAAAAGATCAACAATAACAACAGCATGTATTTAATATATCAAAACATTGCAAAGCATTTCACAAGATTATTTTTACATAAAATTTGTCACTGAACCACAGAGGGACATCAGGGAATATATGCAAAAACTTGTAGAAGAAGGATACTTTGAGGAGCCTCTGAAATGAGGAAGTAGGTGTGGAAAGGTGGAGAGCTTTAAGGAGTGAATGCCGGAGCCTAGAGATTAAACAGCTGGGAGAATCACTACCATTGGTGGAGCGATTAGATCTGAAAACTGTGGGGTGATAAGTAGATCATGGAGAAGGTGATGCAGGTAGAGCATGCAAAGTCAAAGAAGCATTTGGAAACAAGTATGCAAGTCTTAAAGTCAGAGCACTTTTTTGAAAACGAGCAGAATTGTGGTCTGGCTAACATTCATTCCTCAAATCTAAATCATTGAACGTTTTGTCATATTTAATGTTTATGGGACTTTGTTGTGCACAAATTGGCTGCTTTGCATGCTGATATTGCATGCTTTTCCAAAGGAACTTGTGGTTGTGATACACTTTGGGAAACTGTACAAGATATAAAAGGATGTAGAGACACAAGAGACGGCAGGTGCCAGAATCTGGAGCAATAAAGAATCCGCTGGAGGAATTCAGCAGGTCAAGCAGCATCTGTCGACGTTTTGGGTCAAAACCCTACATCCAGTCCCCCATCACCTATTTTCACCCCCTTGCCCTCCTGTTTCCATGCACCTGCTGTCCACACATTTTACCCACTGGATCCCCTCCCCCATCTGGTTGCATCTGCCCTTCATCTCTCTCCTAAATGGTTCCCATTCTCACCTTCCTTACCGATCAGATTGGCAGTGGAGAGGGAAGATAGCCAGTATAAAGAGGAGAGGGGCAGGGTGAGATAGGGACCGGTGGGCGATAGGTGGACCAAGGATGGGTGAAGGATAATGTACAGAAAGAGGTGGGGGGGCAGGGGGAGGTGTTGAGTTGGAAGTCAGATGCAGGTGAGTGATAGGTGGAAGCAAACAAGGAAAATAAAAGATAGGGGCAGATGAAGCCAGGAGGGGAGAGGGGAGGGTGAAGGTGGAGACAGCTGCTGGAGGGTAATAAGTGGAGAGGCAGAGGCTATGAGTGCTGGAATCTGATCAGTAAGGAAGGTGAGAATGGGAACCATTTAGGAGAGAGATGAAGGGCAGATGCAACCAGATGGGGGAGGGGATCCAGTGGGTAAAATGTGTGGACAGCAGGTGCATGGAAACAGGAGGGCAAGGGGGTGAAAATAGGTGATGGGGGACTGGATGGGGGGGTATGGGAAAGGGAATAAAAAATGCGAGGACCAGGGTGGTTCGGGAGGAGAGAGAGAGAGACGGGAACATAGGAGGTGAGAGTTACCTGAAATTGGAAAATTCAGTGCATATTGGGTTGTACACTGCCCGGGCAGAATATGAGGTGTTGGCCTTCTGGTTTGCATTGGGCCTCACACTGGCAGTGGAGAAGGCCAAGGGTGGAAGGTCAGTGTAGGAATGGGAAGGGGAGTTGAAACGGCATGCGACCAGGAGCTTGGGGATTGCCATTGCCGACAGGTGTTGTGCATACCAGTCAACTAGTCCGCACACATCGAGGAGGCCACATTGGGAGCACCGAATGCAGCAGACGCGCACGTGAATCTTTGCCTCACCTGGAAGGGCTGCTGAGGTCTCTGTTTAGGTTAAAATGATGTAAGGATTTTCCCTCTCACAAATAGCTAGGGGCAGAATGTTTGATGTCATTGGGGTTGTTTAATAATCATGAATGCAAGAACATAAGGAATAAAAGCAGAAGTAAGCCATTCATCCTCTTATAGCTGCTCTGCCATTCTATAAGGATGATCCTTTCCTTCAGCACCACTTTCTTGCACTAAACCCCATACCTTTTGTTTCCTTTAATATTTAAAAATCTATTGATCTCCATCTTGAAAATAGTTCCAGACACCCCAGCCAAATGAAACATCAACTCCACCCTGTCAAATCCCATAAGGATTTGGTACATCTCAATGAGATCTCCTCTTATTCTTCGAAACTGAAAGAAATACACATCCAGTTTGCTTCCACCATTCTCCTCACATGACACAGCAGCCATCATCACTTGTTCATTATACATCCTGCCCAATTTCTATTGACTTCAATGGAAAAAAATGATGAGGTGGGTATATAATAGACAGTCAATCCACTATCACTCACCAAGCTTGAATACTCTAGCCAAAAGATCTTTATCAAATCTATTTATAACTGAAATATTACTGCTATTGATATAAATACTTTGCTACCCTAATAAAATGTATTCACACCAATCTGCACAGCAGTGTTCCACTACTCCGAACCACTATAATAATGCAAACAAAAACAGAAACTCCTCGAAAAATTCAGCGGCATCTGTGGAAAGGGAAGCAGTCAACATTTCTGGTCTGCGCCAATTTGTTTCAGACCTCCAGCATCTGCAGGTCTTTTCTGATTGTCTATAAACTATAAAATTGCTCTACACTTTTATGTAAAGATTTCTTCACCATTATAGTGAAGCTTTTCATACCTCACCTCACTATTTTTGAACGCAAATGTATTTTCTCAGAAACAATTGTGGATCTTCCAATGTAACATGATATATAAATGTGAACTTAGGGAACTCAAAGCTGTGTTTATAATCTTTAGCAAATCTTGACCTTTAAATGTTGAGAAATCTGCTTGCAAGTGAAGCTAAAACATACATTGACATCATTGCACTGACGTAACTAGAAAATTCAGCTTGAGTTCAACACATATGAAATGCTGGAGGAAATCAGCAGATCAGGCAGCATCTATGGAGGGAAATGAACAGTCAACATTTCGAGTTGAGACCCATCATCAGGACTGGAAAGAAAGAGCCCTCTTTCTTTCCAGTCCTGATGAAGGGTTTTGGCCCGAAACGTTGATTGTTCATTTCCCTCCATAGGTGCTGCCTGATCTGCTGATTTCCTCCAACATTTTGTGTGTGTTACTCTAGATTTCTAGCATCTGCAGTCTCTTTTGTGTCTTGATAATTAGTTCACAAATTACAATTGGCTGCATGAGTCAATGAGAGGAAAAAGGTTGACATTTGTGTGTCTATATACAAGATGTCAGTGTGTTAATGAAACACTTTTTGGATCCAATGATATCAGCTGGTAAGATCTATTTAGATGTAGACTAAAGATTTTCCTGTAACAATGGTATCCCATACCCAGCTCAGCATTGCTGTTCTTACAAGTATATTGTGTTTCTTGACCAAAGAAAAGAGATTGTCAATTTAGCAGTGAGTTATGCCCACATGTGTTAGCAAACTGGGTCCATCACATTGAAAATTCACAAATTAATTTTGCACAACATTCTTCTACTCAGTATATCCATCTGTTCACTTCCAATTGTAATTCCAGGTTAAAGCAGCAAGTAGAAGTTATTGTAATCAACTGCATCAGACTGCCCTGAGGCTGAATTAAAATATTTAAAATACAACCAAACTATGGCTCTTTTATAGTGAATAAAACAACATTATTTTTAAGCAATGATCTGCTGGAAGAACTCAGCAGGTTGAGCAGCATCAGTGCGAGGAAAGGGATTGTCAACATTTCATGTCGAAACCCTGCATGAGGACTGAGAGTGGAGAGGCGTGATGGCTGGTATAAAGAGGAGAAAGGGCATGGTGAAAAAGGAGTCTGAGGTGATTGGTGGACTGAGGAGGGGTGTAAGATGACAGGCAGGTTGTGCCAGGTAGGGGAGAGGAGCAGGGGTGGAGTTGGGAGACATGTTCCGATACAATATTATTTTTAAGTTTACTTTTGCAAGATTATGCACAATAAAAATATTTTTACAACATTAAGAACACTGAACAGACCTAAATTCCAATAAAACATCAGTGTTTGTGGCAAACCATTAAGTGTAGTGAGGAAACAGCTTGCTCAATGTGACAGCCTTTTGCATTCAACCTTTTATGGGCAGTGGTGATGCAACAACCACTACATGAGAATGAGTTGTATGGTACCAACAGAGCATAATCAAGTGATGTCAACCACTTAAAAAAAACATTATAAATAAAGAAAAGAAAGATGCTCTTTGATTCAAGTACCACTCCAGGACTTGATAAGATAAGATAAGATATTTATTAGTCACATGTACATCAAAACACACAGTGAAATGCATCTTTTGCCTAGAGTGTTCTGGGGGCAGCCCGCAAGTGTTGCCATGCTTCTGGCGCCAACATAGCACGCCCACAATTTCCTAACCCGTACGTCTTTGGAATGTGGCAGGAAACTGGAGCACCTGGAAGAAACCCACGCAGGCACGGGGAGAACGTACAAACTCCTTACAGACAGCGGCTGGAATTGAACCCGGGTCGCTGGCACTGTAATAGTGTTGCGCTAACCGCTACACTACCGTGCCTGCAACAAAACCCAGGAACAGTAAAACTATGGTAATCCGACATGTTTAGGACTTTGGTAGTGCTGGAATGGCAAATTCTTCAGACTATTGGATGTTATTCATATTAATACCCCAACACACTTTTAATTCACTTTTCTTTGGATCTTAGCAGTATAATACATTTTCCAGTGAAGTCACACAGTTTCAATAGATCATGGGATCCAAGGCCACAGTAAATTTCAAGAAAGCAGAGTTACCGGGACCCCTGTGAGTTTAAAGAGGACATGAGAACAAGAGCACTGGTCAGTTTCAAGGATGCGTGAGAATTAGGTGAATTTCAAGGGAGCAGGGGAAGTAGGGCCCTCATGAGTTTCACAGGAGCCCAGGAAACGACACTGAGCCAGCCAGATGTCAAACCATCAGGATTTCCAAATGGTCAGATAGCAGGTTATTGGAGTTTTACTGTGTACGTCAGTGCAGTAGTGAGTGTGTATAGTACTCTTGATGCAGCTGATGTAGAAACTTTTTCTGGGTTATTTGCACTAAATGTATTGTATTCCATTTCTAAGACTGGCTTCAATAGAACTAGATTTCTAAAGAGCAGTAAACCACTACTTTATATTAAGTACTCAGTTCAAGTGACGGAGAATGGATTTTTACCCAGCATCTTTTAAATGAAATATTAAGCCCAGTTCTGTCTGTCTCTACCATTAGGAATGAAAAGAGAAAATGCTGAGAACATTCAGCAGGTCAGGCAGCATCTTTGAGAAGAGAAAGGGAGTTAACTTTCAAGTCAAAGATCCTTTATCAGAAATGTTAATGATAATCAAAAAAACCTGCAGATACCGAGTTAACTCCATTTCACCTTCCACAGATATTGCCTGGCTTACTGAGTGTTTCCAGTATTTTCTGTTTTTATTTCAGATTTGCACTATTTTTTATTTTCATCTAAAAATAGGAGTGAAAGATCAGGTGGCTGTATTCAACAAAGAGCAAAACAGCTCTCTTGAGGTCTATCAAGCATTTATTACTCAATTATAACCATTAAAGATAGATGATTATTTATCTTATTATTTGCTCATCACAAGTACGTATAAATTAGCCAACCCAGTAACTGCATAATAACGGTAACAAAATTTCCTCTTTAATTCATCCGGCTGCAGGTTATCTCCAGGATTTATTATCATGATAGATAAATATAATTTTGGACAACTGTCCCAGAACTAAGGAAAAGTATTGATAATAAAACGTTTATTAAAAATCCTTCACTGAGTAACTAGAGGTTCCCAGTAACATGACATCTTATCTCAACCATCACTCTGAAAGGAGAAGATATTTTAAAGCATAATAAACGGTAGGAACATTTATGTGCATTCTCTTCCTGTGGGAATATCAGCAAAAGGTTTTCTTTTCACCTGTCTCCTGCAGTCGAAAGAAAAACCAGACTTGTCTCCACCAACCTCTTCATCTCTCACCCAATCAAATGACAAGGTTACTTGGATCTTCTCACTGACTGGAGAAGCAATACAGTGATCAGTAATAAAATCAGAAACTGCTGGAAACACTCACCACTCAGGCAAGATCTGTGAAGAAAGTAACAGAATGAATATTTCAAGTCAAGGAGCGTTTTGTCAAAACTAGGAATATTTAGATACAAGGCATTTTTATATTGCAGAGAAGGACAAAAAGAGGGGACAACAAAGTCAATAGGGTAGAGACCAAGAAAATGGATGAAGCAGATTGGTGTTAGCTAAGAGTGGGTGATTTTGGATTGTTGAAGGTAGCAGTGTAAATAGGAGAACAGAGGAGAGAGAAAACAAACAAAAGGAAACAAAAAAAATGCTGGAATTATGAGATTATAGGGCACAGCAGTTGCTAGAAATCTAAAATAAGGAAGATTGCTGGAAAAGCTCAGCAGGTCAGACAGGATCTGTGGAGAGGGAAAAGCTGTGTTCCCTCAACAGGTTGATAACCTTACATCAGAACTGGTCAAAGACTGAAAAGCAAAACGGGAAACAAAAATAAAAAATACTGGAAGAACTTGGATGGCCAGGCAGCAGTCTGCCACAAACTGAGAAGGTTAACTGAATCTGATGAATTCAGTATTGAATCCTAGAATGCCTAGATAGAAGATGAGATGTTGTTTCTTGAGATAAAATTGAGTTTCATTGGGGCAGTGTCAGATGGAGAGCTCAGAGTCAAAATGGAACAGGGCATTAGAGTGACAAACAATTGGAAGCTTAGGGTTGCCTTTGTGGACTGAATGGAAATGTTCTGCAAAACAATCACTTAATCTGTGCTTGGTTTCACCAATGTACATAGGAACAAATCAGGAGACCATATTGTGAGCACCAAAATCAGTATATTAAATTGGACAAAGTGCAAGTCATTCACTGCTTCACCTGGAAGAAGTGTTTGACTCCATGGGTATTGGCAGGGGAAGAGGTTAAATTGGTGTAGCGGTTAATGCACTTACCTTACAGCTCCGATGAACCAGGTTCGATCCTGACCTCTAGTGCTGTCTGAATGGATTTTGCATGTTGTGCCTGTGACAACGTGGGTTTCCTCCAGGTGCTCCAGTTTCCTCCCACAACACAAAGACACGGTGACTGGTAGTTTAATTGGCTACTATAAACTACTCCCAGAGTAGGTGGGTGGCAGAAGAATTGGGGGGAGTTGGTGGGAATTTGAGAGAGCATAGATTACAGGGACTTAAGTGGAGGAATGGGACTGATGGGAAGGCTCTGAAAGCCAGTGTAAATTTGATGGGCCAAGTGCCCTCCTACGTCCTACTTAAATATGAGAATATAAAGGGCAGATGTTTCACCTCAGGCAGGGGAAGGTGCAGTGAGAAGGGGAGGATATCTCATTGAAACTGGCAGAAGTTATGGAGGACGAGATGAAAGGTGAGGATAGTAGAAATCCTATCTTTGCTCTGGGCAGGAAGAGATCAGTATGTAATTGGGCATTGGTCGGTGACTGGATCTGACCATTTTCCTTACTCCTCAGGAGCATGGAAAACAGTCAGATCCAGTCACCAACCAAGCAGAAAAATATGAGCCTTGACCTTCACAAAATCTTCTCGTTGCCTTCCTCCTCTTCACCTGCCAATACTGCCCTCTTCTCTCCCATACCTTGCTCAACACCTTTCTTCTTTCTCTTCTCTAATCCTCTTTTCCTCTTGCCCCTCACCATCCATCATATTGACATAGTCGTACGGCATGGAAACAGGACTCTTCAGTCCACTAAGCCCTCACTGATCATCAAGCATTCTCTCCCCTCTGAGGTGACTTCTCAATCCTGGGTCCAATTATCACCCTTAAACCTTTAATCCTACCTAAATGAGACTGGAAAAACAAAATATCTTGTCCACTCACAGTTCCTGTGTACAGATTCTCATTTCCTAATGCTTTCCCCAGTATAGATGTCCACAATTACAAAGGAAACTCCCTAAAGAAATGTAGCATGTTGAAATTGCAGGCACCTGTCAAAGGTAGTTTTAAATCTCCTCAGTTTTGCATCTCTCAATTGTGCATTTATTTTTGTGTATTTCAGTTCTGATGCAATACATTTAATTAAGCATGGGTTGTTTGAATTTAAAATGGGAACTAAATTATGTTTAAATCCCAGGATCCAATTATCCCCTTCCCTCTAGCCTTCCTTCATTTGGTGCAATACCAGGGATTGACAGGTTACAATATACAAATTATTGGATTCTTCATTTTGCCCAGACTTTTTATTTGTTTAAGTACAGACTTGCTCTCAACCTGAACTGCATGCCAAGCACAAGGCCTATAGTACACTGACTTCTCCCAGTCTCTCAATTCCACAATCAATGCTCCCAAAAGGCGAGAGGTTGAGAGGATATTTTCCATGGCTGTGGAATCTTGAACCAGGAGTAACAGTTTCAAAGTAAAGGGAGGACACTTAGGACTGAAATGAGGAGAAATTTCTTCTACACAGCTCTTGTAGTTACTGCATTTATGGAGCTAGTCTATTTGAGTTTTTGGTGACTATGTTAGTAATAGAGGACTCAATGATGCCACTAAATGTGTTAGATTCTCTTTTGTTGGAAATAGTCATTGCCTATTACTTGCCAATTGTTAGCTTATATCTGATTTTTGGTATGAACTATTTCATTTTATTATGAGTTTCAAATGGTTTGCTACATTGTACAATCAACAGTGAACTTCCCCACTTCTCACCTTCTGATGAAAGGAATGCCATTGATGAAGCAGCTGAATTAAAACAAACTAAATGAAAACAAATCTTTCATTTAAATTTTAGCAAAATTTGTCTCTTCAGATTTGCTACAGCCCAGTCAGAATTGAGACTGCAGATCAGTGTATTAAGACTTAATGTGGCAATCTTTTATAGTCCAATGAGAAACATAATACTACAATTAATCATTGTCCTTTGTTCCTCATTCATTATCCAATTTACAATATTTCCTTTACCCCAATAACTTTCAACTTCTACCAGAGTCAGTGTTAAGATTATCACAATACTTTTTGCTTCTACAGTCCATGATGGCTATCACTGTTAAGCAGAAAATAGCATGTCAGTAAATATTGTGCAGCTGATTCAGAGTTGGAAATGAGCAGGTAGGTGGGCTGGTGAATAAATCTTGATTAATTGCAATGATACACCTTCTATGAGCAACTGTCTGTAAAATTCTCAGATTGATACTTGCATCAGATAAGACAATGAACAGGCTTTGGAGTCAACCAGTTGTTAGATTTTGAGCATGTATTCCAGATTGGAAAACTGCACCTTAATGAGTACAAGATTCTTACCTGGGTTGCTTTATTCTCAGAACGGAAATGACAGTAAATTGTTACAACTGTACATGTTTGGTTCCTTGTGAAATATCCTGTGTGACTGTTAGACAATGGTCTCGTATTAATTCACAGAGATTTCACAGCATGCCACATTTTATACCAAGATTTGTAAACTGTGAGGCTTGGATCTGTTCAAAAGAGACTTGGAGATGGCAGCCATGCAGATATACTTGGCCAAGTATACTCCACTGCTCTGGATAAAATCTAACATAATTATAACACTTCCAGTACTAATTGAAATATCTCTTTCTGCACCTGCATCACATGCATTTGATGTACAAACAGTACCACAATGATCTACGTTTTCCATCTTTCATCAAATGTCATCGGAAATTATAGATCTGGCATCTGCGCACTCCAAGTGTCTATGTTATTTCTCTTCCTGGTGTTACATTTTTGTCTCATTTCTTTCCATCATAAATTCCTGTACCATCCATCCCATCACCCTGCAACTGAACCTCTGGCCACCAGGTGTACTGTATTATCCTTTCGCAGAATATTGTTGTTGCAAATGCTTTCGGAAAATGCTTGTGTGTGTTATTTTGTTACTGTAGAAATTAAAACCAATATGTCCATACCAAAGATTAAATCAATTGTTAAAATGGCACATAATACAACTGTGAATTTCATTGTGTGAAGTTGTTTTGTTCAGTTGAGTATATGGTAACTGCTGCTAACAATGCCTCTAACTACAATGCCTCTAACTACAATGCCTCTAACTACAATGCTGCTAACAATGCCTCTAACTACAATGCCTCTAACTACAATGCTGCTAACAATGCCTCTAACTACAATGCCTCTAACTACAATGCCTCTAACTACAATGCCTCTAACTACAATGCTGCTAACAATGCCTCTAACTACAATGCTGCTAACAATGCCTCTAACTACAATGCTGCTAACAATGCCTCTAACTACAATGCTGCTAACAATGCCTCTAACTACAATGCTGCTAACAATGCCTCTAACTACAATGCTGCTAACAATGCCTCTAACTACAATGCCTCTAACTACAATGCTGCTAACAATGCCTCTAACTACAATGCCTCTAACTACAATGCCTCTAACTACAATGCTGCTAACAATGCCTCTAACTACAATGCCTCTAACTACAATGCCTCTAACTACAATGGGAATATGAAATGTTTCCTTTCAACTTCCCAGCTTGAGTCCAAGCTTGTGGTTACCTGTCACTTTAGTTCTCCATCCCAATCCTACTGTCTTCTTTGTTGTTGACCTTCTACACTGTTCCAATGATGATCAACATAGAGGTCAAGGAACAGCATTTCATCTTGTAATCAAGCCTTCTCAGTGTAGCACGACATTTGGAAAATGCTAGAAACACTCAGCAAGTCAGGCTGCACTTGTGGGGAAAAAGAGAGAGGGTTAATATTTCAGGTTGTTTCCCCTGTTATGTAGGAGGGGTTAAGAGCTTCCCACAACTAATATGGTTGATATTCTTTCACTGAGATGCTAAACCAATATCTCAGCTGCTTGCTCCACTGTTTCGGCTGAATATCAAAAGCTTATGAATCAGGTATCATACTTGGCAAACTGGGAGCAGTCCTGCTCCACTTTCATAAGACTTGAAATTCCAGTGCATAACCAATATACAGAAAATTCAGATAGTCCTTTCTGTATGGTTCAATGGGACTGCTCAATGGCTTTCAGATGAGACTTTAAACTATACTCTAATTGCAAGACTATAGTTCAGAATTTCAAATATCACTGTGCGGGAGTGGTTGAAGAGCGAATGTGAAGTGTGGACTGTCAACAAACACAACTGAGCCACCAGTGTGATGTTTTGACCAGCCTCTGGGATCACAGTTTGGCCTCACTCACACCAAGGAGCTCATTGGTAAATGAGATCCCTTGATTCAACATCAGAGTCCATGATGACTTGTTTAGCCCTGTCAATAAATCTTCCCCTAGCTGGGGGTTGTCTTGACAACCTGGCTGACACTTAGGCCTCAACTAACTTAACTTAAGAAAAGATTAACTGATGACTTATTTAATTCCTTTTTGTGGGATCTCACTGTGCATAACTTGCCTGGTGATGTGATAACAGTTGTTACACCTCAAAATGACAATTGTCTGAAGAGCTTTGTGATATTCTGAAGTGATTGAAGGTGTTGTATATATGCATCTAGACTACTTGATGCATACATACCAAGGATGCTTTATAAAGTCCTAATAAAATGTGTTATTGTTTGAGGCAACTGACTGCAAAAATTGTAAAGTAATTTTATGACATACTACTGAAGTACAATAGTACACAATATATAATCTGGCCTGTCTATAAATAATCAGTTCACGGATATATTAATATCAAATGCAACATTTCAAAAATTGCTTTAATGTCAATAATAATATAAACATAAATATGCAGAGTAATGGACTTGATTAATTTGCTGCTCGGAATTACTAGCAAAGCCTAAAATACAGATTTTGCCACTTTAGTTTCTGGTTTGTCATATTCTCAAACACCAATAAGCCAAGGTGGCACTTAGAAAGCTTACAAACAGGAAGTGCTGGAAATACTCAGGAGATCAGTCCATATGTGTGGGAAAAGAAACGGGGTTAACGTTTCAAGTTGAAGACTCTTCATCTTCAACCTACCGTATTGACTCTGTTTCTCTCCTTGTAATTCACAGGATGCAAAGAGATGCCTCAGAAGAGTCACAGTCCTAACAGTAGTGGTCAGTTGTGTGGGAAGCATTTCCAGCCATTGAGCAGACTTCATTCACAATCAGTAAATACTATTTATTTAATTCAGTATATTCCATGCGAAGGCAGTCCCGTGGAGTAGTGTTCCAGGGTTATGGATGCAGAGAGTGGAGACGGGTAGATTTTTAACAGCCTCACAGGCTGCCTACTGACTCACCAGAGGTAATCCCAAGCCAAGGGTATCACGTGAGAAATACCAGGGTGACAATTGTGTAGGTTAGCCTGTTACTGTTTCCTGAAGTGTGACGAGTCTGGAACCCCACAGAATACAGCCTTCATCTGTGAATAGCTGCTCCCTGTATCTAAGAATGGACATAGTGTCTTTTCTCTCAGGAAGTTTGCCAACCTGCCGGGGTTAAATCCAAGAAGGATAGAATAGGTTTGTCTTTTCCTTGTCCCAAATACATGATACTTAAAATACTGCCCCGATGGTGCCACTTCCTGACTGTTTTTTGCACTACAGTCGAAACAGCACATTGGCACTTGCATGGTCTTGAGAACATCACGTGTATTTGATCTCTTCATCGTAGGCCCACAAGGTCAAGGCTCAGTGCTGCATTCTTCACGCTGCAAGGGTTGATGTTGTTGACATTAGCCCAAGTGCAGTCAAGCAGTTTGTGATCTGTTAGCAAGCTAAGTTTTTGATCATACATATAGTTGTCAAATTTCTTGACCTCAAACACTTTGCTCAAGGTTTCTTTTCGATTTGAGCTTGATGTTACTTGGTGTCAAAGTTCTGGAAGCAAAAGAAACTGGGAGTTCTACACCTGAACTTAGCAGGTCAGGCAGCATCTGTAGAGGCAAAGTGATGGTTGATGTTTAAGGTCAAGTCCCTGTGTCAGGACTGGACTGTAATAACAATGCAGCTTTATAAAACTCTGGTTAGGCTGCATCTGGAGTATTGCATTCAGTTCTGGTCACCTCATTATTGGAAGGATGTCGAGGTTATGGAGAGAGTTCAGAAGAGGTTTAGTGGGATCCTGTCTGGATTAGAGTGCAGGTGCTATAAGGAGAGGTTGGACAAACTAGGGTTGTTTTTCTCTGGAGTGGCAGAGGGAGGGGAGACCTGAAAGAAGTTATAAAATTATGAGAGGCATAGATAGAGCAGAGAGCCGGTATCTTTTTCCCAGGGTCAAAATGTCTAATACTAGAGGTCATGCATTTAAAGTGGAGGGGGGAGGGCAAGTTCTAAGAAGATGTGTGGGGCAAGATTTTTTACACAGTGGTGGGAATGTCCTGCCAGAGATGGTAGTGGAAGCAGATACAATGGAGGTGTTTGAGAGGGCCTTAGATAGCACATGAATATGCAGAGAATGGAGGGATATGGACAGTGTGCAGGCAGAATGGATTAGGAGTCATTAGGTTAATTAGTTCAGCACCATATCGTGGGCTGAAGGGCCTGATCCTGTGCTGTGCTGTACTGTTCTAAAATGTTGCTGGTTACTCTTACAGAACATTTACACTATCCAGTTCCAGTTAATCCTCCTTCATAACCACTGTCATAACTTCAGTTATCGTAATACAAAGTGAGCCTGAGCCACGTGCTGTGTAATTCAGGGTGCAGCTATCTTTATTCCTCTTGTCTTCTCCTGACTTCTCCTGCTAGTAAAGTGGGTAGCACAACGGTAATGCAAAGGCTGACACACACAGGAATGCATAACTGAATACACCACCCTCTGGTTGTAATGAACCACAGGATATGCTTTTAACCTCGGTATAGAACAGCACTCACATTTCAATGTAAAATATGGAATATGATCTGTCTCTCATCTGAAAAACTTTACTTCTCCCAGTTTAGCCCCTTAATTCTTGAATTAGCATGTCAATTATTTCACAACTTTTTTGCATCAATTTCTGTGCTTAGTGAACCAGAATTTCTTTCTGCCATAGCCTTCTAGCTGTACACTTCTTTTCTTCAAGTCCTAATGCTTCATAAATATTCAAGATCATTTTAATGACCATTTCATTGCTAACATATGAGTTGAGATTCTTCTCACACCTTGCAGTAACAGTACAGGGAATACTGCTGCCAACTTTTCCTGCCTTGATATTATGTACTTCTGCCCTAATTGATCTAAAGTAAAACTGTGGTCTTGCAATATAAAAATGTTTGCTGATCTTTGTTTTAACAATATCCCTGTGTCTATGAAATTTTTCTTCTGAGCTTAGTTTGCGGATGCAACATTCAAAAAGAATGTCCTATGTAGTTACAAGAATGTTCAGTCAGTCAATGGGAATCTGGTATGAGAGAGAATGTAATCTCTCTCATACCAGATTCTCATTGACTGACTGAACATTCTTGTAACTACATGAGTTAATTAAAAGCTCTGGAGATGGATCTATTAAAGTTTGTACCTGGGTATGAGTGAGGTTCTTTCTGAAAATCTCCAGCTTGCTATTGATTCTATTTTGTGCTGGAATTGTTGAGAAGAAGAATCTCACCTTTCAGACAAAGGAAGGTGAGGGTGAGGGCAAACATGAAGAAAGCCACTTGCAGGGAGACTTACTTTGAAGACAACAGACATTTGATTTCCCAGCAGTGGCTTGGGGAAAAGGTGGCTCTTAAAACTAATGCTAAGTAGGCTTTAATCTTCTATCAGGCCCTGCTTCAGTGTGTGAGACCAGCACCTGTTGTGTACCTCATTCATGCACAAGAACTTGTGCACTTTGGTGTCACTACAAATGGGCAGTGTATGCACCATGTGTGCTTAGAGACACCAATCGAGTTTCCAGAAATGCAGTATGAATCTTTAATAGTTAATATTTTGTGCTTAGTACCTTGCTATCATGCATTAGCTTCAAAGTTGCACCATATCTATATGGGACTGCTAAACCTTTGCTGTGTGATTCACCCACATCCATCCATGCCAGTGTACCTGCAATGCAGTACTCCATTGCAATCCTTGAGAAAAAGCCTGTGCACATTTTGAGCATGTAACACTTCATTTTTCCTACTAATAGAAGACTTCCATTAGATAGTGACTCTGTGCTGCACACCTGCCAACCCACTCACATGCTAATTAATATCTGGGCTTCAGACTTATTGGGCTGTTTGGCCACAATGGGGTAGCAGAGAGGTGCAGCTGGCAGTGGTAGAGACCTGGGTTTAACCTGACCTCTGGTGCTGTCAGCACAGAGTTTGCATGTTCTCCCTGTGACCATGTGGATTTCCTCTGGGTGCTCCGATATCCCAAAGGCACATCGATTGATTGGTTATTTGCCTGTTGTAAGTTGTCACTAGTGTGTAGCTGAGTGGTAGAACGTGGGGGAAATTCATGGGAATGTGGGGAGAATAAAACAGGACTAATGTAGGATTCATGTAACTGGGTGGTTGATGGTTGGCACGGACTGAAGGGCCTGCTTCTGTGCTGTTTGACTCACTACTGTTTATACACTGTTGTAGGTTGAACAGGCTGAAAGAGAGTCCAGCCACTGTCTGTAAGGAGTTTGTACATCCTCCCTGTGTCTGCGTGCGTTTCCTCCGGGTGCCCCAATTTCCTCCCACATTCCAAAGTGTACGGGTTAGGAAGTTGTGGGCATGCTATGTTGGCACCGGAAGCGTGGCAACACTTGCACGCTGCCCCCAGAACACTCTATGCAAAAAGATGCACTTCACTGTGTGTTTCGCTGTACATGTGACTAATAAAGATATGTTATCTTAAATTGTCCCATCTCTCCCACCCAAGTCCCAATGGCTTTCTAGGCTGGAGGAGAAGATCTTCTTCCTTGTCGACTTGGCCTGGGCCAGGCTGCCAGCCCGCCAGCCCTACTGGAGTTGAAGTGAAGAAGGCATGCAGTCTCTGCAGGGCTTCTTCCCTGCAATGAATATTCCACTCCTGCACATCTCTGCCTTCCTCCTAACTGCATCATAAATTCACCTTCACTGTTCTCTTTTTTTTAATCTTTATCACCGCACAGAGAAGGAAGACATTGTGCCTGGCACTACCAAATACCAATTCAGACTCTGATACCATGGAATTTAGGCAGGTACACATTTAATGTAGAGTGGCACCTGGCATTAGGGGACTACAATTTGGCTAGAATGGAAATGGAAGCTCTGTTTGACAGCTCTGTGTGTCATACATCAGTACTGATCTGAAGCACTTGCTGAGGACCATGATGGGGGTGAATACTGTGGATATGTATGGATATATATGGTGTGGAGTCCAGCCTCTGAGAGCATACAACAGACATGGGAGTCCACTTCTAACCTCTTGCAGTACTTCATGTGGAGCCAGAAGCTCATCCTTTCCAGTTTGGAAGTGATGATTAACTGAGAATAAAAGAGCCACGTAAGCTCTACTTTGTACATGGCATTAACAATGAGAGCCCTTGACTGTATCTCATCTATTTCCCATACTTCTGCTCTCACCCCTCTCCTCATGGATAGTTCTCCTGGTCCTCTTATTTCCACCCAACGAGTCACTGCATTCAACGGATCGTCCTTCACAATTGCTGCCATCTTCAACAAGGTTCCACCACCAGATACATCTTCCCCTTCCCATCCCCTCCCCCCCCCAATCCCACCAACACCTTTAGAACACTACCCTCCCACCCCCCCCCGACACCACACCCCCCACCCCCCACCCCCCCAAACCCACCACCACCAGTATTCTGAAGCAATTGTTCCCTTTGTGACTGCCTGTCTCCACCGACTCCTCTTTCCATGCAGCTACAGGAAATGCAAAACCTTTCCTTCCCACCACCCAGGGACCCAAACAGTGCTCCTAGGTGAACAGCAACTTGCATGTACTTCTTACAATTTAGTATCCTGCAATTGGTGCTGACAATGTGGTCTCCTCTACACTGGAACAATCAAACACAGATTGGATGACTACTTTGCAGAGCACCAGCTTCCTGTTGCCTGTCACTTTAATTCTCCATTCCACTCCCATTCAGGTCTATCTGCCTGCAGCTTCTTTGCACTGTTCTATCAAGGCGCACCATAAGCTTGAGAAGCAACACCTCGTCTTCTGTCTGGGCAAGTTTCTGCTTTTTGGACTTGATACTGAATTCTTCAGCTTCGGGTAACTTGCTTTCTCTGTTTGTATTAGAACTAGCCAATTTTGCTATAGATCATTTATCTGCATTATCGTCTCAGTTTCTCTCTCCATTAGCACCGTCTGAGCCGCTGGGAATTTCCTTTAGATCTGCATTTTGCTGCTTTTGCATTCCTTTATCTGTGTTATCTAACTGCTCTCATTAACCTATCAACCAGGTGACTTTCACTACAGTTTACCCCATGGCAATCCTGGTCTCGTTTTATCAGAGATATTCCTTGTGTGCTATCCAATCCTCCATACTCTCTACAACTTAAAACTAACTTGTCTTCTCTCTTTCCCAGTTCTGATGAAGGGTTTTCAACCTGGAACTGTTTCTCTTTCTGTCTGCTGAGCAGCATTTTGTGTTTTTTTTATTTCAGATTTAAAAACCATTTAATAACCACTTAAGGGCAGGCACGGTAGTGTAGAGGTTAGTGTAACACTATTACAGCGCCAGGGACCAGGGTTCAATTCCAGCAGCTGTCTGTAAGGAGTTTGTACGTTCTCCTTTGTGGGTTTCCTCCAGGTGCTCCGGTTTCCTCCCACATTCCAAAGACGTAAAGGTTAGGAAGTTGTGGGCATGCTATGTTGGCACCAGAGGCGTGGTGACTCTTGCGAGCTTCCCCCAAAACACTACGCAAAAGATGCATCTCACTGTGTGTTTCGATGTACATGTGATTAATAAAGACATCTTATCTTATTATCTTGTCTTATCATTTGTCATGTTTAGTATTTTTAGGGCTTTATTCTGTGAAAATTCTGTTGCATTTGTTTCTGAAGTAAAGTGAACTGGGACCAAATCTACATAAAACACCAGATTAAATCCTCTCAGGATTCTGTCCTTCAGATCAGAGGTTGAAGAATATTCTTATTCAAAAGCAAGGGAGAAGCTAGTAACAACAGAGATTACAGAGTTTTGACAGAGAGAAATGAATCCCAGTTGTGACCTAGATTTGCAAACTCATGAACTTGTGATGCTGAGGGATTCAGTGAATTACACATGACTTGTGGTTGATCCAAGCAGTATTTTCTGTAACAGAACCATATCTGCCTCCAGCACTGCCCTGGTTTCACTGCCATCCTTCAGTGCCATCATTAGAACTGCAGAATTCAATAGCACCATCTTCTCAAGATCAATAAGCTTACCTCTTTTAAAAATTAGGCTTGTAAATGCTTATGTTGTACTTGGTGCCCCTCGTTATTTACAATAAACACTCCTGATGAACTATCTGGCCATGACTGAAATGTTTACTGCAAAAGCAGGATAAAAGATCTTATAACTTTGCAATTCTCTTACTGTAGCTATAGCAAGGTTGAGGTCAACTTCGTTAATTATAAATCCTAGTTTTAAACCAATTACTGACAGGCAGAGAAAGCTAGTGTTTTTTTTAATGCTGAGTAGTGTAAACAGCTCTCTTTCCAATAGACCTCTTCTATAATCCCACCTCAAGCAAAGCAAGAGCTGTATTATTTTGGAAAACCTATCTTCCATAGTTTTTTACAAAACCTGCGCAGGACCAATAAGCTGTCTGCTTCACCAAAGCTCATTGTCGTTGTTTATTATGATGCAGAAGGAGGCCCTTCAGCCCTTTGAATGCACGTTGTCCCCCAGTAAAGCAATCCTCATTGGTCTTTTTCCCATTCCTTGTTTTCCTGCACCTCTGCAACTTGTTCTCTCTCACATATTCATCAACATCCCTTCTCTCCACATACGCTACAGCGTAATTCACACGTGCCAATTAACCTACCAGAAAATCTTAGAGACACGGGAGAAAACTGGAGCACCTGGCAGAAACTTGCATGCTCACAGGTAGAAGTGCAAGATCCACACAGACAGCACCTGAGGTCAGGAGAGAACTTGGTCACCCGAGAGAGCTAACTTGTGATGATCTACCAACACATAACAGAGCTAACTGCTGTGCCATTGTGCCACCCTATGGAATATATTCCTTCATCAGATGTTTTAGTATTTTATCTAGCCCTCAAACTGCCACTTTAAATTTACCAGATTTCCAGCCTATGTGTTACAATGAAGTCAATATATTTAAAATAGCTAACAAAGTATTTCTATATCCATTACTGTTGGCTTGTTCTGTAATACAATCTCTTGATTGGAAGATAGCAGCTTTGAACTCCATAAAAAGACCTAACAATGTGGTTTACAATAATTTCTCTGTCTGGTAATGGAGACTAGGAATTTCAAGGCACACCATTCATTAGTTGACAGATTAGCCAAGAGTCCTTGGCTTGAAATTGGATGGCAGAGATGTGTGTTCAATGCTGTATGATTGAATTTCAATGTTTTCAAAATTAATTTACAAAAATCCCTCCATTCATGAAATTCAAACTAACATTTCTCAATATGGTACTCGCTACCACACACAAAACATTTGGCACATTGAATGCACAAAAAGTGACATTATCTACCAAGCCATGCTCATTTGAAGTATTTGCAGCTGAAGTTGGATCACATTATTATGCTACAGAAACGTAGTTGGCTGTTCCGAGAGAGCCATGTTTTCCTAGCATACTATTCAAAGCAGTTCTGCTATTGAAGGGTCTCATCCACTGAACTCTACAATCTACTAGAATGCATTTCTGGAGGAGTCGGAAAGCCAATGAAATTCAAGTCGGTGACTTTGGGTGAGGTGCCCTGCCATTTCTCCAGTGATTTTGCCTTTGTCATGGTGTATATGTAGTGGCTGCTGCTGGTGTGCTGTTCAGGCTGCAGCTGTGACAGCTGTCAAAAGCGGAACAGATGCAACCCCAGACCTGAGAAGGAGGAGCAGATGACCTCTATCATTCAAGAATATCCAAGCAACCCAATTTTGGACACTGAAGAACAATGTATCTGGAGCTTAAAGTTCTCCAAGTCAGTGGTTACGGAGTCATAAAGTTATACAACACGGAAACAGGCCCTTCAATCCAACTCATCCATGCTGATCAAGTTGTCTACCTGAGCTAGTCCAATTTGCCTGCATATGGCCTGTATCTCTCTAAACCTTTCCTGCCCAGGTACCTGTCTAAATGTCTTTTAAATGTAATTGTACCCACCTCTACAGCTTCCTCTGGCAGCTTGTTCCATATATCCACCCCATTCTTTGCGGAAAAAGTTTCCCCTCAGATCCCTTTTAAATCTTTCCCCTCTCACCTTAAACCTATACCCTCTAGTTTTAGACTCCCCTACCCTGGGGAAAAAGCCTGTGACCATTCACCTTATCTGACTTTAATGGGCAGAGCTCCAGCTGTGCATTTGTACTTGGACTGCTCTCTCTGCATAGTCAAGGTCACCCTGAACTTCTGAGCATCTGGCTGATCTGAATCCTATATCAGAGATGCTCTGCACCAAGTGCTGTAAAGGACTCTGGTGCTCTTTTCTGAAAGAAAATGAAAATACCACCTCCTTGAACCAAGCCATGAGGGAGAGCAGATGTTATAGACTTCCATAAGGGCCTGTGTTTATGATAGGCTGTATCCATGGTGGACTGGATTCCCTACAGAGCTCTGCATTCCATATCACTGGCAAGGGCTTTTATTCCCTAAACTTGGAACTTGTGTATAACCATGAGAAACAAAGTCTTATGCTGAATGTTGTTCATCCAGGGAGTTTGTATGTTCATTTGGAGGCAGTCCACAATGTCTTGCTGTCATTTAGACACCATTCTGCATGGATGCTGGATCTTGGGGATTAAAGGGATTCCTCTCCTTCCTGCCCTCAGGCTTCTGCTTCTTCTCCAGCGAGTGGAGCCGGACTCCTTGGTAATTGCCGTGGCACCAGCAGAAGCCTACTGGAGAATGTCAATGTGATTCACAAGATGCTGTTCACCAGTTTCTGCAGTATTCTCCAGAGGTGATCAGATACTCTGTCATCATCACTATTGTCCTCCAGAATCACACCATCAAGAAGGCACAGCTTTTGTCCAAGGCCCTCCAGACAGATGATGAAGAGGTTTGGGAGGATAGCAAGTGACAAACAGTGTGGCAGATAAGAAGGATGACAGCAGACGGCTATGAAGCAAGGGCTTCTCTGGTGTGGGGTCAGCGTTAATTTTATTTCCTAGAGGTTCTCTCGAGCACTCCTCTCCATATCCAGGATTCTCTCCCAGACAAAGGCAAACTGGGGCAAAGGCAAGCTCCTCCAAACCACCTGGATTTGGTAAAGCAAGAAGCACAATGACGGGAGCGGCCTAATGAGGTGCGGAGTTTTTTGGATGATCTTCATCTGTGGCTCAATGGGAGCCAAAGCTTTCAGCCTCACCATCGGGTGCCAACGTGAGTTGGCACTGAAGTGCACCCCACCTCCAGACTGGAAAGGATGTGCTCCAGGCTCCACGTGAAGTCCAGCAATGCATTGGAACTCCAACTGGCTTCTTTGCCTGCTATTAAGCAGGTTGGACAAGGATCTAAGCATTTCCAAATGCATTTCCAAATGCATCTGCAGAAGCTTTCCCATGTGTTGTTCATTGTAGTTTTTGTTGTCTTCCTCCAGGGAAGAACTGATAGTTAACTTCTCTCCCCAAGTAGCTGTCACATAACTTCCTGACCCCTCTGACCTAAACATCTAGTGCCAGGCATCTCTCCATGTGAAATGTGCACACCTGACCTAGTCTGCTTCACACTTGTGTGTCTGTACCTGAGCTGGTGTTTGCTAGTGTTAGACAAAATGATGTCGTATTTTCCTTTCCCTCCTGTGTGGAGTGGTGGTCTGGCGCTAGAGGCAGTGAAGCGAGGATGGGGAAGGGCAGTGCTGTAAGGAGCCAGTGATGCTGGGTGACTGATGTCTTCTGAGACTCTATTAATAAAGTGAAGAAAGAACCGAGAAATGGTGAGTGTATGGGATGCTGGCAGGAGCACCTTGTGGACCTGCAGAAATGTGTATTCAGATCATTTACTGCAGTGGAGCAAGCTTATTAATGGTCCTACAGATACCTGCCTAT